>NC_084460.1:158546068-159796068 GCF_027409185.1 Cynocephalus volans
TGATGGGAACAAAACTACAAAAGAACACATGTGATCATATCAACCAAATGCCTTTTAAAAATGATTACATACCAACTGGTCAGAATGATACATTCATATTTAATCATTATTTTATGGAATATTAATTGAAATGTTGGTTTAATCCAGTGATTGCATTCAGTTTTACTAACCTAGGTTCCAGCCAAATGAACATCATGTAAGACAAATCCTTGAATGTGGTATTTTGGACATGTAAATATTACAACACTGAGCATATTACTTACGGATATGTGTAAATATATGCCCATGGAGAATTCTGAAATGTTATTAGATCGTCTCAAAATGGAGTTGGAAATTATTGAAAAATAAGACTCTGGGGATACAAATTGTTAACAGTTAAAGGAATGTCTGTTGAACAGTCACAAACATTGCTGGTTAAGAGGAAATTTGCATGTTCATAATAAGTGTTATACGAAAAGCAGAGCCCCTTTCACATGCCAGCTTAGCTATTCAAGCTATTCTTATCTTCTATCTGGAATACTGCCTAGCAAGAATAGAAAATTCTTCATTCATTTTACCAATTATATCTGCTATGTGCAGGCAAGGCAGAGCATTGGCGAACATTCAGAAAGCCTACGGATTGAATTCGTTGGTGGAGGACAGTCACCATTGTTCGGCAGTGCAGGAAGCTTGGCTGGCTTTAATAATGCATGAGGGCAGATTTGGACTACCTTTCAGCCTCTTATATTGCCTGCACGCGTGCTGCCACGAGGCATGAAGTCTCCCCCTCCAGGCTCTGTTTGGAAAAAGAAGTCAGAAAACAAGGGTTGGGGAATTTTACATTTAGTAGTCACTCTCTGGCAATCAAAAACTAGTCAAGAAAGAATAGTATAATTGTGGCTGATCATTCATTTTAATTATAGGGAAACATTTCTCTAAAATGGGAAAATGCAGTAAAATATGTGATGCTATATCTTTAAGTATTCCCGAAATATTAACACTTTCGATACACAGATACTTTAAGAGTAAAAGCACCTTTCCTTAGATTTCATAAAAATTCAATGAATGCTTCATATATTTAACTGTATATTTTAAATGTGTTCATTTCAGTCTCTGTGTTTGAATTTACTGAATGTACACATTAAGCCAAAATTTTATTTTTCATTCTTTAGTGCTGAGCATCGTGTATGCCTAAGGATGTCATACCACAAACAGTACATGGAAATCACTACAAGTTCATAAACACACACACACACACACACACACACACACAAACACACCAATAGGTTAAAAGGTTTTCTGGTGATAATAGTGTTTCTGGTGTTAATACCCTCTAACTCTAGATTCCTTGTTCAAGCTGTGCTCTGGAAAAGGGATTGAAAACTGACATGCATCAAGCCTTTCTTTTTATTATTGAAACATATTGATTAAAAAGAAAAAGAGGGAAAACATAGTATTTCAACAGGTGAACTATGTCTACCAATTTACTATCACAGCTTTGACATACTTCTGCTCTATCTAAATACTTCAAGAAGCACTTTGAAATGAACAGACTATGATCCAGGCTGTAAGAATATCAGAGGAACTCACCTGACTCCTCCACCCACACACATCCCTGTTCTCAGTGCAGCATGCCTTTGGGTATTGAGGCCACAAATAAAAGCATTAAGCTCTGTTCTCCTCCCCAACTCTCTGAACAAGCAGATGCAACTTCCCTGTGAATGCAGCCTAAAGCCTTGACTGATCTCATTGTTGCCTCATCTTAGAAAGCTTACCTTTCTCTCTGTGCCCCATGTCCTCAAACTCCACTTCCCAAATGATCCTGCTGTCCCCAAAAAGGAGAGCAAATGCTTTAAGAATCCTGATGGGAAATGGTGGATAAAAGTAGTGGCCTTGAGAACAAAAGGTTTTCGGTCACAGTGGTTTTCATTAGGGAAAACAATGAAAAGAAGTTTTGAGTGATTCTTGCATCTAAAATTGTGCTATACCAGAAGTATTTTCTCCTAAAGCTTCAGAAATACAGCCATAAAAAGCCCTCATTTCTTTGTGATTTTTTTTAACAATGTAAATTTACCAGACTCTATAATTAACAATAATTTATTGTATGTTCTCAAATGTCTAGAAGAGAGGAGCTCAGATGTTCTCATCACAAAGAAATAAAACATTTTTGTGATGATGAATACCCTAATTACCCTGATTTGATCGTCACACATTGTATACATGTATTGAATTTAACTCTGTACCCCATAAATATGTACAATCAATAAGTGTCAATTTAAAAAATTAATTAATTTTTAAAATTTACCAGAGAAGTATTCAAATTTATTTTTAAGTTTCATAGAGATTAGGCAATAACATTATCTTTAAAAATCACTACTATAGTGCAGTTGGGAAATCAATAAATCCAACAATAAACAATCTATGGGCCCGGAAAATGGGATTTCTCTTCCTTACTATGGCTAATTCAGGTTACTTTTATTAAGTTTTCTTTCTTGGAAATGCTGGCTCTGACAAGGCAACATTCTCCTTGGCTTATGTAGGTCAAAAGTGGCTTAATCAGTCTATAAAGATGTCATTATAAATTGAATTACTTCTCAGTTTTTTAGAATTACTTCTTGTAAATTTACTACAGGGTGAGGGGAGGTTGAAGGTGGGAGCTGCATGAGAAGAGTAATTGAATTACTTCTCCTGTAACTGAAGGTATAGCAGGGGTTCATGGTGATCCTCTTTGAGTAATGTTTTTTTTCCTCTATATACCTTGAAACTTAAAGATTACTTTTTAAAAATATGCATGAATATCATTTTTTTCTGTTTAAGAAAATTTATTAACATACTTATATTTGCATATAGATATATAGGTATGTTATCACTTACTTTAGTTACTTTAAGCCATCTACTAGTGTTCTATGGTGGACTATATGACATTTTATTACATTATTTAATGTTTCTCATAAAGTATGGGACAAAGTTCCGTAGATCAGTCAGAACACTTAAAAATGGTTTCTTATGCTCCGTTAAATACACTGTTGGTTTGTTTGCTGATATTTCCTTTTGGTTATTTGTCATCTTCCATGGGATTTTCTAATGTCTCCTAGAATTTCACAGATCAGTAATCTGAAATGAGATTTTGATGTTCAAAGCTCAAGTCCTCTGCTAGATATTAAATATTCCATGTGAAGGTCAGGTTAGGGTTGATTCATAGTGCTTGATACAAACAGCAGCTTTCAGTCCCCTTTAAATCATGACTTTATTTTTTCTTTTTCTCTTTTTATACATAATGAGCACTTTAACTAAGAAGATCTGCTTTTTGCATTATTGAGGAAAGGCACATCATATTTTTCTAAGGGAAACTTTGAAAGGCTTGGGTTAAAATCCTACACTGTGTATTTTATTTCTACGGTATTATTTACGTTTAGGATTGTTTATCTCTGAATGTCTGATACCACATTTCCCCTGTAAGTTCTCAATCTTTTGTTTGTTTCCCTTTCTTTAGTGCGATGCCAGTTCTTTGTTTTGGAATACATTATTCTGATGATGGTAATTAAAGTATTTGTGATAAAGTATTTCCTGTTTAGAAAAAGGAAATTATCCTTAGGATTTGTTTGGTTTATTCCCTTTTCTAAGGTCAGTTAACAGTAACAGCTGAAATTTGTAGGAAACGAGTGAGATATAGCATAAAGAATTCTAGCAACAGAAGCCTTAATTGCTACTTATTATAAATGACCTCGGGCAAATCACCAAGATTCTCAGAAAGAAATTTCTCTTGAAAATGGGACCACAGCGTGGAACTGCTTCACAGGTTTTGGAAAACCAAACTAATGTATGTAAGCCCTTCTGAAAAATGTAAACCAGAATAAATGTGTAAGGCATTATAATTTTAGAAATTAAGGTGTAATCACAAAAACAGATCAATTCTATATAGCAAAATAATCATAATTGATTTTAAATAAAGTTTAATATCTGCTTTTTTTTTTTTTTCTTTTTTTACTGGTAAAGGGATCACAACCCCTGGCTCGGTGCCATCTGCACCATACCCAGCCAGTGAGCGCACCAGCCATCCCTATATAGGATCCGAACCTGTGGCCTCTGCGCACCCAGCACCGCTGCGCTCCCAGCACCACACTCTCCTGAGTGAGCCACAGGGTCAGCCCCAATATCTGCTTTTTTTTTTAACAGTTTAGAATTCAGCTCCTGTTAGCTATATTCATATAACAAGTAGAATTACTTTGAGTCATCCCTTTTTAGTAAATTAACGTCTGTACGTTGCATTCGTATGATATAAACAGATTGTTTAATTTCTCTGAACCTCGGTATTTTCTCTAAAAAGTGGGTTGCACCGATGATGGGTGAACATTTGCTACTGGATTTCTTTCCAGCTTCTGACAACTCTCTGATTTTGAGCTGGTTCTGGCAATTGAATTGTGATATGCTCTGCCCAGTATTGAAGCTTAAAAAAGTGTCTTCTCTAGTGGGGTACTTTGGTGGTCCTGTTGAGCCAGGTGTCCTGTGTAAATGCTGAGTGCATAAATGAGGGGAAACTAGATGCATAAGAATTTCAGAGAAAACCAAATTAGGCAACTAGTTATTTGAAAGCAAATAGCCTCGGAAAGCCAAGTGAGAAGAGCAATTTACTAATATCTTCATCTAAAAGAAGGGAAAGTTTCTCCTCCTTTAGGTGAATAAATTATCTCATTGAATATGAAAAATAATGGCAGCTGGTAATAAAAAATATTTCCACCTTATAGATGAAGATGAAAAATATAACTTTCTGAGATGATAATTCAACCGTCTAGTATCCCTGAGGCAGCCACAGGGAAAGCAGCATTCTAACCCAGGTTTCTGTGAATCCATAAAAAAAAAAATCAGTATCTACAGTTAATTTGTGTTTTCTTGATTTTTCTCTGCTTTCAGCCCTGCTCTAAAATGCAAAAGCTCTAGCACAGCTGCTGTGTTGTGCTGATAACCATCTGAGTGCTTTGAAGAGTACCTGTCATACAGTGGCTCTTAACACAAATTTGTGAAATTAGATAGTGTGTAAGTTTTTAAAAATATTTTTAACGTGAAATGTGCATTTGAGACATTCTCACACTGTAATATCTCAAGGAAACCATAAAAACTTTGAAACAGTATTTAGTTTTAATTCACCGGAATTCCAAAAGAATACATGCCAGAATTTTTTATGTTGGAATGATGACCTTAAAATCCAACCATGTCAGAATGAGGTATCACTCAAATCTTGGAATCTTTGTATTTAGCCAGCAATAACATATAATTTTTACTTTCTTTTCTGTCACTGCTCTTCTTGCACAGAATTTCAGACCTTACACAAATTTTTATTTTTTTCCAACTCAGTGGAAATATTTTTTTTCTGTAGGACGGAATGATCTAATCACTGCAACTTTTTATCCAATGGCTAGAGTCATAAAGAAGTTTAAAATGCCTTTTAACCCTACCTCTCCACCCAAAAGAGGAAGAAAGGATGTTCGTGATAACCATATACCCAGACATGAGAATCCTGTTGTCAATTGCAGGGATGTGGATATGACTCTCATCTTGTTGCTCCCATTTCCTTGATATATAGTGTTAAGGATTACCTATTCCTTCTAAGCATCAAGATCCTTTTCTGTTTGTTTATTTGGCTGGTTGGTTGTTATTATTAGTGATAATAATATTTAATATCTCAGAAGTTTTGATGATACATGCTTTGTACAATGAACAATAGAGTAAATATTCAATAATAGGAAGACTGTTATTATTCTGGGATGTACACCCTACAATGGGAATAAGATGATTTATTATTAATAAGAAGCAGAATTACCAAAATAGTGTCCACTATTCAAGTATGTCTTTTACAGAATCACATTAATGTGTTGCATGGTGGGAGGTTGAGACCAAGGTTGACTTTATTTTACATTAGTAATTAAGCTGTAGTTCTAAGATGTATTGAGTGCTTGTTTCATGTTCCGCTTGTGCTAATTGCTCGGTAAATTTAAGCAAAAACATGTATGCTCTGGAGCTGAATATAAGGGATATAAACTTCCATCAAATAATAGCATAAATGAATGTATAATAATAAATTGACATATGCAATAAGGGGGGAAAGATGAAAAACTGAGAAATTCATGTCTGTTTCTAGAATTATGGATTCTGACCATGTAGAGAATGAGCTTTCAGAATAATGAAATTCTGAATTTCCTAAATTTTCTGGAATAACTAGCACCAAATCCCAGCAGTTCCTTCAGATATTATACAATCTGTAGACTAGCTTTGAAGTAAACAAGAGATCACATTTTAAAATGAGCATAAGCAGGAATTTTTAAAAGAAAGGTGTTTAAACTACAGCAAGTGAGATTTAATTCAGCCATAAATATTATTAAGCACTAGAATTTGGCTGCCTTCCTGGAAAATAAAATAAAATAGAACCGGCCATAATCACAGAATATGTTGACTAGTTCTATCAGAAGAAAAAAGACAAGTCAAGGTGACTGTTTAAGGTTCATGATTGAAATAAGCCTTCACCGCAAAAATAACATTTTATCTTTTTGTGACAAGTTAACTGTGTGTCTCTACATTTTAGAAGTTGTTTTTGCTAAAACTTACTAATGTATTATCAAATATATTTCTGCTTATCCTGTATTTTGAAGAAAATAATTACTCTTCTCTTCAAATATGTATTCTTTTCGACAATGTTCTAGAGTACTTACACTTTATTTCATCAGCTTCTTCCTTAAATGAAATATTTGGACTTTAAGAAAAGCAAATCAAGCAATTATATGCCAATAAAGCAAATTTATCATTATTGGTTTGCAGAGTAAGAGAATAATGAGTAATTTGCTTGATCAACCCCCAACAAAAATCATGCTAAATAGAAACTCAAATATTTTGATGAGCAGAATCTAATTGCTTCAATTATATTTTTAAATTTTTTTCTTACAAATAATTAGAAAACTGACACCAAATACTGTATTTTATTTTGTTACACTAGTACAAGTTTTAATCAGAACATAATTTCTAAGAATTTTCTTTTGGGGGATTGGAAAACCATAATGTTTTTTGCTGGAAATTACTTTTATGTAAACAATGTACAAGTGTTGATTAAATTGCTTACATTCTGCTGAGCAATAACAGTTCAAAAATCATATCTTTAATATTAAGTATATTTGTTTGCTAGGGCTGCCATAACAAAGTACCACAGATGGGGTGGTCTAAGCAGAAGAAATTTATTTTCTCACAATTGTGGAGGAGTAGAAGGCTGAGATTAAGGTGTCAGTAGGATCGGTTTCCTCTGAGGCCTTTCTCCTTGGCTTGTAGATGGTCATCTTTTCTGTGTCTTCACATGGTCTTCCCTTTGTGTGTGTCTATGTCCTAATCTCTTCTTATAAGGACACCAGTCGTATTGGAATCCAGCCTCCTCTAATAACCTCATTTTCACTTAATTACCTCCTTATACAGTCATATTCTGGGGTAGTGGGTAGTGGGACTTCAACATATGAATTTTGAGGGGACACAATTTGGCTCACAACATCACGGATTTTTGGCAAAGCTCTTTCACAAGTATTATTAATCAATGTATCGTAAAGAAAAATTAAAGACTAAGTCCATGACACTACCAGCCTATACCACCACAACACAGCCATGTTGTATCCAAGTACAATGTGAATATACATGGAGTTGCAAAGTTAGTAGGAACCAATTTCTCTCTATAATGAACAATACAATAAACTGAAAAAGTGCTTGAAAGGACCACCAAAAACCTGTTCTACAGTTCCAATTCCCAAAAGGTAGGGAATGCATGTTTGGAAAGATTGTTGAAAGGCTCTGAAGAACCTCCCCACAAATTTAAATCCTTTTGGTCTGACCTTTTGTTGCAGTAGGTTGTAGTATTGCTATTCAGCTATTTGAATAAAGAGACAAGTAAGTTAATAACCCACAGCTCCCTGCCACTGATTTTTTTTTTTTTTTCTTCTAGTGGTCTGGATAGTCTGTGTGCGCTAGCGACTCCTACACAGTTGTGCTCAGAGTCTGTAGTGACCTTGGTAGGCATCTGCTTCTGGGCTACATTTTTATCAAAGAACACACATGCTAGCCCTCCTATTAGATCACAAGAGATGCAGTTCTAGTTTTGGACATCACCACAACCCTTACTGTCCTATTTTTGATAAACTGGTTAATGCCCTCTAAGAGTTAATATAGGAGACATGGTCTATCATCAGCTTTTATCCTATTATGTAAAACAGTTCCAGGTCTCAAGCGGAGCTCTATTAAGTATGTTGATTGATTGGACTGTCGAGTCCGCCACCGGCTGACCCGAACAGCCCTACCCTCGTTCCTTTTGGTGGGCAAGCGAATGGCCCGGATTCCTCTTTCCCTCCATCCCCGTTAGGTGGAGACAGGGGAAGAGAGCCGTGAAGAGAGGTGAGCACAACTGCTGGCCCCAACCAACCCATTAAAGGACACTCAGACATGGCGGGGGTTCTGTCGAGCAGTTCCGTTTATCATCACACAAGCACTTGCTTTTAAAGGCAAATGGGGAAGGGAGGTTTTTTACATAATCTTATCAGCTTAAAGGTCAAGAGCATGCATCCGGTCTCAGTGCCCAGCTATTGCAATCACGCAGTGTTCACGAGGGCGGAAGCCGTATTTGGCCAATAAGGGCTAAGGCAAGGTTCCCGCAGACACTCCCACCCTACTTCCTCCCGGTGCTGTCTTAGGCTGCCATGTTAATACGCCCTTGTGGGCCCATAATAGCGCCGCTTGTAATGTCACTTAAGGTGACGTTAGTTTTTAAGGCCCGACATTGGACAACTGATACTCACAGAATCTAAGTAATGTATCTGCTTATATAAAGCACTGGCAGTGAGTACTCACCTGACACATAATTGCCTTGTAGCATCCTCCTGTGAGCTCTGTAACCTTTCAGATGTGGAGCTTGGATTGGTTGATGGATAACAAATTCACATTCTTTCTTAGTTGCCTGTTTAATGCATCACTTACCTAGAGTATACAAGCTGCATGTATGCTTCCATGACACTTGAAACTCAATCTCTCCAAATCCAAACACATTGACTTCTTTTTGAAACTGCTTCATCTCATTATTTTCCTATTTCTTTTCTTTGAAATTTAGTGCTGGCATTTCATAGGTAACACGTGTTCCATTTTCCTGGTTCACTTACAATTGACTGATACATTCCCATTACTCTGTCCTTTCAGTATCTTTTACTTCTATTCCACCCTCTTTCTCATGCTACCCTGCCTGGTAGGGATCTCGCTGTTTTCCATCTTCTAATTGATATCGTTGCCTTCACTTCCTTTCTAATTCAATTCTTCACCACTGCCATGAAAGATATCCTTTTTTTTTTTTTTTTTTTTTTTTGGAAAGCACATTTCTAATCATGAAATCTTGACACATTTGCATGCTAAAAATAATAATAATGGTAATAATAATATTGATAATAAAAACAAAATCTTCTGTGACCTCTCTTTTTCATCTTACTAGATCTCAGACAATTCAGTCAGACAAGGCATTCTTTAAGCTGTTCTCTAAATATATTTCCAGGATTAACACTGACTCTTTTAACATAGTTTACATTTCAGTCTACTTGAGTCTGTTGCTGTTTCCCAAATACTCCTGATATGATCACCCCTCTGTGCATTTGCACACACTGTTTTTATGGTCTGGAATTCCCTCTCTTACCTGTATCCACCTGTCACACCCATCCTTAAAGGCATATCTCAATGCTAACTCTTCTCTGAAGCTGAATCATAAAAGCATATGTATTAATAATTTCACATGTATTACTTACAACATTATATCTTGTTTTATTGTCATTGGTTCTACTTGTATTATCTACTCTACTAGAGAGTAAGTCCGTGAAAGGCAGAAATCTCAATTTCCTCTTCATCTTTATTGCCCTTCTTATTGCCTGACCTCTAGTAGAGAGACTAAGTCAATGACTAAGTTGTGTAAACTATTCAGAGCTGGAGAACCTTTCCCTGATATTAAGCAGCCATGTTATCTTTCTCTCCAAATCATTGGTTTTTGGATGCAAAGGTAAAGGTTCCTCTTTTTTTCTCTCTCAGCATTGTCCTTAAAAAAAAGCTTACACTACCTGCTGGGCTTTGGAAAATATATACCTTGCTTTTCTGGACCTTGACAGTATGACATCTGGTTTCATACTTCTGCTTTGCTTGACCTAAGCCATATCTTTCTCAGACCATTGCTTACAGTTTGGAAATCTGGAGAAGATGAAATCTCTCTCTCTTTCTCTCTCTCTTTCTTCCTCTATTTTTCTTCTCCTCTTTCTCTTTCTTCTCTTGTTCTTCTTTTTCTTCTTTGCTAGAAGACTGAGAAAGAACTGAACAGAACCAGAAAGTCAATTAAAAGTAAGGGGAAAACATATAGAAAGAAGTTTAATAAATTAGAATGTCTTTGTCTGGAGATGGATTTTTCAATTAATAATCACTCTTTATGCATCAAATTCGCAATAATTCCACCTCAGTAATGGATTATACAGGAGTTCATTTCAATGTAAGTAAGAACATAATTGTTAAGGGATTAAATCGTTGTAAGGTTTTTCCAGGGAGATACTCTTAGCACCTATAAAGTATTTTAAGAGCAACAAAATTGGTGCCTTCTTTTACAATCACGTAACAGTTTGCCTTACTGAATACAGAATATTATGCCAGAACTTCAGTTGCTCTACTAAATATCTCTTACTCACATATACACACAGACACACACACATAGATATACATACAGAGATGCACACATACTCACCGCACAACTATTTCTACTTCTTGTTAAATGTTTTGTATTATTGGTAAAATTGTTGCAATTGTGAATACCTGTCTGGCAACCAGAAAATAAGAGAAAAAATTAGAACAGAAATCTGGGAAGACGGCATGAAATATGAAATTTGTATTGTGCATTCTAATATAATAAGGCAATTAAGGGCCAAGTATTAGTTCAAATTATAAGTTCTTCAATTGTCACCTAAAACTACTAAAATATAATAGTCTATCAGTAACATTAGTTAATTCACCCAAATTCTTCATTGGAATATGCAGCTATTCTGTATCTAGTTTTTTTCAAATTTTCCAGTTTAGAAAAAGTTAACTTTAAATTCTTTATGATTTCTTTGGCTTTAGATTCTATACTTAATACATTTTATAGGGAAAATTATCAGAAAAACAGGTCTTTCATTTTTAGCATTTTACAATACAAATGTTTGTAACCAAAGTATGTTATGTTTCTAACAAAAGTATGAATACATACATTTATATCAAAATATACATTTTATATTATAAAATACATTTACTACAATATGTCAATACACATTTATTTCAATATTATAATAAACATTTATGTTACATTATACATTTATAAATTATAATACACATTTATTGTATTTATAATATATAATGCAATGTACATTTGTATCACAATATACATTTAGATTACAATCTGATGATTACTAATATTCTCTCACACTATCAATAGATATTTATTAAACCAAAAATATTTGTACAAAGTTCATGCCCTGAAGATAATAAAATTTACTTCCCCAAATCAGGTGGGCAAAGAAAAAAAAATATATATATATAAAGTTATTTTCAAATATAATGTTCATTAGAATTAACTCAACCAATTCAACATCATTACTTATTACATCTACATTTAACTTATAGAATTTTGAAAGATTGTTGTCACTTTCTTTAATTCTTTGATATTAAAAATATTGCTTCAGTTCAGAATTTTTGGAGCACTATTACATGTTGGTATATGAAAAGACAGTTTTACAGGATCTCATGGAGCCCACACTGAGAGTTCTGCCAACGAGGAGCAAATTCCTTCTGTGCCTTGTAAAAGTAAAGCTGATAAATTTAGATAATAACATAAAACTTCCTTCTTAAACCATAAGATAGCCGTTCCACCAAAGTTTACTCCACTTGAAAGGGGTCTTTGTTGCATGGTTTGCAACAGTTTCTGAGAAGTTTCCGTAGATAAATCCAATCAACGGCCATTGTCTTAAAATATGATGGGAAAAAAACATGCTTCTATTTATCATGATTTTATATAGTAGACTGCAAACTGATTTTTCAGACACAATTATAAAGTTATAATCACGTTTTGGTAGTGGCTGTTTTTTCACTTATTTCCGCATTTGATTATACGTGGTTCTCCCTCTTACACAAACCGATCCTCCACCATAGAGGGCTGTAAGATTTCGTTATTTATAGAGAGAAAATGAATAAAGACATGTTAAAGTAACTTATCCTGGGATATGCAATATCAGTTTCCCCAAGAGTTTTCTGAGACCTGCTCTGTCACTGGACAACATCATGCTTTATCTTCCCCTGAGCTTTACTAGGCACATTCCATATAAGCTAGGCAAAGGACTATGCTTTCTCTACACTGATACATGTTACAGTTACAGCTATCTGACTCAAATAGTTATGTATAGACTTACCTTTTAAACTGAGTATACAGAGGGTCCCTGAGTTAGGATGGTTCAACTTACGACCTTACAATAGAATGAAAGAAATGTACATTAAGTAGAAACTGTACTTTGAGTACTCATACAAACATTCTGTTTTTCATCTTCAGGACAGAATTCAATAAATAACATGAGATATTCAATAGTTTATTATAAAATGGGCTTTGTGTTAGCCTATTTACCCCAGCTGAAGGCTAATGGAAGTGTTCTGAGCACCTTTAAGGTAGGTTTGCCTAAGCTATGATGTTTGGTAAGTGAGGTATATTAAATACATGTTCAACTTCTGGTATTTTCAGAATGCAACCTCATGGCAATTCAACGAGCACCTCTTGTGTTTTGGTTACCTGTAAATCACTGTACACGTTTCGTAGACTCTGATAAAGGAAAAAGAGACACTGTTGAATATAGTCAAAACTGATAACGACCATTCTTAGAAAGTGGAAGTCACATGGCCTTGGAAATATGTATGTTGAGAGACTAAAGAAGTGGAAAAAATGTTTCCTGAAAGAGACTTTTTTTAAGAAAAATAGGGAATGGTTTGACATGGGTTTGCAAAAACAAACAAACCTTTTTATAGTCGTAATGATGGGATTAAAATATTTCTTGCCTGACTAATCTGAAAACAATCTGAAAAATAATTTAATGAATATAGACTAAAAAACTAACCTTTTAGCTGAGTTTGACTGATGCATGACTTTTTCTTGGTTTATTCTAAAAGTTCTGAGAGCAAGATAGAGAACACAGTTGACAGCTTCTTTCTCACTTCAGTTTGATATGCAGGACTGCCAGAATGAACAAATTGGCTCAAAGACACTCAGTTCTAAGGGTCATCACCGTTATTAGCTTTAGTCATCATGGTACCAGATTTGCAATTAATATTATATTCCCTCAGAAAACATCAATGCCAAGAGTTAACTATCTGCCCTGCTCTGTTCTGAAAGTTGAAAGCCAGGGTCACTAGAACTGTGCTAGGTCAGTGAAAAAGCCATCCCGATAGAGCTTAATGGACTGGTTCAGAAATCAAAACTACTTTAGAGCAGAGGTAGGCAAACATTTGCTGCAAAACTTTAAGGCTTTGCAGACCATACAGCCTCTCAATTCTGCTGTTATCACAAGATTAGAGCCACAGGCAATGCATAAACAAACGTGTTCCAATACAAAATTATTTACAAAAATAGGTAAGGAGCCATGCCATGCTTTGGCAAACGCTACTCTAGAGGCATGGTGTTATAGAAAATTAGTCAGCCAAGAGCATGTTATGAGTTTGAGTATGTTGAAGGGAAGAGACAGACAGACAGGCAGACTCAGGTAATATTCTGAATATACCAATATAACATAGCTCCTTTGACATTTCACATCACAGCCTCATTCTGTTGCTAGGGCTCCCTTTGTTAACATGCATAAGGCCTTGGAATAGATGATATATTAGTCCATTATCTTCCATTAATATTCAGCCATTCTAAAAGTGTGCTAAGTAGAAAACTATCACAAGCACTCAAGGTTTCTCAAGCTTATTTGACCGTATACTTCACTAATATCACCCCTAACCTGTCCTCCCCAACTTAAAAATCTATTAATGGAAAAAGTGTTTCCTAAAAGACACTTTCAACAAAGAGGTTTAATTTAATATTAGCAAAAAGGACTCATGGGATTTCAATGAAGAGGATGATATGGAACCAGGGCAACTATGGAGGAGGAAAAATCATGGTGTAAGGGTCTTGCAAAGTCAGGCCATTGTAGTAGGAAAAGTAGTGGAAAATGAGAAGGACACAAACAGAATGGAGCTCAGCAACACACTCAGGGCAGATTAAAACTTGTCAGTTCTACAAAAAGTTCCCACTTGTCCTCAGCATGAATTATTTTATAGATTGCATGACAAAGCCCATGTTACCATAATGCAATATTTATTTGCTTATTTTATTAATGCTTCATTTAAAAAAATTATAATCACATTCTATGTTTAATTATCTTCTTGTAGTCTTGTTTTGAATGAATAAGGGGAAATCGAATAAGGAGGAAATTTGTGATTATTCATAATCAGTATGCATAATGTAAAATATGGAAAAAAAAAGAATGACCTATGGGTTGGACAAATTTTCTTATGGATTATTTTAGCTCACAACTTTGGTTTGCTTTACAGACGTGTTTGTCATTCTTTAAATAATTTAGGGATTTTTTAGTAACTTCACAATTTCTTGATAGACTTCAGCTTTCACTAACTTAAATTGCTTTTAAAGATTGGTTTTGGGTTGGAAGCATTTGCTAATGATTAAAGAAGGGGTATAGTTAACAAAATTTTATCATTTTTCATTAGATAAGCAGAACCACAAACTATGTTTTCTCTGATAGTAATTGAAGAACTGTATTTTAAAACTAATTTTTAGGGCAAGGAATTCATCACAAGTACATAAATAGGATTCTTATTCTAAACCCACATATGCTTAAATTAGGTATTATAAAAGATAAGCAACTGTAAAGCAGAAATCAAGAAGTGATGTGAAATGGTGAATTTATTAATTGATGACAGCACAGTTTTAAATACCTACAATAAATATATTTCGTACAGTATCATACATTCACCTCTTGTATGCTAGGTTATAAATTAGGAAAATGTATCTATATCAATATGTATTGAAGTTATATACCAAAAGGATAATTTAACAAAATAAAGCACATTAAAATATCTTCTTTAGAAATCAAATCAAAATGCTTCTGAAAAAAATTTTTTTTAATATTTCTGTGAACACTAGTTCTTATTTGTTGATATTAAAGCTTCTCAAATTATTGCTTTCCACTAAGAAACAAAAATACAGTTTTAGTCATCCTACTTGTAGAGAGATGAGTTTTTGATGATAGTTTTATAGAATCAACTTGGATAAAATTACTGGGCAAAGATCCAAAGAAAATGAAGCTCTATGCCTGAGTTCTTTATTTTTACTTTTAGTTTATATGAGTTACACCTTGTGGTCTTTAATGGCTATGAGAGGCATTATTTTTCTTTTACAATGCTTTATTATTTAAAATTACCACACCTACCAACTACAAACAACTAATGGAAAATTGCTTTTATAGTGCTTAGCATTTAAAAAAAAATTAATTGTCTTTAAAACATTTGTAATAGTTAACTGTGTTGCCGGTAGTGAGAGGGCACTAAAATATAATTCAACTGCCTATTTTAAAAATTCCACTAGAGGGCAACATGTATCAAGACTTTTTTTCCCCCTTTGCAATTTCAAGGGGAAAAATCCAGTTTTATCCTTTTTTATGAATAACTGTAATTGATTTAATATTTAGCACTATTCAGTATTATTATCTTTATGATGCACATTTGGTTCTGAGTGAATACATCTCACTTATAAAAGGTATTATGGGTGTTACACCATCTGATTTTAATTAATTACAGTCAATACTTATTTTTCAGTTACCATAATTACCAGAAGACAAAATAAAACCAAGTAAAAAAGGCATTATTTTATATGGAATGAGTTCATGTGGTGAGATAGTCTATGTCATATCTGTTTTAAATGATAAATATGCATAAATAATTCTAGGTTAAAGAAAAATAAAGTAAAAATGATAGGAAGTAGTAAATTTGAAATTTGATTTTGAAGAAATGAAAGCATTTTCTCATTATACATTCTCAGGGACCATTTTAACAATGAGTAGGAAGGCCGGCTGGATGGTGTGTATCAGGTTAATACTTCTTAATCCTCGCTAAGAAAGGGGATCTTAAATTTGCAGCAACAGCATGTTCTTGAAGTGTTCCCAAACATCACTCAGTCTATAGCATGTCCTCTCTTATCTTTTACTTCTCCACATACCCATTAATATTAACGAAAGAAAACTTTTCTAAATATGAGTGGTTGCCACTAAGACAGAGAGAGAATAATGTTTCTGCCTACTTTCATTTCCAAATTAAATTTTCTGTAAGAGAGCAAAGCAACATTGAAAGAGAAGAGATATACAACCAGCTTTGGAAAATAATGATGCAGGTTTTAGTGGAATCATATTTAGAAGTAACAACAACAAAAACATACACATATAATAAGGTACTTTAAGTCTCTATGACAGACATATACAGGAATGGATGTGATTGTCTCTTATTGAAATATAATGGTAATTTTTTTCCACAATTTGTTTAGTTAATAATATATTTCAAGGATATGTTCATATTCATAAAAATGATATGTGCTCGTTATACCAAAAAATTAAGCAGCAAAGGTTTGTTTCTACTATTATCAATTCATCATCCTCATAAACTATCTACTTTGACATGCATGTTGTACAGGTAAGCGGAATATATCTGGATGTTTTAAGGACTTTACAATATTTTTTTTAACCTTCCTATTCCCCTATTCAATAAGTACTATTATTTTTCACCACATCATATAGGAGAAAACTGAGACATTTTTGTTAGTAGAATAAAATGAGAAGAATAAATACATATATAGACTGAGATACATAAACAGAAATAAATAAATAAAATATTAGTTTCCAATAATACTTATAAAATTAAGAAAACAAGATTATAATTTTTTTAATTGTGTCATTTTAACTGCCTATATCAAATTTAGGTAATATCCACTTCCAGCAATAGATGATAGAAATCAGCACCCTTGCACATAACCCTTCCTCCCCTATGTCTTATCATTAATTTTATTAATATTTTCATGTCAAAGTTTATAAATTCTCATTGAATTCTGTAACCATGATGTACAGTGTTGCTTAGCCTTAGATCTGTATTTGAATAGATCACACACATTCTGTATCAGAATTTCATTTTTGAAATATTTATTTTAATTTCTTGACTTTTCAAATATGTTCAAAAGTATTCTTTTTGAGAAGGATTCATGTATTTCCCAAGCATTTTTGTCAACTCCTTCTACTGTCTTTATACTTTGCAACCAATTATCAGGGTACACTTCTAATGAGCATTTTCTTAGTCCTCTGTCTTTAAGTGACTATGTTACTCTGAAGAACTCAGATCAGTGAGAATTGCCCACTTGAATGCGATCTGCTCTTTTATGCCTAGATTACTGCATGTTTCTTTATTTATTAAGTTTAATTTATTTGTTGAACAGATACTTATAGAAATACTCATCTACCAAGCATAGTAGCTGGAATTACAAATGTGTTAAAAAAAAAATTCTAGCTTCTTGGAGCTTACATTCTAATTGGGAAGAAAGGCAGTAAACAACTAAATTATCTATCTATCTATCCATCTACTTGTCTATCATCTAATCAAATGGTGATCAGTGATTTAAGGGGAAAAAAGTAGAATAAGGTACAGGAATCTTGGATCAGATGTAAGTGGTGATGCTATTTTAAGGCAAGCCTCACTATTAGGGCTTGTGCAAATGAATTAGCCTTGAGGATATCTGGGGTTCCAGGGCAAAGACTCTGAGAGTGATCTTTTTGCATTTATTTTCCCTGCAATAACTATTTCTTTTCAATTTGTAAATTCAAGTACTCATTTAATGAATTTTTTTCTGTTATATCTTCAAATTGTTTTCTATTCTTTTTGGGTTTTGTATGCTTAGAGGAAACCAGTCGTGTGAATGCCAAACCTGCTTTCTCCAATCTTTCCTGTACAGTTGTGTTTGTTCGTTTTCATTTTGGTTTATATGAATTTGTCATGCCTCAATATCCTGCATCCCAGTTGTATTTCTTCTTTTTTTACTTTTTCTTTATTTTTTTGCTGAACTCTGGCTTAGTTTTCATTCTTTTGTGTTAAAAATATGTGGCTTCTCTTCTTTCCTTCTTTTTTAAAAAGCGTGGCTGATTGTCTTAGCATGATATTGATAACACCAAGGATTCGGAGCCCTGCACTGGCCAACCACAAAACCAAAATTGTACCTTTTCTTGAAACCCTTTTCTTTGTTTTCTTCTGTTTTTAAACAAAATTATAAAACTTCACCAAGGCTAAGGAGAATTATCTAAAGAACTTATTTTAGGTTATTGTTTATGATATGTGACCTTCCCATGGCTTTGTTTGGTTTTGTTTCTTTATGTTTTTTTTTAAAAAAAATTTCCAGGTTTTTTTTGTGGCTTTCATGCTGACTTCTTCATGTTTAAAAATGAGAGTAATTCAAAAAGTGCGTGGAAAGATTCACATTATCTTTTAACTCTATTTTTACATGAACTTTTTGGAAGTACCCTCATATTTGCTGAAACTAAAAGTATGGGGCATGGAAGTAAAAAAGGTGTGGGTAAGAATATACTAGAGCAGACCAAAGTCCACATTTCATAATATTTGGCAGGCATTCTTCATGGGTTTTCTAATAAGAAGTCTTGTGTTTACATGACTTTTAGAGCAAAGAATGCAAAAAGTCACAAAACTCATAATTTTGTGATTTCTGCTGTGATCTTCTAACTTATTTTTCATTTGGAATTCATAACTGTTTTGATTTTTTGAATCATATAATAACTTAATAAAGAAAAAAAGACTTTTTTCCAACAAACTTTCAGATATTTTTCAGTAAAAATGAGCACCTAACCAAAAAAAGTACCAGTCAATTTTAATTTCAATGTAATCCTTTCAGAAATTACATATTTTATTTAATTTATTTTGAAATCCCTAGTTTCTAGAACAGTGTCTAACAGCATAAGTGCTTTAAAAATGTTTGTTAAATGAGTCAATCATTTTTTATTTTAGTTAATTAATACCTATCAATATTTTCCTGTTATGAATGCGTCCAATGTAAAAATTCACCACATATTATAAATTCTAAAATATAACAATAATGACTGTTTTTTTAATTTATAAAATTTCAAGTCGAAAATTATGATTGATGTTTTTGTGGCAAATATATTTTGAAACTTAAGCAATAATAGTGAGATGTGTGAACAGTTATTAAAACTCAGAATATGTTTTAAAAATTATGATAATATTTTATATAATCTGTTATATTATTTGTTTCATCTTTTATTTGTTCCATCTTAAACATTTATGGTATAGGTATTTGCTAAGGCTCTTATTTAAATAATGCCTGATACACCTCATCTTCCAAAATGTTTATATTTGTTTCTTATTTATTATTTGTATTTTGGCTCCTACTTATAGTTTTAGAGATCTAAAATTAGATTTCTTTCCATTAATACAAGTAATATTGACTTGTGCCCTCAACTTCTGATTTGAAAAGACTGCCATAGACTAGATGTGGAAATTTTGATAATAATAATGGTGAAGGTTTGGTCCTGTAACTTTTCAGCAAGAAATTATTGTGAAATCATTACATTAGCTTCACGAATGTATACTTTAATTTCAGACAGAATTAAAGAATTTATAAGTTGTGGATCTCGTGTTAATTTGTGCAGTGCTAATACATTATGTCAGATATGTGATTTAATGCATATTTCTGAGTCTAAAATGTTTTTGTTATTTTATCAGATCTAACTTAATTTATGAATTTCTTAACTGTATAATTTTAATACCTCTGGCTTTGAATTAATACCTTTTTAACAGTATTCCCATAATAATGCATTTTATAAATATATGCATATACATGTGTGTGTTTAGATATATATTTGCTAAGTTTATGAGAAACTAACTCATAAATGGTTTACATAATTTTAAATATGTAACTCTAGATTGGACTCTACTGCCTCTTTTGTGGCATAAAAATATACCATACTGTAATTCAGTGTCAGGACACTGTAATCCCTAGTCCCTTTGACATGTAGCGTTTCTAGTATACCCTGTCTCTTGCAAAAACTTCAAATATGAGTGACAATCAAAAATAACCACTGGCCTAGAATGTTTATGTTGGAATTTAATGGCCTTCTATTCAGACTACTGCCATAGGCATTGGCAGATGCTTTATAGCAAGGATCTCTTCACCTGCTCATAGGAACAGCCATTTCCAGTCTGAGGACCAGCATCAAAACACTGGGACTTGGTGGGCCTAATGGCCTACTCAGAGTTCATATCACTATTCTTCTTCCCTCTTCCACCTAGGAACTTGGTTACTTTTTTTTTTTTTTTAGACTCATAAAATATAAAATATCCAATTCAATCATTTTCCAAGAAAATACAACCGTTGTATTCCTCCCCTGTCCCACCATCTTACTTTTCCTGTGGAAGAAAGATACCATCAGAACTCAAAATGATTAACTACCCTAAAGATGTGAAAATAAATGTAGGTACAGTACATCTTTTACTGATGAAGATAAAAGAATAAGCAGTTTAATCAATTTTTGTCATCCCTCAACTTTGCTCTTCAAAGATTTTATGTATACGCTGAAGACTCTAGAATTTCATGAATCTAACAAATCTATTACCGACAACAGTGATTTATGACAGACAGTGCCAGAGTAATATTTTATAGGCAGTTCTACTTCTGCTCTCCATTTGCCAGCATCTACGAATTGTATGGAAGCTACCCGGAGGCCACTACTATCTCACTGCCCCGCTTTCAGCAGCTCACCTGAGCCTAAGAGAGCCCAGCTGCAGGTGTTGGAGTAGCCAATTAAAACAGCAAGCCAAAAGTGAAAGTTCAAAGTCAAGTTTTTAATCACTTAGTGTGGCAGTATAAGCAAGAAACTAAAAACTGAAAAAGTGCTGCTGCTCTTCTACCTCCTCCTTTCATATTCCCCATGGAATGGCACCAGTTGAGGACCGGGTGGAGTAGCACAGACTTGGGGGTCAATTCATCATTGAGGGAGCTCCAAACAGAAGTCTCCTGCAGTTCTCTGTACCTAGGGTCCTGGAGAGGGAGAAGAGAAGGAGGATGAGGAAGGACTAGGGGATGAAAATTGCTGAGCACTGAGTCAGAGTGAATATGTCTTGGAGGCTTCCCCCTCACATTTCCGTAAGGTCTCTGCAGATGGGCCTGCAGAAGACCCTAGTTAAAGACCCCAGATAAAGAAGCCTCTGAATGAAGGAGCCTGGGCTTGGAATGCAAAAATGAATTATTTTTAATAATGGGACTGCTATGCATTATCTGTACATCGTCTGGGGTGTGGAGGGCATCTTTCCCCTTTGAAACCTTCTGGGTAAAGCTTTGTAATTCCCTATGGTCAGGCCTGCAAATCACACACAGTTTATTCGCCAGGAGTCAGACACTTCACCTATTTCCTTCTTCTTTACTCTAACTCTTTCCATTTCCTTTTTCCTCAGTTCTCACGTATATATATATATATTTTTTTGGAGGGGGGGATCTTCCGCTCTTTAAATGTGCCTGCTATTGACCAGAGAGTAGTCAGAATTACTGGAATAGCTCGGAGAAGATTAAAGGCCAAGAGGTGAAAAGATTATGTGCAGATGAGGGTGAATCAACTTCATGGAGGGTGAAGGAAAAGATTCCAGAGTGCGGTACATGCAAAGGTGCTGATTCAGCCAGAGGATGGCAATGACTTAGATGTGATTGGAGCCCAGAGTGTAAGACAAGGACATGCAAGAGATGGCTTGAAGAGGCCAAAATATGAAGTCACAAATACGATAGAAAAATTCTAACTTTTTTTTCCAGTAAAAGATAAAAAATAGTGAATAATATGGTCACACAAATTTTAAGAAAATGTTCAAGCCAAGCCTAGTATGGGGACTAGGAGTTAAAATGAAAACAAATAACGAAAAGCACACCTAATTTTTGAGTAGTAGTCAAAGTTTCTTTGCCCCAAGGCAAAAATGGATTATTGAATTTGTTCTTAAGGAAGACTATTTCACAGCTCAACAAATGTGTTGTTAGAAGGGTTGCCAAATTCTTTATTAGCAGTGAATACTTCCTTTGTAATATATATTATATAAAATTCTCATGTGTAGAAAAATATTTATGAATACCATATTGCAGTTTCATACACTGGGAATGGCAACTTGAGAAAATGGTGGGTGAGGAAAATGTGCTGCTAATAAGAAGAAAGAGAGAGAGAGAGCCTGCATGTAACCTGAAGAAATCTGAGGTTATACAATGTATAGTATAAATATCTTGACAAGCTCTAAGCTTGTACAGTAATAAATAAAATATTAAGCCTAAATGTTTAGTGTTACAGTCATTTGTTCTTTGTTATTGTTTACTGGTGGAGGAGGAAGAGGGAGATCCCATTCTGATCTTGGAGAATCAAGGCTAAATCTTATTGACTTAAGCAAAAGTTATGCATAAAGCATCCAAGAACAGAAGTTGACCCACAAGTTAATTTTGATTTGCTTTTCCCTTTACCCACATGTATCTTGGTCTAGACTAAGAAATGCCTTTTGTCTAAAGTACATGGGCCTAAGTTTTAGTATTTACTTTTTCTTAATTGTCAGTACATGTTTAGTAGATTCATAGGATTGTATTTATTGTCTCTTGTGTTTAATTAGACATTTGTAAAACAATCCAAAAATATTAATCAAACACTGTGTTTCCAAGTCAAAATGATTTTTATTTCACTAATACGTTCAAAAATATTGTGTGGTTTAATTTTGAGACAGCAATTCAGATATTTAAAAAATAATACTATAGAAAACATTACTTCCATTTGGTTGTCATGATTTCTGTTGTTTTTATTTTAGTGGTCATAGCTATTTTATAAAAGAGTGGAAACCATCAAATGTGAAATTTTGCAATAGTCACCGTAAGAAGACTTTTGTTCTCAGGTCATTCAGGGTCTCTATCTTCATGTGAACATTTCCTCTTATACAGTTTGGGCCAAGGTTAATGTGAGCAACTTGCCAGTGCATTTTGTTATGAGCCGTTGAAGTGCTCTGTAAATACGCTAATGATGTGATGATACTTTGAAGGAAAAACATTCTCTCTCCATTTGTGAGGCCATGGGAAAGGGATCAAGAACACTGGATGTTAATTTATTTATTTTGTACTAATTATGTTAAGATTATCAGGCAATTCAGAATACTGTAGTTTTGCCATTTAAGGACTTTGGTCTTATTTATTCACTTTCAGATTAATTCTCAGGGTTCTTTTTAAATTTTAAAATGTGTTTATTTACATTTGTCTTTTTGTTTAAAAGAAGGCATTAATTCCTTTTAATTCAGTAAGCGCTAACAGTCTAAATGTAAATATGTCTGTTCAATAGAAGGCAATGATTCTTTAAATGACTCATTTTAACCCCCAATGGCTTCATGTTTTCGTTAGCCAGCTTTTTAATATCTTAATAATTTTTCTGAAATTTTAAATTTTACTGCCTTTATATCAACTGAGGAGTTATTGTTCACTTTTTTCTTTCTAGCTAAGCAAAATAAATATAATGATCATTTCACATTAATAAAATTCCTCCACTGCTAAGTCTTGAGAAATGAGTTGTGTATGTTTAAATCTATACAGTGTACAAAGGCACTCTCTCTGAGCTCATAAGTTGACTCAATAGAGTAATGGTAAGTTCCCATATTTATTTATAGACTTAGGAAAACTATTAAACCTGTAGGCCAGGGGACACCAGAAGGCTGAGTTGAAGCCTAAGAGTTAAAGCTGTCTTAATAACATAGAACTGAACCTAGTATTAAGAAAATGAGTAAGATTATGGTATCAACTTAAACCTTGGCTATACTGCTGGTCTGTATCCTTCAGAGGTTAAAGAAAAATAAAACAAAGGGGCTTTAGAGAACAGAAAATCATTGCAGCAGTATTGTGGTCATTATCTCTAGTGTCCATTCAACCAAAAATTTTGCACATACTGGTGTAGGTGAAAAAACATAATAATTTTCTCTCTGACCCTTTGAGTTCTGGGCGAGACCCCTATAACAAAAGTAAGACTAACAAGAAAAGACCAAACAGAAGTTTACTAACATGCACATCTCTGTAAACATAGGAGATACCCAAGGAAAAAGTAATTCTCAAAGAGGTGGCTTAGATCTTCAGCTTATTTAGCATTTTCAACAACTAACAATACAATTTTAGAGAAGTGACAAGGAAAAAGAAAAAGACCTTGGGTCTCCAGAGGCAGTGAATTTTAAGAAGACAAAGAAGAAGGGTAAAATTCTTGGCAAAGAAGGGAGGGACACGTTTGTAAATTTATGTCCTGCTTTTAGGCAAAGAGAAGGGGGCAGAGAGCTTTTCTTGTATCTGCTGCTTCTCGATTGCCTTTAGCTCAAAATAACCCTTATGCCAAAGGGGAGGCATATTCTGCTACCCTCCACTAGTAAAAACATATTTGGAAGCTACCATTAATAGAAGTATGTCCCTAAAACACTATCTAATTTTTTTCTGGGCAACCCAAAAGTTAGCACTTAATTATGAAAGTGATTTATAAAGAATAAAGAGATATTTTGCTGATCATATACATGTTCATTTTGCCCCATCAAGCACTATTAGAAAGCAAGGCATCTTAATGAGGATAGACAGATGAAAGGAGCTCACAGTCACACAGAAAATAAACAAGTAATTGCAACATGTCATGATAGATACTATCATAAAGGTACTTATTCTGGGAAAGTAGAGGACAAAAGTCCAAGACTTTCTGGGGTAGCGTGGAAAGGTCTTGTAGAGCAAGTAGGAGTTTGCCAAGCAAAAAAGCATTGTGTATAAAGACATTTTCTTACCTTTACCTTTGCACATTAATGAAGAGATATATTTAATCAACCACAGGAAAGTCAGAATTGTTTGCATGTGAGAGGTTTGTACACAAGGAGCTGTAAAAATATAACAATAAAATTACAAAAATAGCCAGTACTTTGTGAGAGTTTACTACATGCCAGTGTTCTAAAAGATTTCATTGAATCTTCACCATAACCCTTTTAAATTGATAATGTTATCCCTGTTTTAAAGATGAGGAAACTGAGGCATTGAGAAAGCAACAATTTTCCAAGAACACATGGCTATTAAGCAACAAAACTGGAATTGAAATCCAGGCTTTAGTGGTTTCAGAGTCCATGCTATACTCAACATTGTGGAGGTGGTGAAAAGAAGGTGGAAAAGAGTGAACTTGGGAGTTCACTGTCTATTGTGTAGATAATAGGAAACCATTGAAGTCAGGCAGCCAATTGGATGTGGGATAGGAGAAAGAGACTTTGAAAATGACTTCCAAGCTCCTTTCCTCCAATTCTGAGTTGTGAGTGGCACTTTATTAGAGATAAAATAAAGAGTAATGGGGTCAGGTGATAGGAAAAGAATATGCATTAAATTTGGAACATGTTGATTTCCACATGTGTCTGCAGTTTACAGTGATTGGTGGCAGTTTGAATAGAATTCAAGACCTCTCTGTGACTTATTTTCTGCATTTGTAAAATGAGGATGGAGTATTTGTGAGTATTAAATGAGTTTATAATTTTAAAGTGCTCAGAACAGTATCTGACTCATAATATTTGCTATGTGTATTGGTTAAATAAATAAATTACAGATAAAGACCTTAAATTGCCTCTAAACAGACCAGAAGTGAATACTGAATTGTGTGTAAGGCCAGTTTCTAACTTCAATTAAAAATGTTTTATTAACTTTTATTAGTGCAGGAAGTATGTAAGGTTTTTTTTTTTTTAATCTTCTGTAATGGTGTTACTACTTATTATAATGTTTTTCAGTATATGTGATTATGTTTGCCAATTTAAAATTATAATAAATATTACTAACAGACCAATCAAAGGGAAACTGGATAGAATTATCCATTATTTTTAAGTAATTCAGTTATTTTGAATTAAAGTGTACATTTTAATACCAACTATACTAACAAAAGAATTAATATGTTGTCTCATTTTATTCAAAGCACTCATTCATGCAAACATCTTGTTATTCAACAATCACTTATTAATGTCAACTACATAGCAGTCACCCAACAAACACTATGGATAGCAAAATTGATAAGACAAGGTCTCTTCCCTGAGTGATTTCAGAGTCTTGTGTAAGAGTAAAGGTAGTCTGTGCAGTGACAGAGGTATATAGACTGTGTGATTTAGCACAATATGCTTAACCCGTGTCTATCAGTTGGTCCTCAAGTATATTAGAACGCTGGAGTAAAATATTACATGCCTGTTGTGGCTTTTCAAATTCTCAGTAGGCAGCATACCAAATTACTATCTCCTCTAAATTATAAAAGCTTTCTTCTTTCTAAATCCCAGCCAATTATTTTAACAATTATAATTATGAAACTATATAACTATATAATTGTTAAACTATATAACTATAATTGTTAAACTATATAACTATATAGCTATTATAATTATATATATATATGCACTCCTTATTTATCCCATCTATTTAATCAATAGATTGTTATTGCAATGAGTACATAACCAGCAGAATGACTTTAAATCCACAAGAATAAATAACATCTTCTCTCCAAAAACACTTAAATTGTAAGTACACTAGAATGAAAAGTTGCAAATTTTTCCTCAGGGTTCAGGCTTCACAGAGGTGCTGATATCTGAAATTTTCTTGAAAAATGATTAGACCTTTACCAAGCAGAGAAGAGAGAAATGAATAGAGCAACACTTCATCACCACTTCAGATATACATCACCATACTTTACAGAGGAGGACTTTGAGGGTCAAAAAGACCAGTGCCTTTACTGATCTTCATGGGGGATCTCTAAGATAAGACACACATTCAGGTCACCTATTCAAGGTCACTTGTTTCTACCATAGAGAGCTGTGTCCTTCCATGCAGTGACCTTGGATAACAAATGGAATGTTAAATGTGTATCTCCAATGGTTGGTTATGTCCTTGAGTCCTTGGTCTCCTGACTTACATGCCTTCTACCTCAAGGCTCAATCTATGGCCCAGTCTACATTTCTCTTTTAGATGAAAAATTTTTTAAATGTAAAATTCACTTAAGAGACATAATTCTCAGTTTATTTTCTGTTTCTGTAAATCTGATGGCCCACATAATCCTTACCACCTAGCAAAAGTAAGAGAAAGTAGCTGGATTTTCATGATATTAAGAAATTAAAGGCATTCTGGCATATTTCTTTTAAGTTTGATAGAAAAAATATCAAAATTTTCTCTATCTCTTATTTGTCTAAAATTGGAAGCAAGATTCAAGTGGAGAGATGGTAAGGTGCTAACAAGGAGCTGTAACCAGGAGGCAAAATAAAAATTATAGATCAATAAAGATGAAAGTTGGAACTAAAAGCAGTTAAAATTTTTTCTTAAGTTCCAGTAACACAGAGTGGTCAATTCAAGACTCTAGACCATTAGATTTGGGAGACATTTGTTTATAATATATATTTCCATATTAGTGGCTTCAGTCAGCTGATAGACATGGGAAAATGCGTTAATAAACTAATTCTACCTATTTGAAATGGGTCTGTTTCAATAATGTGAATAGTGTTCCTATAATTGAATATAGGCTACTCACAGAATCATCTCTATAGACAAATTTACTGACAAAATATTCACTTACACCTGGTTTTTATTTTTATTTTTTTATTGTCTCTCCTAGGTGGCTGGATGTAAGAATTAAAGCCCTAATATTATCAGTACAGAATTCATGTAGCTTGAAGAAAGTAGGCAAAATTGTTTGGGCCAAAATTTTACTAAGCTCCATTCCACCAATGTCTTTAGTTTTCTTTTCAGAACAAAGAAGTGAGTTCACTTTAAATATAAATTCCTAGGTCTTTTACAATTTCTGTTCATACACTCCTTGGTATTTTCATTGGGAGGCAGTCAATTTCTTTCTATAGATGGATTTCATTATTCAGACTTCACCATCAGTAGAATGCATTATAAATTATGCAGAATGTGATAATTAGTAGCAAGCAAGAATATAAATAAAACTGCACAACCAATAAAAGGCCATAAAACCTGGCAAGTAAAATTAGTTACTGTGTGTAAAAATAAGAAGTGTATGGAGGAAAAAAAAAAATGATCTCACATGTCTTCTTTGTGCTGGAAAGAAATTGCTATATTACACATAGCTCTGGAATCACGTGTATATGGTCTATTAGAAATAAAATAAAATCATATGTAATGCTGTGATTTAGAATGCTCTAAGAACAAAAGAACCATGGTTCTATGAATGTAAATGGTTCCTTTGTTTAGGTAAAGCTGATAACATCCTTCCCCTCCACACTAAATCAAGCTCCAATTTTTTCATATATGCATCAGTTTTCAGTTAGCTTTTGCAGTTTTAAGTTTTAAAAATGACATTGAGAATCTTAATAATTTGTGTTTGTTAAACAAACAACACATGCACACACACACACAAACACACAAAGTTGTTTTGTATATTTCTGGAAATCTCTAGTTAGTGAAATGACCGTCTCAACAATATAGAATAAAAGATAATTCCACTGTGTACAATAAGATACATTAAGTGAGATGAAAAAATTAACTTAACCTACCTAGCAGTGCTTGACCATAATCAGAGGAAAAATGCATGTAAAGTGTGCCCATCTAGAAATGAAAAGCTCTTTAGGCTCATATTGATTTCAATGAATCCCCTATAGATATACTTGAGAAATTGTAATATAAAGGTCAAAGCAAGGGCTGGAATTTGTTTGAATAATATATTCTAACATATCCTCTAAGAACCAGTTCACTAGTTCTTAAATCAAAGAATTAAAAATGCATATATAAAGCATACCGATTACATCAAAAGTGTCAAAATACTTCCAAAAGGATGACTGCCTTCTAAATAATTGTGATGTTTCATTATTAAAAGAGTATTTGTCATTCCGGCAATAAAATCAGCTTTCAAAAATTTAAAAAAACAATTGCAGTTAAAATCAGGTTATACTGACTATGGTAACTAAATGGAATTTATGCA
The DNA here is from genome assembly GCF_027409185.1 of Cynocephalus volans. Taxonomy (NCBI): domain Eukaryota; kingdom Metazoa; phylum Chordata; class Mammalia; order Dermoptera; family Cynocephalidae; genus Cynocephalus; species Cynocephalus volans. Next base: position 158,575,174 of record NC_084460.1, read on the forward strand.
CAAAAAATCTTTTGGGTACTTGATATTGTATATGTTTTCTGATTCATTTTTTCCTTTACCTTTATGGTTTGCTTAAATTCCAATGTCAAAGTAGTCAAAATGTTTAATATAAATGTAAATTTCCTATTCAGTTTTTAATAGGAAAACTAGGGAATGTGAACTTCAGTATTTAGGTGGCCTGAATTGGGATAGGCAGATTGAAGTAAATATAGCATGATGACATTATGAAATATCTTATGCTACTTATGCTTGGGGTCTAAAATAACCATAAGATTTTGGTGAAACAATTCCAGAGAACCAACCATGTGTTCAATTGATATAATAGTATATTTGATTAATTTCAAAGGAATGATTTTTCTTAACTGAATTAATAGAAACTAATAAGTGAATTATTTGCAGTTCCATTAAAAAAATGAAGGTTATTTTGATACTCCTGTATTTATTACACATCAGGTAAGATAACTATCCAAGGAATTGATGGATATTTAAGTTCTACGAGAGTGACTTCCAGACACCAGCTTTGGCCCATTCTCCTGTGCGTTATTCCTACTCTAGATCTTAGATCATTGACAGAGTGAGATTCACATTCCACCATCGTTCATTTTTTGATTTGTGCAATAATCATTAAGTTCCACTTACAGTCTAGGCTAGAGGAGGAATAAAACAGATATGTAAGTGTTACAATACACCATGACTCAGTCTAAGGTCCTCTTCTTCTTTGCCTGTAGAACACTCTGCGATTTCTCCACCATATTACCTAGTATTATACTCTTTTATTGTTGTTATTAATCTGTAGCTCCTTTGAGATTTTAGGTTTATTCACAATAGGAAATAGTTGGATTAGTTTCTCCGTTACATACCAGTGCTTACAAACTCTAATGTTTGTGTAGGGGAACATGGTTATGCATGGGTCAAGGGAAGGCTATAAGGCACTAAACAAAGCTCCCTCGGAGCACTGAAAAGGGCTCACCTACTCTACTGGCAAGAAAAAGAGAGTAATGAAGAAAGCTTCATGAAGACAGGTGACATTTGGATTGGTCTGGAAAGTGGTATGAGGGTGAAGTGAAAAAGAAGGAGTAAAATAAAAAGAAACTTGAAGTACACATTACATTATGAGAAAGTTAAATATCCACCTGAGGAGCTCAGGGTTTCTGGGAAGCTGGTAGTACATGGGATTGGAAAGGTAGTTTCTACACAATTGATATGTGAGTGATGGGGCAGGGCAGTTCAAAGCACACCTGTTGAAGTCTTCCAGACACACTGTTCAGCAACCATCTTATTTTTACAAGCTTAACAGGTAAATCTGGTATTACTTCAGTCTGCTCTGACTCAGTTCCAGGCTGGCTAAGCTGCATTTTCTAGCCCTTTTGTACTAATAAGTACTTTCTGTCTAGAATCAAGAACAGCTTTATCAGGATTTGGGCCCCATAAGAACATCAGGACATTTCCTTAATACTCCGAGTTGACTGTTCAGTACCTTACTTTTCTCAATCAAAATCCTAGTTTCAGATCTTCACTTGATTGTTTTCTTCCACAGATCCTAGGGCTCTTGCAGCTGTACTGGGAGCCTTATTTGCTTTCATTTTCTGGTCCCATACACCAAATCACAGCAAATGTAGTTATTACAGATGTTCTCTACAGTGGAAGCAGTATGATTGTAATATATACAAAATGAAGGAGGATAAACACCGATTAATGCCTTACAGTGTAGATTTAATTTGTTAGTTTAAGATGAATTTAATATAAATTAATATATTAGTATAGATGGATTAACTAACTAGTTAATTAATGTTAAAATGGTATTCAGGCCTTAGGATAAGAATATACAGATAATCCTAAACCAGGAAGGGAACTGAATCCAAAGATGTTAAACTGGTAAATATGCAACTATGAGTCCTGTGCAACAATGCGACAATGTAGCTAAACTTGGTGTAGATTAAAATATATGTATTTCATTTATCTATAAAATCTCAAATTCAAAATGAAAAACTATACTCAATTTATATGGTGAATTTACTTAAAATATCTTTTCTTCTCACACATACCAACTTGGTGAAGATAAAGTATGTTCGACCTGTGGTTTTTCCACTTGTGGGTGTTCTTTTTTGGATCTTTAGGGAAAATGCTTTTAAAAGGCATGTTCTTATATGTCATAAGCCATCTATCATCTGAATCCAATAAAGAAGAAAACATAATGTGCCAAGACTTTGTGTTTACCCTTTTTAAATCCTCATTGTACCTATTCAAAAATGAGAGATTTACAAATTTGATGGTGGGAATTTCCCAGGTAAAAGAACAAATTCAATGGTTGAGATGAGAAGAGAAGTTTAGAAGCTTTTAAGCTCATTCTAAGCTGCTCGGGGTCTATTACCTGATATCAACAGATTCTCAAAAGGTCCCTGAATAAAATTCAGGAAATTTGTGAACTTGAGTGGAAGCAATGATACATCCAATTACTAATACAGCATTTTCCAATTATGAATATGACAATAAAAGCAGTAGTATTAGAAGTGCCAGTAACCTTGTCACCAATAAAAATGACTGATTATTTTTATTACATTACAGTTGCTGTAGATGATTCAAACTATCATTTACACTCTTAAGTACTTCAAAATTATGGTAATTTGATATTCTGCCACTAGATCATATTATTTAATATGTTACTAAAGGAGCACATTAAGTACCATACCACAGATTAAAAAAATATTTTCATTAGTGAATTTCAATATCACTTTAATTATATGTATTTTATTTTATGCATTAAAAATAATATTCTGAAAAAGGGATCCATAGGCTTCACTAGTCTGCTAAAGAGATTGTTAGTTCAAAAAACATGTAAGAAACCATCTACTAAAGTAGCAAAACCTCTAATAAACTAAACTCTAATTGTGAGGTTTTTAAACCTGTAATAATGATACCTTACTGTTCTGTTGTACTTGAGAGTTTACAAAGTACTTTTAGTATATGTTATGCCTTTGTTCTTAAAACTTCTTTATGAGTCTGGTAGGAAGGTCCACCGAGGTGCAAGCAAGTTATTCAAATTCCAGTGAGTTTTAATAATATATTTAAAAGTGGTAAATTAGAGCATTTTAATTTATAATTTAAGAAACAATGCATTCAGCATGGAAATTAATACAAAAAACTTTCAGTTACAGAATCAGGACTCAACATACCCAGACTCAGCTACATGCAAACTAAGCTACATGTGTTCATTTCAAGATAAAATATGTCATAGTTCAAAAATGTTCAAGCTTGTGTCAGGCGCAGATCAAGATTCTGGTCCATATGATCCTAAACATTCTTGCATTTAGAGACTGGAGAAAGGAAGGGAGGGGGTTTGGGAAGTGATAGGTTGGTCAAAGGACATAAAGAAACATCACAATTTATAAGAATGAATATGCTAATAATAAATAAGAATTTTCTTAAAAAGTCGATTTGATATAAACATTTACAGTTCAGTGAGGATAAAGATTTTTTTAAAAAGAAATTGAATTACTTCAATTCTGTCTTTTTCTTGGAATATTTATTCATTACACGATTATTACTGAAAATAATTGTGTTTTCTACAGAAGGAGATATTAAAATTTTTCTACTTTGAATGTCAAATACACAATATAACACACTGAGTGAGAAAATGTGAGCAGATATTGGTTTCCCCAGTTTTCCTAGGTGATGGGAATTTTTCCAAAATCATCTATCTATTCAGGAGCAAAACTTCACAAAAACCAAGTCTTCTGTTTTGCTAGGCTGGTGTTCTTGTTTTTATTCTTATTTTCTTATATTCTTATTTTTCATCTTTCATGAGAAAAGCATTTTTGTGGTCACATGAATTTGCAAGATGCTAGGTTAAACACATTTCTTTACCATAGAATTTCAGGATTCTTTAATAATATTATACATTCTAACTTTCAAAAGTAGGTCGGTGTTTCAGAAACCTATTTGAACCACAAATTCTCTATTTTTTTTCAAGAAACATTTCTTAAATCTAGTTTAGCACCACTCATAAAACAAGCAAACAAAATACTCGAAAAAAATCCATATGCTGTCTTCCTAAAGTAAGGTTTAGGGATGTTTTACTAGTTAAAACTACCTAACGTTCATTGATCACTTACCATGTACTCTTGCATGAACTTTGGATTTGTGTTTTCATTCAATCTTTACCTAACCATCTGAGATTGATACTATTATTACCCCAATTTTTAAAAATGAGGGATCTGAGGAGTGAATGAATTTGGCCAATGTCAGAAAAAACTAAAGTGAAAACATGACTGCAGTTTAAAGAGCCAGTGTGCTTCATAGATTTTCAATTTTTGTTTCTAAATTTATGATGTGTAGCTTGTTGCTATATAGACTTTTTCTTGTGGCTTAATAGCTATTTAGAGAGACATTCACTACATGAGTGATTTTCTTATTGACATTTTGGGATTTTTACATAATTGAAGAATTCCCTTCACTGCAAATACAGTCAGCCTTCCAGTATCTGTGGGTTCTGCATCCGCAGAATCAATCAACCACAGTTTGAAAATATACAGGAAAAAAATACAACAATAAAAATAACACAAATAAAAAAATACAGTATAACAACTATTTACATAGTGTTTACATTATATTAGGTATTATAAGCAAACTAGAGATAATTTAAAGTATATGAGAGGATTGCGTAGGTTATATGCAATTACTGCACCATTTTATATCAGGTGCTTGAGCATTTGCTGATTTTGTCATCTGAGGGGGTCCTGGAACCAATCCCCCTTGAATACCGAGGGACAACTGTATCTAAGTGGGATCTTGTACAAAGACTGAAAGAACGCGGGGTCATTTATTTTTGACTAACGCATATCTAAGGTCTGCCGCTTAAAGAACTTTAAAAATGTCACTTTCCTCATTGATAATTATAAGATAAAGGATGCTTTATAAACTATGAAACACTTCAGACATATGAGTTGTCATTCACTCATTTTGCTGTTTTCAGGACTGATCTGTATTTCTTAGACATGGAATTATTGCATTCTGGATAATGGGAAGGTGATATTCGATAGTAAATGGATAATGCAGTCCTTGATATGATGAAGGAATGTCTTTCTGTTTATCGAGTGTACTCTTCTTAATCTATTTAGTATTTTGATTCTAAAGCAGAGTGTATTAATATCCTAGATCTGCTGTAACAAATTACCACAAACTTTGCAGCTTAAAGCAACTGAAAATTACTGTTTCACAGTTCTGGATGCCAGAAGTTCACAATCAAGGCGTGGACAGAGTTGGTTCCCTCTGGAGCCTCTGAGAGAGAATCTGTTTCATGCCTCTCTGCCAGTTTCTTGGCATTCTTGGCTTGGGCTCAGTAACTTCGACCTCTGCCTCAGTCTTTACATGAGCTTCTTTCTCAGTGTCTCTTGTTTGTCTGTGTATCTAAAATCTACTTTGTCTTATAAGAACACCAATTATTGGATTTAGGGCCCAAACTAAACATATCATGTGATGCCTCCAATTACATCCTGTAAAGACTGTTTCCAAATAAGTTCCTATCCACAGGCAGAAAAAGTTAGGATTTAGACACAGCTTTTTGCAGGAAACAATTCAACCCACACACAAAGAAACAAATCTGTGTTTGTAATTAAGTTTGTAAACTTTTGCCTTGAACACTCCCGCACTTCCATTCTCACTCCTTAACACCTTCCCCTTATCTGTCTGATACCTGATTTTCCTTTAAAGTCCCTCTTTCAAGGAGGATTTCTCTAACACCTAGACTAGCTTAGGTAACTCACTGCCGTGTGTTCTAAAACATCACACTCTAATCATTATAATTTCTTGTTTAATAGTCTTCCTTCCCCAGAATGACTGTAAGTTTTGGTTGAGCAGGAACTGTCTCACATCTGTATTCCTCGTGATAACTAAAAGCCAGGAATCAGGTAGGGGCTCTGTCAATAGCAATTTAATGAGATTCAACTGAAGTTGTTTTTCATGTTTACTGAAAATTAGAGTTTAAGAATTAAAATATCAAAGTTGTTTTTTTTTAATTTAATTTTATTTTGTCAATGTACAATGTGGTTGATTATTGTGGCCCCTTACCGAAACCTCCCTGCCTCCTCCCTCTCCCCCCTCCCTCCCAACAACCTCATATATGTTCGCTTGTTATATCAGCTTCAAGGAATTGTAATTGTTGTGTCTTCTTTTGCGTTTTGGTTTTCTTCCCCTCCTTTGCTTAAGGACCTCACCAACTCTTAAAGTCTGAAGTCTTTAAAAGGTTTGGACCCTTCTCTTGTCAATACATGAAGCTCTTAGTTCTAGTTCAATTACTACTTTTAATATGTCTCTATAATATGTCCCAGCATAAAGCAAAAGTTATATTTATCATTGAATAAACTCAAGGATTGTACTTAGATCCTTGGATAGGCCTATATAGGGACATCAGACCTCTAGGTTCTTCCAATATTGTTAATTTCTTGGGTGGCTCAGAATCTCTAAGTCTCCTAAAAACTAGAAAGTATGACATTAGCAAGATTGTGGGAAACTGCCTACAAAGTTGGAGGGAGGGAATTACATGTTAGAAAGTTTGTTTCTGATTAATAGGTTTTCTTCTAGAAAGCAATTCCATGTATTCATTTGGGAGCGGATTTACTGTTCAATGTTTCTTTTTGAATAAATTTTCAAGTGTAACAAAAAGGACTTAAAGTGGTGTCTAAATTCAGAAAATCTTATTTTAAAAAATTGAAAAAATTTAACTTTTTCTAGGCACAGGGCATTTCAAACAATCAAATTCAACTAAACTTCAACTCCTCTCCATTAACACATCACCACCAATGCAACCCAATGTATGATAATAAACTAAATTTTTTGAGAAACAGATTTATAATATCCTTTTCAGCTTATTAAACCAATGAATTCACAGCATATCTGAATTTTATAGAAATGAATACCATTTGCTAAAGCATGAAGTGATATAAACACTAACACTAAATTTTTAATCTGCTTTTAAAAATAAATATACATTACGATAGTTATGTGGATGAAAGACATGAATAAGCAACATGGAAGCACATAAAAAATCTGTAATAAACTAATTAAAGAAATATATAAATTAAAGCAGAAATATTGTATAAATATTAAATTAATTAAAATGTAATAATAATCTTTATCATTTCTAATGATTGTTCCAAACACTATTCAGTATATACAAAATAAATTAATATCATTTTATTATAATTGTCCATTAAATTTTTGAAAACAGCTATCCTCAGTATTTTTTTTATTTTCACTTGTAAGCATTTAGAAATTTTTAAAACAGTTTCTTGTAGTTCATTGTTACCAGATCCTGCCCCATTATGGATTCTTTCTAGGGATGACCTATTCCAAATTACCAAATTTTAAATGACCAGTAATGGGAAATATATATGCAGATACTTCAAAAAGTTCATGGAAAAATGTAATTAAAAGATAATATGAGTTTTTCCATGAATTTTTTGAAGACCCCTAGTGTATATATATATATATAGAATATAATATATATACGCTTTTTTCTAACTTTGATCCCGGTACTGGCACTTTTTCTTACTGTATAAAGGAAGAAAAAAATGTCATTCATTCAAATTGTTGTAACTATTTTAAAAGCACTTCTATTTCAGAGTAAAGTGTATTAGCCAAAATATAATTCATATTATTAACGTGTTAAGTGCTTTCTCAGACAGTGTTGAGTGTACGTTATTTTGGTTACTCCCTTCTCACAACTGTGTGAAATAATTTTCTTAAGTGAATATATAAGAAAACTACACTTGGAGTAATCAAGAAGGCTTCCCAGACAAGCACAGTTGTGTGGCAGGGTTGAGATTCAAATCTGGTGGCTGTTTTTATTCCAAGCTCATGATATACATGCATATTGTACCCATGTTTCTTCTTCATTTTTATAAGTCAAGTGGTTGATGTCATTCAATAATTAGGGCAAACCCATAGCAGTCATTTTAATTGAGTCTTGGTTTTGTTTGGTTGGCTGTTTTGCTCTTTCTTTCCTGTAGTTTCACCACTATCTTGGTCCCCGACCTAATCAATTTACTCTTGGTTTTCTGCAATAAAACTTTAGTTACTTCTCATTCTATAGGATCTAGAGTATGAGATTTATTAACTTTTGGTGGTGTACTTTCTTGATTTTTTGTATTTCTGGTGTCTTTTTTTTGGTGTTTATTCATTGTGGCAGGGGGTTTCACAGTCCACCGGTTTGAGACTAATGACTAACTAGGATGTTGCTGTGGTTGCCAATTTGGTATGGCTCCCTCCGTGACTGCTCAGTTGGCCTCTAGTGTCTTGTGTGTGTGGTTGCCTCGGGTCTTGGGCTTCTCCGGGGATCCACCTTTCTGGTCAGCTTGGACTCTGCTGGGCTGGTGGATCACGTACCACAGGGTGTGTGATCTCTGTTGAGCTTTCACTTCCTGTACAGGACTTCTCCCCGTTCCGTGTGCTCTGGCCCAGGCTGTTAGATCGTGCAGTGGCGACCCCACCGGGTGTGTGGTTTCTGTCGAGTCTCCGCCTCCCTGGCCGCACATCTCCCCCCTCTGTGCACACTGTGCTGGGCTGGGGTGTGTCTTCTGCACCCCTCGTCTATCAGCTGGGCCTTCAAGACCCTGCTCAGCACCGCCTCGCCCAGGAAGTCTACCAGGTTTCTGCTAGGCACAGACGACCGGTCTCTCTGGGTGCCTTTGTAGCACTGTGTAGATCTTTTTTTTTTTTTTTTTTTTTTTTTTTTTTTTTTTTTTTTTTTTCTTTTTTTTTTTTGTCTTTTTCGTGACCGGCACTCAGCCAGTGAGCGCACCGGCCATTCCTATATAGGATCCGAACCCGCGGTGGGAGCACCGCTGCGTTCCCAGCGCCGCACTCTTCCGAGTGCGCCACGGGCTCGGCCCCACTGTGTAGATCTTTCTCGGGTCTTGTTCACCTTTGTATCCCCCCGGTATAAACCGAGTCTAGTGCCCGCCTGCAGCCTGCTCTCTGGCAGGTTCAAGCGGACCTGGGAACTCTCCTACCACACTATTCCCAACCAGAAATTCGTTAGGCTTTTTTCCAAACTGGTGGTCGCAGAGATGGTATCTGCCTCCCAGTAACAGGAAATTTACCGGGGCCGGAGTCCAGGGTGTGGTAGAGTGACAGTCGGCCCGCCCGTACTTCCTTGCCCTCCCAACACTGGTCGGGACGCCCCACGCCCCCAGCCCCGCCAGAGAACCGTGGAGGGAGTGGGAGAGGAGGCCAGTCCGCAGGCTCCGGAAAGCCCCGCGCCAGGCCAAGCAAATGGGCTCAGTGATGGCCGAGCAGGGCGGAGCTGCCCGCACCTGGGAAAATGGAGGCAGCACCGGGCGGTGAGTGGCCTGGTGGTGCAGGCGGGAGCCGCGTGGGCATCCACCCCCCGAACAGAGCTGTGCCAGGGATCACTCACAGTGCTGTGCCAGGTCGGGTGTTCGCTCTCTGTCTCTGGTTTGTCGCCTTCCGTGTTCTCGGCGCTGCCGCCTCAGGCTGTTCAGTCGCGGCGCGGCTCGGGCGCTCCCAGGAGTCTTCTTTAATGCCGGCCTGAAACCTCGAATCCTGAATAGGGCAGCTGGCCGCCTTCAGTGCAGCCCCAGCCTCCGGGATCCTGGCTGCATCCACCGCAGCCCTGGCGCCGTGTTCCCTGTTTCAAGACTCGCTTTTGCAGCTAAGAATCAGTTCTTTTCCTGCTCCACACTTCAAAGCTGTTGCCTGTAAATGAGGCAGCCTCTCCTGCCGGGGGCAAAGTGGCGTTGAGCCCCCACGACCGGCCAGCAGCTGTAGTCCTCCCTTAAGAGATGGTGAGAGGAAGGTCCACAAGTTTCCCGGCTGCCTGAGGCCCAGTGGCCGCCTTTTACACCTCAGCTACTCCGCGCCAGCCGCCGCAGCCGCCGCCATCTTGAAACTCCTAGTTACTTCTCATTATTCCAGTTAATACCAAATTTCAATTTGTTCTGTATACTGCTGCCAGATTAATCTACATATGCAAATTTTTTTTGCCACTTAATTTCCCTACTTCATAATTTCCAATAACTTTCCTTAATAACTTCCATACTCACTCTTTAGCATCTTCCTAAATACTTTGTAAACTAGTCTTTCTCTCTCAACAAAACATATGCCCCATTAATTTCCAATGCGAGACTACTTTTGTTAACCAGACTGATTCAACTTTGGCCTGTCCACATTCACTGAGTTCTTTTCTCCCTTACATTTTGTCTCACAGTAAGTTTTGAAGTAGATTTTAAATACTTGCTTAAGGCCAAATACCTTTTTCTGAAATGTACACACATAATCTCACTTGGCATTCATAGCACTCCTATGAAACAGAGGAAAAGGTGAAGACAATTAACAATTATTTTACTTCTGTATTTTATCTTTGTTGAATTATCTCTTTTAATCCTCAAATGGCCCAGATTAAAACTCAGGGAAGTTCAAGGGCTTTCCCAGGCACAGTCAGTGAAAGACTGAGATGGGCCTAATCTAGGTCTGTCCAAATCCAATTCCAGATTCTTCTTGCATGATATTTGTACACCGTTTGTTCTTTCTCCTTGGAGGCAGGAACTGGTCATTTTCATATATTCTCAGTGCTTCATACAGTATATGTTTACTTTAGGTGCTCAATAAATAAATGAATAAATGCCATTTTCCTCTATGCCATTTGTATTTTGGCTCTACTTTGCTTGTTTAAATTCTCCCTAGCTGCATGTTCTGTTTTCTTGATCAAGATTGCCACCTAAACAAGATACTTTCTCTTAATTACATATGACTTACCTCTAATAATTAACATATTTAATTGCCATAAGTTGAGGGGCAGAATAGGTAACAGATCCTGGCCTCTGAACCAGACTGTTCAAATCCTGTTGTGCCCTGTGTGACTTAGTAAAGTCCCTTAACTCCCTGTGCTTTGGTATCCTCATGTGTTAAATTTGGATAATTATAGTACACTCTTCATAGGATTGCTAAATGGATTAAAGGAAAAGTTATAATTTCTAATGGGCTTAGAAGAATGTCTTACAATATTACTATTTGTTAAGTAAATAAAGGATGTACTCAGAATCAGACACTGTAGATACTGGGCTGAAACCGTAAATAAAATCGGTAGAGTCTTTATTTTCATGGAACTTCTAACCTACTAGGTTCTGTCATTACATGATTGTTTTACGAGTTCTAAGCTTGTGTTTTTAATCAAAGTTTTAAGCTTCTAGAAATAGCAATGAGGTCAGATTTTGCTCCCACCAGTGCTTAGCCCAATGGAAGGTATGTGATAGGAATACAGTACATCCTTTGGTTTTGGTTCTGATGCCAAAGTAAGTAAATGAAGGTTTAGAATCATGGTCTAATAGAGATTATCTAAGCAGATATCCATCATAAAATCCCTTCCACAGAATCTGCTTGCATGCTAGGGACTGTGCTGTTGCAGAGATGTGCCTTCTATTTCCAACCAGCTCCAACTTCTTCACAGACACGAACATTTGCCCAAAGGTAATTATTACATTTTCCCACTAAAGCCATGTGTCTCTTCCACATGGAGAACCATATTAGGCTGGTTTTTCTAGTCATTCATTTGGTGTTCTTTTTAGGTGAAGTGATTCCCATCTTTTAATCTTTTCTCATATCCAGTTTCCACCCTCCTAGTTAATCTGACCAGCCTTTCTCTAGATATTTTCCAAACAGTTCTTGAGATAGTCCTACCTTGAAGTGTACTACTTCCAGTGGTGTTTTTCAAAGGTAGATATTGACATAAAAGTAATATAAATAGTAATAATTTGTTCCCCTGAGTTAATCAATAAATCACTTTTTAAGGGAATTAACACTTTCCCTACAAACACTAAGAGATACACCATGTAGTCACTCATTATGCCACCAGTCCCTCTTAAGTGTCTCTTGTCTGAGGTGCTTCATTACTCTAGTGCCTAACCTAGCCTCTGCATAGGATCCACTTGAGTCTACTAATTATGTGGAAACATCAGGCATCCTGCCTACAGATTTAATATATTACCTAATAGGACTTCTTTTACAATTTAACAATAATTATTGAGCTTCATTGTATTCTTAAATAAAGCTAGCTCATTTAACTTGTGAAATGAGCTATATTGATCTCTTTGTCATTAGAATATAAAGGATCAATCTTATTAGGCTTTGTCGGTACTATTTGTCTTTTAGGGAATAAAAAAAGAATTATAGCTGAAATACAAGAGAAAAGAATTATACCACACAAATAGAAATGAAATGAGTTGAACTAAGATGCATATGGCCATTTGGATAACACCATTGCTAACTATTTCTTTAAAGGAAGCCATAGATTGTCTTAAATGTAGCTAATTATAGTCTGTTTTCCTTTAAAGTCTGTGTTCTTATAAAAATATGTATGTATTTTAAGCATATAGATTTTGCTAAATATATGTTCACAGACTTCAGCAGCAAAGGCAGTCTTTTGATCACAGAGGAAAGAAATAAATGGCTATTTCAGGGAGGATTTGGAGTGGATCTCAACATTTTAAATTTTAGACATAGGTCTGGTTTCTTTCAGGGCAGATTGATAATACTAATACCAATTCATTGTCACATGTATAAACTGCCTAGACTTAATATTGTTTAAAAATGACCAGATGAAAAATGAAGAAACCTAACTATCATTGTTGTAGCAGTTTCTTAGAAGCTGGTAATTGTCTTATGGAAAAGTTAATAAGGAATAAAAAGACTAGCTTTTGTATGATGAATAATGGGAGTCCCCTGTTCCATTAAGAAACAATCTAGGATTTTAACTCTGTGTTCATATAAGATTTAGATATATGAGGAAACATTTTCTTAGGAGTCTGGAGAATTTACTCAGATAAATATTTTTAACAAACGACCCTCCCCATAGGAATGAGCAAAATCCTCTACAAATGTTTTAGAAACAGTATAAAATCAGGGTCACAGTAGAATTAGTGAACCATCGTACATAAAAACTGCATCATACACAAAAACTCAGTATGGTTCTCCATGTGGAAGAGACACATGGCCTTTGAGGGAAAATGTAATAATTACCTTCAGGTAAATGTTCATGTCTGTGAGGAAGTAGGAGCTGGTTGGAAATGGAAGGCACATCTCTGCAACAGTACAGTCCCTAAAAATTTGCAAGCAGATCCTGTGGAAGGAATTTTATGATGGATATCGGCTTAGATAATCTCTCTTAGACCATGATTCTAAACCTTCATTTGCTTTCTTTGGCATCAGTACCAACATCCAAAGGATGTACTGTATTCCTATCACATACCTTCCATTGGGCTAAGCACTGGTGGGAGCAAATAATGCTAGTGGGATAAATAATGAAAATATTTCCAAAAAGTTGACTAAAATGAATCCCAAATCACTGGATAGGTGTATGGTATCGAACAATAAAAGTATGTATTTAATTTGATATTAAAAATAGTATATTATTTGAGAATTCAAGAAGTTGCTAACATTAGAGTTTGAAGTGGAGCAACATGGAAGTCTCTGAACAATTGTAACTATTGTAGACAAAGTGCATAACCAACAAAATAAAAGAAAGCACAGCTATGAAAATGAAATTGGTAGAGTTCAATGACTGTGCTTGAAAGAAATTTTTTCTGTGAACATTTTGAGTGGAGGTAGTTTAGAGATCCTTTTGGCATTCCAGGAGACCAATTATTAAAATAGAACATTAATAAGTATCATTCTTTGATTTATAATAGGTATCTTTGTTATACATATGACTAGGTATAGATGACTTCACTATTTTCATAGAAAATTATTAAAATAATATTTATTAAAAATTTTCATGCCATACAACAGGAAAGAAACTAGTTGGTCCAGCAGCTTAACATATACAACCTGGATTTCATGTGTTTATTATTAAAAATACAACTCATGTTTAAGCAGGAGTGTCCATAGGATTCTGCTCTCTGTACTGCAAGAAACATCACACATTCTTTAAGGATTAGGGCCATTGTCTCCTCTTTGCTTTCTAATTCTGTAGAGGTGCCATGAGTCTACACCTGATGCAGACCTCTGGTATGTGATTAAGACCAGAAGAGCTGCTGTAGGATTAGAGTCATGTGCAGAGCGCTGCACCTATGGACAGAATTCATGGCCTCATGCTGTAAAAATTTTTACCCAAAGTATTGATCATAGTTCTTTCTTCAAAAGCCATAGCACATAAGTGACAAAAGAAAAAACATGTATAAATTTGAGTTCATCAGAATGATAAACTTTTGTGTTACAATAGATACCAAAAAGAAAGTGAAACCATGAGCATTGGTGGTTCAGTGGTAGAATTCCCAAAAAGAAAGTGAAAAGACAACACATGTAATGAGAAAAAATATTTGCAAATCTTGTATGGGACTTGTATCCAGTAAATATAAAGAATGTTTACAATTCAATGAAAGATAAATACCTCAATTAAAAAATGGGCAAAGGATCTAAATAAATATTTTTCTAAGGAAGATATACAATGGCCAATAAGCACATGAAAACATGTGCAACATCAATAAAGAATTTCAAATCAAAACCAAAATGAGATATACTTTACACCCACCAAGAGGACTGTAATCAAAAAGTCACATAATAATAAGAGTGCGAATATGGGGAAACTGGAACCATCATACAGTGCTGGGGGGAATGTAAAATAGTGCAGCCACTTAGGAAAGCAACTTGGCAGTCCCTTAAAATGATGAACACAGAGTTGCCATGTGACTCAGCAATTCCACTCCCAGGTATGCATTCAAGAGAAATGAACAAATGAAAACATGTATTCACACAAAGTACATACACATAAATGTTTATAGAAGTATTATTTGTTATAGTCAAAAACTGAAAACAAACCAAATGTCCACTAATTGATGAATGGATAAATAAAATATATATATTCTTACCACATTTTGAGGGACAATATAAAGGAATGAAGAACTGATACATGCTACAACATGGGTGAACCTTGAAAACATATATTAAGTGAATAAAGCCAGTCATGAAAAGACCTTATATTGTATGATTCCATTTATAGGAAATGTTCAGAAGAGGCAAATCCATAGAAATGGAAAGCAGATTTGTGGTTGGCTAGGTCTCATGGGTGTGGAGGTGGATGAGTGACTGCTAATAGGTTTGGGTTTCTTTTGGCTATGTGGAAATGATCTAAAATTGATTGTGGTGATAGTTGCACAATTCTGTAATATAATTAAAACCAGTGAGCTGTACACTTTAAGTAAATGAATTGTTAGGTTTGTGAGACACCTATCAATGGAACTGTTTTAAAAAATTTTTGTAAAGAAACTATAGCAAACATTTCAGACAAACGTCAGTTCAACTATTTCAGTATTCCTTTGATGAGAACAGTGTTTAAATATGGGCTTGAGAATTATTCAATCTTTTTTTGTTTGTTTATTTTGTGTTGTTTTGCATCGGTTAGCAGATTCTTTCAAATGCTGTACTATAGCATTTTTGCTTATTTTGGATTATTTTTAGGAGAAATTCTTTATACAGTATTGACTGGTTGATTGATTTTAGACAAAGCATAAGAGAATTTTCATGCCTCTGGCAACGTTTCACATTTTGCCACATTTCCTTACAAAAAGTATGTACATGTTTATAATGTCAAAAGTATGAATAAGTACCAGTATTAGAATACTCTTGCTGTTGCACAGTGCCTTAGTTTTGAGAACCTGTGTTTTCTGGTTAGTTATTGCTGTATAATAAACTACCTCAAAACTTAGTGGCCAAAAACAACAAACATTTCTTTAGATCTCATACCTTTGTGGGTGAGGAATTCAGGTAGGGATTAGCTGGGTGATTCTTCTAGTCCATATGGTATCAACTGGAGTCACTTGATGGTGTTCACTTGGCCACTGGGCTGATAGAATATGAATGACAGACCAAATAGCTTCACTGTCATGCATACTGAATTGGTGCAGATGGCTAGAAGGCTGTGCTCAGCTGCACCCAGCTCCCTCTTCCTGTATTTTCAAGATCATTTTTTGTGGTCTCTCCAGCAGAGTTGTTAGATGGCTTACATGACAGCTCAGGATCCAAAAAGCCAAGGTGGGAACTGTCATTTTCCTCAACGGTAGTCCCAGATCTAGCAAGCTGTCCTTTGTGCTCTATTCTGTTGGCCAAAGTACTGTAGGCCAACCCAGTTGCAAGGGAGGAGTAACAGACTCCATTTCTTGAATTTGTGACAATCTTAGTCCACCACATGATGACTCTATAAATGTCAATAAAATAGATTTTTGGCTAAAATTTAGCTCAGCAAAAGTTGTGGTCTGACTAAAAACCTTTTGGATGTTTTTGTTTTAACAAAGTGATTTTCTGCAATGCTTTGTGTCTATGATAAATTCAGTTACAATGATATGGATTCTTTATTGATTTCACTACATCTAAGCCAAGCAGACAAGCAATTAGTATTTTTTAATCATTCAATTTAAATATGTTATACATTGTAGTATGTTAGTCATTGAGGGAATGTTCCCATTAACATTATAAAAAGCTATATTTAAATTTTCTGGTTGGCTCAGAAAAATTGGTACAATTTAAAGTGCTTTATCTGATGGTATATTTTGATTTCTCTTTTGGATCTATATTTTTCAAGGATTCCTAGACTTCCACGCAAAGGCATCTGATTTAATCCTCATTGTGGCTATTTTATTTGTATAAGCATTTGATTAATTGCTGTAAATTTATTATGCAATCACATCAGAATACTACTTAACATATATTTAACTTAGGAAACACTTTTCTTCCATTTTGGAAAAAGTGTGTTAGAGAGTTAGTAGGCTTTCTAAATTGTGCCACATGTTATGGTAAATTTAAAACCCATTTGGATATTTACTATCAGTAATACAGCGGAATCACCATATATCAATGGCAAAGCTCTTAGCAAATAGGAAGTATGCACTGGATTTATCGATTTAAATCTAAATTATCAACATTCCTTTTTCCTTCTAGCCTGGTGCATTTTTTTTTTTTAACTGAAAGATAATTGGTCAAAGTATTGGTTGTGTTTTTTTATGAGGTAAGAAGTAGAATTTATGAAAGGAACTGATATCTCAATTATAGTCCTGAATTCTGGATCAAAATGGATATTTAATTTCATTTTTCTGGTATATATTCCATGCATTACTTATCATTTATCACCTTTAAGAAAATATTTTTAAAAATATAAGCTTACTACTAATGCAGCTTTATTCAATTTCAAGTATTTACATTTTTTCACCACTCATAAGGAGAATTATGGCAAACGTTAATTAACTAAAATTTGGCAGGTTCTGTGTCACAGTACCTTATTTTATAGAACTATTTCTATTGACATCTTATGAAATAGAAATTGATTTCTATTTCTTTTTAAAATAATAAATTGTACGTAACAATAAATCACATATACAGTATTCCTAAAACATAGATAATTTTATTCTGTATTTATTATGAAAATTTTACAGTTTTCCATTGTCTGAAAAAACATCTTAGAGAATTTAGAGTTCGACAAGTTATTTTTTTTCTAATTGAAAGATTATTTTTTAAATGATAGTATTTTCAGAGAAGAAATACATGTGGAGGATAAATTAACGAGTCATTGGGGGAAAACTAAAACACAGAGATTTGGTAATCTCAATGAAAATTTTATTTGTTCGGTATAGTGTCGTCTCGCCTTCCTCATATACCCCTAAATTGTTGGCAACACCTACAGTGAATTAGATTCACATACAGAACTTCTGAGTCACACATTTCACGTATCTGGCCTTTTAAAAAGCATACACCATACTTTTCTGTAGACAGTAACTATTTTCAATGCTTCTTGTGTGGACATAAAGTCAATGCTTTATACCAATCGATTGACTGATTATGTTTTCAAGATAGTTGTGCTGATGTTAATTCAACAACCACAAAATGAGTAAAGCACAAGAAAAGCACTTTTAGAAGATAGTTGAGCATAGGAACATATTTATCTTAAGCAAAGTATATATTTTTTCCTGATTATTAAAGTATAAATAGGATGCTTAATGAGAACATTCTACTTCAAGGAATTATCATCATAATAAGAAGTAGAAGAATTCAAATTTCATCACTTACAAACATTTAAAAAGTTAGCATACAGTTGTATGGTTTTAAAGGGCTGTGCTAATAGAAAATTTTAGCTTTTAGGCATTTTTAGTTTAAATTTATCATTGATATTCTAGTAAATGTGGTGTAAATCAACTTTTGTTTGGATTTTTTCTGTGTAAACAAAAAATATTTTTTCTCTTGTCATTTAAAATAAGAAACAACACATGAGGTTACTTTTCTTTTTTGTCCAGAAATCCTAGAATCATCTACCCATTTTGGATGGTAGAAAACTATAATTTAGTAGTTTCTCAGGGCTCTGATTAAAATTTCATGATTACTCCCCAAATTGTAAGCCAGATTAGAGCTGGCCTTCACTTCCATTATATTTCTCTGGACAATTCCTACTTTCCCTTTCGTCTGTGAGACAATGGTGAGTATTCTAGGATTGTGATGGCATCATCTGTGCCAAAGATCTGACTTGAGGGACAAAGAAGAAAAAGGGCACAGGGCTGTGCTTGCCTGCAAACACAGAGTTTTTCATTGATTTCATCTTACCATGACCTTCATACAAATAACGCTTAAGTAAAAGAAACATTTATAGTTAATAACAGTACAATCAAAACTGATTATATAATTTAATAATTCATGTTAAATTGATTAAAAGAATTACGTTGCAAAAAAAAAAGAAATTCAATTGGTGAATGCCAATTATTTTGAGTTTATTTATACTAACAATTATGTGCTTTCAAATTTTAATTTTTCTGTGAGTAGATGCCTTGAACATCATTAGGAAAATCAGTTGCTTCCTGATGATTCTTTCAAAATGAAATTCATCATTAGTGTTGGAGTTTGTGAGTGTATGCTTTGAGAATATAAGTGTCCAGTGTTCTGTACTTGGAGTTAAAGTCTTTGGAGTGAAAATGTATTAAACCATTATTTATAGGGCATAAGAAAAAAAATAATAAATCTCTGGGGCATAGGAATATATTTACCTGGAGGGAAAGATGCATATGTAGTGAAAATCTTCCCAGAATAATACAAGAACTTTTCTAGAGAAAAGACTTTGTTTCTGTGCCAGTTTTAAGATTTAGAAGCTTGAGGGTTCTAAAGATTTGGGGGAAAGAATATTACTAGGATGAAAATGGCATGTAAAGTTTATATTAAAAGCCACTAAAGAAAAATAGCTATTTGATAAATATTTATTTAGTGCTTCCTAGGGGGTTAGACATAATTTTTTAGGTCTAACACAGTAAAAACTAAATGAGTACTATAAGTTATAACTGATTTAGAGAAAACTTCATGTTGCTTCTTATTGTACTTTTTGTAAAACAATCACTGTACTTTGTAATCAACTGAAAATGGTTTAAAATAAGATATATCATAACAGAATAGAACTAGTAATCCATAGTTCTTTTTCCTACTATAGGAATGGGCTTTAA
Organism: Cynocephalus volans; assembly: GCF_027409185.1. NCBI lineage: Eukaryota > Metazoa > Chordata > Mammalia > Dermoptera > Cynocephalidae > Cynocephalus > Cynocephalus volans. The sequence goes on from NC_084460.1 coordinate 158,594,652, forward strand.
ACTGTACAAACACTTGCTATGATGTTTCTCTGCCTCCAGGAGATACTCTGTTGCTTCCCCTGCAGAACTTTTGTTTGATACTCTCTAGATTTGGGTAAAATAGTGGCTTTCTTGTTTCTCAGTAAATGTTTTAATGTTTTCACTGAAGTAAGTTAGGCATGATGTTAAGTCAACAGATTGCACTAAAGGCTTAAAATTTCATCATCAAAAGTCTATTGATTAAACTGTTACAAAGGATCTAATGTTTGACAGACTCTCTATTAATTTCCAGGCCATCTTATTTTTCCATTAGATACATGAGCTTCTGCTTAATATCTCACATTTTAATAAGGGTGGTAGTAATGAAGATACATCAAGAAAATCAAACAGTAAAACTTATGGTCAAGCAGATTTCAGCATGTACTTATGTAATGCTTAAGTATGTGTACAGAAGAGCTTAGGTACAAGAAGCTTAATACCAACCACAGCTGTGCAACAGGTGGTGCCTGCAGGATAGATAGAAAAGACATGAAGGTAAGTGTAGAGTTATTTGGGTTTCTTTATTTCTGATATGTAGATGGAAGCTTAGTTATTTGAAGTCTTTGGACATTTTGTAGAGTGTCATGTTTCATATTCGGTAATCATCCTTAAAGCTATATCTGTGTCATGCTCAAATACTAGCTCTTTTTAGAATAAGTGAAACTTATTAGATGTTATCCCATAGACATCATAGCAGAAAAAGAGCATTATTGAACTAAATATGTCAAAAGATGTGATAAAGGCATAGAGAAATAGTCAGTGCATCTCTATTCATAGACTTTGGAGGTTCGATCTGAACAACTTGTGAATCAAATAGTTCTTCCCTGTATCTAAATGGAGGAAAATTACTCAGAGTCCTACAACTGAGGTCATTATAATAATACACATAAGGAAATTACAGGTGAGTATTTAAATGTCTGTTTAAAACACTTCACTTCTGAAATATTTCACCTTGATTTTAGAAACTGTTTTTAAGTGAATCAAAAATTACTCTTAGTGTCTCTCCTTGAAACTAAGCACCTGACTATTATGACATTTTAATTTTTAAAAAAGAAGGCAAATTTCTAGTCTTGAAAAAAATTATGCAGGAAATGGCAGAACAGCCAAGCCATCTGGTCCATAATAAGCTGTATTAACTGAAAACTGAAGATTGATGTTAAATGTTGCACTTCACCTATTCCACAGAGGTGAATGTTAAATCTCTTAGTCTAGCTTCAGGCCTTACTTTTTGTGTTCTAATGAGTCATTCCAAAGAGCAACACTGCTTGTTCTGTTACCAGAGTCTTCTGTGTGCATATTTTAGCCTTTTACAAGGTGTGAATTGAAACTGAACTCGCTGAGAAGTTTTTAATAACTTAACCAATTAGGTAATAAGAAAAGATATTCAGAGTGAGCATGTTAAATGTAATCCCTCTTGCAAAGTAGGATGCTTAGAATGTTCTCTGAGAAACTCTTGGCCACCTCTGTAAACTAGTTTTGCTAACTTTTCCCAGAGGTGTCTACCCAGCCTACTAAATAGTCAAAGCAGAAGGAGGGGTCACTCAGATCTGCCATATATTAAGCAACTAATTCTTTGTTTTAATTCCTGATACCCTGTAAGAGGAATCTGGGCTTTGCTACTGGCTGAAGCATGTGTTTTAATTGAATCCTTTCAACTGATTTTGGAATAGTCAACCTTTTAATTGAAACTGAGGAAACAAATGTAAAAATTGAAGAAATGGATGTAAGATAATGTGAATTTAAATAAAAAAAGAATTGAATAAATGAAGGGAAAATAATAAAGAACCAATTATCAATGGACCTACTTTGAAATTTTCTTGGGAACGAGTTTATAGAGATCTTAGTTTCTGACCATTGTTTTTTTCCACAATTTTTATTCTTTCTTCACCTTTGAATGACATTTTTTTATCTCATGCTAGAACACATTATTAGGAATTTGAAGCTGGTCTGTCAACTGAAAGACAGGGTGAATAAATTGCTTCTATATGTCTGATGTTTGTATTTTTATTTTTTTCTTCAGTTTATGGCTGTGAATCAAAGTTCATGTCAAATGTCGTAGGACTCCCTTGTTAACATGGAGTAGAGTAACTGAATAAATAGTCCTAAAGATAGTACATCTTGAGTGAAAAAAAAAAAATGCCTTGTCAAATGAATAGAAAACAAACACTTGCAGCACTTATTTTCCTGTCTTTATTTCTCAATAATAGCATGCTGCAATGTCTATTTTTTTCCTCATGTAATGAAATCATTTCCAATTACTTTTCAGGTGTGTCCTAAATAATGTATTTTCTATGGCAAGCTATGGTTAATGTTTTGGCAAAAAAAAAAAAAACTGAATAAAATTAAATAGTCTAGAACATTCCTCACCAACATATTTTTCAATAGCGTATTAGACTTTAGCCGAGAGACTTCTTTTTTCACTTACTCATCTCCTACTCCAGTAATACAGTCTCATTTATTTGCTCAGGCTGACCAAGTATGGGGAGGAATTCCTGTTATAACAGAAAAGGCTAGAAGAAGCTGAGCAGCTGAAATCAGCATTTACTGCAAAATCAATCTCTCACTGTTGCTGCTATTGGATCCTTTTCCTTCCATGACTTTGTTCATTACATGGAGATGAACTTGTTGATGGGATTCAATGCAGTCTTTTGAACAGCTCTCTTGCCTTGTCTTTGGATAGTTGTTCCTCCAAATTTCTTGTTCTGGTCTGGCCCTTTGACCATCCTGTGTCTTGTTCTGTGATTTATTCTAGGTTTGCTGCTTCTCATTTTTCCATGTTTTCAGCACTCTTCTTTTGATGTGGGTCTTCACTGAGGCCTGAATTCAATCAGAACCTTGAACAACTCTCCAAATTTTGCTAGTATTGATTTTGGCAAAGTCCCTGGCTCTCTCCTTTTGTGACTGTCCAACCCGCCTTTCTCTTGATAATTTTTAAACTTCAGTATACAAAATGGAGGCTTTTTTGAAAGGCATAGTTGAGAGCTGCAGTCCCAATGATCTTGTGTTAGTTTGACTGGGTTGGGTCCCAAAACTTTCCATTTAGACAAAACTGCATGGTTTTGTGATCCACTGTTTGACAAGCCTCACCCACTTTCTATTGATACTCTATCCCCTTAGGTAAGAAAAATGCAAGAAGGATTTTGGTTATTTAGTCCACTGTTGGGGCCGATTATAGCCTATTTGGCAATGCTAAGTGGTCTTCTGAATTTGATGGCAGAGGTTTTGCTTAGTCTGGAAACACTGTGGTTAGAATCTAGCTTCCCTAAGAGCATCACACAGTCTCTACTCGTTAAGGTTTTGCCTTCTTTCCTCAGGCTTTTTCGGAGAGGGGCATAGGTTCATAGCTTGTGCAATCTTGATTTGGCTATTCAGGCACCTTCCCTCCTCCGTCTTCTTCCCATTCTTTGAGAAATCAAATTCAACCTCTCTCCCCCCCATGTATGTATATCTCTTTCCATATGCCTATTATCTCCTCTGTTACTTTCTTGCTCCTCTCCATTTCTATATCCTTTCCATTTTATACAAAACTTTCAAGATTCTGGAAAACAATAGCAAGAAATGCATGCTATCAACTAGTAACTCCTGCTTTATGTCCTATCACTTTGCCTTCCATGGATTTGTTACCCTTTTTCCCCTGGGTGACAGAGCTGCAAAAGATTACTCAAAGCCCATCTCTTCTGAGCAATGAGAAGCCCTAAAAAGGGGTTAATCTCCCAGAACCCTCAAGAGAGAGGCCTTCCTTCCATTTGGGAAATTAACCCTGAACTGGGGTTCTCTTCCCACATTTATTCTCCAGTCTAGGAAGTTACAGGAAGAGAACATAGGTGGGGTTTTTGCTAAGTATAGTTTAACAAGTTTAACAATGGAAGCTGGTAACATTTAGTAAAACAAGCAAGGTGACATTCCATAATGCAATTTTCAAGAAGTTAAATTGATCCACCAACAAAAGCTTGATCTTAGCAAGCATTCTCTTCTTACAGCAATTTCTCAGTATCCTTGCATATCAGTCAGTAACCTGTCTTTCCTTTGAGCCAGCAACCTTGCTGTGCTACAATTTTTTATCTTACAAGAGACTAGCCTGGAGAAAGTTTCCTGTCCCCTGCAAGGTCAACATTTTATATGTACTTTTAAGAAGCTAGGCCAAACCGGAAACTGCAAGGCTTTGGAAAACCAGGCCCTGTGAAATACATTTGCTTTATGTATACTCCACAATGTCCTATAACAAAATTCTCCCCCAAGGCTAGAGGCACATGTCCTGGATACATGTTTGAAAGAATATGAGAGGAAAAGTATAGTGAATAAAATGCACATTGATATCATACATATTTAAGGTAAACATCTAACTTTTTTTTATAAATAAAATTCTTCAGGTATGTAAAATCTGCATGCTTATTAGTATATCTATTTTAGACATATTATACTAAGTGCTTTTGTCTTTTATTTAGGTAGTTGAATATTTCACTCATTCAATTCAGTATCTACTGTGAGACAAGTACAGGCAAAAAATAAGCAAAAAGCTGACACAAGTTCCGTCTTTGTGGATATTTTAACGGTGGCATGCATGGAATTCAATTATCAAACAAATAAATGTAAAATTGAAAGTATAACATATGTTCTGTTTAAGAGTGATATGTAATGACCTGAGAATATATAATATGGAGATATGGCATAGTCAAGGAGATCAGGGAAGGCTTTCCTAAAAATGATGCTCCAGATGAAGGAAGAAAGAACTGAATGGGAACATGAGTGGTGTGACACAAAGCTAGAGAGGCTGGTGCACCCAGTGTGGGGCCTTGAAAACAAGTAAAAAGTCTTTGCATTTCTTTAAGAGCATGGGGAAAATGTTCAAGACATGCATAGTGATATAATCAACGGTGTGTTTTGGTTTGATAAACTCATCTAACCTCAGTTATGGAAAATAGTTTGGACTGAGATGAGGATAGATTTGGAGAAAGTTCCATCATTAGAGACAATGGTAACTTGGACATGCATGAAGTTGCTGAAAATGAAATAAAGTAGATGGATTTGAAAGAAATTTAAGAGGTTTAAAATAACAGAATTTCAGAATGAATTAGATGTGGGTGATTGAGTGATTAATTTAATACCTAATCTTTCATGCTTAGAATTTTTTTTTTCTGGACTGACCTAGGTGTAGAAAGTTGTATTAAGCAAACTCCTTAGTTAAGTGTAATTCAACGTCATCATTTACAGCAAAGACCTCTCTCTTTATTTTTCCCTTTCCCTATCCAGTCTTATTCTGGGCTGCTATAACAAAATACCATAGGCTGAGTGGCTTTAAACAATAGAAATTTATTTCTCACAGTTCTGGAGGCTAAGAAGTCCAAGATCAAGGTTCCAGCAGTACTGCTGTCTCATAAGGGCGCACTTCCTGTCTTGTAGATAAGGGTTCACATGGCTTGTCCTTGGCACATGCTCCTGGAGAGAGATCGGTCTCTGTCTTTTTACAGGCATTAATTTCATCATGAGAGTACTACCCTCCTGATCTAAACTAGCCCTAATTAACTCCCAAAAGCTCCACCTCCAAATACCACCAGATTAGGGATTAGGGTTTCAATATATGAACTTCAGTGGGAGTCACAAAGATTCAGTCCCTAGCATGCCCTTAATCTTATTGTTGTGTTTTATGTGTGTCTTCAATTCACATAATTGATAAAATGCCGTACATCTCATTATTTTCTCCTATATTTTTCATTCAATGCTATTTTCAATTATATCCATGCTATTGCATGGATATCTAGTCCATTTCTTCTTTCTGATGCATGGAGTTCCATCATTATCATCATCATATATTAATCGTTCAGTATCCTAGTCTTAAACACATAGATTATCCCAACCGTCCACTAATTTAAACACAGTTACAATTAAAATGAGCATACATTCCATTCTCTTATAAAACAATGTAAGAGTTTTTCCACTGGTAAAATAGCTGTGTTTTATACCATGTTTATAATTATTGTCACATAATATTTCCAGAAAGCATTATACAATGGCTTTACCAGTCTACACTCCTACTACAGTTCATGAGAGTTCTAGTTTACCTGTACCTCACCTACCCATGGTGAGGCTTTTCTCTTTGCAAGTTAATACTCATTCTATTGGGTATTAAGTAGTATCTCTTATTTAAATTCACATTTCCCAGATTAATAGAAACATCAAATATCTTTTCATATATTTGCTATTCATTTGAGCTTCATCTGCCTAAGTCAGGTTGTTTATTCGTGGTATTTGCACATTTTTATTAGAGTTTCCAGCATTTTCTTCATTGATTGCAAATATACTTTTAATAAATATTTCATATTGACTTAGATATTATGAACATCTTCCAATTTTTCAGGAGTCTTCTATTTAAGTACATGACAAAAAGTGTCATATAAAATATAGTGAAGATCTAAAAAGACAAGGATTGGAAAATGAAAAGAAAGAGGGAGAAAATAAAAACTTAGAATGCATAACTTTCATATTCTTTAAAGAAATTCAAAATATTTGTTGGAAAATAGAACCTAAAAAAGTTAGTAGAAAATATGTTAATGTATACAAAAGACCTAAAATAATGTCTGAAACCAAATCAAGACTGAATAATTACTATTAACTTTGCCTCTTTCTTCAGTGAGAAAAATACTTTTTGTTAATCAGTGAACATATTTTGATGTTTTAGTTGTCCCAAAAGAAACTTGAGAATATTATAGAATAGTCGAATGTGAAAGAATATGAGAAATTATTCAAAACTACAGTTTTCAAACACTTTTAGTTTTTGTTCACCTTTCTTATATAAACTCTAATAAAATACCAATATATAAAAGTATTTTCTTACTAGAAAGAGTCAAGAACTTTAGTGTTATATTAGCCATCAAAGTGCTCTATTTAGTTTTGTATCCCCCCAAAATTAATTAGCCAATGCACTTTTTTCATATGTAAAAGATATATATATATATCATTTTGCTTAAGAAAAACAAATGATTTGCATATCTCAAAAGTCTCTGGATTTTTATCTATTCAGATTTTTATCTATTTAGAGAACTCATCTTTATCTCCCTTTTTCTTCCTTCCTTCCTTTTTTTCTCCTTCCCTCACTGTTTATCTTTGCTGCTTCTATTCTCAGGGACATTCTCTCCTGGTTTACAGTCATTTCTCTTTGAAAACCTAGTAGAAGAAGCTTGACCCTCTCAGCAATAGCCCCTGAAATCAGATTTACTAGGCGTGGTTGGTCTGGATTGAATCACATGCCTATGTCTAAACTAGTCTGGTGTTTTGCTTTTGCTTTTGTTGTTTTTTTTTTTCAATAACTCTACTGACAAATCCATTGGTAAGCCCCGAGCCCTATGCACACTCTTGGATTAGACAGTATTTACTTCTCTGCAAAGAAGTTTAATGGGAAAACTGTGGAATCACCTTCCTGAGATATTATTCACAGTCCAGAAGTTGAAGCCCATCATGGGTGTCATAATTTCTCTCTGCCTCAGTTTCTTATATGTACAATGAGGCTGATAATATTACCTTATGGGATTGTCGTAAAGAGGAAATGGGGGCTTAGAACAATACCTGACACACTGTGGGCATCATGTGTGTGTGCTGTTAATGAGGGTTTTCAGTTCATTAGCAATATGGACTTCTGTTTAGAAATACAACTGTTTTCTTTTCCTAAAAATGTAGGTTTTAAGCTAAATATTTTAAGTACTTAGGCATTTATCTTCAAATAACCTGACTTTCCTTTTGATGACTCCTTCTAGAAAGAATAGCAAATATTTTATAAATACATGTGAAGATACTTACTCAAGCCTTGATTTAAGAGACTAATATGCTTGTATAAAGGTTTCTATGGTATAATTAACGATACATTTATCTGATTTTTGCATTTTTTACCGAGTATATACAATATGCCAAACATATTTTTTTTCTTTTTCTCACTAGAGTACAACTGTAAATATATTTTTCTCAATGAACTGTTCCTGAATTAATATTTAGTCAATCTTATTTTTCTCTTCAACTAGTGAACTGTTGTACCAATTTATTTTATAAGCCAGAGAACTAATTTTGGTAATTTTTTCCAACTTGATAAAATATTTGAAGAATTGCAGGATTTTTCCTGCTGTGTTTTAGCACATATTGCTAAATATTGTAGGTTCAAATAAACATCCTTTCAAAGGCTTGGGTACAAATGTGTGAAGAGAACCAAGAAAGGAGTTACATTGGACAGGGCTAAGGATGGCTGATTCACTCAGTCAGAATTTCTTTTAAAACTGGTAATTTCTCAGGCTGTGACATGTTGATAATCATGGAATCCACTTCTTTTGTCCCTGTATAAATAAATGGTAACAATCACTGTTTTTTGAAATCACTACCCTTTCTTTTTGACATTAATAAAAGAAGATAAAAGTCCCTCTATGCCAACTTTGGTATTTAAATGACATCAAGCTCGTGTTATGGTAGGAAGGGCTACCATCTCCAGAAACATAAACTTGGATTCTAAGGTGGGGTGCAGGGGTTACCTTTTCTTAGGAAAGAAGACTGGGACAGAGTGGAGGATATCATCGACCAGTCAACTGGAACTTAACCATAACTGCTAATGCTATAAAAATATCAGGTTCAATGAAGGACATTTACAAAGCATAAGTGAATATAATAAATCAATAGAATTTAAAAAGAGATTGAGTTTACAGTTGCTAAGAACAGTGTAAAGATATGATTAGAATGATGTGCTATATTTATAGAAAATGTCCTTCTATAGATGAGTATTATTTTTATGTTAAGAAATTATACTCATATTGCAATCTATGTGAATCTTTTCTTTGACTACAGTATAAACTCATAAAAACATAAATTCTTAAGCCATTGCCTGATTTCAAATGCTGGTCCTGCCACTTTTAACCTGTATGATCTTGGGCAAGTTTCTTAACCTAAATTTGCCACAGTATTTTTAAGATCAAGGTAATAATAGTACTTACTATTTTTCACAGGATTGCTGAAGAGATAAGACTCAATTTATATAACATGCCAACGAGTACCTAGTGTGTTATATTATAAAATACAATAAATTTTATTTCTTATAAGTGTTAGTATCATTAGTATCAATAATAGATGGTAGAAACGATAGCCATAGTAGTGGTAGCAGTAGCAGTAGTAGAAGTGGTGTTAATAGCAGCAGCAGCAGCAGCAGCAGCAGCAGCAGCAGCAGCAGCAGCAGCAGCAGCAGCAGCAGCAGCAGCAGCAGCAGCAGCAGCAGCAGCAGCAGCAGCAGCAGCAGCAATACAGCAGTACAGGTTATCCCACAAGCCAAGCCATTCATTGTGCCATTAACAGAAGTAGAAAGAGCTCAACAAGCTATATCTCTCCTAATGCATACATTATAATTAATATTACCTACTGGTTAGGATTAGAGAATAAACAACCCAATCCAGTATACCTATAACATCAACACACTTCAAGACTGGTTTTTGTTTGTCTCGGGACTAGCTTTTATAGATTTATATTTACAATGCTCAAATATAATCATTTGGTTCAAATTAACTCATGTTGTAGTCAAATCAGTTTAATCTTTGAAGTATTTAATTGTCCAGATTCTATATGCTTATTGCTTTTGGTTAAGTCTTGAGCAAATGATTAAAATGATATACCAATCTATGGTAGGAAGCAATGGATCTAAAGGCTAAATAGAGAAGCTAAGAGTTTATTTTGTTAAATCTCTATCTAACACTTGAATCCTTTCTTCAATACCACTAGTTTTGTTCAGATAGTAGTTAAATATGTGTTGATGGAAATATCATTTTCTATACCGTTTTTGAACTCTGTTTTCTTAGAAAATCCTTGCTTCTGTTGAAGTTGCTCTTTAGAAACTCTTAAAAGAAGTGTAGCACTTTGCCGTGAGAGTGGCCTTTCCGTCCTGGAAACTGTCTCTTTTGTTTCTCACATCTCTCTGCAGTCTAGATCATACAGCCTCAATTTCTTCAATGAGTCTCACACGATCTCCTGATATTGCTTTTAATCTTATTGTATATCTTTCTTTTTGGAAGGAGTCAAGTTTGTCAGTGTTCCTACTAAACTATAAACTTCAACTCTTGTTCCAGACTGTATTTCTTTCTGTTAAAGGAACTCAAGATTTAATGTAATTCACTAATCAAAACTTAGTTTAATTCACTAATGAAGCTATGATCATTAGTTCAATGTTGTTTGTTTAACTTTATGTTTTGCATTTATGTTAACATTGTTGACTAAAATAAAATTTATATTCAGCAAAACCTTCTATGTCTTTTTCCCTTGGGGTGGTTTAAAATGCATTTTTATACTTTTCTACAGTTACAATTAATGCTTTAGATTTATTTTCAGAATTTCAATTTACCCATTGCCATTTGACTCTTGCTCTCACATGCTGCCTTGGTGGCCTGCTGAGGAGGTCAGGATACCTGACAGGGGAGATCTGCCTCTACTCACTTTGTCACTATGGAATCATATTAAAGATGTTAATTTTACATATTATCTAATTAATATTTTAATATTATCAAGTTAAATATTTTCATTTAAAACTTACATGTTTTCTTTATTTTTAAAAAATATAGAACAGGTAAAAAAAAAGTATTATATTTTTATTCTTAATCCAAGAAGATGAGACTTAAAGAGAATATAATTTTAAATATACTGATACAGTACCAAATAGTCTCATACCCTTAATTGACCTTATAAAAAGTTCACTGTGGCATATTGTAATAATACCATTAGCATGCACATCAAGAACAAGATGTATACCATGGCTTGTAAATAAACAGATGTTCTCCAAAAATAATGTGACAGATTGGTAGGAGAAAATCCTCCATTTATCATGTTTTAATTAAGTTTTGTACATATCTATTATAAGCCACACTAATTGCATCATGATCTCATTTATTTCAAAACATTAAAAATTGGCTATAATATATATGGTGTCACATTTAAGTTGGTGTTCAGATAATTTACTGAAATATTATTATACAGACCATGTTGCATAATAAAATTTTAGACATTTATTTTAGGAAAGATAATTTGCAATTATGCACTCTTATAATTTGATTTATGATAAATTAAATTTTAGAGGATTCTAGGAATTTCAAAAATGTTCTTCTGTTGGTTACTCACTAAAAGTAAAAGTTTGAATTTGCCACTTATATTAACTCAAGGTTTGGTTAGAATAAAGGATACAAATGGTTAAAGAAGAAGCAAGATGGATTTTTATGTCTTTGTAAGAAAGAGAGAAAAAGCAAAAGTAATGAGAGAAAACTATTTCTGTATTGCTTTCAAAAAACAATCAATCAAAAATGTAATCAAATCAGTGAAAATTACTATGCATATAATTCTGCTCATGAAAAGCTAGTGATGAACATGACAATTGGTGAGTTGTTTGTAATTATCATAATTTTATTTTTATAAGATAAAAACTTCAAAAGTTTACTCAGAGGTTAAATAATGAGATTGAGTATATTATTTTATATTAGCTATAATATACTAATATATATAATATATACATATAATATATACATTAATATGAATATGACATACACAAATACATATGGTGTTTCGTACATAAAAATGATTGTGAATCAAAGGCTGAAATAACTTAGTAAGATGGATATTTATGTATATATGAGTAGCTGGGATGAGTCAAACAGGATACAATAGCTGATGATAATAAAACAGACACTAGTAACGTTATCAACCACTCAAGTTAGAAAACAAATCATTAGCAGTAATTTAGGATCCAACCCCCTTTCCCACTCTCCTTGAATAACATCTTCCTCACTCACCCCCTGCCAACATAATCTCATCACTTTTATTATATTATCTCTCCTCTCCCTTTCCTTATAGCTTTAACATGTATGTATTGTTTACCAGTTGTTGAACTTAACATGAATGGAATCATAATGTATGTGTTCTTCCATGACTCCTTCCTTTCAGCATTATCATTGATATTGACTTATGTTGATGCATATGGCATTATTTAATTTGTCATTGTATATTTGTCAAGTGAAAATACTACATTTTATGTATCCATCTTCTTATTCGTGGACATTTTATTTACCATTATTTCAAAATAATAAAGTTTAAACAGAGATTTTTGAATTTTTGTAATATGTATCTCCTGGTGCTCATGCATAAGAGTTTCTTCAAGATGTGAATTTCACTCATAGGAGTGAAATTGCTTGTTTGTAGGACATATGAATGTTCAGATTTCTTTGGTAATGCAAAATCTTTCTAAAGCTGTTGTTTAAATTTACACTCTTACCAGCAGAGAAAGAAATGTCAGCTTGCAAACATTTGATATTGATCAGCTTTTATATTTTTTTACATTAGTCATTTTGAAAGAGTATCCATTATAGTTTTAATGTAAATTTATTTTACTGCAAATTTTTTGAGCCATTTGGATATCCTTTTTAATTCAATCTTTTAAATAAAAATTAAATTAAATTAAAATTAAAAATCATTTAATTATAATCTTTTATTAAAAATGCCTATTCATGATGTTCTCTCATATTAAAATAATTACTTTGCTGAACATTTTATTTTAGATTGTTAGCAGTTCTCTATGTAGCCTTAGCATTAGTCTTATGCCTGTAATATCCTCTCTCGATTTATGATTTCTCTTTTCATTTTTTTTTTTGTTATCTTTTCATGAAATTCTTAATATTGTTGAAAGTAATTTGTTTTTTGTAGTTTGTAATTGTGGGGTCTTATTTAAAAAATATCATCTCAAGGTGATAAAGATATTCTGTATTATCTTCTAATTTATGAGATTTACATTTAAATGTTTAATCTACCTAGAATAGCTTTTTATGATTGATGGGAATTTGGGATTTAATTGTTTTTCACGTGCACAGCCAATTTTTCTGTCTCCATTTAGTGAAAAATCCGTGTTTTTCCTCATTAACTTGCAAAGCCCACTGTCATATATCAAGATTCCATATGTGCCTATTTTTTTCCCCATGTGTTCTATCCCGTTCCATAGGTTAGTTTTTGTAGTTAATCAACAAAAGGATTGTCTAAGATGCAATAAATTTTTATATTTGGTAGGGTAAATTCTCCACCTTGTAGTATTCTTAGCCTTTTGTCTGTGTAGATTTTAGAATAAGCTTGTCAAGTTCAATGGAAAATTCTAGCAGAGTTTTTATTGATATTGTCCTGAACTGTAAATCTATTTGTTATAATTTCATATCATTAAAATATTTATTATTTTAACAAAAAGTGGTATATTTCTTCATTTATTTAGGTATTCTTTAATATATTCCTATAAAGCATTTTAATTTTCTCCATAAAGGTCATGTATCTATTAAAAAAAAACAAACTCCTAGATACTTATTGATTTTCATTATTGTTGTAAGTGGTGACATTAACATGTATGCTGGTATTACAGATATTTTTTAAAAGGCAACTTCAGCAACATTGCTAAACTATCATTATTCTATCCAAATATTCGTTTATTATGTTATTATTTATGGATTCTTGTCGGTTCCAAATTTTTCTAAAGTGTTACCAGTACATAAAATATATTTAAATGCAAATATTTCTGCTTCACAGAAAGTTAATATTCTTGATTCCATTGAAACAATTTTTCTCAAATGTATCTGATCCAATCTTCCTATTTGATAAAAATATCCCCTTCGTTATACTTAAACAAAATGCATAGTTAATATAGCCTAAGTATATATGTTGTTTAAAATGTATTTCAGTGCCATAATTATAATATGAAAAAGCGATTAAGGAAAATAATCTATATAATAAATGCATTTACTTTAACATACAAATTCTCAAGCAAAATACATTAGAAGACATAATTAAGTAATCAGACTATTGTGAATTCAATGCCATATACAGGTTGAGTGTCCCTTATCCAATCTGAAGTGTTTCAGATTTCAAATTTTTTCAGATTTTGGAATATTTGTAGATACTGGAGTATCCCTAATCCAAAAATCCAAAATCTGAAATGTTCCAGTGAACATTTCTTTTTAGCGTCATGCAGGCATTTAAAAAGTTTTGAATTTTGGAGCATTTTGGATTTTATATTGTCAGATTAGGGAAGCTCAGTTTGTAGTATGTGACATTCTCAAACACAGACAGATGCAAAGAATTTATATTGATGATTTACATGCAAAGAACTTTTTGGTCCTTGGTGATCTGATTGTTTAAAATGGTTAATAGCTCAGGACAGAGTACAAACAAAAGAATATAAACTTTTCTCCATTTACATAGTACTTGCAATTTACTTATGTTTAAACAGTACAAAATTTTGTTGTGTTTGTTGTAAAAATGAAGTTACATTGTAGGTAGTGCTGTCTAGAGACTGGTTTTCCTATGTCAGCAGCTGGTAGGACATTTTCAAGCCCTGCCTGATACACATTACTAGACACGAATCCTCTTTGGCTTCCTTGCACTAAATTCTTAAAATTTCTCCTTAATACTTAACATCCAAAAAGAGCTCCCCCAAATTCTCATTAAGCACCTCTCCCTGAGAGGTACTACCACTCCTGTTGCGATCCACAATCTAAAATGTTTCATACATGATTCTGATCCTTTGGATGTTAAAAGATACATCGCAGCTTAATGGAGTCAGTAACCAACCCATTTAACTGAAATGGTCTATCCACTAAGAAAGAAATCTACCAACCCAGTTAATTGGGGTTACATATGACCAAATATTTCAGCTGAAGTTCTGAGTGGATTCTTATGACAACTTCAAAATTTCTAAATTAGAAACTTCAATTATGCAATGGTTGCTTTCATACTTTGTGTAACCCAAATCTCTGATTTTAAGGTGCCTAATTTTTCTTCCCCAGTCATAGAAATATGAAGGTACTTCCAAAAGTTCATGGAAAAATAGAATTAAGAGATAATGCAAGTACCATTGTATTTGTATCTTACCTTGTTAATCACTTGCCTGGATTTTGCAATTTTTTTGCCTTTCAAAAAATATAAATGTGTAAAGAAATTTCAATGTCTAAATCTAAAGACTTTTGAACTTTATGGGATTGTAAGGAATGTAAAAGCTTGTTTTCTATTTAATGATAAAGACCTTTGAACTTAATAAAATCCTTCTTTCTTTCAAGTTCTCAGAACAATATAATTATTACAGATACTTAAATGAGTATTGGATATCTCAACAGGCTCTCCTTGACTTGCAATCAAAACTCATTTAAAAAAAAAAATCCCTTATAAATAATGATTCTGTGATACTTCCTGAGAAGCAGGATCATTCTGGGAAAAAATTCTAAGCGAGTGTGAGTTCTCCTCCTAGAGACTGGCTTTAGCCTTGTGTCACCAGGAGCTCTGAAGCTAATTATGTCAAAAGTTGTTTCCAACTTGAGGCAGGGGAGTGGTCCTTTTGTGTCTCTTTAGTCAACCATTTATTACTGGCTCCCAATTGAGGCAGCTTCTATTCTATCAAGGGCGATTATCCAAAGAAGACAGAAGTGAGACCTTAGCACCACACTCCCAGCAGCGAGAGTATGTATGCACCTGAAGCAAAGGGATTCAGGTGGGTCATCAACAGGACCCGCCACCAAAATATACTCAATAAATCCTAAAATAAATAGGCCAAATTTATCTTTTAGTAATCACATATTAATATATAAAGAAACACATGATAGTTACATTATTTTCTGAATTCATGAGATAAATAGAAACTGGAGACTCAGGAAAAACCTGAAAAATTTCCACCAGAAATCTTCATAAAAAGATATTCTGAAATATGTGGTACTATGTGTTTTATACTATCTCCACAATGTCTAGTGATACATTATATGGGAGTTTTCTTACATCTCTATTCAATATGGGTTTATGGTATTCCACCATAATCCAATTCAGGGAAAGAAAATCTATGAGAGACCAGAAGAATGGTACAAGAATAACTTAATAGTTTCACCTGATCCTAGGATGTCATCTAGACTATAAAGACAGGGATAGACTGCATGTATTTTAAGGAATTTAATTTAATTTAATTTAATTTTTATGAATGTTATTTATTTATTTATTTGCATCTGGGCAAAATAAAAAATAGGAATTGGGGAGCTGAGAGATTATATTCTTTTGCAAGGACCAGGATTGCAATCATTCTATGTTAAAAATGCAATAATGTATAACTTAAAACTAGTTCGATTATTTTTTTTTCTCTCTTGGAAAATTAGGTTCTTTTATTTTCTTGGAAATCAACTTCTCAAGTCACTGTGATCAGCATAACTTACTTGATTAAATCAAATTCTGATATACCTATAGCAGACACATGTATAGAACTATTGCTGTGTTAAATACAAAATCGTTTTATGTGGTGGTTATAAGTTCAATCAATTTTGAAGTAATCTCTGGAGCACAGATTTATGCCTTTAAAGTGACCTACCTATTAAATCATTTTAGTTTTCTTTTACCGTTCTCTTACACTAGCAATCTGCAGACTCTAGGAAATGAGATTCATTTTTTTTCTTTGACATACAGTACATGTAGGTGCACCAGAATCATATTATTATATCTAGGATGACCAATTGCTCTTTTCTGAGAATAGTAATTCAAGATGTGGTTATCTGAAGGACTGAGGAGAGTAATGATAAATTTTTAACATGCTCATATTCTATTTTCTTTCTGTGAAAATGTATAAAACAGATCTACTCCAGCTCCATAGTTTATTTCACAGAACAGAATCACCAAAAGATGCTGCAAAAATAATACTAAATTATTTACTTTAAAACTAAGTGGCCATGATGGCAAGAAATGCTAATAAGGCCACTATAGAAAAACATGTAGTTTGAAATCACACAGACAGACAAGCATGCACACCATATCAGAGTGAAGGACGAATGTGGCCTAATGTTCAGTACTCACCAAACTACAAATCACTGATTCATTAATTAGGGTTCTGTTTGTAGTACAGATATTTAAGACTCTGTTAAGACTCACTGAATATTTTTTTACTATGTTAAGTATTTTTGCTGTTATCTTTCTTGAAAAATGGTTGAGGATGTCTGTTACTAACAAATGTCATATATCGTAACAGGTCCACACTGTCTTGAAATTCAATCTTAGCATCTCTTAATTGAGAGGCAATAACAACAAAAATTAAAAAGATTTCCATTTAGTGTGCATACTTGATGGTGGACAACAAAAATATAAGCAAGACTTTAGTTAATAAATGCGATATGAATTGTTCTCTGTGTAAAATTTTAATATGACATTAACATTTTCTATTTAAGATTTTAAAGTATAAATTAGGTCATTCATGTTTTGAAAACATTTGCTAGCCTGCTCATGAAAAGAGAACAGAGATCTAATTCCATTTGATGGCATTTAACGCCCTCCATGTGACACCATTATTTCCACCAACCATTTTCTTCACTATTCTAAGGGATCTTCATTCCTCTCCTGTACCTTAAGGATGCATGATCAGATCTGGTTGCCAAATAGTGTCTGCATTCTATCATCTCCTTGCTTTTGCTAAGTTCAATCTAATTTAACAACAAAAACAGATTTGCCTTTATTTTAAATTGGGTTCTTAAGGTAGAAAATTCAGGCCACACAACAGCTATGGTCCAGGGGAGTAACATACATGCAGACAACTTTAATTGTCAGCCGAGCTAAGAAGTGTGCTTAAGGTATATACGAGGATACTTCAAAAAGTTTGTGGAAAAATAGAATTAAAAGCTAATACAAATTTTTCCATGCACTTTTTGAAGTGCCCTCATACATATAAACAAAAAGAACTTATTTGAGGACAAGGACTTTCCTAGTCCTCACAGGGGACAGCTGTGTAAGGGCTTCTTAGCATTTGCCATCTTATTCAATCTGGCTTTGAAAAGTGAGTAAAAATCAGCAGCATAAGTTATGAGCAAAAGGTCACTCCAGGCAGAGGTGGAAAGTGCAAATACAGTAGTTTGATGTGGCTGGGGTCAATGGGAGTGAGGGGTGAAAGAGCAAGTAATGGGAGATGGGGCAGGTAAGCTGAACTTACTCCAGTTTATAATAAATCTTTCCATGCCCTACTAAAGAGTTTTTACTGTACTTTGAACCAGTGGAGGGGAGAACATGATGTGATGCTATTTATCTCCTTGAAAGATCACTCTCATAGCAGTATGAAGGATGGCTTGGAGGGCTTGAGAATATAGACCCTGGTGGTGTAGATACATAGAGAGTATTGGACAGATTTTCCCATTCACTCTTCTATGCCTGAAATAGTTTGTCTTTCAGTTCAGTCTGTTGAAGGCCCAACTGTCTTTCAAGGTCTGGCTCAAATGCTACCTCTCAATGAAGCTCTCTCTTTCTCCCTAGCTTTCTCTCTTGCCCTCTTTCTGTTCTCTGCGTGTGTAATCATCTTCATTCTAGATCTTGCATTAGAATTGGAATATCTATGCTGTCTTTCCAACTAAGAGTGAACATAAGAAGAAAGTAGCCACTCAATAAATAATTGCAAACCTGGAAATTTTCATTAGTCTTTCAATGGACATAGATTTGCACCAAAATCTGAGAATTGATGCATTAATATAAAAGAGAAGAATTTGGAAACTATGTATGCAAAATTATTTCTAAACCATGTTTATAGTTTCACTATTAAATTTGTGTCTGTTGTTACTTCATCAGCTCTCTAGTAGGAGATGGAATTTCCTTCTATGTCAAATAAGTGTGTATTTTAGAAAGTAAAGAAAAAAATGTGTCCTTTCAACAGAGCACATTAAGAACAGAAGCATGCCTAAAAAGAGATTTAGATAATAATGCTTTCTAGTAAATTCATTCCTGTCAGGTATTTATATGACATTTACCTTGAGATGGAGGAGGAAATGTGAATTTCATACCAAAAATAGATTCTCCACAAAAGGCTGCCTTATTCTCAAGCACTTTTTCCCCTAGATACTCTAAGTCCTTATTGTTTTAAGTTGACTTAATTATCAGATGGAATATTCTACAGTTCCAAATTTGCCTGTGCCTTCACTTTGTAAGGCAAAATCATATCTTCACATAAGTACTTTAGAATATTTTTCTGAGTTGTATTAAGTTCTTCTAAGTAGAAGTAATTAATATTGATGAAATATTGTTTTATGAACATGTCTATCCTGAGCAACATATCTAAATATTTTTTCTCAAAATATTTCAGAAATACAAAATGCACTTTTTGTATCACCCATCTAAGCACTGGAAAACATGACCCCCCAAGTTTAATAGCACCTTAAGACTGTAGAGGCTTAATGAGCAAATAAATTGATGCTTAAAATTAAGGATTTCATAGCCATTTGGAATATTAGCAAAGGGCTACTGGCATCAGTGGAAATTGCAAGACCTATGAATCAGTTTGAAACATGATTATTTATTCAGATAGCAAACACAAGGTAGGAGCCAAGACTCTTGTGGAAGGAAAATATAGTAACAATTTAATTTTTTAAAAATGTTTATGACCAAATATTTTACTTTTATATAAATGAAAATGAATATTCTTATCAACATAGTGTAAGTGAACACATGATGATAATTTTGGAGGGATAAAACCAATTTACTACTATTCCTCTCAATAAAATAGAGAATACACTAATGAGTTTCCCTCCTTCGTTTCTATGAGGGTACTTAAGAATTCACACCAGGTAACTCGGCATCTATAAGTCAATGCCAGATGTCAGAATACTTGATTGTGTGTAGTTAAGAATATTTTGAAACATAAATATTCCAATTTTTGTCTCCTTGGTACACTTACTTTTTTTCTCCTCTGTGTTTGATTTAAGAAACTTAAATTTTAATATTGCAATTTGACTTTTAAAAAGCGCATTTGGAGAAGAAAGTCGTTTTGTGATGATTATTTTTTAAATAATAAACCATGATGTTAGTGTTAATATAAAATGGAGTAGACATTTTGTTTGGCAATATCAAGTGTCTTATCAAGAACAAGACTACTATATCTATGTACGTGTTTGACTCATAAATTATTCTGATGGCTATAAAAAGGATGCAATAAAGTGAATTTAAATTATATATTTATACAGTGGAATATTAAATTTTATATTTAAATGATGTGTAAAATAATTTATGCAACATTAAGTGAAAAAAGCGATAGGTAGATAGATACTCTAATTTCTGTTTCTGAATTATATTAGCATTTATTTTATTTCTAAGAAAGGACGGAAAAACACCAGAAGGTGAATAGTAATTATGTACATAAAGTTCTGATTTTATTTATTTATTTTTTTACTTTTCACAGTTATATTATTCAAGTTTTCTATAAGGGCATGTGTTTTATATCAAAGTATAACCTATATAGAAAATTAGACAAATCCCAGGTGCACAACTCAAGGATTTTTTGCACAGTAAACATACCTTCATGTGTATGTTCAAGAAATAGAAAAATATCAGCCCCCAAGAGGTGCTCGTATTGTTCCATCCTAGTCACCAACTTCACATAAATGTAACCACTATCCTAAAATCCACCAGTGTAGATTAGTTTTGCTATTTTTGCCCTCTATACAAACAGAACCATATAGTGAGTGTATATATATATACACACACACAGACGCACAGACATATTTTTGGTTTTGGCTTCTTTTACTCAACATTATGTGTGAGTTTCATTTATGTTGTTGTCTATAGTATTCCATTGTATGAATATATCACAACTTATATATTCATATATTCTGCTGTTGATCATTGTTTGTATAGTTTTCAGCTTTTGGCTATTACCAATATAGCTTCTATGAACATTCTTGCTAATATATTTTGGTTAACATATGTACAAATTTCTAAAGAGAGTTTATGTGTTGAGTCATAGGATATGTACATACTTAGCTTTCATAAATATTACATGGGCTACTTGTTAGTCATCAAAAAAGGAATGGAAAGAAGGGTCAGGGAGGGGAGGAATGGGAAGGGAAGAAAGAAAAGAAGGAAGAATCAGAATTGAGTACATATACAGAAAAGCTCGATATTCATGTTAATTTGTGCCCTATTAACTAGTCACTGACCCCTGGCTTACTAGTTATCTCAGTCTCTAATTTGTACCTACTTTCCTGGTAAAGCTGAATAAAGCTGGTGGTCTTTTATCTTTAACATTGTAAGGTAGATCTACATTTTCCTTGATTCTCAATACTTCTATAAGCAGTGATTAGCATGAGAGGCAGTCTGTGCCAATATTATATTTAGAGATCAATGATGACATGTAGTTTAGCCATTATGATGCATGTTTTAAATGCACAAAACTAATTTCTTCACGCCAAGACACAATCAAGAATTCAGGGTAAGAAATCGCAGAGATTGATCAGATTAAGAAATCAGGGCATGACAAAAGAGATGAAACCAATATCGATATGCATAATTTGAGAGGAAAAATAAACACTCTAAAAATCATGTTAGGAGCATGGGATAAAGTTATAATTTTTTAAGCTAATTTTAATAACCCAAAATGTAATAAGCCATCATTTTACAAGTGCCCTCACTTTTCACAGTGCTTCTTTTAATAAAAGGAAGCTCAGCCTGAAGTTTTTGGAATGATCAAGATTAAGAACATGATCTTCATTTTTGTTGGCCCAGATATCTGCTTTAACACTTCAAACACTCTTTTAAAATATCTCACACTGTATCAAAAATAACTTTTCTTAGCCACAAAGAAATCTGAGAGCTCTGTCAGTCAGCAAGCCCATATGTAAGTGAGAAAGAAATGTGCTGCTTAGTTTACATGACAACCTACAGATCAAAGCAAAATAAATAAATAACATTGAGTTGACTAAGCCTTCTATTTCTTTGAGAATAAATATTAAATATAAGCACTTTGAAATGGAAGACCGGAGACACTGCAACTATCTGTGGTGAAAGAAGGTGAAAAATAAAAGTCCCTGGCAAAAGGGAATTACAATTCTTAATGCAGAGTTTTAGAATTCATCAAAAAATACAAATCAAATATGGTACAGATTGGCAGGCTAAAAATAAAGGTTTTTGTCCACTGTAGAAATCCAAACATTGCAAGGGAAAAATAGTTTAGGCTTTTAAATGCAAACTAACCATATGTGATTTGTTAGGTTTTCTTTATTATTTTTAAAGTGGCATTTGATTCATTAACACATACTATTAAGATTTAGTTCATATGACAGGCGGGGATACTCACCACTATACTAACGAGGAGCTGCACAAGATTTAGTTCATATGAAATCATGATCTATAGGATTAAAAACTGAAGTAGCCATTTTTTCCTGAGAAGTTATTATCTTTTCTTTACAAAGGTCTAATATGATTTTCTGGAATATAGAGCTATTAATTTTTACAGAGGGTTTTATCTCTACAGTGCTTTAAATTCCCCATGAGTGATTCCGATTCTTACAATAGTTTCTTCTTTTCCTTAGGCTTCACATTTTAGGATTAATCAGCCTGTTAAAAGAAGTATAGAAGGAAGGGTCTCCTCTCCTAAGAGAAATAAGCTCAGAAGAGTAGTAAAAGTTTATTTCAAAGAAGGCTCAATTATCTGCTCTTGGCCTACTTAGGAGTTATCAAAGGAAGAGCAACCCTCTGATAAAGTTTAAAAGCAAACAGGAAGTTTGCTCAATTAAGAAGATAATCTCAATGTCAGAAAGCCAGGATTTTATGATGGATGCCCTAAGATATTCTGAACCAAATTCCTTTACTCAGTATTATTAATACTTTTACATGGCTCGAGTTTTGGTTGTTCTTTCTAGAATTTTAATAGTGTTGTTTTTGACTATAGCCCTATGCACATACAGTAATTCCTACATGTACTCAACCTAACAGGCTATAAAAATTGCACTTTGTTTCCTAGGTAAAAGAGAAGGATAAACTTGAAAAAGAGTGTGATTACCACTCTGGTAGGCTCAAATTGAATAGGATACAGTCCAGAGTCTTAGAAGGTAAAAGCTATATGTAGAAATAAATATGATTCAAGACATTTTAAAAAAGTATAATTTTTATTTTACCTAGCTTTGATTTTTGGAATATATCATCTCTTAGGAAACATCTTGGAACTTAATATTGAGGTCTATAGTTTTCCAGTATTTCAAAGCCAATAATAATATATGACCTACATAAATTATGCATATGTTGCTAATATTTAATCAACCAGGATGCCATTAATGACCCCAGAGTAAAAAGAAATATTTTAGCATTGACTTTTTTTTAAACATTGTGGTTCAGTAAGCAGTCTGACAATAATCAGACCCCTGAGTGTGGGAGCGGAGGAAATGTGTATTGTTTCTCTTACTCAAGCTGAGATTGGAGTTGGTGGAGGTGTTTCGGAAGCATCAGATAATTCTCTGCAATATAACTGAGTAGTTCAAAATACTATTATAGTTTTCTCATGTAAACTATATTATTTCCTAATGTAGTTTTAGGTGCATCATAATTAGGACTCTCAGGATGTCAAATAATACTTTTCAGAATAGAAACCTATTCATTTAACAAGATAGATTACTCTGTTTAGGTTTGAAATCTCTGTGAGTGATTCAGTGTCCCTAAGCTTATTCAAACATCTCAACCCATTTCACATGGAACACATAAAAATATTTGTCTGACACACAGGAATTAACTGGAATAAATATAGGGTATCTATGTGCAATTTGGTGAAACATATAACTCATTACATTTTCTTGAGGTTATATGAATAAGGTAAAACACAAACTTTAAAGAAATTTTAATATTAAAATTGTCTACAATGTGCAAATAAAATATTTTTATCTTAGTGAAAAATAAGCTTGCTTTTGCAAATACAGTATTTTGTATGAGTTATGTATCCTTGAAATAGCTACAAGAAATTCTAAATATACAGTTTTTGATAATGATCTTTCAACATTATCATAGTCACCATGGACAAACTGATCAAACAAATAAATAGTAATAAATGTCAGGAAAATACTTATCACTTCTTTTCCATTTAGTTAAAAATGACTTTCTCACTTGTAACGAGAATTTAAGTAATTTTATCTCCTTAAATGGTACTTGAAATATGATCACTTTTTACACCTAAGAATTCTCCCATTTCCTTCTTTTTTTTTTTTTTTTTAAGTTTTATTTTGTCAATATACATTGTGGCTGATTCTTGCTCCCCATCACCAAAACCTCCCTCCCTTCTCCCTCCCCCGCTTCCCCCCAACAATGTCCTTTCTGTTTGCTTGTCGTATCAACTTCAAGTAGTTGTGGTTGTTATATCTTCTTCCCCCCCCCCCAGTTTGTGTGTGTGTGTGTGTGTGTGTGTGTGTGTGTGTGTGAATTTATATATTAATTTTTAGCTCCCACCAATCAGTGAGAACATGTGGTATTTCTCTTTCTGTGCCTGACTTGATTCACTTAATATAATTCTCTCAAGGTCCATCCATGTTGTTGCAAATGGCAGTATCTCATTCGTTTTTATAGCTGAGTAGTATTCCATTGTGCAGATGTACCACATTTTCCGTATCCACTCATCTGATGATGGACATTTGGGCTGGTTCCAACTCTTGGCTATTGTAAAGAGTGCTGCGATGAACATTGGGGAACAGGTATACCTTCGACTTGATGATTTCCATTCCTCTGGGTATATTCCCAACAGTGGGATAGCTGGGTCGTATGGTAGATCTATCTGCAATTGTTGGAGGAACCTCCATACCATTTTCCATAGAGACTGCACCATTTTGCAGTCCCACCAGCAATGTATGAGAGTTCCTTTTTCTCCGCAACCTCGCCAGCATTTATCTCCCATTTCCTTCTTTAACAAATGCAGCATTAAAATTTCTGGTAATAATGCTAAAGGATTTTTATTTCAGCCATACTTTTTCATATTAAGTATTTCCAAATAAAGGAGAAGCTACTATCTCAATAACTTTTTAAGATTCAATCATTTTACTGAGGGCTGAACGGTTAGCTCAGTTGTTTAGAGCGCAGCATTGTAACATGAAAGTTGGATCCCCGTACCAGCCAGCTGCCAAAATAAATAAATACATAAATAAATACTACTACTAATAATAATTTTACTGAAAAAATATAGCTGATGAACTATTTTACCCTCATTTTTTCAAAGCTGAATTTTTACTTTGACTCTATAACTTTATTAGCACATGCTAATATAGTTTCACATGGGCAGTGTAAATTTTTAATTAATTTATTGTGCTATTGAATAATACTAAAATAAGTCAAAAATTGTCCTTTATTTTGAACATTTTAATACTGATATTTTTATTTTCTACTCATTTGAAGAATAAAGTGAGTAGGGCCGGCCTGTGGCTCACTCAGGAGAGTGCGGTGCTGATAACACCAAGGCCACGGGTTCGGATCCCATATAGGGATGGCCGGTTTGCTCACTGGGTGAGCGTGGTGCTGACAACACCAAGTCAAGGGTTAAGATCCCCTTACCAGTCATCTTTAAAAAAAAAAAAAAAAGAATGAAATGAGTAGAATATGTTACAATAAACTTAAGAATAGATTTTAAATGTTCTCACCACAAGAAAATAAGTATATAAGGTCATGGATATGTTAATTAGCTCGATGTAATCATTTCACATTGTATACACATATCAAAACATCACTTGTACTTCATAAATATATACAATTATTCTTTGCCAAAAGTAATGTTTTATATCTACACACTCAAGTATGAGTGTGTAGATATAAATATACACACACAAGGATTTATTTGGCAAATTAATTTTCAAAAAATTGTAAAAGGTATATATTAAAATACGCAGGATTGTAAAAGATAGCCAGAAAAGAAAGTATGTCATAATTTACAAAAAGCCTAGAATTACTGTAATCAAAAACCATCATGGGGGTGGGGAGATGGAGACCAGTGTTTCCATATTTGTTTCGACCGTATGTGATATGGCACAGCTCTGGGCCTTACCATCTTAACTCTCCAAGAGATGCCTATTTAGGCATCTGAAGCATGTGGCATCAACAATTCCAGATTTTCACATCAGTCTCCATATCTTTTTTTCAATAAAAGCATTTAATTAAACCAGAAAGAGAGAGAGAGTGAGAGAGAGAGAGAGAAAGAAAAGTTTTTTTTCCACTTCAATAATTATATTTTACACATTGTCATTTTATCTACCAAGTGTAATTCAAAAGTGGTACCTTTTCTATTTACTTTGTCCATAGTTTCAAACTATGCAGGCTAGAAAAATGAGTGATTCTATAATTGTGTGACACATTTGGTCTTCAGCTAATAAATTGTCAGAATTTGTAATGTGTAGTTCTTAAACAGGCACTTTTGGAAACCATTTATAGGAGATTCAAACATTTTGAGTTCGCTGATGTAAAAAAGTCAAATCATTTTTTCTGTGTTAGTGTTTTGCTGTAAGATGCCTGCGTAGTGTTTTAGCTTCATTGTAACCTTTTCTGTTTTCTATATTTACTTTAGATATTTAGGCAAAATAAATATTTGTACAATAAATGTATGTAATAATATAAATAAATGTAATGAGATAATCCTCATTATGCTGCATAATAAATGATTTGTACTTCTTTTTCTGTACCATGTTTTGTCTTCTGAATCTTTTGAATTTTTATATATTTTTTTATCTACATTACTATGATGTCATAATCAGAGTTCATTGAAAAAAAAACAGAAAATACTAGTGTTATTTTAAGAAAAAAGGGTTGTAACACATGGAATACAGTGCCTTCCAAACTTGCTGGAAGAACTGCAGCACTGAAATCAATATGTGAATCGAGATCACCACTGTCACCTTGATTAGGAGATTAGGAAACTGGTGCTCTGTCCTACCACAACTGGCTCTCATGCTAGGTGACTAGACACTGACATGTAGAGGAGAGACCAGCAAACACTGATCTGTACCACTGCTTTTTTGCACAACCACAGTGGCAGAAAAATTATGACCTCATACTTTTGCCTTCCAAATCTCAAGCAAGTACATCTACCTGGCAGAACCTATTTATATCCACAACTCTATTTGTAAGGGAACTGGGAATGTAGTTTTTACCTTTCCAACCTCTGCAAATAGAAGCAAGTTGAGATGGAAGTTGAAAGAACCAGCCCAGGCATCTTCTACAGTGCACACCTTTGACTAGTCAATTTCCATTTACATTCCTCTATAAATAACAAAACTGCCGAATAACACCAACAACAACTTGGTCCAGTTTAGCACAATGCAACTATAGCACATACAAATGTCTTCATTCTCTTTCCAGAAATGGAGACCCAAAATCCCATTAGTAACTGAGTAAGACTTTGGATTGTTTTACTCTAGAAGCTTTCCTAGTTCAGTTGCAATCTCAATTTGTTATCCTGCAAAATCTTCAAAAAATGTAGAAAACAGAGGAGGAAAAATGAAAATTGGTTAATGCATACAAATACATATAAGGATATAAGGTAATTACAGGAAAAACATATGGAAACATACTACATCCTCTGATTTCTGCAACTGTTTACAAAATTGCACTTGGTTTTTACAACTTTACTATTCCTGTGTTCCTTTCGCCCTCAGCTAGCACTTCAGCTGTTTGGGGTTTTCTGTTTGAATAGGGTGACCTAGGCCTTGACTTCTTAGGAATATAGTCAATTGTGGGACACACAATTTTCTATAAAATGGAATGCATTTAATTTTAAAGCTTTAAAGAGGTTATAGGCCTTTAGAACTCCCAGTAATTTTTTGTCATTTACTTGTTTGTTGGTATAAGATTGTCTGCATTCTAGAAATGTTTGAAATTTAATTATGTAAAAAATTTGAAAAATTAAGCATGAATTAAGAGGAATCAAATTAATTATTATTTGTTTTTGTTTATCTTAATTAAATTTCTAAAAATTTACAAATTATAAATTAATTATACTTTTATGATCAAGATACTTTGAAAAACCCATTTCTTACATTGTATAGCCTAATGTACCTTAGTGAGTTGATTTAATAAAATTTTATTCCTTTTTTGTTTATTTGGTAAAATTATAAAACACTTTTAATCCCTACAAATTTATAATCAATTTTAATATTGTATCACAAATTAGACATTGACTCATTGTGAACATCAAATGACAATAAGAAAGGAAGTCAGAAAAAAAGTAGAACAGAAGGAAAAAATAGTATAACAATTCAGAAAATTTACAGAAGCAATTATAGTATAACAGTAATCATAACAGTAATCAATCACACTTTTCTTGTATTTAAGAAGAAAAATAAAATAAGAGCAAATTGAATCAAAAGTATGATACATAGTTTGCTACTTGTTTGCAAAACAAAATTTTAAACTAAAAAGATAATAAAACTAATGGACATTTTTCAGTAACAAAGCCTAATTGGTACTTTCTGGAGTACGCAGTTCAGACAGGTATCTGACCCATATATTGACCGTCTTTGAAGTACTCTTACAACATTTACTGGGATGTGGCCAACAAAATTATCTGGCTTCAAACTTGCGTAGTTTATGTATTTAATGCTATTGGGCTGTTTTGTCACTTGCTGCCAGGAGCTTCCTTGCTTAGCTCAATGCTAGTTAACCATGCTTCTTTTTTCCCTTGTCTGCTGAACTGACCCCAATCCATAACTCTATAAGCTGGAACTGACTTTGCTGCTTTCAGGGTTCTTCCTCATGCATCATGTTATCTGACCCAGAGCCTGAGTTCTGAACTAGAGTCAGACTTTGAGCAGAATTGAAGCATTTTGGGACCTTCAATATTAATATTTAGCTCCAAGTTTTCCTGGCCTGATAACCTGGTTCAGGAAGCAATATCTTAGGAATAGTAATAAACTTTGTGGATATAGCTTGATACTGACATAAGTATTAGGATTAACAAGAAACTCCAATCATAGCCTAAATTTTAGTTCAAAGGAGTGTATGCATGGTCTTTGGAAGTTGACTTATTAATATTTCCACATAATCCTTCATTGTGACTGGACATGCACATATTCCAGATCTCATTTTTTTAAGTCAGGTTGTTGAGATACAATTTATATACAGTAGAAGTCACTCTTTATAGCTGTATATTTCTATGACTTTTGATATAGATATATAGCAATGTGTCCATCACCATGATGAAGATATAAAATATTTTTATCATCCCAGAAGGATCCCTTGTGTTCATTTATAGTCCTCATCCATAGTAAACTGATTAGATTTCTGTACCTATAGTTTGGCATTTTCTACAATATCATCTAAATCAAATTTTACAATATGTAGTCTTTCCTTTCTGGATTCTTTCATTTAAGATAATTCATTTGAGATCCATTCATGTTGTTGCATGTGTCAATAGTCATTCTTTTTTAATTATTGATTTGTATTCCATTGTATGGATATACCACAATTTTCTCATCTACTTACCATTTCATAGACAATTGGTTTGCTACCATTTTTGAGGCACTTACAAACAAAGTTGATATAAACATTCATATACAGTTTTGTGTGGGCATATATTTTCTTTTTTCTTGGGTAAATAACTAGGAATGAAATTTCTGAGTCTATAAAAATAACTTCATAGAAACTGCCACATTGTTTTATCACTCTGGTTTTGGCATTTTGCATTCCCTCCAACAATGTACCAGAGTGTGTATTGCTTAATAATAACAAAAATTATAAAAAACAATGGCTGTAATAATAGAAATAATATCAATCTTATTGGGCACCTATTCAGCATCTCCCGTGTAATAGGCACTGTACTAAGCACTTGGCATATTTTTAATTCATTGCATTATCCCAAGTGTACACGAAGCAGATACTATTATTATCATCTCCATTTTAAAAATGAATAAATTGAAATCCCCAAAGTGCCATAAAACTTGCCCAAGTTGTCTCAGCCCACAAATGGTAGAGCTGATATTCAAGCTCAGAAAATCTGGTTTAGGATTGTCTCCCCAAAGCACAATGTCCTATTTGCCTTTCCATTTACCGGTTAAATAGCCATTAGGAATAATACAGAGTAGGCCATTCTAAAGAAAAATAGAAGAATTCTAAAAATTGCATTCTTAAAGAGGGTGTTGAAAGGCATCTTGAGCAGAACATAAACTGAAAAGTTAGCACACAAGTACTTGAAAAAATGCCATTAGAAAGTGTGTGTTTAACTGCTATTCGTATGTAAAAGTTGCCCTATTTTTTCTCTTTTTACACAATCTCCATTTAAATCAGGATCTCCCATGCAAATTGATAGGAAGTTTGGACTGAATGTAAAAGACCTACATTTATAATCAGAAAAAAAAAAAAAATGACTTCAGTCATGGAGAGCAGAAACAGAGATTGAAAGTGTCAGTTTCTAGTACATAGACAAAATTTTACTTAATCCAAGGCAGAAATAGAACATGACAATTCTGTTATATAAAACCAGAATAAGGATTTAATGGAAAAATTTAAATAGACTTTGTGGAAATCATCATGTCGAAGGGATACTTGTACTCCCATGTTTACTGCGGCACTATTTACAATAGCCGAAATTTGGAACCAGCCCAAATGTCCACCAGAAAATGTGGTATATCTAATCAATGGAATACTACTCTGCTATAAAAAAGAATTAAATACTACCATTCGCAGCAACATGGATGGACTTAGAAAAAATTACATTAAGTGAAATAAGTCAGGCACAGAAAGAGAAATGCCACATGTTCTCACTTATTTGTGGGAACTAAAAGTAAATATACAAACAAACAGTGGGGGGGTCAAGTAAGAAAACACAACAATCACAACAATTCCTTGAACTTGTTGAGACAAGTGAACAAATATGATGATGGGAAAGAGGAGGAGAGGGAGGGGGGAAGAGGGATTGGTAAAGGGACCCCAATAATCAACTACATTGTGTATTGATAAATTAAAATAAATAAATAAATGAATGAATGAATGAATAAATAGATTTTGTAATTTGCAGATTACATAAAAGTGTTCATGAGAATTGACAGACAGTAAATAGTTTGGCAACTTTATGTTGCCCAGAATTATTTGTTTTTATATTTTCATTCACTATGTTGAAAAATGGTTAAGGCCTATTTTTGTCCCTGTTCACTGGACCACTTAATATTTAAATTTTGTTAGATGGTTTTTTAGTCTGTCAGTTACTTGAATGCAAAGAGAAAGTCAACAAAGCTAGTTCTAGCAGACTTGGCTGAGACACCTCTTTTTAGAGATAGGCATTATAGAATTAGATGAAGAAAGAGAGAAAGAGAAGAGAAAGAAGTGATAGGTTGGTTTCTATAGGACCTGGGCTTGCACATAGTACATATATATATATGGGTACTTCAAACAGTTTGTGGAAAAATAGAATTAAAAGATAATACAAATCCTTCTATGAACTATTTGAAGTACCTCTGCATATTATTTGTGTTAGTTTGTAGTATGCAAAAAGGCATCTGTTGTGTAGTGCCTTTTCTTACACTTTAATGTTTCTATCAGGTGTTGAAGTAATGCTATTTTACCATATTGTTTTTTAATAAAAATTTATAGTAAACATTCAAACAGGTGCTTATGTAACACATAATATATCTAGACTGAGTTACATCAACTGTGGCAGCTCATTCTCGGTACCAAATAAATGCAAGCAGGTAGAGGCTACTCTCCCCATATTTCTGTAAAAATTCCTTAAATGATTTTCAAATCTTTGTGACGATTTAAAAAAATATATGAGAACATTTAGAGCTACAATGTAGAATTATAACAAATATACACAGTTATCAAAGGCACAGAACAATGCAACCAATGACAAGTGAGATAGTGTGAAATCTAGGTTTTTATTTCTAATTTCCTCATTATCCCAATTTGTGGCTAGGAAATTGGTCACTCCATCTTCTGGTCTGCACCACCCAAAATTTAGATCCTCTTGAGTGTGTGTGTAGCTATGTCCCACTCAGCTCCTATTCTGTGCTTTTTCATGGTCTTTACTGCTTGTGGAGATTCTTAGTCTATGCTTTATATACACTTTATTTACATAAAACTTGACATTTGCTTACGGATTTTTGTGTCTGTTTGGTGCTAACTAATGAAATCTGGAGTCTCTGGCCAGTCACTCATCTTTGCAGTTGTGTTCTTGGTACATTGTACAGTTGTGGTCTGAGTTGAAAAGAATATGAAATCTGGTAGAAACATGACCTATCATGACATTTTCAATATTTCTCTCCTGGATTCAGTAGATCAGAGACAGTCAAGCATTTTGCTCTTATTGCCACATGAACTACAGTTATTGATAAGGTAGTTTTGCTAGCCTCTTGAATAAAACAATTGAAATAAATTGTCATTAAAGTGTTTACTGTGTCAGGATGTATATTTAATTCTTTAATCCATTTTGAGTTGATTTTGGTATATGGTGGAAGATATGAGTCTAGTTTCATTCTCCTACATATGAGTATCGTTTTCCCAGCACCAGTTGTTGAAAGGCAGTCTCTTCCCCAGTATGTAGTTTTACTGCCTTTGTCAAAGATCAGATGGCTGTAGGTGTGTGGATTGATTTCTGGGTTCTCTGTTCTATTCCATTGGTCTGTGTGTCTATATTCATGCCAGTACCATGCTGTTTTGGTTATTATAGCTTTGTACTATAGTTTAAAGTCAGGTAGTGTTATGCCTCCAGCTTTTTTTTTTTTTTTTTTCCTCAGGATTGCTTTGGCTATGTGTGGTCTTTTGTTGTTCCATATAAATGTCTGGATAGCTTTTTCCATCTCTGAGAAAAATGTTATTGGAATTTTGACGGAGATTGCATTGAATCTGTAGATCACTTTGGGTATTATGGACATTTTCACAACATTAATTCTTCCAATCCAAGAGCATGGGATATCTTTCCATCTTCTTGTGTCCTCTTTAATTTCTCTCAACAGTGGTTTGTAGTTCTCGAAAACATAGAGGAAACACTCCTGGAAGTAGGAGTGGGTACAGAATTCATGAATAGCACCCCAAAAGCACAGATGACTAAAGGTAAAATAAACAAATGGGATTATATCAAACTAAAAAGCTTCTGAACAGCAAAAGAAACAATCAACAGAGTAAAAAAACAACCAACAGAGTGGAGAAAATATTTGCAAACTATACATCTGACAAAGGATTAATATCCAGAATATACAAGGAACTCAAACAACTTTACAACACAAAAACAAATAACCCAATAAAAATATGGGCAAAAGAGCTGAACAGGCATTTCTCAAAGGAAGATATATGAATAGCCAACAAACACATGGAAAAATGCTCAATATCACTCAACATCAGGAAATGCAAATCAAAACCACACTAAGATACCATCTCATTCCAGTTATGACGTCTAACATCCAAAAGACTGAGAATGATAAGTGCTGGAGAGGTTGCAGAGAAAAAGGAACTCTCATCCATTGTTGGTAGGGCTGCAAAATGGTGCAGCCTTTATGGGAAATGATATGGAGTTTCCTCAAAGAATTACAGGTAGATCTACTATATGACCCAGCAATTTCACTGCTGGGAATATACCCAGAGGAATGGAAATCATCATGCTGAAGGGATACCTGTACTCCAATGTTTATTGCAGATCTATATACAATATCCAAGAATTGGAACCAGCCCAAATGTCCATCATCTGATGAGTGGATAAGGAAACTGTGGTATATCTACACACTGGAATACTACTCTGCTATAAAAAAGAAAAAATACTACCATTCACAACAACATGGATGGACTTAGAGAAAATTATATTAAGCAAAACAAGTCAGGCACAGAAAGAGAAATACCACATGTTCTCACTTATTTGTGGGAGCTAAAAATTAATAAATAAACACACAAACAAATAAAGGGTGGGGGGAAGAAGACAGGATAACCACAAAAATTCCTTGAACTATTTAAGTCAAGTGCACAGATACGATGTTGGAGGGAGGGGAAGGGGTGCGGAGGAATGGGTAAAGGGCATGAAAATCAAGTACAAGGTATTTTGAGAAGTAAAATAAAATTAAACTAAATTTTAAATAAAAAGTGATTACTGTTAGCAAGTGACTTAGTCCATTTGTGTTGCTATAACCGAATACCTGAAACTGAGTAATTTATAAAGAACAGAGGTTTATTTTGCTTACAATTCTGGGACAGCTGCATCTGGTGCAGGCCTCAGGCTGCTTTTACTCATGGCAGAAAGTGGCAGGCAGTGGGCAGAGCGTACAAGCAGATCACATGGTGAGAGGAAGCAGGAGAAAGGGGGAGAGAGAGGGGAGGTACAGGGTCTTTTAAACAGCCAGCTCTGGCGGGAACTAATAGAGCGAGAACTCACTCATTAATCCCCCCCCCCCCCCAGTGAGAGCATTAATCCATTCAGTAGGGATCCGCCCCCATGACTCAATCATTTTCCAACACTGCCACATTGGGGATCAGATTTCCACATGAGTTTTGGCAGGGACAACATATCCAACCTCTATCAGCAAGAAAGCATTGTTTGTTTTAACAAGTTTCCTTCCAGGACATTGTTCTCCATGTGATACATTTTAAATGTGCATCTTAATAAGTGAATAAAATGTGAAGGACACATAGTAGAAATGGAAGAGGTACTTATATGCATCTTTAGCAGACGTGCGTTCTGTTTAATTTAGGCTGTTTATTCATTGCAATAGGAAGAAATTTACCCTAAGTGAGCTTTAATAATCAGTTTATTGTAAGGTCCCACACACCTAACCTGGAGAAAAACAGAAATCATACAAAAGCCACCCCTCTAGGAGTGTAAGAAATTTATGGTTGGGTCAAATGGAACCAGGCAGTTCTATGTGTTGCAGGAGCATGTCTCTATCAGCTGGTTTCCTGGACTCCTACTCTTCTCAGTCTCAGGGTTTATATTGTCTGTCTTCTCTAGTTCCTCCTAACATGACCTCTGCTCTCTGATACTTGTATAACCTTTCTTTACTTCATTTCCTTTCAATCTCTGTGCTTGTGGTCTCTGCCTGTTTCTTCTTTTTGTATTTTTAATTAATATTCTTAAAAATTAAAATCTAACCATCCAAACATATCTCCACAGAACAGATCATTGGCCAACCTATAGATTGGTGGTCCTTAGATCACGTTCCCACCAGATGTCCAGAGGAAGTGACACAGTAAAACATGTTGCCTCCTGAGGCCACTCCTTCATCAGGGGCTGTGGTCTTGGGAAAAACAGTGTTTGAGATGTTTTATATGTATTCATGAAAAAAAAAAGGAGAGTTAAAATGTAAGCTCCATGAGAACCAGGACTTTGTATTTTTGTAACACGTTATGTCTCCTGATCTAAGAACAGTGCCGGGCATGTTGTGAGCACTTGAGTGTTAGTTGAATACACGAATAAAAAAATGACAAATAGATCATTTTATTAACTTGAGGAGTCTGCAATAAATTTAGAATAGTACTAAGCCAGGAGATCCAACCTGGTCCAGATCACATTTAGTGTGAAGCAGTCTGAAATGCTTGCTTATCTGTAGATCTAGTGAATAAATTTGTTCATGATTCAAGTGGGGAAAATCTCCAGCTAATCCATACCAGAGAACAGAGTGCCTCAGTGAGCTTCTTCCATGTCATTTATATTTGAATATATCTTCTATAGCTAAAAAAAAAATGTTTAATTTAGTTGTTTAGAGTATAAGGAGATAATTATAACTCAGGCACGATCTCTTGAACCACATGCTGCCATCTAACTACCAGAAAAGTCACTTTAGAGATCCTTTATGAGAAGCAACTCATAAAGGATCCAATGCACCATATTTGTATAGAAACACAGTCTTCTAAATCCATACATTTAGAAGGTTCAGGTGGAACCTTAACCATCTTATGAACACAACTCTATATGAATATGGCCAGTTGGGAGAATATGAAAGAGTCATCTCAGGCACTTCTCAGTCTCTTCCATCTGCATCCCTATCCTTTTCACTCTTCCCTGGAGTTCTACTCAGCTGAAATTTCCATGCATATATACCTATCAATCTTCACTATATTTCCCGTGAGAGCTACTCTACATTTCATTTTTCAGCAGAACCACTAAATCATTCAGTGGACTGCTGTTGGGAGAACTAGTAAAAACAGTACTGGTATTCTGATTTACGGTCATAAACCATATGCCCACATATGATCTCTACTGAGCCACACAGAAATTTGATGAGTCAGGCATTCTTAGTACGTACATTTTGCAGGTGAGAAAACAAAGGCTCGGCTGGAATGGACGACCTACCCAAATGTATTTATCTACAAGTGGTATCATCAGGATACGGATGCAGGCCTTATAACACCATAGAGCTGTCTATTGAGATTTCGCACTTCATGAGAGTGTGATAACAATTTAGCATATCACTACATCCTATGAATATTTACATTTGAATGCGAAAATGAAGAGTGACAATGCATAACCCAAAGTTTCCTAGTTGTAAATAATAAAATATTTTGACAGTTCTTTAGACCTTTTATTTCTGGAGAGGGTTAGCTTTCCATTTCTTATACATGAAATTGACTAAGCTCTGATTTTAATCACATTTATTTCTAGACTAAGTCTTGGTCTGCAAATGGTGAAACCAGAATGCTGATTTTATTAAATTTAATCTACTTTTATGTTGTTATTCTTTATATCATAGATTGATTCTTTTTGATTTTGAGTGTTTCTTTCCATTATAATCCATAAGTTTGTCTCAGTATATAATAGACATTTAAGCAGAGTGAATAATTCTCGTAAGTACTGTCAAGTATTTTCTCCTCTACAGTAGTAGAAATATACTAATTAAAGTTCAATTAAGAGATGACTTGCACTGCATGGATAGTATGAATTGAGCTCAAGGCAGTGCAATCACGAGAGGAGATAGAAGAATTCTTTGTGAGTGGGAGGTTTGTACCACAGAAATAAAAGTGAACAAACCTA
Organism: Cynocephalus volans; assembly: GCF_027409185.1. Taxonomy (NCBI): domain Eukaryota; kingdom Metazoa; phylum Chordata; class Mammalia; order Dermoptera; family Cynocephalidae; genus Cynocephalus; species Cynocephalus volans. The sequence continues at coordinate 158,631,364 of NC_084460.1, forward strand.
AAGTACCCTTGATTTTACTTCTGTATTGCAGCATCACATGTTTTCTTTTGCTCTGTTTATGGTTTTAAGGTAGTTTGGGGACTTTGGTATGACATCTGTTAAAACCCAAGCAAATTGCAATTTCAGCACATAAATGCATTTGCAATGAAGTAAAGCCCTAATTTATCATCAGATCTTTCTTTCTTTCTTTCTTTTTTAAATAGACCTTTCTTTTCCCAAATTCATTTGTAAATCTCTGTTTCCTTTTTACTATTCTGTACCCTTTCCACACAAAGACACTAATTCAGGCATTTTAGCCACTGTGGTAATAAATGAAAAAATTTATTTTCTGCGGTATGAGATTAAATGGTACATTCAGGAAACCCTCCTGAAGATGGTCAAAATAAAGTAATTATTACATCAGAAGAAGTATTTAGCACTGATTTTGAATTTAAATGTGTTTGTCAAACTCCCTTTGCAAAATTAAAAATTATGTCAGTAACATAATTTTTAGTTTCTTCAGTCCTTATTCAATTCAAAGCCAGAAATGCCACAGCTACATTATTTGATTCTGTGATAGGCAAAATTTTCATTGTTGGTTCAGGTGATTTTACTGATTCATTATGTGCACCATTTTTTTCCACATTCAAAAAATTACTGGGGATAATGGAGGCAATTTTAATATAGACTAGGCTATGTTTATTGCCAAGATAATTTGATAGAAACATATATTTCATATAAATTCAAATCAAATATATAATAAAAAAGTGTCACATATGCAAGAAATAATTTAATTATCAATACAGTGTCAAATAAATGCAGTTATTAAAGCAAATAAAGTAAATCATTACTATTCTTTGTATTTGTGTATGTGGGTATTACAGGTTAGGCCAAAGTCTACATATTTTTGCTTTGAAAATCAACATTGTCTTTTCTATACTGGCTTCTTAAAATATGCTACAAATGCCAGTGTTAAACTTTTATCCATAGTATTTGTTTTCAAAGTGTTTTTCCATTTGGAGATAAAAATGTCTCTTAATTTTCTACAGTTTCAGCCATATAGCTATTTTTTTTTAAGTCTGGCAGCATTCATAGATCTTTCTGTATAGCTTGAAACACAAAATACATGAAGGTATATATATGTTTTTTCTCCATACAAAGAGGTGTGAACCTTTAGAAAAAAACCCTATTGGCTTTAATTGTATGGAGCAAAGGGACTAAAATTTTAGCAAACTGAATATTTGATAGAAAAGGTGTTCAAAAGCTTTCTTAAGGATAGTTGATGGGAAGTCTAAAATGTCACCAGAGTAAAGTGTGCAAAAATGAAGATAAGAGACCCAATAGAAATGCTGTCCATGTATCAGTAAACTAATATAATGCCTTTTTTCTCAAGCATAAATATTATGATTCAGCAATTCAATTCAAATGTACTATATACATGCAAACATACACATATGCATATATATATATGCAGGTATCTGCATATTCATGCATATTTACATATACATTATAATATTTTAAATTTTAAGTTCTCTGTAGGCCATATTTTTGAAAAACCAGACCCATCTAAGAACAAACAATTATAATAAAAATAAAATAATGGTAAACACAAAATATAAAAATTACTGTGTTAGTGTTCGTATGGAGTTTGGTCTTTTTTATTAGATTTGCATGTCTCATAATTGTAAGGTCAGAAGTTTTCATTGTGATTTGTTTATTTTAATATGCATGGAAAAATGTTAAGGCCTGGTAATAAATAAATAAGTTTTGTCAGTTTAAATATGGACTGAATAAATCTGAACACTCAATGTTCCTGTCTGCTGAGTCTGTCAACAACTCATTATTCTTGTAAATGTCTAGGCTCTCTAATGAAGGTACTATTTTAAAAATTAAGCTAATGTTCACAGGACTCCAGAACAAAATTTGACTTCCTTTACACATGTCTGAAAATAATAAAGCAAAACAGATCTTTATTCATAAAATCTTTAATAATAATAACAATTTCTACAAAATATTGAGCCACTACATATTCAATGCACTTTACATATATCAATGCAATTCTCCTTCTCAGTTATTAAGATACATAACATATATGAATTGCACAACGTGGCTGTCTGTTTCTGTGGCTCATAACCTCATACCTGAAACTAGGTAATTTATAAATAAATAGAATTTATTCCTTATAGTTTCAGAGGTTAGGAAGTGGAAAGTTCAGGGAACATGTCTTGTGAGGACCTTGTTGGGAGTGATGACTCTTGACAGCAACACAGGGTGTCAGATGGTAAGAACAGCAGGAGTGAGAGAGCGAGCTAACCTGTTCACTCACTCTCTTAAAAGCCATCAGAACCATGTCCTTTACTCCATGAATGCATCAATCCATTCACAAGGGTACAGTCCTCATAATCTAATTACCTCGTAAAGTCCCCACCTTTCAATTACCATAATAGGATTTCCCACCCTCTTAACACTGTCACAGTGGGGATTAAATTTCTAATACATGAAACTTGGGGGGACACATTCAACTAGTATCAATAGCTATTAATTTTTATTCATTGTATGGAAGTAAACTGAGTTTATATCACTTGTCCAAGGCTGCAGTGCTGACAAGTAATGGAGTTGAAATCTGAGCCCATATTCGACTGTCTCTAAAACCCAGCCTTTTACACCAAACTATGATTCTCCTGCATCTCAAACAGCAATTTTAAAAATAAAATATCAAGAAATAAATAAAGACACAGACACAAGAAAGAGGCATATTACCCCAGATGATATGTGTTACTCAAGAAAAATGCATTCATCCAGTGGGAATTTACTGAGGTTCAGAAATACAAAAATAGTTGAGACATAGTCTTCCTTCCATAAGCTCACAGCCTAATGGGAAAGACATATGTAAACAAAACCTGTTAAAAACCTCACCTACTCTTTTAGCAATAATATGTTGATGGTGACTATGGGAATGGAGAGTCCCCAGTAACCTTCTAAGAGTGATGAAGTGGATTTCACAGTAGAGTACAAGTTGAAGATGAACCTTGTAGTAAAAATAACTGTAAATGTTGTAGTAAAAACCTTGTAGTAAAAATAACTGTAAAAAAGCTGTAAAAGGAAGGCATTGGCATCATGACCAGAGAGAAGAGCATGCACAGAGATACACAGAAAACACTTGTATGGTCTGAATTCTGGGGTTAGTAGGAGGGAGTCATGGAAGATCATGATGCCAGACAGGTAGGGAGGGCCTGGCACCTTGCAAAAGTTATATTAAAGTTATATAAAAGTTATATTGACTTAGTTACACTAAGTTAATAAAAATGTTAATGATATACAGTATATATGAACTCATTGACCACAGAGGCTGGCACACAGCTATCCCTGAATAAATCAGAGTCACAGAGTGGATGCAAAAATGTTTGGTGGTTAATAACTTGAACTTGGGAACAAATAAGCCTGGCTCTTGGATCTTAGTTTCATAGCAGTGTATCTTTGTACAAAACATTTAATCTCTCTCAGTCTCAGTTTCCTTTTCTGTAAAAAGCAAGTAATAAGAATTGCAGCAGCAACAACAATAACAACAATAATATTGTTCAGTAAAATTGTATGAGTGTTTGTTTCATCCCCAGTAATGTTTTAAGATATTTATTTGCAGTCACTTATTTAACATTCTCAACCACCCTACAAGTTGAATAGTATTGTTACTCTCATTTTATGTTTTAAAAGAGGTTAAGTAAGGACACTGAGTTGAGCATGTACGTATTTGACCTAAATAGTCCCATTGCAGAACACATACTGCTGCTGTCAGCTGGGTTGGAAGGCCCATTGGTGCCTTGCTCACATGTCTGGCAGCTGGTGCTGACTGCCAGCTGCAGTGCCTTGCTTCTTCTCCATATGCTCAGCGTCCAATAGGATAGACCAGATTCCTTTTGTGGCGGTTCCTGGGCAAAGTTCCAAGAGTATAAAAGCAGATGCTGTATGGTCTCTTAAGGCCCAACTTATAAAGTCAGATATTTCACTTTTGCTGCATTCTGTTGGTCAAAACAAATGACAAGGCTAATCCAGATTCAAGTGGTGCTGAAATAGACTCCACCTCTCCATTGGAGAATTGACAAAGCCAATAAATGAGCACTTGAGATGGCAGGAACTACTGAAGTTATCTTTGCAGATGCTACCACAGACCTTTCAGGGGTACACATTATTCTGATTGATAGCCACATTCATAGTCCTCTGCAATAACATTGATGAAATTCAGGTATCACAAAAGAAGCTACAATTGTTAATGAAAAAGTAAATTTGGTATGCTAGACTATGTATTTATTGGTAAGAAATGTGTTGTAGAGAGATTGTACTGACATGGATTGAAGCTTCTCTAATTTACTCATTTAACCAGAAAGTTAAATTGAATAAAGCACTCTCTTTTTTCATAAATATTGATTATGCAATATTCCTCTGCAAAAAAGCCTATTTATTTTTCCTGTCAATGATGAAATTAGGTCTTTGATTGCTACTGTTCTGAAAATGCAAAATCTCATGAATTCTGAAATACTTGTTTGGGTAGGAAAATAGTGATACAACATGGATTACATAAAATCATATGTCATACAAAGTAGCACATAGTTATTAGTATCATAAGTGTTTATATTAAAGTTCTATAAGAAGATTTTTTTTGGTCAATGCCATCATGTGTTTTCAATTGCTTGTCAGAAGACTAGGAGTACATTTATGGATAAGAATTGGAATTACTAAAAACACTGTATATCTTATGTATATCATGATTTCATTATGGAAAAATGTTAGATAGGCCAGATTGCAAAAGTTAGTCTTCAAAATGTTAGTCATCCTGAAAATTACTCATTTAAGAAAAACCTTAATCAGTAGTATTCAAACCCAAATACCATATTTGGCTTGCTTATGGCTGGACTGTGGCTTATGAGACTATTGGGTATCAATGCCTGCAGTCTCCTTTTCAGATGCATTTTTCAGAGAAGTAGCAGGATTAAACTCAGTTCCCCGTCCTCAATCAGCCAAAACCCTCTCATAACATTCTTGTTGTTGTTGTAGTAAATTAGACCACAGACTTAGAATTTAAAATAAGCCTTTTTCACAATAACTAAAATTCTGCATGTAAGAAGAAAATGAAGGTGTCATGGGAGTGGTGTTCACCAGGCACAAGCTGAACAATTGCCATCCGTTAGTTTTTTAACACATCAAAATTGTAGTTTTTCTGTTATACAAACACAACCCAAGACTCTGCTGGAGTAACTGACTTGTCACACTCTGGAGGATGGGACTTGTGATACTCAGGGGAGGGACACCTGTGATACTCTAGTTGGAGTGACTCCTATGTGTAAGAGGTGCTAATTAAATGCATGGCAAAGGTATCATCCTGTTTGTCTAATTAAACATTAAGGACCTATCCATTTTCTGGTACTATACCTTTCTTTCTAGTTATTTTAGTGGCTGGCTTCTTCCTCTCATTGCCTTGCTCAGAACTTGTGCCATTTCCCCATTGTTCTCAGTCTCAACTCCTCAAACCAGCAAAACGTATTATGCTGCACTAACCTCCCTCTCACAACAGCTTTTCCTACAAACGTTGTCTGCTCCAGCCACACAAGACCTTCTGGACATGGCCTTATAAATGCACATTTAGGTCTCTTTTCTCATCTCTTTACTCTTGGACTGAATATTCTAACACCAGTCATTATTTGTCCTTGACCAACATTTAATTTGAGTCTCACTTAAGTCAAAACTTCTCACACACATCTCCTTGGTGCCTAAGCATTTTTCCAAATCCTTTTAGCATTAAATGTTTCCTTAATTCTTTGGAACCTGATTTATTTTCCTTTTAAATTTTTTTTTAAGTTTTCTTAGAGAAGTGAGCTAGGTTGTGAATTTAGGGGCACAGTTATAGCTAATATCCATTTAGCACCAGACATGGTCTCTACAATATCCATCTATGTATGTGTCTAAATCTGTCTCATATAGGTACTAAAAGAACTTCAGGCCTGATAGTATAGCCTATTGTATATGTAGATGCCCAACTAACAAAATGATATGTTATTTGCCTAAAATAGTCCACTTTGTTTTTACTTTTTAATCTATTTATCCAATTAAACCATTACTGAGACTACGTATGAATAGCTGTTCTAATTAATGGTGGAAGAATGGAAGACTGTCATGGCTAAAGAATTTTTATTGATTATGGCATTAGAGACATAATAAAATCATTTTTGCATACTTATTTTCAGCCCAGATTTATCTTTATGAATCAAATCTGGGTCAGTTCAAATGATATAAAAGTAGTTGCATTGATTAAGTTCTTGTCCATCTCTAATGTGCTATGATACTACTGACTATTATAATGTGATATCCCAAAACATTGAATGGAAGGTTTTTAACCAATGGGGAATTCTCTTTCATAAGCCATAAAAAAACAAACAAAAAATGTCCTTCTAAAAAGCAGGTAATGGAATAGAGGTAGGGCTTCCTGGAGGAAGTTAAAAAGGCAAGAACACAAGACACCACCATTCACAGCGTTTGTTTCACCACGTGGATGTTCTTGGGTGAATATCATTATCAATGAATCAAGGATATGAGATATTTTGAGGGTCTACAATTGTATCAGATGCTGTGCTAGGGGCTTAATAGGCAGATGTCCCTTACAAAGGTGACATTTTATGTGAGATAGTGGTGGCATTTTTGGAGTAATTTGGTTATATTATATATTCTGAAACCAGACCTGTAGTTTAAATGTGTGTCGCCATCTGGCTAGAATGGAAAATTAGGAACTATGAGTATCTGTGTGAACCGAAGACTAAATTCCTGACTTAAAAACATACAAAACACTTTGCTAATCAAAAGACAAAAAATGTAGAATTGATTAGAATGCAGTTATTCCAGGTCATGTCCCTCAAATTAATATATTTTTTACTTGACCCACTACATGTAAAGGAGATTAGACAGTGATGTGGTTGATTGAAGTTATGATTGCAGCCATGGCCTTTACCACCAAGTTGATGTGGGAGTCAGAATCATGATTTTGGAAGAGTTAGGAAGGAAAGAATGAATGGGTGGTTGTGATCCAGGCTATAGTAGTTATCTATTGTTGTGTAAAAAATTATCCCAAAGTTCAGCAGCTTAACACATTGAACATCTATTATCTCATACAATTTCAGAGGATCAGGAATCTGGGGTTGGTTAACTAAGTGGTCCTGGCTCAGGATCTCTTATGAAAGTTACAATCAACCTGTTAACCAGGCCTATAGCCATCAAGTTAAATCAGCTCACTCACATGGTTGTTAGCAGACCTCAGATCCTTGCTGGCTATTGGACAAATACCTTAGTTTCTTGCTATGTAAACCTCTCCATAAGCTGCCAGTTTTCTGACAATATGGCAGCTGGCTTTCCCAGATTGAATGATCAAAAAGAAAGAGAATGAAAGAGAGAAGAAAATTCCGATGTCTTTTACAACCTAAACTCAGAGTCATACCATCAGTTCCACCTTATTCTCAATAGAATCCCAGTCTACACTCAGGGGAATGGAAATTAAGATCCACTTCTTGAAGGAAGAGTATCAAAAAATTTCTGAAAATATTTAAAAATCACCACACAAGCCCTGGCCTGCCATTTTCTAAGCTAGATATTTGATTTTGGAAAAGTATTTTAACCTTTTAATCATCAGGGATTTGTTGGTTTGTTGGGGGTTTTTTAATTGAGAAATCATGATCAGCCTGTCTCCACAAAGCTGGTTCGAGAATTAATGGAGGTAATGTTTGTGCAAGCAATTTGCAAAATTCCGTAGTAATAAGTGTATTTTTTAACTCTATTTTATTTTAATTTTTTTCGCATCTGTAGTTGTAGTCAGGGTATCAGGGTCTTATACTCTAGACAAGTGCATATTCCCATAAAATATGGTTTGAAGATATCTCACGTTAACATTGACCTATAGTGAAGAAGCAACCACTAGTATCATACAGGGAAGAGCAATACGGTCTATAGCTGACAGTTATGGATGCATATTTTACAACCAAAGCAGCACCATGTCTCATTCATATCTATCCATTATCCAACTGTATTGCCAGAACTCTAAGCCTTTTAGTCCCTCTTGCCTGGACTGTTGCAGTAGTCTTAAACTAGTTTTCCTGTTACAACTCTTATACCTCTATATACCTTAACCATATTGTAGCTATTTTGGCTTTACTTAATTCAAATCTTCCTTATCTGAGAATTAAGAATTTTATGTGTTGTGTACAAATAAGCTGATTCTTACTAGATTTGAGATCTTATTTTTTATATTGGTATATATTTTTCTCCTCACAAATTTCAGCATTCCTTCTCTATCTGGTTTAAAATGATAGTGGCATTTTGGAAAGTTATATAAAAAAACAAGAACATTAACTTCTCTTTTCCTTGATCCCCAAATCTGCTTAGGAAGCTCCACCCCAGAAGTTCATCCCTGAAACTTAACAGCAACCTTGGAATCCCCTTTTCCCTCACCCAGTGTGTGCAGCTCATCAGCCAATTTCATTGATTCTGCCTTCAGACTGTTTCTAATCTATTCATTTTTCCATTTATTTGTCTTTATTTCTATCATTGCTAGTATAAATGTTTTATTTAAGTAAAGAGATGGTCTCCTCACTAGTCTTCCCACTTCCATCTCAACACTCCCAACTTATTCTCTCTATTAAAGGGAAAGTAATCTTTTAATACGAAAATCTGTTCCTTCTTAAAACCTTAGAAAAAATTCAGAATCCTTAACACAGTTTCCCGGGACTGAACTGAAAAAGTCCCTACCTATCTCTCTAGCTATTCTTACACCCTAACATGTGCCAAGCTCTTTTATGCCTGGGAAACTTTTCTGTAAGCTTCTTGTCTGACTGCACCTACTTTCTGCCTTTCCCACTTTTGCCTCATTTATGCTTACTCATTCTTTCTATCTCTGCTTATGCAGCACTTCCTCAAAGAACCTTTAAATTAAGTCCCCCTGTTACAATCTGTTTTTGAAATCTTGCACTTAACTGCAGATACAATTTTAAAGTGGGATTTTATTATTTTGTATCTATTTCCATTCACTGGAATATCAGCTCCATGAAGGCAGGGACCACATCTGTGATTCATAGTAACTCCTCATAGTAACACATGATGCGAGCTCAGAAAACATTTGTTTAATAAATGAATGACAGGAGGCTTTTGATTACGCCCACTAACTTCCATGAATCAAGATGTATTTATTAGATTAGTTGACATGATGATACTGATCAGTTTCACCCAGGAAAAATGAAATTGCTCAACTCCATGGGATCAGACCAGGGTGATTTTGCACAGCCAAATGGAAGGAGTAATTGGAGTAAGAAAGAGAAGGTGCAGAAATGCACTTTGCCTACTTAATGATTTGAGTTGAAATAGATCTGGACATGTACAATTTAGGATGTGACTGCCAAATAACTGGCTTTGTACCAATTTATGATTTCAGGGCAGACTAAGCCCATCTGCTGATAATCTTCAGTGACTTTATGTTAAAAAGTTTGCAGATTTAAAAGCTGGTCTTAGGATGTGTTTCTAGATTCAGCTTCCCATATTTATAATTGTTGTTTTTTAACGATCTCTCAATACTCATGACCTAAAAGTTAATACAGATGATAAGCTTTGGGCGTTTACTAGTGTAGCATGGATTATAGGAGACTAAAGTGCTGCTTTTATTTGATGATTATGATTGACTTAAACTGAAAGGAAATAAATATATGTAGGATTTCCTCTGTATCTGTAACATCTTGTAATACTAATGATCAAGAAAAACAAAGGACAACATATAAATAAATACATGTCCAAAGGACAAAGGAAGTTATTCTGGCCGTGGTGAAGAGCCATATTTTAATTTTAAAATTTACTAACTCAAATTAATATCCATAATATAGTAAAATGTATCATCAGTATATCAAACTTTAGATAATTTTCTTTCACATGCAAGCAATCATTACTGTATTTAGAGATTTTTTAAAAATGTCATATAGTCAAATCCACAATGAGTGATACACCTAGTGTTGAAGAGACACACACACACACACATAAATACTTAAACTTTAAAACAGTGTGCTGAGACCTCTACTTCCAAGTAGATGAAAATGGATAATTATTCTTGGGAAAGTCTGAGAAGATAAACTTCTATTAAGCTATTAAGCGTTAATAAGATTAAACAAAGTAGAGATGGGTAAAATGTATTTCCAAGAGAAAGGTAATATGTAAAAAGACCTGACAGCCTGGAAGTTCATGTTCTTTTGGAGAACGGGAAGTTTCCTGGTATGACTAGATTCTGTAGCTCATAGTAGAAATGAAGAAAAATAAAAAGCCTTTCTTAATGCCCTCTGGTATTCAGATATTTTCTCCTCTGTGAATCCATAGAAATTTTATATGGATTTTCCTTGCATTTATCATAGCACATGAAAAATTATTTGTATATATATCTCTCCCATTAACTTATTTTATGGATCTTCCTTATTAATAAAATATCTGAGATGTTGTAGGCATTCAAAGCATATTTCTCGAATGAAAGAGTCTGAAAAATTTAAGTTGTAAAACCAGATTCAAAATGCTCTATCTTGTATGCCTAGTTAAGAAGTTTGGAGTTGTGTTACTTTTGCTTTAGAAATTAAGAGATTCCTTAAAATAATAAGAATTTCTAGTTTTGCTTTAAAATTTGAAACACCTGACCATCTTGAATCTGCAACCCACATGGCAACAATAAACTGAAGTTGAGAGACAGCTTCCACCATTCACAGAACTTTCTCTGCACTTGGCCACAATCCCCATTTCCCCCTCTTGCCTTACACCCAACCTCTTTTACCCATTTATGCTACCTGCTTGGCTGCTGTAGACCTTCTTTCTTCCTCTGCTGCAGAACAGAAGACTAACAGTAAATAGGACATTGTCAGGTGTGTGTTTTATAAATACGTTTTGGCAGCTGTGTATACTAAGTAAGAGTGGAAATAGTTTAGGTTATTGGATAATATTACGTTTTTAGCAGTATCCCAAAACAGCTTGCCATGCTTGTTAAAAGAAAGGTATGTATACTATGGTTCTATAATGTTCTTGGAAGAATAAAATTATTTTTTATTATTAAAAATAAATAAAGTTGGTCCCAAAGCGAAGGTGAGCTTCTGTGTCAGTACAGTGTCGTTCCAAAATAAGAAAATATTTCATTTCAGTTTGCCCTTGGGAAATAGTTGTAAAACAGAGAAGTCTGATTTGCTAAGAAATCTGCTCAGCTCGTGAGGTGATAGAAATCATTCTACAGGAAACAGAGTTGGAATATACCAACATGTATTTACAAAGCAAAACGAGTGTTTATGATGCATTGCAGATAATCTTTGAACGTACAATGTGTGTTACATTTTGTCTGCTTCGTGGATTGGGATATTTTTGGCACACTGTCTTTATACATTATTCTCTGAATACAGAAATCACACCATCCAGGCTAAGTAGGAAAGATGATTGTTTACCACTCCCTTTTTTCAGAAGTATTTTTATCATATCTTAGCAGCAGATATTTATATATCTAATCCCTTCTCCAAGATGTTAGATAGAGCTTTGCAAACAAGTGGGCTTTTTTTCCCCTTAACAACCACCTCTGTTTGAAATGAGGTGTGTTTGCAGTGCCAAAATTAAATATTCAGTTTCGTCAAGTACTATAATCTGTGGTACAGAATGGGTAGGTGGGAAAATGCTGAAATCTCGGCTTTTTCCTATTATCATGTTATGAAAAATGTTGACAAACATTTGGAAGAAGTGAAAGATGATAGGAGCAGGTTAGGAACTGGTAGCTGCAGAAAGACCTGAGAAAACTGTTAGCTTCTCTCTCCTGACATTTGTACTTATGTATAGAGGAAGGTTTATATCCCTTCTAAATTTTTTTTTAATATTCCCTGCATAATTCAAATGGAAACCCTGATGAGAACATACCTGCTTTTTCAAAAAACATCATCTTTGCATTTCTGCTGAATAAAATGACAGGATTGGCTCCAGGCTTCTATTCCCAGTAAGAGCCTTCAGGTTCGTCTGTGACAGGACTCTCCACAGAGGTTATTTTTACCTGGCATGGCTGTGCTGTTACTGATGCTGCTGCTCTCGATGGCAGAAATAACTTCTCCTGTGGGTTTCTCAGGCAGAATGAAGGCTGGTTCAAGGTGGAGAGGTGAAAAAAATCGTGAGTAACCAGGATTTTTTACTCTTAGTGCATTTCTTTCTTTCTTCTTTATATTTAGGAATGCATCGGATACGCCTAGTTCATATCATTTCCAAGAGGTTGTTTTAGGACTTGAAAATAATTTTGCACATTAAATATGCATGCAGAATAAATGGGTTTCACTGTCTGTTAGCCCCACACAGCTGCAATATTGTTCTAGATTTTATTGCAAGAGTTTTGCTTGGCTTTTCTAGTTAACACTTACAATTCCTGGGACTTGTAAAGACTGAGCAGATCCGAAGGCCATGTATGTAATTTAACATTACCTCTTTTACATAAAGTTTAAATATATTGCTGATGTTTGTTGATATTCATATGCTAGCTATGTAATAAAATTCCTTCAATTTAAGTACTTTGTACTGAGGGTAACAAGAAAGAAAAATTAGAAATAGCAAATATTATAGGAACTCTGATTTAAATAACTTAAGAGTTGATGCTTTACAATTGGGCGTTGATATCTATATTATTCCTCAGAGTCATTAACTTATTTAGTCCATCCCTATGGAAGTGCAAGACCCCAATAATTTGACCATTAGGTGTGATTTGTATTTTAGAAATATTGTATTTAAACTACTGTTTTAGCTTTTAGAACTGAATCTGTTTCTGGTATTACTAGAGTGAGAAATGGATTTTACTTTTGTCTGCCTCTGAACTAATTGGCCAGAACAGCCAAGGTCTTTTCTTTTTTTTGCCATTCCATAGGACACCACAGGGTGTGTGTGTGTGTCTGTGTGTGTGTGTGTGTGTCTGTGTGTGTGTGTGTGTGTGTGTTTAGAAGTAGAACTTTAGAAGTCACCTTTTCTGTATTTTATCTACAAAAGATGAGATATAGAAATGGACCTAAGAATTGGTCTGGAGAAAGAGAATGCTTCTTTTAAAATGTTGCTGGATGCTCAGAAGAGGCATTCCAATAAAAACTATTTTACTGGAACTTCCTCCAAAAGATTCAAAGTAACCTTGAAGCTAATTGCTAAGCTTATGACTTTTGTTTTAATCATGCTTTGGCAAATTCAGTGTTCTCTTTTACTGACTTGAGTGGGAGTTGGAAAGGTCTGATGGATAGATCAATGGGACTTCAAGCAATACAAGCTGGAACAGTTATAGATTTAACTTGCACTGCTTCCAATTGAATTTCTCAGTACCTGACTATTACTAGCCTTTTATCTCCCTTTACTTTTTTTCTTTAATCTCTCTCTTTTTTTTTTCTTCTCATGATTCAGAAAAGGCATACCTAAAGGTCTGATATTTACACCATTCAAAAATAATAAATGATTGGTTTTATTGATCATTTCTTCTCTGGACATACTGGTTGCCTCAGTGTACTCACTCACTGTTGAAAGGTAGAACCGTGAGTTCTAAATCGTGTGTCTCCACTGGAGAAGACTTAAGGAGGAATTCATTATTCACCAAAGTCCAAGATTCATCAGATTTCCTCCACACCTTGGACTTAAATCTAATTACTCTAGTCCATAACGTTTATTTTCAGCTTTAGCTTGTCTAGCTTTACAGTTTATAACATTTTTATATCCATTTTATGAAAATGCATCTATTGTAATCCCATGATAGCAAGTATGAACATGACCACTTCCATTTAGAGAAAAAGAAAATGATATATCAAGAGGTTAAATGACTTGCTTAAGAATATCCACCCAGTTAATAAATTACAGACAAAGCTCTATAATCAAAGTGCTTAGATTTCTAATTTAGTGTTCTTTCCATTGCACAAAGCTCCCTCAGAGAACAATGTAAGTGTGGGAAATGCATACCTCAGTTCATCAGTCAGCTTTGGGGCCATATTTAAAGCAACCTTACAATGAATCAGTTTCAAAATATTCAAGATGTTACTCTTCCAGGTAGGCACTCCCAAAGTCTTCCTTCCAGATGGAGGTAAATAAATGTCTTTAGAGGACCAGTAGCAAGCTACAAGTAGCACATTTTAGAATTTGCAAACTTTTAAAAAATGGTTTTTAAGGAAATAATGCTTGGAAAAAATTATGGGTGGGATGCAGTGGGAAAATGAGAATTGTGATAAACCAATTGTTCTTAAAGCAGAAATACAATTTTATGTTTTTAAGTCCTTTGACTTACCGAGAGGTGACTGAAAAGTAAAATAAATTTCTATATTGTGATCACTGTGATGGTCAGTGCCAAGGAGACAGCTGGGTAGCAGGCAATACAGAATCTTAAACTTGTACATTTCAACATTTTCCTTTTCAAATAAACCTCTGGGAAACACAAAATTGAATAATCAAAGCCCATCCTTGCAATGAAGAGTTTGGTAAGAAAAGCTCAGGAAATTCATTGAGATTTCTCAAATAAGTGAATTCCTTTGGGATGCAGATCAATTGATTCCCAACAATGAGCAAGTTGTGATATGAAACACTTATACTCAACTTAATAGATATTCTTTTGGGGGAATTTGTGAAATATATTCAGAGGGATATTCAATTTCCTAATGAATTGGAAGTTAATATACTTACAACAGCATTTATAAAAGTCAAAGTAATAAATCTCAGTCAGAATTTCTAATTTTGATATTAATATTAATGTCTAAGGAAATGCATATTCATTTTTGCCTATATCAGAGACTTTATAAATCTTTTGTTTTTTGGAGGGTGTCATATTCTATTCATGATAGTATAAGAAGACTTCAGCAATTGTTAAAGACAGTTCTCCACTTCAAAATAAATTGCTTTTATGTCCTTTGAATGACTTTAGTGCCCGTAAGTATTTCCTTTTCTTACATTTTTTCAGTAACTACAACTTAACTTATTTAGCTTTGTGTGTCTGTGTATAATTTTGCCTATTTCTTGAAATTGTGAGCTCAAGGAGGAGTCTTTCTATATCATTTTCAACATAAAGTAGAATGCCTGACACATTATAGAAACTCAATGAGTATTTGCTTGACTAAATGGACTCCTTAAAATACCAATCAAATGTGAAAATATAAATTAGTATATCATTTAAGTGAATTCTTTCAGAATATGTAAAATTATTAAATATTTTCTTACTCTTTGACGAACATTTATATACCAAGATAGGCATGAAAATATTAGTTATTGTAATAAAAAGAAAGTATATAAATGTAAGATATAGAAAGAAAGGCAAGTAAATATAGCAGATCCTGTAAAACATTATTTTCAAACATTAAAAGTGAGGTTTAAAAAATAATGGCACAGAAAACTGCTTAATATGTAACCTTTGGTGGGGGACAAATGGTGTACATATTTATTTACATTATGATTTTTTTAAAAAGGCCTTTTCAGACTGAAAAGAACTGTATACCATATCAAACTTAATTCTCTAATCCTGTTGTTTATAATACATATCAGTATCTAACTTTATATCATGTATTAACTTATATATCTATTTCTCTGCCAATAGAATAAAAACTCCATGAAGGCAAGAAATTTGCCTCTCTCATTATTGTTTCTTTCTCCAGCTCTATAAAGATTCTGGGGTATATATTGATTCAATGAATGTTTATTGATTAAATAATACATGAAGAGAAATTCAGTTAAAAGGATTTGCACCAAAATATAAGAGATTTTATGCAGTACTGAGATTATATAGAATCTATATTTATTTTTTAAATATTTTTGAAGGCTTTACACAATTTTTTTCTATTAATTTTGTTTCAAAGAGCAGTATGTTAGTCAGTTTTCTGTTGCTTGTAACAGAATACCTGAAACTGGGTAATTTTTAAATAAATAAGGTTTCAAGCTTGTCTCTTCTAAAGCAGCAAGTCCAGCAACACCTGGGGCCAATTTAGCCATAGTTGAAACAGAGCAACTGGAGTTAGCCAGTGTGCAGTGTCCTAAACTGGCCCTTAGCAGCGAGCCCATGGAGGGTACCTCGTGCCTGTTCCCTGAAACTATTCTGCCTCCCTAGGCCTCTTGCCTGTGATGGGAAGGACAGCCTCAAAAAGCTTTGAAATGCCTTCAAGGTATTTTTTTTTTTCATTCTCTTGATAATCCCTTTCTTCTGTATTAACCTCCTTAGCAGAGGTTGCTGGGATATATGCTTGGTTTCCTCTTCCAAAGACACCTTTTCATTCTTTACGTGACCAGGCTGAGAGTTTTTCTATTTTTTGCCCTCTGCTTTCTTTTGAATTATAAATTCTGTCGTTACATCATGCCTTTTCTGCTATAACAGCATAGGCTCTTGCAAATATCCATGTAACTTTCTGAATGCTTTATTACTTAGAAATAGCTAAGTTCCACACAACTTTTAGACACAGAATGCAGCCAAGTTCCTTGCAACTCTATAACAAGAGTGACTCTTGCTCCATTTTCCAATGAGCTCTTCCTTATTTCTATCTAAGACCTCAGAATGGCCTTTACTGTTCATGTTACTCTCAGCAGCATTTGGGTCACCACCATTTAACCAATCTCTAAGAGGTTCCAAATGTTCCCTGGTTTTCTTGTCTTCTAGACTCTCACCAGAATCTAGGCTTTTTCTACTTTGCCTCTCCAAATTCTTTAGCCTCTGTCCATCACCTAGTTCCAAAGCCTTCCATATTTTTAGGTATTTGTTATAAGCAACACCCACTTCTTGTTACCAATTGTCTGTAACTTGTCCATTTCTGTTTCTTATAACAGTATACTTGAAACTGTGTAATTTATAAAGAAATGAAATTTATTTCTTACAGTTTAGAGGCTGGGAAGTCCAAAGTCCAGGGAACACATCTGGTAAGGGTCTTGTTCTTGGTGGTGACTCTCCACAAAGACACAGTATCACGTGGCAAATGGCTGAGCAAGAGAGAGCTAACTGGCTCACTCCCTATCCTTATAAAACCATCAGACCAATGCCCATTAAATAATCAATGGATTAATCCATTCACAAGTGTAACATCTTCATGTTCTACCACCCCTTTAAAGGCTCCACTTTCACTTGCTATAATAGCATTTCCCTCTTAATATCGTTACAATGTAAATTAAGTTTCCAGTACATGAACTTTGGGGAACTGTTTAACCCATGGCAGGCAGATATACCATCTAATGAAAAGACTTGTCCATAGACAAGCACATACATAGATTTGAATCCTTAGATTAATTTAATAGATAATTTAGGAAAGAAAAAATAAGTATCTAGTTTATAGAATTTTCACAATAATATGGCAAGGAAAAGAAAATAGACATACATCAAATTAGGTCATTTCATTTTGGTTTATAAAATGTGCTTATCTTTACTATCTTCAATCTTTAAAGTAGATAATAATGTAACAATAAATCCAACATTATAACAAATATGTACTTACCTTATATGTAAAATAATTATGAATAATTATTCATACTTTTATTTTTTCTAAACAAACACATATAGAAACTAAGAAAACAACTCCAGTGATTGAGTCTACTTGGGAAAGGACTCATACCAACTAAATTAACATCTGTTAAATAATAACAGGGAAGAACACAGAAAGAAAATTACTATCTGAATGAAATAAAGTATGTAATAATGACTTGGAGAGAATTTTACTGAGGAAGTATTATCCATTCTTCAAATCCATACAAGTGGAATTCAAGAGTGTCATATATTTGTGTAATTTATTCTTTTCCCAAAGTTTATTACATTAAAGGATAAGGTTTCTGATATCTCTTCAGCAAGATTAACATCCTAAAATTATAAATTTATGTATACCATTTATTTATTGTTACTTCTGAATGGTTACAGGAGAGGTACAAACATTTACATAGTCTTTTTCTATTTTGTAATCAGATTTCAAGAAATATGTTGATAATTCCATGTATCTATCTCCCTATTAACTTTGCAGAAAAAATTCTATGAAGCTACAAGCAAGGAAAAATGCATTATGTATAAGGAAAAAGTCAAAGCTAATTTAATCAGGAAATTTCCAGGAACATTCTGTAAATGTTCCAAATCTGAACTTTATTCTTGCCCTTAAACTTGCAAAGTAAAACACACATATTTCCAGGAACAACTTGTAATAGCAGAAACACCTTATGTTTGAAGTGTTCCATTTATTTAAGTAATCTACTGCCACCAACACCTCCAAACACGTACACGTAACACACTGCATCTCTCCTTTAAGACTGCCAAAACTTGTGGAAAAAAACAAATCCCTTCATAAATATATCATAATGCATTTCTTGTTCTGATATTTTATTTTTAACATCCCATCTCAACATTTTCAAATGAACTTTTTATGGTTATCTTTAGTCATATGCTCCTTTTCTTCTGTCACTAGCCACAGGTCAAGTGTTTCTTATAGAAATATTTGAAATATTAAAATTATTCATAGCAGGATTCTTCAGGGATGGCCTGAAATTATTTGAAATAAAAAAATTAGCTACTATTGCTGTTTCTTCAATTTTATGTTTTATCTTTGCCACTTTGCTAACAATACCATATGTTATGTAATTCCCCCAGGAGCTTCATAGTACAGAACAGTTTTTTCCTCTTTTTTTTTTTTTTTTTTTTTTAAGAGTACCCATTTTGAAAAGCCAGGAGCCATTTAAATAGGCTAATGAAGTTTTTGCTGAATGGTAATCTGTTTCATGTTTTATTCTTTGTCTCTTCCTGTTTTTCCCAACTAATCACATTTTATGAGTTTTTGAGAAATGCCTCTCCTAAAGAAATACCATGTCCAGTAGGTTAGAATAGTATATAGCTTAATTCACAGTATAAAGTTACCAAAAAAAAAAAAAAAAAAAAAAAGGAGTCTTTAATATTTCTGGTTCCTCCTGGAAAATATTCTTCCAATGTTGATCAGACAATAATATTGATACCAAAAATCAATAGATTTATAATGAACTAAAATATAAAATAGTGAGTTACCTCCAAGCAAAGATTAGTATCCAAGATACACTGAAACACAGCCTGAAGCCTGCGGTACAATACAGAGCACTGGAAAACATGAGAAGCTGATAGGATTTTCCAGCAAAGAGCCACAGGTGTGTTTTAACCCTATTAGAGACGCCATAAAGTGCTTCCATGAAGATAGAAAGGCAGAACCAGGTGCCATAACATACAACTGTCACTACCCCCTTTGTAGAAAAAAGTCTTCATTTCTGCCACCATCTGAGTTACCAGTTGCAGTCAGAACAATAGAGATCTCATTCATTACTTTAGCAAAGTTCATAGAACCACAGAGAATTATCTTTATATCATGATACTTTAAAAATATGCAATATGTCATGGTGAAACTCTTGAAAGTGCACCATATTTCTTTTCATGGAGAACAATATCGTGTTGTATGTCCACAATCATTTGTGGTGTTATATTTTTGGCAGAAATAATGGTTAGACTATCAATAAGTCTTATAAATACTATAGTTGAAATAAAAGACTATGATTTCAATGGAATAATGAATTCAACTCAAGGTGATGAAGAATAGCTAGATTGTCAAAATTATTATTTCTTGATATGGTACAAGAAAGGTCCAGAGAGACTTTTTAAACTTTACAGCAAGAAAATAACTGAAATAAGATGAATCTGAGTACATGTATTTATTGTGTTAGTTCATTTCTGAAAGATAAGATACATTTGAGCTAAAGTCATTTAATATATATTGAAATAATATTTTTAAAAAAATACCAATGATTTAATTATATTTTAGTGTTATTAATTGGTCATAGTAAGTAAATGCTTTATAGATAATAAAATTACTTTTTAATCAACTATTAAAACTATTGTTCCTGTGTTTCTTCACAGTTGGTCAATACTTGATTTTTCAGAAAATAAAGTTAGCCGATGGCAGAATGTGAACTGCCTTCAGTGGCTGACACGAAATCATTTTATTTACTCCCAACAAATAAAAGCAACTCTGTTTTATTTCATTTCTCCCGATTTCTATGCCTGTTGTCTGAGGATGAGTGCAAACACCTGATGATAGATAAGGACTTTCCAGTTAGTTGAATTTCAGACTGGAAATTTCAAAATGAAGCTGTCTACTTTTCATTTTGTATCACACCAGGCTTCTAATATACAATTACGGTGGATATAGTTGTGTAAGTACATACACCCATATAAAAGGACCATAGGTATAGAAGATGATTTTTCCTATAATTGTGCCACAAAGGTCAATAAGTTAAAGCTATAGCAGATGAAGGGAAAGTAAATTCCTTGATTATATACATTCCAGTGTAACTTTGTTGCCTCAAGTTCCCTCAGTTTCAAATTTGGGGACCAGGAGAAAGTGCTCAGCTGTTCCATAGATGCTTAAGAAAACAGCTGAACTCAGCTGTCATGCACATGAATAGAAAAGCAATTTCCCAGGTAATCCATTCTCCAACCATTCCATATTGAAAGGTTAACTCTCTACAGAAGCATGATTTCAAAATAGTAAAAAGCAACAACAACTTTGATTCCATTTTGATAAAAGTGATAAAAATTAAATGAGCACAAATTCTATGAAAAGCTGGGTAATCTAATAGGATAAACAGTGTGTCTCGAATCTCAACTTTGGTAAATTCAGCTTTCATCCCAGCTTTTGCTACAGAAAAATTGCTCTAAGTTATTTCAGCACAATGGTTTTAACTCTCTCCTCTATAAATATTTCAAATAAAATAAAACTTGTTGATTCTAACAAATATATTCATAAATTTAAATGAAACTAAAAGATACTGAAAGAAAGTTAATCTGTAAGATTTGTTTCTCTCATGGTACAGATGTGACCCAACAAACTTGGCTATGTAGTTTATTTCTGTTAGTTAACTACTGTTTTCCAATTTGCTTTGATTTTAAAATTAGAGATTTGAAATCATAAAAATTTATCCCAAGGGTAGAGTAAAACCACACCTAAGAACATAATGTCTTTGAAAAACTTATTTTAAAAAAGAGACTAGTTCAAATTTTACTGTTCCTTAGCCCTTCTTAGAAACTACCTATTATTTGCTGTTTGAAATTGTTCCTAGGTTACAGAAGTGTTAAAATTTTTTATGTGCTGGAGCTCAGTTAGTTTTGGACAGTGTAATGAAGTAGAACAGTATGCCTAAGGAAATGTGGTGATGAATATATCACTGCTGTAACTTGTCCAAAATCTCTGCCAAAGTAGCCACATTTTTTTTTCTTTGAATCTGTTTAACACCCTCACCATTCAGATTTTCATGCTATATGTCAGTTTGATGTTTAATTAATATAAGAAATGCTAAGCAGGCTCAACTGTAGTGTACTCTTGGTTCACCTTTCATTTTTATTATGAAGAAAAGAATTTATGAAATTATTAGCATTAAAATTTCTAGCATTTTCTTCATCAGAGAAACAGACGGAGGGAAGGAGTGAGGGCTCTTTTGGAACATAAGACTGTATAATTGAGAAGTGGATTGAGGAAGAGTGAGTGATAATTTGAAGACATGTTGGCAGCCTGTTAACCTGAAGCATTTAATGCAGCAGTTCATCATAGAGCAGCATTGTAACCTGAACAGAGGTTGTGGGCAGGAGGGTTCTGATCTCCACCAGAAATTTCATCATTCACTGCTGAGGAAATTTCTCCTTCTATAAATGAAGTTGTCATGAAAAAAATCATCAAGATCACGTGGCCATGACAAGTTATACATAATTTACAGTAAAATAATGGTCATTCTAACCCCAAATTTAATTTTGGGGAAAACAGTTAAGAAGTTACCAATATGTTTCAAAATCAATATATCATACGGAAGCTATAAGGGCAGGCACCCTGGAAACAGACACACCAAAGTCAAACCCAATTCTTCCACATGTATGTTGTGAGAACTAGCAAGCTCTTTCCAGGTTCTTGCTTTTATCTGTTAGACGGAGGTAACAATATATTCTTCCCCACAAGTTGTGAGGATTTACCACAGTGGCCATAAAGTTTTGTTACAGGTGACTCTGATTGTGGTAGTTATAATTATTATTATTGGTGTTGTGATTATCAATATTAATTTTGCTTCCCTTTATAATGCTCCTTTACTTATTGCATGTACTTATCTGTAATATTTACCAGCAGTAAGATAGCTGTTTCCTGAGAGCATATTTCTTGGTTGGTACTGAACCCAGCTCACAGTATACAATGGGAAAATGTAACTTAAAGATGATAATGAAATAGTCGTATACACAGTATTCCACTCCATACTCCCATCCTTGATTTCGCTTTCCACAGTTTCAGTTACCTGTGGTTAACCACAGTCCAAAAATATTAAATGGAAATTCCAGAAATAAACAATTCATAAGTTTTAAATTGGGTGCCTTTCTGAGTAATGTGATGAAATCTTACACCCTCCCACTTTATCCCATCCAGGATGTGAATCATCTCTTTGATCAGTGTTCAGACACCACCTGCCCATTACTATATAGGAAAAAATATAATACATATAGGGATTGGTACTATCTGAGGCTTCAGGCATCCACGGGTGGTCTTGGAACATATCCCTTGTAAATAAGGGGAGACTACTGTCTATCTGTTATGGTCTGTAATATCAAGAGATATGTTGGCAACTTTTAAATACAAAAGATTTGGGAATATATTTTTAATATAATAAGCAATGCTCTCCAGGTTGAAAAAAAAAATCTAATTCAAATCAAACCACAAATCTAATGTTATTTACGTTTATTTTCTCGAATTCTCACACAAGTCCTATGTTACTTTGATAAGTGCTGAGAAAGACAATTGCTTTGTATTTTGAGATTTACGCTCTCAAAACTTAGTACAAAATATACTAAATAGGTTATATATCAAATAACTGTGAAAATAAAATAGAATCAAAATGTGTTCAACAAATATAAATTAGTGATCAGTTAACAATGTTACATACGTACACACACTCACTAGATATATGTAACTACCAAATATTATTTTTATCTGAAAAATAACATAAAGGAACATTTAAAGATCTTGTATATGCCAGGATTAAATCTTTCAGAAAATTAGAGAAATTTCAGTGCTGTCTTTGCCAGGAATTCATTTTACTTTTATTGCTATATATTTTCATTTTATGTGTTAGAAATTATTGAAGATTCTTTGGATTTGTTTGCAAAGTACCTACATTTATCACCCCCCCCCCCGCTTTCCCTGACGTTCATGATTAAGAAATATCCTGACTGCACGGATCATTGATTCATGGTGGTCCTATATTTGTATTTACAAATACACCCTGGACATGTAGGAACATTCAAAGTCACTTAAATTCTTTCAGGAACTTAATTAATTAAACTGCATCCAATTTAAGGGACTGTATGTCTTTTTTTTTTTTTCTTCATCTAAAACCATGTATGCAACATTAGCCACTCCCAAAAGACTTAATTTTCTCTCCTTTATTCTTAGACATTCTTTATGAGGAAAAAAGCAGACGCAATCCACATTTGTAATATCTACCCTCAGAAGACCTTCAGTGCTTCAGTCAGCAAAAGTAGAAGACTACATATCAATTTTTATATTTTTTAGCCATTAAATTTTAGCTAAGTGTAGCATCCTCATATTAAAGCCCAATTTAGCAACACATTTTAGAGACTGGTTCTCAATAAATAAATAAATAATGGTTACTTAATGAATGAATTAACAAACATTCCACGAACAGTAAGCTTGGGAAAATTAGGGGTAGATTTTTAGTCAATGATTCTCAGGAGTTATTTACCTACTGCTTGGTTTACTGAATTAAAAGAGAATAATTTCCAAGTGATCAACTTTAGGCTAAAAACCAGTTTTGAACGTTTCTTATTATCTCAAATTTAAATATGGGTGTACATTTCTTGCCGTAGCTCTGTGCTCTGCTAAGGAGTCAATATATATTTACTAATTAATAATTATTGATGGTGGTGTTTCCTCTCCTTTTGTCCCGTGTATTTCTAAAATTAAAATTATTTATTATAAGATGAGTGACCCACAAAACTTAAGGAAAACTAAGAGGATATCTTAAAATTACCTTTAACAAATCATTGACTTATTTAATAAAACTCCTCCATTTACACACTTAGACATAAATTAGTCAATTAACCAAATTTCTGGTATTGATTTTTAAAAAAGAACAAATAGTGTCTTTATGTCTTCTACTAATATAATGCACTTATTTGAATGAATGTTTATTTAGAATATACTTTTTTTTTAGAATGCACATTTTCCCCAATATGTGAAATGACATACAGCATTTTAATATAAATACTTTAAAATCAAGCTTTCATCTTTCACTGCTAGCTTGTTATCAATACGTAAAGGAAAAAAAAAAAACCTGAAAATTACTCATATTATGAAAGTTTGCATTAAGATTTATAAAGTGAAGACTTCAAAGTAGAGGTGCAAACTTTCAGTGTGATGGGAGTAAAATATAAAATGTTGTCACGTAGAGAAAAACCTGAAATGGGGGGTAATTTCGGGGATTCATATGAAACATTTTCTCAGATTTCTGCCAAAAATAAGCAATTAGAACATATGTTTTCCTGATATTAGCATTTGTTAACTGTGTATGTGTGTGTGTTGTGGGGGTTGTTATAAATGTATTTTTTATAGAGTGACTCAGGAAATTGCTAGAAAAACTTGGAAAATTATTTTAATGCTCTAATTTTTATGTATAGGAAATACTGCAAGCAGCTTTAAATTTATTTTAACTAATTGCAATATTTTTCTAATTTAATAGTTTGGCTGAGAACTCACATTTACCATATTTTGAAGTAAATTTACATTTGGTGACATAATTTGGGAACTGATCAGCACACAGCAAGCTTTTCTGAATAAGTGATTAAATATAAAACCAGGGGGTAAATGTGCACCCAGTAAACCTAGGTATTATGAGTTCTGCTATGCTACATAAAGATCTAGTGTGAGTGAGTCAGCGACACCAGTCTTTAATGTCGTTCTTGGAT
This sequence comes from Cynocephalus volans, assembly GCF_027409185.1. Classification (NCBI taxonomy): domain Eukaryota; kingdom Metazoa; phylum Chordata; class Mammalia; order Dermoptera; family Cynocephalidae; genus Cynocephalus; species Cynocephalus volans. The sequence continues at coordinate 158,656,346 of NC_084460.1, forward strand.
CATGTTTGGAAAACACCTCTAAAATTTCTATCGTCATTTTAAGAATTAAAGACAATGTCCATGTATGTCATAGTCACATTTGTGTCCTGTTTTATTTATATTTATATACATATACATATATTTAGAAAATGAAAATGCCTACAGGTGAAACATATGAAACACCTTTCATTTATGCTCAATGCAATGAACCCATGGTCTCTGTCAACCCGAAAGCATCAGGTTTTTTTTTCCTTTTATAAACAATCTCGATGTTGTTAAGGCAAATTTTATAGAGTGTTAAATATGTAGTCATTTTTCAGTTTATAAATAATTTAAAATATTCTGGCAGACCTCATAAGTAAATGTGTATATGCCAGAATGTGCATAATCACCTTTGATTTAAAAATATGTGTTTAATCAGTATGTATTTTTATTCATTGAGCAAATTAGCAAATCAGAAAGAAGTGACGGAGTGTGCTATGCTCATATCAGAGGGAAGAGTGTTCCAAAAAGAAGGCACAGTGAATGCAAAGTGTTGGATATGAAGAGTGTGCTTAGCATGATAATGGGAGTATGCTGAGGAGTCCGCATGTCTAGAGGTCAGAGGGAAAATGAGGGGGAACAGATCATGAAGTGCCTTATAGGCCTATACAAGGGTTTGAGATTTTAATCTGAATGGGATTAGAAGCCATTTGGAGGGATTTGAGCAGAAGAGTGAAGTGATCTGACACTTTTATAGGGCCACTTGGTTTTGTATATGCACAAACTTGCAGCCTCACATTTCTCTATTTACTGCTGTCTCAGAGGAGCTGCAAGCACCCAGAGCCACAGACCTGGAAATCTGTTATTGATCAGAGCCCCTGGCTGTGTAGGCAGGACAGGACGCTGGCACCATGATCTGTTCTCAATGGGAACTCTCTAGTCATTTTAAAACAGGCATTCTTTTTAGGGGAGATTTCCCTTCAAGGGGGAGAAAATTCAGTCACATGTGGTGAAAAAATTGTACTTTTGTGTGTATGAAGCTCAGTATCTCTGTGCTATTTAAATTTCATCAAGAAAATACAATTACGATAAAAATATCTAAAAGGTTCCTTGGGGGTGGCAATAAATTTTTAAAACTTGAGAATCACTATTCTTAGGGATATTTTGGAAACCTGCACTGGCATTTGGTTATCATAATTATCAAGTATGCATTGCTACCAGCATTTAGTGAGTAGAGGTCAAGGACACTGTATGTACTGCAATACTTAAGGTGTCTCTCCTGAATAAAAAACATTCGCATATCCCATTGAGAATTCATGTAGACAGAAATCCTGTTTTTTATTACCTAAGCTGAGAAGCTGGCAAGTTCTGCTTTCCATAGTAATCCTTACTACAAAGGTAACTTGTGAAAGGGAGGAAGATCGTACTTTATTTTGCTCAGATCTCACATGACGGGCAAATTGTATAGCTTTTTGTACTGAATTCAATAATAGCACACACATGTATCAATATCAGTGTCTATGTGCAGGCATCATATTCACAGTGATTCTACATATAAGTGCAATCATCTGATTATTTCATTGTCTTCTATATATAAATGCCAAAGCATTATATAATTAAATATACACAATTTATTATAATGCATTTTTCTTTTCATTGTCCAGTTATATATATATATATATATGTGTGTGTGTGTGTAAATATATTTAATTATTTGATAGCTTATTGAATATTTATTTTATTTTTGATATGATAAAAGTGTACACTGGGCTGAACTGGAAAGAAGAAACAACAGGAGAGACATCTCTTGACTCTTCAAAGTGCAGAAATTGAATGAAGAAAAGTTTTTTAAAAAATCTTATTCTAGCACTATCAGATGGAAATTTGGCAATGGATAAATAATAATAATTAAAAACTAATAAAGAAGAATAAAAAATGTTTACTTTCTAACTGCTAACTGCTAGTTGCTAACTATATATAATTTATTTTTCAATTCATTAAGTGCTCATTCTGGACCAGGCTCTGTTGTAAATACTTAAATTATTTTAATTTTTTTTTAATTTCTGAGGGAACCGAGGATGTTTTTCCCATTTTACAGGTGAAGAATATGAGGCACAGACAGATTAAGTAGCATAGTCCAAAAGCACAATGTGAGGAAGTGATAGAGCCGGAATTTAACTAGCAAGCTCTTGGTCAAAGCTTCGTCATTGTCATTTGGCTGGCATTAGGCTTTCCTAGTCTTTAAATAATTGCTGATTTTAACTGAATATTCAAGTGTACTATATCCCAGGCTTATTAATTGCATAGGCCATGGTTAATTTGCTGATTGTTTAATTGCCTGCTTAGTTGTTGGATTGCTTGCATTGAATTTAATATGAAATCCCTAATTTTTATTTCCTGAATAAGTGAAGATCTTTTGTCTAATAGGCTGTGTCAAATCACTTATAAAGCTGTTCTTAGTGAATCTCGTTTGTCCAATGTGCTGATCCTTTTCAGAGGCTTCACCAGAGCTAGGGCATCCTGGTAAAGGTTTGTCCAATATCACAGATGGTGAAATGTTCACTTACTGAAAAAAATGTATTGCTTATTACAGCAAGACAACTAATGAACGTGTCTGGCTTCTGAACAGCAAATTTAGCTGTAGTCTTTGGAGTTTATTGGCTAATAATCCTAGCAAATGCAACAAATATGTACAAGGGTACTTCAAAAAGTTTGTGGAAAAATATAATTAAAAGGTAACACAAATCTTTTTGTGAACTTTTTGAAGTCTCCTCATACGTTACAAGGCTTCCAAAATGTTTCTAAAAGTTTTTTTTTTTTTTTAACTAAAAGTACACTTACACAATTAATTTGAATATTTTGAATATAATACTCTTTCATTCGATTGGTTTGTAATCTGTTTGTCACAGAGAATTTTTTCCCACTTTGGTAACAAGTAAATATTTTGAATGAATGGCAGACTGAGTATAGAGGGATTTTTTGCTCTTAAACAAGTTCCCTATAAGCTTTGATTTATGAATATATGCATGAGCTGTGTTCATGATGTCTACAAATAATCATAGAAGTTTTAAAAGGCAAAGTTTTCAAATTTTAGAAAGCCAAAGTCGATCCATCAATCATCTATTTAATTCACTCTTTTTTCCAAGTGGTGGAATAAAGCTAAACGATTTTCCTTGGTTGAATGTATACATAACTACAGAGCAAATGGAAAATGTAGAGTAAATAAATTTTTGACTCATTTCACAATTCTATTCTAACATTTGCAGAGAACCTAAAATATGCCCGACACCATACCCTTACATTAGATGCATGTGATCCCATGTAATCTGTGTAATAGGATCAGTCATTAAATAATATGATTATGACTCTTCTTTCTAATAGAATATCTGATAATCTTTTGAATTAGTACATAAAAATGTTGCAAAATCTTGTTGAAAACTTTTATTTTACAAAGAGGATAGTGAGGTGTGTAATTTTTAAAAATATTTTTGCTACTTAATTTTTTTTTATGATATAAAAGAATTGTTCCCATATACAATCCTTTTGGAGTACTTTTTCACTAATAATCGATACTTCCTCACATCAACCTAATATAGAATATTTCAAAAGATGTAAAAATTTAGGAAAATTATTTCTGCAGAGTGAAAAAAATCTATATTCAGGTTTTTGTTTACTACCTAAAATCTCAAAAATGTTTGATATAAGCTCTATTTCCTTTTCCTTACCACATTATTCCAATTTTATTAAAAGTTGTTCCAAGGTCATCTGTTTTAAACACCATGCTGCTGTTCCTCAGCTTCACTTTTCAGCTCCCACTTTCAGATAGAAATATTGTTCTTTTCATCAACTTAATGACAAAAATACCTCAGAGCTTTTATACAAAATCATAGGGCTATTAAGATGACTGCGATTTTATATCGATTTTACAGAAACGGAATCTCAAAACAAACATGACCTATTCTCTTTTTAATTTTTTATTCTTTTCATTGAGACATGATTGGTTATACATATTAGGTGGGTACAGAGTTGAGTATGAATACCTGCACACTGTGCGATGATCAAGTCAGAATAATTAGCATATTCATCATCACAAAACATAATCATTTCTTTGTGTTGAGGACATTCGATCTCCTCTTTTCTAGTCATTTGATAATATGCAGTAAATTATTGTTAATTATAGGTGCCTAGCTCAACTGTACAACAGAATTTATTTTTCCTAACTAGCTATTTTGCGTCTGCTAGCCCATTTCTTGGTATTACCCCTCCCTCTCCCCCTTTCCTGGCTCTCTTTTCCTAGAAAACAGTTTTGTTCTGTCTGAGACTTCAATGTATTATGATTTTTTCTTTCCTTTTCTTTCTTTCTTTCTCTTTCTTTCTTTCTTTCTTTCCTTCTTTCTCTTTTTCTTTCTTTCTCCTTCCTTCCTTCCTTTCGACTTTCTCTCCCTCTCTCCCTCCTTTCCACTTATGAGTGAGAAAATGCAGTATTTCTTACTCTGTGTCTGGCTTATTTCATTTAGCATAATTTTCAAAAAACTCATCCATGCTGCTGTAAATGACAGTATTTCATTTATTTTATGGCTGACAAGTATTCTGTTGTGTATATAAGCCATATTTTCCTTACTCAATCATCCATCTATGAACACTTAGGTTAGTTCCATGTCTTGGCTACTGTAAATAGAGCTGCAATAAACAGGTATCCCTTTAACATGATGATTTCCATTCCCTTGAGTATATGCCCAGAAGTGGGATTGCTGGATTGTATGGTAGTTCTATCTGTACTCATTTGAGAAACTTCTATACTGTTTTCCACAAAGATTGAACAGTCCCACCAACAGTGTAGAAGAGTTCCCTTCTCTCCACATCCTTGTCAGCATTTGCTATTCTCCATCTTTTTGATTATAGCCAGTCTAACTGGGGTGAGGTGATATCTCAATGTGATTTTCATTTGTATTTCCCTGATAATTAGTGATGTTGAACATTTTTAAAGTGCCTATTGGCCGTTTGTATGTCTTGCTTTGAAAAATGTCTATTCAGTTCCTTTGCCCATTTTTTAATCGGATTATTTGGTTTTTTACTACTGACCTGTTTTGAGTTCTTTGTATATTCTGGATATTAATCTCTTGTCGGATGTATAGTTTGCAAATATATTCTCCAATTCTGTAGGTTGCCATTTCACTCTGTTGATTGCTTCCTTTGCTGTGCAGAAGTTTTTAGTTTGATATAATCCCATTTATTTATTTTTTCTATCGTTGCTTGTGCTTTGGGGCTCTTGTTCATAAAGTCTGTGCTCAGTCCTAGTTCCTGAAGTGCTTCCCCTATATATTCCCTTAGTAGTTTTACAGTTTCAGGTCTTACACTTAAGTCTTTAATCCATTTTAAGTTGATTTTGGTATATGGTGAGAGGTGCAAGCACCAGTTATTGAAGAAGCAGTCTCTTCCCCAATGTATGTTTTTGTTGCCTTTGTCAAATAGCTATTCTCACCACTCCTATTTAAGATAGCACTGGAGGTATTCCCTGACTTCTTGGTAATAGCCAGTCTAACTGGAGTGAGATGATATCTCAGTGTGGTTTTGGCATGTATTTCCCTGATGCTGAGTGACTTTGAGCATTTATTCATGTACCTGTTGACCATTCATCTTCTTTTGAGAAACATTTATTTAGCTCCTTTGCCTGCTTTTTAATCAGATTTGTTTTTGACTATTTAGTTTTATGAGTTCCATGTATATTCTGTATATTAATTCCTTGTCAGAGGCATAGTTTGCAAATTTTTTTTCCATTCTGTAGATTGTCTTTTCACTCTGTTGATTGTTCTTTTGCTGTGTAGATGCTTTTTAGTTTGATATAATTTTATTGTTTATTTTTTCTTTTGTTGCCTGTGCTTTTGAGTTCTTTTTTGTTTTGTTTTCTTTTTCAGTGAAACATAGTTGATTATACATATTTGTGGGGTATGAAGTTGACTATCAGTATATATGTACAATATGTGATGATGAAATCAGGATAGGGGCCATATCTGTCATTACGAAAAATATTCATTTTTTGTGTCCATTAATCCCAGTCTTACATCCTGAAGCATTTTCCCTGTGTTTTCCTCTAGGAGTTTTATAGTTTCAGGTCTTATATTAAAGTCTTTAATCCATTTTGAGTTGATTTTTGTATATGGTGAGAGAAAAGACTAGTTTCTTTCTTCTACACATGGCTGTCCAGTTTCCCCTGCACCATTTGTTGAAGAGGCTGTCCTTTCCCCAGTGTATGTTCTTGGTGCCTTTGTTGAAGATCAGTCAGCTATAAGTATGTGGATTGATTTCTGGGTTCCCTATTCTATTCCACTGGCCTATGTTTATGTTTTTATGCCAGTACCATACTGTTTTGGTTACTATAATTTTGTAGTATAATTTGAAGTCAGGTAGTGTAATGTATCCAGCTTTATTTTTTTTTTTGCTGAAAATTGCTTTGGCTATTCAGGGTCTCTTGTTGTTCCATATGGATATTGGTATAGTTTACTCTACCTCTGTGAAGAATGTCATCAATATCTTGATAAATATTGCATTGAATCTGTAGATTGCTTTGGGTAGTATGGACATTTTTATGACATTAATTCTTCCAACCCATGAACATGGAATGTCTTTCCATCTTTTGGTGTCCTCTTTAATTTCATTCATCAGTGTTTTTTAGTTATCTTTGTAGAGATTTTTCACTTCCTTGTTTAAATTAATTCTCAGGTATTTTATTTTTTGGTAGCTACTGTAAATGGGCTTGCTTTCCTGATATCTTTTTCTGCTTGTTTGTTGTTGGTGTGTGAGATTGCTACTGATCTTTGTGTACTGATTTTATATCCTGCAACTTTACTGAATTTGTTTAACATTACTGGATTTGTTTATCAGCTCTAGGAGATTTTTGGTAGAGTCCAGGTCTTTTTTATATAGAGAATTGCATCATCTGCATACAGGGACAATTTGACTTCACCTTTTCCAATTTGGATGCCCTTTATATCTTTCTTTTGTCTGATTGCTCTAGCTAGTACTTCAAATTTTACATTAAACCTGAGTGGTGAGAGTGAACGTCATTCTCTTCTTCCTATTCTTAAAAATCTTTCAGGTTTTTTTTCTCATTCAGGATGATGTTGGTGGTGAGATTGTCATATACAGATTTTGTGTTCAGATATTTTCCTTCTATATGTAATTTGTTGAGGGTCTTTATCAAGAAGTGATGTTGACTTTTGAAAATGCTTTATTTTCAGCATTCAAAAAAATGGTTTTTGTCCTCGATTTTGTTGATGTGGTGTATATATCACATTTTTTGATTTTCATGTGTTGAAACATCCTTGCATCCCTGGGATGAATCCCACCTGATAATGGTGTATAATCTTTTTGATGTGTTTTTGAATTCCGTTTGCTAATGTTTTATTGAGAATTTTTACATCTATGTTTATTAAGGATATTGGCCTGTAGTTTTCTTTTCTGTTGTGTCTTTCTCTGATTTTGCCATCAGTGTGATGCTATCATAGACTGAGTTTAGGAGAATGCCCTCAGTTATGATTTTATGGAATAGTTTGTAAAGAATTGGTATTAATTCTTCTTTTAGGTTAGGTAGAATTTAGCAGCAAAGGCATCCAGTCCTGGGTGTTTCTTTCTTCGGAGACTGCGGATTACTGCTTCAATCTTGGTGCTTATTATTGGTCTGTTCAGTTTTTCTATTTCTTCTTGGTTCAGTCTTGGTAGTTTGCATTTGTCTAGAAATTTATTCATTTTCTCCAGATTTTCAAATTTGTTGGTTTATAGGTGTTCATCAGAGTTTCTTTTTTCTTTTTTTTTTTTTTTAAGTTTTAATCTGTCGATATACATTGTGGCTGATTATTGCTCCCCATCACCAAAACCTCCCTCCCTACTCCCTTCCCCCCGCCCCCCCAACAATGTCCTTTCTGTTTGCTTGTCATATCAACTTCAAGTAGTTGTGGTTGTTATATCTTCTTTCCCCCCGGTTTTGTGTGTGTGTGTGTGTGTGTGTGTGTGTGTGTGTGTGTGTGTGTGTGTGTGTGTGTGTGTAAATTTATATATTATTTTTTAGCTCCCACCAATAAGTGAGAACATGTGGTATTTCTCTTTCGGTGCCTGACTTGTTACACTTAATATAATTCTCAAGGTCCATCCATGTTGTTGCAAATGGCAGTATTTCATTCGTTTTTATAGCTGAGTAGTATTCCATTGTGTAGATGTACCACATTTTCCGTATCCACTCATCTGATGATGGACATTTGGGCTGGTTCCAACTCTTGGCTATTGTAAAGAGTGCTGCGATGAACATTGGGAAACAGGTATACCTTCGACTTGATGATCTCCATTCCTCTGGGTATATTCCCAACAGTGGGATAGCTGGGTCGTATGGTAGATCTATCTGCAATTGTTTGAGGAACCTCCATACCATTTTCCATAGAGGCTGCACCATTTTGCAGTCCCACCAACAATGTATGAGAGTCTCCGCAACCTCGCCAGCATTTATCGTTCAGAGTATTTTGGATTTTAGCCACCCTAACTGGGGTTAGATGGTATCTCAATGTGGTTTTGATTTCCATTTCCCAGATGCTGAGTGATGTTGAGCATTTTTTCATATGTCTGTTGGCCATTTGTATATCTTCCTTAGAGAAATGACTACTTAGCTCTTTTGCCCATTTTTTAATTGGGTTGCTTGTTTTCTTCTTGGAAAGTTGTTTGAGTTCCTTATATATTCTGGATATTAATCCTTTGTCAGATGTATATTTTGCAAATATTTTCTCCCACTCTGTTGGTTGTCTTTTAACTCTGTTAATTGTTTCTTTTGCTGTGCAGAAGCTTTTTATTTTGATATAATCCCATTTGTTTATTTTTCCTTTGGTTGCCCGTGCTTTTGGGGTCATATTCATGAAGTCTGTGCCCAGTCCTATTTCCTGAAGTGTCTCTCCTATGTTTTCTTTAAGAAGTTTTATTGTTTCAGGGTGTATATTTAAATCCTTAATCCATTTTGAGTTGATTTTAGTATACGGTGAGAGGTATGGATCTAGTTTCATACTCCTGCATATGGATATCCAGTTATCCCAGCACCACTTGCTGAAGAGGCAGTCCCTTCCCCAGTGAATAGGCTTGGTGCCTTTGTCAAAGATCAGCTGGCAGTAAGTGTGTGGGTTGATTTCTGGATTCTCTATTCTATTCCATTGGTCAGTGTATCTGTTTTTATGCCAATACCATACTGTTTTGGTTATTATAGCTTTGTAGTATAGCTTAAAGTCAGGTAGTGTTATGCCTCCAGCTTTATTTTTTTTGCTCAGCATTGCTTTGGCTATGCGTGGTCTTTTATTGTTCCATATAAATGTCTGGATAGTTTTTTCCATTTCTGAGAAAAATGTCTTTGGAATTTTGATGGGGATTGCATTGAATTTGTATATCACTTTGGGTAGTATGGACATTTTCACTATGTTGATTCTTCCAATCCAAGAGCATGGGATATCTTTCCATCTTCTTGTATCCTCTCTAATTTCTCTCAGCAGTGGTTTGTAGTTGTCATTATAGAGATTTTTCACCTCCTTGGTTAACTCAATTCCTAAGTATTTTATTTTTTTGGTGGCTATTGTAAATGAGCAGGCTTTCTTGATTTCTCGTTCTGCATGTTCACTATTGGAGAAAAGAAATGCTACTGATTTTTGTGTGTTGCTTTTGTATCCTGCTACTGTGCTGAAATCATTTATCAATTCCAAGAGTTTTTTTGTAGAGGTTTTAGGCTGTTCGATATATAGGATCATGTCATCTGCAAACAGGGACAGTTCGACTTCATCTTTTCCAATCTGGATGCCCTTTATTTCCTTCTCTTCTCTGATTGCTCTGGCTAGTACTTCCAACAACATGTTGAATAGGAGTGGTGAGACTGGACATCCTTGTCTAGTTCCTGTTCTTAAAGGAAAAGCTTTCAGCTTTTCCCCATTCAGGATGATATTGGCAGTGGGTTTGGCATATATGGCTTTAATTATGTTGAGATACTTTCCGTCTATACCTAACTTATAGAGGGTCTTTGTCATGAATGAGTGCTGAACTTTATCAAATGCTTTTTCAGCATCTATAGAGATGATCGTATGGTCCTTGTGTTTGAGTTTATTAAAATGGTGTATCACATTTATTGATTTGCGTATGTTGAACCAACCTTGCATCCCTGGGATGAATCCCACTTGATCGCCGTGAATAATTTTACGTACGTGTTGCTGTATTCTGTTTGCTAGTATTTTAGTGAGGATTTTTGCATCTATATTCATCAAGGATATCGGCCTGTAGTTTTCTTTTTTGGTTATATCTTTACCTGGTTTTGGTATCAGGATGATGTTTGCTCCATAGAATTGGTTTGGGAGATTTGCATCTGTTTCAATCTTTTGGAATAGTTTGTAAAGAATCGGTATCAATTCCTCTTTGAATGTTTGGTGAAATTCTGCTGTGAATCCATCTGGTCCTGGGCTTTTCTTTGTTGGGAGCCTTCTGATAACAGCTTCAATCTCCTTTATTGTTATTGGTCTGTTCAAATTTTCTATGTTTTCACGGTTCAGTTTTGGGAGCTTGTATGTGTCCAGAAATTTATCCATTTCCTCCAGATTTTCAAATTTGTTGGCGTATAGTTGTTTATAGTAGTCTCAAATGATTCCTTGTATTTCAGATGAATCAGTTGTAATATTGCCTTTTTCATTTCTAATTTTTCTTATTTGAGTCTTCTCTCTTCTTTTTTTTGTTAGCCATGCTAACGGTTTGTCAATTTTATTTATCTTTTCAAAAAACCAACTTTTTGATTCGTTGATCTTTTGAATTGTTTTTTGGTTTTCAATTTCATTCAGTTCTGCTCTGATCTTAATGATTTCTTTCCTCTACTAACTTTAGGTTTGGATTGTTCTTGTTTTCTAGTTCTTTAAGGTGAAGTGTTAGGTTGTTCACTTGCCATCTTTCCATTCTTCTAAAGTGAGTGTTTAATGTGATAAATTTTCCCCTCAATACTGCTTTTGCAGTATCCCACAGGTTTTGGTATGATGTATCATTGTTTTCATTAGTTTCAATAAACTTTTTGATTTCCTGCTTGATTTCTTCTTGGACCCATATGTCATTAAGTAGAATGCTGTTTAATTTCCATGTGTTTGTATAGTTTCCAGAGTTTCGTTTGTTATTAATTTCTAGTTTTAATCCATTGTGGTCTGAGAAGATACATAGGATAATTCCAATTTTTTTGAATTTATTGAGACTTGATTTGTGACCTAATATGTGATCTATCTTGGAGAATGATCCATGTGCTGATGAGAAGAATGAATATTCTGAGGTTGTTGGGTGGAATGTTCTGTAGATATCTGCCAATTCCAATTGGTCTAGAGTCTTGTTTAGATCTTGTGTTTCTCTACTGATTCTTTGCCTAGATGATCTGTCTAATGTTGACAGTGGGGTGTTCAGGTCCCCTGCTATTATGGTATTAGTGTCTATTTCCTTCGTTAGGTCTAATAGTGTTTGTTTTATAAATCTGGCTGCTCCAACATTGGGTGTGTACATATTTATGAGTGTTATGTCTTCTTGATGGATCAGTCCTTTTATCATTAAGTAGTGTCCCTCATTGTCTCTTTTTATGGTTTTTAGTTTAAAGTCTATTTTGTCAGATATAAGAATAGCTACTCCAGCTCGTTTTTCTTTTCTGTTTGCATGGTAAATCTTTTTCCATCCTTTCACTCTTAGTCTGTGTGAATCCTTATGGGTGAGGTGGGTCTCTTGTAGGCAGCATATAGTTGGGTCCTCCTTTTGGATCCAGTCAGCCTGTCTGTGTCTTTTGATTGGGGAATTTAATCCTTTTACATTAAGAGTTGTTATTGAAAGGTGTTGATTTATTCCTAGCATTTTATTGGTTATTTGGTTGTCTTAGGTGTCTTTTGTTCCTTGCTTTCTGATTTACTGTTTGGTTTCTGTGTTTGTTGGTTCCTTAGGTTGTAGATAGTGTTTTTGTTTGCTTGTTTTCTCTTCATGGATGCCATTTTTATTATACTAGCAGGTTTAGATTTTTCTTGGGTTTTTATGGCAGTGGTAATTATTTTTCAGGAACCAAACCCAGTACTCCCTTGAGGATTTCTTGTAAGTGTGGTCATGTGGTAGTGAACTCCCGCAGTTTTTGTTTCTCTGAGAAATATACTATTTGCCCTTCATTTCGGAAGGATAGCCTTGCAGTGCAGAGTATTCTTGGCTGGCAATGTTTTTCTTTTAGTATTTTGAAAATATCATCCCATTCCTTTCTAGCTTTTAGGGTTTGTGATGAGAAGTCTGATGTTAGCCTGATTGGGGCTCCCTTATAGGTGATTTGACGCTTCTCTCTTGCAGCTTTTAAGATTCTCTCTTTGTCTCTGAGTTTTGCCAATTTGTCTATGACATGTCTTGGAGAAGGCCTTTTTGGGTTGAATACGTTTGGAGATCGTTGAGCTTCCTGGATCTGAAGATCTGTGATTTTTCCTATACCTGGGAAGTTTTCTGCCACTATTTTGTTGAATATGTTTTCAATGGAATCTCCATTTTCCTCCCGTTCTGGAATACCCATGACTCGCATATTTGAGCGCTTGAGGTTGTCTGATATCTCTCTCAGATTTTCTTCAATGTCCTTGATTCTTTTTTCTTTCTTTTTGTCTGCTTGTGTTATTTCAAACATCCCATCTTCAAGTTCAGAGGTTCTCTCTTCAACTTCGACAAGCCTGCTGGTTAAACTCTCCGTTGTGTTTTTTATTTCGTTGAATAACTTCTGCAGTTCAGCAAGTTCTGCTACATTTTTTTTCAGGACATTGATTTCCTTGTACATTTCCTCTTTCAGATCCTGTATACTTTTCCTCATTTCATCATGATGTCTAGCTGAGTTTTCTTGTATCTCATTCAGTTTCCTTAGAATTATCACTCGAAATTCCTTGTCAGTTATTTCAGTGGCTTCTTGTTCTATCGGATCTAGAGTTTGAAATTTATTAACTTTTGGTGGTGTACTTTCTTGATTTTTTGTATTTCTGGTATCTTTTTTTGGTGTTTATTCATTGTGGCAGGGGGTTTCACAGACCACTTGTTTGAGACTAATGACTAACTAGGATGTTGCTGTGGTTGCCAATTTCGTATGGCTCCCTCCGTCACTGCTCAGTTGGCCTCTAGTGCCTTGTGTGTGTGGTTGCCTCGGGTCTTGGGCTTCTCCGGGGAGCCACCTTTCTGGTCAGCTTGGACTCTGCTTGGCTGGTGGATCACGTACCTCAGGGTGTGTGATCTCTGTTGAGCTTTCACTTCCTGTGCAGGACTTCTCCCTGTTCCGTGTGCTCTGGCCCAGGTTGTTGGATCGTGCAGTGGCGACCCCACAGGGTTTGTGGTTTCTGTCGAGTCTCCGCCTCCCAGGTCGCACGTCTCCCCACTCTGTGCGCACTGTGCTGGGCTGGGGTGTGTCTTCTGCGCCCCTCTTCTATCAGCTGGGCCTTCAAGACCCTGCTCGGCACCGCCTTGCCCAGGAAGTCTACCAGGTTTCTGCTAGGCACAGACGACCGGTCTCTCTGGGTGCCTTTGTAGCACTGTGTAGATCTTTCTCGGGTCTTGTTCACCTTTGTATCTCCCCAGCATAGACCGAATCTAGCGCCCACCTGCAGCCTGCTCTCCAGCAGGTTCAAGCGGACCTGGGAACTCTCCTAACACACTATTCCCAACCAGAAATTGGTTAGGCATTTTCTGAACTGGTGGCTGCAGAGATGGTATCTGCCTCCCAGTAACAGGAAGTTTACTGGGGGCCGGAGTCCAGGGTGTGCTGGAGTGACAGTCGGCCCGCCCGTATTTCCTTGCCCTCCCGACATTGGCCGGGGACGCCCCCCACCACCAGCCCCGCCAGAGAACCTTGGAGGGAGTGGGAGGGGAGGCCAGCCCACAGGCTCGGGGAAGCCCCGCGCCGGGCCAAGCAAGTGGGAAGGCTCAGTGACGGCCGAGCCAGGTCGAGCTGCCCGCACCTGGGAAAATGGAGGCAGCCTGGGGGCGGTGAGTGTCCTGGTGATGCAGGCGGGAGCCAGGTGGGTGTAATCCCCCCGAACAGAGCTGGGCCAGGGGTCACTCACAGGGTTGTGCCAGGTCGGGTGTTCACTCTCTGTCTCTGGTTTGTCACCTTCCCTGTTCTCGGCCGCTGCTGCCTTGGGCTGTTCAGGTGCGGCGCAGCTCGGGCGCTCCCAGGAATCTTCTTTAATGCCGGCCTGAAACCTCGAATCCTGAATAGGGCAGCTGGCCGCCTTCAGCGTGGCCCCAGCCTCCGGGATCCTGGCTGCATCCACAGCAGCCCTGGCGCCGTGTTCCCTGTTTCGAGACTCACTTTTGCAGCTAAGAAACAGTTCTTTTCCTGCTCCACACTTCAAAGCTGTTGCCTGTAAATGAGGTAGCCTCTCCTGCCGGGGGCAAAGTGGTGGTCACCACCCTCGACCGGCCACCAGCAGCGGTCCTCCCTTAAGAGATGGCAAGAGGAAGGTCCACAAGTTTCCCGGCTGCCTGAGGCCCAGTTGAGTTTCTAATGATTCTTTGTATTTCTGTGGCATCACTCATGATGTTTCCTTTTTCATTTCTGATTTTTATTATTTGGGTCTTCTCTCTTCTTTTTTTAGTTAGCCTAGCTAATGGTTTGTCTATTTTGTTCTCTTCTCAAAAAAACAACTTTTTTTTTTGTTAGTCTATTGTATCTTTTCTTTTTTTCTCTATTTTATTTAGTTCTACTTTAATCTTTATTATTTCCTTCTTTTGGGGATTGGATTGTTCTTGTTTTTCTGTCTCTTTGAGATGTAACATTAAGTTGTTTATTGGTTCACTAATACCATGATTGACTCTCTCCATGTCTCTCAGAAATTGACAACTATAATATTATAGTATTTATTTCTACCTGAATGTTATATGTAAATATCAACTGTTAATATGTTAATCATGTTGTTATTTATAACAATAAAAACTCTGAAACAAATTAAATGTCTAATGAAAAAGGACTAGTTAAATAAATTAGAACACAGCCTTAACAGTGTCCTACAGCAAATAAAGTAATGTTTAAGAAGTTTTTTTTTTTTCCTTAATAGCATGGGAAAAGCTCATGTTATGATGCCATGATAAAAGTAAGATGTAAAAATTTGTATTTCATATAATTTCCACTATAATATTATAGAAATATGTGCCTATGCATAGGATACAATTATTGAAAGGAAACATGTAGATATAGTGGTTGAAATTGCATAAATTTTTTACTTCCTTCTACCTTTCAACTTTCTATAATTACCACAGTAAATGTTATATTTGAAATTTTTTTTTTTTTTTTTTGTCTTTTTGTGACCGGCCGTACTGCGCTCAGCCAGTGAGTGCACCAGCCATCCTTATATAGGATCTGAACTCGCGGTGGGAGCACTGCTGCGCTCCCAGCGCCGCACTCTCCTGAGTGCGCCACGGGGTCGGCCCTATTTGAAATATTTTAAAGAATACTTTTTAGTTGTTTCTTCATATGGATTTCTCTCCATCAGGTGGGAAAATTTTGTATCCCATGGCATGTTGAAAACAATGTGTAGATCTGTGATACCAAAAATTCAAACAGTTCTGCTTCTAAAATTCAATGAAACACTTAAATTTTGTGGTTTTTAAAATTATTTTAACTATTAAAAATAAAAAATGGTATTCTGCTAATCCAGATCCCATAAGTTGTTCTTAATAATAATTAATACAGTTAAAATTGCATTTTGTATCACCACAAAATTACACTTGTCCATTCTGTGTGCATTGTGTTAATAAAATATAATTTTGTATATCAGAACAAGCATATTAGAAGACCAGTTAAATTAACCGATTAGGATTGTGACTGCAATTTTAAAATATTCTATCATGTTTTAACAAACTAGCACCTGCCTACTAACATCCTTAAAGGTGACGATAGGTTTAATTTTCACAGGTGGCATTTCTATAAGGTCAAACAATAATTTCATTCATTCTATTCCATTAGAGAAGAAAGATAGAATACTATGTTGTTTTTGCATCAACAACATTAAAAATAAATAATAAGTAGAAACATGATATGTATCTTTTATATAGTTGCTCTCTTCTTTCCAAAAATTACTTGTGTCAAAGAATATATGTATCTATATTTATATTCATATCTGTAACTCTGTGTATATGTTATTTTCCACTTTTCCATATATTTTATTTATATATGAATGTATAGTATATTATATGGAAAGTATATTTAGTGATTTCCTATACATTATCTCATTTGATTTTTTTCATTTTATTCATTTGATTATTTTAAAGAGCTCTGTAACAACAAGTAGATATTTTGAGGATGTGTGAGTGACTTACTTAATATTCATTCATCTTACCACACTTTTTATGTGAATAAATGAAGATCATATAGTAAAAGCATTTTAACTGCATGCATACACATCCTTAGCTCTTCCTTACATACAAACTCTTCTACTTTTCTCTGACCTGAAAACTTCTCTGATGTGCTAGGCCTCTTCCAAAATTTTCTATTTTTTATTTTATTCTATGTCTTATGGTGGTCTTATTGCCATCGAATTTCTCTTGATTTGCTTCATCAAATATTTTCAATCCTCTAGTCTCTTGCTGTGATACTAAGAGATATTTAAGTTCACAGGGTAACCATCCATTGTCATGTCATTTCTTTTCCCCAACAAAATTCCAGAACATTTAGTTTTGGATAATCTGCAGGATTTTTTTTCTATTTACTTAAGTTCCTATCATAACTATGGCACCATCTTCACGGAGTTCCTCAATTTTATTCAGATGTTCAGGTTTTATTGATCTTCCTACTACAACTGAAATTAATCATCCATCCCTTCAAAGCTGACTTAGTACTTTCCCTTCTTTTTCTTATTGAATATGTAATATTGTATCATATAATTCTATTGCCTCTTAAAGAGATATTGTTTTTAAAGAAAGATATCACTTAAAAAGACCCCCCTTTGTATCAATCCATCCCATTTTTTATCAATTCTTTGTCTGTTTCTGAAATTTGTGATGGAAGTCTTAGGAGGTCATTGTGCCACTTTCCTCAGTTTTGTACCCACTCCATTTGAGATTTTCAATCATTCCCAAAATTTTGACTATTGTCTCTCTTTTAAAGATTCCAAGATTTGCTCTTCTGGTCTTCACCTCTATTTAATGTCAGCCTGATATTATTTTAGAACCATAGTGTGCTTATTTTTAATTTTCCTCCAATTATCTCCCAATTTCTCTTGCACATCAAGCGGCTTTGAGTTAACCGAATAGCTTTGCATTATATTCTACTTTAGACATTGTTATTTTGTTCTTTGTTATACATTTGTGAATTTTTAAATATTTTTTACATGACCTACCTAAAAATTCTTAGCATCTTCTTCTCTGGCCTTTGTTCCCATTTTCTTGAAAATATTGCCCTTTCATCCATCATCTCCTTAGCTACAGTGTCTTATTTTCTCTTAAATGTTTTCTAATCACATACAGACACAGATTTCATGGATTTTCCAAGTTTCCCAACAGTTCACTCCAACCTTTCTGGTTCCTCTCATCTCTCAATACTGATGTGTGCAATCCTGTGATACATTTACTGCAGTCAGGTAAAATGATTCACTATGATTTTTGGGTGCTTTCACTTGATCCTTTGACCATTGTGTCTGTTAGAAAACCCTGCGTCAATTCAAACAATATTCCCAAATAATATTAAGATTCTTCTCCCCTTATCATTGAACAGGGAGAGATAAAGAGAACATAAATAAAATACATTTTGACCTGTCTTGTAACCATAAATGCTGTTATGGATAATTTAATATAACATTTCAGCATTACTTTAATATTTCAGACAGCTTTATTTACTGAAATATTTGGGGAATTCTGATTGAGAACTTCCTTGTACACTGAAATTTTGGACTGAATTAATTGAATTGTTAAAGCAAATTGATTTTTAGCTATTAAAACTAGAATGATTCACTTTTGAAGATTTGACATTCTAATAAATTTGAATGGGCTGGAGTATATTTAAATGCAACTCTTTGTTCTATGATAAATAAAAAAGTTGATTCCATGATAACACCCATAATGAAATTTTCATCTTTCAGATAAAATTTTTGTGCAACAATTCATTGCCTTGAATTGGTAGTGTGTATGTTGGTATAATGATCTGAAAACCAAAATTTCCTTTTATGTTTATAATTATGAAATTAATTACTTTATTTTTATTCAAATTTGCCATATGCAGAGTTACGACTGCTATCTAGAAAGAACAGATCCTTTTAATAGACATATATTGTCACATGGAATGTTAGTTGTGGGTTATCCAAAAATATTTTTCAAAATAATTTTTGTTTGTCAAACTGTTAATGTTAATATAACTGTTTTCTCAAAGTATCAATAGGGTTTACTTTGTGCATTATAGTTCATAAAAAGCTATTCTCACGTGTCATCCATTTGTCAACACAGTAACCTTGCGAGTATGTGTAATTATTATCATCTCCATTTCCAGATAAAGAAATTGAGGCATAAATATTTAAATAACTTGTCTACATATATACACTGTATTTACATGCAGTAAATAATTGTGTAAACTTTAACTCATGACCTGTAACTTTTAATTTCATGTTTATTTCTCTAAAACTCAATGCTGAAGATACATATAACACATTCCATAATAATTAGTACTACATAGTAGTAAGCTACAAAAACTGTGTGTTTTAGATAATTCAATCAAAACAAAGCTTGTTTCCAAAAGTGGAGCTTTCAGGAGTAAAAAGTACACAGAAAGGGCTATTTTTAAAATAGTGCCCATAAAATCTTTCTTCTTTGAATTAAGAAATATATCCTGAAAATCAGAATATTATTATGGAATGTCCTATGATCTTATCTGTAATCTCAATGTTTCTACCCTTAAATATTAGTCTACCTTTCCAGACACCGATAGGGAAGTACAGCATTTGCAGTGGATACTCACAGTAATGGCAAATACTCTTGATTCAGGCCACTCTCTTGCCATAAAAGATTGCAATAAGATAATACTATCCTCTGAAAAATTCAAATATTATTAGATCCAATGTGATATCAAATTATATGTCCTCATTATGTTATCTAAAAAGTTCAAAACACACATATAAATAAAATATCAAACTCCTTAAGCTAGATGTGGAAAGTGTCATGTCTGCATAAGGCCAATAGAATTAGTTAAAAAATAAATCCTGTCGTTAGAATTTATAATTGACCTTAACAAATTATTCTATTACTTTTGCATATATGTATATCTATATCTACTTTTCTCTCTTGCTTTTTCTCTCTCTCTAGATATCATCATCATCCTATTCATTGTCCTTTCATGGAAGTGGTACTGTCAGTTGCAGTATTCCCCTGTATCCGCTCGGTTTATTACATAGTAAATGCCTTACAAGATCAAGACACTGTCAATAGTTTCTGTTCTAAAAGTACTACTAGATCCTGTGCAAATATATCATTGGTTATATAGATGGATTAAATTATATTTTCTTTTTTATTTTTCAGATTCTTAATAATTTAATCCAAATGACCAAATTACTATTTAAAGACATTTTATTTCTACCGATCTTAGTTTCTCCGTATATAGAGCTTAGACCGCTTGCTCACTGTTTACATCTCTCTCAAACTAACATTTGCATACATTTATGACTTTACCAACTAGAGATTCCCCAAAATTGGTTGACAATGAGGATTAAATGATTTCTCAATTTATTGTCTTTAAAATAGATCTATTTTTCTTCCCAAAACAAAACTGAGTGATTGAATTTTTTTAATTATTTGCCTAAGGTTAGACATTTCAAATTTTAAAGCTATTCATGATTAAGTGGCCTTATATGACAATCTGCCCAAAGATTAGCAAACATATATATCATAGATGAAATGAACACTAATGTTAACATCATACCATAAGGAAATAATGAACATTCTGCTATATTCTTCAATTATGTCTGGCTAATTAAATATTTTTTATTGGCTTCTTTATCCTTAAAATGAAAGTCTCCTGGATTTTCATTCTGAAGCATACACAAGTTGTTCTACATTGTCAATAAAATTGTTTAAATGCTCTTTACCAGTTTCTATTGGCCATTAGGTTGGATCATAGGAAACTGTTGCCATTCAACTATTTACAACCTTTAAAAAAAGACAATTTTGCATGGCTCAAACTAATTCAAGTGCCTGGTAAGTACCTCTAAAACTAGTTTGTGAACATGTGAATTCCCTGATGCATGGAAAACAACCATCCAACAAAATAGCTAGCTAGCTACCTAGGTAGATAGATTGATATAGATATAGTGTAGATATTAATAAATAAAAGTATCTAAAAGGATAAGAATAAAAGTGCCACATCATTAAAATTTATGTATTTTTGGAGTGTTGGACTAACATACATACATATATGCTTTACTAATTCTGAATTGTTAGTATTTTTATTGATCTCACTATCTTCTGTTTATATATATACCCAATCTGTGGTTGTTGACATTAGAGGCTGAGGACTATATAAGGGTATTTCCAAACCATAATGGAAAGATTCATATTATGTTTTAATTTTGTTTTTCCATGAACATTTTGAAGTACACTTATTCTTAAGATACTCTGTAGTGCATTGCTCTCTAGAGATAATGGTGATGAAATTCATACATATTTCTGGTGAAACAGCAGCATGCCCAGATATAGTTTTAAATACCAGGAAAATAACTTGACTATCTATAAATTTGTAAAATGTACAGTCTTAAAAAGTTTCTATTACATTTTACATTCTACAACTTTAAGGATTTTATTGTTATTTGAAATGGGAAAATGTAGGTCTTTCTTCAATATATAATTTTGTATTAAAGAAAATTTTGATAATGGAATCTCACAAAATTTACCTTTTAAAGAGTGAATTTTTGTTTCTCCCCGTTGAGTATCAGAGAAACTTATTTGGATATTTCTATTCTTGACGAAAACATCTGTTAATAATAAGTGCATTACATTTGAGTAGAAGAGAGAAAAATAAGAACAACAACAATGACAATAGTCATGCACCTTTTATGGTGATTTTAATTATGCTTACTTATCACATTTGAGTTTTATATCTCCATAAGGCAAGCAGGAATGTATATTATTCCCTCTTCAATGACTGACATAGTATTTTACCAGTCTATTAAAATTTATCACACAGGTATTACCATATAAAGATGTTACAAAATGTCTACTCTTTACTTAACTTATGTTCACTAATATAAAACCACTACTCTGAAATATGACCTGTCTTTGAGTCTGAAGGTGGCAAGGGAGGAAAATAAACAAATGGAAAATAGTTGGAAGAGGGTGTTGGACTTCATGTTGCTGGCAACTGAAACAGTGAAAATCATCATGAAGGAAAGTAAAAATACAAGGCTTGCTTTTAGGAAGATCACTTTAATAGCTGCATGGAGAACATAATAATCAGAAATATATTGGTAATGACGATCTTTAAACAATGATCTATGTTGATAGAATCCAGAAAGAAAAACATGAAAGCCTGCACTACAGAAGATAGAAACAAATATGAAGACTCTGATAATGATTGTAAGTAGATTAGATGCCTAATATGATGAGGATAATCATATAATATATCATTGACACAAGGACAATTTTGAGGGTTACAGAAATTTCTATTAATAGTGAAGATAAAAATGACAGATATAAACAGTAACAGTCCTAAGAAAACAGGGGTAAATTGTCATTCAAGGCATGCTAGAAAGAAGAATAAAAGAAGCCCTCAGAATTTCAATAATGTAGATGGAGATGAAATGATAAAGATAGGGAATTCAGGGGATGTTAGTTGCAGAAAAATTTAATGAGTTCTGTTTTGTGATTCTGTGAATTAAGATTAAAATATTCAGCAGGCAGTTTGAAATTAGCTCTATGTCTCTGGAGTTAGATAAATACTAGAAATATACATTTCACAGTTCCTGGCATACTGGAGATAGTTACAAGCCTTGAAAAAAATGACATCAGAGGAAAAAGTTAGAGAGGAAAAGAACTAAAATATAAAGTGCTGGGGAGAGGGGGAAGGAATCAAAAGAGGAGAGAATTTGAAGAACAGTGTAAAGTGTTGGGGAGGGTTGGTATACACGGGAATTAAATATGGGTCATTGAACTTGTCATTTGATCTGTCCATAGTAATTTGCAAAAGCAGTTTCAATGGAAAGACACAAGAACCCACATTTTAATGGACTGACAAAAGGTTGAGGAATTGAATAATACCCACTAGATATAATAATAACTAACATTTTAGTTTTTACTGGGTACTCATTCTTATTCCAAGCACTTTACATAGGTGTTCTTATGTAATCCTCAGACAGTCCTGATAAAAGAGTTACTGTTATGAATGATCATTTTCTCAGAGATGGAACCTGAAACACAAAGTTATTGAACAACTTTCCCAAGATCACTGCTAGTAAAAAGTGGAACCTACATTCAAACCATACAGATTATTTTAGAGCCTATTTTTTAACCACTGAGTGTTGGCTATTTTCTCATCCATAACGAGTAACCAACACATAATGGTTAAGAGCCCAGGCTCAAAATTCTTAACACTACTTTGGATTCTTAAAAAATGATAGTCTCTTCAGTAAGTAGTTATTAAAATTTATGTTCTCTCAACACCCATACACTTCTCAAAGCATAAAGGCTATAATATTCTACACTGGCATTCCTCAATTTCTAATTTACTGTATCAAGTAGACTCAGTAGCATTGGAAAGGCATATTAATTCTACCCACAACCAAGTGATATATGGCCAAGTATGGAAGACAGGCCCAATATGGCAGTGATTTGAGGATTCCTGGACAGAGAAGAAAGGTTGTAAGGATTTGTCATAAGCAGACACTTAAAGGGAAGGAAAAGAAAACAGTACACTTGGAAGAGTGGAGAAGATTATGTTTCAAAGGGAAAGGAAGAGACTTTTTCAGATTTGACTAGGTTAGGCCTAATGCTGACAGCTGTTCATGATTTGCGACCTTGAGCTAGTCATTTAATTTTTCAAAGCCTCAATATTCTGGTTTGTAAAATGAGCAGTTTGGGTGGAGGGATCTCTAATGTTTCTTCCAGTTGTAACTTTTTAATATAATCTCAAATATTTGCTTAGGCTGTTCATTGTTTTGTTTGATAATCTACTGTCTCTGTGAAAAACAAAGGTCCTTTTAATGCCCTGGGGGAAACCACAAGAAAAATTAGTTGGATAGTGTAATGGGTTCTAGTGTCAGAGGTTTCACATTAGACCTTTCATTTAGTCATGCTTTACACGTGAATTTTTCATTTATTAACCTGAAATGCCATTAATACATTGTCTATTGTAAAATAATGCCACCCACTTTTGGAATACTGTTCTCGCAGAAGTGAAAATCCATTCAAATGATCTAGTGAATAAAGCCTATTTATTGTTCCTATCATGCCTGCCTTATCAACTTTCTGATGGAGTGCTATTAAGAGAAGAAATAATTTCATCTGCCCTTGTAATTACTTGGCATTATATTCTCTCTTAAACTAGTAGTTATCTCTTACTAAAAGTAACTTGTTCTGAAGATTTATTCTTCTAGTAAAACATTGATATGCAAAATGCTTTCTTGACCAAGATCTATTTTTTCAATTTATTTCAGTAAAGAAGTGAGGGACAGGTCAAGGTTGACCATTTCAGCTGTTGGCAGGCATGTGCCAGAGGGTTTGGATGTTCATTCTGTGGTTGCTTCTCCGACACTTTCTCAGGGGATCATTTCCTTGAGTGATAAATGAGAAGTAGATCACTTCCTTTGGCCCGACTCCATTTTTCTGTTTTTAAGGGGAATTCTGAACAAAAGAAATAAGCTTCTGGTTCAGTATTCTTGAGTGTTTTATAACAACCCAATTTTAAAATAGAAGGTAATACACTTTTATATCTGAGCACACCAGTTGGGGAGTCTTAATAATTTGGATACAGATTAAGGAAGAAATACTTGTTGATACATGTTGGTTTGTCTTTTGGAAGTCGTAGTTTTATTTGACTATTGATTTTATCTTATAATGACTTTGTTTGAAGCCAAACTGAAGCAATGATTTGAAAATGTGATAGTTAAATACACAAAAAACAATTATAATAATTCTTAATAAGTGATTCTTACTTGTGCCTGATGGCAGTAACAACATACTTCTGTATCTTTCATTTTCTATTGAAAATATCAGCAATAAAATCCACTCATCAAAATTGCATACTTTAAATTAATTTGGGGGAATACCATATAAAGTTCATATAAATAAATATCTCTGCATGTTATACCAAAGTTTTCAGTTCTTAACATTCCTACCTAGCTGGAGTTATTGAGATGAAATGTTGTGCTGCAGAGCAAACGAGAGAGTGGGAGAGTTGTTGAAAGGATTACTGTATGACCAAAAAATATACTATTCCTCACTTTATAATTGAATGAGGAGCCACCATCTGCTGAACCTGTCATGGTTTGTACCATTTATTCGACTACAAAGGAAATTCAACATTAATTTAAAAAGTAATTATAACAATAATGTGTATAAAATTATTTGTTCTATGTTAGGACCAACAGAGGACCTGTGTTATGGTTTCTTGCTAATATTTTTAATAACTCATTAAGAACTATGCTAATTGATAAAGCCACACCTTCTCAAAAGGTATTCTTCTCTTGGCGTGTATGATACCACACACACCTAGTTTACCTTCTACCTTGTAAGCCACTCTCTTTCATGTCCCTTTTATATTTCCTTTCCTTTTCCTAGTCTCTAAATGTTGGAGCTCCCTCTGAGCATGGAGCATTCCTAGCATTGTATTCTTTTCTCTACAATCTTTAAATAAGCTCTTATAGTCACTTGCTTATAAACATCATTTATGTATCTGTAACTCTGAATATATCTCTAGCTCTGAATTCTCTCTCTCTCTCTCTCTCCCTCTCCCTCTCTCTCTCTTTCTCTTTTCTTTTCTTTCTTTCTTTCAGCACCAGAATCCCATATCCAACTATTTAATCTCAATTGAATATAAAATATGCATTTCACATACAACATGGGCAAAATAAAAGGTTTGGTTCTCCCACTACTCCATCTCAACGTTGTCTTTCCCATTCTAGTATTTAGCACTCTCATTCATTTAGTGGCATAAGTAAAAAATATAGGATTTTTTTTCTTGGTATTTCTTACTCTCTCCCATCTGGTCTATCAGTAGGTATTGTTTGACTCTATCTGCCAAGTATGTCCTAAATTAATTCACTTTTTTACTTCTCCATTATATCATCCTAATTTACAGTGGGAGTGTTATTATTCATTTCCCACACGGAAACCAAAATATTACTTACAAAACATAAATACACTTATATTACTTCCCTACTTAAATCTTGTTTTACTAAGATGAAAATTTTAATTTTTGTTTTGGTCACAGGAATCCTTCTAACCTGGACCACACCTATTTCTCCAAACCCAGCTCTCACCACTATCTTTCCATCAAACGAGTTCACATATGGTCTTCACATGTAAAATGTTTCTTCCCACCTCAGGGCCTTTATACTTTCTGCTGCTTCTGTCCAGCATGCTGTTCTCCAAAACTGGATCCTGGAGGGCTCCACTGAGATATTCAGAGCTCACTTCCAAAGTTGCCTCATTAAAATGATGGCTGATACCACCTCACTTCTATAACATGTCTCTCTCATTTTCTTTTGGGAATTTATCATTATTAGAAATCAAATTATTCATTTTTATGTTTTCTTGTTTATTTTCTGTTTCCACTATCCTCAGTTCTATATCTGTAGTTTTCTTTCCCACAGTGAGAATTGGTTTCCAACCATGCATTTGTCTGTTCTACCCTACAATATACACAGAAAACTACTGCTAACAAGAAAAAAAAAACTACCAAGTAAAGTTAAAAATTTCCTTGCAGTTCTTTTTGTCTACAGAAGCTATGCTACTAAAGATATACAGTCAGAATTCTGTGCTGATAAGTTACATAACTTTTTAATCTGTGGTTATATTATCCATTTGATATACAGTTAGGTTCATCTGTTGAAATTTAAATTCAAATTTAGTATCCTTTCTTTTTTATTGAATATTGTTTATAAATATAGAAAATAGTACAAAAGTCAAAAGTTATGTTCAAAGAAATCTTGCTCCCGTCTAAATTTTAACATACTGGAAATCATACTAAATGTATAATTATTAATTTTTATTCAGAATTTGTTAAGAAATTATTCATTTATTAATAATGTAGTGTCTTATTTATAAACTTACCCATTCCCTTATTGTTGGACCTTTGGAAGCTTTTTCCTCTCTCTTTAAAATTCTGTTGACATTAACAAACGTGGAGTTGCTTTTATTTTTTAAATATTTCTCTGACCTTGTTTCTAACCATGGGACATAATACATTCCCATAATGCATGAGACTTTTGCTATTTATTGTTGCTCTGTATAACGTATCTGCAATTAGAATTGGTATATTAGAGTTACTCTAGATGTAGAGGAATATTAGTCATTGCAAATGGTAGATTTTTTTTTCTCAGTATATACACACAGCATGAAGCAGACAAGAAGTTCAAAAATCTGAACTTAGATCCCTATCTATTCCTGTATTACCTGTGTATATGAATATTATTTAGCTCAGTCTAAAGTGGGCTTAATAGTACCTGCCTCATGGACTTCACTACAGGGCCAATGTTTCTCCTGACCAGAGTGAGTTTTTCAGGAGTTCTAATTTACTCATGATCTATCTTTCGGATGTTTTTCAAACTCACAGTCTTGGGAGATGATGTCTTTTCTCTCTGTCACAGACTTAGCATATATGACAAGTGACCATTCTATCATATGACTGGCTGAAGAAGTCAGTGTAAATCTGTGTGATAAATAAGAGTAGAGCTTATTTTTTCTTGTCTTTTTTGATAAAAATGAGAGTAAAATAGTTTTTTTTTTTTCTTTTCCCACACCCCAGTGCATAACCTTTCATACTCTATAAAGTGTGCATACTCCACTGTCCTCGGGAATTAAGTCCATGGTCCTCTATCTGGATTAAAAATTTTCTGGGGCATGACTCTCATCTAGCCATGTTAGTACAGGCAATACTTATTGGAAGTATCATTTTCCATCTGATACCCTGTACATCAAGCTGCGCTGGGCATCTTACCACCTCCTCGCCGGGGCGCCCTGTCCTGCATTTGTGCTTCCATGCACGGAACAGGAGAGCAATTAGCATCTCTCAGTCGTCTTTCACTGCCTCACATCTAGCACAATGACTGACAAAGAATATGGATCTAATTGAGAACACCTTACATAGCATTGCTAGACTTCACTGTATTTGTTAGTAGTAAAACCTCTATAATTTCAAATTTGCCATTCCTTCTTTCAGTTGTGAATAGAGCAACCTCAATTTTAGTGTATCTGTAAATTTTATTTTCCTTTCTCTTCTGTTTTTAAAATTCTTTATTACATATTCAGTGAGTTTATATAAAAATAGAAATTATTTAGATAAATCAGTAGATGAACAAAAACATCTATCTAATCTGATGTTCACATTTAGTTTAGTTTTTTTTTTTTACATATCTTTTTGTTGAAATCACACATTCTAATGTCTGTGTCTGTTTCTAATTAAAATACTCTCAGGTAGTTCATATAAAAACAATCTTGGATAAAATCTCTTAATGTTGTAGCATCCAGGTATTTTGATACTGGGATATTTTTCAGAGCATATTGAGGACTAATATAAAGACAACTTCACAATTCTGAATTATTTTCTAAGGACTATCAAAAGCAAGAAATTCAGATTGGATTTAATATCTTTTCCTGTTCAATGTTTTTACAAAAGAGAATAATTACAATGTATAATTTGTAAAGACTATTTGAATTGCTCTCTGTAAATCTCTATCATGGAGGTTGATTCCTTACTATAGACTGCACCACTTCAAGATCTGTATTTCTAGAAGCTATCTCCATTGAGGTTTTCTGGTTTTTTTCCCAGGTGTTTTTTGTTTGTTTGTTTTTTGGGTTTCTGGGGTTTTTCTTGTCTGTCTGTTTGTCTCCTTCCCCTGAAAGTGATTCTGCCAGTTAGGTCATTTTTGTTTGTTCCATGTTCTACCAGGTAGAAAATGATTCAATAAAGACCAAGCAAGTTCCTCTCTTTTACAGAAGTCTAGTGTTCAGCCCAGGGGGATTTAGCAAGAAGTTATAAGGTCACAACTGATTATTGCATGAGAGTCTCAGATTCCACATTTTTATCCAACAAGATTTACGTCGCCTTTAGGATTAGCTGGTCTCATGGAAAGATAACCCATAAAGGCATGAAGATATTTTATGCAGCAGTGTAACATTACAATGATGCTACTGAGTTATTTTTTAAAAATCCTGTTTAGCAAGAGTTTATATTCACCAACATACCAGCCCCTATACTCTTCAGCTCCAGGCGCCATTATCATAAACTTCATGAATTTGCAGTCCTAAAAAAAGCTATTTCCAAACATGTGTGTTAACACTTGCACATAAGAAGACATAGGATTCAGGATTCAATATACACAGAAAGTTTTAAAATAATTGAAATCATCTAATATTGATAAGTATGTGTTGGCTTTCATTTTCATTTAAATCAAACCCAACTTCGAGTGTCAAAATTTAAGAAATGCAAACAGTGAAAGTCCTAAAGAATGAAAATTGTTTTCATTGATATTTGAAATAGATCTTCTGAACAAATGAATAGAGGTAAGCAGGCTATTTTATGGTACCCTTCAATTCAGAGTAGCTAACTTTATTTTTCAGAGCATTATTGTAATTTTTTCAGTATCATCAAATTGAAAATATTCTGTCAGTAAAATTTTATGTAGATGTTTCTGATTCACCTTCCCTATATAAGAAAAGATGCACAACTTTCCTGTATTGGACAAGGTTTCTTAAATGATGATTGAGCTTCATGCATTCTCTTCTTAGTAAACAATTTTGAGATCACTTATTCTCTTGTAATAGATCCATAATGTTTACCTCCATGAAATCACGAATATGACCTTAGATACTTAAAAATAAAAAAGAGTGTGTGCATGTATGGGAGGTGGGGGCTGGGGTGTATGTGTTTAACTTCCTGTAACCTGGACATAAAGAGATCTTAATACAGCATCTCGGTCTTAATGTCATGTTTAACTTGCTAAAAGGGATTCAGCAACGAAGAATTCAAAGGGAGCATTCAAAATCAAAGTCAACTTTAGTGATAAACCCTCATTTACCTCATGATAAAATAATTTAAAACTTTTCTCAGTTCAGTGCCTTATTGGAATTTTTCAGGTTTATGTGCTCTGTTGCTTGCAATTTCTTAGTTTTTTACAATTCTTATATACAGCCATGCATCACTTAATGACATGGATACATTCTGAGAAATGTGTCCTTAGGTGATTTTGTCATTGTGGGAACATAATAGTGTGTACTCACACAAATGGAGATGGTATAACCCACTGCATACCTAGGCTATATGGTGTAGCCCTTGGCTCCTAGGGTACAAACCTGTACAGCCTCTTACTGCACTGAATCCTGTAGGCAATTGTAACACAACGGTAAGTATTTGTGTACCTAAACATAGAAATGGTACAGTAAAAATATGATATAAAGGATACAAAATGGTACATCTATATAGAGCACTTACCATGAATGGACCTTGCAGGACTAGAAGTTTCTCTGGGTAATTCAGTGAGTGAGTGGCCTTGGACATTACTGTATGCTACTGTAAACTTTATAAACACTATGCATTTAGGCTACATTAAGTTTATTTTAAAAATAAAGTAATTGTGCTACCATGTCACTAAGCCATTAGAATTTTCCATCTCCATTATGTTCTTCTGAGACCACTGACATATATGTGGTCTATTGCTGACTGAAACATGGTTATACGACACCTGACTATAATTGCTTTTTCCTCCATGACATAAACATCTAGCAGATGAGAGGCTATTTATATGTGTTTTCATCCCTGCTTATATTTGGTTTGATATATATCTTATGTTTGTTTTCCCTACATATTTTAAGACACAAAATTCCAGAAAGAAATTTTGATCATTGTATATCTATTCAGATGGAGAATTCAAAAAGTAGAATTTTAAACTTCATAAACATGCGTGACAAAACTAAAGAAGGATACATTCAAACTGGTCATTTGTCATAGTATATAGTATTGACTTATAAAAAACAAAATAATAGAAGTATAAGGTATTGTCTGTAACTCTGGAATATTGTTAAAATTCAAGCTAACCCAACAATATTTTCTTCTTGGCTTCAATTTATTTCTCAGAATAGCTTGTTTTTAAATGGACAAGATGTTTTGATGCACTGCATATGTGATATACCCAGCCCATCTGTTAGTAAAAAAAGAAAAAAAAAAAAAGGGAAATTATCTCTAAAGTAAACCAATAGTTCTCAAAATAAACAACTAACTAAATAAGTAAGGCATACGGCACAAACTATTACTTTGGTGTATTGTATTCTTTAAAAAAGTTTGATTATTAAGTATTTACATTGTAAATCAGAAAGAATCAAAGCTATTCACATTTAAAGGGAAAGTTAACTGACCTGCCCAGTCATCTACACGGGCAATTCCTCTAATGAAACTTAAGAAAGGAAAGAAGGAAAAATTACTGGTATGAAGGCCAGGTAAGACATGAGTTAACTGAGAATGTAAATTATGAAAGGGACATGAAAACTGTCATGCCTACTTCTTCGATCCAGGTTTGCTTACGTTAATAGTAAATAAAATGTTACTTTCTGGATGTTTGGCAAAGGAAGAGAAGAAAAAAATGTGGCTTCATTCCAGCTCCTAAGGAAAGACAAAACTGGCAGGAACAAAGAAATGAGACTAACCGTTGTGGGTGTGTTTATAACACACCATCCTTAAATTAAGAATCACAATAAAACAGAGCCTCTAGGTCCAGTTTTTACTTAGCTTTTAACTCTTAAAAGCCAATTATTATATTTTAATTAGAAAAAATATTTATAAAATAATTTATTCTGACATTATTAAACATGGAAAATCTTATGGAAATTCTTTTTTTCATTTTACTGTCAACCGTTCAGAGTTAAAATAGTAATAAACATAATAAATAAAAATAAAAGAATACTTACAGCCCCCCAGTGGAATAAAATCAGTACAAAAGCTCTGTGTAGCATTTTAGGTAGTCAAAAGTAATGACATTTCATTGCATGGCATTGATCTTACATACTTTAACTTTGATTTAAAAGGAAATCTTGGCAGGTAATTAACCTACATATAAAGATTTGTATAATAGGAAGCTCTTTTTGAATTGCTAATAGCTAACTCCTTTTCTCTCCATAGCCCATTGAGGGCTCCCCTTTTTCAATGTGAATTATATCTTCCATATTTTATTAACATCAACTCTTTCAACTGTCCTTGGTATATAATGTTACTTGAGTCCTCCATAGAGCTGTTTTCCTTTTCTATTTCTTAGGAAATAGATTTTGTGTTAGGAAAAAACAGTTACCAAGGCCTGCTGGAAAACACCACCATTTAAATACATACCTCATTATTCCTGCTTCTTATCAACTAAGAGTTAATTAGAGGAATTGAGAATAGGGGTCAAAAGCAGAAATTAGATATTACTCTTTTAAGAGAATAGACATGGTCTATCAAGAAACACCAGTTATTAACCAAGAAACTTAAGGATATAAATTGAGACGTATATGAGATTTAGTTCAATGACCAAGTGCCTAAGAAAAAATGTTAGGAAGAGTATCAGCATGTCTTCAACTTAATTTTTAATAGCATCTAGTCTAGAAACATTAGGTCTCTCCTTATATCCTAAGGCTTTATTCAATATTATCAAATTATATCACAAGAATACTGCTTAATTTAATTATCAATATCTATTATAACTCTGTTCAACATCATTAGCCCAGGATTCAAGACCTTTGATATCATCATATCACCTTTATGAAAACATAGTTCAAATGATTCCCTACACAAATCCTCTACCTTATTAAATGTCTATCGATTTCTCCTTAAGTATAACTTTATCACTATTTCCACCTCCATATATTTCTTCTGACCAGATTTCTTCAATTTTAAGTCCTGCAGTAGGATTATTGGAATTAAGCGCACTTTTTTTAAAAAGGTATTTTCCTGATAAAGTTTATTCTTGATAGTTTCAATCCATTACTCCAACTTTTCAACGTTTATGGTAATTGAATGGGATACAGCAACCTGATAATGTCATCCCAAGTGCTGCCTGTTTCTCCAATCTAATGTAAGATTTGAGTTGATGATCATGTTTTCTCTAACTTCATGCCTGATCAAAGATGCGATAATTCTGGTATGAGATGATAAGAGTTAGACTAGACTGGTAGCAATAGAAATAGAGATTAAAGATATCTAAATACATATAAGAGATGGATTGAAGATTAGAAAATGATGGTGAAAGATGAGAAAATATGGCTGTGAGGATAGAAGGAGCCAGAGTATATGAAGAAAAAATGAGTTTCATTTTGAACATATTAAATTCATAAAATGTACAAAATTTTATTTGGCATAAGTGCTCTTGGACCCATGTACATCATTATAATTATATATTTATACATGCATATTAATATAGAGAGTTTCATATGTGAAACCATGAAAACTCTATAGACAAATTAATAAAGTTTCAAGGATGATTTTGACTCTATGCAACTTTACCTAAGTCCTGTTATTGAACCCTAACCATAATCTAAATGAAGTTTTATCACATTAGGCCAAAGTTTAGGAAAGATTTTAGGGCTAAAGATGATACTATAAAGCAAAACTAACATAGAAAGTGGCTGCTGAACACAAGCAGAATAAGCTGGCACAGTTGGCAGAGAAGGAAAAAGAGGGATAGTGACTACTATAGCCAAGAATTATGCTACTGAAAAAATAAGTTTTATTTTTCTATCAGTTAGCTATTTTGCTAGTTTTTTGCTAGCTATTTAGCTAGTTTTAGGATCTTAAATCATCCTAGAACTATGGCTTATGACAACAAACATTTATTACTTTACAAAAGTCTAGAGTCATCTAGATATCCCTACTGGTCTAGGCCAAGTTTGCCAGAATTCAGCTGGGCTCACTTTTGCATCTGCAGTCAACTAGAGGGTCCGCTGTAGGCTGGCTAGTTTAGTAGGGCCCTGGCTAGAAATTTATCTCAGTTCCACATGATCTTTCAAAATTCTCAGGCAGGATGACACAGTCTTGTTCTCATAGTAGAGGCAGGATTTCGAAAGAAAACAAGTAGAATGTGCTCAAGGCTTCTTAGGGCTTTGACTCAGAATTGACCCTATCATTTATGCCACATTTTTATTAGCCAGAACAAGTCATAAGGTCAGCCCAGGTTTAAGGGGTGGAAAAATAGACTTCACCTCTTGATGCAAATAGCTACAAAGTCACCCTGCATGGCACTGGGGTCAATAACTGGAGCCATAAGTGGACTCAGTCTACCCATATTATCACATAATACAGTAGATTATATTAGATTATGGTAGATTATGTGAGAACAATTTCAAAGAAATAAAATTACTTGAGAAATGTTTAGAAAAATGCCAACTAAAAGTTGCCATAAAATTTATCAGGAACCTCACTGGAGATTTTCCAAAATTCAAGGAGAGTGATAGAAATAGACTTTACACAGCAAGGAATTTTGAGTCAATGGTAAGATATTGAAGCAGTAGGTGCTGACCGTTTAGTAGCTAGAAAGTTAGCAGGCTTGATCATTTTTTCCCTATAGTATACATTTAAAAATTGGAGGGAACCAATGAGGGGAAAGGAGGATATATTAGCAGCATGTGTAGAGGGTTAATTGTATAAACTTAGGAAAGAAAAGGGGCAATCCTTTCTTATAATTGAATGAAAGGAATGAAGGGTGGATATAGAAAAAGTAGTACACCAAGTGATAGACCTAGAAGGGAAAGGAACTCTCTCTTATTCTCAGTGAAAGATAAAAGGAGATGACATGATAAATGGAGTAACAGGATGAGATTGAGAAATGAAAAAAATTGAAAAGGTTAGAATAATTATGTCAGGGATCTATAGGAGAAAAGTTAAAAGAAGTGGAAAAGCATTTTGGTGCTGATCATGATTTGTATTTAAATAGATGGGCATATCTTTTTGTTTCAGTAAATGAATGATTAAATAAATGACTGTGTGATTCAGGGTTTCTTAAACTTTAGCATGCATCAGAACCAACTAGAAGGCTTGCTAAAATCAAATTACTGGACTTGCCCCTGGAGCTTCAGGTCTCAGAAGGTTTGCAATAGGGCTCAAGATTTTGTATTTCTAAAAATACTCAGGTGATGCCAGTTTTTGTGATCTGGAGGCAATACTTTGTTTTGTGTTTGTTTTTCTTTTTTATTTTATATATTTAAGATGTACAGCATGTTTTGATATACACATGTAATAGTGAAATGATTACTACAGTAGTCAAGAAATAGTATTATCCTCAACCATATTATGAACAATTCTTCAAGTCTGAATTATTATAGAGCTGTAGAAATACAGCATTAAGGTTTTTTGATCACAAGGTAGATGGCAATTATGTTTTAAGGTATATTAATCTGATCCATTGCAGTACCCTTCAGATTTGGCACCAGTCATCAGGTATACTCACAACTTTTCATGTTGGTTCTGAACTGAGGGGACAGTGCCTACT
Organism: Cynocephalus volans; assembly: GCF_027409185.1. Taxonomy (NCBI): domain Eukaryota; kingdom Metazoa; phylum Chordata; class Mammalia; order Dermoptera; family Cynocephalidae; genus Cynocephalus; species Cynocephalus volans. Next base: position 158,690,971 of record NC_084460.1, read on the forward strand.
GGGACATACTGATGGACATTACAGGAACAACAGTGAGCACACAAACAAACACAGAATCATTTGTCTCCTATGCTATGTCAAATCCGCTGACATCTCGCTGGCTAAAGAAAGCCACATGACCAACTCTGAAAGGGCAGGAAGTACATTTTGCCTGCCATGAAGCCATGGTGAGTGCGGCTACATTATTCCATAAAGAAAGAGAATGAAAAAGTAATTGAGAGTGATAACTACCACAGTCCACAGTTAATACCTTGTATTGAAAGACATTTTCACCCTTTTAGACCACACTTTCCTCATATGTGAAGGCTTGGCTTAAGATCATCTGTAAGGCCCTGTCCAGTTTTATCCTTTAGGAATCAATGCTATTGTGAAGGTAGTTGAGTCATTTGCTAAGTACTTGCATATGTATGGTATTCTACTTGATAACCTATAAAGAGAATTCAACACATACTTTTCTCCAAAAATTTTAATTTTTATGGAGAATCTATTCTATCAATTATGCTTATTATTACATAGTGTCTTCAAAGCACTTGGAGAAACATTATTGACCCTTTGATCATCTTTAGGGAGGCATTACCAAACTTCGCAGATGAGGAAAGTGAAGCTCAGGGGTCAAGTTGCTTGGTCAAGTTTATACAGGAAATGGCAGAACTGGAACTAGAGCTCAGGCCTTTCCATGCTCCATTATTCTTTCATTATCTTCCGCATCAAAGTATCAAATGCTATATGATATGGGAGATGCCAAAGTTTATTACAAATAGCTGTTTCTTTGACAAGCTTACTTCTCTTCTAAACATATAAAGTGTAAAGGCATGAAAATATAAAACTTAAAGTATGCAATTAAGAAATAGGAAAATAATAGAAGAGCTCTCACAAGACAGCATATAATTAGTTGCAATAAGTAATAGAATTCTACTGTGAAAGGGATTTGAAGAACTGGATGAAATATCTTATTAATCAGTGCTTTGGAATAAAATTTGGAGTGCTCTTGTAAAAATTGAATAGATTATCTAGAAGAGGACATCATGGATTCTTCACCCCACTGCATGAACTTATACATAAAATGAATGAAGAACAAAACCCAGGCACTAAAGCATAGATGTGGTGGGGGAAATACAGAGTAAAATGTGCTACTAGGAAGGCAAGCCCACTGCAGACATTTTGCATGCAGTGTGGTATGCAGAAAAACAAGCCCCTGGACAAACCTGGCAGTGTGGGGAAAGAGACAGGCTTGCAGACTAGTTGCTCACTTCCAAATGGCTAAAATGCAAGCCCTACTTAAGGCCTGACGTACACAGAGTGTCATGGTGTGTGTGTGGGGGGAGGGGTGTGACAGAGAGACACAGAAAGACACAGAGAGAAAGAGAGAGATTGATTGGTATATGCCTTAAACAAATACATAACTTAAAAGTGAATCAATAATTTACCTTTTTTATAATCAAAAAAGTAATTACATGTAGGAGGATAATGCAGGGTGGTGGCAGAGGCAGGGAATGAAGAAGCACTGAGGGAGTTACAGAACCACCCTTACAACTAATCTTACCTTCTCATGTAAACCCTGCTAGTCTGTTTCATTAAAATAGTGAAGTTCTTTGTCTATGTATTCGGATTATCAAATTTGATTGTTATGATTTTAATTGAAATTGTATTGATTATATATATTTATGGAGTACAGAGTTATATTTCAATACACATATACAATGTATGATGATCAAATCAGAATAATTAATATATTCATCATTGCAAAACTTAGTCATTTCTTTGTGATGTGGACTTTTGATCTCTCTTCTAGCCATTTGATAACATGCAGTAAATTATTGTTAAAACTTGTTTCAAATTTTAAGCACTCAAAGTATTTTTCAGGTTTATCACTCAACATGAAACTAAGAGGACAGTAAAGGGTGGCTGAAACACACTAAACATGAGCAACCAGATTCTGACTGGAGAGATAAAGCATATGATCAAGTGAACAGTTCTGGGCTGTAACTACTGACCACCTTTCTTCATTAGTGCAAATTCTGATAAATTACAAAGTGAAACTATAGTCAAAATAATAAATGACACTAAATATCATGAAGAGGATAAACATAAATATTGGGCAAAAACTACATCTATAAATCCATTAGAAATAGAGTAGTTGGTAATATTTTAAAACAAAGGAGGAGCAGTTAACTAATGGAAAGTGGTTCCATAATGGTTTTCTTTTTATTGCTCAATTAGATCCCCAACTCCTACTAAAAATCATTTTGTGCTAGAATAATTGTGAGTAAAAACATTATTAAATACCGTTGCTATTTCCTCAATGATATTTGGCAAGATTGGTTTATTTGTACAATGTTATATTGTCAAGAAATTATTGGAGAAAAGCTGTTAAAATTTTAATTTCTGCCAGAACACTTTAGGTGTCAGAAATAATGAACTTCTTAGTACTCTGGCAACAGATTAAATAACATCTTTAAATATGGCTTGACATTTATTTGAAAGAGTTTTGTATTTTTTTCTCTTTTATTAAATTATGGCTGTCACCACATAAAGATGAAAAGATAAGGCCACAAATACAATAAGCAGGCATCAGATCTGCTCAGTCTGTTGAAAAACTTGCTGTTCTCAGCAGGTTGACTTCTTAATTATCTTACTATTTCAGAGCTCTACTATATAGTTTGCTTAATTATCTAATTACATATTTTTATTTCCCCTAAACAACACTGCCATTGCTTGTATGTGTTTCTGCCATTCAAATAAGTAAGGATGAAGTGGTAGAAAAAGATTACCTTAGATCTTGATCTCCTGTTCTTGATTTCCTTGGAGATAACTTCATTCATTTCTTGCTATCCAATGCTCTCCTCAAAGATAAGTTTGAGAAGGAACTATTAAACTCATTTTTACTAAGTTTAAAATACTGCCCATCATATATTTTTATATTTTCATTTTACATGAAGTAGATAAACAGATTTAAATTAGGGAACTAGGGGCATCCATAAGACATATGAAAGAATGAGCTTAAAAGACAAAGACTTCTGAAAAAAAGCATTGTAGATGCCTAGTCTTAATGCAGTTCTCTAGTTGAGATTTCAACTGGATGTGAGTAGTGTTATATAAGATGCAGAGGTTTGGGAAATAAGGACTGTATAATTTTTACATAATTTCTAATGAGTTGAATGCCTTGAAAATGAATTGTTCAAACCCAAAGAAGTATAAGAGGTTTTTAAAATATTTAAAGAGTGCAGCAATATATTAAAATAGCACACCTTTAGTTACTTAAACTTAAAATAGGTTACATGGATCAGAAATGATGTACAATGTAGATGCCGACTACCACAGCAAAGAAAAGTCTCCAGACATTTCGATGTCACCTGGCCTCTAACTTCTGGGAGCATCCATGGTGCTGAGGCCCAAACCTGGTCTACAATACAATATGTACTTGCTACGCCCTTCTGAGAAAGCTTTTAACTCTTTTATATTTAGTTTTTTAAAATTTTTTAAATAAGCATTTTATTTTGGAATAATTTTAGATTTATGGAAAAGTTGCAATGATACTACATAGATGAGCTCTTAATTTTTTTTTTTTCTTTTAAAGTCCTCAGAACCACACCCCTGACCATCATTTTTATTTATTTATTTTTTTAATTTTATTTTGTCGATATACATTGTGGCTGATTATTGCTCCCCATCACCAAAACCTCCCTCCCTTCTCCCTCCCCCCCTCCCCCCCAACAATGTCCTTTCTGTTTGCTTGTCGTATCAACTTCAAGAGCTCTTAATTTTTGACAGTCTTGCATTAATTTTGTCTGCCTGGTTAGATTTGTATGATTTTTTTTATTGGTTATGAATATTCATGTGTTCAAAGCTGATTGTCACCACTCGTGCCCAAGATGTGATGGCCAGATCCGTACTGGCAGCATGTGATTATAACCTGTGTCCCCCACCCAATTATCCTCAACCCCCTCCCCATCCCCCTTTCCCCACTCTGCTTTGTATCCCTAGGTGTGCTCTCTCCCTCTGCAAGTCCAACACACCACTGTGGTGTTTCTTTCCTTCCTTCTTTCTCTCTTAGCTCCCACTTACAAGTGAGTACATGTGGTATTTATCCCTCTGTGCTTTGCTTATTTCATTCCACATAAGTTTCTTTAAGCTCATCCATGTTGTTGCAAATGGGAGAATTTCGTTCTTCTTTATGGCAGAGTAGTATTCCATGGTGTGTGTGTATGTGTGTGTGTGATACACACACACACACACACACACACACACACCACATTTTCCTTATCTAAACATCTATTGATGGACATTTAGGTTGATTCAATTTCTTGGCTATTGTGAATAGAGCTGCTATGAACATGGGAGTGCAGGTATCCCTTCACCATGATGATTTCCATTCCTTTGGGTGTATACCCAGAAGTGGGATTGCTGGATCATATGGAAGATCTATCTGTAGTTGTTTGAGAAACCTACATACTGTTTTCCACAGTGGTTCTATTAGTTTACAGTCCCAGCAACAGTGTAGAAGCATTCCCTGCTCTTCATTTAAACCTCAAACACAAATCAGCTACAATCTCATAGTTTCACATTTTTTCTGTAGCCATTTTGCCAATATAGAAATTCATTCTTTCTAAATAACCTCCTCCTTTTGTTTTTATGATACTATTATCACCTGGCAGAACAGAAGAGAAGCATCTCAGATGTTCATCAGTCTTCAACTCTGGGCACCTAATTAAGTCTTCACATTTTTTTCAGTGACCAGCTGTCACTTCAAGTCTTAGTCACAAACTCAATGAGGATGAAAAGTGCTGATTTTTTTTAGCACATGCCTATTTATGGCTCTCTACCCAAAACCCTATCAGAGCTTTCAAGCTATTTTGATGATAGCTTTATATAGACAGGTCCTTTTCAAAGTTGATATAAATGTCTAATCTTTTAACAAATGTATCATACACCAATTGGTTCCCAACATACTACCTTATGTATAATGAAACAAGATTTGGGAAACAGAAGGCTTGGATTGAAGGTCTTTTTCTATTATTTCTTGGTTGTGTGATATTGAACAATTAACCTAGCTTCTCTCAGCTCTAGTTTTCTACTCTGCAAAATCTTAACAATGTTAGTACTGTGAGACTCAATGAGATCAAAGGTATTCCATTTACCGTTCTACAGATATCAGCTTTCCTGTTTCTTCCAGTAGCATTCTCAGTACACCTGACTAAGTTACCCTTGGAAACTTCTGTCCTGATCCCAATCTGAATTGCAGCCCTAGCGGGGTCCCTAGAATTTCTCTGAAGGAAATAGAATATAACACTATTTTCAGGGCCACTGGCTGGTGATTTCAACTCTGAGCCCTAGAATCGAAACACAGATATTTCCATTACTGGGCCTTTGCCATTGTCCTGGAACTGGCGTGAATGTCTACACTTCAGTCTAATGAATAGTAACAATGTCATTGTAGATAATGAAATTCCAATTTCAGTCCATCCTTGTGCTGCTGGCCATTTTCTTGGAGTCCACAGTAGATTCAGTTTTTTCTAGCACGATCATCTTGACTTTTCTCCCTTCCAAAATCTGTCTACTGTTGCATCACCACCTTCTATGAGTCTTAACAACTCACGGGACAACATGAAGTTTCCCATTACCCTCCAAATAAAAGTCATCTTTCCCATATCTAAACACTAGATTCATATCTAATTAAGACACTTGATTCATCCTCCTTTACAATATGGGCATTTGTTGACTATTTGAATTTCCATAGTAGACTTGAAGACACAAACTTTGTCTTCTTGTGATTGTTTAGGATGATGTTTTGTATATAGCTGGTGCTGAATAAATAAATGTTGAATAAATGAGTGAAAGGAGAGACAAATGCAATAATTATATAGAGAATACTCTTTAAATATATCTCTCTTCAGTAAGAATAAGCAACCACAGGCTAAAGCTCATTGCCTAAAGCTAACCTCCTGCTGTATTTTGGTATTGTATGTTAATATGAATAGGAAAAAATAGAATACATGCCCTTAAAATCAACTTCAAATAACTTCTAAAATATTAATTTTTAAATGGCAAAAATAAAACAATCGTGAGTTTGAGATGCTACATTCCTACATAAGACTAAGTACTAAGAATAAACAGTGCAACCGTTAAAGCATTTTACAGGTGGCCAGTGCTTATGTATCAAATGCCAGCTTATATGACAACATATTATTTTTAAGCATGACCATTTAAAATGTGCACATATTTTATACTTCAAAATATTATCAGTATTAAATCATGATTATTTATATTCTAATGGCTGTCCCCTCCAAAAAAATTAAATAAAATCTAGATCTTACATTTTTCTTCTTTTTAAAAATTAGTTGTTTATATTCATTGGTCAAAGCCATTAGTAGCTTGGGGATAGGGTTTACTGTTTTTAAAAAAGACAGTTAGAATCTGCATTTTAAAACATACTATCATTCTATTTTTAAACATATTCATGTGAAAGAATGTCTGAGCTGTAAGAATATTTATTTTATATTTTTTTATACAGGTAACTGTGAACTTATTTTTAGAATCTTAAGTAGACACTGAATTACATATTCTACAAGGGACTAATATATTTGACGCTATCATTGGAACTGGGCGATAAATTCGGCTGAAGCATTGGTCTCTTTATGCTGAAAGGACAAACTCCAAATTTCATGCCTAAGATGCTCCATGACTGGTAGTTTTTCTTTTGTTTCACTTTTTGTTACATTTTATTATTTTAATGTGTTTACTTTATAAAATGGTTTTGAGACATTAATCAAGTATATAATTGCATTTCAAAGCCATTGAGTAAGGGTATCTCTTTTTCTGTTTTATTTTATTTCACTTTTTAAAAAGTCCTTTTCATTCCCATCACTTTTCTATGTAGTTCTGCAACAGTTAACTGAGACTTTCTTTTGCTTTTAATATAAACTTATGATATAATTACTAAATAAAAAATAAGAATGATGGTCCTATTAAGCAGTCAATATGAGATAAAAAGCCAATTAAAACTCCAAATGGAAGTGGTGCATGAGAGAAAATAGCATAAATCGATAAGGGTAATGAGTTGATTGGTTTATAGATCTAAAGGTCCCCAAGGGATGTTTTAAACCCACATAATGGCCCAGAATGCCGAATTTTGCATTTGACAGATTTTATTGAACTAAAAGATTCTTAGAAGGTGATGCTCCTTCTTGGCTTCATGTCCAAAGAAGGCTCAAAAGTAAGTGAATTCATTTGGGGTATGGGATAAATTGCACACAATAAATTCACCTCAGAAGATCTTTGTCAAGATATTTAAAACATCTAAACAAAAAGCAATTAAGTGACAGAAATTAAGCAATATCTGTCAATAACCACCCTAAATGTGATTGGATTAAACCCCCCATTCAAAAGGCATAGATTGAACTGATTGGAATAAAAAGCTAGACCCAAGTGTATGCTGTCTTCAAGAGACCCATCTCACATATAGAGACACACACAGACTAAAAGTGAAGGGATGAGAAAAGATATACCATGCAAATGGAAACCAAAAACAAGCAGGAGTAGCTATTCTTGTAGCCGATAAAATAGACTTTAAAAGAAAAAACATAAAAAGAGACAAAGAAGTCCACTATATAGTGATAAAAGGATCTATCCAGCTGGAAGATATAACAATCATATGCACCCAATACTGGAGCACCCAGATATATAAAGCAAACAGTCTTAGACCTAGAGAAAGAAATAGTCCCTAATACGTCAATAGTGGGTGACTTGAACACCCTTCTCTCAGTACAGAGGACATCTTCTAGGCAACAAATCAACAAAGAGACACAGGATTTAATCTACACATTAGACCAACTGGACCTGGCAGATATATACTGAACATTTCACCCAAAAACTAAATAATATACTTTCTTCTCATCAGCTCATAGAACATTCTTCAGGATAGACCATGTATTAGGTCACAAATCTAGCCTCAGCAAATTTTAAAAAATTGAAATCATTCCAAGTATCTTTTAAGACCACAATGGAGTAGGACTGGAAATTAATAATAAGCAAAACTCTAAAAACATTACAAACACATGGAAACTACTAATAGGCTCCTAAATGACCTATGGGTCCAAGAAGAAATTAAACAGGATATCAAAAAATTTCTAGAAACTAATGAAAATAAAGATACATCATACCATAACCTATGGGATACTGAAAAAGCAATACTAAGAGGCAGATTTATTGCAATAAATGCTTACATCAAAAGAATGGAAAGACTTCAAATAAACTACCTAACACTATACCTTGAAAAATTTGAAAAACTATCGCTTTGCCTCACATGGATTTGTCACCTCTCTTCCTCTGGGAGTCAGAGCCACAAAAATGATTACTCAAAGCCCGTTTCTTCTAAGCAGTGAGATACCCCAAAGGGTTTAATTTCCTAGAACCCTAAAGAGAGGCATTCCTTCTTTTGGGAAATTAATCATGATTTGGGGTTCTCACCCACATTTATTCTCCAGACCAGAAGTTACAGGAAAAGAACATAGGTGGGGTTATGGCCAATTATAGTTTAACAGTAGAGGCTGGTAACATTCAGTAAAACAAGCAAAGTGACATTCCATAATGCAATTTGCAAAAGGTTAAGTTGATCCACCAACAAAAGCTTGATCTTAGCAAACATTCTCTTTACTTACAGCAATTTCCCAGTATCTTTACATATCAATCAGTAACTTGTCTGTCCTTGAGCCAGCAACCTCACTGTGCCACAACTCTCCATGCACATCAGAGGCCCTAGCCTGAGGAAAGTTTCCTGTCTTTTGCAAGGTTAACATTTCTATATGTAATTTCAAAAGGTTAAGCTAAACCTGAAACTACAGGGAACTAGGCCCTGTGAAATATATTTGTTTTATAGTATACACCACAAAAAACCACAACAATCCAAGCCTAAAAGTAGTAGACAGAAAAATAATTGAGGTCAGAGCAGAACTAAATGCAATAGAGACCCAAAAAACAATAGAAAAGATCAACAAACAAGAAGTTGGTTTTTCAAGAAGACAAATAAAATAGACAAACTATTAGCTAGGTAACAAAAACAAAAAGAGAGAAGACCCAAAAAACAAAAATCAGAAATGAAAAGGGAGACATAACAACCGATACCACAGAAATACAAAGAATCATTAGAGACTATTATAAACAACTGTATGACAACAAATATGAAAGTCTGAAAGAATGGGTAAGTTTCTAGACACATACAAACTACCAAGACTGAACCAAGAAGAGATAGAAAACCTGAACAGACCAATAACAAGCAAGGAGATTGAATTGGTAATTAGCAATCTTCCAACAAAGAAAAGTCTGGGTCCAGATGGCTTTACAGCTGAATTCTATCAAACTTTCAAAGAGGAGTTAATATCAATTCTCCTCTAACTATTCCAAACAACTGAAATACAAGCTACTCTCCCAAACTCATTCTATGAGGCCAACATAATTCTGATAACAAAACCAGATAAAGACACAGCAAAAAAAGAAAATTTCAGGCCAATATCCTTGATGAACCTGGATACAAAAATTCTCAACAATACATTAGTAATCAGAATATAGCAACATATTAAAAAAATTATACACTATGATCAAGTGGAGTTCATCTCAGGGATGCAAGGATGGTTCAACATACAAAAGTCAATAAATGTGATACATAACATTAACAAACTCAAGACAAAGACCATATGATTATCTCAATAGATGCAGAAAAAGCATTTGCCAAAATTCAACATGGCTTTAAGATAAAGACTCTCAACGAATTAGGTATAGAAGGAAAATATCTCAACACAATTAAAGCCATTTATGACAAGCCCACCACCTGTATCATTCTGAATGGGAAAAAACTGAGAACCTTTCCCTTAAGAACTGGAACAAGGCAATGATGCCCACTCTCACCACTTCTGTTTAACATAGTACTGGAGGTGCTAGCCAGAGCAATCAGGAAAGAGAAAGAGATAAAGGGAATCCAGATTGGAAAAGATGAAGTCAAACTTACCCTATTTGCAGATGGCATGATACTATGTATAGAAAAACCTAACAACTCTATCAAAAAAGTCCTAGAGCTAGTTAATAACTTCAGTAACATTGCAGGATGCAAAATAAATGACCCCAAATCAGTTGCATTTATATACTCAAATAGTGAACTAACAGAAAGAGAAATAAAGTAGCACATTTACAATTGTCATGAAAAAAAATAAAATACCTAGGGATCAATTAAACCAAGGAGGTGAAAGACCTCTACAATGAGAACCGCAAACCACTTCTGAAAGAAATTAAAGAAGACACAAAAAGATGGAAAGATATTCCATGCTTTTGGATTAGAAGAATTAATGTTGTGAAAATGCCTATACTACCCAAAGTGATCTAGAGATTCAGTGCAATCACGATCAAAATACCAATGGCATTCTTCATAGAAATGGAAAAAAATAATCTTACCCTTCATATGAAACAAAAAAAGACCCTGAATAGCCAAAGTAATCCTGAGCAAAAAAAATAAAGCCAGAGGCATAACACTACCTGTGTTCAAATTATACTACAAATCTATCGTAACCAAAATAGCATGGTATTGGTATAAAAATAGACATTTAGACTAGTGGAGTAGAATTGAGAACCCAGAAATCACCCTTCAGGCTTACAGCCATCTGAAATTGGAAAAAGGCAACAAAAATCTACATTAGGGAAAAAACTGCCTCTTCAACAAGTGGTGCTGGGAAAACTGGATATCCATATTTAGAAGAACGAAACTAGATGTGCATTCTCTCACCATACACCAAAATCAACTCAAAATGGATTAAAGACTTAAGTATAAGACCTGAAACTGTAGCATTACTAAGGGAAAATATAGGTGAACTACTTCAACAACTAGGTCTGGGCACAGACTTTATGAACATGAGCCCAAAAGCACAAGCAGTAAAAGAAAAAATAAACAAATGGGACTATGTCAAACTAAAAGCTTCCGCACAGCAAAGGAAACAATCAATAGAGTGAAATGACAACCTACAGAGTGGGAGAAAAATTTTGCTAACTATGCATCTGACAAGGGATTAGTATCCATGATATACAAGGAACTCAAGCAATTATACAGAAAAAAAAAACAAATAACCCAATTTAAAAATGGGCAAAGAAACTGAATAGACATTTTGCAAAGGGAGACATACAAATGGCCAACAGGTACATGAAAAAATGCTTAACATCACTGGTCATCAGGGAAATGCAAATTAAAACTACATTGAGATACCACCTCACTCCAGTTAGACTGGCTATAATCAAAAAGACAGTGAATAACAAATGCTGGTGAGGGTGTGGAGAGAAGGGAATGCTCCAACACTGCTGGTGGGACTGTAAATTAGTACAACCACTATGGAAAACAGTATGGAGGTTTCTCAAACAACTACAGATAGATCTTCCATATGATCCAGCAATCCCACTTCTGGGTATATACCAAGAAGAATGGAAATCATCATGTCAAAGGGATACCTGCACTCCCATGTTCATCGCAGCTCTGTTTACAATAGGCGAGACATGGAACCAATGTAAATGTCCATTGATGGATGATTGGATAAGGAAACTGGTATATACACACCATGGAATACTCTGCCATAAAAAAGAATGAAATTCTCCCATGTACAACAACATGGATGATCCTGGAGAAACTTATGTGTAGTGAAATAAGCAAAGCACAGAGGGATAAATACCACATGTACTCACTTGTAAGTGGGAGCTAAGAGAAAGAAGGAAGGAAAGAAAGACCACAGTTGTACATTGGACTTTCAGAGCAGAGGGAGAGAACATTCCTTGGGCTACAAAGTGGAGTTGAGGGGAATGGGGGAAGAGAGGGAGTTTGGGGATAATTAGGTGGGGAACACGGGGTACAAACGCAATTTGTGGTAATGGGTATGCTGCCAGTATGAATCTGGCCCTCCCATCATGGGCATGAGGGGTGACCATCAGCTTTGTATCTCATGAATATTCATAACTAATAAAAAAAAAGATCTTTGTCAAATAAGCTGGAGGCTATCCCATTATAAATACTAAAAATCAAATACAAAGCCATAATTTTATGGAAATGTCAGAATTTCAGTGTCTCAATTTTTGACAATTTATTTATTGTCCTCTTTAGAATTGCAGTCCTTCTGTGTGTAACTGCAGCCTACATAAAGGGTGACACAGCTTCCTGACTAGATATGCCTACTAGGGATAACAATGGAGAAACATATGTGAAATGTTGTCACTGTTCTGTTTAAGCTGTTCAGAATTACTAAAACAGTCTTCCAAGTGCTGGAAAAGAGATCATAATCCATAGTTCATCTGCTGCATATATTCTGAGTCAGAGTAAGAAGAAATAAGGAAAGGGTAGACAAGGGACTCAGTCAAGAGATATGTAGCTTAAATATAGGCGCAAAAGTATATTTTATTTTGTAACAGTAAAATGAGATACTTTAAGCATGAAGCAAATTAAGTAGATATAATTAGCTTTGCATATTGCTAGTTTCAAATATTGAAGAGGTTATTTTTTAATAATAATGAATGAATTAAAATTTTTTGGCCTGTTTAAAAAAATAAATAAAACTAAAGCTTAGTATAAAACACAACTTCAGCCTCGGTTTTAGTCTGCTCAGGCTATAACAAAATACCATGGACTAGGTAGTTTAAACAGTAAATAACTCATAAATAAACAGCAATTTATTTTCTCACAGTTCTGGAGGCTAGGAAGTCCAAGATCAAGATGCTGGAAAGTTCAGTTTCTGGTGAAAGCTCTCGTCCTGGCTTGCAGATGGCGACCTCAGGCTACATGCTCACATGACCTCTTTTGGGTGTGTGTTTGTGTATGTGTGTGTGTGAGAGAGAGAGAGAGACAGAGACAGAGAGAGGAAGAGACAGGGACAGAGAGAGAAAAAGAGAGATCGGCTGTCTCTTCTTGTAAGGGCACTAATCCTATTGGATCAGAACCCCACCCTTATGACCTCATTTAACCTTAATTACTTATTTAGAGACCCCACAGTGGGGGTTAGTACTTCAACATATAAATTTTGGGAGAAGAAACTACACACATTCATTCCATAACAGTCTCAAAATACATTATTTTGTTCTCACATGCTTTCTTCATCCCCTTTGTTTATGTATTAGCCCTTAGACTTCATACTCCTTCAAAAACCAATATATTTTTTTTGTATGTGCATGTGCATTTTGGTGTTCTGTATCTTTATATGAAGTCAAAATTTCCTACGCCAGATTTATATTTATAGTAAATACTCCAGATTTTATTATCTACTTTGTTTCTCTTGTGTATCATTTTTTTATCTTCTAAACAAATGGAATATACAAGTATCTACACAGTACCTTAATTTCTTTTAGATGTCTCTAAATTTTCTAGAGGATACATTGGCTTATATTTATTTGAAAATTTAAATTCCATCTTCTGGAAATAGGAATTCAAATATGTTTCTTGAAGACATAATTTGCAGTTTGATTAAATGTGTCTCCATTGAATATACATCAGAACATTCTATCAAAAAAGTAGAGAAGGTGAGAAGGAATCAGAGTAGCACGATATATTGGAAAGTGTATTGGAAAAACCTGGATATCAATCCCGGGGTTGCCACTGTGTGGATTTATGAACTTGGACTAGTCATTGAGCCCATTGAGTTTCTGTTTTCACATCAGAAAAATATGAATGTTATAGAATAGAATGTTAATATATAAAAGAATAGAATGTTATATAATAATTGTTTTACCCACACATAGAGTTTTTTGAGGATAAAGTGACACAACATATATCAAAAATACCATGGAAAAATTAATTTTCAAAGAAGCAATTAAGCATAAAAACAGGTTTTATGTATAGTTTTCTTGTATAGTTTTCTGTCTCTTCAAAATAAATGTAAGCATGAAAAATATAAAATGCAAACTTCTCTGTGTTCAAAAAATTAAGCATGGCAGGGTTCTCTCCCACCTCTATCCGATTTTGAAATTCTCCTCTCATATTTTTACCTTATATTTTGATTATATTTTTACCTAATTTTCAAGTTTGGCAGCTACTTGCAAAAGTTTTAGAACTGCCAATTTATTGGGTTATTATTTTTGAAGTTATCAGTTTTATTTGAACATATTTAAAGACAATAAGTAACATATGTTTTCTTATTAAAGTGGACTTTTGTCTGCATAATATTAGAAACAGACCAGAAATCTGGGCATTCATTTAAGACTAAAACAAAAGAAGCAAAACAAAAGCCTCTTTAAAAATTGCAAGAAATGAAGGGATTGTGAAAATGTTCACATAACGGTTCAACAAAATCTAACAGTGCAATAAAGGAGTTTCTGAGAAGTTTGCTCCCTGACCCACAGATGGCAGAACAATGTAGGAAACAGGAAATAAGTGTGTTCTCATTGTACTTGCTAAAGTCAGGCAAAAGGTTATTATGAAAATTATATGAGGTCAGAGCAAGTCAGGAAAGGAAGAAGACACCTCCAGTTGCTTTTCTTCTTTTCTGTGTATTTTGATAGGCCAATGCAGAGATCTTTTCTTTCATAGAATATATTGAGAATTATACTCAGACTGGAAGCTTGGAATTCAGCACGTGCTATAACTGACTTTTCCCAAAATGTGTAAGGGAAGTTGCTTGTGTAAATGGGCCAAAGGGATTTTACACATGGAACTTGTTCAGGTTGTTCCTATATTTTATTTCTTCTACATGAAGAATTTAAATTTCTATGTGACTAAGGATTACTAGATTGTGGACAGCTTGCCACATTTTAAAGCAGAAAAAGAAAAAAGATGATATTTTTCTGCATTGGATTTTATGGCTATGTATAGTTTTCCTTCTCTTCAAAATAAATATAAGCATGAAAAATATAAAATACAAACTTCTCTGTGATCAAATAATTAAGCAGAGCAGGGTTCTCTCCCACCTCTATCCGATCTTTATGGTCTTTAAATTAACCCTGTGCCATTGGCTTAAGACTGTTTATTTTCATGATGCATTCATGAAACAAGATTTTCTTTTTCTTTTTTTTTTGTCTTTTTCGTGACCGATACTCAGCCAGTGAGTGCACCGGCCATTCCTATATAGGATCCGAACCCGCGGCGGGAGCGTTGCCGTGCTCCCAGCGCCACACTCTCCCGAGTGCGCCACTGGCTCGGCCCCGAAACAAGATTTTCTAATTAGCTTTCCACTATTTAGATTGCCGCATAGGCTGTAAAATCTCACTTCTGTGAATGCTATCACATGAATTCACAGGTTATTTGAAGGTATTTGGTTATGCACAATAGGTGTTTCTTGCAAAGTTGTATGTACCTTAAACATAATCAAATCAGCTTTTAATACACCAAAGAGCAGGTATTGCTTTAAAGCATTGCTGCAGTGAATCCTCTGGAAAAAATAAATTTTTCATAATGTAAAAAATTAACCAAAAATTTAGTCTTGTGGATGTCCTAAGTAACCCAAAACAGGTCCTGCCTGTATTTAATTTTTTTCTGGGTGGGAGAAGAGCAAAAACAGTGGGAGTGGATTGAAGGGGCCCAAATCAGACAGGTAGTTTAAACCACACCCTGAAATCAGAGTTGTGGGGGGGGGTGGATAGGGAGCGACAGCAGGGTGGGACAAGTTGGAGAGGGTGCCTGAGGGAAGAAGGGGAAGTGAATGTTTGCAGCAACAGAACAAGTTCCTGTGGTTAAGGCAAGTCTGGTTTTCAGGCATAATAGCTTCACACCTGGCAGAACAGTAGGAGGTTGATTTGTAGGAGCTCTGAGCCCCCAGAAAACTGTATCACCAATTCTTGGGCTGGTCTTTGAGCTCAGTGAGTTTCTGTTTCTATGGATTTCAAGCACAGTCTCCTCTCTTTTAATGTGCAGATGGTAGTAATACCATCTATCACATGCATAATAGTTTGCAGATATTTTTGGAAAGTTATTTTCCATGCAATCTCTCTTGTGATCCTGACAAAGAGTCTCTAGGACTTTAGTATGAATGGACTTACCAGGTAACTACGAAAAACATCGACTACCTGGTTGTGGCAAAAAAAAAAGGCAAACGAAAAAGTGCAAAAAGGAAAGGAAGCATAAATTATTCATTCATCATTCATTCGTCCATTCAGCATTCTCTATGTGACAGACAGTGTGCTAGGCACAAAACAAGCATGATTCCTGTCTACCTTCATGAAATGCATAGCTTAATAGAGTGATATTAAACTAATAAACTCATAATGCTCAATTACAAGTTATAATTGAAGAGTGGAAAATGTTGATCAGGGCTTCTGAGGGAGCAATATTTAATCCGAAACCTGAAGAATAATACATACTGACTATGTGCTCACATTGACAATAGGGAGGTATTATTATTATCTACATTTATTGTCCATTATCATCATCCATACCTTATAGATGGAAAAACAAAGTTGTCAAGAGGTTGAATGACTGTCCAAAGTCACACACTTTAGTAAACAATGGATTTTAACTGGTTTTCTTGGCTTTAGTGCACTTCACCACTGCACACTGTTGCCTCACAACAGAAAAGGGGATTAGACAGTAGTCTGGCCAAGTGCTAGGGAATTTCCTAAAAAGAGAAATCTGAATATGAACTTAAAACTCACAGCTTTGCATAAATCCTCCAGACCCTCAAGCAATACAAAATGTCAAAATCAGCATCACTGTGGTTGCCATTACTGGTTATAAACTTCGGGGGACTCTAACTACAGGAATTATTTAAAAATAGTCTTAATGAAGAAGGGAATTGCTGTAGGTAGCCCCTGAGCCAGAGGTCACCTGAAAGCTGGAAATTCTCTTATCCCATTCAAACTGAGTTAGACTTTATCTCCTTGTAATAGAGACCAAGGAGAGTGAGTCAAGAGAAAGAAAATTAACATACTATATATGACACTTCCTGCGTGTAAGATTTTTTAATTGTGTTCAGCTATTTAGGGTAATTACACCTAATCACATAATTCCTGTAAATTGGTGAAGTGAGATAATTTAGATGTTTAACAAGAAATGTAGATTAAATAATTATAATGTATAGCTGTAATTTATGGATAATGATGGGCAAATTTTAAACTTTGCAAAATAGTGTAATTTGAGCCTTCATGGAAAGGTGCCTCACCATTTCTGTTTCCTATTTCTGACCACGTGCAATAACTATGAAAGCTACATAATGTAAACTTAAGGGCTTCCCTCTGTTACTAGAACAGCCTAAATATAGAGTAGTCTTAAGAGACTAATGTGGTTTTAGCTTCCTCCTAAGAATTTTACATGAAATGAACTGCCTTAGAAGGAATTCAGGATTCCAGCTGTTCTTTAAGTGAGCATTGAGAAGACTGAAACCTGCAGACATCAATGGCAACTCTGATCCTGGAGTTCTTGTTCATGTGCTAGTTAAGTCATTGAACACATATTGATCAGTGGCTATGATGTGCCATGGGTTGTGCCAGCCAAGAGCTGAGCATTCTATAGGGAGTAAGGTCCAAGGGAGCCGGGAATAGAGAGAAGGTGACTAAGGAGGGCATGCCCAACATTGCTCAGTCTTGCCAAGAGAGCAACTAAGATAAGGATCTTTCAACAGGGAGCTGACATTGGTGACTTTATGAGACCTTGCGATGGAGTGGTGAATGTTAAAGTCAGAGGGACTAGGCTGGGAGGCTGGTCACAGGTAAAGTAGAGAACGTTTCTTAAGTAGTTTCACGGGAAAGTAGAAGGTAAAATCAGATAGAGATAGAAAAGGGGGCATAAAGTTTAAGGGAAACTGCTGTCCTATGACACCCCAAATGGAAAAGGTTTATAAGAATCCTGACGGGAAGTATAGCAGCAAAACTTTATCAAAAACTTGCGTGCCAAATTTTTACCTTATCCATTATCCTCATGTATTCATCACCCTTATGCTGTGAGGTATCTCCTATTATCCTCATCGTACAAGTAAGGAAACTGAGGTGTAGAGAGGTTGAATAACTTGCGCCTGATTGCTTGGTTAGTAAGCAAGACCAGTGAAGAACTCCAGGTCTGTCTCACTCTGGAGTCAGCATAAGTGGACTTTCCATAAGTAGAACTAAACAGATGAGACTGAGAGTATCTGAGCAAAAGCTCCAGTTCCCAAGAAATTTGGAGTGGATGTAACCCAATGAAGAAGTGGAGGGAGAACCCTCAAAGAAATGTAGCACCATTTTAACAGAAGGGAAAGATAGCAGTGGAAATGCCGTTGTAAGGTGATAGGCTCATTGTAGAAGGTTAGTGGCATTTTCATGTGAGGACTTAAGGATAAGTCATCACGTGAAAAGATTGAGGTTAACCTTAACCAAGTTAAGGTTGCTGACAATAAAATTAGTATTTGTGTGAATTTGGTATGGATGTGCAGGTGTAAAGGCCAAGAACTGGACTGATATACAGTTTGGCTTTGCCAAGCAGGTGAGAATGGAGACTAATGGCCCAAGGATAGTAACAATGGTTGTGGTCATTAGTGAACCTTGGATTTTTATTATGAGAGGAAAAGAAGTCAAGCAAATAGAGCCACTGGCTAAGCTACTTGTAGAAGATTCTGACGAGGAGAAATTCGAAGCAATCCATTTACAAATATGACCGGGAATTAAGTAAATGACCTAAAACATGAAGAGGCTGTACTTAGAGTGAACAATGACTGAACATATTATTTTAGAGGTCAGCCAGAATGGAAGTTGTCCCCAGGTATTAGGAGAGAAAATAGCCCCTAAAGGATACTATTTCTAAGAAAATTTAGTTTCGGGATTATATCAAATACCTCACTATATCCTTAGTCAGTTTCTTAGAAAAGAAATACACATTCAGCAGGTGAGCATACTTATTTAAACACGTTAAACTAAAGTTAAGTTTTCTAATGCCCATATATGATTAATATAAATAGCTATAAAATGTATTTCAGAGTATTTGGTATCAATATATTTTTGGATAATAAAAATATTTTATGCAAAAAGAAAAAAATGTGATTAAGAACCAAAATTATACAGACAGTGTATTGATTAATCCCTGCAAGTGGTAATCACAGCCACCTAAACAGGAAAATAATGGTTTGTTGACGTATTAATTACAATATGTAGACAATAGCAAAGAAAAGATTAATTAGTCAAGAGTAGTAACCAGATAAAGCTGAAATTAGAGGAAAGTAGAAAAAAATCAGAATATGAAAAAATGTGTGAGTAGCATGAGGAAAGAGGATAATTTGTTATTAAATCAAGTGTAGATATTTCTGAAAAGTAATGATTAATTCCAAATGACAAAATCAAAATTATTATTAGATAAGTCATTGAAACATAGAGAATACATAATTAAATTATGATAAAATACATAATTATCAACAACAGAATTTCTGTTTCCTGGAATTTAATAATTCACCACATTTAAAGTGAACATAAACTCTATTTTTTGTCCTTTATTCTAACCCTTCAGAATTTCAACCATAGTTTGTATGGTAAAAATTGCTTCTTGGCGAATGATTAGTTGCAATAAGTATCATTATGATATTCATTATTATTGTAAATTTGATATTGGTCTTTCAACTCGTAAGTCAGATGAAGAAAGGAATATGACACTATATGTGTCTCTGTGTGTGCTTATATGTGCATGAGTGTGCACATGTGTGTTTCTGCCAAAGCATGTGGATATTCACATATGTGTGTGTGTCCATGTGTACATGTGCATGTGTATCTACGTGTATAGGCCTAGAAATCAGTGAACCTGGTGTCTTTTCTTGTAGAGTTAGTAGTCATGATTTAATTATATTCACATTAATTATACGGTTTTCCAGAAAAAATTTGTTGAATAACCATAACCATGTAATTCTCACTCGTACCAGAATCATGACGTGTAATCCAAGAATAGTTAATGTAAAAATGTATTCTTAAAAGTTATAAAATTCTTGGTATGATAAATGAGAAAACTAACAATAATTTCACATTAAATGTATAACATTACAATAGTTCCATACATTTCTTTCTTCCTTAATGTTTCGTGGTCATTTTTAATGAGAGAAGAAAGGAAGAAAGCGCCTAACTGGAGATAGAGTGTTTTAAGTAATATACAGAAAAGGGAAGAAATCACAGCTGCTTCTGTGTTTCAGAGGCAGACCAAGAAAACTCATCATGGCTAAGATTGGGGGCAAGAGAAGCATGTGACTGTTCTTATTCATAGTTCTGTGTTCTATAAAACTGTATTGTTTCCTCTGAGTAGCTGAGGAAGAAAGGCTCTCTCCTTTTCTGATAGCTCATTTAGAACCTATAAATGCTTTCCTCATCAGGCTGAGAAAATTACATCACTGATAAATCAACCTGATATACCCTTTTGAATCCTAGTCTCCAGGGAGAAAGTGTGGCATTTTTAGACATTAAGACTATTTTGGATTCTTTTGAATTCCTCTAAGAGCAATTGGGTCTGATGTGATGGGTTTTTTCCTTATCTCCTGGGCTATGAAGAGCTCTTTTATCATCCCAGCATTTGGGTTGGCAGAGTCCCTGGAATAGGTCAGAAAAAAGCTCCTACAGAGATTTTTATATTACAGCATTGTTAGCTAAATTAATTCCTTTGCCTAGATTTTTTTCCCTGAAGAGAAATTTTGTGAAGTTAATTGGAGTCTCAGGACAAGGACTACAAAAGACAGAATTTCAGCTGGGTCAAGCAGGCATATTATCTCAAAACCAAAAAGATCAATTATGAGGGAGTATACTTGACTTTTTATATAATTAAATCCTGAAAGGAAACTTAATTTCATCTAGTCCATCCCTTTTCCCTCAAGGTAAAACAGTTCATGAAAGTTTCTAGAGGGGTGCTTTTTTATCTTATTATTCAGGATCTATAGTGAGAAAAATTATATAGCCTTTCATGAAGTCTCACGACTATGAAGTATTTTGCTCAGGAACCTCTCCCTTTCTCTAACTTAAATATCATGTTCTGAAATTTTATGCAATTATTGCCTAATCTCTCCGCTAAGGAAACAGAGAAACAAATATTACTTTTTCATTCTAAATTCTTATTTATAATAGCCTTAGCATATCTTGACTTTAAAGACACGTCGATTTATTATTTTTTTTAATTCTTGTATTCTTTCCCCATCTGAAGTCATGTTTATCTTTCATGTCTCTTTCATTTGTTATCTGTCTTAGATAAACATAACTCGTTTCTTACTAAATTTTTAAATATTAACTTTTATTTTAGTGCAGTTATTGTACGTATGTCTCATTATTATACATTAAGCTAAATCTCCTTAGGAAGTAAATGTATATTTTAAAATTCATACCTATATATGTGTATATGATGTTGATTTACATTATGGATACACTCTATTAAACTTAATCAGGAAGGTTAACCTATAAACTGGTTTTGCCACTAGGTGGCACTGATCTGCCTTTGGAAAATGCTACCTTAATGAACAATTGCTTGAGAAAAATTATTTTTTTTAAATGAAGAAATGTATCAATTACCTTAATCAATAAACTTTAGTGTGCAATGACTTTTTAATATATGTAAATATCTGTTATTTAAAAGCACAATAAAAAGTTAAGAGATCAAACAACAAATAGGTATTGCTCTTTTCTGTACTAACATTTTTATCCCTCCAATGTCATAGTATATGCAGGAAACATAGAGTTCAACATTAAATTTAAAATTTTTCAGCCTTGCCAATCTTCGCTAATGTGTTCTACAAAAATGGTTCATTACTTTTCACTGTATTATCGATCCTGGAGCTAAAATTTAAATTACTTACTAGGGTCTGGTTTTGCATATTTGGCTATCAACTTCTTTTGGGGTAAGGTGTTCACTTGCTTTTTCTGCTTTAACTAATTATAACAAATCTCATAGTAAAAAATAATTATTTCCTGATATTGTGTTTACCAGACTCTTTGATTAAGCCAGGATTTCTTTTTAGACAGAAAGATATATTTTATATTCCACAAAGATGCATAATTAGAAAATTATATTGTTGAAAAAAATACATTTTATACCTTCCAAATTCAGATTCATTGTAAAGTATATTTAAAATGGGAATATTTGTCTTGGATCATTCAACTCTAACTTGTCTTTATTTTTTACTAATGAAAGGTGGCAAATGCAATATATTTGTTTAGTTTGGGCATGTCCTTTAGACATCACAATGCTTCAGACTAAACAAAAAATCTATGTCAAGGTTCTTAATTCTGGAAATGTGAATCAGAATTACCTGTGCAGGTGATGGGACTACAGAAACCAAGGCTCCACCACAGATCCATTATTTATTGAATCAGAAACTGTCAGGGTGAACATGGCCATCTGTAGTGTTTAAAAGTTTTCAGGATAGCTTTGGTGAGCAGTGAGAGATGAGAACTTTTGGTCCTCAAAGAGGAACTTTAATTCAAGAGCACCATCTTATTTAAATATTCTACACTCTGACCAAACACTGGAATCTGAAGCCATTATCATGGGTTTGTCCCCAGCTCTTCCCCTTTCTAGTTCTTTGACCTTATGTCACTGTGCTTCAGATTTCTTAACTATATCATGGTAACAAAAAGAACATCCACCTTAACAGGACTAATCCATATCAAGTGCCCAAAACTTAGCCCTCAACAGGTGAGGGCATCAACATCACTATCATCAACATCATTATTATTTTCATGCAGAAGTATAGCTGCTCTATATATAGATAAGCTGCAAATTTTTGCTATATTATTTTTGCTATCTTTATTTTTATTTTTATGTTATGGAAAGGAAAGTGGAGAAACAAGGTAACAATTTAAAACACACAAACTCTTCATAAATAATATTATAAACTTCTGGAGTCAATAGGAAATTGGTCATACAGAAAATTCATTCATGGATGGTTGAGCGTTAATTTCATGTCTTTTCCTTTTTATTCTATTGTCATTTGAGATTTGTTCAGAGTTTGCATTTATAAAAGTTAAAAATTTAAATGAATTTTATAGGTAAAGGATTTACATTTTGATTTCAAGACATTAAGACAATATCATGCAATTAACATTATAACTATACTCTTCTTAAAAGAAGCATTTAGTAACTGAACCTTACTGAGACTTTGGTATGTTTGAACTCCATCCAAAACATTTTCAGAGCACATACTATTGCCTTGAGTGCCTCTGCCATAAATAGAGTCCAATGTGTATTTCACAATTTCCTCTGCCTGAAATTATCTTTCTCTTTTTATCTGTGATTGATGTTTTCTTCATCCTTCAAATTTAGCTCAAGTATCACCAGCTCCAGAAATCCTCCCAACAGGCCCTCAATCCATGTACTCTGAAGTCCACCAATCCCGTTGCTTTTTTTACCTTTGGGATGTTGTACTTTATAGCGCTTGATATTTCTAACCCTAGCATCGTGGTGCCTTTTAATCTGAAATTTATTCCTTTGATAATTATGGTGTTTTTTTTCTTATAAATTTTATAATCACAGATATGCTCATATTAATAAAACTGACAACTTCTAGATTATATGCCAAATAACTGAGGCCTGGATAATTGATTTCATAGTTTACTGGATAGATTGTGTAAAGAGTGAGTCAAATCTGGCATTTAAAATGAAACAGAAAATATGACCCATCAGGGACACAGCAACTTGGTAATTAGAATCCTTGAAATAATGTCAACATCATCCACCAATCCAATTAACAAGAAATATTTTTGGAAAAAATTATGTAGAGACAACATATGATATCTAGTGTGGTGCCCCTTTGTTTGAAAGTTCCATCAATAATTGAATTAAGCAGCCTTTTTATTTTGTTTTTTGACCATGTATGCAAAATGCATTCCATGATGTTTTTTATCCGGAATTGAGCCTTTTTTTAAAGTAGACAGGAAGAAAGTAGAAAGGCTTATGTTGGCTTTATAAATTATAAGAGTAAGGTATGTTTTTGATATTTATCAAGGAGTTAATTAAGTGATTCATTTGCTGTTTCATCATTATATTGTTATAGCATGTTGATGTGTGATTTAGTTTCCATTAAGTGTTGCTAGAAGATTAATCTAGTTTAAGATGCTGACTAGGCAAGCAAAATGATCGCTCCCTGCAAGCATTTTTATAATTAACTTAGCAGGAGAGATAAATAAAGAAGTAATCTTATAGTCGCACAGAGGACATGATATGTCTGGTCTCTGAAGAAACACATTTTAAATAGCAATTCATTAATTTATAGATGGGTTTTTGTAGGAAAAAAAAAGGCTTCTCACTGGATGTTAAATCATGATATGTTGCCCAAATTTGCAGTAATTTTTAATTTAGATGGCCAAAAAATGTGAGGACAACAAAGTACATGCTAAATAGTGCAATATATTACCTACTGGTAACAGCAAAATGTGTGAATGGGTGTAATTTTATATAATTTGTTGTGTCTTTCCATGTGCAGGAAAAAGAAGACTATTCCACTGTTAAAATTATAGGTCAAATTTGAGAAAAAAATTGCCTAGTTTAGATTCCTACATTTCTGAAGTGTAAGTATCCTTTTATTAAAATGGCAAATAGGTCTCATATATGCAATTACTGTTAAATGTATAGTGAGACTTCCGGCATGGGAAAATAGAATAAAGCACACCCAGACACACCTTGAATTCCCAAACATGTGTTGAAATCTCATGACAGTTACAAGAACAAGAAGTATTATCTGAGAAATCAGCATATGAAGGAGAGCTTCCTCCATCACAGACTGCTACCGGCTTCAAACTGCTTCTGGGATAACCAGTTATGGTCCCATGGGATATCAATCAGTCTTCCCAAGCCAAATTCAAAGAGGAAACAGAAACTGTACTCAGGTAGAATCTTTCCTCTAACCTTCTCTTGTTCCTTTGGCACCCTGATGACTTAACACTTAAACCTAAATTATACTCCATTTCTCTGACCAATAATAAGAACTGGCATTTATGTAGTGCTTATTTTAGACTAAACTCTGTTCTGAGTGTTTTATCAATATTAGGACATTTAATCCTTTTAACATTTCTATGGGGTTAAAATAGTATTATTTTCGCATTTTCATTTTACAGATAAAGAAACCAAGGCCAAGAGAATAGCTTACCTGGCCAAGGTCACAGAGCTGTATAAGTGATGAAGCTGGAATTCAAACCAAGGAAGTCTGCTCCAGAGATCGTGCTCCTAACCTATATTCTAATGCACCAAAAAAAAACCCCACACCATCAAACAAACTCTGTCCTTACTTACATACCTTTTGGGAATGCAAAGAAAAAACTAAAATATTTGGATGTAGAATGCTTTCCTCCCTCCCTCTCTTGTGCCCCCACCCCATGTTTTATTTCTTGCTTACACTGATCTGTAGATGTAATTTGATTCCATGTATTGAGCTTAAGAAAGTCAGGAAGTAGATTTCAAGTTTTATATGTACAGAAACACCTCCTGGTTTCTCAACCGGAGGAGGTTAGCGCTCGAGGTTAGCAATTAAACTTAACTTAGACTCATTTAAAACAAAGTCAAAATTAAGGAATCTGATTCTGTGATATGGTGTGTTTTTAGAAGGCTTATGTTCTCTCCAAACCACCTTGTCCTCAGGGAAATTCATTACCTTACAACTAGACTTGTGGCAGATCCAGTTCAAATTGGTATTTTGAGCATAAATATGTAGTTGAAATTTTCAGCTAGGTAAATGCTTCAGATAAACAGCTTCATTATTTTTTCCTGTGTAACTGAGGATAATTGTATAAATTATAACTAAATTCTATAAAAACTATGATCTCCTTGTAATTACCCCAATTAATGGTCTTAATTGACATAATAATTCACTTCTTAGCTTAATACCTGAGGCATCTTTATTAACTCTCGACATGAAACACTTATTGCAATTGCTCATAGGATATATGCCTAACAGGCCTTCCGCCCTCAAATATATACAGAACTCTCTTGACTTACAAACAGGATGCGTTCTGAAAGGTGATTGTCACCCTCTTTGTAAGCCAAAGTAATATCATTCAACCATGTGCTTTCATTACCTGTTTGAGGCAGGAAAAGAAGACAATTAGTAGTAGAACATATTTATAATTTTTTTGAAGGTGGAAACTTCTAGGGTAAAATTTCTCATTCTTTCTATGTAGGATCTGGGCACTATACTGATGACCATGAAGATAAACTCAAAAAGCAAAAATAAAGAGAAAAGTTAATGAATGTAGAAGTTTGGCTGACCTACTACTATATCATGATTTTCTGAATTGCCCAACTAATATCAATATACAACAAAATAAATCATTTCCTTTGGGCCAAAATGTAAGTTCCCAGGAACAGAAAACCTTGATATTATTTCAGACAATAAATAGCTAAAGCCATAATGCAGCTAGAGGAGCTTGAAAAAATTCTATTAACTCAGTGAAATTCTAGTTTCCTAGTTGATCCAATGAACCTGTCCTGAATGACCTGGAAATCTCTTTTGGTGATTGATTTTTTTTTTCTTTTTCTTTTTTCTTTCTTTCTTTTTTTTTTCTTCAAATAAAAAAACAAACTACAAACTAGCACATTTGCAAGCAAATGTCAGAATTGCAGAAATGGAAACAAATTCAGATATTGTTATCTTAAGGGACATAAATGAAGAAGCAAAAACTGTGAAATGTTAGGTTAAAGATTGAGCAGTACTGAATCCTGAGCTTCCTTACAGTTCTAGAATGTCAAATGTATTACTCATTTTGGAAAAAACTTGTCATGTCAACATTTTGTTAAGTTATGGATCTTAAGTTCCTGATAAGGATTGGATCGCAAGGAGGATATATTTACTGTTGAAAGGCCCCATACTAAAAACCAGATGAGTGGTAAGGGAAGAATCTTTGTACTTTAATCAAGCATCTTATGTATTTAGACAAGGTGTTAGATTTACATGTTGAGACCTACTCCATTAATGAATTATGCCTTACAATGCTGTAAATCTGAAATAACAAATAATGTATCCTATATGATAAATTAAGATTTTAATACTGTGTGATTGTGTATGGCAGGGAAAATAAATTTTTGAGTTCTTGATTTTAAAGAACAGAAATCAATCTCTGGTAATTGGTAGTATTTATAAAAAATGTAGATTCTACTAACATCTATATGCTATGACTCTTAATTCTGCATCTCTAGACATGAAGTATTATTATTATTATTATTATCATTATTATTATTATTACTTCTAAAAGCTTTCAGTAGAGGAGGAATGTGATGAGGTTTGGTAATTCCAGTCTGCAGCAGTGGTGTCCACTACCTTAGAGAAGCTGACTTGTAGGTGATAGCAAATGTATCAAAATAGGCACACAAGGAAGTAAGAGACAGAGCTGATGACTAATCTATAAAAGGTTGGTTAATGGTGTGGAGAACCCCGCTATGCTTGAATTGTTATTGTGCCAGTCAATATGTTCGAGTGATGTAATCCAGAGGCATTTGGTTGTATAATTGCAGAGCAAAGATGTGGACTGTAGCACTGACCCAGGGTTGGAATTCTGTGGGCAGTTCCAGTGGAATGATCGGGAGGAAACATAGTCAAAATACTGGTATGAGAGCCGTTTGGATGGTAAATCAGCCTTTTAGAAGGCCGAGAAGCAGAAAAAGTCAGGAGGAAGCTGATTGAGATAGGATGAAGGAAGCAAGGGCCTGGACATCCCAGTGAGATCAAGTGGCAGGTACAGAATGTAGAAAAGAGGAGGGAAAATAAGAAGTTCTAACTGCTCCTTATCAGTCTCCTTCCCACATAGGGTTGTGGTGAGGATTAAGGCTGATGGTACATGTTAAAAGTTTAGGAGAATCCCTGATACATGGTAAATACTCAATAAATTCTAACCAGTTGTAGTAGTGGTAGTAGCAGCAGCAGCAGTATTAGTAGTAACAGTATTAGAAGTGGCAGCAGCAAGGGTAGTTTAGTACCTTTCCTGCCTATTGCAATAACCTCTTGTCTGTTTCTTCAGAATCTAGCTTCTGGTATAACCTCCACACTGCCACAATGGCCCTCTGATTAAATCATCCCATTGCTTCCTATTGACCATAGAATAAATCAAAATTATTTAGCTGGGTGTAAAAGAACTCTCTGAGTTTAGCGCCAGCACCTCCATATCCACATGCATGGATTGAGGGATTGAGCAGGTAAAAGACCATGAAATACAACCATAGTGAACCTCCCATCTTTCCATAGTATAGCAAGCACTCTCATGACTACTCCAAGTTTTCTGTACTTGGAAATTATTTTTGTGTGCCTGTGTACATGTGTGCTTATGTGTGTTTGTGTGTGTGTGTGTATTCTCCTTTGTGAAATCAATTATTTCTAATTAAACTAGTCAGAATTAATTTTTCTTCCACTTCTACTTAATCATAAATCTATTGCAGCATTTCCCACATAACAGCAAATTTATCTCAAGGACTCCAAAAAATACTTCATATCTAATATTCACTAACTAAACATTTGGAGAATAAATAAATGAGTGAATGCTACAGTTTGAACATAAAAAGTAATGCATTCAATTAACTACAGTATCTCAGTGTACCTTTATTATGATCTCACACTTTTAGATTATGAATAGATATATTTAGGAAAATAGTTTGTCCATAATAAATTGCCTATTAATCATTAAAAAGTTAATGTTATACAGTGTACAATTTTTAAAAGTTAATATCGATTCTTAACTCCTAGACAGTACAATATCAATAGTCACTATTTTAAAAGTAGCTTCAGTTCCCTTTAATATATGTGATATTTATATTCTATTT
The DNA here is from genome assembly GCF_027409185.1 of Cynocephalus volans. Classification (NCBI taxonomy): domain Eukaryota; kingdom Metazoa; phylum Chordata; class Mammalia; order Dermoptera; family Cynocephalidae; genus Cynocephalus; species Cynocephalus volans. The sequence continues at coordinate 158,719,634 of NC_084460.1, forward strand.
ATGAATTTAAAATGTGCATATATATGAAATTAATCTGTTACATTTAAAAGCAATAACCATCTATAAATCTTTTTTAGTTGATGAATTAAATAGTTAAGAGAGGTAGGAGAATATAAAAGTAAAATAAATTTGTCTAGACATTGTGCAGAAATTTATTTCTCCCCCATGACTTTCTGTCAAGAGTAGAGAATTATGGAAGCCTAAAAATTGAAAAGTTTGATGGGCTATTTCAATTTCTAGTAAGTAGTCCTGAGGTTGAATGAGAAGAAATTCAGCCAAGAAAGATGTAGCAGAAGGATGCTGTGTGCAAATTTCCTTTGTTGGGATTTTCGTGTAATCGACTCAGCAGGGCCAGAGGAAGGAATGCTTAAAGCGGCAGTTAGCTTCTTCCTATTGCAAAGACATATGTCTTGATTTGTAATTTACTGGAAAAACAGGTTGCACAAACTTCACTTTATGTCATCTTTCCAGCTACGGGAACTAGTATAGGCATGTGTGCAAAGAACACATTGTGCCCCCTTTTTAATTTCCCAGAAGTTTTTTTCTTTTTTTTTTTAATAAGATCCGTTTTATTACAAATAATCACTGAATAGTTAGCTTTTATATTGCATTGTCTTTCAATGCAATAAAAAAGGCAAGACTTTTAATAAAAATAGACATCCTATTCAAACAGTTGAATTTCACAGGGATGAAATGAACAATACTAGAAATCTTACAGGAAACGAACTATGGGAAGTGTTAGCCTAAAATGATTAGGACCTGAAAGGAACCAAAAATTTGATTTTGTAGAAATAAAATCTATTTTTGACCTTCCTTTCACCATTATTCAACTTTAGAACATTTTCAACACTTCAGAAAGAAATTTTATAACCTTTAGTTACAGCCCCCTTCTTTTCTATCCCTAAACAAACACTAATCTACTTCGTATGTTTTCAAAGTTCATCCGTGTTGTAACATGTATCCATACTTCATCCCAACTTAGTTATCCATTCATTTGTTGATAAACATTTGGTGCTTCCACTTTTTGTCTATTTCCATTCCCAATAGCAGTGTATGAGGGATCCTATTTCTCCATATCCTCACCAACACTTGCTACTGCCTGCCTTTCTTATCACAGCCATCCCTGTGGGTATCAATTGCTATCTTATTGTGGTTGTGATTTGCATTTCCCTGATGACTAATGATGTTGAGCATCTTTTCATGTCCTTATTAGCTACTTGTATATTCTCTTTGTAGAAATGTCTATTCAGATCCTTTCTCCATTTATTAGTGGGGCTATTTATGTCTGCATTATTGATTTGTAAGAGTTATTATATATTCTAAAAACAGATCCCTTATATATAATCCAAAAATATTTTCTTCATTACCATGGGCTGTTGATTCACTTTATTAATGGTGTCCTTTATAGTATTCATTATGATGAAGTCCAATTTATTTATTTTATCTATTGTTGCTCATGCATTTGGTGTCATATTTAAGAATCCATGATTGAAGCCAAGGTCATGCAGATTCACCACTATGTTTTCTTTTAAGAGTTTTGTAGGTTTAGTTCTTACATTTGTTTTATTTTAAGTTAATTTTTGTATATGTGTGAAATAAGGATCCAACTTAATTCTTCTGTGTGTGGATATACAGTTGTCCCAGTATAATTTATTGAGAAGACTATTCTTTCCCTGTTGAATGGTCTTGGCACCCTTGCTGAAAATCAGTTGATCATAGACACATGGGTTTATTTCTGGGTTCTCAATTTTATTTATTAATCTATCTATCCTATGTCAGAACCATACTGTCTTGACTACTGTTGCTTTGGAGTAAGGTTTGAAATCAGGAACTGTGAATTCAACTTTGTTCTTTTATAAGATTGTTTTAGCAATTCTCAATCTTTTGTAATCCACATGAATTTTAAAATTAGCATGACCATTTTAAAAATGAAACCAGGTGGTAATCTGATAGGAATTGGATTGAATCTGTAAATCAGTTAGGGGAGTATTGCCATCTAAACAATATTAGATCTTCAGATTTATGAACATGAGATGATTCCCATTTATTTAAATTTTAAAATTTTTTTAACAATGTCTGTAATATTCAGAGTATAAGTTTTGAACTCCTTTTATTAAATGTATTCCCAAATATTTTATTATTTTTTATTATATTGTAAATATAATTATTTTTTAATTTATTTTTGGATTGTTCATTACAATTGCGTGGAAATACAATTGATTTTTTATATTGTTTTTCTACTGTGTAATCTTGCTGAACTCATTTACTTCTAACAATTTTTTAGTGGATTGCTAAATTTATAGGATTTTTTTTTATATTATCAATATACAATGTAGTTGATTTTTGTGTGCCTTTACTGATCCTCCCTCATTCTGTCGAAGGGATACCTGTACTCAAATGTTTACTGAAGCACTATTTTCAATAGCCAAAGTTGGAACCAGCCGAAGTGTCCATCATCAGATGAGTAGATAAAGAAAATGTGGTTTATCTACACAGTGAAATTCTACTCTGCTATAAAAAAAGAATGAAGTACTAGCATTCACAGCAACATGGATGGACTTGGAAAAAATTATATTAAGTGAAGTAAGTCAGGCACAGAAAGAGAAATACCACATGTTCTCACTTATTTGTGGAAGCTAAAAATAAATAAATACACAAACAAATGAGGGGATGGGGAAGAAGACACAACAATCACAATTCCTTGAACTTGTTAAGACAAGGATTTTTTAATATACAATATCATGCAATAGAATATTCTAACTTTTTTCTTTCCAGTCTGAACGCACTTTATTGTTTTCTTGATTAAATGCTAGAACCTCCAGTACAATGTTCAATAGAAGTGGTGGGAGCAGACATTCTTCTATTGTTCCTGATCTTAAAAGGAAAGCATCCAGTCTTTTACCATTACTCATGCTAGCTGTGGGTTTTTGTAGATGTCTTTTATCGGTTTAAGGAATCTCCTTTTTATTTTTATTTTTTGTTTGTTTTATTCCTCAATCATGAAAGGGTGATGAATTTTTTCCAATTATTTTCTATAACTATAGAGGTATTCAGGTGATTTATGCTTTTTATTCTATTGGTATAGTTTATCACATTAATTAATTTTTTCATATTATACCAATCTGGCATTCCTGAGATAAATCCCACTTCCTCGTGGTATAAAATTATTTTTATATGTTTCTGTATGTTTGCTAGTACTCCGTTGAAGATTTTTGCTTCTTCATTCATAAGAGATATTTGTCTGTGGTTTTCATTTCCTATGATGTCTTTGGTTTGGGGATATCTGGGTTATACTGATATCCTAGGCTGAGTTGGGAAGTGTTCCCCCTCTTCTGCTTTTTACACGACTTTGGGACGAATGATGTTTATATTTCTTTAAATGTTAGATAGAATTCACCGGTGAAGCCATCTGGGCCTGGGCTTCTTTTGGTATACTTTTTTGGTCACTTTGCTTGTTATCGATCTGTTCAACTATTTTTTCTTTAGTCAGTTTCAGTAGTGTGTCTTTTTTAGCAATTTGTCCATTTCACCTAAGTTATTTAATATTTTGGCATACAATTACTTGTTCATAGTATTCCCTTATAATGTTTTGTTTTGTTTTAATTTCAGTTAGGTTGGTAGCACTGTCCCCTCTTAGATTTCTGATTATAGAAGTAATTAGGGTCCTTGGTCCTCTCTCTTTCTCTCTCTCTCTCTCTCTCACATCGGTCTAGCTAAAGGTTTATCAACTACATTGATCTTTTCAAAGAATTGGCTTTTGGTTTTATTGACTTTCTCTATTGTTTTTCTCTACTCTATCTCAATACTTTCCACTTTAATCTTCATTATTTCCTCCTTTCTACTTGCTTTAGGTCTACTCTTTTTTTCTTTTTTCATTGTCTTATGTAGAAATTTAGATCATTAGTTTGAAATATTTCTTCCTCCTTAATATGAGCATTTATAGCTATTTATTTTTTTTGAGCATTGCTTTAGCTGCATCCCCCAAATTTTACTATGTTACATTTTCATTTTTCCTCTTCTCAAAGTATGTTCTAATTCCCCTTGATTTCTTCTTTAATCCATTGACTATTTAGGAATGTGTTATATAATTTTAACATATTTGTGAATTGCTCAAATTTCTTTCTGTTATTGTTTTCTAATTTCATTTCATTATGGTTGGAGAACATAACTTGTATTATTGCTATTTTTAAATTTTTTTCTATGGTTTAGCATATGGTCTATCATGGAGAATGTTCCTTGTGCATGTGAGAAGAATAGATATTCTCCTGTTCTTGAGTGGAATGTTGTATAGATGTCTGTTAGGTCTAGTTGGTGTACAGTGCTATTCACGTCTTCTGTTTCCTTGTTGATTTTCTGATGAGTTGTTTTATGCGTTATTGAAAATGGAGTATTAAGGTTTCCAACCGTTATTTAAGTGATGGTTCCCAATGAACATTCGTTGAATTCTATGTCTGGTGAGCAAGTTATCGAAATTCTCTCTGGGTCTTAATGGCCTCATGAGTATGAACAAGTATTTATTGACAGTTGATCCTCATAGGCTTCTTCCTATGCCACAACTCTATCACCTTTATTAGACATAGGTCATAAATTAAATAAATCCATAATTCATGAATACTTATCCTAAAATGTCACAGACATTTTCCTTTTTTTTTTGGCAAAGCTTATTTTTAGGGTTACCTTCTCAAGTATCCTCAGAATATGAAACTCTAGGATATCAATACAGAAATGGAGATTTGACTAGCTTGCATGCCAATTGTTGTGCTATATATAGTATGTTGTTTGAATGTTATTAAAAGTTGTTGAACATTAATATTTGGATTCAATTGATATTATCTCCTCAGTTAAACTTTTAGGTTTTAATCGCATTACTATTCAGTCATAACCAGGCCTATTTGGAAAGGAAACTCGGAATGCTGCTCTAAGCCTCCTGTATTCTGTACCTTTAGGAAGAGGAAGAAGTAATAAAACATTAGTTTTGCCACATGCACTCAAACTTTCTAAAATATTTGTGCTTTTTTCCACTCATAAAGTAAAATACATACTTCACTAGTAACTTGCTGAGAATTGTACCATGCAGCATGGGCCAAATGATTGCCTGGAGACAGTTGTCATTGGAAAGGGAAGACTGTTTGTAATACAAAGTCTAGCATAAACATTATCTCCAATGTATTCCTTCCCCATACCCCAAATAGAATTAGTTTCTTGGCCCTCTGTCTCCAGATCACTTTATACATTACCTGTATTATGACTCTTTTTCCACTGTTGTGTTTCTCTGTCTGCTCCCTTTAAAAAAGACTGTGAACATTTGAAAGGGAAACTTGCCTCATTTTTGCTTATAGCCACAGGATAAAACTTCAAATGTAAGAGGAGCTAAATAAATGCATGCATTTAATATTAACATTATTTATTGTCACTCTGGCCATGATCAAAAATGTTTCTGATATTTGTGTTATCTACATGTGTCTCAATGTAACCAAAATAATAGAGCCAGTACTCTATTCCACCTGAGTACACATGAGTGCTCTCCCAGGTTCAGCATCTTAACTTTTATTCATAGTATTCCATTTGGTTTTAAGGCTCATGATTCATTCAGTGCCTTTGTTCAAAATGAACCTGTTTATTTCTGGTTAGTGCGTTTCAGGTGAGTAGGCAAGGTACTTTTTTCCATTAACATTTGAATGTTATATTCTACATTAGTTGTTACATGCTAGAAGTCTTTAAAGTCATTTGTTCAGCTCCTGCTTGTGGTGGCTTACTATCAACTCACGTGCTTGCCAGGTATCCTCTGATCCTATCTCCTCTGCAAAAGTTCCAAGATATTATTGCCAGTATCAGTGTATTGCCATTTATTGTCTGTGGTTGAAAATATTGAAGTTCCTTAACATGTCAGATGTCACAATCCTGAGGCTCACAGCCAGGTTGCAAGTTAAATTCTTTAATTAACTTAGTGACAAATAGGCATTAATTTACCTATCATGTCATCTTTATTTGGTGCAGTTCCTTGAGAGGATAATATAGGTTGTGCTACATGCAGGCTAATACATGACCTTGACTGTCATCAGAAATATTTTCAGTCCACAAATATGCTGACATTTTACAGAATTTTACATTTTATAGATTCTCTATAGAATCCTAATAATATCAAGCATATCGGGTATTCACTGGATTTTAAAGGCACACATACACATATTAAAAAAAAAAAAAGCATTATAGCTTCTTTCCAGAATATTATGTTATTGAAATATTTAGAAAATAAAACTAAACACATGAAAAAATTTCAAATCCCATTACTCCCATGCCCTCCGTATTCTCAACCCTCAGATATAAATACTGTTAAAATTTGGGGTATATTTCTTTCCAGGCTTCTGTTTGTCTGTCTCTCTATAAAGCTATATGTACACAAACACTTTTGTTATACATAACTATATACTATGTGAAAACTATTTTACTTATCACCGTATTGTGAACCCTAAGAAAAGGTTATCATTAAATTGAATATTTTGACTGTCTACAATTTAAATTCTCATAATTACCATAACATAAATTATAAACTATTAATTAGAAAACTATTTCAACTCCAAAAGAAAAGTATAGCCCAACTTCTAAAAAGATTATTCAAAATAATTATTAGTGTAATCCATATACATATTATTTCAGAACTTATATAATTTTGCAAAATGATCAGTTTAAAAATGATATGCCTTGTACTCTTAAGATGTTGAACATATTTGCAGCGCTCTCCTAAGGAAATCGTTTTTCATATTGGAATCTTTTAAATTTAGGACGTTTTTGTTGGTAGAGTTAAGCTTTAGGTGGAAAGTTGATGCTAACATATCATAAAACTTCTGAGAAGTAGTTTGATGTGCACACACAAAAATTAAATCCTGGAAATATTTGCTTAGAAATTAAACATATCCTTAGATAACTGTCCTAAAAGTATATGGTATAGACATAAGAAAAAAATCGTAGCCTTCTTTGTAGAGTTAAGGAAGTGCTTTAGGCTCTGATAAAACTCATATAACATGAAGCCAAGAGTCAGCCTGCTATTTTAAGAGAAACTATTTTCTACATCAGCATAATTGCAGAATTAAAGATCAGTTCTAACATATTTGTATTCATCCCACCTGGGTTTTGGACCTCTAAAAAATTAAAAGTATGACAAGATGGCATTTAGAAAGCCCTTAGTTCTGGTCAGAAAAAAATATAACATACCAATAATCTTGTCGTCATCAGATTTATTTTTGTTAAGCCACCACCACCCCTATTTTACAGAAATACATTTTATTTTAATTTTAACTTAAAAATAAGATGAAAATATTTCTCTGTGAATATAAACAGTAACTAATAGATAGCCATCTACATCAAAGTCAAGAAAATAAATTCAATGAATGTATATCACTGCAGCTATTTACATATGATTTGGTGTATATGAGACTGACCTCAATTAGAATCTTTTCAGAAATTATTCTTGACCTATGAATCCCCACCATATTATCTCTCAGTAATATTTTAATATATTGACTGGTTGTAGAAAATACCATATTTAAAACCTGTACTCTGTTAATTCATCAAGTATCTACAGAGCACCCAAGCACGCAAGGTGCTATGTGACACTGAAAGTATATTTTTAAATGTTTAGCAAGAGAGAAAAAGAAACAGTGTTTTTGAGAAAAGCAGCAACTGCTTATAAACTGTCCAAAACTGAAAGACGTGCTTCAGCAAATTGTACAATTACCTGGAATGTAAGGCAGGGCAAGGAGAGGGAGCGGGAGATTACAGTTTCACCATGGTAGGAATTCAGTCACCTGAGCTATCATATCATGATTAGAAAGTGGTTGTGGTAGGTTTAGATAGCTTGAGTGAAAGCAAAACGGTGTTGTTCTTTATCTCTTTTCCTATTTTGTGTGCCTGAAGAAACAGTTTTTGAAAGCCACCAGGCAGTCCCATTCACAGGTACCATGCAGGTAAGAAGTGAAAGGGAGGGAGGCAGTCTGGAATCTTCTGCCCCCAGAGAGCAAAAGCCATCTAGATAACAGGAAGAGGGAAGAGAAGTGAAAGAAAAGAGAGGACTGGCCAGAGCTTTCAGATTTTTTCATGTCAACTGCCTGGACTTCTGCTTCTGTCAAAAAACACATCTCAGAGTCTTTAAATGGCTAAGAACAAGTAGTGGGAATGGCCTAAGGAAGTATAAAAATGAAGTCAAAATCAATATCAGAATCAAACCAAACATAAGGAACCTATCTTTCCAAATCTAAACCTTATATTGTCAAAATAATGGCAATTTCCACAGCTTTTTAATGTACAAATTTCAAGCAAACTGAAATGTACCAAAAAAAATGAAAGAATAAATGAACATATTAAAAGGTATTAATATTTCATTACCTAGATAATATTTCTATAGAGAGACATATATGCACATGTGCACATTCTTTTTCATGCTATCCTGTGAAACTAGTTTACAGACTTCAGCACGCATATCCTAAATAAAAACATTTGTTTTTGTCACTCAGATTACATTACACCTTAGAAAAATAATCACAGTTATATATTACAGACTATGCACTAATTCCCCACAAGTATTCTGAGAATGTCTTTTAAAGCTGGTGCTGCTGCTGCTGTTGTTATTTTTAATTTTAAACTATAAATCTAAACTTTATTCATATATTACATTTAACTATGATTCCTCTTTATTTTACAGTTTCTTCCTCTTGGCATTGTCAGAATGTTGGGCCAATAATTATTTGCTGGGGAGAGAGGTGAAGTCTGTGCTTTGCATTGTAGGATGTTCTGCAAGATCTCTAGCCTGTACTTAGATTCCAGTAGCACTCCACCACCCCCAATTTGTGACAATGAAAATTGTCTCCAGATGTTACCAAATATCCCCGAGAGACAAAATCACTTCAGATGAAGAATCTCCTGCTCTATTTTAATCTGGAAGAGTGCCTCCATCTGCACCTTATATAATTTCAGTTAGCCAGGCCTGGAAACAAGTCTTGTTTTCTACACGAATCATCTCAACATACACCACCATTCCTCTACGGATGGTTTCAGAATGGGAATCTCAGTAGGAAACAATTGGACTCTGAGCAAATCATAAAACTCACCTGACAAACTTGCCAAATTTCGTTTCCTGGGCTTTTCTTCTATATATTCTGATTTAGTCCTAGATTGGGACCTAGGAATCTGAAGTTTTTATAAGTACACCAAAAATCTTTCTCACAAATCAAGTTTTCAAAACAAATAACTAGATCTTATGACATGAAATTCAAGGATTTTAGAAAAGGTAGGACTGGCTGGTTAGCTCAGTTAGAGCACAACCTGGTAACACCAAGGTCATAAGTTCGGATGCCGAAATGGGCCAGCCATAACAACAACAACAGCAATATAGAAAGGGTACGTACACCTGACAAAAACCTCCCCTCCTTTTTAATTAATGTAAATAATTCTTTCTCAGACTTTGCTCAAAGGGCAGTCAAAGATTCTTTTCTACATCACATTTTTGTGATTTTTCCTTTTCTACTAAATTTTCTTCTTTCCACCACTTAAATTTGGGAATATATATGTCTTGGACCCTATTTCTTTTAATAAAGCAACATTCAGTATTTAATGGTTTCAGATGTCAGTAGCACAATATCTTCCATATGTTTGTGTTTAATACTTAAACACAATTTTCCAACTAACTCTCTTGTCTCACATTCATTTCTGTGAGAGTTTTCTTTTTCTTTCAATCCTAACATGTTGACCACACATTTTTGCATCTTTTCTACTATTATTGCTCAAGTTTTTTGTTTTTCTTTTTTTTTTTTTTTTATTTCAAGTTTCCATTAATTGTCATTCATTGTTTGTAGGAATGCAAAATGGTACAGGCACTTTGGGGACACATTGGTAGTTTCTTAAAAAACTAAAGATACTGTTACCATGAGATACAGAAATCATATTCCTTGATATTTACGCAAAGAAGTTGGAAATTAGGTTCACACAAAAACCTACACATGGATGTCTATAGCACTTGGAAGCAGAAGATAATAAAAAGATCAATGGTTGCTAAGAGGTGGGAGGAGGAAGAGACAAATACCTGGAGCACAGATTTTTTGGGCAGTGAAACTACTCAGTATGTTACAATGGTAGATACACATCATATACATTTATCCAAACCCATAGAATATACAACACCAAGACTGAACCCTAATATAAACTATGGACTTTGGGAGATAATGTGTCAATGTAGGTTTATTGGTTATAACATCGTACCACTGTGGTAGGGATATTATTACTATGGGGGGAGGCCATGCATATGTGGGGGCAGGAAGTATGCGTGCATTCTGCTCAGTTTTGCTGTGAACCTAAAACTGTTCTAAGAAATGAAGTCTATTAACAAATTCTACTAATTGCTCTATTATTTTTCCTCAGCCCTAGATTGGCTGCCAGATGATCATTATACTCTTTTCTCCCTCCTTCACTCTCAAGCATAGACACCATGTCCTTTTAATTCTTTCTCTTAAGCAGAAGTTTTCAAACTTTAATGTGCAAAATAAATAAATAAATGAATGAATGAATGAATGAATAAAATACCATAGGGAACTTGTTAAAATGATCATTTCCAGTCCTCACCCTGAAAGAGTCACAATGAAAAGTTTTGGCATGTAGTATGGGGATGTGTATTTTTAACAAGCACCCTAAGTAATTCTGAAAATTGGTAGTCCAGAAACCAAGCCTTGAAATGCTTGCTTTGTGGTGTCTGATATATATTTATCATTTTTTTCTTTTTTCTATAATTTCAAGCCTATTCTGTTCATACAAGTATTACAATAACTTCTTTGCTTGTGATCCTAATTTCAGTCTCTCTTTGCTACAATTATTCCTTTGTAAACTGCTAAAATAATCTTTGGCAAATGCCATTTTTATCACATCACCTTCCTGCTCAAGAATCAGCTACTCCTACCATATCAAATCTAAACTCTTGGCCTATAATTCAAGGTCCTCTGTCAACTGGCACTTTTGTACCTCTCTAATTTTATCTTTTCCCACTACAGACTGACTCTCCCCTCCAGCTAAATCCAGCCAACTTTCCACTCTTCCATGCTACTTATTTGCATCGCTTTGAGTTTCCCATCAGTTAAAGGGACCCTCTCTTTCATTTCTCCCAAGATACAATAAACATTTGTTCCCAACTCAACTACCTCAGAAAATTTTTCATGATTAAAATTTTCCACCTCCTCATTGTGCTAATTGAATCAAAATTACCTTACTTGACTATGATTGTGATTGGCAGAAATCACAGAAGAAGCCTCTAATACTGTATGGTAGGAACGGTATGCTATTTTTTCAATTGACTTATGAAAACAAAGAATTACTACAATAATATTATTAATCAGAATTTTAACAGAAAAAGTATATGGAACAAACTTAAAAATAGATGAGCTAAAAGTTTAATGTAAGTATGGAATAAACACTACAGTGAGACAATAAAACATTAAGAACCAGTAGGAAAAAAGTGAATGGAGAAAAATGAGATAGGAACTGCTAAGATGTGAAATGAATGTGGTAGCAAAGCACGATATCAAATAGAAAGGAGAAAAGAAAGGGAAGCCTCAGTTGCCTGTGCAAGAAAATCTTCTAAACCCTTCCCAGAAGCAGTTTTGGTGGTGTATGAACATTAGTTTTATTATTTTATAGCCACAGCTCACACATCTAGCAGAGTGTTGTCCTCATCAAAGTAGTCATTTCTTAAGCCTATGAAGCAAAAACACTCTGCCAGAGATTCCATTTCAATGATGTGCTGCATGCATACCTAATGCATTCGGTGCAGCCAGATTTATTTCCACATGGCTCTATGCATTAGAAATTCATGAGTGTTCCTGGTTTTCCATGCCCTCAACAACACTTGGACTTACCCACCTTCTAAATTCTGTTCATTGAATGGGTACTGTATGATATCGCATTGTGATTTTACTTGCATTTACATAATTTCCAAGGAATTTGTACATTCCATTCCAGCTACCTTATCTATCAATTCCCTAGTCACACCTGTCTACCTCTTTTGTGTTATCTCTAATCACTCTCCCTTATTCATTCCATATCAGCCGTGTTGAACTCTAGAATTCACCCAGAAGTACCAGGTTTTTGCTAGCATCCTTAGCTTTGCACATGCCAACTTCTGATATACAGATTTTATGAAAATTGTTTAGATCTATGTTTTTCTCATAAGACCTGGTCTTTAAAACAAAATAAAACAAAAACAAAACAAAACAAAGCAAACAAACAAAAAAAAACCACTTTGCAATCCTGACTCCTAACAAATAGGAGGTACATAGTAAAGGGTGTTGCCAAGAGACATTCCCGAGTGACATTTTCTTCTTACCATCCTAAGATGAGAGTTAAGACAAGCCATCAATAGGGGTCCACTCAAGAGGGTCTGCCTGACTCAACATGGTCTACAGCCCACCGTTACATCCACGCAACCCCACAGGCCTCACATTTCCCTTTTCCTGGTAATGTGGAATTTCTTGAGATCCAGAAGTTCACTCTTTCTTCGTTAAGCCAAGATTCAAGACTATCTGAAATGGCTTATACCTGAGAAAGCAAAAGATCACAAAAGCAGGAGAGTAGAGTCAGGCACTGAGTACTTGTCCTATCTTGTGACATAGCAGGGGAAGACTGCAACAGTATGAAGCAGGCTGGAAAGGGCAGAGAAATGGAATCAGACATGCCTTTTGGGGCTGAGGCAGGTACTAGTTTGGGAGTGCATCCAGGTGCAAGAGAGACATCCATTAAAGGTGATGGGGAAAAGTCCATTTAGACTTGCATAACTTGGTGTCAATAAATGTGACAGGCACTGGGGATGGCACAGCAAGTAACTTCAGGCATCAGAACAAACAAGTTGTCTCACCTGCCAAGTGGGTGAAGTCAAGATGCAGGGATTCTAAAACAAGAATATACAGAGTTAGAATTAGATAGGCCTGTCATTAAAATTAAGATCAAAGTCACTGAATTAGAATTTAAAATCAGCCAACAGCAATAAATATTCCAGACCTAGAGAAACTGGTGTGGTAAAGACACAAAATAGAAATCAAGATATATGTGTGTGTGTGTGTATGTGTATTTTAAATAACTGCACAAGTTGTAAACTTTTACTTATTTATTCACTAATAACAAATATTCTTGAGTGCCTTCTATAGGTTAGGCACCAGTGTTGATTGAAGGAATGGTACTGAACAAACAAAATTTTTGGCGCTCATGAAGGTTAAAATTTTAGTGGGAGAAGTTGGACAATGCAAAGTAAATAAATAGCATATGTAGTATGTCCGATGTTGATAAATACTAAGGAAAAGAATAAAGCAGGGAAGAGAAATAGGGAGTGTCTGCAAAGAGGATGGGATTAGGATATAACTGCATACGAAGGTGACTAGGGAAGACAAAAACTGAGTAAATGGGTCAGGTAGAGAGGGAGTAAGCCATGCATACTAGTCAGACAGAACAGTAAGTGCAAAGGCCCTGTGGCACACAAGTGTGTTCGTGATGTGTTTGTGGAAAAGCAATGAAGCTAGAGTAGCTGAGAAGAATAAATGAGGGGGAGAAAAGGGCACACAAAGTCAGAGATGTAAGAGGGATAAAGACCAAGTGGAGCCTTAGAGTCCACTGCAGGGATTTTAGTTTTACTTGCAGTGAAACACATTTTGACCAGAAGAATATGAGCTGGCTTACATTTGAACATGATTTAAACATCATCACTCTTTCTGCTGTGCTGAGAAGTAATCAATGTGGAAAAAAGATACAGAAAGAACATTCAGGGGCTATTGCAATAAAGCAGCTGTGAGATAGTGCCTCAGATCTGGGGGGTAGTAGCAGAAAAGAGTGAAAACTTTTGAGAGTCTGGGCATATTTTGAAGGTATAATCAATGATATTTGTTACTGAACTGGAAGATTGTATGTGAGTGAGAAAAAGGTTGACTTCAAAGTTTGGGGCCTGAAGAACATGAAGAATGGATTTGCCATTATTGAAAAGGAAAAGGCCACAGGAGTGTAAAATCAGAGTTCAATTTTTGAATATGCTGAGATTGAGATATTTATTAAATATATAAATGGATATGTCAAATTGACAGTTGCATATCAGAGTGCAAGATTCAGGTGAGATATCTGAGTAGAGATATAAATTTCAGAACCAACATTAACATGGTTACTTAAATTCATGAGATTAGAGATTATAGCCAAGCTAGTGAGTAAAGATTAGAAAAAAAGAAGAGATCCAAAAGCTGTTTAGAATTTGAGAAGCTGGGAAGTTATTAGCAAATGAGAAACTGCAAAAGAGCAGAGCTGTTGGGAGAAATCTGAGACACACATCCTAGCATCAAAATGAAGAAAGATACCAAGGAAAGGGAGGACACAAGGACCAACAATTGAAAACTGGATTTAGCAACATGGAAGTTATTATGAACCTTGGATTTATTTATGGTGAACATTATTTTGACAAAATCTAAGAGATATTCCATGGTATGGATTGTAAATAAGGTGAATAAGGAGCAGTATATCATCATTTCTTGGCAAAATTTCTCACCAAGAGCCAAGAAATTTACATGAATTTTGTCATTTGTATCTCCATGTAGATTTTATCAACATTACTTTCTAGGGAAGACCTGTTCTAGACAATTCGAAGTAACAACATTTTATATGAAGCCCATGTTATATAAATAACAAAACAGAATAGGAAGGTAGGTTCCCTTGGCACAAAAACAAATATTGTTTTCTTAATTTTGGATTCATACAATGCCTGTCATAATACTTCACCCACCAAAGATCCTCAGCATGTTTATTGAATTACATTAAACTAAAAACTAAAGCACACTTTGAAACTGTACAGTTAACCCTTAATCCGGTAATTAGGTCATATAATATTCTGGCAAAAAGGGTTAGAAATGGGCAAATATTTTATGAATGGTGATCATATTGAGTGTGAAAGTGAAAAATTATTATAACAGGCAAATCATTTCAGGAATAAAGTTGCCAATTTTCTGAGAATTGTTTTTGAGAGGAAAGAAAACCTATTCTGAAAACACGGCTAGTTCTGTTTGAGAAAGGAAAAAAAAAAAATTAAATGCAATATACAAAGATAGTCATTTGTATAAATCATGCCTGAATTTCATAAGTAAATGTGCTGGCATGTTAGTTTAAGATTATTTAATCAAATTTCAAAATCAACAAATAATAAATAACAACAAGAAATTACTGGGACTTTTTTATTTGATAAAATTAGAAATTCAGTAAAATTTAAATTTTAATCTATTGAAGGCAATCCAAACTAATCAACATAATTAATTTTGACTTGTGTGTGTGTGTGTGTGTGTGTGTGTATATATATATATATATAGTGTACAATGACACTTACTATAGTTTGTGCTGATTTAACATAATAGCCTAGTATTTACTTATATTTATAAGCTATTTATTCAAATTATGAACTGATAAAAATAATATTTTGCTTTGTTGTAAAAAAGGGATAAAAAGAAAATTTTTAGTGTTTCTTGGCTGTGTTGAAAGCTTTAAAATCATTATAAAGGTGTATATTTTTTTCTCTGTGATAATTTGCCTTTATTATTTTAAAATTTCAGAGTAAATTGCAGTAAATATTTTAGCATAGCGTGGAGCAATGTAAGCATATTATTTGGCTTGCATTTAGTTTGGTCAAATAAATGTTTTCATAAGCATTTTGTTGAATATAGTTGTGAAAGCCATTCCTAGATCGCCACTGTATCAATATGACACTGTCAATCCTTGTGTGAATTTCTTAATAGATATTTGTTTCTATAGTATGCTATGCAAATATAAAAGATGAGTATAAAAATAATACATGTAGAGAATTTTTACTAAAGATCTTAAGTCTCATTTAAATTCTGACTCCTTTAAAACGTTTTTTTTTTTTTTTAATCTTTTAATTTATAAAAGTAGACCCAGAACCTTCAGTTTGATAGAGGAGAAAACTATCAGTTTGCTTTTTAAAAAATATAGTATAAAACAAGTGAGTTAAAGATTTGTTTCAAATTTTAAGCAATCATTTGAATGCCACAAAACTAATGCCACAAAAGGCAAAAGACAAAAATAATCAAGAAAAAAAATCTATAAAAACTTTAGGCTAAATTTTGTGATCTAAATGTACCTTTTAAGTATTCCCCAGTAATTTCTGTCTTCCTTACTCTGCTTTATTTTCCTCCAGTGCACTTAACACCATCTTACCTAGGATATATTTTTAATAGATTTTATTTTTTAAAGCAATTTTAAGTTCACAGCAAAACTGAACAGAATGTACAGTGAGGTACCATGTACCTCCCGCCCCAACCTACCCACAGCCCCCTTAACTATTAACATCCCTCACCAGAGTAGTACATATGTTACAATGGATCAGTTTACATAGAAACATCATTGTTACCCCAAATCCATATTTTAAATTAAGGTAACATTGTATTTTTTATTTATTTCCTGACTTCTCTCACCAGAATATAAGATCCATGAGATCAGAGACTATGTTTCATTGCTTTATCTCCAGTGCCTAGAACACCTTGGAAATGATTGATACTCAAAAATGATGTAGGAATTAATTAATTAATTCAAGCAAGGCCTCTCTTTATTTATTTATTTATTTATTTATTTATTTATGTCTTTTTCGCGACCAGCACTCAGCCAGTGAGTGCACCGGCCATTCCTATATAGGATCCGAACCCGCGGCGGGGAGCGTCGCTGCGCTCCCAACGCTGCACTCTCCCAAGTGCGCCACGGGCTCAGCCCAAGGCCTCTCTTTATTACCAGGAAAGATCACTTCATGCAAAAAGGCAAATTTGGCCATTTTCAAAACACTGACATAGTGTAAATTTTCCAGGGTATTTTATTTTAATGTTGTAGCAGCCCTCCTTGCACCCCTAGTTTATGCAATAACTGTTGACTGAGTGCCTGTTGCCTGCCATTCATGATTCTAGGTGCTGGGGATATAGATATTTAAAAAAAGTAAAGATGCACTCTTAAGTTGTGCATAAGTATTCTAGTGGAGTAGCTTTCACTTTAGAGGTCAAAGATTGCCAGCTCTCTTATCCCCTCCTTTCCTTTTCTGTTGTTTCAATGCAGATAGTGAATTGTTCAACAGCAAGCCCTAGAATATTTGTTTGTGATATAAACCCTTTTGTGCACTGATGTACTCATTTTTAAAATTCACTTTCGAAACTACTAGAGATGTTGCAATTGCACATCTTAGATTTTCTGGGGCAAGCCCATCAGTAAATATCCACTTCCTTGCATTTTTATATCAGTTAGTGCTTGTTAGAACCTGCATGCTATTTTTTTTCCTCCTGAAATTAGGTCACCATATAAATAGAGTCACCATCTCAATTTCTGAGAATGTTGCACTCCTTCATTTTCACCAGCAAACCTTAGTCAGACAATGACTATCAGGCAGGAGAGAAACTAGTCACCTTTTGTCTCAAAGAGTTTATTTAGATTCCAAATGCTTTTCACACAGAGGAGGGATTTCCTAGGCATCTGGAAAATCTACCTCTGTTATTTTGCATACTTTTCCTATAATACTTTCACAGGCTGTGACTGCTCTGGGGGAAAAATTTTAATCACCATTGTATACTTTCTCCATGAGGTCTAAAATATTTCTTACCACTATTAAGAAATTGATCTGGAGTAATAATTCAGAATATTGAAATTAGCATACCCGCTTATTAAAAAGACAAAAAAACTTTTCTATTATTAAAAATAATCAAAAGTCTTTTATTGATGGCTTTCTTTTAATATTATATTTTATACTTACTTGCTTATACAACTCCTTTAGCTTAATTATTTTTCAGAGTAAAAGCAAAAGTGAACAGGTAAAATAAATTGATATTGCAACATATAGAGTGTTAGAAAAAATTCTATAAGACTCTTTAAAAGTTAAAGTATTCAAGATCAAATTATTGATTTAATGGTAAATTCTAAGGTATTACTCATTAAATTTGGATTTACATTTTTATGGTCTTGGAGGTAATAATTTATTTATGCTGAAGCCTTTGTTTTCCTAAATTGCAGTTCTGTTCTTTCACGTGACACTTTGAAAATAAATTTCTTAGTCGTGCACTAAATGATGCCAACTGTATTATCAATGCTATGATTTGTTTTTATTATTGCTATAGTTAGTTATGCCATCAAGTTTAGAGAGACCCTTTGAACAATATGTGTCTGGTTCTTAACTGTGGTGCATACGTGTCAGATGTATTTGCATATGCATAGCATATTTCAGGAACATGAAACTGAAGAACTCTGGAGCAGAGAGGGCTCATATAATCCAATGTCACCATTTTACAAATGCAAAACCAAAAGATCAGTAACCAAAGATCATTTCTGAGGAATGTTTGGCCAGTGAGATACAGAACTAGGAGTATATTCTAAGTCTCAACTATGAGGCCAGTGCCCTTAAATGTACAACATCTTATTTCTAATGACTCTCTCCATGCCTCTAATAAAAATAAGATTTCACTGGTCTATAGTAGGGGTTGTAAGCTTTTTCTTTTATGAACAAGAGAGTAAATATTTTAGGCTTTGCAGACCATACGATCTTTGTCACACTTACTCATGTCTGTAGATACAGCAAGAAAGTAGCCATTGACTAGGTACAATAAATGAGTAGGATCATGTAAATTACTAATTTTACTAAGGTACATGCCAGTACACAAGTACATATAAATATAATTTATAAACAAAAATATGTAGATTTATTGAAAGGTTGCTCTATTATTTTTAATAGATAGTGAGACGCAATAAAAACAAACTTTGAGCCTACTGGCCCAGAGAACAGTGATCTGAAACTAACAGGAAATTTAACAAGAATATGCATGTAATCTTACATAAAAGTTCAGGATGGGAATTCCCTAATAAATAAAATAGAGTTAATTGCACTACCTCCACAAAGTCATGTTTTTGTTTTTGTTTTTTCCTTTTTTCCCTTTTTTTTTTTTTTGCGACCGGTAAGGGGATTGCAACACTTGGCTTGGCTTGGTATCGCCCGCACCGTGCTCAGCCAGTGAGCACACCGGCCATCCCTATATAGGATCCGAACCGCGTCAGGAGCGCCGCTGCGCTCCCAGCGCCGCACTCTCCCAAGTGAGCCACGGGGTCGGCCCCAAAGTCATGTTGATTAAATAAAATATTACAGGTTTAGCACTAATGTGATGCTTGAGACTAGACACTAAATATACAATTAGTATCATTATATCTCACTTAACAACAGTTTGTGAATAAAGAGCAGATATTTAGTCAGATATAATAGAGCAAAAGACTAAATTAATCTTTAAGAGAATGCTGAAAGATAATAACAACAAATGTAACCCACACTTTTATAGTGCTTTACAATTTTCAAAGCACTGTCAGTTGTATATTTTGTTGGAGATATACCACAATGCTGTGTGCTAGGCAGAGCTGACCTATTTTGAAGAATAATAAATCATTATTTCTATTTTACAAGAAAAACTAATTTTCAACTGAAAACAATGGTGCCATTCCAGAACCCAGGTCTTCTAACTTCCACTTGCTTGGGGAAATGATAAACCACAATTAGAAATTTGGCTTGTTCTGAGTCACAAATAATGAGAGGAATATTGACAGACTTCATGAGTTCAACGAGAGAGTGATGAGTGTTCTATTACCTGAACTTGAGAAATGGTTAAGGGAGCTGGGGATATAATGACCTAGAAAAGAAAAGCTTTAGTGCAGAGAGGATAATTCTCCAAAATGTTTTTCAAGATTTGTCATGAGGCATAGACAGATTATTTTACTGCCTGGAAGAGAAAATTGGAACCAACAAGGAAAGAGCTTTTGACAAAATGCAAAGGATTCCTAATAATGGAATAGTACAACTATGAAATGGTCTAGCCTTGTTAGAGTGAGTTCCTCTGGAACCTGTGAAATTACCTGTTAAGGAGGAGATACTCAGAAAAGAAGTAAAGTTGTATTGGATTTCTCTTACGGCCATTTCCATCCCTAAAAATCTATAATCCTGTATATTGTTAAGATCGTAAATTATAAAACTCGATCATTTATATAATGGTTTTATGCACATATAATTTTATTATGGTTTTCAAGAGATTAATTTTAAAGTTCTCAGTACAACTCGTGAGCATTACTTTGATTCCAACACCCTGCCAGTATTTTTGAAAAATTCTGGTCATCAGAGTAAAATGTTTTTCATTTTAAATGTTTAAATTGTTCCTGTATTTAAAGATTAAGAACTTGGAAAAATAAGGTTAATTTCTTATGAACTTTCTACTAGAACTGTCCACTGTCTTCTTCAAATATCACTTTTCAAAAGATTACAATATAAATTAGAGCATATCACAGAGGGGGCCTATGTGTGTTAGTACAGATGATGCAATTTTATGAGAAATTGGCACCTAAAATAAAACCTGTGCTAGGTCTAACTCCTTTGATAGAAATAGTTTATAATGATAATTGCAATGTAGCTTTCATTTTATAAAAAAGAAATTGTGCTAATTAATCCATCGGGTTTTGTTGAAAAGAAGCAACACATTTAATCAATCAACCATATTTTACATATTTTATAAAATTTTGATTAAATGCATTTGATTAAAGGCTCTTATTTGTACATATGATCTAACAAAATAACAAAGCTTGGCTTATCTCATTATCTACTTTTATTATAGAGAAAATTAGAATTATTCTAGTACACCGAAGCAAATGATTACGTGATCATGCTCTGTTTCATGCAGCGTTGTGCTATTTCCATTGCTGCATTGTTGGCAGGTATTGAAAAGAAGCAGATTTTGTCTGCTGGTTTTTGGCTGTCATATGAATCATTCCCAAAGAATGAACCCTCAGCTAAGGATTGGTGAGGACTAGAGAGTGGATCATGGGGTTTCTACTTTCTCCCTTACCTTTTGACTAGGAAATTTATTGCTTGACACACACACAAATAAGCAAATGGTGATTTATTCCCATAGGATAGAAGAAATCATTACATATTTTCCTGTTCTTTAGTCTCATTTTTAAAATTTATTTTGAGAAATCTGTCTTCACTTATAGAATGCTGCTTGACGGCCATGGTACATGTTTGTATGATTTGAGTAAGATGATCAAGCTAAGGAACTCAGGAGCTCTATTTAAGTTTAAAATAAGATCGAATACTTCAAAGACATTAGTAACTTTGTAACAAATGCTTGATATGTTTTTCCCCACATATACTCCATACTTGATGTCTTATTTTAGCAGCAATAAATTTATATTCAATGCATATTTTACTGATATTCAATTGCCAAAACACGTTTCTATATTTATATAATGCATTTTGTACTCACTTACATTTTATATTTAATAATGACCATGTCACTCACTTCTATTTAATTTGAACCTATTTAGAATATTTTTCTTAAAAGGAAATACGAGTATATGACAATTTTTCAGAGATAGCAAAGCTCTAAAATTTAAGTATTTCTAATGGAAGAGCTACAAAGTAACCTTAAAATACTTCTCGTGTGGATAAATTATCTTTCTTAAAAATGCCTATTTGTTGCATTTCTTTGTCTATCATTTGTGTGTAATGTAAATGAGAAATTTATTTTTTAGTGCTCATTATATGTTGAGTACTGTACATAAATAACCTCATTTGAGAATCACAATACCCTTTGCTGTGGAAGAAAGGGAGGCTCAGAGAGGTTAAGTGACTTGCTGGTAGTCACACAGATAGTAAGTGGCAGAGCTGGGATTTGAACCCAAGAAGTTTGGCCCTAGTGTCAACACTCTTCTCCCCTAAATCACCCTGCCCATGCATAGGAGTCATTTTATTGAATTTGTCCTTGAAAGGTATGATCTTATGTAGTTTCCTGACATCACAAAATCACACAATAATCCACAAGGAACAAATAAAATTTACTTTTAGTTTCAAAGCACTTCCAATAAATCATCTTTGTTTTCCATGAAGAAGAAAAATTATCCAATGTATTCTATAAAGAGGCATCAATGTACCTGACAATTCTGATTGTTTTTTCTTTTTACGTTCTCTCACATGTCATTATTCCTAATTTTCCTTTATGTTTAACTTTTCACACATTTGAAACTCACTCAAATTCTCTTCCATCGTGTCAATATTTATAGGAGTATTTCAAAATGTTCATAGAAAAATAGAATTGAAAGATTATTCAAAACTTTCCATAAACTTTTTGAGAACCCTCATATGATTTTTTTTTTAACCAGAAGATACTCTTTGACAATGATGGGATATTGTTTCATCTTTTTAGAAAAGGTTTGATACATTATTATGATTTCATTGATATGTTTCATCATACTTTCTCCAAAGTGTACTGTCCAACACTTGTCTTTTGTGAGGGGTGTAGTATGAAATAAAATAAGGTGTAGAAAGACTGCAGGAGATCATTTGAGGCATCCTATTGGACTTACCAAACCAGATAAATCAGTATTCTAAGAAGTTGGATGTAGGGACTTGTGTGCCTAAAGAAAATTTAAAATATTATAATGGCCAACTTTGTTTTTTGTTTTTGTTTTTTACTTATTTTTTTATTTTTATTTTTTATTATACATACGTGTGGGATACAGTGTTGATTTTTCAATAATTAGGTAGAGTGTGTGGTCGTTATATATGTATAGTTAGCTTATTCATCATTACAATACACAATCATTCTTTATGTCCCTTGACCAATTCCTCATTAGCTCCCCTCCCTCTCCTGCTCCCCTCTCCTTTTCTACTTCTACTTTTCTTTTTCTTTTCTTTTTTTTTGTGACCGGTAAGGGGATCGCAACCCTCCCACGCTCAGCCAGTGAGTGCACCGGCCATCCCTACAGAGGATCTGAACCCGCAGCGGGAGTGCTGCTGCGCTCCCAGCACCGCACTCTCCTGAGTAAGCCACGGGGTCGGTCCTCCACTTCTAGTTTTCTAAAAGTTCAATATATTCCTGTGACTGTTGTTCCTTTCTTTCCTTCTCTCTGTCTATTTTTACTGTTGGTGGGACTGTAAATTAGTACAGCCATTATGGAGAACAGTATGGAGGTTCCTTAAACAACTACAGGTAGATCTTCTATATGATCCAGCAATCCCACTCCTGGGGATATATCCAGAGGATTGGAAAATATCAGGTCAAAGGGATACCTGCACTACCATGTTTATTGCAGCTCTATTTACAATAGCTAGGTGATGGAAATAACCTAAATGTCCATTGATGGATGACTGGATAAGGCGATTGTGGTCTATATACATAATGGAGTACTACTCAGCCATAAAAAACAATGAAATAATGGCCAACTTTGTACATTCAAGTATAAATTACCTTTGAATACATCAAAGGGATAATAATAATTTTATAACTATAATTAGGTGTTTTGAGCTTCTAAAATCTACACAGACATTCTCAGTTCATTCATATAAGTACTTGAGGAATATTTCAAGTAATCTGAACAGTGGCCTCATCAGTTCTATCCCTGTTTTGAAGTTCTCGGTCTGTTCACTTTTTACTCTGTTCACTGCAACTGCACTTATCCAGGCCACCATCAACTCTCACCTTGAAGACTATGGTGTTTTCCTCTCATTTCCTTATCTGTGTTCTTATCTCCCTGCAAGCTATTCTCTTCATGGAAGCCAAGCACAATCTTTTCCAAAGCATAAATCAGGAAATGGAGCTCGTTGTTTCAAACACTCTGGAGTTTACTATTGAACAAAAAGGTTGAAATTCTCATGTTTAACTTGGGCCATAAGGTGCTAAATGCACATGATCCAACTTTTCTTCTGGCCTTACCTGGCACTGTTCTGTCTGAAGTTCACTATGCTCTGGCTATATGGGCATCTCTCTCTCTCTTTCCAACACTCAGAATCCACCTCATGGCTTTTGTATTTGTTCTTCCTGATGGAAAATCTTCCCCTAGAGCTCTTCTCACTCAGGCTTTAAATTTAGAGGGAATCCTTTGCATTCCAGCATTTAAAGTTGGTACATTCCTCCTTCTCTCCCAGCCCCCTCACACATTTTATAGATCTCATAGTGTTAATCACTTTCTGCAGTCATTTTATTTAGATTGATTTTTTTTTCTGTCTACCAACTTTATAAGAGTAGTTTATACATCTCCACGAGACCAGGGAACTTCTTTCTGGTTTCTGGTTGACTTTCCAGTGCCCAGAAGATAGTAGATGCTAAATACATAATCATTGAACTAAACTATTCAATCATTTCAGTTTTGAAAATCTCGACATTAATTTCTGTGAGGCTGTAGGAGAGGCATTATTAGAGTGGAGAAACATTAAAATTGTTCTTTGCCTGAAGCTTTGTGGTCAGTGTGAGGCCAAGCTGAGAGGAGGGCATGGATGTTCTGGGTTTTAGTCAAGATTTTCCATTCAACTACCCTTTGTGTTCTTCATTGTTTCAATTATTTAAGCATCTGTTAAAATTTCACAGTTAAAAAAATATTTTTTTTCAATTGCTGCACTTGTTACACATGTACGGTCCTTGTAGGAACTTGTCTTCTCAGAAGAATTATAGTAGTTTGGAAAATTCTTGAGGATTTTCTAAAGCAATAAACAGATTAACACTACTGTGGGGCATACATCTGTACTACTTGGTCAGGGAAAATGCATAGTTTGGAACCTGAACTACCGCTGTTGTGCAGCGTTGTCTGGCTGTTGCAGTTACATCTGGGCTTTCCTAATGGAAGGAAAGCTTGGATTTCCTAAAAGTTAATTCTAAAACAGTTATAGAGAAGGAAATTTTATTTGTATACCACATCAGAAGATATGGGCAGTTTATAAACTCAAACAAATGATGATCAGTTCTATAATGATTGAAGGGAGCATAATCTTAACCTTATGAATGATAGTGTGCCATCCTTTACAAATGGTATTTGACACACTCCATTTATGCTTTGGCTTTAGAATTGATAATAGAATTAGTAAATGCATGCATAGACAGATGCATTAATAGTTTTCTGTGGAAAAAATTGCTTAATAAACTAATGATATGTTTAATTCATCACTTTAATTGAAAATTAGTGCAAATATTACACCTAAAAAAATGACAAACTGTTCTACATTTAAGATACTAGAATTTGAAGCATGTCGGCATTTTTTTAATAGTAGTACATTAGAAATCTGACTGACACAGTAGAGGTCTAACATTATAACTGAAACACTCCCTAAAACAGAGTGACCAAAATTTTTCTTACACACCTTATTTACCAGTTTGAATAAATTTAAAGAAGAAGAAATTGTTGCAAATATGAAATACATGTATAAATACTTGTGCTTGTTTTGTGTGGTTTTTGCTTTAGGAATTATTGTTAAACAAGAATTACCTTAAAATGTATAGTTTTTGATATCCTTCCTTCCATTTTGTTATTCGTGAAACATTTGTTGAGTACTACATATGTCAACCCATGTCTGAAACAACGTGAATAAAAAAGATACACAGTATTCAGAAAAATCTAACTGACAAAAGGAACAATGTAGGGCCAAATGGTCACTATTACTAGCCTGCTGTCAATAAATAGGAAATATAGCTCGTCGTTATCTCAGTTGGCTAGAGCGCGGTGTTATCACAACAAGGTCAAGAGTCCAGATCCCATACCATCCAGCCACCAAAAACAAATAAATAGGAACATACTTTGATCTATACTTTTAGTGATGGGAATGGCTTTTTTGATGATCCCATTTACACTCTCTGACCTAGTTTTCTTTGCTAGCAAGTACACGTATTTGTCAGGAACAGTATTAAGGTCTATGGCCTTTCTCCAGTCATGTGATGCCTATTTATCCTACAATCTCCACAGCTCATTTCAAGATCCTGTCATTCTTGACGCCTTTCATGCCCTACCAGACTGGGCTGGTTGCCTCTCATTTATGCTTTTGTAATGCTCAGTATATTCATGGAATTCAACACACTGACTTACACTTGTTGTTGTCCAATTATGGTTTATGTTTATTCTCCATCTAAT
Source organism: Cynocephalus volans (assembly GCF_027409185.1). Taxonomy (NCBI): domain Eukaryota; kingdom Metazoa; phylum Chordata; class Mammalia; order Dermoptera; family Cynocephalidae; genus Cynocephalus; species Cynocephalus volans. The sequence goes on from NC_084460.1 coordinate 158,745,596, forward strand.
TCTGAAAAAGAGATTGTGTCCTCTTGCAATCTGAGGGCTTTTCAGGAAGAGGACAGTGCATATGTCACTTGCTTTACCACAGTACCTGATACAAAGTAGTCTGTATGGCCTATACAGGGACAACTTGAGCACCTAAGTTAAGTCTGATTGATAGCATGTTTTGTTCAAATAAAGCACAGCCACAGCAGCTATTAATCCAAATTCTATGCACGTTTTCTAAGCCAGTGATTCTGAGATTGTGGTCTCTGGACCACAGCATTAGTAACATCTTGGAACTTGTAAAAAATGCAAATACTTGGCTCTGAAGATTGGGCTCAAAAAAAAAAAAACAAAAGCAATTCTTATGCCTACTAAAGTTTGAAACTACCAAACATGGCAAATAAGTATGAGTAATAATGTATGTAGTTAATACACAATGTTATACCCAAATTTTGTGTTTGGTTTTTGGTATTTGTTTATGAACATGGACCCATAACATTTAAGTAAAACAATCCCACATACCCAGTTTCTTCTTTCTCTGCTTTAATCCACATATGAAACAGGAAGGAGTCCTACTTAAGGAAACCAAATTGCAGTAAACTAATATGGAATATTCCTTGTCTCCAAACTTGCCTGCTATGGAGTTCTTACTATTCTGGGCTTTGATAATTGTGTTTTGCTTTCAAAGGAGGAAACTTCAGACCTCATTCTCTTGCAGTTCTTGCTGAATTGCAGTCTGTGACTTTAAATAAATTTGTAAAGGGACTTTAAATAAATGTGTAAGTGCCCACTGTATGATATGTGCATACACATAACATCCTATTGAACACCTCAACAAATTAGTTCTCTAGGTAAAAGATAATAATATCACCAATAAAGGAAAAGCAACCGGAGCACAAAAGATAGCATGTGCGAAATACTTAGTGTCTGCTACAGAATAAGTATTCAATGAATGTTAGCGATTACTATTACAGATCCTTTGGATATTTAAAATAGAATCCAAACTCATAGGAAAAGTTGTAGATAAAAAACCTTCTGAATGAGAATACCCATCTAGCAAAAATATATTAGCAATGCTGTACACTTTTAGATACTTCAGAACTCAAGAAAACAAACAAAAAGAGCTGGATTTATTCAGTGCTCACATCAATTAACCTTACAAATTGACCTGCAACAGCAGCAGGGCAATGGGGAGTATTTGTTTTGCATCTGCAAGTGGCAAAGGGAGGAATTCTAAATGTTCTTGCTTTGGACGCTAGAATTTAACAAGGAGTCGTATTTTATTAGAGACTAATACTTAAATTTAGCTTAATCAACCCCCTTATCTACCTTTATTCCCATAATTGTTTTACATAGAGAATTTCAGTTCTCAGCTTCAAAATCTCAAATGTGTATGAAATAGCAAATTTAACCAACTTTAACAATGCAGCTTAAATTTTATACAAATAATCATTATCAATTTTTCACAAAGTTGACAGGTATCAGAATCCTACTGTATATTGTTTACCTATAGAATGTAAATTCTCCTGGGATAGTACTTAATTATATTGTACTGTACTGCTTATTGTGTGATAACCATCATATCACCAGTACTTATCTAGAAAAGTGTCTTATATAATAGACCTCAAAAAGTTGGTGAATAAGTTAGCAAATAAATGAGAAAAAAAAATAGTGTGAACCTCCAGTATGACAGAAAGTAAATACTTATTTTTTTTCTATTTTTAGGAATGATGAGTGATCATATTTTGTAGTTTCAAGGTATGATAATATTTAAAATACCTACAATAGGAAATTGTCTAATGTATATAATTTTGTATCCTTTATTCAGCAGCATGCTATTATGATCATGTACAAGACTACGAATAACTCTTTTTTTAGAAAAACTATCAGTATATTGTCTCTCTTTCATCCCATTACACACATTTCCTTATATGTCTTCTGTTCAAAACTTTTATTAATAGGGTAATGGTTGAAAAGAACATGGACATGTAGCCAGATAGAAAATGGTAAAAATCTGAATTTACCACTTTAAGCAAGAACCTTTCTGATCCTCAGTTTCCTTATCTGTAAAAAGGAAATGATAACATCAATCTTGCTCTATTATTTTAAAGATTAAATAGAAACTAGTATGCAAAGCATCTAAAATTAGAGTTTTCTTATCTCACATTCATTTAAAATTTCTTTACATCCACTCTAAGATAAAAACAAAGTCTTACTACTGTAATATGAGGGTACTTCAAAATGTTTATGGAAAAGTCATATTATCTTTAAATTCTATTTTTCCATGAACTTTTTGAAATACCCTCATGTATGTTTTCCCAAAATAGAACTTTCTGCTTTAATATATAATCAACAGAATCCTTAAAATATTTGTTGTGAACTGAATGTTTGTGTCCTCCCAAAATTTATATGTTGAAATCCTAAACCCCTCCCCTATGTGATGGTATTAGGAGGTGGGACCTTTTCGAGGTAATTAGGTCATGAGGGTGGAGCCCACATGAATGGGATTAGTGCCCTCATAAATGAAGATGGCAAGGCCAGACACAAACACACACACACACACCCCAGAGAGCTCTCTCGCCCCCTTTCTACAATGTGAGGATACGACGAGAAGCTGGCAGTCTGCAGCTCAGAGCAAGTCCTTCACCAGAACCAACCATGCTGGCATCTCTTGGACGTCCCAGCCTCCAGAACTGTAAAAGATAAATGTCTGTTCATAAGCCCAAACTGACTAAGACAACAGTATATATGTTTCTTCACAAAATTGGTTACCTATTCCCAAGTTAGAAAATATATTGAGAGTTTACCTTGGTTTTATAGCTTACATGTCCTTGACCTTGAAAAAGTTATTTAATATCTCTAAGACTCAGTTTATCATATTTAAGAAGGAGAAAAATAATAGCTACATTGTAGAGTTGCTGGAAGGATTGAAAATACTGTAGAGAACACTTAGCATAGAGCCCATAAAACTGAAGTATTCAGTAAATAACTCTTATTAACCCTTTATTCAAATACTTATGAACCAAATTTTGTGGTGGGCATTTGTTTTTCTTTTTATTATACTCCAAGTTTCATGTCCGCCATAATTACAATAACCAAAACAGAAAATCTCAATAGCTTAATATTGGGGCTTTAGCATTTTAATACATTTAAGTTTTTTTTAAAATATTTTCACATGAAGAAACAGCTCCATTCCCACAACTACTTCAAAATCCACTTTTAGGAAAAGTTTTTATTTTATTTTTAAAGAAATATAAACATTAGGAATATATTTCTATTATCCTCAAGCCCTTTAAGTTTGAATTCTTTTTATGTCAAAGTAGTTCTCAACAACAGTATCACATGAATCTTACTAGATGAATTAAATATTTCTAATAAATATGGAACCTGCTGTTAAGTCCAGACATTCTGCTAAGCCAGTATTTCCAATTGAACAATTAAGATTTTCAGAAGTATTTTAATGTTATTTTTAGCTCAACTTTTCCTGTTATTTCTATTAAGAAAATATGTTGATCAATACTGTTAGGCAGAGTGAATTAAACCACATATTAGTTCAGACCTGTGATGTCTAATGTGGTAGCTACCAGCTACGTGAATCTATTAAGCCCCTAAAAATGGCTATTCCAAATTCAATTCTGTAAATGTAAAACACACACTACTTTTCAAAGACATAAAATATTTCAGCAATATTTTCATATTAATTATATGTTGAAATGATAATATTTTGCACATTTGTATATAATTAATCTGGCCCATTTCTTTTTACTTTTGAAAATGTGGCTACTAGAAAATTTTAAAACTCATATGTGGTTCACATTTGTGGCTCGCTGGCTTAGACTTTCACACATATGTGGTCAAACATTAATCTGGGTGTTTCAGTGAGGGTGTTCTTGGATGACATTAACATTTAAATCAGTACACTGAGTAAAGCAGATTGCCCTTCATAATGTGGGTGGCCCTCCATCAATCAGCTGAAGGCTTGGAGAGAGCAAAAGTCTGACCCTGCATGTTGGCCTTTGAACTGGAACATCACCTCTTCCTGGTTCTACAGCAGCCTGCTGGCCTTTGTACTCAAACTGGGGCATTGACTCTGCAGATTTTGGACTTGACAGCCTCTGTAATACCACATAAGCCAACTCCTTATAATAAATCTCTTTATATATAGTATATATAACATATATATAAATATATATATAATGTACAATATGCATATATGTAAACAGAACCAATAGCATGTATAAGTGTAGAACTCTGACTAAAACAGTGTTCAAGAGCTTGGAAAATTGGTAGGATCTTTACAGGCCCAGAAGTAAGAATTGGGCATTTCAAAATGAGCACATATGAACAAAGATACACAGGGTGGAGTTAGAATAGGATTAGGAAGAATAGGATGTCAGTTATGATCTAGGTCCAATGAACATTAGACATTATAGTCAAGGTTTCTGGGAGTAGGGCATTTTTTTGAAACATGAGTGGAAGATTAGATTTGGCCTTATATGCCAGAAATATATTTTTTAATTTTATCCTTAGGCGGTTGGAAAAATTTTTAGTAGATTACAATGATCTGATTGATGAGTTTTAAGTTATTACTTTAGTAGTATTAAGTGTAATTCAATAAAATATGAAGATATGGATGCTGGGGCAGTGAATAAAGAGAATACTACAAAATCTGCTCACCAGTTAATAATGATTTAAACTAGCAGATCGGGGGGCTGGAAGCAGGAAAGTTTTGAAAATAGGAAGAGAATCAATGTGATATAGTTTGAAAAAGACAGACTTTAAAAAGTAGGGTGACTATAGAAATGGTAAAATATTGGAGGGGCTTAGATTAGATAAAATGTCCTTAATAAAAATAAGTGAATATAAATGCATACGTCTGTGTGTGTGTGTGTGTGTGTGTGTGTGTGTGTGTAGAAAGAGAGAGAGAGGATGCTTCTAATTCGATTATAGAAGTAAAACACATTTTTATAAATTTAGCTTCTAAGTTGTCTATGTTTGTGAAGAAAAAGTGTATGTTTGGATGCATTTGGCATTGCAGTATGTAATAACAGTGTGTGACTATTTTTCCCCATATTTGTTCTTTAGTATTCTGAAGTAAAGACCAACGTGCTATGATTGAGGGGACAGTTTCATACCTTTTCGTTATGGCCACTGATATATTTATTTTCAGATGGCATGAACTTGCAAAAAATAATCAAAATAGGGAAGTAGGAAATAAGTGAAAAAGTAAAGTAAAATACTTTAATAACCCCAAGCGGGCATTTGATACCATCTGGCATTCATATTATATTTCCTTAATCCATTGACTCTCCCAGTCTTTCAAACAACTACTTAATAATTTCTCACCCCTTCAGATTATATTACTCCAGGCCATCCTCGACCTCTATTTCTAAGAACATAGAAACAACCAGAAAAGAATTTCTACAAGTTCGCACTACTGCATTCACACATCTATTTTCCACCACAATTGGCTTTCTGATTACTAAGGATGGATTTTGATGTTCCTCACTAAAGCTGCACTTCATAGCAATTCCATCCCTTCTCTGTGAATGATATCCCCAAAAGGATCCTCCCTACTCTGACTCCCGCATCAACACTTTCTGCTCTAAAAAAAAATCATTCCTGTTAATACAAAAACACAATTCAATCATGATGTATTTTTCCCACATTTTAAACAAAAACCCCTGCATTGAACCCACACCTCTCTTTAGTGACTGTCATTTTTCAGCCAAACTCTCTGAAAGAGGGTACCTGATTGTTCCCAAATGATGTACTCGTACTTCCACTATTTCCTGAGCCTACTCCAGTCAGGGTTTGTCCTTCCACTCTAACACATTTGCTACTGTCAAGAAAACCGACATCACCACGTCACCACTGTCGTTAAGTCAAGCCTCATCTTAGACTTAGTCTAAAGACTATGCTCAGTCATCACAATCTGGACATGGTTTGGCGGCTATTTCTCTATGCACTTTCCTCTCCTGCCTTCTGGTTTTCCTCCCCCTTCTCTCACAAGCCCATCTCGGTCTTCTTGGTTTGCTCTTTGTTCTCTCCCCAGCTTTCAGTATTTCAGGCTCATTGCATGGGTCTCTCCTCACGCTACCACTCTTTTGAAGATCTAATCCAGACTCACAATTGTAAATGCTGTCTCTGTTTGTTGGTTTTTTGCAAAAAATACATCTCCTGCCTTCAACTCTCCTCAGAACTTCAGACGTTTATGTCTAACTATCTATTTGACATCTGCCATGGAATCTGATTGATATTTCAAATTTAATATATTCCAAATTGAATTCCTGTTAACTTCCCTCCCTCTCATTTCTCATCTCAGAACTGGGAAGTCCATTCTCCCTCTCACTTTGGCAAAATATCAAGGACTTACCCTTGATTCCTCATTTCCACCTGTACTTCTCTCCCTTCACTTCCATGCTCTCATTCTACACTTCTTGTCTGTCAGTAAATTCTGTCTACACAACCTTTAAAAGCTATCCAGAGTTGGAAAATTTTTATTACCTCCATGGCTGCCATTCGACTCTGTGTTACCATGATCTCTCTCCTGATTTATTACAGCAGCCTCCTAAATGGCCTTCTGCTCTCATCCTTACCTTTCAAAACATTCTAAACGCAGAAGTCTGGAATATCTCATTTAAATATGTGTCACTTCCCATCACCGTTCTGTTTAAAGCCATCTGATAATTTCCATCTTTCTCAGAGTAAAAGCAAAGTCCTTACAGTGACTCATAAGAACCTATACGATCTGTCCCCCATTACCTCTCTGTTCCCATCTTTGTCCAAAGAATTCTTCTCAGTGGAAACTTTCTTGGCCATTCTCTCTAAAATTGCCCCTTCAACTCTGTTACGTCCTATTCTTCTGCCCTGTTTAACTTTACATTTCACCTTAATATTTATCACCATCTAACATACCGTATACTTCCTTGCTTTTCTTGTGTCGTAACTGTCATCTCCATATAGTGTAAACCTTATGTGCACAGGGATTTTTATGTTTTCTTCACTGCTCTACTACAGAACCTAGAAGAGTGTGTGACATAAAAGAGTGTATAAATCATGTTGTGCAAAGAATGTTTGTTGAAAAAATATGAGGGTACTTCAAAGAGTCCATGGAAAGATACATATTATCTTTCAATTCTATTTGTCCACAAACTTTTTGAAGTATTCTCATAAATGAGCAGAATTTTCAGAATCTTGATTCAGGAATTTTATGGAAAATTCATCATTCGAAATTAAGGATAAAATAGGAAGAGTAAGTCTGAGGGGGGGAAAGTTCAAGTAAAGACAATATGCCCCAATTTTAACATTTTAGCGAGGAATATGAGATTTGGGTGGGATCAGGAAGTCATAGAAGGACAATTCAGTTTCTTAAAATTTAAATAAAATACCAAAGCTTCTTACCTTTCTACAGTGTCAACCTAAAACCTGAAGTTTGGACTGTATTACATCCTAATTTTAGGTCAAAAAACGACCAACAAAAGGAATAAGATCTTTGCAAATAATGCTTGTGAATTTAAGCTGCAGAGTTGAACACAACACGTAGCATCATTCATCTTCATTTCTCACAAGTGTCTAGTTTTCAGAAGTAACTTTAAAAAGCTACTATATGACTCATAAAAGCATGTTACAGATGACACAACATAAAAGCCTTTTAAAAATCTTTCTTATTCGTCTAGTTTTCTTTAACTGATTAGAAACTTAGCAACATGTTTTTTCTCATGGGGCTATTTCCCACCTGTGTATGGATTGGGGTGTCAGAATTTAGCTAAATGGGGCTAAAAAAGAGGATTATTTTTTCATATACATAATGACTTTAGGATTCTTTGTCTCTCTTCACATAACTCATAATTGAAAGATTAACCATATATAATCATTCTGTTTATGGGGAGATCAGGTATTAAGAAATACTAGAATCTGGCAGTAGTTTTCATTTGAACTACGTAGAAAGGGATTTATGAAGTTTTAGAGGAGAGTTCCCAAAACCACCAAAAGAAAGAATACAATTTTCTTGGCTTCAAATAGTAAATCCCTTTTCTGCAGACAATCTATCAGTATTAACCATGTGAGAAGTTGCACACCAAAAGTAGGGATAAAAGTTTGTGAAATAGGATGATGCTTTTAAATCTGGGCTCATGTCAAATTACCCAGTGAAAAGGCATAAACAAGATTGTGGTCTATTTTCTGCTAATATATTTTTAATCTCTGTAGAATGTTATTGACTCTTTAATTACATGATTTTTCACCTACTATATTTGAAATACACCAAAATTTTTAGGACGTATCATAATTTTAAAAAATTAAACAGGATTTTTGGGGCTATAAATGACATTGATCTTATTAAATGACTTTTCTTTCATCTCTATTACATATGTGTGTGTGTATATATGTATGTATGTATTTATTTTAATATCTAATCTGCTGAAAATAGAGACCACCACACTTAAAGATGGTAAAATTTAAGGGTAGGTATTCTAATTTATTCTTTATTTTAAATTCCACTTAGCACAGTTATAAAAACATGTTAGATGAATGAATGAATGGATGGATGGATGGATGGATGGATGGATGGATGGATGGATGGATGGATGGATATGCTTTTATAAATATGTGTGTAGTGATACTTAGAACAGGTTGAGTTGTCAGTGTATCAACGTGAATCTAAATTACTCCTACTCCTAATTCAGAGAGGCCAGAAGACACCTTAAAAACTGATTGGTGGTTAGGTCCAAATTTCACTGGGATAGGTCTACTTACATGAAGGAGTTTGGTGTGAGCATGGTATCTTGTTTAGGGAAAAAAAGTTAAAATTTTGAGTATAGTATTGCTTAATTCATATATTTATTCAGCAGATAATGTTTATGCAAGTATTATCTGTTTGTAGCTGCTTGGGGCTCTGGAATTTATCTCAAGAACCTCATAGTCATTTGGGAAGATAGACAATGAACAGGTGCACTAATAAATGATATAAACCCATGTAGGGATTGTTCCTTTGAAGTTAACATAACAGATAAGTAAAATTGAGAAAGGTTCATGAGTTAATGATGGGGGGATCTACATGTAGATATGGAGATCAGGGGCAACCTCATCCTGGAGGTCACAACTGACTTGAGAGCAGAATGTTGGAAGGAAATTGCGTTAATCCAGGAGGACTGTTTAAACCTTGATTGCATCAACAGAAATAGTGAGAAGTGGTTATACCAGGGTACTTCAAAAAGTACATGGAAAAATTTATATTATCTTTTAATTCTGTTTTTCCATGCACTTTTTGAAGTACCCTTGTATTTGACAAATACTTTGGAAATAAATTACGGTTAGATAGGAAGAATAAGTTCCGGTGTCCTAGGGTAACGATAGCTAATAATATTGTATTGTATATTTCAAGATAGCCAGAAAAGAGGATCTTGAATGTTATAACCACAAAGAAATGATAAATGTTTAGGTGATATGTATGTGAACTATTCTGTTTAGATATATGCATGTATTGAAATAACGAATTGTACCCCACAAATATGTACAATTAAAAAAATAAACTTTTTAAAAATGTTAAAAAAAAATCATGCTGATTACATTTAACATTTTCTAAATCAAGCCTAGGGGTTCTAAAGTTGTGGGGTGACTGTTGCTGAAGTGCCATGGAGACAGAATTATGTTTGAAATTTGATTTCTCTATGTGAAAATGAGGCAGATTTGTATAAATGGATCAGAAGCAAAGGTAAGAGTCTGAGATGGATGTAGAGATTTGGAGACATCCATGGATGGTTTTTAAATTCATAGGATCAGGACAGAGTAGTATATTTAATGAGGGAGAATGGGCCAGCTATGGAGTCCTGGAGTAGAGCAATATTTAAATACCAGGTGGGCAAAGAAAAGCAAGCAGTATGTGAAGTTCAGGCAGTCTCAGTATCAGTCATCGTAGGAATCAATAGCATAAGATTTCAAAGCCACAATCCGGTGTTGATCAGCCACGGTACTTCAATATCCTAATACCTTAAGAGGTTGGCAGTGGATCGACGGGAGGAAAGGAATGGAAATGAGTTAGTGTCCCTGGCCAGATCATTTGGTATGTTAAGCAGATTTTCAAGGCTAGGTTTTAGGCTTAGAAAAACAAGACCAGAAACCATACATTCAATTTAGTTTGCAAGTTTGGGAACTAGATCTCAAAAGCAAGGCAGAATAGTTATAGACCTAGTCTCTCCTCCTCATTGTGAGAATTCTGGAGCCCAATGAATTAAGCCAGCCTTACTGGCTGTGAGCTCTGGCTGTATTCCTTAAGATTGGGTAGGTGATTACTTGTCTAGAATTCTTCGGATTTCCCCTGAATAATATTTTTAGCTTTCTATGGTTCATCTGATTCTACATACAAATATTTACTGAGCACCTACCTATGCCAAATAGCTTTCCAAGTTTAGGTGATACAGCCATGAACAAGATCAATAACTGTTTGCTTTCATAGACTTTATTGGACTCTGCAGGAGAAGTAAATAGACAGAATAAATGGAGATAGTATTAGTTCTGGTAAAGATAAAAATGTAGAAAATAATGTGAGAGTATGTTGGCTAGGGAGAGGCTATTTTAGGCAAGGGGGTCAGAGAAAGCCTTTCTGAAGAGGTGAGATTTAAGCAGAGATTGCTCTTCTCTGTCCCATTTTATCACCAGTCTGTCAATATTCAAGGTAACAGCTCTCCAAGCAGAGGGAACAGATAGAGCAACAGATCTATGTGAGAAGTCAAAAGAAGGCTGGAGTTTAATGAACAAGGAGGTACCGGATATAAGATGAGAACAAAGATGTAATTACACTTTCTATTTGACAAGTTAATCCTAATATAAATGAGGAAAACTCATTTTTCTATCCCTAGAACTCTAAGTTCCAGGCTAAATAAATCTTTTTAAAGCCCATTATGTTAGACAGAGATTCAAATCTTACCTCCTCAACTCCATAGCTGGGTGTTTGGACAATTTATTTAATCTCGCTTTTTATGTATTTGTTCATTTTAAAATTGGGATTATGATACATACCCCATAGTGTTAAATAGTAGCCCGTACCATACAGAGTTGCTATGTGGATTAAGTTTATGCATATAAAACACTTAAAACAAATCTAGCATAAATCAAGTCCACAATGTGTGTTACTATTATTATTACTGGAGGCCATATTTCTGAAGAGGAAGGCATACAAAGGATAGAATCTTAATGCTGTATTTCAGTTGTCTTTCTCAAATAGCTGATTAGATGATATGTCTATAGGACCCAGATCTCTATATTCACTTATTTGCATGATTAACCAGATGGCATGTTCATAGTATTGTTGATGGAGAAAACAGCATTTACAAAAGAAACTATTTGGTTTCCCTTAGTGGAAATAACTAAACAAGCTTAATTTCTGGATTTAAAACAATTTCAACTAGAAATTCATAGTGATAAACTTACAATGGCATTTAAAAACCTGCATTTTTTCCCATTACTCTATATAGTCAGTACATTATATGTCTCTTTTAGTTATGATATTGAATATTTCTGCATATCGTATGGAATAGTTTAAGCCTTTTCTAGAATACCTCTTCAGACCTCCCAGCTTAGAAAAGGCTAAAATGTGAAGATAATTCCTCTTGCTAATCCTAGTAAATCTAATACGCCTTGTCAGTAGTAACTCACAACTAAATGAGAAGTTTCATTAACTGTAGATAAATATGTCAATGCCCAGTATTAATTCAACCATTGTCAAAATGCTGCCCCAATGCAAAGCAAAGTAAATGAGGATTTCCTGATGGGTTGTGAGCCATTAGTCGTGAAGCAAGCTTGGTGTATCAAAAAAAGAGAAAAAGAAGAAAATCAATGCCGATATTTTCATCTGGAGGCTTCTGGAAACAAATCACAAATGCCAAAGAAAGAAAATCCCAACATATGTCACCATATACTTTGGTCAAGAGTTTTAAAGTTTGTTGGTTTTTTGTTTGTTTGTTTTCATGTCAATGAAATTGATAACACTTGCTGATTATATTTGAAAATAGATTTCAGAAAATGCATAGCATTTCATATAGTCTTCTTGAAATACAGACTTACAGAATACATGGGATAAATAAATCAATCTCTGGAACACTTAAAATAGCCATATAGAATTGTGTTGGATGGTAGAGTTGGACAAGCTCACAGGGCTCCCAATAGTAGCCCCTGAGGAGCTGAAGTTTCCATTCCCAGCTTTATCATATTGCCAGTGATAAGTGAGGTGCATTATTTAGCTGATCATAGGAAGTTATGCGATATCAAAAGGCCCAGCATCCCAGGAGAGGAAGATGAGGGAGCACACTTTCTTGTAACATGATGAATAAGGTTCTTCCATACCAGCAGCTGCCAAACAGATGAGCAGCTTTTAACAGAGTCAGGGTACACAATGCAAGCTGGGCCCAGAACTAATCAGATCTAATTAAGACAGACATGTTATGGTCCGGTAGTGTTGACAGGGTCGAGATTCCTGTAGCTTTAAATGAAGCATGTTATAATTAGGATCTAATTGAAAATCTGGAAGTGATACAAAACCTTTACCCTTAAGGGCCTAAGACAAAGCCTGCTTGAGTCCTGGTGTGCACCTTATGAGATTGTGAATGCTCAATTAGACACTTATGTGCAAAATTAAGCAAATAGGACAATAGTTAGATATGGTTCAAAGGAGGACTGTTTAAATTCACATCTGTTTAGATATGATTCAAAGTTGTATCTAAATTTTAGATTTAAAATTTGTCTTTACTTTTTATCTACTATTATGTTGTGGCTATTATTATATACAGCCCCCACCCCCACCCCCCAAAAAGTTTGAGCAATTTGCTTGACACAGTAAGTTTCACTGAATGATCTTGATATGTATAATTTGGAGGAGGTATGCTCATCCAAATTATCTTCAGATAAGTATATGTAAAAAGACATTTATATTTCACAATCTTGTACATCATTTTGGAATTGTCTTGTCCAATTTCAGACTGCCCCAACTTCACTATTGGGCCTTGTTTATTCACTTGCTTAATTTTAAAAATTATTTCGTATATTTATACGACTCACATTTTAAGTTTATTATCATCATTTATCTCTGAGATGTACCCATCACCCTCCCTGCTGCACATACAGACAAAATTTAAATAGTGGATCTAGATTCTCCCCTTTACAAACTTGTAGATGAATCTTAAGACCACTCTCATTACTATTTAATAATGTGTTGGGTTTTTTTCTTTTCCATTCACTCTACCAATTTAGAGTTGGAACAGTGTCCCTATGATACACTGTAACTGCATGTTCATTAGGAAATATCTCCTAGAGATATCTCTTCAGATTTGAAAACTATGGCCTTGCCTGTTAGGCTCAGTTAGTTAGAGCTTGGTGAAGATAACACCAAAGTCCAGGGTTTGACCCCTGTACTGGCCAGCTGCCAAGTAAAATAAAACAAAATAAAAATTTTTAAGACAATTGTTTTTCTCTCAAATGCAGTATCAACTGCTAACCTTGAGTATTTTTCAATTCTTTTTATATATGAGGATCTTTCTATATAGATCCAATGTATATATTGCTATCTTAGTGAAAAATGCAGGATAGCGTCAAATATCTATGAAATTTTGTTGTTTTGCCATCATATCAATTTGCAATTTAATCTTACAGAAGATGAATCCAAAATGTCAAATAATAGATTCAGTGACAAATAACATGCTTGCTTCCTTGCTGCATTCCAGTCTCCTTTCAAGTCTCTTTTTTATTGGAGAGGACCTCCCAAACCAAAGTATATAAAATACCACTTCATTCTCATGCCTCCCCCTGCTTTCTTCATTTTTACAGACATTTTTACCACATGACATATATTGTTGTCCTAATGTCTGTTTCTCTCCATATGCAAAGGAACTTTGTTTTGCTCACCGCCATTTCCACACTAACCTGCACGGTATAAGGCACATAGCAGATAGCCAGGTGAAATTGTTGAACGAACAAATCAGGTAAAGAACTGTAAAGCCAATATCTGTCTTTTGGTGGTTTGTCCTGAAAATTAAGTTTTGACTTTAGAGACCAAAAATTATGCATTTTCAACAAAAATAAACTTGTGAGTTTCCTATTCATAAATGATTTCATTCTATCCCAGCTGTAATCAGTAATCTAAGTTCTTTAAGGGGTGGCATTATTCGATCTGTCAGCTTTTATTCATTCTTTCATTTTTTACTTTTTCTTTAACTATACTCTACGTTGCAAACAGAAATTATGCAGTTTTTACTTTACCAGTTAATTCCTGCATGAAAAAGCTTGTTACAAATACTTATAATAAAATAAAGTAATATGTTTAAGGAGACAACATTTATTGCTCTTGTAAACTGATACAGGGATGGCTTTCTACATGTAGTAGTTAACTTGTGGGAATTTACAGGTGTGAAATTAGCCACAGATTCTAGAAATATTTTACCTATAAAAAGGACACTCATTGTTACTAAGAGAATAAAATAAAATGAATTTAAGTCAGGCTTATTGATTTCACATATAAAGTTGTTTCCGGAATGTATAAACATATATAACTTAACATAATTCCTATTCAGGGGCTTCTTTGTTGTCGTTACTGTGATGTTATTCGTATCAACATAGACATTACTTCCAAAGTGAATCAATTCACTGAATGGATTTTTCCTAATGCAATTAACCCAAACCAACAAACAAATCTATTTATTTCTACTGTTTCCTGACTTTTCAACTATCTACTTGACATATCACAAAGAGATTCCCATCCTTGGTAAATACATTATTGTGATAACTATAAAAAATCTCTAATAAGAACCACACATTTAAAAGATTATTTTATAAAACATCATAAATTTGAAAAGTAATGAACAGAAAAAATTCCCCATAATCCCTCCACCCAAAACAAACACTGTTAGCCATTTGGTACATTTTCATTCCTGCCTCTCCCCCAAACAGAAAAAAAAAAAAAAAAATCTTCATTAAAGTCTACTTCGAATGTAAAAAGAGAAAAAAAAAAGATTATTTTCCATTATAAATGTATTTTATAGTAATTACATAATTTTATCTCATAAAAAGAAGTTTAACAAGCTTAGATATATCAGAGAAACAAATTAAAAGAAGTGTTAAGGAATTAAGCAATCCATTAGAATCCTGAAATGTACAGTTTATTTCAGTTTATGTTCCCATGGTATTTTAAAAGGCATTGCACTATTTTCTGAGCAGTACACTTTTGAGTTGTTTTTACAGAATGGCAGCTTGAATTTCACCAGATGTGAAATCATTTGGTTTGTGTAAACACATTTTTTTTTTTTTTGAAATGCATAGGGTTTTTATTTCACTTTTTAAAAAAAGAAGAAAGAAAAGCCTGTAAATGGATAATGTCTATAGGTTGAACTGGACATCTCAGAGGGGTCCAGACTCAGATACGCTGAGATGATTTACAATCTGAGGTAAACAGATTGGCTCAGATAACACTGGCTGATCAATGCTCCCATCTCTCCAGCAGGAAATGTCTTGGGGAGGCAGAGAGAGGAATGACTTTTGCAAGCACTTCCTTGAATTCTGAGCTCTCCCTGACCCCAACTCCCTCCTTTTTCTGGAGAATTAAGAATTAAGGGAATAAACATTGTCCTTCCTATGTTTGGAGAAGTTCCTCCTAGTTTTTCTTTTCTGTACATTTCTACATCAGAAAAAAGAACAGTTGATGAACCATTTGACAAATTTATCTTGAATAATCTTTCACAATAAATACTGAGCTATCTGTCCCAACAGCCTAGACAAATGTGGAAATATTCTTTTTACATTTTTATAGGGTGCTATAAGTAATGTAAAACAATGTTTGCAATAAAACTTCCGTTTTACCCTTTAATAGTTTCTAGTCAATGAAAATTGCTGTATTATTTAACTAATTTCTCCATTTCTTCTGGGAGTCCATTTCAAGAATTTCAAACTACTTTATCACATGGATATAATATGTTGTTGAATGCTATGATGTTCCTGGGAATAGAAGAATATTGTATATTGAGATCTTGAGAAGAAAAAATTTTTAAAAAATGATACTTGGAGACTGAAATCTGAGCTTCTAAATTTTAAGGTCAGTTTTGTATGTTTGGTTTATTTACCACCCATCTTCTTTCCCTCTGGGCACTACACTCTGCAACAAATATGCAATAGAATTTTTACAACTGTCATGAAAGTTGTAAAAATTTAAAATGGTAAACTTAGAAAGGCTGCATTAGTAAAAATAAATTTAAAGAAAGCATTGCAAATACACCCTATACAATTTTTGTATATTTTTCTGTTAAAAATACTTATGCAATAATATCGGCTTGCTTATTTCTCTGAGTAAAACTATCTCAGATTTATATCGTGTTACTAATTTTAAGCATCTGCATATCTGTTTCAGTAGCCTTTCGGAGATTAAGTACTCTAAAAAATGAATTCTAATTTTAACACTCTCTTCCAGCTGCTATCCTAGAGTTTTTCTGTTTTCACAACCTTCATCTATATACACATAAAATGTAACATATATTAGTAAAGGAAATTATTTATATTTCTTATAAACTAGTAGTGCGTAAGTTTCTTTCCACACATTTAGGTGTTGTTATTCTCAGGTCAACATTAATAGTAGAAAAGTTTGGTTTTTACCCTTCCATCACTACTAGTGAAACTCTGGGCAAGTTTTTAACCCTTCTCAGCTGCAACTTTCTTATAATCTTTCAATAATAATAGCCCTCATCTCACAGGCTTGTTGTCTATATCAAAAGAAATGAAGTGCATTTCAAGTCTTTCACTTTTAAAACACTAATACAAATCAATCTTGTTTGTTGAGTCACGCTTCTGAAAATATCTTGGCAATGACTTTTCTCCGCCCCAAAAGTAGGACTTTCTCTTTCCTAATTCTTAAATATAGGAAAGATTAATCTCAACCTGCCTAAAAATATGAATTAGAATTTGTTGATAAGTGAATGCTGCCATTGAGACATTAAAATGTCAAAGAAAAATTAAGGTACGGACACATCATCTAATAACTTGATTAAAACTGACCATACCAGGTATTGGCTAGAGTATGAAAGAAATGGAACTCACATACACTTCTGGGGAAAATGAAACTTTTGGAAAACAGTGTGATGGTTTCATAAGAAGTGAAATATTCACTATCATATGAGCCAGTCATTCCACTCCTAAGTATTTACCCAAGAGATTAAAGCATACCTCCATATAAAGAATGTTCATAATGTACACCAATGTTCATAGCAGCTTTAATTATAATAATCCAAATCTGTAAACAACTCAAATGTTCATCGGCGTAAGAGTGGAGTGAACATACTATATTCATAAAATGGACTACTCAGCAATTAAGAGGAATGATCTCATAATACACACTGCATTATGGATGAATCTCCCAAAATTCTTATGCTGAGTAAAGGAAGCCAAGCCAAAAAAAAAAAAAAAAAAGAAATTGCAAAGGGGCACAAGAAGACACTTGGGAGTAATGGATATGTTTACTATCTTGACGATGGTGAGGGTTTCATGGGAATATACATATGTTAAAACTTACCAGATTATTACATTTTAAATATGTGCAGTTAACTAAACATGGCTTTCTTAAAAAAATTAAAGATGGAATTGCTGAGTAGAGTCCTGTCATTTTCTGTAATGAACATATTCTTTTATCACTCATTCTAAATCAAATATTTCATACTTAATTCGATCACTAAACCAGTTTGTTGCTTATTTGATATTTACTCCACTGTCAGGATAAAACAAAATCATCATAGAAAAAAGGTTAATTTGGATTATTGATGCCGGCTTCATTTGTTTTGATTCACTAATAGTCCCTTGCATGTTTAATGTTTTGTCAAAGGACTTTTACACCTAAAATTTTATTTTATTGTTTAAAACAAATAGAACTTTAAGAAAAAAAACTGAGTGTTATCAGGAAACGTTTGTTAGCCATCCTTTTGGAAGCATTGCATGGTTCTCATGGGAACATGTGACATAAGTTTTATTTTTTCCTTACCTGCCCTGACCCCAACTTTTGGAGTTTAAGATGAGCTAAGCACTTTCTTGGGTAGTTTTGCTCCCACTTGGGAAAGGAGCTTATATGCTCTATAAGTGAAATAAAAGAGACCCATGATTCGGTTCAAAGTTTCTTATAGTTACTATAAAAGGAGAATTGTAAATCAAATTCAACACCAAAATTAATACCCACACTAATTTCTTAGGTTTCTTTGTTATTTTTTCATCTGATGTCAATTTAAGTAGTGATGTGTGACATGAATGATATATTCTCTTCTCCTTTTCTCATAAATTATTTGTCTTCTATTACACTAGACTGTATAATAGATACAAATTAAATTTTAAAGAACACGGGAAAAATTTTAGTTTTTCTTTTTTCAATATTACTAATTTTAAAACAATGTTTTCATTTTAATGTCTTAATATATAATACTTGGTTTCTTCCATCAATTCAGGCAAAATGAATTTAAAGGGAAAGAGATGCCAAATTGACTCTTTTGAGCAACTGATCACAATTTGGTTAAAAAGGCTAGCCCTACGCAGAAAGTATAAAATATCAGAGCCCAAAATGAGAGAATTAGGAAGATGGTTCAATATGGTAAAATGTATTTTTTTAAAGAATATGCTTATGACATATCTATCTCTAAAAAGCAGCATGAATCAAATATAAATAAATGTTATAGTATGGTATTGAAAAGAATCTTGACTTCTTTCAAGAGTGTGCTCAAAAGCAGAGTATAAATTGGAAAGAATATTATTCTCAGCTCTTATCACTTTATTTTGACTTAATGAACCATATCAGGTGGTGAGCAGTGTAAATGTGGAAATGCTCAGAAGGAAGCAGAGCTGTGTATGCAAAGGAGAGCAGAGGTTGATTAGATTACTCAGACATGTGTATGGCGTGTATAGTTTCTGTACTAACATTCAGTTCCTGGAATTTCGTCTGGCCCCTTCATTTTACTTTGGCTAAAAATAAACCCTGTGTGGTATATCTGTTCTCATTAACCATTTTACTTATCTTCTGATTGGAGTCTTGTGGAATGTAGCTTATACAAAGACAATATTGTAGCTGGTGGGTGAGTGGGTAGAATTCATACAGTCAAAAGAGATAACATTTTATGTATCCATTGTAAAAGACCATACTTGTATATTAGAATTCTATTATATTAGGTTTATAAAGTCAGAAATCTTTTTTTTTTTTTCCAAAAAATTTGTTTCCAGGTCCAACTCCATAGCCCAATGTTGTCGATTTCTTATTTTCTTTAGGTATCCCTTTATTTAATATAATTAAAGAATAGCTCTCAGCTTTTGAAGGTAAAAGGTAAAATGCCTTTTTCTGTTTTTAATGGTTGTTTTTCAGTATTTGTTATACATTGCCTTCCATTAGAATAATCATCTGTTTTTTATTGTTCTTTTGGAATATTTCTTAGGATTTTTATTTACTGAAATTCATATGATTGTTTTAAGTTAGCTAATGAAGCATGCTGGGGGTAAATATCAATTCACAGTATATAAATCCTACAGAGGATGAAAAACTGAAAATGGGTATTTACATTTATGCCTAGAGTTTTAAATTGTTACCAATAAGGTGCTTTCCTTGTCATTAAAGATTTACTTGAAAAAAAGAATAGGCATAAGTCTTCTCATAGGAAGTCTCTATATCATACATAGTTTATAAATTGAAAATTGATACACTCAATCACATTTCCTAACACCATAGATTCTTTATAAGACATTTATCTTATTTTAAAATGAAATCTTTGTTTAATTCTTGTAAGTATTGCTTTGATCATATTTTCTTTCTTAAATAATTAATATTCTAATAGTTTTAATATCTTTATAAGAATTCAATAGATCTTTTGGATCTAATGTTTTTGTTGTTTATTTGTTTCAACTTTTTTAATGCTTCCTGGGTTAATATATAAAACAACTTTTCATTTTCAGTTCTTGTTCAGCTGTACCTCACTACTTATATTTTCTAATTCTAAATAGTCCTTCTTTTGGATGGTTGCCATTGAATTGGCAAAAATTCATGTAAACATATAAAAAAATTTGTCTTTTTTTCTCCTAAATTCTCCCAATTAAAAAAAAGTATTATTTTACCTCAACTATCACATTTTGTTCATTGGCAAACACTTTATATTTTAATTACTTTATTTTCAAATCATAGCAAGCAAGCAAAGATAACAGTATTAATTTTTAAAAAAATGTATTTGTGCCTTTGGAAGTACATATATGACTTATTTCTATAAGAAATGGTAATGACACTAACCACCTTCAATATGTGTTAGAAACTCAACCAAGTGCTTTACATATCTTCATAATTCCTAATAAGCCACATAATAATCCCCTTTTCTGGTGAGGAATGTTGGGCTCCTGAGAATTAAGTAATTTACAGAACATCACACTCTAGTCAGTGTTGCAGTCAGGATTCAAACTGTTCCTGTAATTCCAAAGGTCATGCTTTTTTCTCTGAATTCTATTTTATCTAAAGAAATTAATTAAGAGCATAAAGACTGGTCTCTGCTAGTGTGATTTAAACATCAGTACACCTGAAAAGCATTCAGCTTTCTTGTTAAATATGTATTTATTAAGTGTGTTTGATTTAAATGTAGAAGTATTCTCCGTACAATAAACTCAAAGGAACTGTTCATATCCTATGCAATCATAAGACTTTCATCATATTAAATATGTTTGAAATCTTTATATAGTATTCAGATGTTTTGATCTTTATAGGATTTAACCTGTAATTTTCTTCTTTAAAAGAGTCAAAAATGAAAATTTTCAAATAAAATCCTTCATAGATTACTCTATTAATGGAATTCCTTCAGTAATATAAGTAAAATCCAAATTATTTTCCTGCTTTTTAAAAAATAATTGAATATCTGCTTTAATGAAGAATTTTCACTTGTAATATCTATTAATTTTAAATTATTTAAAACTTGGTTAATGTACCATTAAAGGAAAACGAAAATAACTCTTTTGACTGGTGGTTTTATAAGTATTTTGGAAGAAGTTTAAGGATAACCTGGCATTCTGTTTCAGAACATCCCAAAATAAGACAGAGAAATTCTACTCCCATACTAAAGTAATATTTCATTACTATTTGCGAAAAAGAATGTTTCAGTCTTTTCAAAGGGATGATAAAATAGAGAAATAGATAGCATGGACTACTGAAAAATTCAGACTCTTAAACCCTGCTTCCTGAAGGGGGCATATCTTCATCGATAATGTGCTTGATCCTTAACAATCTCACCACGGCCCGCGACCATTTTCAAAAAGAAAAAAATATCTAGTAAAAAATATAGAATGAGCTAGGTGGGGGAGGAGTGGAATGTACCTTTAAACCCAAAGGCTTTTTGTTTATGTGTTGTCAATCAGTCATGCCACCTCGCATGGTTATAGGTTGTTCTGGACGCTCTGTTGTCATAAGATCTTAAGAGAATTCTAACCATAAAAGGATCTCCCCCACCACACACAAAAGGGGTATAAAGTAAACTGACATTAAAAAAATATATATCCACATCACAGAAGTCTATAATATTGAATTTAATTTAAGTAATTATCAATATGAGAACAATATTTCTGTATTTCAATAATCCCTGTTCAAATTATTTCACATACAGTGAAACACTAAAGTCCAACACATTGGACTTTTTCTTTAGGGAATTCCTATAGAAAAGAAAAACTGGTTTTCTTAGGCTTTGCAAAGCGTATATCACTTCAGTGATCTTCATCCCTAGTTGCATTCCATTACAACACGATACTGTATTACACAGATTTGAGTTTCAGAGGTGCTGTGATAAAGTTGCACCTCCAGAACACTATTGGCTAAAATAAAATCCTAGCAGTTGGCTTCTTAGAATATTGTCAGTCGTCTTACCTCCCAACAAAATGGAATCCCACCATATTTCAATAAAAGAAATATGTCAGAATATTTAGAACAAGTTCTTTATACAGCTTGGAGAAATGGTATTTTGTTTACAGGAGGCATCCATTTTTTGTTTCTCTCTTCCCATGGGAGCTAGCATAAATCACAACAACTCAAATGTTTTTAATTTCAGTGTGAGATCAGCAGCTGTTCCCCAGAACTCCAGTTGCCATAAAAGAGGGATTTTTGTGAGTCACAAGTCAGATAGACAATGTAGCAAGATCTAATTACATACCATGATACTTACTGTGCATATGCCCGTTAGAGATCACAATAACAAAGAATTGTGTTTACTTAAACTCACAGTTTTACAAAAGTCAAACAGTTATGTAATTGTCCCTATAGCTCTGTGAATCATGATGGTAGAGAAATGTAATCAATTAGTGACAAGCTCTTTTGATCTACTCTGTAGTGGGTTGACATAACAAATGACCCATTGAAGAGCACTGTGTTAAACTAGACTGCTTAAAAGGAAATTGAGTTCAAGTGAATATTTCCAACAGTTTATTTAAAATGTTTATACTTTATGCAGTTCCTAAAAAAAATTGTAATTAGGCTATCTGCTTAGTTTTCCAGAGGAAAGAGAAGTAAACTTGAGAGTTTAATCTGAATGCAACCACATCTTTTATTTAAAAATAAAGAAATCAAAAGCAAACTTATTAAAACAAAAGCAGAATTGAAAATTTTATACCTTGGGATTTTAGGAGTCTTAGGAATTAAATTTGCCTTCAAGAACTGTGATCACATAATATTTTCAGTTACTCTGTTGGAAATTCATGGCTTTAAAAGCTAGTTTTTACAAGATTAAATGCGTCAGAAAGAATATGTAACATTTTATGTCTTAAAATTTGAATAACTTTTGGAGTAGCTAAAAAGATGGGAAGCCAAAAGTCAATGGGAGCTATAGTACTGATTCAGTCAGTGATTTCATGAGCACTTAGCACTCGTTTCTGAACACTCTTTAGAACTTAAAGTCTCTCTCAAGAGAATGATCTGACCCCCATGGCCCATGGTCCTGTTTTAGTATAACATAAACTCCAAGTGGAAATTTAGGCTGAAACTAAACTGGTCTCCTTAAATTCCTTTAAAATAAGGTAAATCAATTTCAGTTGGAAATCTATATAACTTCTGCTTCCTAAGCATCAAACAAAACCTGCTGAATATTGGGCAAGCTACATCCAACATAAAGCCTTGGTTCAGCACTTTATAGCCATCAGTTTACCCCAAAGAATGATTGTTTCTTTTCTTTTAGAAACTAAATGGCATCTAAAAGTTGCAATTTGATTGCAAAGTCTACACATAGAATGTTGCCATTAATCATGTAACTCTCTTATATCTATTAACTGACCCAACTGTGCTGTTAAAAATGTGAAGTTATGTTCGTTTATATACATTATACTCTGTAATCTAAGGAAAATTGATTGCTGATGCACTGAGTTTTATTTTAACATTAAAATGATGTAAGAAATAAATATATCTGTGCCCCCAGACATGTGCCTTATGCAGTGCTTCTCATAAGACATTTTTTACACAGTTTGATAGGAAGGACCTTCCCTATTCCCCATAGAATGAGTTTGAAAATATTATGATTCCATTCTTCAATTTGATTGCCAAAAGTAGGTTTGATGTTCATTCATGGCTCCTGTATTTGCATGTGTGGATTTTGCACTTGCTCCTGTCTTTTTTTCTCAATCTCCTTTCTCAGTTTTTATATCTATATGTGTGTATATTTTACTAAAACCACTTTAATGCTAGAAAGTGAAACTTATGGTTCAGACATATGCAATTTAGTCACATCTTTCTCTAAATATATACAATCCATAGTCTTCAGCATTTGTTCTTTGTTGTTTTTGTTTTGGGAAAGTGGTAAAGAAATTATTTCATTAAAAGAGCTAAACTGGCTATTTGTCTTTCTTTTTCTAAAATATATTGACATGTTTGTTATCTTATTGGTTGTAAACAATAACTATACAACTGTAAAATAAAATAGCTATGCAAACTTCAAGAGGATGATTTCTTTTAAAAACATGATGCTGCCATTCATTCAACCTTCTTTTTCAAGAACTATTTGTATGGCAAGCATTTTTCAAAGCACCAGGATATTCAGGGATGTTCAGCCCCAAATTTTCTGAACTCTTCTTATATCACAATTTTGAATTCCATTTTAAAAGATCACAATTTTGTTCTTTCTGTAATTCTGATTCCAAGAATATAACAACTCTGAATCAACTATTCTTCATTGCCCAAAATCAGTTTTTCAGGATGGATAAGTATCTTGCCCTACCTGCAAATGTTTGGAATGAGTAATTAGATTTCTTAATTCCCTGTGGATACTGTCATTTACAGTGCACTATCACAAAAACATGTATAATTATAGAGAGTTAGTCAATTTCAATCCATAGTAGTCTTTCTGAAAGTTTATGGCAGTGTGTCCAGAAGTGATCAGAATTCACAAGCATTTATGTAGCAATAATATATTTATTACCTACAATAAGCCCAGTACTATGCTAGATACTGAAGATATAAATGTGATTGAAATGGCCCCTGCTGTTGTGACCTAGACCGGACTTGGGGAGGGGGGCATAGAGGGGGAAAGTATATAATTAGGTAAATTACTATGTTTGCTAAGTGTTATAACACTTTATTGAAGAAGTACCAAATCTTAGGGAAAGCCATAGAAAACATAGTAAAAAGGAACAGGCTTAAGGT
This sequence comes from Cynocephalus volans, assembly GCF_027409185.1. NCBI lineage: Eukaryota > Metazoa > Chordata > Mammalia > Dermoptera > Cynocephalidae > Cynocephalus > Cynocephalus volans. The sequence goes on from NC_084460.1 coordinate 158,770,218, forward strand.
GGATCTTGAAAGATGAGTTTGGGAGTTAACAGGTGTATTAGTCCATTTCTATTACTTATAACAGAAACACCTGAAACTTAGTAATTTGTAGAGAAACAATACTTATTGCTTACAGTTTCAGAGGCTGAGAGGTCCACAGTCCAGGGAACACATTTGATGAGAGCCTTGTTGGCGGGTAGTGACTCTTCACAGCAATGCAGGATGTCACACAGCAGATGGCAGAAAGAGAGAGAGCTAACTCCACATTCCTCCTTTTAAAGCCCTCAGAACTACACCCATGACCACTATTAAGCCATCAATAGATTAATCCAGATACTTGGGCACAATTCTCACAATCTAATCATCTCAAGTCCTCCCTCTTCAATTATTATAATAAGATTTTCCACCCTCAATAGTTATAGTATGGATTATGCTTTAATGAGTTTTTTTTGGGGGGGGGCATTCAATCCACAGCAACAGGCAAAGAAAGGAAAGAGTGTCTAGTATATTCAAGAAGTAATTTGGGAGATGAAAAATATCATTGAAAGGTGTAGAGAGGGAGGTAGAAGATGAGACTGAATTTGATGTGGGTTAGATTGTGAAAATCACAGTAGACTATGATTAGGTACCAACATGATGAATATTTCTATCATGGGAAATTCAAAAGGAAGGAACAAGAGAAAAATTCAAAGCATTGCTAAGCAGGGTTGTGGTTCAGTCAAATTTTGAAATTAAGTGATTGGAAGAATATAGTTTTGAGCAATCATGGTTTTGATTTTTATTATGAGTAAAAGTGGTAATCAATATGGAATAACAAACCAAAATATTTAGGATGCAGAATTTAGATATGATGGAAGTAAATCTGATATCAAAGTTTAAATTTAATTTTAAGCTCACATTTTTTGGAATTCTATTGCCAGAGTTACAGATAGCTTTTCCACATGGGTATTGAAATTCTCCAGGATAATTGCAGGAGGTGATGTAAGGAAAAAATGAATAGGTCCATGTCTTTTGTTAATGTGGAGAGTGACCAGCACAGAATCAGATGACAGCATGGGAAAAAAGTAGCGTAAGTGAATGAAATGTGGTTCAGCAAATAAAAATATCTTTGAATAAAGGTGGAAAGGTAATGTTCCAGAAGTAGAAACATGGAACAAAAAGAATGTGGACCCTACTCCCACTCCCAAGAGCAAAGGAATGTAGAAAATTAAGCACACTTTGTTTAAGAAGGTTATAGGAATTGATTGTGTGTTCAATAGAGAAAGGCTTTAGTTAATGTTAAGATAAAGTTAATATTATAAGGAAAGCCTAAGTATATGTAAGTGAGTTCATAGTAGAGAGGGGTGTCTGGAGGATAATATTGAAGGGATTTAACACTGAATGAGTACGTTGGACCCAGAAATAAACAGGTCAAGTAGAAAAGACTAGGTGGCCTAGTGAGAGAACTCTACTGAGATGAAGCAGACTTGATGTGGAGGAAATAGGACAGAGGAACTGAAGCATAATAGATAAGGTTTGAAACAACATTTGTGTCCTTACCAGACCACAAGTATAAAGGAGGCAAATGCTTCAAAAGGAGGAACATGCAATAAAATTGCATGTTTGAGTATTCCATTAAAATTTTGGTGACAAATTCTTTTGGTCCTGCTGCTAATGGGTGTCTTCAGAGAGGCTATTTAAGTTTTCAAACTGGATTTCTTCCTTTTGAGGGGTATCGGTAGAAAATGAAATCTCAGCCTATATGGAAATGACAATCTGCTTATCACAATGCCCTTTGGTAATAGGAAGCATTTTTACCCAAACAAAATGTGTTGTTTGGTTAACACATCATAAAACAAAAGTTCAAGCTATGATTCTGGAAATTTTCTCCCTGCAGTCCCGATAGTTATCTCTTGAATGTTATTTCTGTCCTCCATAAAATGTATATTATTTTAACTAGGAGAAATGAGGGAAAAAGATAAATCAGGTAGCTCAGCTGTTGAGCTTTATCTACAGTACCAACATCACACCCAGACCAAATCCTAGTTTATATCCTTCTAGATGGGAAGAGCCCCAACTGTGCTTGAATATTAAGAGTGAGACAGTGAAAGCTGTGAAACATTCTGCCTAAAGGAAAATTAAGAGACTGACATTGGATTCTTACTCTCTCCACTGATGATATCCTCAAAATAAGTCTGATTTCAGACCGCTCCTCCTCTCTGCCTCTCCCTTCCCCCCCTTTGTCTTTCTCTCTCTACCATACACAGACACACAAACATGCACACACACACACACCATATACTTGAGCTAGTGGTGTACTCTTTTACTGGTTTAGTGAAAATCATTATGGCCTTCATTAAATTTCAGATCAAAACATTAAAAATATAGTTTATCCACTTGAGTATGTAGTCTTGAAATTGAGACCAGTGATGCTGTCATTAAACAGTGTGACTTTATATTTTTACTATTATTTTAATAAGAAAGAGCATTTTAATGTATCTTTGCAGTTCTAACATAGAAGGCACTTAAACATTGCAGGGGAATTTTTTTATTATCTAGAAAAATGATTTCACCTGAATTTAAATTAAATATTATAGATCTCAAACTGCTCTTTCCTGAAATCTTCATTAGCCTCTTACATATGGAGTAAGACACAGTGAAAGACAGAGTCCCAATTTGCATGTCATAGAAAGGCACATGTTTGTCATTTCATTACAAGAGCATCTAAAGTCCTTGTCAAAATTTAATATTGTCTCCAAAAATGTAAAAAGCATTTCATTTGGGTGTAATAAAAATACAAATCAGAAGAATAACACACATTCTTTTTATCTGGGTTCTTCACACTTTGAGTGCTATCTAAAATGAGTAGAGATTTGAAAAAAAATGTGTAGATAGAAAAGGACAATAACAGGTGAGGAGAAATAAAATACCCAGTGTTAATAATAGTAATATATATTGGCACAGAAGGGTGAAGGTCATTTTACTGGGCAGCTGTAGAATCCTAAAGGAAGCTGGTCCAATAACAAAGATTTTGAATGTAAGGAAAGATTGATTGTTCAATAGGGTTTCTGCATCTGGCCTCCTTGCTTTCAAACGTTTCCAGATTTTTATCCAAGATTGCAAAAGGGCAAATTCTGTACTCAAGTCTGCAATTAGGAAAACACAAACACTCGGCAACCCACATACACACACATCAAAAGAAATCATAAATTGAAAATATTCTGAAGAAAGAATGCTAAATTTCTGTTGCAATGTTGTTATTTTATTTCTTTAGTCACTATAACTGTGGCTTATACTTTAGAGTTTGTCTTTAAACTTAATATCAGGAGTTATGATACCCTGCCAAAGCTGGCCATTCAGAAAAGAATAAAAACTGAGGTCATTCCAAAGGATTTCCTTAGTGTCAAAAGTGGAATAATAATAGTAAATTACAAGTATCAGGGGAATGTACTTTCAGTACTTTAAAATGTTTTATTAGGAAAGAGGAAATGATGGATTCCTCCCTATTATTATCAGGTGCAAAGTTTGAAAAGTGAGGAAGATTGGACTTTTTACTTTCAATAGAAAATACTTAGAAATCTTAAAAATAAATTCAATTAATTTAATTTTCCATGTAGAGTTAGCTGAATCTTTAAGAAAATTAGTATTTAAGATTAGGTGGTATCATCTTACATATACACCCACAAAAAATAGAGTTGGGTGTTCTTTTGTTTAATTTTGAATAACCAGAATGCTTTTGTTTATGTTCATCTTAATTCAGTTTAAGTAAACAGTACATATAAAACATGATGACTTAAAAAAGAGACAAAAATGTGACTGTAAAGAGATGTAAAAGTCACTACCCTAGGAATTCTACCCCAAGTTAATAAAATAGAAAATTTATATCCAAATCAAATATTAGTATCTTTAATTTACTTTCCCTTTCTTTTGAAATTCAGCAAATACAACAAAGTGGGAAGGGCAGGAATAAAAATTGGTGGGGGAGGAAGTTGGGGAAAACCGAAACAGGTAAAGAAGGGAAATGAGCAGGATTATGGGTTACAAACACTGGAATAAGATATGTTAACATGGAATTTAGTGGTACTGCCCTCATAATATTTACAGAAAAGGAACCATCTGGAAAATGTGAGTAACTATTTAGTCATTGTGATTTTCATTTCTTTAGCACTGTAAGACACACTTGCGAATGGAAATGCAAATGACTAAATACTGTGTTCTTTCAAAGTGTGATAGCATTCTTCAGTGTCTTCACCCACATGGAGATGTACAGTGATAGAAAGTAAAGGAGGATTACAGAGTTTGCATATGTCTGGGAACGACTAGGGGCTTCATCACCTGTGCCATCTGTGACTCTGACTAGGCTTGTTACCCAGGCAAGAGCCAAAGCACAGAGATTGATTGGTTATGCTATCAGATTGGATGTCAGCATTCTAGACACAGGACAGAGGATACATCTGCAAAGAAGAGCAAAATGACATGAACGCAAAGTATTTCCAAACGTAGAACTTTTTTATGTATATAATTTAATTCAGATGTTAACTAGTCTATTATGTACCCTCTTCAACAAGCTGAAGAATTTAGTCTTACCATTGCATGATGTCATTATCCTAAATTTTTTATAGGATACAGTGACTCATTCTGCTCTGGAAATCTTCCCCAAATTGGCATGCAAAAGGACATATATGGACAATGATGTCACCTTTTGAATGCAAAAGATGATGGAGAAGTGTTTGGAAAAGTACCTTATGTCTTGATTTCTTTGTGATTAAGCTTTATATAACAGAGTATAAAATGGTTTATACCCATCTTTAAAAATCATATGGATCTGAAAAATAATATATAATGAAATCCTTATGTTTATCTGGAATTTATAAAATGAAAATGAACTGTAATTGCATTCTGTTGAGGTATGGGCTGTGGTATTATTATTATTATTGTTTCAATTACACTATATACATTATACATGAGGGTACTTCAAAAAGTTGATGGAAAGATTGGTATTATCTTTCAATTCTATTTTTCTAAGACATTTTGAAGTACATTATATATATTGTGTATACATGTATTTATGTATGTATACATATACTTGCATATTCAACATTCATTTTGAGATTTCACACTTTTTCCTCAGCAGCCCTTTGTAAATGCACCTCAGGAATTTAAAGCCCATTCACCTTTCATACTTCCATCCTATTTTCCAACTGCTTCTGAGCAAACACATAGGAATTTAAATGAAGTTGAGTAATTAAGGTTCATGGGCATGGGCATCCAAGGGGTTTTACTAAGTGTAGAAATAAATTTCCAGTCCTTTGTTGTTGAACATGATTTTCATCTGCTTCTATGTGGCTTTTAATACAGGGGGAAATTTCAGCATCATTTAGTCAAATTGAGTATGATTGCATTTCCACAGACTATTTCTTCAAAATGTGACCAAATGAAAGAAAATGATTGGACATCAGGAAAAGATGTCACTGGGAAATAAGGGACAAATATGTTTTTGCATTGCAGTGGAGATAAAATGTATACAAAGCATGGCATCAATTTTTGCAAAGAATTTCATGCAAAAGTTGAAGTTGGCTATTTAGTTATCCATAAAGAATTAAATATACACTCCTTTTCAGTTAGGTATCAGTTAAATTTTTCAGAAAAATGTTATGGACACCTAATACATTCATTAGCTATAATAATATATAGCATTTACTTTTGAGCATGTTTATTGATTCAATTCTTTCATTTTTGATTCCCTTGCTTATATTTTGGGGCACTGACTCTGTGTTAAAGTATTAATGACTTACAAGTTTATACATAGCTTGCATTTCATTCACTTGCCAGGATAATCCTCAAATAATGCAAATAAAATCAGTGTATTTTTCCCACCCTCTTGTCATACTTTGTCATTGTGTCTGATCTTTTCTTTACCTTGTCTATCTTTCATCACTTTTTGTTTCATGCAGTTAGATTATCAAATGTTAATATTTTAAATGTAAACTATTATGAGTAATAAAGTTTAAACATGTTTACCTATTTCTCTAATGATTTAATATGTTAAATCTACATTACCTGACTTCTTTGAATTCTAGGCCTTACATGTGTTAGGTTATTAAAAGATACAAGGGTTTGGTGGTCTTTGCAAAATATTCCCCAATATCTATATCCTCTCCCTTAGGATGAATTTCACAAAACTTCTGCAGAGTTGAGGAAAAATCCAGGCCTTTGATACTTTGATATGTCTCCTTGGTCATGCCTTCTGTTTTATCACACAGCTTCCTTGAATGGTCCATGGTCGAGACTTCATTGTGCCTCTGGGCACTAAGCAAGACATGACCATGACGGGCCAAATAACATTTCTTGCATTGCTAACTTTGGACACAGATTGAGTTTATGGTCAAAATGAGACCCTGGTGTTCTGGGTTTAAAGGGCTATTCTATATGAAGTAACTCTACAACCTTTGACCTATATAGTAATGCTTTGGGAAATTACAATTATATACAGGTGCAGGCAATATGTTAAGAAAAACATTGCAGAGGTTGGTTTGCTTCCACGATTTCACATTCTTCCATGGGGGCTATAGATTTTAAGTCAAGTGAGTGTGAGTTTTAATAACTCTTCCTCTTCCTTGCTGTTTTTTTAATAGCTAAAATATTACCTTTGAATAACTTTAATCAGATAACCATAAATAAACTTTTGAATAAATGCCTTTGAATAACAAGTTGATTTATAAATCACTGGGAATGTTAAATATAATTTTCAATATGTTAGGTTACTCTACATTACCTAATATAATTATCTAAAAATCAAATGAACTAGTAAAACATTTTATAGATGTATGTATGCACGGGAAATATAAAAAAATAGGAACAGCATGAAACAAACTGATGTGGTAAAATATGTGACTAAAGAGATTTTTTTTCAGCCTTATTTTCTCACCTGTTCAATATGTTTTGAATAATTAAATTAACTTAGAAGTAGCATTTCATTTCATCCGCTTTATCCACAGTTTCACTTTTCATCACCTTACTTTAGACACAATCTCCCTTCAGCCAAATATAGTCTTCCAGGTGTAGCTAAGCAATTTGCTAGGCTAATTTTACATGAGTACAAATTTTGCACATGTGAGGGTACTTCAAAAATTTCATGAAAAGATTCATATTTTTTACTTCTATTTTCCCACAAATGTTTGAAATACCCTCATATTTAAGATGTCCAGTTTTCACAAGATCATTTCTTTCTTTCTAGTTTAGCTGTGCATCAATTTCCCTTTAGAAATAATACTAAAACATTCTGATCAACCTGGACTTCCTCGTATGCATATAACTATACTTTTTGATATTTTAATTATTAGTTAACAATTCTCTATTTTTCATGATATCCTCCTTTGCTCAGGGATGCTCTCTGTGGTCTTATGGTTTTAAATTACTGAAAGGCCATTGACCAATAGTGTCCAAGGTCTATATTATACACACACACATACATACATAATATATATGGGTCTGTGTGTGTGTATTTTTTTTTTTTTTTTACCTGCTGTCCATATTCTCTTAAGGTACAGCAAAAACTCAGCTTGCCTAAAACTGATCTCATCTTTCTTATGCTGTATCTCAGTTAATAGGAAACCATCTACCTAATTCTTCAAGCTAAAAGCCTGGGGCTCTTCTTAGACTTCTCCCACATATCCAATCTGTCAAGAAGTCTACACTTTTTACCTTTTAAGTGTTTTTCAAATACATTTCTTATCGTCCACTTCTGTCCAAGCTCTCATCACATCCTTCTTGGATATTGTTCTTATCGCTTCTCATGAAAGCTCTGCAAGAGCAGGATCTTATCTGTCTCATTCACTTAGATCTGTCACTGGTACCTATTAGATGCTCAAAAAATCTTGGTGGAATGAACAATTGCATGCATAGAGAGGAGGGTTCTTTTTTTGGTGCCCACACAAACTTGCTCTTTCAGGGACCTTTTTCTTGAATTTCTTTTACTCTGTTCTTCACCTTTACTATATCTTTTAAAATTAAGATTTCATCACTCACAGAAATTTCTGTCTGAATAACTATGTTGGTCTAAATGCCTGTATTCCCATAGCACACGATGATTACTTTTTCTTACCATGTACCACATTTTATGGGATTTTTCATTTCATGTGTTTGTCCCTACCTCTAGAGCACTAACTACTCTTTCTTCTTCAACTTTGTATATCTAGCTAGTATAACTAGTGTAGGGTCAAACACATCCTCAGTTTTCAAGATTTCTTGAATAAATACTAAATAAACAGATGAATGAAGAGTTGCAAAGAACACCTTTATTTTAACGCCTAGGCTGGCCTATTAGCTCAGCTGGTTAGAACACGATGTTATAACATCAAGGTCAAAGGTTCAGACAGGCTAGCCATGGGGTAGGAGGAAGAATCACTGATTATTTTGATTCCTAGAACAGTGTCATACACATAGAAATATGTCAAAAAATATTTAATTTAATTGGCTTGAAACATATGACATACATATTATTTTGTCATCTTCCTTGATATTTCCAAGTCTCAGTTTCCTCATCTGCAAACTAGGATGTTTGTTTCCTCTGATGACTGCACAAAGTATATGAATGATGACAATTTTCCTCTCAACTGTGGAAAGCCGAACATACCCAGTTTTCATTAATTTAAATAGAGTGCACAGCAGTGTAAGATATTTATTAGTATCCCTGGTGTTACTAACTAAATATTCAGCCTAATTAGTTTTAGATTAAATTTAAAGTAAAATACTATGCACAGAACATTACAATGCAAACTTCTGTATATTCCATAGAATTTTTTTTCAGGCATATTGTTTTTCATAGTCACCTCACTTTATATTTCTCCTAATTTGAAAAAGACAAAGTATTCTCATCACCTGATACAGAATAGGTACAGTGAAAAAATATCTCAACAAAGTAAAGATATAAACTTTTATTTTCAAATGCATGTACTGCTTTTAATGAATTTCCTATAACTTTTATATTAGCCTCAAAACAAATGTTTTATGTTTTACTTCACTCAAAGCTTTACTTTTCTAAGACAACATGACAGTTTATCCAGTAGCATAGATTTAAGCTTTTTAAACATAAAAACCCAGCATCTACTTATTGCCTTCACATCTATTTTATGAAAGAGCCACCTCTATTGGAAATTTGGCATTTACAATCTGTTATTTGGTATATCAGTTTTACTATTTGAAATGTTGTCTAAGAGAGAGAAACTCAAAAGTCAGATTAAAATGTAAGGACAGAGAATATAGTAGTAGGTGCAAGGAAATTTTTTAACCCTCCATTTTCACACTAATGCTCATTTAAATCATAATCCCTGCCCCCAAACAGCTGTAGTTGGTTGTATTTCATCTGCTTTCTCTGTTTGTTCTGTGGATCTGGAAAGTCAATAATGAAAGCTTTTCTACCAACATGTGTATGTGTTGCTTTAAGTGTGTTAATTTTTTAACATGTAGATGTAGATTCTATATAATCTCTAAGTAAAGTAATAGTAGAATCATAGTTAAAACTCTCAAGGTCTTTCTCATTAGCTAATGACTTTTGGATACAAAGATTCTGTATATCCCAAAGGTTCTTTCTTTCCTGTTAAATGTTGTAAATCTTATTTTTCTATGATTTCCATACTTTTCTCCACCTTATCCCAGTACGTATTAAAGTGGCTGTCACATTAGAGATGCTCAGTAAATGTTTTTTGAATGCTTAGACACTCACCCTTTAAAAACTAAAGTCCTTTATTTGCAATTATATTGCTTAACATCTTAATAGCAGTTATAGGGGTATACAGCCCACGCACTCACTAATACTTATATTTCTGTATTATATATTAGATAAATTTCCATATCATCATTTGCACTTGATAATGTATTCCAGAATCCATATTTCAAAATACATTGGAAAGTTAATTAAGTTTAAAAGTTTGACACTTAAAGACTTAGGTTGTAATTGTTGTTTATTCAATCATTTATTCACTTAGCAAATATTAATTTAGTAACCCCAGTATGCCAGATGTTATCATAAATGATGGGAATCTTATACTTTATAAACCTTCCAGGCCTAAATGAAACTAGTGGAAGAGGAGTAAAAGATAAAATATATATACATATATATGCCGTGGTCTCACTAAGGAGGGAGGGACTAGTTCTCTGCAGGAGTTAAAAATACCGTATACAAGATAATCAGTAACTTGAAAGATCGATAAGTGTTTGGCAGGAAAGGGGAGGAATCCATCTGAGGCAGAGAGAAATTGAGCAAAACACCTTTAAGAAGTAATAGTTGCCACCAGGAGTTTTCTTTTAAAAAATTCTAATTTCTAGTATAAAAATGTAATACTTCACTGTGGGCAAGAGCTTCCACCACCAGTAGGATTACTTTGGTCAATTCTGTATCAAAGCCCCCTACTGTGTAAGCAATGAGATAAAGAGGCTAATCTCAGTGTCAGATCACTTGAAGTAGGACCAGAAGTTATGATCAAAAGGACCCTGAGGGGACCTGAAAAATAAGAATAACTTTGACAGATTTGGTCACATATTTGCTTCCTAATAATAAATTCTGGTAATAGTTTGTTTACACATGTTGGTTTTTCCTCAAACAGAGACGAAGTAAAGAATGCATGACACACAACAGTTGAGTAATTCATTCTGGAACAGCTTACTTTTCCACCTTCTGCTGAATAATAAAATTGATTAGTTAATTGACTATGGCATGATAACAGCATTTCTTCTGAAACTAAAACTCCATTATTTCCCACAGCCATTTTTAATGTTAATAATATATTTAAAAAATAATAGTAATGATAAATACTTATAGTAAAAGTAGCTATTTGCTATTATTAAAAATCATTTTTATAATAAATTAAAAGAAAAATATTTATATAACTATGTCTACACTAGGTCAGAGTTCACAAAGCATAATTTAACTATTTGTCAAGCCAAAAAGTATTCTCTTTAAGTATTGTGGCCCAGGGAGGTTTGTACGTATGGATTTAAGCATACTACATAGCAAGTGGATCAAACTGGCTTAAACAGAGGTCATAAATTGGCAGCCTTATAGCTGAATAAGGCTGGCAGACAGATGTTTTGTGTTGGGTTTTTTGCCTGAAACATTCAGGAATGGAAAAAAATACCAAGAATTTAACAACTGGGAGATTTCAAGCTAAAATTCTGATTTTTGTGTTCTCTTGAGTATGGTAACATCGGTCTTCTTTCCCTCATGGCACCAATTCATGTGGAGCTGAGAAGAAAAACTGCCATTAAATAATGCATATCTGCCTATCTTTTACATAGTCTTTACAGGCCAGTATATTAATTTATTTATTTGAAGTTTTTTTTTAATGTTTCACACTTGGCTTCATGTTAGTCATAAATGCTGACAAATATGATTGTTTCTCAGGCTTACCAATTGAACATACCATTGTTATTAGTATTAAAGTAATAAGATAATGCTACAGTTTCATAAACTGAAATCCTTTTATAAAACAAAATAAAATAGGAAAAAACTTCATTTATAGCTTTTAAATTCCATGAAATCCTGTGTGTAGGGGTGTGTGTGGGGGAGAGAGAGAGAGAGAAAGAGAGAGAGAGAGATTGTGTTAATAACCTATCCAAATTCTCGAAGGGACATCAATGGCTTTTGGGTGTTACTTTTCATACTTTTCGTGTCCTGGTAGATGGTTGTTAACCTGTGGGGAGGCAAAATAAAAACTGAGCTACCATATGTTATCTATGCAGCATCAGACACTTTGTATCATGATTAATTTGTTTCTTCCCAGGCAATCTTTACTGCAAGTGATTTTCAGATAACTACTTTTTTGGGAAACATTTATATCTGTGTCACTTAGAGGAACTCTGTAAACACCTTCCCAGGGTAGTGCACTGAAATACTCATTGGTAAAGTAACATGAGATTTGGAATATAAGATTTTAGGGTGGAAATAGTTTCTTCAGTCTCTGTTTATGAGAGCTGTTTTGATCTTGAGCCTTTTGCCAGAGTAAACACATCTGCAGCTCATATTCCAGAGTATCTTGGGGGAAAACAGTCTCAGATTTTGTTAAAATACAGTGCTAATTACATTTTAAGCTTCCATGTATTCCTTTGAGATTTTAGACACATTTTTAATTTTCAACAAAATCTTGAAGCTCACTTTTAGTAAACTGGAGAGATGCAAAGAATGAGCCCTAATGTACGAATGAGGAATCAATATTCTCAGAACCACTACATTATCAACATTAATTTCTCATAAGTGAAATCATTCTAACTAAATTGGATTGCTAGCTGTACATATATTTCTTCCCTTTGTCTCCAAACAGTAAAAACCTACACTAATTTTTGTGTGTGACCATATTACATAGAATAAGTTAAAAGGAAAATAGAAGATAGTTATATAAGTAAAACAAATCTCATTCATTCATTCACATATTAGACTTATTCTGAGACAGGCACTATGCTCAGTGCTTGAAGTACTAATATGACACTCATCCTGTCCTCTAGAAAAAAAAATAATCTAGTGTAATTTCTCACATTATTTTCCTTTATTTTTAATAATATCATATTTCCCTCTGAGTAAATATGAAGCCCCAAAAGTTTAAATACCACAAGCAAATGTATTTAGAGGTTAATTAAAGATGTAAGTTTCTTTACACATGTCTGCTTTATTTAGTTAGAAGAAAAATTCATCTCTCACTGTCTAGAGCATTATTGAATAAATGCAACCCTCTTAAATGTGATCAGTATTCCAGAAAATGGACCAGAAAAACTGTTGTAGTTCATATCGGTATGGATAAGAGTTAATGTTGTACTTTTTATTATGAAATATTTTAAATAGATAAAAGTGTCCAAAACGTAATATAGCAGACATTGTATGGCCAATTGTAGTTAATTCAGGTGTTTCAGAATTAGAATAGTATCTGTTTGATCTATACTCAGAACCCATGTCAATCCATTTTCCCCCGGCCAAGGGTGGTTAGGATAAGACTGGTACAGGTGATGTCAACCAAGCAGAGTGATGCAAGGTTAGGAATTGAAGGACTGGTGGGAGAGTAAGGCTATGTGATAATCTAGACCCACCAAAAGAGGTGAAATCAGGTAGCCAATGCAAATTGTTACCAGGATGCTTTGCCATGACTCACCTTCAGTCAAGCATAAGCTTGAAACCAAATGATAAATTTGAAACCAAGGTGGTGTGTAAAAGGAAAAGTGAAGCTATATAACTTAAAACTATCAAATAGGCTGATGTGGCCAATCCTTACTGTTTATATCCTCATCACCTGGCACAGGAAGATGAAAGACACAGGGGCAACACATTCCCTAATGTGGGGGCTCAGGGGCAGTGGGCCCCGAACCTCCCAGTAGCCCCTTTTATCCCCCCGCCATGGGATGAGCAAGAGAGGGAACTGGTAGGATTACTCCTGCCACCCTAGTGGCCAGGAGAGCCCGGGAGGAAGGTGAGGATGCCGCCCGCCTATTCAGCCCACAGAGAGACACTCAGATGCGGCAGGGGTTCCGTCAAGCAGTTCCGTTTATTTCCACACAAGCACCTGCTTTTATAAGCGTATGGCAAGGGGATTTCCTAAGTTCAACCTATCGTCTTAAAGGTCATGTGAACATGCGTCTTGCTCTAATGCTTTGCTATTGCAATCACACAGTGAGCACGAGCACGGAAATATCTTTTATCCAATAATTTTAATCTATGTCTTTCCTTGGCCACTCCCCGGTGGCTTCCATCAGGCGCCATCTTTATCTCTCCTGTCCAGGCGAATGCTTTCAACAGATGACATACGCGTATGTGGGTGGGGTGGTGGCTAGTTCTCTGCCCCGGGAGGAGGTGTGTGGCCTCAACGCCCCAACACCCTAATATTTAAATACGAGTGCTTTTACTTTTCAGATTTAAAAAAAAAATAAATAAATAAAATAAATAAAAACAACTTTGAGGACCTTTAAATATCATTCTTACAACAACTTCAAACTTATGGAATAAAGATTTGGTGATTTTCCCAAGAATGATGAATGAATCTTATAATTTACTTAAATTCCTAAACAGCTCAGTGATGTTCATCAGATTTTTCTGTTTTGCTAATTTTAGTGCTATTCTATCATGCCAAATAAACATTCACAGTTAGATCAAATTGAAAATTATATTAAAAGTAATAAGCTGTTGTGAAAAGATAATGAAGTTATAGGAGGAGTAGCTACAAGTTAGGAACAAGACTTAAGGTAACTGCAAAACAGACCAATGGCAGAAACCCTCTAAAGCCATGGTATTTATAATCAGCTTGATGTTTTGTGTAAGGACTGTGGAAAGTAGTAAATGAAAGCTTCAACTGAATTAATTTTACCTGTAACATCACAAGTAACAGGCCTTTTCAAGCAAAAATTTTAACAGATTCAATTGTGGAGTGGCAAAAAAGGAAGATTAATTTACAGCGCAAGATTCCCACCATTGTCCTTCACTCCCCCATCAGCCTAGACCACTTTAGCCACTTCCTACTTTTTTACCACCTTAGTAGCATGTTGGCCACTAGGTAAGGCAGTAAAGCAATGGGGACACATTTAAACCCTCTGAAAACCTAGCGAATCACCTTGGCTAGATCTAGGACACTTTATTTTAGAAGTCACTTCTCAAATTCCATCCTAGCCACATATGACTGCCACATTGGATAGTGCTGTTTGAGTATGTAGCGCTTACATTTTTTCTCTACCAACACCAAGAAGAACTAAATAAGCAAACAAAAGACAGACGTGAAAGAGAGAATAATGGGAGAAACTTCAAAATACATCAAAAGCAATTTATTCTATATAATGTGGGAGAGCAAACTTCTAAATAGTTATTCATTGTGTCTGTGTTTGGATAAAACTTTTTAAAGTTGAAATGTTGAGCCAGATAAGTGAAAAGTTTACACTTACTTTTATTAGTACAAAATGAATCGATTGCCTTTTCAAACAGAAGGCTATGAAACCAGTTGGTTATGACTCCATGCAACTGTATACATCTTTTGTCATTGGACACCAACCAAACAGACCTAATCAGGGTTTGGCATCAATTTAATTTAGACCAGGTAATAATTTGCCTTAAGATTTCTGTTTGTACCCAATATCATTAAAATAAAAACGATCCTCTGGCTAAAATGCGAAGTCCATGCTTAGATGCATCATTTATGTTCTCACGCACCGTGAAATGTTTGGGATTCTTGAGGCAGCTATAGCAGTTACCCTCACAGAGAAGTGGATCCACAAGGCAGTGTTCAATAGTTAAGAAGGATATTTTCTATCTCCTGCAGAATTATTCTCACTTTTTGGAGGCTTAAACTTGGAATATTCGTAATTTTTACATTACCAAGTAAATTTTGATTAGACCTTTCTTTCCATCTTGTTGCCTTTTTAGTCCTTGCACAATTTTCCTTTAACTAAAACACCTTAACCAAAATTATTACAAATAGAAATTTAAGGCATTTGAACTCTCAATGGATTTTCTTCTGATTGACAAGCAACTTAAATCATTAATAATCATAAAGAATATCTGTGGAAAGAAACAGATGTGTGTTGGAAGTTTCCAAGAGAAGAGAGAAAAGATTTATTTATATACATGTGCATATAATAGCTCATCAATGAATGCATTGATTTATGATGGCACTAACTTTCACAAATCCATCCTAAATTTTGCGAAGAAAAAAGTAAAATTGTCTATAATCATTATTAATATTTGCTACTCAATTTTTAACTTGATTTTTTTGATACCTTGCTCTTTTGTCACAGATTAGTATTATTGCAAAGTTTGTTATATCATTCATAATATATATATTTCACAATATTAATATTTAGGGTCATTTCATTGTAAGATTTATTTATTTTATATTAGTTTTTTATTAAAATATAATTGATTATACATATTTGTGAGGCACAGAGTTGAATATCAATACCTGTGTATAATGTGTAATGATCAAATCAGGATAATTACATTATTCATCATTACAAAACATAATCATTCCTTGTATCTGTTAACCAAATTCTTGCTAAATGTAGTAAATGTATACAGAAAAATAACCTTGAAATATTTTTATTAATATGACAAAATAAAAATATAGGTGAAGTAATTATTCTAAAAGGTAAGCGTTGTCCTACATGGTAACATCTGCATTATGAAAATAATTCCATTATATATTGGTTTATCCATTTCAGTAGAATATTTGACTGAAAATTAATAAAAGTAGTATTTTTGCATGTTTTTGGAGCAACTGACTCCAAAAGCTCTTCCCTTTCCCATCATAAAATTTCCTCTTTTTGTTATCACTTATAATACCTTACTTTGTCCTTCATGCAACTTAAAACATTTATAAAAACATTTATAAACGTTTATATGTGATTTTATGCATTTAATCTCTCTTTTCCCTCTAGATACTAAACTCCATTAGGACAGGTATTATGCTTGCTTTATTCACATGTTTTGTAATTGTGCTTCACTTGGTGCTTGGCAAATGGTAGTTTCCCAAAAAGAATTTATTAAAGAAGATGGAATTTATAAATGAGTAAGGAACTACTACTATTTGCTAAGCTCTGACCTAGAAACCTCCATAAAAAAATCTGCTGTTCAGATTTGGAAATTAAATTCTAATCCTCCTTCCACAAGAGGATAGTGATACTCACCTCTATCCTGATGAGAAAGAAAATAAAAACAATTATAGGTTACATTTGCATCACATGGTATAGAACATAATTAAATATATGTTATCTGATTTGATAATCTCAAAAACCCTATGAAGAAATTTGACCTGATATGATTTTAGATAGTATTTTTAATGAGAAGTAACTTTCACAGGGCTCAGGGTTAAAAAGTAGAAGCACCAGCATTCAAACCAAAGTATTCTGGTTCCAAGCTGCTTCCTCCACATTCTGCTGCTGCTCTAACCCAGAAACCAGCTGTTGCAAATAAACTTAATCAACCTGACATAAAAGTTCCTGGCAGAGTCATAAAAGAAATTCTGATCATATTATGTTATAATACAACTGAGATTATTACTAAGTGCTGAATATCTCTGAAGACTAATTTTTAGTGTGGTGACAAATGTCTGTCCCTGTTTGTTCCAGCCTTATCTATCAGCAAATATAATTTTACTCAGTACCTTGTAACTGAAGCCTAAAAATGTTCTTAGAAAACTTCAACGAGACACATACATATACACATACACATATATATGTATGTCTGCATGTGTGTGTGTGTGTGTGTGCGTGTGTGTGTGTGTGTGTGTGTGAGAGAGAGAGAGAGAGAGAGATCTAGAGAGACCTATCATCCACAACAAGGTCTATAACTATGCTTTCTAAGTCCAGTATCCAATTTCTGGGTTCAGGAACATTGCTAGGAATAATCATTTCAACACACAGTAAATACCTACATGCCAGGCATCACAAAAGGTATGGGTATAAAATACTAAATTAAAAGGCACAGTTCTTGTCTTTTGGAGACTTTAAAATATAGTGAGGGGAAGATAATAAAAAGTTAATATGTAGATCGTTGAATGGATGAATGGATGGGGAGAGAAAGAGAGAAATGAGACAGAAAGATAAATTATGATGAGGATAATAATATATCATAATGAGGAGATCAACTTAAACTGGGAGAAAAGTTCCTTGATGAAACATATTTAAATTCAGAAAGATTAGCCATGTGCGAGATTGAAGTGGGGAGGATACCGTTTCACTCAGAAAGAACTGTACCTGCAGAGGTACTGTGGTGGGAAATATTTGGCATGGTAAAATGTCTCCAATTAATGTAGAATGGCTGGCCAGAACCCAGTGGGTTGTAAAAGCAGGTGCACAGATCCTACATGTTCAGTGAGGCCATGGTATAAAGCTTGGAGTAGTATGATGTGATCATTGTTTAATTTAAAATCATTACTGCTAGGAGGGTATGCGTGAAAGTGACGTGCATGGAAGTTAAGTGTTTGTAGCTGTTGTCTGGGCAAAGATGGCTTGAGAATGAGGAGAAGTGGTTGGATTTAAGAAAGTTTTGGGAAGTAGAAGTGCAATAACTGATGAGCATGATGTAAGGAGTCAGAGAAGTGGAGTAATGAAAGACGACTAACAGGTTTTTGGCTTTAGAAACTGACTGGATGTGATGCCATTAGCTATTATTTACCATTAGATATTAAAGAATGCCTGTACTTTATTTTCAATGTTTTAGATGGGAGAAAGAAAAGAGAAAAAAGTGGAAGAAGGAAGAGAATAAGATGATCAAGAAGGGAGATGTAAAATAGGAAGATTGATGTTGGAGGAGACAGTGATTTTGGAGGAGAAAAGTCCCTGTGAAAGCAGGAGCAATGGGATTCAGTGCATGTACAGAATGACTGGTCTTTGTTATCAGGAGCTGCCTTTTTTGTTGTTGTTGTTGTTGTTGTTTGTTTGTTTGTTTGTTTTGTTTTTTGTAACAGGAAGAAAAATGAAGAAATTGGAGTACATAGGTTAGTGGATTTGATCTAAAAAAAAATAAAGGTGTTCTCCAATTGATGGCATCTATTTTCTCAAAAAGTTGAAAACTTATCTCCTAAGCTGAGAGTACAGATTAGAAAATTGAAGAAAGGGAAGATATGAAATAGATGGTGTGAAAGCAATTCTTTTGGAAAAATGAAATAACAATTGCTTGACAATGTTAAGTGCTAATTTGAAATCTTGAGTTTTAATTAAAACCTGTTACTAAAGCTGTATAACCTTTTCTGTCATCAATGAACATTTGTTGTTCAAGTTTGATCTTTGAGGATGGCTGATTTAATCTAATATTTGGGGTTCTTCCATCTCAAACATTTCTGGAAGGCTCGAGAGCTGATTGGATTCTTTAAAATAAATTAAATTAAATTTGTAAGAGCACACCATGGAATTCCCAGTTTGACGAACAACTTTATATCTACCATGACAGTCAGACAATACTTCTTCATTTTATTATTTATCTATAATGTATATGTAGTATATTATTTCTTTTTACAGTAAAAAGAAAAAAGATTTTTGTGTGGAACACTTTTTAAAAACTATTTCTCTTTGTCTTTTTAAGTGAATAACTTTTAATGGTTTAAGCCTTGTTTATTCTATTTGCCAAATTTTTTATTACCCTGTCTTGTCTTTTCATCGCCCATTGCTTCAATTCAAGGTCATGCTTCCTTCATCTCTTTCCTGGAAGACTATTTTTTCAGAAAAGATAGCTTAGTTGATGCAGTAACAAATAGCCTCAAAAGTCTTAAAACAACAAAAGTCTATCTTTTCTTACACGAAATAGCAAGGGCAAGTTAGCAAGGTGATCTCTGTATATTTAAATTCCTCAAGGACTCAAGCTGATTGAGATTCTAGCACCAATGTTGGGAATGTAAAAGATACTTATCAAAATAGTTTTCTTTTCAGCTTTTTTCCCCAAAAACTTTTCTTAGGTGGACTTGAAGAGTCAGTGAGAGTGTGGTGTTAAAGTAAAGAGCCTCCAAATTCCTGCTTATTTTCTAGAGCAAAGATACATGAGTGAGTGGTAAAGATATCCCTTACAGGAAATACTTCAAAGGTTACATTGCTTGGAAAATGTCAAATGAGTTACCTGGAGAAGTCTATCTATCAAGGCATTTGTGTTTTTGTTTTGTTTTACTTTGTTTTATTTGTTTTGTTCTCTCTCAGATCAAAGATGGCCTGGCCTTTTGACCAAGAACACATTCTTCTTAGATCTGTACAAACCCACAGAATTAGAGAAGATCATAATCAATTTTGCCTCACATGGGTACTTGAGATAAAGCACTCACTTCACATTTGTCCAGGGAGGTCTTTTCCAGTCTTGAGTAGACCGTAGCACTAATCTCAGTAGGTCAGTTACAATGTGGAACAACTCTAGAAAATACTATTTAATTCCCGATTATTCTCCAACTAAGTAGAAGAATATTTCTTCATTCAGTTACATATTGATGAAATTATATATACTATTTCAATTGAATTATATTGAATTTCCTTTCAGATCTGAAACAAAATATTTTGTGTGTCATACAAAAGGGTGTATAAATATCTTTTGCAATTAAATTAAAATGTTTTAATGCCAGGGCAGCCTGGCCAATCATATAAGCAACTAGGTCAGACAGCCTGATAATACAAATGGGGGTGGGAGGGGGAGGCAGAGGCAGTGGTTACTATTGAAAAATAGATTTAATACACACTCTCAAGAAGATGGCCTTAAAAATGTATGATGGAAGAAAAACATATGTTTTCTTTATTTATTCACAGCATGTTTGGAAATCATTGTACTAAATATATACAACCCATTATCACAATATCTGATACTATTTAGTTTTTGCATCCACTAGCTAGCTGTTTCGTCCTGAAAATAAAAGGAAAATAGAGCAAATATTTTTACAGCTGTTTTTTCTACATGATATGAAAATGAGAGTCTGCAAGGAGATATTCACATTTTGATTTCCTCTAATTAGAAAATGTAACCAAATTAGCAAGGTAACATAGGCAAAAGTACCATGTTCCTTGAAAGTTAGAAAATCCTTAAAAATCAAGTGTAAGTCAGACAAATTGGTTCAATATTTGCCAGGGTCTTTTCTGTAGAAAAAAAAAAAAATCTTCTTTGTAGTATCACTTGTGTGTGGTGGTCAAAAGCAAAAAAAAAAAAAAAAAAAAAAAAAGAGTTCTACAAGTATTGTAAGTAAAGCTTACTTTCTGTTATTTCTTTTATTTTCTAAAAGAGAAAATTGGTATTAAATTCAGTATAGAATTGGCCAGAGTTTATTTTTAATTTAGTACACTATATATAAACAATTATTAGTACATTTTAACTAGAAATTTATACTGAAAATTACTATAGAATTATTATACAATTTTGATTGGTTTTGAGATTAGATATCATAATTTGGGGTCCCAGATGCCATATTAAGTGACATTGTGATTAATCCTATCAGAAACTGAAGTTCTCTGTAACTTTTCACTAATTCTACTCAGTTGAGCCGAAGGCATTGACCACCATCCTGCTTAAGTGAAAATTTTATCCCCTTGAAAATATCTCTCTTCTCTGATTCAATGTGGTAAAACTTTTTGTGAAACTCTTTGTAATGACAGGAATAAAAATGGTACTATAATAATTAAACTTTCTTAAGTAAGGTCTAAGCCAAACTCATTGAAAACTTGTAAAAAGAAGATTTCTTACAAATCATAGTTTACATATTTCTATTAGCATTTGAATTCTGAAGTTGTGTCATTTGAATGGTATTAGAATTAGTTTTCCATAAATCCTTGGGGTCCCAAATAATATACATATATACACAGATATACAACATAGATAGACATATATTTACATTTAATATATATTAGAAATAACAAACACTAGATTCTTTACATATCTAGTAGAACAATTCTGTGCTCCACCACAAAATACCAAGTAGAGCATTTCCAAAGCACATTTGAAATGATATGATATTTATGATAAAGAAGATGGAATGATTTTATACATAATTCCCAGGGGTTCTTTTGGTTGCATAATTAGGATAAGCTTTAAATTAAATTTCAACTAAATCAGTTGACTTTTTCAGTAAAATTGCAAGAACATATATATGCGTGTGTGTATATATATTATATACATAGAGAGAGACAGAGAGAGGAAGTACAGTACATTACTGCATATTAAATTTTCTGTTTGTTCTTTCTAGTTAGGTATAAACTGGTGAAGGGAGAGTGAAGTTAGATTTGAGGCCTAAAAAAACAAAAACTAAAACAAAACTGCCAATGAAGCAACAATTACAAATGTATTTTACAATTGAAAAAGTCCTCTTAAACACTTTTTTTTGATTATCTTCATCAGTGACTGGGGTATAGCATATTATCCTATTTTATCAATAGAAGTAAAGGCCAGTACACAAAATGACTGGGAAATTTTAAGACAAATCATCCTTTGAATATCAAAGTTTAGGGTCAAGATCTAAAGTTGATAAATTAAATATATAGTATTTTCTCTATTATTCAATAACAGTATCTCTATATGGCAATACATCTTTGAAATGGCACATAGTGGCATGAATATTACAACAGGTTTCTTCATGGTGAATATCATTTTTTAAATAGATTTCTAGGTAGCCAAATGTTCTCAGCAACCTCTGTCTGCAATGGTTTTCCCAATGTTGTAACATCATTCTTTAACATATACAGTTGCTGAAGAAGAGTTTGAATTTGGGAACTGATCTTTGACATTTTGAAATAACAAAACTCTGTGCTTGTCTGTTTGTCTCTCTCGGTGGAAACTGAATATTTAAGAGATTAAACGTTAGCCTAGGGAGTTGAGTAATTAAATCCCAAACTGTATTTCAGGCCAAGGTGGTGATTAATTTCTGGAGGAATTCACACTGAAACTCTTTCTCCCTCAGTGCTTCTGACATGACACAAAATATTAATATTGGCATGGACAGCATTAAATAAAATTGTTAGTGTGTGCTTTGGTATTCAAAAATAAACAGATAGGTACAATATGCCTAAAGCAGGTTAAGATGGAGTGAAGGAGAAAACAGAAGGTAAAATAAATTTTCAAATTTTTAAATGGAGAAGCTACAAAGTAAATCTGTAAATACCACTATCATATTTCTACACTTTGTTTTAATTTTAGAATGTGAATATATTTATTTGTGTGCTTGTGACTTACAACGTTTTTCACATTTGTATGCTATAATCTTCCTGAGGAGAAAATATTTAATTGACAGTATACAAGTAAAACATTAAGTGGTTAAAACAGCAACAACAAAGATAAATTATAAAAGGAAGTCAATTGTACGTATAAGAAGTGTAGCAAAGGATACAAAATAGCAAATATGTAGGATGCAACATGAGGACTATAGTTAATAATAGTGTACTGTATTCAGGATTTTTTGCTAAATGAGTAGATTACAGCTACTCTTGACACCCGGGGAAATAATGGATAACTATGCAAGGTGATGGATATGTTAATTTGTTTCACTATAGTAACCATTTTACTATATACATATATATATTTTATAACATCATGTTGTATATCTTAAATATACACAATACAATTTATTTTTTAAAAAAAGAAGTGTGGTAAGGGTGTAAAATTAGATATGAGGAGAAAGGGGAATACCACATTCCAGAATATTTCCATTTAATTTAGCGTCTCGTTCAAGTTGTTGTAGCTAAATGTTGAAAGATGGCTAGCACATTTTAAGAGAGAAAACAGAACAGCTTAGTTGGAGTGAGACACAGCCCAAAGGCTGAAAATCATCTAGTATCTAGCTAGGGTTATGTCTTCAGTGCTAACCAAAATACTGACTCAAGCCAGAAGTTTTAGCTCCAGTAAGGCACAAGGCTGCATCTAATGTGGTTACTTCTGTGCCCTAAATTCTTGTTCTAGTCATCATATTGTATTTCAGGGAATGACTCTGGTTATCATCCCAAGGTGAAAAGGAGCATCCGCGCATATCATGGTGTAGCAAGAAGAGCATAAAAAACCACTGTTCTGATATACGAGCTTAACCACTGCCGTGCCAGGTGACCTTGGGGAAGTCAACTTGATCTTTCTGAACCTCCTTTCTTTTTTCTTATAAAATGAAGGTAATGTTCTCTTTTCAGCTTACGTCAAATGATCATTATGGGATCAAATGAGCTAGAGGAATGTGACCAACCTCTGTGAGCTGCAAGCTGTTCAATAAACAAAAGGTATTATCCTATGCCAGACTAGCTGAAATTGAACCAAAAGGCGAAGAGACTGTCATGATGGTGTGGTACAAACCAGGGATTCATTGCAGTCCAATTATCAGGTTAGCTATAAATGTCAGTTCCAGTATAGGTGATTATTTCAAGATCTGCTAATTTACCCCATTCCTGTCATAAGAGTCAACTTCCATTTGTACTTTTGAGCTCTTCTTGATATTTTTAGCAAGTGAGATGGCCTTTAAGGAAATTTTCCCCCTGAAAGTATGATAAATTCTGTCTTTCTCTGTCATGTACTAGATTGAATAGAAATCAATCATGAGTCCAACAATCGAGTTTACACCCTAGTTCACCAGTTGCTAAAATTCTCAGACAGACAGTCTAAAAATATGTTTAAATAAACACAATTAATTCACCTCACTTTTAGCATCTATTTAATAATGGGTTATTTCCCCCAGGAACACTATATAAGGATTACAACTTCAAACTTATTTTCTGGAAAGTGACAGAGCTAGTATATGCTATAGGCATTAGAAATGGTAATTTGTAAAGACATTAATTATGAAAAGATCAGTTGTTCCAACAAAGTAAGACTGTGTCTAGGTACATTAACTGATTTAACCAACATTCCTGAATACCAAGTACCAAGCTTCAAATTAAAATTTAGAGATTTAGAAATGACTAAGACACATTTTATTACATTTAGAGGCTCATATAGGGCACACTAAAAGGTGCACTTTGAGCTCCTGTGTCAGAATCAGTTGGGATACTTATTAAGGATGAGCCATCTCTATTTCCTTCCTTAAAAATTAGGATACTGACATCTGCCTTATCTTTATCACCAGGTTATCATAAGAATTAAAAAATCACAATGAACAGATGTAAAGTACATTGTAACTTAAAAGGCATTTTACAAGTTCAAGTCTAACTCTGAGATAATCAATTATCTTGATGAGCAGAATTAGATGAGTTCACAAATTTAGTGAATCCAAGGTCCTAACATTATATTCTTAGTTTTTACTGTTTTATCTGTCTTATTAATGAAAGTTCTATTCCACATATTAATAAAATATTATTTACACTCTTATTTTTCCTCATTCCTCATTTATTGAAGATTTATTCCTTTCAATCACACGGTAGGCAAAGTTCGTTAATACTCACCTATAACTAGTTCCTGTTGGTTTAATCAGCTTCATTAACATGGTCGGGCTGTTTCTATTAATTATACTCTCCAGCCCTGTCTGCTGGAAGTGCTTAACAATGGGACATAGGTAATGAGCATATATGTACCATGTGTCTACAGTCTGGGAGGAAAGGGTGATCCTTCCTAATTATAACCAAAGAAGAGGAGACTTAGAAAGGATTGTTTTGCTTTTACACAAAGTTCTAAAAGGAAATCCAGAAAGTCGTTATTTAAATGTGTGATGGAAGAATCCGTGTCTTAAATGTTTATCATCATGATTCATGGAGTTAAATGGTAAAAAAAAAAACACATTAGAATGGAAATTGTGGGTATGAACTTTGTACTCAGAAGTCTTTCCTCAATGCAGATTACTGGTATGCCAAAGGATGCTTGCTTTATTACAATTTCTACCAAATTATGCATTCCAAATCCTGAAAGAGCCCTCAGGCTAAACTATATGCTTCTCTTACATTCCACATGAACAGCTCTTGCTGAGGAGATGGTCCAGACTCCATCCTAACCCAGCTTTGAGGCAGATGTTACCTCACTTATGGGGAAGTAATTCTCTTAATGCGCTTCTTCCTGCTGTCAGTGTGGCGGTGGGGGAGGTGGGTAGAGGGAGGCTGACCAACGATTAGTATGTGACATTATACAGTTTTGAGTCTAAGTTTTGACTACTGAAATCTCCCTTTACAGACTACCCCTATAAAAGATTGTGTGTGTGTGTGTGTGTGTGTGTGTGTGTGTGTGTGTGTGTGTGTGCGCGCGCTTGTCTGTATTCCTACACTTCCAGAGAAGCAATTGGCTTTTACTGAATAGGTGGAAAAGCACAGTGACACTAATGATTAAAATGCAGAAGAATTTTGTTTTGCTTATATAAACATTTCTTTATTGACAATCCAAATAGATTGCCTAATGTAGCCATTACATGTGGGTTCAGGAAATTACTTAGCTCAGCAGCAAAATCAGCTATAAGAACAATACCTTTTTGTCTTAAGGCTAAACTGCATTTGGGGATATGGAAAGAATAGTAGAGAGAGAAGAGAAACATTCTTTCTCCCAGCTTGATATGTGTGATGGGCACACAAATTCAAGTAGCCTGTTTTCCTTATTTTGATATATGAGATAGATGATAGTATTTCCCAACAAATGTGGAGGCTTTTTTTTTTTTCTTTTTCTTTCCAATTTCTATTTAAAAGAATATATTGAAATTCTGTTTATTTACCACGTGCCAGTTATTGTTTTATATATGTTTGCATATCATTTGATTATCATTCAGTTAGGCACCCCTGTGCATAAACATTATAATGTCCACTTGCAGATGAAGAAACTGAAGTACACTCATTCACTGATTTAAGAAACACGTACAAAGTTACTAGAATATGCTAGGCATGGCTGTGAGCACTGGGGAGCACCACAGAGAAAACGTACTACACTCTTGGTTTTTATGAACTTTACTTCCTAATTAGGGAGAAGCTTACATCCGCTGAGGGAGTACACGTGGTGAAGGAGACTTCCCAAGGTTACATAGTTAATGGGAGAGCTGGTATTTCAGTTGAAGCTTGCTTTCTTCCAGTTCGCTGCTACTTTCATAGCGTGCTACTATAGTTAAGGTCAGTAAAATGAAAACCTTTTGTGATTTCCCAGGTTGACTGGACCAGATGTCATCTCTGTTAGTACCTCTCTTGTTTGAGCCACCCATTTGTGCTATAGCAGCCATGTTAATGATCTGTGTGTGTGTGCATGTGTGTGCGCGTGAACTGTGCTTCCTTTTTGTGGGGGAAGGGAGAGTTTGTCAAGGGCTGGAGGAAGTAAAAACAGATTGAGAAGTACCAAAATGCACACAAACACTGAAAAGCCTAAAGAAACAATACAAATAAAAGAAAGAAGCTGAAGAGACAGACTTATAAGTTCCTACTACACAAAGCAGTAATTAGGGCTAAAGTCGACTGATATGAAGAAAATCAATATTGGTCATATCAGGGATAATGTTATTGATCTCATGCTCTGTGAGTATAGGTATGGTTAAGCGGTCAGATGTTTTAAGAATAATTCATTTCACATTAATTGCAGATATAGCTGTTCTGAGCATGTATTGGAATGATTTCTCAGGGCTAGATGCCATTTTAGAGCTAAGGAAAGCATTTCAAGAAAATAAATAAAACAAGAAGTCACTCCAGAGCCTTCCTACCAGGTAGATAACTACTCATTCCTCAAAAGGCATGCTAGAAAATTGAACTGCAGGGAGGATAAACCACATCGCAACTCAAACCACACAGTAAGACAAGAGGCAGAAGTGGAATTACTGTACAGCAACACTTTGCTTCAATCACTTGAAAAAAATCCATATGGCTTACACATGTGAGTTACTCAGTTGTAGTCCCAATGCTCATCAGTATGGGAGAGTCGGGAAGCTCTAATTCTCTGAGTCTAAGGTGTACTCACTGTCAATTCTGTCTCCTTTCCCCTTCTTCATTAAGTTTTAGCACTTGTGGGAATTTCAAACAAAGACCTAGTTCCAAGACCAACTCAATTTTGTCTTCTATTTACTCTGTGCCTGCAACTCTTAATGTTGTTTTTTTCTTCCCTTGTTCTAATTAGCATGGAAGAATTCCTGCAAGCCTTGAGGCCATCTTAAACTGAAAGCATTATATAAGCACCTACTATTTTCTCACCAAGCCCAAACAGCCAGGTGTCTAGCAGTTTACCAAGGCTTACCAGCTCCTTCCCGCATCTTCAATGCCATTGTTTTTAAAATGTTGGGAGACGAATTAGAACATATTCTTAGTATTATAAAAAGTAAAAAATGTTCTTGTGAGAGCAAAGAATAGCCTACCCTCTTATTCATTCCAGAAGATGTTTACCTTAACATATAGTCCCTCTTAATGCCCAGGCTGTAGGGAGTTTTCCTCATGGTTTTCTAATGACACATCTGGAGTCTGTAGTGACAGTGTTACCATACAAACATCTTTCTGACTTTGTCTGACAGTATACTTTCACATGAATATGGATTATTAAAACTTTTGGCAATTTAATCAAGCAATTTCTTTTTGCTAATAGTTTATTTGTATTGAGTTTAATGGTTATTTTGGTGCCTCATAGGTAGATATAAATGTTATGTATATTTTTGCACAGTATATAAACAAGTGAATTATTTTTCAGTTTAAATAATATATGATATATTCTCAATTCCAAGTGACCTAATATGTTAGGTCACATTTGTAAGGTCAGCTGAGTCTTGTAGGTCAGTTTTATAGTCCGGTAGGTTTGAAAGAACCCTTATATAATTTAATGAAGACATCTCCCTGGGGAGAAAATATGACAAATTGTGGATTAATGAGATGCTTTTGTATGTGTAACTGTGTACTTTCGTGTGGGGTGTATTTTATGATTTGTAAACTGATAATAAAAATTCTAAAGAGACAGCCATTTGGGACTATATTTATGGTATGAATAGAATCATAAGTAATCTTGATAAGAATTTTTTTCCCATACTTTCACTTAATACAATCACTGATGCTTAGTAATTACTGAATAAATGCTGTTTGCTATTATGATTATCGTTACATGATGTATTAGTTTTCTAAGGCTGCCATAACAAATTACCACAAACTGGGTGGTTTGAACAACAGAAATCTATTTTCTCACAGTTCTGGAGGCTAGAAGTCCAAAATCAAGGTGTCAGCAGGGACACACTCTCTCCAAAGGCTCTGGGGATGATTCCTTTCTTGCCTTTCTAGCTTCTGGAGGCTGCTGGCAATCCTTGGCAATCCTTGGTTTGTGATAGCATAAGTCCAATCTCTACTTTCATCTTCACATGGACTTCTTCCCTGTGTGTCTCATGTGTGGGTCCAAATTTCCTCTTCCTGAGAAGGACATCAGTCATCAGGATACCCATCCTAATTCATTGTGACCTCATCTTAACCTGATTACATCTGCAAGATGCTCTTTCCAAATAAGGTCACTTGCACAGGTTCCTGGTGACTATGAATTCAAGGAGATACTATTCAATCCAGTATATATACTACGGTGTATAATTATTTAATATTTAATGATTTCAAAGATAGGACCATAAATTAATAAGATACTTGTTGACCAATAGCTATAAAATCCAATTAGTCATTGTTCATCCAAGTACACATTGTGAAAAATAATATATCACCTCTCACAACAAGAGCAGTGACAGAAGTTTGTTTTTGAAAATTGGGTACTTTTTTAAAAGTTGGATAAATTGCAACTGCAACAAAATAAGAGTTCTGATAGAAAGAAAAGAACCCTGGATTACAGGTAGATTTCTAAAGGTACTTCGTATACATACAAAAATAGTCTCTCTACTACTGTGTCTCGTAAGAATCTAAAGTGGTTCCAACTCTTGGCTATTGTAAATAGTGCTGTAATAAACGTTGGTGTACAGGTATCCCTTCGACTTGCTGATTTCCATTCTTCTGGGTATATTCCCAGCAGTGGAATAGCTGGGTCATATGGTAGATCTATCCATAATTGTTTGAGGATCCTCCAAACCATTTTCCATAGAGGCTGCACCATTTTGCAGTCCCACCAACAGTGCAGGAGGGTTCCTTTTTCTCTGCAACCTCGCCAGCATTTATCATTCTCAAATGGAGTTCTACTCTGCTATAAGAAAGAATGAAATTCTACCATTCGCAGCCACATGGATGGACTTAGAAAAAATTATAAGTGAAATAAGTCAGGCACGGAAAGAGAAATACCACATGTTCTCACTTATTTGTGCGAGCTAAAGATAAATAAATAAATACACAAACAAGTAGGGGGGGGCAGGGAAGAAGACACAACAGTCACAATTCCTTGAACTTGTTAAGAGAAGTGAACAGATATGATGATGCGTGGGAGCAGGAAGAGGGAAGGAGGATGGAGGAATCAGTAAAGGGACAGGAAAATCAACTACATCGTATATTGGTAATACAAAATTTTTAAAAGAAGAAGAAGAAAAAAAAAAGGATCTAAAGTGCAGTGTGTTTGAAAATGGAATCCTTTTTTCTTCCCCTTTCTCACAGACCTGACCTCCTTTAAAATCTTGCATCCTCAGTAAATGGAAGAGAATACTATATATCCAGTGATGCAAGCTAGAAGCCTAAGAATTATCTAAGATTTGGGTCTCTCCATCAATTCCCCCACCCAAATTCCTCAGCATGTCCTTTGACTCTCCAAAATATTCCTTGAATTTGGGGGTTTATCTCATGCCATTTTATCTCCTTAGAGCAAACCATCCTTTTTTTTTTTTTTTTTGCCCAGATCTTTAAAACAGAAGCTTACCTGGTCCCTCTGCTTCCACATCTGCCTTCCAGCCCCTACTATTTGTCTTCGCTTGATAGCAAAAGTGATCTTTTATATTGGATCACAGTATTTCTCTTTTTAAAATATTTCAATGACTTCCTATCAGACTTAGAATAAAATCCAAACTCCCCACCCATGTCTACTTTACATAGAGCATTATTCTGTAATCCTTTCTTCAAACAAGGGATCACTTATCTCAAAACAGAATTAAGAGTGGCTAGAAATGCTTTCTTTCTTACTAGAAATATAAAGCTGGAAGCTGAAGGCAGTATCTTTTTTTTTTTTTTTTCCAAATCTATCCAAGTTCCCTCACAACTGCTTCTTTAACAGCTAGAATAAACTACATTTTTCCCTCTCTTCTTTAAACATCAGGAGAATATCATTAATGTTTAATATTTGAGCACAGGCCAAGGTTTCTGTTTGTAAGTCTCAGGGGGAAAGAATTTTGATAATTGAATGATTTCCGGCAGGGAAGCACATTCCCAAATCTACATGCACTCATGCCTGTCCCCGTCTCCACTGCCAAGACGCTTATTTATTCTGTGTCTGGAGCTTTCCAGCTTAAATAAGTTCTTCTGCCTCATTACTGTGTCCACTTGTATTTGGTGTACAAATTATTTTCGCATTGATTCCAAGCCATAGCATATTACTTGCGGAGTATGTCTTGCAGATCACAGAAGTTCGAAGGTGGCTGTGATCACTGTCGCACAGAATATTAAATAATTTTTCTTGTTGTGGACTCAAGCTTGCAATAAGATTTAGGCTATTTATGAACAGCAGCTGAAAAGCTTCTGTTGTCAGCAAAGCTCAAAATAGCAAAGCAAGTTGGGGAGATTCCTTTATTGCTTTTCCTTCTCTCACTGGCCTAAAAAATGTTTATTTTGTGTTGCTTAAACAGGGTTCTCTTAGTAAATGTACTTCAACCCCTAAATTTCTTTGTTCCAAATAAACTGACTTTTCCTTTCTTCTGTTGCTTAAACCTTTCAAACCATCGGAAAAGGATGAAATTAATAAGCTGCCACTGATAATTCTGGTATGGGGTTTGGCAGTCAGGACAGTAGAAAGTTGTTGTTTTTAATAGTTGGATATTTTGCAGTGTGTGCACCTTGGAACAATTTAACTGTTTCACAAGAGAAAAAAGATGCCACAGTTATATTATAGCATTTAAAAACTTTTGTCTTTATAGCTCTTCTCCCATTGTCTCTATCCTGGTTCTTGCAAAAACTAATGTTTTTCTCCATAGTTTTATGCAATAAAAAGAAATGCAAGGTCCACAGATCATTAGATGAAAGGAGGATAAGATGAGCTCAGGTCTGCTTAACAATAATGACAGTTACAAGAACTGCCATCTATTTAGTGCTTACGCTGTACCAGGCATTGTTCTAAGCACTTTATATGGATTAACTGGTTTAATTCTCACTAGCACTCTGTTACATATGAGATAATGTTATCATCCTTATTTTACACATGAAGAAATGAGGCACAAAGGAAATAAGCAATAGCTCAAGGTCACACAGATAATAAGGAGAAAAGAGCCAGGATTTGAATGTAGGCAAGGTGGCTCCAGAGCTGCACAATGCAGACTGCAATGAGTAAAAGACTTCTATATTAAACTGTCATATGATTAAGACAATGGAGAAGACGTTAGTAGAAACACTTTTGAGCAGAATTTCCAGCCAGAATGTGACATCAGGAGTGATGAGATTCTCTTCAGTATTCATCATCATAAAAACAAATATTTGGAATGGCAAATATTTTTATTATATTAAATATTATATTAATAGTACATTTATATTATTATTTGGAAACAGGAACAAGACTTTTCAAGTTCAGTTACCAGCTCCACAATTAATGAGCCACATATCCTCCATTTGCCTCAGTTTTCTCATCTGTAAATTGGGATAATATTAGTTCCTACTTCATAGTATTATGGTGAAAATTAAATGACTTGGTACACATAGAAGCATAGAAGACTGAATGGCACATCATAAGTTATTTTTTAGTTATATTATTACCTCTAAGGATTTTGTTTACCAGTACGAAATAGCAAGACATTCAAAATACAATACTACACTTATACAAATTAGTTTTGGCAACTTTAATCATCAGTTTTAAAAGAACATGGCGTACATACTTTAAATATCTGGTACCAGAAAGACAGCTTAATTAATCATTTTATTTTCAATCCATCATTGCACCTCACTTAACTTGGGACCAACTGAGTCAGAGATACAATGGGACCCCCTCAAGGGAAAAACATATGTGAGACACCATCCCTGATGGGATTAAGTTCTGTGGGTCAGTCTGTATTCTGTAGGGAACATATTACTTAGTATTAAAATGTATGATTCTTTCATTATTTTTTCAATCAATTTAGGATAACCCTTTCACATTTAGTTTTGACTTTGTGTAGGTTACTTGTCATTAGACATGATAAACATTTCCCTCAGGGTCTCCAGTGAAAGGAACTGGCAGTTTTCCTAATGACTCTTCCTTTGTTTCATTTACCTTCCATATTGTACCTTTGCCTTTTTCCCTTTATGTTTTTTTTTTTTTTTCCTCTTTTTGCTGGAGTCATGACCTAATTTTTTTTTAATTCATTTTTCTGTGTAATATCTTTCTCAGGACTCATACTCCTCCACCTATCCCCATCCCCATATCTGGAAAAAGCCTCAAAGCTAGCTAGATGAATGCCTATCCAAATAAGATTCCAGGTTAGCTAAAAGTCTGCAGTACTCAGGTGGATGAATATATAAATGAGCACTAGGAAAGACACAAATGTCTGACTTTACAGTTTCTGGCCACATTCACATAACCCTACTGCAATTTTAAGGGATCCATTACAAATCCTATATGAAGTATAAATTCAAAAGAATATGCAGATGTCTCCCAGTAGTTTTCCATGTGAAAATATTTTGTTTGAAATTCAGTCCTAAAGAGTATCTGGAGTTAATAAAAAGAAAAATCTTATTCTGTCCAGATGAATGAATTTAATACCAAATTTTCTTACTGAAGAATAACAGACTGCATGATCTTTTGGAAGCAATGTTAAATAGATCCAGTGATTTTAAAAATATATGTTATGACTAGATGGATTTTCTTGCATAGTAAACATTTAAGCAGTGAAGCAAAATTCAGATGTTTTAGTCATGTGTGGTAGTTAATTTAAAATTTACTTGATAGGCAAATCTCTTGTTATTCTTTTATACCATTTATGACTTGTAACCAGACTGTTAGAGCTGTTAAAATTCTATTTTCAGAATGCGCTTATGTCTTAGAAGTAGAATAAGCAGAAAAAAAGAAAGAAGCAAGGTATATCAAAGAAAAAACATTAAATAACCCATTATCTTGAACACATTTTATAATATATATGCATATATATGAGTGTGTGTGTGTATAATGTTTTATTCAAATATAGAATGCAGTGAGAGAATCATTTTTAAGTCCAAGCTTGAAGTGCTTAGTTTCATATAGAATCACAGCATAGATACTAAACTCTTTCCATTCTTTGATCTAAACTTGCCCATTTCCTATGTGCTTTGAGCACAGGTGTACAGCCCATGGGTATCGTTACCTGATGCCATCACAGAAAACATTTTTATCAAAAACACATTTGACAACTCTTTTTCACAAAAGCAAAGCACAGTAACTTTAGGGACAGATGGAGAATTTTGTAGTAGACTCCCTGTGTGCGGAAAGTATTTTCTAAAGACAATATTTAAAAGACCATACTGGGGATATTTATGTTAAAGAATGTGGATTAAAGATGTATTATATTTGCAGAGGCATCTTTTCCTTTCAAGGGCTACCAGAATGAAATTTTCTTTGGCACATTCTTTCACTTACTCTTTCATTACATAAAATTCTTTAAGTGCCTATATGGGTAATATATGGCTCCAACCACTGAGGAGCAAAACAATCAGAGGGGGTAGGGGAACAGTTAACAGTTAAATGAGTTCTTTTTATGCAATATAACCAATGCCATCATAGAGAAATGAACCAAGGAGGAATATGTAATAGAAAGGACATAGACAATGGAGTCTGATAAACATGGGTTCAGATCCTTGCTTGGGGACTACCTGTCTTATAGGGTTATTGATAGAACCAAAAGAAATAATGAGTATTAAGTGCCTGGGACATCGTAGACACCCAATGCATACTATCTATTGTTATCCGTGCTTTGAGAATGCTGGACTGAGCAAGCATTTTTCTTTTTCCTTTTGATAGTAAAGACTTCTCACTTGTTAACCTGCTAATCATCAGTAAAAACAGATAATCAGTAAAAACTGAAGTGTAGATTAAAGGAAAAATTATAGATGATGAATATGATAAGAGATGCACTTTGTGGATTTTGTTGAGGCTTAAAGTATCCATTGCTCCTGTGTGGCACCCCTACAGCACCTTGTGTGTGCCTTTATGAGGAAGTACCTTCCTATATATGAAAATTGCATTTGTGGTAAGCTTTCTTGAGCTGGTGTTTCCTCAAAGAAAAATAACACATGCTATTCATTCATCCTTGTATTTTAATTGTTTGCTTCATAGCAGGTGACCAATAACATCTGTATTTATTGAATTCCAAAAGGCTTGAATTTCTTACTCATGAAACCTACAGTCTACCATGCATGAAATTTTAGGCCCTTTTGGAACTGTCATTTAGACGAATCAAGTGCTTCTCACTTAAGGAAAATAACAATAAATGTATTCTTAACATTTAATACATCTGGATTGCTGAAAGTCTGGTTTTGAAAATTTTTACTGTTTTAAATATTTTTATTATATCTATTTTAAGCTATTTTAAAAAATTATATCTATCATTAGTTTACTTTTTAAGATTTGAAATTAATAGTTACAAGAGTATTTTTTTCTCATCAAGGCTAAATTAACATCACACTCAATAAGGGAACACACTTGAAGATATGTATTTTAAATAAAATAAAAAATAATTGAATGGACACTAAGGATGTAATTTTAAAACACTAAATTTAAAACTCAAAAATGCTATTACAACATGTTTATGCAGCTAGGATAAAAATTTTATACATGGGTGGGCCAGACCCTTAAATATTGGATTTTTAAATGCAGAACGCAGATATAGCCACTGTAGGCAGTAATGTCTTAAATAAGAAAGGAATTTGTTTTTGTTTCATATAATAATCTGAGCATAAACAGTCCAGGTCTGTTGTGGCTTCATGGGGTAAGAGACATAGGCACCTTTTATCTTGTTTCTCTGCCAGTCTCAACACAGAACTTGCACATCTTTTTCCAAAATGGCTGCTCCAACTCCTGCCATCACGTTCACATTCCAGTCACATAAAAGGGGAAAGGAGTAGGGGAGAGATCCTTTCTTTAAGGCCATCACACAAAATTTGCACACCTTTCATTTCACATTCCAGAGCTCAAGTGTATTTACATTTTACATCTAGCTACTACAAGGGGGTCTAAGATATGTATTTTCCATGAAAAAAGAAAAAACCTAAGATTCAGAGGATTTATTACCGAAAAAATGGAGGAGAAATCAGATATTAGGGGAGAGATAGTAGAGCCTGCTATAAGAGTTTAAGTCAAGAGGGACTTTATATCATTGTTCTAATTCTTGCCCTCTAAATGACCAAAATCACCATCATATTAAATATTCATGGAAAATACACATGAATTATATCATCCTATGTAAATATTGTTTATTACCATCTATTATGCAAAGTGAGTTTAATAATCCAATATTGCAGGCTAAGCACATATTAAGATTCTATTGTTTATTATGAAATAATAGCCCATGATAGCTAACAGTTAATAAGAATCGGTTACGTGCAAGGCACTGTTTTAAGCCTACTAAATGTGTTAACTTGTTTAATTTTACCACATCTTGATATAGGTTACTTTATTACCTCAGCTTTAC
Organism: Cynocephalus volans; assembly: GCF_027409185.1. Lineage (NCBI taxonomy): Eukaryota > Metazoa > Chordata > Mammalia > Dermoptera > Cynocephalidae > Cynocephalus > Cynocephalus volans. The sequence continues at coordinate 158,806,238 of NC_084460.1, forward strand.
AGATTTAAAAATAAGGCCAACAAGGGGAAAAGAATGGATGTTTTTCTTTTGAATATAAATGCTAAGAATTTCTTAATAAATGAGGTGTTGGATATATGAATGAATAAATAATGAATGGAAATCCAAAACCTCCATATAAGAACATAGATATTCAAATAATTGTTTCTCCTTAAAAAGGAACAATTTTTCTAGTCGTCTTTCTAGTGATCAAAACATTCCTGACACTCCTCTTGTAGAGCTGTCTAGAGAGTTTGTGACATAGTCTTTCGAAAATGTTTAATCATGAGAAATATGTTCCTTAGAGGGTCTTTTTGATTTTATTTTATGTTTAGAAACAATGAGGTCATTCAGAGGAAAGTCTGTTGTAAGATTAAGCTATAAGAAACCAATTTTAGTCAACAATGAAGCGTCCTTATAAATTAATAAAAATGTTTTTCTCGTTTGGCAGATAAACTGATTATTTTGTATAATTATAATATATTTGGGTTAAATGTAAAATTTTTTCTGTATCTTTAAAGTTAAACAATATTATGTCCATTTAAGTGATAGCAATACAAATAGTTAGTTTCAGAGCCAAAGATATTCTTTGGCATGTATGCATACACTGAAAAGTCTGGCTTTACATGTCTCTCCCCCAGTTTTGGAAAAAAATTAAAACAGCGTGAATAAACTGAAAGTTGAAATCAGTTTAAATGTTTTAACATATTATTCTGCTAAAACATAATCATGTGTTTGTGTTTATTAAACATGTTAATACCTGTGGATATACATCTTCCCTTTCAAATGAGAAGTGGGTGACCCAATGAATTACTGTTCTGTCTTTAAAAAGAGGGAAATACTGTCATTTGTGATAACATGGATGAACCTGGAGGACATTACACCAAATGGAACCAGTCCAGCACAGAAAGACAGATACTACATGATCCCACTTATATGTGGAATCTAAAGAAGTTGAACTTACAAAGGAAAGAGTAGAATGGTGATTACAGCGGACTATGGGCGTGGGAGGAGCATGAGTTGGGAGATGGTAGTCAAAGGGTACAAAATTTCAGTTAGACAAGAAGGATAAATTGAGATCTATTGTAGCATAGGTGACTGTGATTAATAACAATGTATTGTACGCCTGAAGATTGCTAAGAGGGTAGACTTTAAATGTTCTCACCACACACACAAAATAATGTGTATGTGAGATGATGGGTACGATATTAGTTTGCTTTAGCCATTCTACAATGTATACGTATATCAAAGCATGATTTTGTACACCATAAACATATACAATTTCTATTTGTGAATTTAAAGAGAAATAGAAAGGGAAAGAGGAGCTTGTGTGGGCACATGCCCTCATGTTTTAATTACATATTTATTAAATATATACTCTATATAAAGCTTTATTCTAGGTGCTGTGCTAAACAATAATATTTAGATTGGAAAAGTGAAAAGATCAAATGCATGTGAAATGACTAAAATTTATTGGTATTTAACAGTGTTTTTATAGAGTAATTCAGACAGTACTTGTAGCATCAGTGAGGGAGGCTGTAAGGCTGGGCCTTGCCTCTCACCAGATGGGTGGTCCACCAAGAGCACATTCAGGAAAGTGGACAGAGAAATCAGGTATTAGTGGAGTGCAGAATGAAGCCTGAGGTAGCTATGTGATCTATAGTTGCAGGAAAGCTGTGAAGTTGGAGAAATTAAAAGAAGCATATGTTTGAAATTAGACATATTCTGTTAAGTTGTCTGCTCATGGTCAACAAAAAAGCACTCGGTTAAGAAATAGCACAAGAGCAGAATTCAGTAAATAGTGATGCTGTAGTCATTTTTCACCAAACCATTCATATGATATACAGTGCTATTTATTGTCATTTGTTTTATGTTAACTTTTACATGATATCTGTTTCACTATGAATGTGTTCCTAAGCATTTTAAACAGATGTATATTGAATCCACTTTGTAGCACCTTTTGAATACTTTTACATTAGCCGTTGTTTGTTGTTACTATCTCCTCCCAAATGTCACCAATAATTCCTATTCTTTGTTAATTGAGATTTGATCATAATTCACTACTATTTGTTTATATAGTGCTGAGGAGAGAGTGACAAGAAGTGAGGCTGGAAAACATGTGGTAGCTTGATCACAAAGGACTCATGTGCTGCATTAGGGATTTTACACCTTATCTTTAAGGGAAATGATATGACCTGATTTCTGAATGATTGAATTATTCTATGTGACGAAGCTACAATATAGAGAATAGATTTGAAGAAGAGGATTTGAAACTACAAGCAAAGAGACAATTGAGATTGTACAAGTGGCAGACAGAATCTAAAATAAAGCAGGGATATTGGACAGGGAAAGAAGAAACAGCTTTGGAAGATATTAAGGAGTTAAAGCCAATGAGACTTGGATATCAATTACATCTGATCAGGACTTGAAAAAGGGAAATGTCAAGAGTGATCCCTAGGTTCTTGCCTTGGTCATTACTATAGAATCATAATAGCTTACCTGTACCGAGCACTTAAACTATTTCAGGCAGGTGGCTGAGCTCTTCATACTTGCTACCTTATTTAATTCTCAAGCAAAAGCTATTACTATCCCCAATTTACAAATTAGAAAAGTGTAACTTAAAGATATTAAATAATTTCCCAGTTCACAAAGCCAGTGTGTGGCAGAATATTGAACCCACACCAAAGAGTCATCCACTTTGATTTAGAGGAGATTAAGGAGCAGGGCTAGAAAAGACCTCATGAGAACAGAACTTTTGAAACTTTATTTTGACAGATGTATGGAGTTATTACATTTCCAGAAAATTTGAAAATATGAATTTTTCAGTTTAAAAATCCAAAATGTGGAGTCAGGGTGGACTATAGTAATATTTTCAGTACCCTTCATATTGTACATCTAAAATCTCATTATTGGCTAGTGATTAAAATGCATTATATTTAACTTGCTTAGTCCAGAAAATGCTATATTATGTTTTAAAATTAGAGAATACTCAAAAAAATTGAGAAGTTACTAATTAAATTTATTTTTATGTGGCTTCATATTGTGTTTATTCACTTAACGTGGCTGTTTTTAGACACAGAGCAAATTTTATTTCCTGAAGAAACAGAGAAGACCGAGCAATGCAAAAAGAAAGAGGAATCAGAGAGTTTATTGTGCCAAGACCTAATGGCATGATTCCTGTAGATCATTCTTGGCAGAAGACTAACTACATTCTTGACTCAAACTCTTGATAATGTTCTCTGTTTTACAACGTGTGGCTCTGTCAGTACAATATCAGCTCCTGAGTGTGCTTCTTTTTTTCTTAATCAAGTAAATTGGATCATGGTGCTGCTAATACTGGAATAGTTTGGATCCAAGAACTTTGGTTGATAAAATTTTTCTCAGTAAGATTTTTCACGTTTATGTCTTTTGTACTTAAAAGCAGCAACAGACTGCTTAAGAACAGTTGACTTTTTCTGCATCATTTGGCAAAGAGTATTTGACAAAATTGAAGCATGTGATTAAAATAGAATGATCACTGGAGAAACTGAGTAGCATTTTCAGCAATTTCGGCAGTTGAATCCAAAGGTCATTCTCATCAAGCATAATATTCTCTTTACCCCTGGGTATTTTGATTCTCAGTGACTTCTGTTTCCTGAAGGATGTTTCTGAATTTTTAGTACATTTTCAAGAATATTATCACCAATAAAAAGCACTGAGTTTTATAAAAATCCCCATATTTCACTTGTCCTAGTTGTTTGCTTTTTTTCTTTTTTCTTTTTGATGACATCAATTACAGTATCAGTAGTTTGGTATGCTTTATAACCTCTTTTTTCCCTAGCACTTTCTGAGAGTGCTCAAACCCATGCTATTTTTAATAATCAAGTTTAAACCATGGAAAGCACTCTCCTACTGTAGTAAATGTTTAACATTTATCCAATAGTCTTTCCTCATCTGTTTTCATTTAACTTGCAGCGTCAGCCAGCAAATTGAATCTGTATGCTCACTATCTTTAATTTCAAATAATTTTTTTGAAAATGTAGATTGTTCTAGTCTTTGTTTTACAATTTTTTTTAAATGGAGCTTATGCACATCACAGAGACTGTTTTCTTTCTCTTTTACATATTTATCTTTCCAAGTACTCTTTTACATATGTATCTTTCCAAAACTAGTGATTCATTGTTTGAAGGGCAGAATACACATTCAAGTCCTGATTCTAAAGAATAGTTTTCTTAAATAATATCTACAACATTAGTGGTAAAGTACATATTCATTCAAACATTCCCTGTCCAAAAGGATTTTAAATTATTAGCAATCCAAAAAAAAAAAATGTTGTTCTTGAAAGATCCTAATTTTCATATGTCAATTAAGGTCAGTGAGAGTTAAAGGTATATCCAGAAGGAAAATGAAAACTACAAAATACCCATGTTCATTTGGGATTTTAACAACAGAAATCCATTGCTGACACCCACATTGTGTTATGAAAATAAATGTTGGAGCTGAACCTGGACTGCCATGACGTATAAGGGAGATACTGAGATGGAGAGGGCAAGTAGAGGGTCATTCATGTAGGTTGACTGTAGTGTAAGAAGGAGAAGTCAGTAGATAAAGAGAGTTGTACACTTTCTTTTATTTTTTGTTTATTTTTAAATATGGAAAATTTCTTCAGTGTGTTCCTATGCTGCTAGAAAGAATCCAGTATTGAAGGAGGTATGGACCATATCAGAGATATAAATCCTTAACAGAAATTCAAATGACCAAAGTAACTAAGAAACAGAGGTCCAGAGCACAGGTTTATGGAGGGGAGGGGTGGAGAATAACTTTTCCATGATAATAGGAAGAGGGAGAAGGAAAGGATGGGTGTGAGAAAGTCAAGTCTATAGGTCTGAAGGCAGGAATTGATAGAGTGCCATTTATTTTCTCTATGAATCGAAGGCTCTGCTTCAGCTATAAGGTAAACAGAAGTGATGGCCATGGTGTGTTCATGGGTAGAGGGAAATAAGCAATATTGGAAATAGCTATTGTGGGAAAAAAAGGAAGTGAGTTGACCTGAGCGATTACAGTCAGTAATCCAAAGAAATAAATGTCTACTTTTTAAAGAATAAACTACTTAAACTTTAAAAAGAGGGAATCCCCTATATGTATCTTTAAGAAAGTATATATCAAAGAGAAAAGCTAAGAAACTGTCCAAAGAAGTCCAGGCTTGAATGGATACAGGTTTGAACTAGCGTAGTGACATCAAGAACAGATCAAAAAGACCAATTTTTCAAAATATTGGAAATTAGGAAGACTTAATGCTCTAGGAGGCTAGTCAGGGAATAAAGAAAAGATGAGCTTATACATTAGTATTGCCATGTATGTTACAATATTTTTGTCAACTTTATGGCATTCCTCCTTAAACAGTGGGGAATTAATCTGACAATTATTAAATTATTAAGATGGTATTTGTCAGTTTTAATTATTTTATTCTTAGTTCCCATTTTTCATAGGAACTGCTTACATTTTCTTTTATACTTAATATGACAGTTCTCTCCATTGAAAATACCTATTTGTGATGACTATCAAAAATAGAATTTTATGGAATATACCATATTATTATCATTACTTTTATTAATACTAAAACTTTTATATAGTATACTATATCTATAGTTTAATTTGGTCCTGATAGTAATTTCAATAGGTAACATCAACAGATATTTCTTATGTTTTTAAAGATTGAATATTGATTCCCATAAAGCAGACTCTGAAATGGAGATTTGTGTGCAAGAGATAAATTGGGGAAGGTCCTCAATATCAAAACTTGGGAGTTGGGGTAATTTGTGGGGAAAGAAAATGCGGTTGGGCAAAGGAGAAGCTGAGCTGTGGTGTAAGTTGAAGCAGAGAACAGATGATCCTACAGAAAGCTACAAGTGTGGAAAGGAAAAACAGGGTGCAGGAGCCTATACTGACCATTCATTTGAGGCAGGCTATCCTCAGAGAAGGAGTGTGACTTTGGACATCTAGACTCTTTCATCAAGGTCAAGTCTGGCTGTGGTACTCAGCAGAGAGAAGTCCCTACTGATATTCCCAGTAGCTAGGGTGTATGTTCTGGAGAAGGAATCTACACAGCATAACATAGCACCCTCTACTATCACCAAATAAAATATTTTGAAATTTTGAAATTACCCTACCATATTTCTCCTCACCCTCCAAATACAACCAGTTCTGTTGCATTCTGTTTCCTCTTTAAAAAAAAATCTTGGTGATATTATCTGAAGACTAAATAATGTACTTAGACTACTCTTTCTAATTTTATCAGTTTGAAATATTATCTCTTTATTCTCAATATAATTATAGGAATATGTGTATTTCTTTGAGTTAATTCTGACCATAAAGTCAAATCAAGGTTCGAAGGTGGGTGAGAATAAAGATTTGGACTTTGTTCAAATTCTCTTCTACTTGGGTTTCCATTTAAAGAAGCAAATAGGGCGAAGGATAAGAATGAGGTAAGGATGCAGGCTGGTGCTAAGACTTCCCATTTTCTTGCTTGTTTCTAAGAGTGCAGCATTTGAAGTCCAAAAGATACAGCTTTCCTGAATGGGGGGAGATTTTTTACCAGGGAGGCAAAGACAAGAACTTAGGTTCCCTATAATTGATACTGTCAGTTACCTCTCAACCCTTAACTCTCAACTTCTGTGTGTAGCTATACTTTTATTTTTACCCTAATTCCTTTCTATGCTTTATCTATAGATTGCATCTAAAAGTTAAAAACCATTAAGCAGAATTTACTGGAAGATGCTGATGATTAATAAGTATCGTGTAGAGCAAAGTCTACTAGTGTGCTGTGATTACACTTGCTCATCTATCGTTCCTGTGTCATTATCACTATGCCATTTTCACGTTTCACCCACAGAGAGGAATCAAGTCCCATCTGGGGGCTTTATACACTTACTATTTCAGCCATGCTTTTCTTGTAAATATTACATTTCAGATTTCTGCCTTTTCTTCTCTTTCTCTTATCTGTCTTTCTTCGTCTTCATTTTGCATTAATTCTTTCTTTTCTTTTTAATTATAAGAAGAAATATTCAGAAAAAACTCTTACATTCTTTACTGCTTTTGTATTCTATTACTTTATTTTCTTCTCTTCCTTTTAACCCCATATGGATTATTTTATGGAAACAAAAAGTCATAGAGACTTCCCTTCTGAGGCCTTTCCTCCTCTTGCTAAATATAACAGGTTGTTCCCTATGACATCTAAGCCATCTGCAGTGATTGTCCCAAGCAGTGCTCTACTGGAGTCTATCCCTCTTTACTGCCACTCATATCTTCCTGTTTCTTGATTTATTCCCTTATTTTGCTGTACTGTGCCCTAGAGTAACTTTTTATGACAGGATGAATGGGAAGTAAACTTTTCATGTTCTCCTGTGTCTTAAAATTCCCATCACATTTGACTGATGCTTTGGCTGTGTATTAAATTCTAGGCTCAAATTATTTTCCTTTCTAGCGTTGAAGACACTACTCCATTGTCTTCCAGCATTAAGTTTGCTGAAGAAAAGTTGGATTATCTTTTATCTGTAGGTGGGTTCCCCCCCACCCCGTTGACACTTTTAAGATTTTCTATGGTTCTTTAGAAATGTTTTGAGTTGGGTCTTTTTTCTTTATTCTACCATGCACTTGATTAACTCTTTTGTTTTAGTCTGTTTTGTGCTGCTATAACAGAAATACCTGAGACTGGGTAATTTATAAGGAAAAGAGGTTTATTTGGCTTACGATTCTGGGACAGCTGCATCTGGCACGGGCCTCAGGCTGCTTCTACTCATGATGGAAAGTGACAGGGAGCCGGAGGGTACAAGCACATCACATGGTGAGAGGAAGCAAGAGAGAGAGAGAAGGTGCCAGGGTCTTTTTAAGCAACGAGCTCTGGCAGGAACTAATAGAGCGAGAACTCACTCATTAATCCCCCCTCCCCCAGGGAGAGCATTAATCCATTCATGAGGGATCCGCCCCCATGACTCAATCAGTTTCCAACACTGCCACATTGGGGATCAAATTTCCACATTAGTTTTGGAGGGAACAAGACATCCAAACTCCATCACCTTTCAATCTATTTAACAACGAGTGTTATCCATCAAATCTAGAAAATTTGTCTGTAGTGTTCCTTTGTTTGTTTTTCTCTTAAGTTTTTTCTCCTCTCTGTATGAAAATCTTATTAGTCAAATATGAGATCTATTGGATTGACCCAGTATATATTTTATGTTTACTTTCCTATTTCCTCTTTATAATTTTATGGTTTAACAATCTGGGAAATTGTCTTAACTTTCTTTTTATCATCTTTCTATTTGGTAGGAGAGAGGGAAAATTACTAATGTCTCAGAGTCCCTTCTGTTCTCTGGTTGTCCTCCCTTCATTGAAAAAATGAAAAAAGGCATAATTTCTACTTCCTTAAAGTTTAATTCAGAGAATCTGTAAGTTATCTAATGCTGCACAGTTAACTGCCCAAAACTGAGTGACTTAAAACAACCCTCTGTTATTTTGCTCATGATTCTCCACATTGGAGATTTGGGCTTGTTGGTATTAACGGTCTGGGTGGAGTTTAGTTGACCTCAGCTACAGTCACTTAAGTGTCTTCAGTTAGCTTGGGGGTCAGCAGGAGCTGGCAGGTTCCTGATGGCCTTGTCTGGTACATCTGGAACGGCAGGGAAGGCAGAAGCCTCTCTCCTTTTGTTACCATCTCATTCAGCAGACACACTCAGGCCTATTTACATAATAGGAACTAGATTCCAAGAGTGACTTAGAAGGCAAGACCCAAAGTATAAGCATTTTTTGACTTTTTACTTATCTCACAATTGCTACTGTCACACTGATCAAAGCAAGTGACATGGCCAAACCCAGAGTCAGCATAGGAGGGGACTATGCAAGGTGTGGAGGGAGTATACTGGAGCTATCACTGCAACAATCTACCTGAGACTAAATACAAGACCAGAAATTTTGGTCTTATATAGAAGACCAGATGAGTTTGAAAGTCTGTAAAAAAAAAAAAAGTATGTAATTAAAAAACATAATTCTTAAGTTACAGCATGTATATACTGTGAGAATTCAATGAAAGAAAGGGTTTGACATCTTAGGAAAGCTTACATGACTGATGAGTCTACTCCATGTCAGTCAGTTCAATTTACTTAGGATTTTTAGCCAGTAAATTATTGTTCACTGAAGAAAAAAAAAAAAGGTAGTTTGAATTGTTTACCGAAGATTATTAGAATAAAAGAATACATTTGGAATTATTTAAATTACACACTTAATTTAAATAAAGAGTACAATAAATCAAGACCTATTTTTAGAAAGGAAATTACATTTAAGTTAACTTTTTACACAGAGAATACAAACTTTATTATTGTGAATTTTAAACATTTCTCTTCTTAGGGCTACTTGAGTACCTTCATTTTAACTTAGGTTATTAAAAATATATTTTATATAATGATAAATAAACTATATTGATATTAAAATATCTTAAGAAATTAAGTGATTGCAGTGGCTTTGGGGTTCACTGTGATGAATCTCTTCATAGATATTTTTATTAACTATTTTTTTTTCCTGAAAATGAAATAAGTTGGTAGTGTTGATAATTAGTTTAATCTCTGTGACAGGTGCTCAGTTCCTTGCAAATTTTATCGTTAGCTATTTGGCAAAGCTTGTCTTTGAAAGGATGTATGGGCTAAGAAATTCAAGGATAACAAATCTCTTCATATTTATTCTGAGTTGTATGTGTTAGCAAACCATAGAAATCACATAACCATGTAAATTGTAGTCCATCCACAGACATGAGTCTCAGCCCTCTCCTAATTTGGAGAAATATTTGCAGCCTAGATGCCAATGGGAGCATCAGCCTTTATACATAAACACGTTTTTAAAAAATTACCCTGACAATTGCACTAAATTTTAAGTTTATCAAAGTCAAATCTCATCGGCTTAATGTTCCATATATACCCTCAAATGGCTTTTCATTTTGTTTATTGTCTTTATCTCAAGGTGCAGGATACTTCACATTTACATTAATCACAAAACTATCAGAGGGTATTGACGTTTCACATGGCTTTGAATGGCCCTTAATCTTTTTTCTGCATCTGAAGAACCTCAATTAACACTTCAAAAGATAAAATAAGTGTAACTTTATACAAATATTATGTTTTTGTGGCTGGATTGACCTATTTCTCTCTTCTACACCACCCACCTCATCTCTATTTTTTCTTCTTCTCCTCCTCCTCCTTCCTCCCTCTCTCTCTCTCTCTCTCTCTCTCTCTCTCTCTCTCTCTCTCTCTCTCTCTCTCGCATACACACTCATTTGCACATATAAGTACATAGGATGTACAGAGAGTTTCTATGAATTAATAATACTTATTTTTCCCCCCTATCACTTCAGTAGAATTGAAGTTTAATACAGAACTCTATAGCAAATTATTTCAGTTTTTTTAAGGTCCAGTAAACCATCTGTCTTGATGATTTTTGACTACATAACAATTAAAAACTTTCATTTAAAACATCATCAGTAGCAAACTTTCTTTGAATTTAATTTGCAATGTCAAATTAAAGAAATCCCATAGGAATGGAGTAGTATCAACAAAGAATTTTGATTTATATTATTTTTCATAGTTCCTTTAATCTATGAAAGTAATTAATAATAATGTTACTAACACAGCTAACATTTATGTGTTTGTGTACTTATTATGTCTCAAGATCTGTTCTAGGGACACTACATCTATAAATGGATTTAATCTGCAAAACAACTTCATGAATGAGGGTTCATTTTATAGTTGAGAAAACTGAGGCACAATAAGGTCACACAGGTAGAAAGTGGCAGAGCCAGGTGTTTTTGTTTTTGTTTTTTCCCTGTTGCACAGTTAATATAGTCACCTGTGGGACTGGGGAATATTTATAAGCTTTTTTTAAGGTATAAAATAATATAATATTAGTCCAAGGTACTCTTGTTACCTCATTCACCTATTAACATTTTGTCCCACTTTCCCTTTATCCCCCAACAGTAAAATTGATTTCTTAAAAAGGATATTCTCTTATATAATCACAGGACAGTTATCAGCTTCAGCAAATTTAACATGGATACAACACTTTTTCTAAACCACATTCCAATTTTTTTCAATTGACCCAACAATGTCTTCAATGGCATTGTTTTACTGCCAGTACAGGATCACAGTGTAGGTTTAGGGATTGCATTTAGTTTTCATGGCTCTTTAATCTCTTTTAATCTGGACATTTTCAAAGCCTGTCTCTGTCTTTTATGACAATGGCATATTTGAAGAAACAGTAGTACTGAGGTCTTTGGTACAAATAAATGATTAATTGAGAGGCTCATGGTGAAATAAACAGATCTGAAAGAAAGATTTACCATGAAAGGAATGTCTATGAATGAAAATCTTACTAGATATTCCAAGGAGCTAATCAGAATAATTGAGGGTATATTTATTTATTCTGATCTTTCAAGGAAAACTGGACAATTTTTAAGAAAATAGAAAAATTAATAAACAGCTATTTCCAGTTTTCCCTAAATTTGAGTACCAACTCAGCAGAAGAAAACTCCTGTATCTCTGAGACTGCTCTGATAAACATGATAAAGTATATAAATAAACAAATTAATAAATTAGTTATTTTAAACCATTCACTCATAAGTTTATATTATGTATATTGATTTGTTTCTTTGGCATTACCTAATTGAGCATGTAGAATTCACCCTGCAATGTCAAGTAGTAGTTAATGAAGATAATGATAGCTTACACTAAGCACTTGGTGGCAGAGATAGAGAAAGTGGATTAATTTGAGTGTAATTTGGGAAGTAAAATTGGCAAGATTCTGTGATGAACTGAACATGGGAGGTGAGCTGGAGTCAGAACCAGGGATGACTCCTAAGCTCCAGGTTTGCACATCTGACTTGATGACATCATACACTGAGCCAGCCAGGGATGTACCAGCTTGCATAAGGGAAGATCAAGAGTTCAGGGGGACATATTCTCTTAGATATTTGCGTAGTCATACTGCATTAAATGTACAGATCTGAAGCTCAGTAGGGAGGATAGAGGTGGAAAAACAATTCAGGGCATCACCTATCTATACAGGTGATAGAAGGAATGTTGAATGTAAAGGAAACTGCCTAGAAAGACTCCAGAGAGAGTGTAGAAAAGAGAGCCTAGGACTGAGCCTCGAATAACTCCCACATTAAAGGGGTTGCTGGAGGATAGCTAGATTGCAAAGAAGCTTGCGGGGAAACTGCAGCCAGAGATACCGAAGTAAAACCAGAAATGGTGTGTCACAAAGGCTAGCAAAGAGAGGGCTGAAAGGAATGAGAACATTTTCACCATCATCATAGGTTGGAGAGAGGGCAAACATGTTAAGTGTTCAGCAATAATCTTAGAGTTCGGAATCGTTGTGGCTCTGGTGACTTTATCCTGTGCTTTTTTACAATGCAGTGATGAGTGTAGAAACCAAACTGGGCTTGGTGGTGATGGAAAAAGTGATAGTGAGGGACATAGAACCACAGACAAACGTTCTGAACTGTGGCTGTGAAGAAACAGAGTGAGTGGTAGCTGGAGAGGTGTGCAAAGTTGAGAGAGGGTTGAGCCCTGTTTTTTGTTGTTGTTTTGTTTTTGTTTGTTTGTTTGTTTTTAATTGCCATTAGAGCAAATTTAACTCTCACTGGAAAAAATCAAGTTGAGGAGAACGCGTAGAAGCATGGAAAAATAATTGAAAGTGCAAGTTGTCTCAGAAGGTGGGAAAGGATCACGCTTCAAAGCAAAGATGGGATTGGCCTTAGATGTAGAAGCAGCCCCTTTGCTGTAAGAGGAGGATGGAAGATAAAGAGGGGCACAGATGTGGGAGTAGTTGTGGGTTAGGAAGCAGAAGGTTGAAGGAGTTTCTGCAGAAAAATATGTTTCTTTATGAGGTAGGAGCTGGGATCATCTGTAGAGAGTCAGGACACAAATGGAAGTAGATTTCAGGAGCTCAAAGAAGACTTGGAGTGTTATTGAGAAGAGTGGGAGATAGTTTCTCTGTCAAATGGATGGTATTTAGGACTTTCTGAGGTTAGAAACCATACATTGATTTTGGGTGTGTCTGTCCTGTTGTGTACAATTCTCAACACCACATAGCTGTTCCTGAGCAAGCTGGAGAAAGTAGATAATTGATGGAGAATTTTTGCAATGCAGATGTGTTAAAAAGACAAAGGCATTTAGGTGTGCTGATATAATTATTGAAATGATGGGTCAGAGAAACTATGCTAAAAATTAAGGGAAATGAATGAAGGGTGGGAATGGTGGTTTGAGCAGTGTTCTGATGAGGTTTAAAAAAAAATCTGTTTTCTCACAGGTGAGCTGTAAGAAGAGGAGGTTTTGCTTGGGTTTGTGATTTTAGATGTGGAGTAATCACCCAGACAATGCTAACATGACAGTGAGAGGGTGTGGCTGAGAGGTGACTGAGAGGTGGGACTTGGGATGGGAAAAATTCTCCCCCAATGAGGAGATCAGGGGCCTGAGAGACCAAGGTGAGTGGATGTTGCACAGACCATGGATGGGGAGGGTAATCGATGGTTCCAGGACATCTGGGAGACATTGTCAGGGATTTTAATAAATACAGAGCAGCAACTGAGAGGCTTCAGATGGCAGCAAATAAGAGGAGAGGGACATGATATATTAAAAGGAGGAGCAGGATTTTCTACTGTTTTGTTTTGCTTCTAACAAGAGGGCATGGATGTAATGGTTTTTAAGTGGTAAAGAGGAATGTGGAGGAACCAACCCACTGCCAGCCCCTAAGATACAGAAAGTACTAAAAAATGAATGGAAAGCACTGGAGAATGCAACAGGTGTAGTAGTGTCTCTGGAAATGAGCCAAGTCTGAAGTAAGGAAAAAAGGTGGAGAGGAAACTCCAAGAAGTGGACAATAAATTGGAATTTATTCATTAAAGAGTATGGGTTCTAAACATGCAGCAAAAGTGTGCGAAAGTGGGGAGAATTGTAGAACTGATTTGCGGGATAGTTTCTATGCACCAAAGGAAAAGAAGCCCAGCAACTGGCAACTTTCTTATCATAAAACTGACTCATAGTGTATGGTGGGTGAATTTTTGTCGTTGTTATTGCCCCAAAACAAATTACAAAATTTAGTCTCATTTTCACATTCAAATTTACCTCAAAAAGTACCATAAATGACAATTTTGCACATGCTGTTCCTTCTATTTGGAATGTTATTTGCAAAGATATCTACACGGCTTACTCCCTCACCACCTTTAGTTCTTTGCTCTAAGGACACCCTTTCAGCAGGGCTTCTACAGAAAACCATACCCTTCCAAGTCCTTCCTGTCCTCCTTCCTCAGCTTCATTTTCCTCTTCAGCACATCCTGTCCTCTAGCATGCCACGTGATTTACTTACCATTTATTTATTTATTTACTTATTATTTTTACTTATCTTGTCATACTGGGATTCAAGGTCCTGGAGGAGAGGTTCACAGCTATTTCAACAGCAACTAGAACCACACCTGAAACCTCACAGGGTTCACAAAATAATTGCAGAATGAATGAGTTAGTACACACATGAATTAGTAGACAGAGAAATGCAGTGGGATCTGGGGACAGTTCCAAAAAAGAAGCTACAAAAATATTTAGATCAATGAAAACATTGTTAGAATAAATGCAGGGCCCTCTAGGGTTAGAGAGTACAGCACACATGTGGGTGAAAATAAGTGGTGCTAGGAGCATTTTAAAGTGGGCTCTTTATTTCAGAGTCACCTCCAGATTACAGGATGATTTTAAAGTCATTTGAGACATAATTCCCTATCAAATAGCCCACTGAATAGTCTCCTTTTGGTTTAATTTTCAAAACCAAATAAAGCACAGTGCTGTTACCCTGCATGAGCCTGATTTTGCAGCTGAGCGCCTCCGGGCATGTCAAGGCCCAAACTTAGATTAACTGCCAGTTTCTGCAACTGCAAAAATTAAGCTACAGGAACTTTAAAAGAACAAACATGATTGAAGGAAGCAAAGCTTTATTTTACTCCTACAAACTTCTCTACATCCCTGTTGGAAAGTAGTCGAGATTACATTTGACTAAATTTCAAACATAATTTGGTGTTTTAAAAACATTTTTGTTTTGTTTTGTTATTTTAAAAAATGATGATCAAGACATTTTTTTCTATGTCTACTGAGTGAGAATTTCAAATCTTATGATCACAGTGACTAATCCTGATTTTTCTGTTAATTTTGCATCTGGACTTTGTTTTTATATTTTTGTTTTGCTTAATTTTTTTTCAAAATGACCTTAGTAAAACTCTTATTTTATGCATTTAATATTAATACAAGACACGCATATACACAAATTTTTCCTAGAACAAAACAAGGTCATATACATATTTCTTTGAGCTTCCCAAAAATGATTTTCTATCAGGAATATATTGGCTATATGAACAGACTTACAGTCTTTAAAATGTTCCTTTAACTAGACGATCTCTGTATTTCCCATCCTTTTAGAGTCATCTGTGTAGGACTGAGTGATATTACATGAGGGGAGAATATAGTAATGACAAAATAAAGAAATGCTTGACTACCTAGCTTGTGCCCTGGGCACAGATCTGCAAGAAGATCCATCACTAATTTCAAATTTCCTTTTGAGCTGGATGGTACTGGATTGTTAACATGTTGTGTAATGACCTGTACAAATCAATAGGATGTCTCTCCAATTCTGGGAAGATAAATATGGATGAGTTCCATGCCATCAGTCATTTGGCCTGCTGCTGGTAATGTATTTTCGTACTCATTGTAAGTCATTCAGGAGAAGGCCCCAGAATAATCCTGTTGCTGCCTTTGGATCTCAAGTACCAGGAAGTATATCAGATTCCTTATATTTGCCTATGGAGAGACTGAGAATGCAGCTGGAAAATTTCCTCTAGCCTTTTGCTAGAATAAAATAGATATTGCTGTTCATCAATAATGACTGCTGGGTTAAAGGAAAATTTTTTAAAAGGCAGGAAAAGAGGGAATCTTAGATTTTTGAGATACAATTCAGATGTTTTAGAAATACATTTTGTCTATGGTTCAGGTAAATGTTCTCTGATCATCTAGTTTCACTGTTCTCAGTGTGTGCTATCCAAGGGAACTGAATTTAAAGTTTAAAGAAACTTGGCTTTTGAGCAAAATTGAGCAGGAAGAGTAGGAGGTAGGGATCAAACAGATAACTTTGCTTCCAAATTTCTTTGTCCCTCTTCCATTCAGTACCTACAGGACAAATTATACTAAAGTTTACTATTTGTGTAAAAACTCTCCTACTGGTTTGGTCACTAATTCCTGTAATAGGCTGCTGATAGATAATAGCTGTGACATATTGAGTACCGAAAGGAAAATCAGGGTGACAGCAATAGCTTCTGAGAGTTAGAAAATCCTATCTAGTCTAAAACACTTCTCTTTTTTAATAAAGTAAGTAATTTAGCTTGAATATATTAAATTATTCACCAGATATATCCAAGTATTTTTGTAATACATATTATACTAACAACTTCATTCAGATATGAAATATAATCATATTGTGTTTAGAAACATAAGTTTTAGTGCTCAACAATTCAACAATTTTTTTTTTTTAATCTAGGGATTATGTTGATAATAAACAAATGGAAATATGTCGTTCTGGGGTTTTTTAAAGGTCTTTTACAATCCACAGATGCAATCATTTTAAGAGACAAAAAGTAGTATAAAGGAGAAAATTAAGACCCATAATAAATTATACCTGACCCTAAATTTATCGTGAAAGATATATTAGATTTTTTCAATATTTTATTTTATATATACCATAATTCACCTTTCCCAAAGGGGAAAATTGTTCCAAGTTTTTCAGCCTAGTGAAGAAGTATATTTACAATTTAAGAGGAGTCTACTCTTTGACAAAGAATATACTAATCATATGAGATAACTTCATTTTACACATAAAAAAATCTGAGACTGGAGGAAGTTAATTAATTGGCCAAGTTCACATGTCTGATGATAGAAACTGCATTCTTTCCATTAATATCACACATACAGTACTCCTTTGGTTTTGCCTAGGGAAACAGAGGCAAAACCAGTAACAACTGAAAAATAAGATGGTGATCGTGAAGGGAGAAAGAGATAAGAAGAGAAGATGATATCACAGGAGAAGAAGGAATATATTGAAGAAAAAAAGAACCTGTAAGGGATGCAAGAGATCACAGACCGTTCAGTGTAAACTCAAACTCTCCATTTAAGAATTAATTGCTATGGGTCAGCCCCATAGCTCACTCAGGAGATTGCGGTGCTGGTAGCGCCAAGGCCGTGGGTTCGGATCCTATATAGGGATGGCCGGTGCGCTCACTGGCTGAGCGCGGTGCTGACCACACTGTGACGAGGGTTGCGATCCCCTTACCGGTCAAAAAGGAAAAAGGAAAAAAAAAAAGAACTAATTGCCACACTATAGAAAGTTCAAGTTTTGTTAGCCTCCATTTTCTAAGCAAAATGGTTTTACCATAAAAGAACTGTAATTAATGTACAAAATTCTGTATATTTGAACAATATTCATGTAAATACATAAGAGCATTTTCTACCCAGTGTTCTCGTGTCAGAGAGATATGATATTATTTCCACAACAAATATATGATTGAATTAACATAATTCAAATACTTACAATATTTATTAATGTCTACTTCAATTTTTAATATGGGTCCTTATAGTTTTTCACTCTGGCTTGGAAAATGTTACTTAAAAAAATTATTAAGGGCTGACCCCATGGCTCACTCGGGTGAGTGCGGTGCTGGGAGCCCAGCGGCGCTGGGGCGCCGAGGCCACGGTTCGGATCCTATATAGGGATGGCCGGTGTGCTCACTGGCTAAGGTTGTGATCCCCTTACCAGTCAAAAAAAAAAAAAAAAAATTATTAAATAGCAAAAATTTATCTTTCACCCCTTCACTTATAATTTTATATACCGCTTTTGATGTAAGATGGTATAGTGGCAAATTATTTGTTATTGTTTGGAATTAACAAAGTCATTCTTGACTTTAATTTTACCTTTAAAAAATTAGGTGAATTCACCCAGACACTAAGCTTTGAACTGGAATACATAAAGCTATAGTAATTTAAGAAAAATAATGGACTAATTGGGAAAATTAAGCAAGCTATGTGAGTATATTAAGCAGATACATGTGTGTGACAGTATGTCCCCTTTGGATGGACTTATTCTGAGTTAAAACTTGAAAATAGAACTGGGTCTGCTTCTCATCAGTGTCAAAAGTATCATATAATTTTCTATAAAAGTGTATTTTCTTCAATTACTGACCCAGGTTCTCCCTTTTCTCAATCCCAGGGGCATCCACATTCTGTGAATGATTTAAAATGATGATGTATATAATGTACTTGAAGTTGTATAGTATTTTTTTTTTCTTTCTCTCTTTGCTGATTATCTTCTCCTTTTCTGGAGGACGTTACTATTCGTTCTCCCTGAAAGAGAAAACATGCCTTTTATAATTGCATGTGTTTCGGTATTTGTTAGGAATGGGAGAACAGGCCAAAGTTTCTTATTTCAGAGTATTAATCTGAAGCCATAGTTCTCAAATGGGAGTGATTTTGCCCCCACCCCCAGTAGCATTTAGTAATATCTGGAGGCATTTTTTGGTTGTCATGACTAGGGAGGGGGATGGGGGTTGCTACTGGCATCTAGTGGAGAAAGGCCAGGGATGTTTCTGAACTTTCTGTAGTTTGCAGACTATGCCCCTACAACAAAGAATTATCCTGCTCGAATCAGCAATAGTGCTGAGACTGAGAAATCCTGATCTGCCATGAAGAAAACCTGAGGAAACTATTTGAAAATTTGTAAATCACTTAGTTTTACCTGAAACAATTTTACATAAAGAGGCAAAAGAAAATCTATTTTATGTCATGACATATTTAGTAAAGGATTCATTCTCTTTTTCCTCTTCAGATATATCATAGTCTAATCTTGCTCCATGACACAAAGCTGGGCCCCTATCAACCACTTTCTTGGGTAGAATACATTCACAGCCACAGCCACACACACACACACACACACACACACACACACACACACACACACACACACACACACACACACCATTGCAATTAGAAGTATATCTTAATGGCAATTGGCTTAGAGACTGTTCACACACACTATGTCACTAACTTTGCCTCTTTTTGCTGTATCAGGAAATTTAGGTGATAAATAATTCACTGTCACAATGAATTGGAAATAGAAATGGATATTTCAGCAATTTAACTCATTGATTTTTTGTTTATTTATTATACTATAGAATCTGCACTTATTGTGGAGAACACAACAGAAACTCACTCTGGCAAACAGACACATAAGACACGTAAACACTAAGAAAATGAGAGAGAGAGAAAGAAGACAAATTCTGAGGCCGAATATTTTGTAGATTTTTTTCTTCTTGCCCTGCCTGGGTTATTGCTTCTTCAATTTTTTATTCATAAAATACATTCTTACTTGAGCATCCACAAAAAAATACATACAATAATTGACTGCAATTTTCACATGCAAGATTTATATTCTTTTTTCCTGATAGAAGAAAGGAGTACATTCCCTTTCTCTCCTCTCACCACATACCTACATAAAATTGAACTCTTTTACCTTTATTCTGCCTGGATAAATGAATATATTTATTGCATCAATTCTGCTCTCTCTGTATTATTTTCCACCATCCTGTAGATGTGACTAGCTGTTAAATTGCTCCTTCCTTAATGATTTTAGAGATATGACTTAACATTTGTACCACATAAATAAGTGGGGATGGAAATGTTTTTGTATTATGACTTTAGGTGATCAAAAAATATTTATCACTGCCATAAGGAAACACTGAGTTTTGGATGCTTTTATGATACTCCTATAAAAGGACCATTCATGTCAAGATTGAAAGTAGCATTTGATGGCAGTGTGAGAAGTGGCCATCAGACCAGTTAATGTACAATTTTGGTCATTCCCATAGGAATCAACAAGGGCATATCATCATGCAATTACTAGAAAAATGAACAGCACTGTTCACAAGAGCTTGGCAATTAATTAAATGATATGCTTGTTCATCTCGCAGGTCAAGCAGATAATTATGCCTAGAATTGCTTTGAAATCATGCATGGTTCAACTTAGCCCTTTGGAATCCCAGGAGAGATTTACAGGTCACACCGCATATCACACTTCTTCTAGATGGGGAACTAATACTAGGTAATCCTGTTAGCATACACAATGGGATAGGAGATAGCTAAAGATTCACATTTGCATGGTACAAGCTAACATGCCCATTAAAACGCCTTGTCTGCTTTTATTTACTTTTTTGGTATGCAACTAAAATGTAGTAATTATGTTGGATTTCACTTGGCATATTTTGAATGTCTGTGATGACATCAACATCATATGATCTTTATGTAATTGTGTATACCCATCAATCAGGTAAAATTTAGCACCTTCCCACCCCCACCCAAAAAAGCTAGAAACTGAAATATAAGAACAGATATTGATTTGTCTCTAAATGCTGAAATTCTCAGGCAACCTTAAAGATAGTATATTAATTCAACTTTGAAGTTTAAAAAAAGATATTTTAAGGGAAATGTAATACTTTACAGAAACTTAGATTAGTCAGTAGGTATTTAGTAATTTAACTGAACACTTTTGTCAATAATATATATTGTATCTCATTTATTATTTTGGAACAGTTTAATTACATTTTATGGAAAATAGGTTAGGATAATCTTTATTTGGGAAACTTAGAAATTATTCTATTTAAAATATTCTTTATAGTTAGACAATTCTCGGTCTATAAATGAATACTACTCCTTTACTTACGTTGTTCTTGATATTTATTGTATCAAATGAAATGGATTCGGGCCTTTTCATCAATAGAAATTTTGTACTGGTCAAAATTTTTCTTTTGTGATATCAACACAAAACCACTTTGAAGTATTCCTTGAAAAGACCTGAAGGAATCCCTTTGTCTGTTATATTCTAAAAATAAAAATATTCATTATGATTTAGAAAAACTTTCAACTATAACACTTAAAAACTAATGTAGTATATAGTCAGTTTTGTCCTGAAAGTCTAGAACTGTCTTGCGCAATAATTTATGTGCAATCATGTTAAAACATGGACATTTAATCCATGTACTATAAATTTACCATATCTCTCTTTGCAATAAAATAGGATTCAGTCTAAGAGAGATGTATTTTGGACTCTATCCAAAAGAACATATTTGTCATAGGTAGTAAGAGTTTCAAACACCAATGCCTAAAGGGTCCAGGCAGGTACTGTACATGCATGAAATGGCCTGTGTATGAGAATATAGGAAGTGGTCAGGGTGGTTTAGAGAGCACAAACTCCCTAAAACCAATTCTTTCTATATGGGAATTCCAGCACATTGTCACCAGAGCTTTGGATTTCTGAAAGGACAATAATAAATAATATTTATATTTGAAATTTTCTAATTTTTAAATTGTGAGTTATTTTTATCACTCATATTGTAAAACAAATAAATATATTTGGGGATTATATGCAAGATGCCAGTTTAAATTCACTTGAGAAAGTTTCACAGAATAAAACTTAAATTGTCTATATAAGATTTCAGTATCTAATGAGCATTTTTTCTGCTTGTACTATTTTCGTTTATATAATTTTTTTTTTTTTGGACTGTAGAAGAAAGGAAAAATCTCTATATTTTAGTACTTTACTGGCACTTTTTCTCCTACTTTTTGTTTGTTTGTTTGTTTGTTTGAAGTTAGGAAAATATCAAGCTTACCTTTTTTTAATGAACATTCATGAGATACAAAGCTAATTGTAACCCCTCATGCCCATGATGGGGATTTCCTACTATTGCCCATCTCCAGTTTTTCTGTCAATATCATGTGTAATAAGAAGTTTTCTAGATCAGATTTTAAGTGATTTTTATTACGACGGGAGTATACCTGGCTACCAATGGAGCCCTAAATCATTTACCATTATTTAGAGTGAATTTTATTTGGAATTCCATTGAATATGATTGTTTAATAAGATATTTATGTGAGATAGTTTTTTGTTAAATATAAACTATAACTTATAATAGTAGAAACAAAATTTATTTTAAACTCCAAATTTCCCAGAACAAATAAAAAGATTTCCTCCTCCAAAAATAAAAACTCTCTTTTTAAGTGGATTTTATATGCTTATGTTTTATCGTGTGGCTATTTCTATAGTAGTGATCCATGGCTCAAGAAAGAATGTAGAAATGCAGAAATATTCTAGGGTAAAGCAACATAATCTACCACCCAAGTTGTCAGCCCAGAGGAAGTCGATGAAAAAGGTGCTTATACTGCACTAAACAGGGAATAATTAAGAAGCCTTTAAGAGCCACAGGTTAGGCAAGGCTGATTTAAGAATGTGTTGGAGGATAAGTCTGTTAGAAGAAATCTGTTAAAATGTCAAGTTTAAGGTGTGACAATCAAAGCCTTTGCTGATTTTCTTTTTTTTACTGAAATTGTAGTCATCTTACAATAAAGCCATATCTGAAACCAAAGTCTAATCCTATAGCTAACTTTAGTTAAATAGAAAGTTTAAAAAAAATGGGGTGGAATCTTTAAAAAAAGTATATGTTATCTTATATCAGTTTGGGGGATCTTGCAGCTGTTCATATTTTCACTTCATAGCACGTGTCCCTGTGACAAATGAAAAATATTTTCATCCACTAAGATTACTGGGTTGCTGAAAAGCAATAAACAAACTGTAACAAGAATTATGTATATAACTGACAGTTAATCAGACTATTCACCGAGTGGTAATAAAGAGAATGAAAAGATTGGTAAAGTGTTTTCTGCTGACAAAGGGTCTACATTACATTCATAATTTATTAGCTGAAATTTGTGATTCTTACTGGTTAATGTGGTTAGCATTGACTTATTTTAATATCTCACAAAAAGAAAAATACAGGGTGAAACAATTAGATGGTACTCTCTTTGAAGTTATCTTTTTTAGTAGATTTTTTCATCTCCAAAGTGGGTTTCTATCAGTAGTCTTCTTTCAGAAAGGGAAATGGGGCTGATAAAATGTCCCCTTAGTTTTCGCCTTATTCCAGCTGAAATACTGGGAGGTTGCTTTTAAATTATTATTTTCTTCTTTCTAACTCTTAATATTAAAGTAGTGAATAATTATTTTGAATGCAGATACCTCTTAAGAAGAAAGCCTTGGCCAAGTGTTATCACTCAGTAGAATGAATGCAAAACTCCAGTTTATAATGTGGATATATTAACAGATTCTATAAAATGTTATTCTTTGGAAATACTCCACAGAGGGAGATAAGATTCCTTGATCAAATTAATTTGAAAAATTCTATGTAACATTCCCCACCATTTAAATCAATAGTCCTGTAATAAGGTTATGTGTGCTTAACTTCACTTTACACCTTCAACATCATTTCTTTAAACAAAACACATAAAAAAGTCATCTAAACGTTTTTTGAAAATCCAAAAATAAATCATGCATGCATAATACAGATTACTATAAGAGAATATTAAGTATAGATGCAGAAATAATAATAAATTTGAGAAATCATGCCCCTCTTCCTGGCTTTGAAGCATATCTGTAACCTAAATTGCCCCTAGATAGATGTGAGTTATTTTCATTTTGCTAATTAGCTTTCTAATTAGCTTTCTAGAATAAGTTGTCTAAGGCTTTAAAATATAAGTTTCATTAAAAAATCTGTTTGATAAAATCTAAAGAGTTTATATATGTCAAAATTTATGCTTACTTCATTTTTAAAAATCATAAAATTAATAAACACTTAAAAGAGGATTTATGATGCTCTTTGCCTGAAGTGATATCAGGAAAGAGAAAAAAAATAGCAAATATTAAAATAATTATTTACTTTCTATAGATGTGTGCTGGCACAAAATATTTTTCCCTGAATATCTAGTGTTATTTTTTCTTTAATATCCAAAATAGCACTTTTCTACTACAAAAGCATGAAGACTTTATTTCTTAAATGAAATGTTCTTATACGTGGATGAATGGCATAAATAAAGATGTAGTAATCACTAATGTCTTGACCATTTATGACATTTAAGTTATGGAGTTAATGCAAATTGAGCTGTCCAAAAGGGAAAATATTTTAGTAAGTGTTGCCAAAACAGGAAGAAAGAATGAAAGGTCTCTGTACATAACAGTAATCACACACACATGCTCATCAAGCAGACTTTAATTTCTATGTATGTAAATGGGGGCACTGAAACTGTGAGTCTATTACCCAAACAATCCTTTGTCCTGTCAGGCAATTGAGGAGAAAGACCGTAATCCTTAGTGTCCTGGAGAATGTTTGCTGGTCCTCTGGGACTGACTGTCATTTAATTTAGGCAAGTTAGTGTCTGTCTTAGCTCTGTGTATTTACATATAAATTGTTTGTTTGGGGAGGGGTGGGGGAAGGCAGAAAAGGAAGATATATTACAAGTTTTTTCTACTAATTAATTTATGATTCTGCTTTCATGTTGGATATATCCTCTGCAGACGAGTAGTATAGGGAAAAAAAATAGCAGAGGAAATATCTCTATTCTCCCACATGTGGGGCACAAGCCTCAGTAAAAAGGAAACTGCATGTGATCTATTTTTACACATAATGAAAGAGAAGTGATTTAACACAAATTTATGCTGTTATGGCATAAATTCACATGTCATGCAGAGTTAATATATCCTTTTGCCAAACTGGACTCATGGATCACTTGCTACCGTGTTTTTGCCTCGATTTCTTAGCATCCAGTGACCCACCCATAGATGGCCCTGGTACCTACCAAGGCCAGCGTAAAAGAAAATATGCATGCATTTTAGGAAAGGGAGCTTGTATTTGGCAAAACTTGTTTACAGATGGTATCACCATTTTCTAGCGTATGGGATTTTGAGCATAACAGTTCAAAGATTGTTATGTTGGAGGAACAGGAAACTTGCACAGCATTCACAAACAAAATGCCTTTTATAGTGGTGGCTGGAATTGAGGGCCATTGGGTACAGTAACAGACTATTAACTTCAAAGTAAGTACTACTCTACAAAACTGCAAAAAAAAAAGAATGATGATGATAATGACAATGACAATTATATAGCAATTACTCACAGAAACTGTAATCAGACAAAAAGGTACTAGGATAGGAACTTCATACCTTCTGGCATATATGAACCACTCCCTAAGTATTTGTTTTGTTTTGTTTTGTTCTTTTTCTTTTCCTATTCCCAAAGTTAACATTTGTTGAGCACTTCCTGTGTGTTAGACATTAAACTAAGTACTTTATACGCATTTACACATTTAATTTTTCCTACAATTTTCTAAGGTTAGTAATTGCAATTTTCCCATTGTCCAGATTCATATAAGGAAATAAAATAACTTGATCAAAGTCCCACAGTGAAGGAGAGTCAGATACAAATTAATTCACATTCCACATTTCAACCCTTCCGTTATGTGGTCCAACACGTTGCTAGTGAGAAGTGAAAAACGGGAGGATCTTTTCAAATTGGGAATTTATACTTCTACCCTTGCCCTTTTGTTATTAATGCTTTTATTACTGTTATCGTACACATGTGGGAGAATTGAAAAAAATTGAACCAAGAATTTTCTACCATAGCAATTACCATTTTTCCTAGTCCTACCTGGAATACACCTAGCAAATCAAATTTAGCCCTGTAACCATATAATAAATGGAGGGTTACTATTTTTTTCCTCTTACTAGACTTTTACAAATATGTCATACCCCGGGAGAAGAGTTGGGGTGGAGGAACATTACGATGGTGATTGCTACAGAAATTAAAATCTAGACAGACAGATAGGGAACTTAATTTCTCACAGAGAAATGAATTCCTTCAGCTTTCTCAAGGCATCAAAAAAATGTAAAGCTCTCTTTGATGCGGTCAGGTCTTTGCAGGCAATTAACTTGATTTAATATTATTTTATTTATTTAGGATTCATTTATATCATTTCTACCTTCCAAGTGGTTGGAGACAGCATACAAAATTAAACATAAAGAACAAAAAGGGTTATTAGGGATAAAACAACAGTAGAGGACATTACCTAATTTTGATCATTGGATCATGAATTTGACACTCAACTTGTTGCAATTTTAGCCTGAAAATAGAGTGCTAAATACTCAATATTCTACAACTCAGATACAATTTTAAGTTCAAATAAAATAATTCATAAATTTTTTCACTAATATGCCATGACATAACTTGGTTCAAACATATGAACTTTAGCTTTCAAACATATGTTTAAGGAATTTTTTTTTTTTTTAGTTTTTAGCAAGACTGGGGAAATTATATTGGTGATCAAACCCCAAGTAAGGAAAGTGTTTGCTAAAGTCTATACCCAGAGCTAGACCCAGAATGGGCTAATAAGCAAGACCTGGGTTTGGATCTGTATTCTCACATGTAGTAGCTGTATGATCTTAGCGTAGTCATGAAATCATCCCAGACTTCAGGTTATTCATCCACAAAGTAAATATAGTAAGAATAATAGCCTCACAAATTTTTAGTGATGTTGAAAGTATAGCATGTGAAAAAGTAAAATGTTGAGCACAGTTCCTAGCACATAGTAAGCCGTGAATAAGTGGTAGCTCTTATAACTATTATTTGTTGAGAAAGCTGAAGGAACAAAGTCCCTTGAGACCACAGAAAGAAACTTGTTGAACCAATGAACACACTGTATAATAATGTATTGTGTGTGTATAATGTATTATGTGTGTGTATATATATACATATTTATACACATGTATATATACACACACAATACATTATTATACAGTGTGTTCATTGGTTCAAGTTTATATACACATACATATATATTCTTTATATTTTTATATATTTCTATATATATGAGGGTACCTCAAAAATTTGTGGAAAAATAGAATCAAAAGATAATAGGAATCCTTCCATGAACTTTTTAAGTACCCTCATGTATTTCTGTTCAACATATATATATATATACACACATATATATATATGTGTGTATATATATACACATATATATATATGTGTGTATATATATACACATATATATATATGTGTGTATATATATATATATATACACATGAATTATAAGAAATAAAATAAAATAAAATAAAATAAAAATATCCTGGAAGGTAGACATAAGGCAAGCTGATTAGCTCTGGTTCTGTTTTTCAGGAGCACAGGCAGAAAGCCAACAAAAGCCCACATTTGTGTTTTTAACTGTTGCAAATTTAAAACTTTATTTTGCAACACAAAAGTGAGTTCAAATGTGTATGTCTTAATTTGAAAGTTGATTTTGAGACAGGTTTAGATTTATTAGTGAAAATTAAATTTAATAAACATATTTAAACGAAGCCTGTTCAGTTTAGTTTTACTTGAATAAAACATATTGGTAGTAGTACTTTCCCAGCCTGTTTTATTTCAACACTGAGTTTTATAGTACGCACACACACACACCTGCACACACACACGCACACACACACGCGCGCGCAGACACACACACACACACACACATTTTAAAGACTTGTGGAAGTGCTGAATCATTTCAGAGGCCTGGTCTTTAAAATGCTGCAAAATGTATTGTGAAACTTTTATTTGTTTAAAATTGTTTATTTTATATCCTACTTACTTTCCTAGTGAATTTAAAGTAAGACAAAATAAAAAGGATCAGGTATAATAGGAACATTTTTAAAAAACAGAAACAGAATATGGATGTAGAAAAAAACAGATATGAGGACTAAAAATGTAGGCTAAGGTGGTTGTCTACTAGGTATGAACATAAGCTAAGAATAGTCAAATTATATAAGTAAATATGATGAGTTTCATAATCAACCTGCACCATGTCAAAAGGAGCATATTTATTCTTCTGCAAAGACAAACTTCTCCCTAATCTCCACGAAAAATACATGTATCCCCATGATTCCTATGTTAAGGGCTTTGAATATCTATGGACAAAGTCTTCTTCAATAATGACTTTTATAAAAGATACAGAATGTGTTACAGTATTTTTTATGTAACTCAAATTTATTTTGAAATCATTTTAATCCCATCTGGAATATTTGCTAACACTCAAAATACTCAGCATTTTAAATTTGCTAGTACTAATTTTATAGATAAAATCACTAGGTTTTTTTTTTTTTTCTATAGTCTAATATACACAGGTTATTGCTGAAAACCTGCACCACCATTATTATCTCTAGCATATTTTGGGATACTTTTATAGTCAACAGTTTAAATAGTTCATCATCATTCAACAAAAAAGTAAGTCAGTTGATTTTAGATTTGCAGAAAAACATTTTCCAAACCTTTCCTTAACTCTAGCCTGTACTGTGTATTTGCTTAAATGCATACATAGAACTATACTACTGCACAAGTGACAAACATGAACAGGATGTAGTGAGAGAGACTAAGTATTTTGTGATCAGTCAAGCAAGAGAAGGAAGCAGCTGATATCGATCCAGGATAGCTCTGGAGCTTTCGGAAGCAACTCAAAATGCCTTTGGTAAAGTTATTTTTCAAAAGTGTCCTCCCATCTCATTTTTTACCTAGCATCTCCACCTCAAGGGCATTCCTCCTTTAGAGAGCTGCCGATGCCCAGATTGTGTCTACAAAGGAAACAATGTTTTCCTTCTCAGGAGAATCTTAGAGAAATGTCTCAAATTACCCACTCTGCTGTTCAAGTTTATAGTCACCTTTCCATAGACTGGGAGTGAGAACTGGGTCATGCAGAGAGCTCATGTCTACAACTCTGAGCAGGGGGAAAAAAAAAGGAAAAGAAAAGAAAAGAAAAAGAAAGAAGAAGTTTTAACTGGTGCTTTAAAGTTTTAAGTTACATTTATTTTAAACGTAAAACTAATTTTTTATTAAATTATAAGGAATACAATTATTTTCTATTCAATAGACCACCCGTGTATTCAAGTCTGAAAACTGACTCTAGAACTTTGAAAAATAACAACCAACCAAGATAACAATATGACCCTTCAGTAACACTTGACTTATAAAGCTTGACTGACTTTCTCATATATTTCAGAAATAACAACAAAACCAAATTCCTCTCGCACAAGGCAAAACAACAAAACATAATATTCTTTGTTAATTTTTTGTATTTATTGCAACCTCCCTTAACAGAATGCCTTTTTTCATGTTTTCTATTACCAATCATGGTATTTACATTTTTCTTTCTTATAAAGATTCTTAAATTAAGTAGAGCTTAATATATTGTTTTATTTATTGAACTTATATACATATTTTTTAGTTAGCAAAGCACAATTCAATTCCAGAGATAGCATGCTTGAAATCTTTTTTCGTGAAATCACAGTGACTTGGGATAGAAATATAATTAGGATATCCCATCTCTCCCCTACATAACCGGAGAGTGAACTGATTCATTGCGACTTCCTTGCTTTACACTCTTCAGTACATGCCCTTGACCCCCAAGTATGACAGAAACTCCTCTGAAAGGCTTGTAAAGCAATTTCATGAGCTGATTCTGGCTTGGCTCTAAACTTCATCTCACTCATCTCTCACCTCCTCCTTAACCAACTCCATGCCCTTCCCACACACAACCCCCACCCCCCACCAACCATGCACAACCATATTAACTTTCTTGCAAATCCTGGCTTTACATGTTCACTTTTGCTTCCAAGTCCTTGTATAGCTGCATCTCCCTGCTATCCCTTTCTCTACCATTTTTAGGTCCAGATGAACATTCACCTCCTTCTGCAGGAAGTCTTATACTCTTTCCCGAATTATGTGCCCATCCAATGAGTCCCAACTTATCATATCCAAACTTATCCAACCATATTAAAATACCTCTTTGTTTATCTGAGTCTGCCAAATAAGCTTTTGATATAGCATTGCCCACAGCTTGTTCACCATTGTGTCCACAGATGCAATGTGGCACAGTGAGCACTGAATAAATAATTTTTGCAAGAAAGAAAGGTATTGGGGGAAGCAAAAGTGGAAAGCAAAATGGGCTGGCACTTAGTGTCAATTGAGACAAGAAATTCTCATAAAATATAAGAGTGGGGAGGACAGGTAATCTAGTCTTACACAATTGGACGTTAAACATACTAGAGAGAAAGCTGAGAGATGGCATAGGCAGTTTTCAGAGGTTTGAAAAACTATGCTAAATATCATGGATAGCCATGTTCTAATTACAGAAAGATCTACTTGATTTGAGTGAGCATGGAGAACTTAGATTAGTTATTATCAATTATTGTCTAACATCAAGGTAGTTTGATTTTCTACAAATAATTTTTTGTTAGAGAATTTCTTTTTCCAGAGGTTCCTAAAAATGTCATATTTTTTTTCCTACTAGTTAAGGGATGATTTATCTAAATTAGTTGGTGTCTCAAGATGTGTTTAAGCCCGAGATGCCACCAATTTATATTTAATTTCAAATTTTTCTACACTAAAATTTAGATATGAGCTGAACTCAATATTCTTTCCATTTTAAAGGTCACCAGTTCAATCTTATATGAATCTCTGTGTAAAATTTTATTTAGATTCTTTGGAAGCTTTTAACAGTAATTCCTATTGGCTCTGTATGTGGCTAACACCAGACTAGACTTTATTCAACCTGAAAATTAAGCACTCAGTATTGTTAACTGACTGATTTGGCCTCATTATTGAAATTCCAAATTTTTGGAAGAAAGAATGTGAACCAACTTAGGCAATGCACCCTGCACCAGTCCAATCAATGATGGCCAGAAAGAACATGAAGGCTGGTAACCGTAGGATATTGAGGATTATAAGACTTCAGCTTTCTTGGACAGATTAATTTTGAAAAATTTATAAATTGCCTGCCCATGATTGGTCTCCTTCAAAAGAGGTTGACAAATAAGAAGCAGCATTGTTTTTATGAAACTGTAAGAGATCTTTTACTAATAATTTTGGAAAATGAGAATTTTTTTTTCCTTTTCAAGAAGTACGCAAAAAATAAATTATTTCTTCTAATTAAATCAGCTGTTTACTCAGTTTCTTTCACCTCCCTCTCTCTGGCTCGAGATTCTATGTTTACAACAAATTAAAACTTTTTCTTGTGGTTCATTTGCTTTAAATGAAATTTAAATGTGGTGCAATAGTCTAAAGTTAAAAGTGACTCTGATCTAATCTTATTGAATATTACCATGAAATGCACTTTACATAAATTTCTTTGGAACTTTTATATGTTTTTGCAAATTGAGCTCATGTAGAGGTGTCATTTTGAGAAATATAGCTAGGTGATTTCTTATAGCTCCAGACTATAACATATTTTATGAACCAAGTATTCTTTAATATGCAGCTAATGGAATTATCTCTAAAATAGTTTTATAGCATAGTTAAAATTTTCTCAAAACTAATTTAATTATTCAACCTTCCTGTAAAAAGTGTGTTTTTTATCAGTGATCCTGGCCAGTTATCTCCATTGGCATTTGTTCCACGGAGAATCAAAATTATTTTAACTATTTTTTAGTGGAAGTTAAATGTTTTAAAATTTTTCTGTCTGATGGTATATTATTTAGGACTCTTTCAGCTGCATGTAAAAGAAACACAGTCTAAATTAGAATAATTCAAACCCGATTTATCAGTTCATATACCTGGCATATCATCTGTAAGACCCGCTTCAGATCAGTATCTACATGAGGCTCAAACTTGTCCTAAGGACCCAATTTTCTTCTAAGTTCTCATTTCATGTTGAGAGGATGGCAGCAACACCCCATACTTACATTCATTTCCCTAATAGCACCAACCAGTGTCCCAGAAACGTCTTGTAGACTTCACTTGATCTAAACTGGGTCTGTATTATACGTTGAATCAGTCACTATGCCCAAGGGATTACTGATTTCTCTGGGTATAATTCACAAACTCCATTCCTGAGCAGGTAGGGCCCTGCTAAATACATGCCAGGAGAATGCAAGTGTAGTAGTTCAAACAAATTTAGGTCTGTAACCAGAAATAAGGTCTACTGAAGATATAATTATTTAGCAATTACAATTCATATTTATTTAGCCCCATCTCACTCAGGCCCAATATTGTGTATTTTCCATATGTGGACATAAGGTAGATAGTGTTATCTCCATTTTATCTGGGTGATGAAATGGATGCATGATAAAGTCAATTATGTAATTCAAAGTCTGACTGTTTATAAGTGAAATTGCTGGGATTAGCCTCTCACACACACAACCCCCTAACCCAATCACTTATCTCCTATTAACTACGGTATTCTCATTCCTGAAATGAGGAGGTTGGGCCTGATGATCTCTAACTTGCTTTCTATTTTGAAAATTCGATGATTCTATGATTATAATTCATTAACAGTTGCCATATTAAAGAAATGGTTTTGAACTCTGACCATGCTTTTCAGCCCCACTGCCAAACTGCAGTCTAGGCACGCAACATCTTTCAGCCTGGTCTTTGCAGCATCCTCTTATTTGATCATCTTGCTCCCAAGCTCTTCTCCTCCAACCCATCCTCCCCATGATTGTGTGATATTGTGTAATAATAACAAATGTGACGGTGTTCTTCTCTAGCTCCTTCCTGTCGATTATTGGATTAAATTCAGATTCCTTAGCTTAATATGCAAATCCTTTAATCAAACTATAACCTGCAATTTAGAACCATAATGTTTCCCTCTTCTCCTGACCCTCGCTCACATTTAACTTTTCCTCATTTCCCAAAATTTCCACCAACCATGTCCTTTAAAATTTCTACTCTCCTTGAGTTCTCCTTGCTGGACACCTCCTCTGATCTTTCAAAGGATTGATGACAAATGAAATATTTTTATGCCATCTTTCCAAACTCTCCTGGGGAAAGCAAGTCATGCCTTCCTGTGTGCATCCTCAGCATTTATAGGGAGAAGTGTAAAGAACTTTAGCAAATACTCATAGATGTACACTAGAAAATTCTTGACAGTTTTTGTGAAAAACCTTGAGTAAAATAAGCATGTTCTGTGTGTTTGCACTTCACTCTTCTTTATAATTAGCATAACTAGTAATCTCCAGCTCTTACATACTTATATAAAAGTGTCATATGTGGAGGCCAATTAGCTACTGGTGCAGCTTATAGGTGTCAGTAAATTGATGTCTTCATATTTCAACATTGATTCTTTAACTCTTTCACTAGACCCAAATGTGAATGTGATTTGGAGAAACTAACTAAAGAAATTCATTAAAATATATATATATATTTTTAAAGCCCTGGTGCTTTAACTTATACCAAGAATTTCAACTTCTGGAAAACTGAAAGGATGACATAATTGAGTTTTAATTATTTTCTTTCCCTGTGACACTTCTAGAATGATAATTTATAACCTAAAGGTTATAGAATGATCATAGAGTCAGAATAAGAATAATTGGATGTCATTTAAATAACTAGTGTAATAGAAGTAGTTAGTCTAATCTCTCATGTCGCCTGGTCAGGGCAAGGCCAGGATCAGTTACATACCTTTGCCTACAATACACAGAATGTAGGGGGCAGGGCAAGTGAATGATTACTCAAAGGTGCTTTTCTAGTGGGTTAAGTAACTAGGCAGAGGTGGAAGGCAGGAACAGCAGCCTAGAAATGTTTAAACAATATGAGTGAGGTCTGACTTACAAATGTTGAAACACGGAAACACTAGATTGTGTTTTCTTGTACTTGTAGCTGAAGAGGCCTAAATAAGACACTACCAAACTGAAAAAAAATTTGAAATATTTAACTTCCACTAAGAATTAGTTAAAATAATTTTCATTCTCAGTTAATAAATGATGATGGAGGCAAATGACCAGAATCTCTGAGAGAAAAATATTGTCTTTAGAAATATCAATTATTTTATTTCCAAAATATCTGCTCCTCACCAATATACTCCAACATATATTGCACTGAGTATGTGGCCATGGGGACACGGCAAGCTGGAATATACTAAAGGGAAATGCCCTTCTATGTCATGCTGTATTGGGGGAAATATAAAACAGAGGAAGTTACAAAACTGAAAATCAATTGTTGTAACAGACAACAATGTACAGATTAAGAAGTATACAGGGCTGTGAGGGAGAGTACAAATAGGGTATGAGTAGACAGTAGTTTTACCTGGGTCATGTTTATGAATGCTTCACAAAATTGTGGCTCCTGGTAAGATGGTGTGTGATGGTATGATAGCCCAGAAGTTATTGGTGGAGGAAGTATCTACTTTTCTATGATCCAGATTCATCTGTAATTACATAACTTGAAGAGATCAATTGAACCACTTCTTAAGTTACCTCATTTAATAGAAAGTTCTTTCAGCCTGTAGATTAAAAAGAAACATTTTCCTTTCTGTCAAGAGATAACAGCATATTCATCTGCTGAATCTGTGGGTCAATGTTATAGAAATCTTGACTTTTGAGTTACATAAAGTCTTACCAAGTGTTAAAAACAGAATAATATTTTTCCTCATGAAAATATTACACTATACTCTTATCAGAATGTTTTTGTATAGAGTTTTATTCTCTAACTGCTTTGTTAATGGATAAAAGAAAGTAGCACAAAAATAATGTGTCATGCTGAATTTTGTGGGGCAAAGACATTAATTTTTATAAGTTCTCTAAATGTTAAATTTCAAATGACATCATTTATTGACTATCATACTGATTGCGTGTGTCTTTACCATTTTACTACATTTTTGTAAAGAAGGGAATTTATACTCAAAATATTTCTCAAAGTATTTTAGTTTTTCATACTTAATTATTAGAAATATTTTAGTTTTTAATAGAATAATTCCACAGTCTCTAATTTTAGGTGCAAATATATTTGTGTTTAATTTATATTGTACTGTAATAAGTGTTAAAGCCCATAAGTAACAGCATAAATTGGCACTAACCTTTAGATTTTTTTATTACCAAAAAACAATATTTCCTAATATAAGAAAGAACATAATCTCAGCCATCATTAAGCTAATTGTCACCATGTCATTCTTCCTTTCACCTTTTTAAACACTATATTTACTCTTGCATGCATGTCCCAGAAAGAGTCCTCTGCAAACACCAGTCCCTGTATTCTTTTAGCTAGAGCTTGAATTTACTGTTTGAAATCAATAAATGTCATCTAAAGGTTCTGTTCAAGGAAGACTATAAAAAAATTAAGAGAAAGATGGGACATTGCAAGAAGACACTTAGGAAGTCTAAAACCCACAAGGGATTTATAACTAGATTATGAAAGTAATTTCTCCAAGTTAAGAAAAAGAAGAAGAAAGGACAGGAACCACAAAAAAAAAAAAGAAAGAAAGAAAGAAAGAAAAATACAGGCAAAGTTATAAAAAATCAATTTGCAGTGTAGGAAACCCAAAAGGCTAACAAACATGAAATATGCTCAAATCCATTAGGAATTAGAGACATGCTAATTAAAATAACGATAACATATCACATTACACTCATGAGATTAGCAAAATTTAGAAAGCTGGACAATGCCAAATGTTGGAAGGCGTCATGGAAATGAGAAACCTGCACAGAATGTAAAGTCGTCCGGTCATCCTGAAAAGCAATCTGTGGCAGTCCTAATCCAATTAAGTTCACATACCTACTATATCCCCACGACCCACTACAAAGCATATCCTGGAAAAATTCTCACACAGGCTTGACAGAACACATATAAGAATATTCTTCATGGTGTTATTTGCACTAGCAAGGGACTGGAAGCTATCTAGGTGCCTGTCACTGGGGGATAGATAAGTAAAGGATGTAAGTGACCCAAGAGTTAGAGGCAACATGCTAGATATTCGTACAGCAATCGGGATAGATTTTTAAAACATAATGCTGAGTGAAAAAACGAAGAAAAAAACAGACCTATAACAGATTTCTGTTTACTGAAATACAGGTACTCAATAGCACAACGTTTTACGGGAACAAATTAAAATTAGAGGATACCAATCATATACATTTGGATGACCGTGTAAGTGAGGAGTCAGATGTGGCAATGGGGAATCTACAATGGGAATAGAAGGAAGGAAGTAAACAAATAAGCCAAGTACAGATGGGCTTCACACAACTAATGATGTAATGATGAAGTGCCAGTAACTAAGAAGTACGATTGGTCTAACCCTCTGCTTCTGCAGTCCAAAAACAAAACATAACAACAGAAGTGATGAACTGTTCCATATACAGTGGTGCAAATAGAGTGAAACCGCACAGTTTTGGAATCTACTATTTTCACTGATATTCAAATCATTTACCGTGTACATTTCTATATTTCAGTTAAATTGAATTCCTTGAAGTAATAAGTCTCCTCAGATCTAAAGTCAAAATTCCAGACAAAAGTCCTGCTAAGATTCACTTGGGAGCACTAACCTAACTTCAATATCCCTTTCAGGGTGACTTCTCAAATTTCAAGAAATTTGTGACCCACTTGTCTACATAAAGAGCCTGTCTATTGAAGCTGGCTATTTATAATTTTGAGTTATCTGTTTAAATGGGAAGGAAAGTTCTCTTTGATTTCTTTTTTTTTTTTTTTTTTTTTTTTTTTTTTTTTTTTCGTTTTTTCGTGACCGGCACTCAGCCAGTGAGTGCACTGGTCATCCTTATATAGGATCCGAACCCGCGGCGGGAGCGTCGCCGCGCTCCCAGCGCAGCACTCTACCGAGTGCGCCACGGGCTCGGCCCTCTTTGATTTCTAACAGAGATAAACTCTTTCCCGAGAATAGTGTTCCTTGTGATTACAAAGTCTTAATGATTCAGGGCTGCTGCCTTTTGTTGTGCCAATCCAGGTGTTTTATGTGTCCAGACAAAATCTCTCTCAGCAAGATGGCTTTGATATAAAAGCTCTGATATTTAAATATCAAAACGTAACTGTTTGGCCTGGCTCAAGAACCCTCCATGTGGGAGGCTTGGATGAGATTTCCAGACCTGCTCTCTTGTCCTTGTAGCTGTGGCATCTGGAAATGTTACTTGTGGTCATGGCAATACTTCAGTCTGTCAGAGTATATTTTATCCAAATTTCTCAGTGTGTGCTTTGCAATTTATTAATCCTTGCCACACCTATAGGAGGTAGGCAGCTATTTTTTCCCTTGAGGAACAAAAGCAATAGAGAGTGGAAGTGAGAACTGCACAAAGCCAGGCATCTGGATGAGGGCGTGGAAGGAAGTCCTTTGCATGTCGGAGAACAGCCAATCCCATTAAATGGTGAACTCATTTGACACTACCAGTAAACAAGTTTTAAAGGAAATTTAGAGCTTGCGAATGAAGAACAAGGTTTTGGAAACCAAAATAATTAATTAAAAGCTTAATTAAAGGCTTGAAAAACTGAAAAATAAATTATGACATTCAAAATGTGTTTCTTAAATATCCTATGGCTCATTCCAATTTATTGAGTTTATAATCAGTAAACTACAAGGAAATACCAAAGATTTTGAAGTAAAAGCTTAGAAGTGTGTGGATCATGTTGGTATCTGTGTTTTGGGAATGTAACAACTTCTTTGAAAATATTTCTCTCTTTTGTGAAATAGAGCATCTTTTTGCTTCTGAGATCTGTTTCTTCTTTTTGATTTCTTAATTGACCTCAATTTCATTTCTCATTTTATATGTAGATTAATGGAGTTTTCCTGATGGTTCATAGACAGTTTGTCCGTGCTCTCTGATGGCTTGTCGAAGTGATAATATAAAGGTCAAAGGGTAGATTCTTTTCATTCATTGCTAACCCTCCTCTGCGAATTTATTTTTGTTCCAGATCCATTTTAGATTCTACTAGATTCTATTAGATTATTTTTAAGCCTTATGTGCAAAATGCAGGGATGTTTAAAGATAATCTCTAAGTACCTCCTGTGTCATTCATTTATTCCACGAATAAATATTTACAGAACCTACTATATTTTAACCAATGTTCAAAAACTGGAGATGTCAAAAGTGAACAAGAAACAATCCTAAAAAATGTATTAATTATTGGAGGATTCTGACAAGAAAATAGATAATTACATTAAAGGAGAGTAAATGTGAGTAATCCAGGACTCTACTAACAAGACATCTACTGCCCGTGCTTGAGAGATCATGGATGGTTGCATGGCAGAAGGGCTCTCTAAACTGAGACCTGGAGGACAAATCAAACTTAGCCAGGCAAAAGAAGGGAAATTGAGGGATGCAATAGTACTGGCAAGGAGGACAACTTGTAAGGTTCCATAAATATTATATAACACACCTATATAACCAGGGAACCACAAGAAATAATGATAATTATCATTATAATAGCAACAATGAATACTTATCAGGTGCTGAGTACTGTGATTTATACTTAAAGAACATCTCAAATTCTTCTCACAATAACCCTCTGATGAAAAGGATTATTATAGTGCTTTTGCAGTTGAGGAAGACAAGGACTAGGGTTATTAATAATTTTCCCAATGTTACCATTCAGTAAAGAGGAAGATCTTACACTTAAGAGTTGGTCTGGCTGACTCCAAAGCCCAGAAGAGGTTTAGAGCACAAATGTGGAAACGCTGCCTAAGAGACTTTCCAATTATATGAAATTGAACAAGTTTCTTGGCCTCTATATGCCTCAGTTTCCCCATAATAAATAGCATTTATAATAGTACTTCCTCATAGTCATGAGAATTAAATGAATTAATACAAGTAACAAGCTTAAAAGAATA
Organism: Cynocephalus volans; assembly: GCF_027409185.1. Taxonomy (NCBI): domain Eukaryota; kingdom Metazoa; phylum Chordata; class Mammalia; order Dermoptera; family Cynocephalidae; genus Cynocephalus; species Cynocephalus volans. The sequence goes on from NC_084460.1 coordinate 158,844,781, forward strand.
TGTGGTATACATAAGTACAGTAAAAGTATTTGCTATTGTTTTATTTCTCATAAACCTTGCAACCATACTTTCTCTACTGACAGAACAATAAACTGGAAAGGTGATGGTAACAAGTGACAAGCCCAGGACCATTTGAAGGATTTGCAGTTTTATTATGAGGACAATGGAAGCTCTAGAATTCAAGTGAAGAGTTAGAAATTAGTTAAGTGCTTTAAAATATTATTCAAAAGTAGTTAGATGGGTTTTTACAGAAATCCAGAACTATGATAATAATGTTCAGGCCAAGGATATTAAGAATGGGAATAAAGAGACTAAATAGAGGACAGATTTGGTAGGTGAAGAACAGGAATTGATAACAGACTGGATTTGGGGAATGATAGAAAGAAAGGAATCAATGATGACATCTTAAAGGCATAAGAAAAGCTACTCAACTGAGAGGAGAGGTATGTGTGTGTGGTTTTGGATATGCTAAACATGAGGTCCCTTCTACATTATGTAAGTGAGATTGTCCATTAGGCAACTGGATAAAAGTATCTGGATTTCAAGAAAATAGTCTGGATTTAATTTTTAGGGCAACACATTGAGAGTAATTAAAACCATGGAATAGTATGAGCTTGTTCAAGGTATATGTGGAGTGAGAGAGGAAAGAGGAGGCCAGAACACTGGGGAGCATCCACATTGAGATGAGCAGAAAAAGAGAAACTTCAGTGACCAGAGGAGAAAGGAGACATTCACAGTCCAATTGACAGAATCCTGGAAAGAAGATTTTTTTAAATTCTTTTTTTTAATTGAAAGATAATTGATTATATATCTTTGTGGGGTACAGAATTGAATATAAATACATGTGTACACTATGTGGTGATCAAATCAGGATAATTAGTATATTCACATTTACTAAACTTAATCGTTGTGACCCTTAACTAATTTCTCACTAATCCCCTTGCCCCTCACCCTTCCCTCTCTAATAACAACAGTTTTTTTGTTTTGTTTTGTTTTGTTTTAATTCAAGGTATTATTGTGATTCTTTCTTTCTTCTTTCTTTCTTTCTTTCTTTCTTTCTTTCTTTCTTTCTTTCTTTCTTTCTTTCTTTCTTTCTCTCTCTCTCTCTCTCTCTCTCTCTCTCTCTCTCTCTCTCTCTCTCTCTCTCTCTCTCTCTCTCTCTCTCTTTCTTTCAGCTCCCACTTATTAGTGAGGATATGCAGTATTTCTCTTTCTGTGCCTGGCTTATTTCACTTAACATAATTTTCTCTAAGTTCATCCCTGTTGCTACGAATGGCAGAATTCATTTTTTCTATGGCAGAGTAGTATTCCATTGAGTATATATACCACATTTTCCTTATCCAGGCATCTGTCAATGGACATTTAGGTTGATTCTAACTCTTGACTATTATAAACAGAGCTGTGATAAACATGGGAATGCAGATATCCCTTCAACATGATGATTTCCATTCCTTTGGGTATATACCCAGCAGTGGCATTGCTGGATCACATGGCAGTTCTATCTGTAGTTGTTTGAGGAACCGCCATACTATCTTCCAGAATGGCTGCACTAATTTACAGTCCCACCAACAGTGTAGGAAGGTTCCCATTTCTTCACGTCCTTACCAGCATTTGTTCTTCTCTTTTTGATAATAGCCAGTCTAACTGGGGTGAGATGATATCTCCATGTGGTTTTGATTTACATTTCCCTCATGCTGAGTGATGATGAGCATATGAAATTCTTCCATGAAAACAAATTAGATAAGAATTGGAAACATCTACTAGATTGAGCCTCAGATAGGTGATTGTTAATATTGGAAATGTAATTAAGGTGCAGAAGTGACAGCAGAGTTTAGTTGCAAATTGTGCAAATATTAATTTTTATGATTTTTAAGTTCAATTTGAAATAAATGTCTTTTTTTTTTTAAAGTTTTCCTTGAATTTTAAAAGCACACACCAGTGCACTAGAATTTAATCATTCTGTTATTCGTCAATTCATTCCTGCATTCAGTCCGGCCTTTCCTCTGATTCTTGATCCACCTCACTTATTCCTGTGGCAGTGATTATACTTTTTCTACCCCATCTTCCTGGAGATACACAAGACGGAGCAAACAGTTAAGAGGTTGCTTCAGTGGTTGAAAGAGTTAATAATGGTGGGTTACACAAGATCTCTCTTTTTTTTAATGTTGAAGATAATGCAAAAGAAGGAATGCAAAAGAATTCCTCAAGTATGTATATGACTGTATCTGTGCCTTACATTTTGTATACAATTGTAACTTACAGGAGTTACAATAGAAGACAAGTTTCCTAATGATACTGACTTTTTTCATAGTACATGCTGGTATTACATCAAAATATTTAATAATATGTCCTTTCAGGGTGCAATCTTTTTCTCATTAATATTTTAAAATTCAGGAAAAAAGATACATTTTATTAATCAATGAATTGCTTTTATATTTAACATTATTTCACTCAAGAACAATACTATAAATAGGCTCTTATCAGTGATTTTCATATTTGCATGGAATGCCAAACCTTTTACATAATGTCATAGAATTACCTCTTTAATGTTAGATTTATTTATGTTATTATAACATTTATGTTATATATTTATGTTATTATAACATTATTACATGATAAACATGAATATTAATGTTACAATCATGTATGCCTCATGTTAGAATACTACTTATACAAATAAAACTATTAAGGATTTTATAAAAACAAGCTATCTTTTCTTTTAATAAACATGCCTTTAAAATTTTTCCTATTCCCTATGTGCACTTTCAAGTTACCCTTCCAGACAAAATGATGACATTCACTTTTTCTCATTTAAATTTTGTTTAGCTATCACGGGCTACACACAGCACAGATATGATGACATAATGCAGTTCTGTCGAATGTCTTTCCTGATATTAAACGGGTCTATTGTACATATATCCTCTGTGGCCATACTGAGAATGTAGAAATCAAACAAATATTCAATGCAAAGTATTTCCTACAGGATACAGACTTTGCTGTTTTCATTCAGAAGAAAATTTCACCTGTCTAGAATCTTTAACACATGAACCATTTTATACAGCAAAAGCATAATTTAACAAAAACAAATATGTAAAATTGCTTTGCAAAATGCAGAACTTTATTACTTTCCTGAAAGCTAAGAATTTAGCTTTAACTACTCAAGATTTTTGATAAACCGTTTTTAAAGTAACCTTTCCTAAAATGTATTTTCCTCTTTCTTTCACACATTTGACAATATGGTGAACAGTTGTTTGTTTATCTCAATGGGCTTTTTGTGCCACGTTAGATTACGTGCCATACACTGACCAGGCATTGGACATCTACAGCTTTGTGTGCTGTTCTTCCTTCTAGAAAACTCTGCTCACTCCTACTCCTCTAAAAGTTTCAGCTTAATTGACACTTCTTTGTGACACCATGCGGGGCATCTTTTCTTATTACAATGTATATCATTTACTCTTTCTTTTTTTATCAAAATCAGGGTACCAAGAAATATGTAACTATTTTGTAGCCCCTAAATGGAGTTCTCTAAATATCACTCTTTGTTTTCTATCAATCGTTAACAGAAATCAAAATAAATAAAATAAATGCCTCTTTTCTCATAAACTTATTTTTACATATAAGTGTGTCAAAGCCAGTCTTTAAATTCAGAATTATGTCAAGTGAATTTAACTAACCCTTTCTCATCTTCCTGAACACACAAAAAAATCACTCACCACAAAAATGTATTAAATTTAAATTTAAGTGATGACTAATCTTTTTCTGTTTCCACTCATTACAATCCTTTTCACTCCTTGACTTCACCTGATTTGACCCTTTACATGATTATTTCTCTGCTTTGCTTCATACAAGTGGCTCTGCTTTTTGTCTTCCTAAAGTTACAGCTTTGATGGTCCTCCTTATTTTTATCTCCTTTGAGATTCATTATCACTCTATAATTCTCTTTTGTCCCATCCCTACAATCAGAATAACCATTCAAATTTAATAAAAAGTTCTCAGAGTTGAAGGAAATATAGAAAATTTTGCATCATTCACCCTCACTTTGTGCAATATGGGACAAGTTCTCTTTTCTTTTTACTGTAAAAAGTTTATGTAAGTAAAACAAGTAGTTGAGTTTTAACTAAACTTTTATACTGATTGGAACAATAAAGCACTACGATTCAATCCTCAAGCCACAAGGAAAAATGTGTTACAGTCATGTCCTAAAAATATGTATCTCATGGAAATGTTATTTTAACTACTTTGGCATTCAGGAAGTAAGAATATAAACAAAAAAATGGTAATTGGGTTTTAAAGGTATTTAAGTGTTGAGCCAAATACATGTCAAAGATTTAACCACTCATACTAAGATAAATTATCATGAACACACTGACAAAGGTGAAGGAATCCATTTATCTGAATGAGAGACAATTTGTAAAATTAACTTTGAGTCAGCTCAATATTTCAATGCTTTAAATCTAATCAGTTAAAGTAATATAAAACAACTTGTATTTGTGGGTGGGTTTCTTAAAAGCCACTCAGAGACTATTTCATTTATTATTCCCATTCTTCTTAATTGTCACATATCTATAAGAAAGATAAGTATATATTTACTAGGTTATCATATGGGAATATGGAAAAGCAGCACAACTTAAGTAAACTATACAGATAGTCACAAAACAGAAAAACAAAACACCAAACTAAGGATCTTTTAAAACTTGATATAATCTAATTATTTTGAATTCTGAGAGAGAAAAGTCTTATCTGCAGCATTGGAATTTTGGAAATAGACTGAAATATTTCCTACATCTGGATATTACATATTTGCATATTCAGTATTCTAAAAACATGAAAAGTTAACATGAAGAAACTAATAAATTTCCATGAGTCTCAGGGCTGCTGGATTTAAAACTACAGGAAGACAAGTTACTAAGCAAGTTCACCATTAGTAGTTGCAAATTCCAAACCTTCTCCTATGGGGTTCAATCTTACGTATTGTGTTGTGCTTTTTAAAAGACCTCCCACCCCATTTGCCCTTGACAATCCACATGACTAAAAATTGGATAGCTGTTGAGATCACAGTAGATTAACTAACTCACTAATGAGTCTTGGGAGGAACTCTGTATGACCTCCATATAGTCAGCTGCACTAATTTGGCTGGTGAAAATATTTTCGTTCTCAACCACTCACTCCTTTGTTTCCATGCTCTTTGTTCTCTCTCTCTCTCTCTCTCTCTCTCTCTCTCTCTCTCTGTCTCTCTCTCTCTCTCTCTCCCCCTGTGTGTGTGTGTGTGTGTGTGGTAGATTCCTCTTCCAGGAATGGCCTTCCTTTCCTTCCCTTTTCTTGAACTGAAAAATATTCTCCTCATCCTTCTAGCCCTATGTAAGGTGCTAGATGCCATCTTTTTAGAGAAAACTCTGCCAGTTCTGTTGGAATGGTTTAGTCACCTTTTCTACAATGTAAACTTATCCCACTACTTATGTTTATTGAAGTCTGGCTAATACTGTTTTTTTTTTTTTTTTTTTCCTGACCTGTAAGGGGATCGTAACCCCTGGCACGGTGTTCTCTGCACCACGCTCAGCCAGTGAGCGCACCGGCCATCCCTATATAAGATCTGAACCCGCGGCCTTGGCACTACCAGCACTGCACTCTCCCTAGTGAGCCATGGGGCCGACCCTAATACTGTTGTTGTTTGCATGCATATGTAAGTTTCCAATTAAACTGAAATTCTTACAGGTAGAGATAATGGCTTTTCATCTTTCTGTCTACGATGCTTTATTCAATGACTGGAATGAAGTAGGTGCTCAATAAGTTAATTAATTAATCAACATGTTTAACATTCTAGAGATTAAAAAAATGTTTAGTAATATTCCTTTCCCTGATATTTGGAGCTCACCTTAAAAATGAAAGAAAGGAATTAATACATAAACTATAATGAAAGATAATCGGAATTTATTATAAAAAGACACTAACATCTAATCTGTAGCGTAAGTTTTCTGGGTAGGCATTTGGGTTTTCTGAAAGACAAATGGGCAAATTCTAAGTGCCATAGAATCGATCGATCAGACCTAAAAGGGTATAAGGGATAATGTTACATCATTTAATGTTAATGTTAACAGTACTGATCCTGTGAGAAGCCAAATGACCTGCCACAGATCAGATGACTGGCATTTGGTAGACCCAGGAAGTTAAACCTAGACTCATCTGACTCAAATACTATACCATGTCTTCTTTCTCTGTAGGTGATATTTACAAAACTGCACTGGTGTTTAACAGAGATCCAAGGGCTATCTCTTTCTTTATCACCAGCTAATCCTCTAGCAATGTATTGCCCTCTAAGCCAGAATCTTTATAACTAGGGATAGCAATCCCACTTACTACTTATAACTCAGAATATTAAGCCCACTTATTATTAAGACAAAACGATTGTCCACATCAGAAGAAAGATGGGATACTTCTAATTTTATAAGGTCACATAAAATATTGGGTATTTGTCCTCATTTACTCAAATGGCAACTAATACCCCACATATCTATAAAGAATAAGATGATCTTTTGTTTTCATCATTCTACTTTACTAATAAAAGATTAAGTGAAGATTCATGAAGACACAAAAATATAATTAAATGTGAATGCCATTTGGAGTTACAGATGAATGCACATTGTTCGGCAATTGCAACATTGACATGTCTAAACACATGCCAATGTCAAACACACAAGTACACGTAGAACTTGCCAAATTGAACAACTTTTGAAGTGTAAGTCAGACACTTGAGAACCTTCTAAACTCCCTTTTGTATAAATACTTTTTGTGTGTAGATAGCAAAGACTATGCATTAGGATTTTAAAAAGTCATGTTCCATGAAGAGCTTTGAATCTTTTCTACCATGACCTAATCTCCATGTAACTTCCATCGCCAATAAAAAAGAGTTTTTGTGTGACCTCTGTGTGTAAGCTGACTTCCCACAATGGGACTGTGTTATCCATTGCAAGTCATTTTGCAAACGTGAGCAACAATACAATGTTTGCTTAGAGAGAGGTAGCCTTTTAATCAGAAAGAACAAAAACAAAAACAAAAAAGAAAAAACAGCTTACCTTTATTGTAAAACATTGGTAAGCTATAAATAATAAAACAGAATTTAGGAGAAAGAAGAACCCATGGAGACTATCTTATATTTATTTTCCAGATTAGGAATCTAAAATTTAGATAGTAGGGGACGCAGCCTACAATACTTACTTGAGAATTGTCAGGGATGGGATTACAACTAGATCTCTACTGCCCACAGCCATTCCAATATTCATTCCTTCAAATTATTATCTATTTATGAGGAACTTGTATTTTATAGTGTATCTAACTGGATATCTTAGCATTAGTGTACACAGTTGACCCCTTTCTCTCTTTATAAATGATCCTTTCCCTTGGCATCTACAATTCCACACTCTCTTGGTTTTTTTCTTATGTCTAACTAAACTTTTCAATTTCTTGGCCAACTTCTCCTCTCTAGCAAACTGTAGTTTGAAGTTCCACAGGGCTCAGTTCTGGGGTGTCTTTTTCTCTCTCTCTGTAATTCATCGATATCAATTCCATATTGATTATCATCACACTTAAGAATGAGAATTGAAATTAGAATTATATTCTAAATTCAGAAGAAAGTAGGGAACAATTTCTGCTTTTTAGCATTTGCTGAATACCTTCTAATATCTCTCTGAAAGAAAAGTGAAACCATATATCCTTGGTGTAAAAGAAATAGTAAATGTACCCAGGTTTTCCTGAAAGACAGAAGAGTGTAATAAATGAGAGCATGAACTCTGGTTCTAGTCCTGGCCCTGCACTGACCAGCTGGTGATTTTTGAGACTCAGATTTTCCACCCTTAAAATGAGGGTAATAGTAACTATTTCATAAGATCATTTTGACCATTACAGGAGATAATATATGTAAAGTGCTTCAATTTGGGAAAAGTATGCACTGTCTTTGCTGTTATCATCATCACCCACAATCTAAGAATCACAAATTCTTGTATCCAACCCAGACTCTCATCTGAGCTTCACATTTCCATACCCAGATGTCTCCTTGAGGGATCTACTTCTGTGTGTCACAGATATTTTAAACAGCATGTCCCAAACTCTTGCTATATCTATTCAGCACTGAACACCTACTACAAACTTATAACTCCCTAGTCTTTCCTATTTCTGTAAATGTCACCTTCAACCACCACCATCTGCAAGTTGGAACACTGATAATCATTCTTACAACTTCTTTCTCCTCTCTCCCCACATGCCACCATGTGTATTATGAATTCATGTATTTTTTCCTATGTCTACTATCACCACCCTAGACCATGACTCTATCATTTCTTACCTGTAATACGGTAGTATTCTGAACTCAAGGTGAATTCTTACCCATCATCCTCACTAAATAGACAAAATGCTCATTTTTTAAAGTATGGACAACTTGGTTTTAAACCCTTAGGTGGCATTCTGTTGCTCTTAGTCAAATATTACCTTCTTTCCCATGGCCTACATGATCTTGAATGTTCTAGCAGATCTCTACTTCTAACTCATTTTGTCATTCGTTATATTCCAGCCACTGACCTCTCAGTTCATCCAACATGACATTTGTCTTATCCATTAGGCTATTAGACTTGCCATTCCCTCTGCTGTTCTTTTACACCACAACCAAACACACATCACCCTTGCCCTCCACAGGTATTTCCCATGAATGCCTCCTACTAATTCTTTGCATTTCAGTTCATACATCATTTCCTTAAAGCAGCCTTCCCTGATAAATCCCTCATCAATCTAAATTACCACCATCTTTCTTTTCCTCCTATCACTTATAATTATTAATTACAAATTACCTGCATGTTGATTTAATATCAGTCACTTTCTCTAAAATATACTATCAATGAGAGCGGGAACTGCTATATACCAATACTTAGCATAGTTTCTGGCACATAGTATGGACTCAGTTAATACCTGTTAAATAAATGAATGAGCTTAATTAGTGAGCAATAGAACTCTTTTAATTGGTTGATCAGAATGAGAAATGCAGTTCAAAGCCACTTAGCAAGATAATGGTTACTACTGATAGAATTGAGAAAACTGATATTGTACGAACATGGGGACATGTTCTAGTTTAAGTTTCAGACAAATAATTTGTCAGAACTGAAATCAACTCTAGAAATAGTCTACTGCTAATCTGTTAACAGAAAAACAGGAAAAGAGGTCAAATATTAAATAATCACATGTTCTACTGGTATAGATACTGAAACTGTCCTTCGATTTCCTTTAATAAAAAAGTCTTTCTTCAGAATAAGATATATTATTGAAACCTCTTTAAAAATAAAGTAGTTATCAACTAGTTAAGCTTCATTCAAATGTAAATTCTTTTCCCATTTTACAGAAATTCTTGTACCAAGAAATCTCAAAACTAAAAGAATGAGATGTTTCAGTGAATATAGTTGTTTTATTGCTGAATGTGCAAAAAAGATCTCCTTTGATTTTTTTTTTAAGAAAAATTAAAGTACATTAATCAAAGTATAATATCTTTCATAAGTGTTCCCATTAATCAAATTCATCCCAGGAGGTGAACCTGTGTGAAACAAGGCTAGAGTGTGTTGTTCTTTTGCACATTAATTTCCAGGGGAAATTAGTAAATATATATCCTTATGCTCAGAATTCACTCACACAATGTGTGTAATATATTAATAATTTATATTTTATATTAATATTTTATTCTCTGAATCATTAATGTAGGTTTCACATAGTTAATTACCTACTGCAAATCTGTTCTCATAAGTGAAATATAATCTTAATAATACAAAGAGTTTTTGAAGCTTGTAAACCATCCTGTAACATGTGATCACATTTTCCCCTTAACAACCCATTCTTGTGTAGACTCTAACCTTGTTATCATAGTGTGTCTGATATTAAAATAGTAATTTATTTATATCTTCCTCACTCCTCAGTAATTTATATTCTACACAATCTGATGCTATGTCCTATATAAGAATCAGTTCAATAAATCATATTGAATTTCATCACAATGAATAATAGTAAAACTATGGAAAAGAATGAAAATTATCACAAGGCAAACAGTTATTTTAGGAAGAAAGTCCATGACTCTTCAGCCCAGGTAGGTAAAATGACATGATTTGCTCAGAGAGCCCCTCATGCTCAAAAACAAGAATTAACCAATATTTAATATTTTCCACAAATTTTAAACTACTTTTTGCAGATTTGAGTTTCTTCATTTCTCCTGCACAGGGTTGCATAGTAAATAGCTCATTTTATAACCTAAGAAATATGTCTGAAAAAATATCTGTTGACATATCATAGGGAGAATAGGGAAACGTATTTATGACTATCTCTGTTATACACTCCTCAAGGGAAAGATCTAAGTTTGATACTTTCATTCCTTCATTTATTTATTCCTCCACATAGTCATTAATCACACGTTACACTAGAAATGGTGGTAATTTTGAAAAACAACATCTGCATAATATAGAGTGGGATAAACATCTTTTTAAAAAGCTTACAGATGTGAAACATTCTATGATGTAGATTTTAATTTCTGTGTATACAGAGAATATAGTAATTGAGCTGAGTGGGACCTTACAAAGGAAACCTTCGAGTTGAATATTGAAGATAGAGAAAGTCTTCTCCAGGGGCTAAAAGAGGAAAACTCAAGGCAGAAAGGGAAAGCCATGCAACAGCACTGAGTTACTTGTAGACTGTGAGTTTGTCAGATGTCTGAAGCTTATCCCACCACCATGGCGAACACTTGAGGGTAATCTGCCCCTCTACCCTACTGTCCAATACACAGTATGTGACAAAGCCTTAGAAACATAAATGAGACATGTGTTGTCCAATAAGGTATCCACTACCTACAAGTGGCTATTTAAAATTAAATTAAAGTTATATAAAATGAACAACTCAGTTTTTTTTTTTATACTAGCCACATTCCTAGTGATCAATAGCTGAGCACATGTGGGTCTTCTAGAATATTTCTGTCAACACAGAAAGTTCTACTGAACAGCATTATATTAGAGCATCCTCATTTCTGTTGCCTAAAAAGAGTTATTTCTAGAAATCCATGTGGAATTCAGAATGCATTTCTGAACAATGTATAAAGGGAGGTTAATTCTGGTTAAAATATATTATATTATCAGTAATGTTGTTTTTGGATACATTAGAAATCTTTATAGATGCTTTACAAATAGAGCCATTATTTAAAGCATTCCTTTACAAAAAACACATTCCAAGTAAAACAAACAGTGAACACATAAAATTCTGTAAAACAAGTCATTTACAAATTTGGGATGTATAGTAGAGAAATATGTGTTTCTAATTTTTGTTTCATTATCATTAAATTGTTAATTGCAGGGCTACTGTAAATTCCTTTAGTGCATTCCCTAAACCTCTTTTCCCATAACATTCTAATGTACCTGTTTAATCCACAAATTCTATATCACATATTTTGCTCTTCTGGAATAAAAAGTTGCTGTTCTTATGTTCTTTAAACTTAGTCACCTTAAATTAAGATCTCAAATTGAGTTTAAAACTTAGTTTTCAAGTTCAAGTAGGTTATAAATGCACTGTATTACTTTTCTTATAATTCCCCTGAAGCAATGTGGTGAACTACCTCACATATCAGACTGCCACGTTATTTTGACAGCACTTCATGTTATAATGTTTTTACACTTGGAAGTACATATTTATTGGCCAAAAACATTTGCTTTGCTTTGGGAAACATGGATAAATATTCCTTAAATTGGAGACTCAGATTTTCTTTTTTAATACTTGGGTTTTATAGCTATGCAAGAATACCCACATGTACACACACACACACACACACACACACACACACACACCATCACCTTTTCTCAAGATCAGTAAACTTACGTAACATGGACTTAGTGTTAATGTTCTCATTCTCTCTGTCCTACTTATGTTCACTTATTTTTTATATTTACTTTTTTTTTAATTCAAGAAAAGTTCTTATCCTGGACTGGCATGTGAGTGGGTCTCTATTCTTAACTATTTTATGTATTTAATAAATTTATATGAGTCTTATTAATCAAAAATCAATTGAGTTATCTTGTAAGTGGCCTGAAAGCATCTCTGTACAGTTGTATTTCTAATTTTAATAAATGTGAGCCCATAGTGCATTTTTCAATTTTTCAATTTCTCACTTTCATGTATTTATTCAGGAAATATTCAGCAAATATCTTAGTCCATTCGGGTTGCTATAACAAAATACCATAAACTGGGTAGCTTATAAACAACAGACACTTTTTTTCTCACATTTCTGGAGGATGGAAGCACAAGATCAAAATGATGGGAGAATTGGTGTCTGTTGAGGGCCACTTCTTGGTTCACAGAAAGCATCTTCTCACATGCTGAAAATGGCAAACAAGCTCCCTTGGGCCTCTTTTAAAAGAGTACTAATCCCATTCCTGAGGGCTCTGCCTTCATGACCTAATCACATCCCCAAGCCTCCACCACTTAATAACATTGCCTTGGGTATTAGCTCCCAAACTATGAATTTTGGTGAGAAACAAATATTCAGACCATAGCAGTGAATAAACTACTGTGGACTTTACTGGGTTTGAGGACTACATTGGAAAACAAAATATATAAGATCTCTGCTCTCAGAGAGCATAGGACTTGAACACATTAGCCAAAAAATTGCTCAGCTTCTATAAAATGTATTGACTCAATAAAAGAATATTCTCATATTTTTGAAAAGAAGTTTAAAAAAATAAATGAAAGGAACAGTTCCATCTTTTCAAACAGAAAAATGGTATGTGTGTGTGTATGTGTGTGTGTGCCAAGTATATACGTAAACACAGTAAAGATGCACATACATATATGCACAATATATATACATATGTTTAAGGTTCCAGGCAAATACATACAAAGACGTTAACAGAATACTTTTGTTTTCTGCAGTCTCTTATTTTTCTGTAAGAATATGTTATTATTGCAGTAACAAAAAAGAAAAACATATCCTGTGCCTTCCAAAAATATTTACTTTAATGCTAACTTTTGTGTTTATGCAGTAAATAAAAGAAGTAACAGCCTTCCTTCTGTACATTAAGAATTCACACATATATGTAATGATATTTACATGCAAAAGTATTGCAAATATGGTTATAAAAACAGTAAAGATATCTCTAAAAGGATAAATACAATTTCTTAAAAGTTGTTTGTGTGCACATTTTATTATCCTTTATCCATCACACCTGTTACAGAGCAGCAGCAATTTAGGACTGGCAGCTTTCTATGCAATCTGTGAGCATTCTGCACTCATTTTTGCTTTTATCCAAGAAACAGCATGCTCATAGTTAATATTTCAGTGGACCTTTTAGCTCAGTGAGGATAAGAACTTGCTTGAGATCACACAGGGAATTAGTGGCAAAACCAGGGTTAAAAACTAGGTTTTCTGACTTTTCAGACAGTTTTCTTTCTACTAGTTCACTTAAATCCCATGAGCTAAAATTGAGTTGAATATTATGCATGGGACTAAGTTTAAAAAACAAAGATTTGTTTCTGCAAATATGCCAGAAGGAGTTTAATAATTTCTGTGGACTATGCCTATAGCCGGGCCTGAAACCAGATTTTTATTTTACAGATCAGATTATATACTAGCCAGATTAAAATGTGTCCCAGAAATCCTGGCAAAGTGAGCTAATCTTGGGGCCATCTGTTTTCTGGATTGCTTTTGGAACTTTTGTTCTAAAGAGTTCTGCCAACACTTTGCATTTCAATGGCTCTTCTTTGAGTGACTGAATTATTCAGTGTTGGACAAAAATTATTCTCAGCACCAGGTTTAAAATTTTGCAGTAATTGAGAAAAAATATCCAATTACAAATGATCACACTTTAGAGGGTAATTCTCACCATCAAATAGTATTTAGGAAAATCCTCTATGAGTGTGATTCATACAGCTCCACAGAAAACCTAGGATAACTCAGGGTAGAGAGAAGACAGCAGAATCTTGGCACTTGAAGGAAATTTAGAGACAGTCTAGAAATGCCTCTTCCATATCTCTTCCAGATGGTCACCTGGACTTTCACAAAAGAGCCAATTCTATCTAGGGACAGCTCTATTGATCAAAAAGTTCTCCCACATATCACATCTTCTTATGACCTCTCTGCAGCACAGCATTACATCTTTTCCTGTGAGCACTGGTGTTGGATAGAGGTAAAAAATAAATAGATAGATAGATGGATAGATGGATGGACGGACGGACAGACAGACAGACAGACAGACAGACAGACAGATAGATAGATAGATAGATAAATTTAAAGAATGACTAGACACCTTTGGAACTCTTCTAAACTGAACACTGTTCTCAAGGTAGCCGAATGCTGCCGAGAATCCCCATCTTCCCACTCCCATCAGAAGGCCTTATGCTTTATACTTTTTGCTGTTTTACGCATATGTCGGAGCCTACGTCATAACGCACTTCTGCCATGAAGTTTTCCCAGACAGACCATAGGTCTCTTTGACTCTGTCTGCCATACATTTGGGAAGTCAGTGGAAATCTCTACATTTATTGTCTTTTATTATTGTTTTTACTACCATGCAATTTGTCCTAAGAAGAGGCTACATAGGGCAGTTTTTTTCACAGTTGTCCTACTTGGAATTAGAAAGGGACTTGGCTCATTGTTGCCACTTGGGAGCCCAGAATGAGAGAGTCCTCATCTCCACATGTGTTCATGAATATTGCAGCAGGGGAAAGGGCTGGGGAATCATATACTTGCTCTTAAATCTTCAGCTCACATTTCATTGATAGTAGTCACATGGTCATACCTGTCTTAAAAGAAAGCCAGGATAGTCTGATCCTACCACGTGTTGGAGAAGCAGCCAGTAGAATACGTGGTCAACAACCCCAGTGATTACCAAAGTGGGCATAAGGAAGGATGCAGGTGGCAGTGGCTAGAATGAGAAGCTTGTGATCTAATTAGCAAGATTGTACAACAAAGAAGATGGACTTATTGGAGAAGCATGTGGAAAGGAGGCTTGGCCAAAAAAAGTATTGGAAAGAGAGGACAGGATAGATCAGAGAGGAAGAACTGGGTTCATTTAGGAAATAAGATCAGTTGAACATAGACATGTGTAATGCAAAACACATATGATCACATGTATGAAAGAGCAAATAAAGTTACCTTGAGTAGCATTCTGCAGCCAAGATTTACATTGTAACAGAATACAGAGATTGGGCTACAGAATAATGGCACAAAAAGTGTCATAAAATAGCTGGGTCACCTTGAATACAGATCACTCAACCTGTTTGGTCCTTATGTTCCTTATCATTAAAATCAAGGGCTCGAGGTCCTTGAATTCTAATATCTCTTTCTAGCTCTAATCTTTCAAGATGCTGTATCTTAAATGTATTTTTTATTCTAAGTAATGTTTAATGAAACTTGGAGCTCAGGTGAAAAGTATTTACCAGATCTAGTGATGTAGAATTCAAACATTTCATATATATATATGTGTGTGTATATATATGTATATATATACATGTGTGTATATATATGTATATATATACATGTGTGTATATATATATACATGTGTGTATATATATGTATATACACACACACATACATATGTATATACAAACACACACACACACACACACACACACACACACACACCAGGAGTCTTCAAAAAGTTCATGGAAAGACTCATATTATCTTTTAATTCTATTTTTACAAACCTTTTGAAGTACCCTCGTGTGTGTGTGTGTTTGTGTATGTGTGTGTGTGAATGTGTGTGTGTGTGTCTGTATACACACAGAAAGAGAGAGAGAGAAAGTTTTATTATGAATTCTATAGTCTGAAATTCATTTTTAAAAGGCCCATATGAGAAAAGGAAAGCAAGCTGTCCTCACATAATAAGATGAAACATTTAGTGTGTGCCTACTCTAAGATGACCAACAAAAAAATGTCACATGGTTTTAAATGAAACTAGATGCTGAACTACAGTAGCAAATTAGTTTCAAATTTGCCAGTCAAGATGCATGGGTCTTCACTGACTTCCTGTCATCAATGATCTAACGGGATTTAGATGAGTACCCTGGAAGCAGAAATCTTCATATGGCTAGTTCTTATCTCCTCAGCTGTTTAACTGAGTTATTATGTAGGGCTTATATATATAACAAAAATTTCAGAATAGGATGAGTAAAGATTCTGATTAGGAAAGGGTCACTAAGGTTTTAAGGTTGTATGAGTCAGCAGACAACATAAATGCCATCTTTATATATTAGTACAATAGGGAGGCTCTTGAAAAAAAAAAGAGAATAAATTAAACTTTTTGTCCTAAGTCTTTCCTCTAACTACTGCTTGAAATTCCACCATTGGAAAATCCCTTTGGCTCTACAACCATTTCTTCATAAAAGTAAATGTTCCTGGAAAAACATAAATTATTATTATCAGCATAAAGCCCCAAGACACCTGGAGAGATAGAGAAGAATTGAGTCCCCAAATGTCTTTCCCTTCTCAGAGTGTTGCCTAGGTCAGATTAGTAGCCATTTTTCCAACTCAAATTGTCTAATTAGCACTGCTTTATGTGTGTTTCCTTTGGCAGGTACTATGATTCCCATATATTCTACAGAGAAAGAAACTGAGTTTTGTTGAAGTTGAGTAGTGTGGCCAAATGTCCACACCTACAATGTGGTCAATTGGGAGTCTGGCTGACTCTCAAACCTATTCTCTGTCCACTATTACCAGAAAGAGGGAAAAGGGACCCTGAAGCTTTTGCTCTTGGTAAATCGGGAGATGCTGTGGATTGTATTGATAAGCAACCTGGCTTGTGGAGCACAAAAGCCAAGCATTGAGGAAGACTGTAGAAGGAAACTCTTGGAAAGAAAACATAGAAACTAAGTGCTCCAGTAATTCCCCCTACTTTTCAAAAATCCTTCCCAGTGCTCCAAGCCTGTCTGGGAACTTTTACATGACTGGGAAGAGTCCCTTTCTTAAAATAGCTGTAGCACAAAATTTCTTTCCCATTCATTGAGCTCTGCCCCAAAGGAAAAACCCAAGCTGACTCACCCCCCATACATAAGTCCTGGCCCTGACCCCACTCCACTGTCTACACTGACCGGGAGAAATAGGAGCCTTTTCGCACATATGCAATCTGTCTCTCTGAGCAGTGCCTTCTGGCTTCCCTAAAGCATAAGCAACTGTAGCTTGTGTTGACTCTTTATAAAATCCTCAGATAGAACTGTACCAGTTCACATAACAGCATGTTGCTGTCTCTGTACTGAAAATCCATACATAGTCTTAAGTGAGAGCAGAGCTCTTTTTTCCAAAGCCCAGAAAGACCTACATTTCAAGTTTCTGTTGATAGGATTATTGTCTATAAAAGAGACCTGATTAAGGGAACTTACATGAGCAAACAGCAGAGTATTAACAATCTGTAGAATGTCCCTTCAATAATGAACAGCCTAATCCTTTCTCATTTGGGGCATTTAAAAATCATATGTTTACTCTGTTCCCTGAAATTTGCCAATATTTTTATTTTCTTTCCTTTAACATAACTGGTGATTGGGTAAGACCAGCAAATGTTAAAAGAGCCGAACTCTGGAAGAAAGAAAAATGTTACAGAATTTAAGCGATGCGTTTTATTTAACTTGAAGCATAGTAAAGCATTAACTGTCATATTAAAAATAATTGAATAACAAGTTTGCATTGGCTGGAATAACAAAAATGCTTTTATTTATTAACAACAGATGTTCTAATATTCCATCAAGTCAGCTGCTTGAAGAACTGCCTTAGGTTCTAATGTGTTTTTCCTATAAATCTGCTTATATTCTACTTAGGAACAAAGCAGATGACAACTGACTAGCAGTCTTTTAGAAATATTTGCCCATGCAATGCATGAAAAGCCAAAAGCCAAAAAAAAAAAAAAAAAAAAGGAAGAAAGAAAAGAAAAATGAAAAGGAGGCTTGCTAATGTTTACTATAAAAACAAAAGCAATATATATATGCTTTTTAATGGACATACAATCGCTTTTCTAACATTGTGTTATTAGTGACTATGCTACCATTAATTTCAGATTTATGTGCCAAAAATGTTAACATTTTTCAAACCTTTTAAAGTATTGTCCAAATAATACACTTGCACCATAGACCAACTAGAAAATACCCCACCTCTTGGGCCACCATCCAGGTTTAACCTCAATTATTTTGCTGTAAGACTAGGCCAAGCTACTTTCTAGAGTATGCAAGTAATTTTAACATTTAAAGATTTTCTCTTATAATTACATTCTATCCTCCTAGATCAGATATAATGTTACATTGTACTTCAAAGAGCCTTTCAAAAGCTGTGCTCGAGAGCTAGTAGTACCCCACTGAAAAAGATTTACATAAGCTGCCCACAAAATTATGGTTGAGACCACCACCCATCTTACAAAAAGTTTCATGTGTTGGAGTTTCTTTTTTATGGGAATCTTCTATTTTTCTTTCTGTTTCATTAATGTCAGCAACAGGGATTTTCAAATACTCATGGCATAGACTTTGTGATACAAAAATACCAGAAGTTGGTTTCTGACTTTTCTACCTATTGTTGTTATCAAGTGACTGAAGGTCTGGTCCTTGTTCTTTTTTAACTGTCACATTTTCTTACTTATTTAAGCATCTAAAGGAAATGCTGGTTTTCCAGTACAATATTAAAGAGGAGATTAAATGACACTATATTCTCTACTTCTTTTGGCCCAGCCCCCCCCCCAAGTAAACATATAATTCTCAATATTTTTCCCGTTAGTACTTGTACACAAAAGAAATGTTTATATTCTCTCTCTCTGCATGTGTGTGCGTGTGTGTAAGATCTTGACAGAATAAACTTTCTTATGCATAGGTCTTTGCCAACTGAAAAAGAAGGATCAGTGGTATTGTTTTAGGTAATAACACCACTTCAAATTTTTAAGGGATATGTTACAACACTGAAGTTGTCAGTACATAAAAGCCAACTGGATTTTTTGAAAGCCATTAACAAATATCCAAACATCACTGATGTTCTAAAAACCCTCTACCACTGAAAACGAACATAAGTTTTGTGTGAGCTGATATAATGTAAGTGTGATATCCAACAACCTTCCATATCAATAAAAGGATATTAAAATAAATTGCAATGTAATTTGCAAGACATGGGCTTAGTTTACCAAAAATTAGCCTTCTTAATTATTGACAAAGTTACATATCCATTATTTATACAACATACTTGCCTGATGATTTCAAACAGACCTTCTTTTTAGGAAAGAGAACATTCTTATTAACCCTAGGTTAGTATGAATGGAACAATGTCCTGATTGTAAATTGTGAAAATTACATACAGGGAGGGAATCCAAGGAAGAAATTGAAGACAAATTCCTCCTTCTTTGTCATTCTTAAAGCATTACTTAACCCCTCAGAGTTTTGTTGTTTTTCCTTCATAGACAACAGAAATTCAGAAAATTGACTGATGTCATATCTCCAATAACTGGGATAATCTCATGCCTACAGGTAATCCCCATGATCAGTCTAGTTGTGTCTCCTTTCAGTTTCTGGATTATTACCCTGGAAGTGATACTGGACACAATCCTGGCTCTGTCGCTAACCAGCTGCAGGTTTCTTCTCAACAACTGCACATCAATTCAGCTCTTCTCTCTTTCTCTTCCACTGCTGCCCACTAAAGCTGGAGAACATTTCTCAGCAACAAGAAAAATCCACTTCCGGTTTCCCTACCCGTCTGGGCTCTGACCAGAATGTATTAATCCAATGGCCTGTTTTCAGCCAACTACATTTGCCATCCCTCAAGAGACTGTTCCAAACCTGCAGTTTCTTAAGACCACTGAGCCTCCTCTGATAGTCACTCCCTGCAGATGAACTTGCCCTCAACTCTAGCTTTTCCATCTCCACATTCATCTATCTCCTGCCAGAGTTCCCTCCTTCATGCGTTTCAGAGAAAGAACTGGACCCCCCATGTCCAAAATATTCTAGTCACCCCATTTTCATGGTGGATCCAGTATATGATGCACATGAATCTTATAAAATTTGTAGAACCTTATTTAAGAAAAGGAAATGAAAATTTATAAAATAAAATGTACCTTAATGGATTATACTTAAAAATCATGCTTTTGCAAGTTTACAAAGCATGTGACCAGGTGATTACATTGCTAGGGCCCCTTTCCCCAACCTTGGCAGAGGCCTGTGCAAGTGTGGGGCCCGCCCTATGCTTCGGCTTTGTTGCCCTCACAGTTTACCCCTTCCCAGCCAGAGTTTACTAGGATCCAGGTGCAGCCATCATATGCAATGAATTCACTTCTCCCCTGTGTGTCTGAACTGGTGCTAGCAATGTACCATCCTTGGAAGAACTGAGGTAATAGTCACTTGAAACCTTTTTCTCTTTTCTCTTTTAGGACTTATATTTCTCATTTAACCCCTGTTGAGAAAGTGTGCTTATGCTTTTATCTCTTCTAGGATTTAGCCCCTTTTATATCCTTTATCCTAACTTGTGTTTTCAGCCTTATCTCCTACCCACTTCCAATCTGTATGTGCAAACACACACACACACACACACACACACGCACACACACACACACACAAACACACACACACACACACACACACACACACACACACACACACCCCTGTGCCCCTAGTACTGATGAAGGCAAATCTATGTTGTTATGTGTCACAGCCCAATATTTTTCACCAAACTGTGAATCACCATTTAGGGGAATGTAGATATTCCATTCAAATTTATAGGCCAGAATAACTGAAAAAAGTGGTTTCTTGCCATGGTCGTCTGTACTTAGGCTCATAAGACACAAGCTAAGAGGAGAAAGGGCATTTCTGGTTTTTGGAGCTTGGCTGTCAGTCAGTAGCAATCAGCTGTGGAATCTCTGGCCACATAAAAGGCAACTGACACTAGACAGGAAAAGGATGGAAATAAAGTAGAGGGAAGAACAGTGTTGTAAACGCTGAACAGCAATTTATCCCTCAATTCCAGCTTACTAAATTCATTGTTGCATCTGCTTTTAGCATTATACGATATTAGTAATGAATATCAACTTTGACTAAGTAATTTTAAGTACATATAGATGGAAGAAAAAAGTAAAGATAAGTACAAATTAAAAATGAATATATCTTCGAATATAGAAGAAAATTCACAACTCTTATTTTCAATAATAAATTTTATATTCTTTTAAAAAATGAATATAATCAATTCTCTTAAATCTTTACTTAAATTTGTACTGTCTGAGTAGAATGAGTGATAATAAAGATAAAATTTAATTCTGATGAAAATGACTTATATTGAGATAAAATATTAAATTTATCTATGCCTCATTAAAAACAATATGTGATGGAAATTCCAACTCTTTATTTTTTTATTTAAAAATAAAAGAGTTAGTGTAAGAGTTTATAATGAAAATCAATGCTATACACCAGGGAATCCTAGATTTCACCAGATAAGTACATTTCAATGCATCCCCCCCTTAAATTGGTGGCCATCTAATCTCCATGTGCTATATAGACTGTGCCGTCTCAAAGTTTAGGGTATGCTCTGAGGGTATGTATTTTAATTCATTTACTCGCTTGGCAAACCTTTACACCTTGGCACATGTATGTGAGGGCCTTCTCAGTGCTAGACCAGTGTTAATTCAATGATAAGTAAGGCAAAAGCCCTGTGATTAGGTTGTTTCTTACCTGGTAGCACACAACTAGAATAGAGAAAAATTAATGCTGTGTTGGGGGTTACACCTGGAGAAGCACCTGATCCAGCAGGGAGAGAAGAGGATCTGGGAGAGCTGGATCCATGGGAAGATTTTTGAAGATGTTTAATCCAGCCAAGCATTGTTTAATGATGGGGATACTTCCGAGAAATGTGTTGCTAGGCAATTTCATCTTTGTGCAAACATCACTGAGTGGACTTAACACAAACCTGAATGGTATAGCCTACTACATACATATCCATGCCATATGGTATAGCCTATTGCTTCTACGTGAGTAATGCATTCCAAAGGATGTGGTAAGTCTTTCCAAAGGGCAAAAGGACTTTCCAAACTCCATTATAATCTGTGGGATCGCCATCATGTATGGGGTCCATGGTGGAGTGAAACATCCTTATGCGGCGCATGACAGCACATATACGTTCTGAAGAACCAGCAGGTGATGGAGAAGATCGTGAGAGACAGAGGGCCTGGGGATATAAAAGCCTATAAAATTTAGAAATAATAGATAATATAGTAGAACAGCAAGTACAAATTAAATTGGCAACTTTATTTAACACACTTCCCTCTGTGCTTTAGCCTCACTAGCCCTCTCCCTCCCAACCCCCTTCAACTGTGCATCCTTCCAAAATCAGCTCCACGGTTACTTTCTCAGAGAAACTATTGTTGATTCCCCAGACTTGACTAGGCCCCTCACCCCGGCACAAGCACCATAGCTCCCATTACTTTCCTTTGTCTGATTATTTTCCTTTGTAGTAGTTGTGACTACACTATTACTACTAATAGCTATTATTACTATGTGCCAGAATGTTTCAGGCACTTAAACTATATTTGTTTATTTAATCCTCACAACACCCTTGTGAAGTGGTTTACAGGTATGATGGGGTAACTTGCCCAAATTCACACTGTTACTAAGTGTTGGAGCTAGGATTTGAACAAGTCTCAAGAATTCATTTTCTTAGCCACTATGCTACACCACTTCTCTGCTTGCAGTTGGAGAGAGAAAAAGTACATATGTGAATGCACTTGTGAAGGGTGGTGGTGGATAGGGGGTAGAAAGAGAGAGAGAAAAAAATTCATTTATTTATCTTCCATTAAACTATAATCTCCATTAAGTCCAGGTATCATATTTCTTTTGTTAGATATTTATCCCCTGTGGCTATTGTAGTGCCTGAAACACAGGTGTTCAAAAGACATCCATGGGGGAATGGAAGAATGAATGAATGGATGAAAAATTAACTGGAAATAAAGATTGAGAGGTAGGCCATGGACAGATGTAATGGCCTTGCATGCTTTGCTAAGGAATTTGGGCTTGATCCTAAAGACAGGAGTGGAAGGTAAACTGCATGGTCATATTTGTGACCTAAATAACTCTGAAGGACAGGTTACTGGGAGGCAAGATTGGGAGCAGTAGATCAATTGAAATTTGAGGACACTATTGGATAAAAGAAAGGGGGCAAGTTAAAACTTTGGCTACCAGAATTTAAGAAACAATTAAGATACAGAATAAAGCACACCAAAAATCATTTCCACGTTTCAACCAATAAAATCAACATTTGCCCAGTTTTGCAAGCTCTACAAGCAACTATTGTAAACTAAAATTTACTTTACTTGAATTCAAGATCCATCCATTCCAAAATATAAACCAAATGTCCAATACTGATTAAAAATTGGATTATTTGTAGTATTTCCCCATACTCAGATATAATTGTTTGGAATCCTTTATTCCAGTTTTCAGTATCACAAATGAGCTCAAAAATATTCACAATTGTACCAACTTTATTACCCATAAAGATATCAATGTTCATGATTATATATTTTTTTTCCAAAAAAGTTCACTAATTCACTGATAATTAACAGATTAGTCTAGGCAACATATGGAAATAAACATTACATCGGTTAAGATGGCTTTTTGCAAATGTTTTTAAAAAATCCAAAAACAAACAAAATATAATATGGTATTACTGATGTCTGCAACAGTAGGCAGATATTTAGCAAGCTATTCTACTTTCATTTTTATTAGAAATTAAGCTAACTAAATTCTAAGTCATATTTAAATCAAAGAACTATTTATTAAGCCAATGCCATAAGTTAAACTCTGCTCAAAGTTTTTTTCAATTCTATTATGTATTTATAACTCAGATTTAAAAATTAAAAAAAAAACAAAACTAAAGAATTCCACATTTACAAAGAATGGAACTTCTTATGTACAGTTGACTCTAAATTTACCTAAACTAGCATTTATAACTGAACACTTTTTCCCTCAACTCCACTTTAAACTGAATGGTTACTATTCCTCCTTCTAAGAGAATGGGGTCTCTTTTGTTTGTTTGTTTATTTTTAGTGGGCTTTGAAACATCATTTGAGGGAAAAGCCCATCTGATGTCAGTGCTTTCTTTTTTCAAGTTCCACTGAGTCAGCCTGAGGTAAATGGAATTTTCTTCTTCAGTCCAAGGCTTAATTATGGTAATTAGTCTGTCCAATTTGTAAAGTTTGGCAGCTAATTCAGGGTCCTAATATGCATAAGCCTCTTTCTGTTACAAATTGAGTAGGTTTTAATCAGTTTTTAAAATACAGTGTCTTACTATGCCTGCGTGCCATACTCCTAGATTTTGAGATTGAATGTTATTTCTAACTCTGCTTCATCATTAGCAGTTTTGATACTTTTAATATTCATGAAGCTTTCATCTTAGCATTAATCCCCCAGCATCTGTGATTATGATGGGCACTTTGGGGATCTGTCTATTGTGTGTCTTTGGAGAATGAAAGGCCCAGCAGCTCCTGGCAGTAAATTAACCCTCACAATGCCACTTGGTGCCAAATGCCTTTTGAAATGTTGCCTTCTGCTCCTTGCCTTTCTGTTCAGATTTCACACTGATGCTTGATTCCCTCAACAGACCCATGCCTCATTTTATTCTGACAGCCATCTGTGACACTATGTACTTTTTTTCTCTCTTCTCTTTTTTTTCATTCAAAAGCCATATCTTTCACCAGTATTTTTTTTTTTTCTTCCTAAAATGGGCATGTTAATCAAATGAGGAAAAAGAGCCTAGGGTACTAATTTCTATTTCATTATGTGGATGTTTATGCACATTGGGGGAATTTGTAGAAATATATACAATTAATTTCTTGATAATGCTTTTTCAGAATAAATTCTTAAATTACTTATCCTTTCTTCACTTACTGCTATTTTTCAAACATGCTTAAGGTCCTCTAAAATGTATTACTCTCTTAAACACTAGTTTCTTTCATTATATTTTCATATTCTAAATAAATAAATTGGAACTCTTGAAAAAGAAATGAATAGAATGTGTGTAGTTTTTTCAACTAAGCATCTTTTACCAGCCAATGTTTGTCTTTAAATATATAGGTATACAGATGGATAGGTAAACAAAGTCAAACTGTCAAGAATTGAGGTCAAAATTGAAACTAACATTTCAATTTTTGTAATGATTTATTTTTCTACTTTAAAATGGCCCTCACTCTTACTGGTAAAAGAGGGCTTCTAATTAGCCACATGATCTTGAGTACAGTAAGACATATGTATTTTCTTCACAGTTTTCCAGAAAAAATCTTAACTCTGAAAAAGAAATCAGAGATATCCTTTCTTAAATTACAAGTGAGATCAGAATTAAAATAATGTAGAATAAGCAAAAGTTGCGAAGGTTTAAAACAAACAAACAAAAAAAAAATGAAGCAACAATCCCGGACAGCAGAAGCCCGTCATCCTTTATAGAACACCAAGAAGGCCAGGGGCAGGACGGATTCCCTTGGGTGATTCTAGAATGTTGTTAAACCATGTTCAATTTGTGTGAAAGAAATAGCTTAAGTAATCAAAGCCATTCTCACTTCCTCAAATCTCTTAGATTTCTTTTGAATGTAAGATAAGATAGCTCTGTAATGTTGTCCTTTAGTGAATGTGAGGGAATCATGCTCTGTAGTCTTCGAAAATGGGGGAGGGGTGGAATGGGACTCCTTGAGTGACAAGTGGAGGGTGGCAGGGGAAAGGTTGAGATAGGAGGTCCCGCCCATCCTATATACCCCTAGCCTCCTGACCTTGTAGGGAAGAGAAAGGGGACTGGTCTGTGCTAGAAGAGTATTCCTTATGAGGCAACACACCTGTTGACAAAGCATTAAGAATTATGGCTCCAAAATGTGAGTGGCTAATAAAGATCAATAGTAGTGCCAGCCCTAACAATTTCAGGAAGGGATAAATGTATATTTGATTTTAGACAGTGGACACATTCCTGTATTTTTATAGTCATTAAGACCTAGGTTTATTATTCGGATGGTTTGAAAAAAGAAACTAAGCTTCCATTTCAGTTCAGTGTCTGCCTAGAGATGCTAGGAGTGGCGAGGGTAGCAATTGGATAATGAAAAATTCTGTAGAAAAAAAATGAAATTTTGTAGAACTAATTATTTCTGAAAGATGATTAAATTCCTATAAAATAATATCACATTCAAATTTTTCTAAATTCTCCCTTTATTTTCCCCACTAGCATAGATTATTTTATCCTTATTCTGTATTAAGAAACAGAGACATCTAACATGTATTAACTAACTAGATAAATAATAAGTGGCACTATAAGGTAATATGTTTTTGAGAATATGATGTTTACTTTTACTAGGGACAAGATTTTAAATTATATTCACAGAAAATAAAATACCATTTTTTAGGTGAATCTTAAAACAGATATTATAGATTCTTAATAGAAAGGAAGAAAATATTGGTTAAAATAATAACCTTCAAATATGTCTCAGCCTACAAATTATTTTAAATCAATAATTGAAGGGAATCACTAGTTTGGAAGGTTTTGATGCCAAAATATTACATACTGGCTATATTTCTTAATATCATTTAGAAAGTTGAGCAAAATGGATAATTTTTCTTTTAGGTCGTGACCAACACCAGACAGAGAGGACATCTTCTGTAGCCTTACCTTTAGATATCAGGAGTGATATAAATGCACACCAGAGAACATTAAAGCAATAGATGTGTGTGCCTTGCAAGTGTTTCATTTGAACAAACTCTTGAACTTCAGGAATTTCCTTGACAACCCCATAGCCTGGAAGACATGAGGCAGCTAGAGGTCCTTGGGGCTTAGAGATCTGGCTCATCTCCATTTGTTCACTGTTCTTTGAATATGAACGAGAATGACCCCAAACCCAGGGTAGCCGGCAGATTACCCTAGGCTTCAAGGGGGTGAGTATAAATGTAGAGAAAAGGGAAGCAGAAGGTAACCAGAACATTGCCAGACCTTCCTTTATTATTTTGTAAGAGTGTAATTTCATTTTTTCAAACGGAGTTATACAATTTGTACAATATGTATTTAGCATCGTAACGTTTCATCTGTGGTTTTGAAAGGCAAACGAGAGTGAAAAGATTAGGAAACATATTCCAACAATCTTCACAGTGTTACTGATTGTCTTCATTAATCATTGTGGCTGAAAATGATTCTTGTCACATAGTCAAATATGAGGAGTGTCTCATAGATGAGTACCTGCAGCCACCTGGAAGAAAGTCATAGACACAATTTCTATTGTGTTTATCGTAGGATGGTTTTTTCTGAGGGTTACCATAAGAATTTTAATAATTAAGAATTTTAGGCAGTGTTGGCTTATGTTTGTGGGTAATATAGCCCAGATAACCTCAAAAGATGTTTTCCAGTATTTGAAAAGAAGGAAGAACAATAATATAGGTAAGGTAGGAAATTCGATCCAAGCAGCTGAACTACATTGTTTATTTAATTTAATAACTGATTCAGGATCACTAAACCTAAATGTTAGATTAATGTGGGAAAAAAAAAAAAACTGCAAGTGGGGTAAAAATTATCAATAAATGCCATAGTAGGTTTATTATATATTTGAGAAACAAAGATGTCCAAACCCATTGGTGTTTCTACTGGCACAAACAGAGAAGCCTAAAATAAAGCATCCAGTTAATCATAAATTAAGAGTTACCTCAAATATACTTTTCCCTTTAAAATCAAAAATTTATGTAAAATTTCCTGTAAAGTTAAATGAAAACAATCAAAATGGTGCTTAGTTTTTTCCCGATTTTTCCTCCAATACATACAAAATAGCCCTATTCTACCTTAGTTTTGTCATCTTATTATTAATATATAGCCCTTACCTGAGGCTGTAGCCTCAATAAATGAGCAATTAAAAAATTCTACATAACACTCATTTGTTTTTCCTGAATTGAGTTTTCTTCAATCCGATTATTAACAAGTGGGTTCACTATTTGTTATCATTCCAAGGAAAATGATCCTTAGTGTTGCTATTTGTCTATACCATGATAGTCGACTATCAATTATAGGCTATGAAAAAAATCCAATGTATTTTAAAGGTAATGACTGTCTTCATCAATCATTGTGCATCGATGTGCAGTTAGCATTCATTTGTGAGCACCTAATCTATGTAAAGCACTTCTCCTACTCTGAGTGTTAGATACAAAGACACAGACCTCACCTCAAAGAGCCTTCAGTTTGATAGAGGCACATATGAAAACAACTGTAATATTGAGCTTAACAAAATACTTAGAAATATGTATATAAGAAATACCTTATATGAGCAGAGGAGAAAAAGCTATTAACTCTGCCTGACAGAATCAAGAGTTAGCATTTCAGCCTGAGTCTTAAAAGGTAAACAGAAATTCCTTCATCAGATAAGAGTTGAAAGGTATTTTAGACTAAAAGTAAATGTCATAAGCAAAAGAAAATGTATTTAAATGTGTCACATATCCGACAAATGATAAACATTTCAATATAATCAATAACAGAATCTGCAGGAGAGATATAGTAGAAGGGATAGCTGAAAAGACAGTTTCAGATTTAAAAATGAAAATAATGACATAGACATTTATAGTTGGGAAAAATGCAGTTTAGTACATATATTTTAATGTGACTATATGGAAAGTTCACTCTGTGAGGACCCCACCTTCAGAGGACTTTGAAATAACCTTCCCCTATTAAGCACACTCCTTCCTTACAGGGGAGACCAGTAAGAGCACCTTATCAGATGCCACTCCTGTGGGGACCATTAAATACAGATAATTGGAACAAATGTTTTTAGAGATTTAGTTAACACAATAAAGATACTTTTAGAGACAGAAAGTGACTATTTCTTTCAGTTTGTTCATTTGTTTGGATACTTTTGTAGTCATTTATACTAAATTGCAATGATTGGAATTTAACCCAAGCTCCTATAAACAAATGTAGGATCAAAACTAGTTTCTCCTGCATAATTGATGTGCTTTCATCTAATAAACATTGTGGATTAGTAATCCACTGGGTCTTATTTATCAAAGTAGCTCCTGGAAATCTTAGAGCAAACAGGCTGCCCATAGAAATTTAGTAGGCTTTGATAATTTTGTTATTGCTCTTCTTACTGTTAAGTCTCACTTATGGATCCATTTTTATGTAATTTAGACATGAAAAGGAAATATAATTTAGGTCACTGTATAAAGAGGATACTAATTTTAAATTTAGTGACAAGGCTATCTGAACATTTTAGATCGTTTCCAAGTTTAAATGCAAAATACTTAAAAATTCAACTCTTAGATACATAGGTAATGGGGTGTACTAGTAAAAAACTTTTGTTTTTTACTTTATCGCATACTTTTCATTTACATATTGTTTCAATATATTTTATATATCCTTATAAGTAGTGATATGGTTGTAAATGTTTTAATAATGGACTTTTCAATGGAAATATATGTGTGTTTTCAGTACAATACTGATGTAAGGATGTATAGCACATAATTTATAAGTAATAATATTATGTATCATAATTTTTATTGTAGATTTCATATAGTCAATTGACTTCCAGAGAATGTTTTGGTGATTTTTTCCCTGATTTTTGTATCCATAGCCAACCTATGGGTGCATTTCTAGTTCTGACATGAGCATTGGTTAATATTTTTCTTTATGCTAATGAGTAAGACAAAAGTGAAACAATTAAGATGTATGTCAGCACTTTATTTGTTCATCAATGATATGAATGATATCTTTGCTGAAATGGTTAAAAGTTTCTGAGTAATAGAAGAATATTTTATACTTTTTTATGTATGTGCTATTCCGAATGTAAAGTCTACTGGCATGAAACAATTTTAAATTTAATCTGTGTTATTAACATTTTTGTCATCACTTTGTTAAGTCTAGACAATCAACAAAACAATAAATCAAGTACTGATTTGTAATTTTTTTTTCCAATTTCCATGGCATAAATACTTGCACCATGGTTACACATGTGGCATCACTGAATGTAAAGTTGAGAAGAGATGCTTGGTAGCGCACTATCCCATAGTATGTCTACGATACAGATAAAGTACATGTAAATAATATCAAGGACTTAGAAAATAGCCTGTGTGGTATAGATAATAGTAAAAGTGTAGTCAAACAATTAGGAAATGACGAGTTTTAGTATTTGTCATTTTTGTTTTTAACATAATATATTTAATTATAAATTTATATGATTTAATTTTAAATAATGATTTTGTTTAACAAGGAGTTTGCAAAATCCCTGAGAATGTATTAATTGAATCTTTTGAACACATCTGAATCTATCACACAACTATATGATATAAACCACAAAAAATATATATATATTTTTAAATAAGGGAAAGGTATATACAAAGTAAATTACTCTGTTAAAAACTGAACACAAGTATGAAAAATAAATTATTTCATACCGATATATGTCAAACATGCAGATCGACTTTCTAATTTACTTATCTTTTAGCCTTCTTTGATCCTTTATTGGCATGTTTGTCTAATATGTATTTAAATTCCTGAGAGAAAAAATAACTTGTTAAATCAACTGATAATAATTGCATGTGGCCAAAATTATATGTGAGGCAAAATTTTTTACCTCTCGAATAGATGTGCAGCAAATCTACAAAAATTTGCATTGCATTAGTTAGTTTAGACATGGCCTTAGTTAATTTAGACATGAAAAGGCAATATAATTTAGGTCTTTGTACAAAGAGTATACAAATTTTAAATTTAGTGACAAGGCTATCTGAACATTTCCAAATTTAAATGCAAAATACTTAAAAAATCAACTCTTAGATATATAGGTAATGGGCCATAGTAGTGAATTATATGGCATGATGTTCGCTTTACACGGATTAATTTAAAAGAAGAGACCTTTGATTGTTAACTGAACTGGAAAAACATTTAAAGTTTCTGATAAATAGCAACCTAAATAGCACAGCATGGCCTCTGTCAGCATTCATGTGGTAACAGAAATGAGTGGTGTGTTAACTGATGGAGGCCTCATAATGATTTCATCAGTAATTAGTAGGTAAATGAGGCTTTGAGATAAAAGCTTGAAGGTTCCATTTGCTCCTTAACTCTTAATTGACACAATGGCCCTGAACTCTATGCTAGTGCGAATATTTTATGAAAGAGCTGTGCTCTAGGGTATGCAGATATCTAAGACTCAGGCCTTGCACTTTTAGTTTCCTTTGTTATTAAAGACCAAGCACCCACACCCTTTCTCTCTCTCTCTCTCTCTCTCTGACTAAACATTTACATTGTCGGGTTTTAAACCTTTTGTTTACATTTTTATAAGTTAAATCTATGAAGAACAATTAGTATTTAAATATTTATATAATTTTCCCCAAACTTTAAGTTCAAACTTTTGTAGGCCCTATCCTTAGTTTTGTATACTCTCTTTCCATAAATCAAAGACATTCTCTTTGCTTGTTATGCTTTCCACAGAAAGACTACTAAAGCTTTTGAAATTTTTAATTGAGATAACAAAATGGACTTAGGTTGCTTATTTCTAACCAGTCCCTCCTAACATTTTCTCTGATCCAAAACTGGTAAAGCCAGAGCTGAACCGTATTTATTATGTGGCTTTATTGCATGGTTAAGTATTTACTCAATTTATCTGCTATATGGGATATGATTATAATGTCTGTATTGGAGAATTTTATTCCAGGTTTTAATCATTTAGAATCTTTCATCATGGAAGAGGGTCATCTTTTGCACTGATTAAAATCAAGAAGTCCAAGTAATTACTTGGGTATTTGCATTTATTTTGAAAACTTTTCATTTCTATAATATTTACCTACCTTGTGTGTATAAACCTGTGTGTTTATGTGTGCATGTATGTGTCCAATACTACAAACAAAACTAATAGGCCTGAATAGGATTAAAAGGAAATCCTGTAATCTTAACAAATAGATATTGATTGTCTACAATGTGCCAGTGGGGCAAACAAAAGAAATAAATGACAAGATCTCTACACTTATGCCTTAGAGTGCTTACATGGGATCTTTGTACAACTGTATGGAGAACTGTAAATCTAATGTTGATAATAGTATAATAGAATAAATATCTATCACTATCACTATGACTCTCATATATCACAGTCTTGAATCTGTTGCTTCACGTAGCTTCGTCCCCCATGGATTTGTCACCCACTTCCCCTGGGTGACAGAGATGCCAAGGATTACTCAAAGCCCATCTCTACTGAGCAGTGAGAAGCCCTGGAATGGTTAATCTCCCTTTGAGATGCTCAAATGAGAGCCATCCCTTCCTTGGGAAATTAATGCCGAATTGGGGTTCTGTACCTGCATTTATTTTCCAGACCAGGAAGTTACAGGAAGAGAACAAAGGTGGGGTTATAGTTTAACAATATAGGCTGGTAACTTTCAGTGAAACAAGTCAGATGACATTCCATTAGACTATGAAGTGATCTTACTGCAATTTCTCAGTATCTTTACATAACAATCAGTAACTAGTCTGTCTTTGAGCCAGCAATCTACTGTGCCACAATTCTTATCTTGCAACAAAGACTCACTAGCCTGGAGAAAATTTCCTGTCGTGCAAGGTCAATATTTGAAACTCTAAGGCTTCGGAAAACCAGGCCCTGTGTAGTACATATGCTTTTTACTATATTCCACATGAATCCAAATACATGGCACTAATAAGTACTCTTTATATGATCCAAAATATTAATAGTCCAATTCCATGACATTGTTATCCCTTGGTTATCTAGGCTGCGACTACATTAGTTTTCTTTCAGTTCTTCAATAGTCCCTTTCTCCTTCCCATCTTATGATCTTTAACACTTATTGCCCCTTCCTAAATTACTTTTTAAAATTAAAGTATAATTGATTATACACATTTGTTGCCTACAGAGTTTAATATCAATACATGTCCAATGTGTGATGATCAAGCCAGAATAATTAGAATGTTCATCATCATAAAATGTAATCATTCCTTGTGTCCATTAACCAGTTTCTCACTATCCCATCCTCCTATACCTTTTCCAATTCTAGTCACTACAGTTCTATTCTCTCCTTCTGAAAGTTCAATATATTATTGTGATTGTTGTTTCTTCCATTTATTCATTTTTTTATTTATTAGTTCCTCCTTTTGAGCAAGGACATGTGGTCTTTCTCTTTCCCTTCCTGGCCTGTTTCAATTAACACAATTTTCTCCAAGCTCATCCATGATGCTGCAAATGGCATAATTTCATTCTTTTTGATGCCTGAGTAGTATTCTATGGTGCATATAAACCACATTTTTCTTATCTAGTCATCTGCTTATGGACATTTAAGTTGGTTCCATATTTTGGCTATTATAAATAGAGCTGTGATAAACATGGGAGTGCAGGTATCACCTCGACATGATGATTTCAATTCCTTTGGGTATATACCCAGAGGTGGGATTGCTGCATCATATGGTAGTTCTATTTGTAGTAGTTTGAGAAACCTCCATACTATTTTCCATAATAGCTGTACTAATTTACATTACCACCAACAATGTATAAGGGTTCCCTTTCTCCACATCCTTGCCCGCATTTGTTATTCTCTGTCTTTTTGATAATAGTAGGCTGTTAAATCACTCTTTTTTATTGCTGCAAATATCCTCTTTCCCCATTACCCCAGGACTTTACTTACTAACTCTTCTTTATTCTTCAAGTCTTAGCTTTCTTTATTTACTTATTTATTTATTTTTCCTTCAGGAATTTGTCTTTTACTGTTTTTTTTATTTTTATTTTTTATTTTATCAATATACAATGTAGTTGATTTTCATCTTAGCTTTAAATGTCACTTCCCCATTGAGATCCCTAACAACACTCTTCTTAAGTGTTCTCCTAGCATACTTTCATAATCAAACTTTTGTGTAAATAATGACAATGCATTTTTTTCTCACTAAGATATAAGCTCCAATGAGGATCAGAAAGAACTCTTGGTATTTAATCCACTCCCATATCCACTCCTAGCAAAGTGCCAGAAACATAGGGGACACTTAGTCCATACTGGCTAAATAAATAAATGAATGAATGGTCAGGAACGAAGAGTTTGATAGTGGCTAGAGATATCAAAGAGTTTGAGACACGTAGAACATGAGCTTGATCTCCAAGTGTTAGATTTAAAAAAAGAGAGAGAGAGACTTCTACAAAGCTTCTACAGAGGAAGAGCAACATAAGCAAAATAGTAGATGCAGAAATTAGCCTACAAATTTTTGGAAATAGTAAAATAAACTGGCCAGAACTGTGATATTAAGGCTTAATAGAAGAGAGAGAAAATGGGTATACACTTTACTGTGTTCGGTTGAAAGCCATTTTCAGGAAGCAAAGGAATTTCTGCGAAATTTACTTTTGGATTCATAGCACTCCTATTCCTCTTTTAAAAAAAATCTTAAGGATTTCTGACAATAAAAACAATCTCCTGAGAAGAAACAGTACGTATTACATAAAACAAAAGGTTATGACTCAGAAGCAAAGTATTTATTTTAGTAGGGTGATGATTAAAGCTAAATATTTCCTCTGATTAGGTAAACTGTATGCTGGCTTCTTTCTGGAAGCTCTGTTAACCAAATCACACACAGACCCATATGGCACACTACCACATCTAAAGAGGGATGCTGCTGAGTCCAGTCTCTACGTTCCTGGCTGTGTAAATTGTCTGGATCCATATTAAAGTACACATTCCTCAAAATAGCAAGTACTGTTCGACCAGCATGTGGTACAAGTTGAAAATAATTATAATATCGATGATGATGATAGCTAAAATTTATTCAGCTGTTACGATCTGTTGGGCCCCATTCTAAATTCTTTCCGTATATTAACACATTGAATTCTCATAACTTCTCCCATGACATGGATACTGTTACTATCTCAATTTTACAGATGAAGATGATCAAGTAGAATATATTTAGGTAACTTGCCCGAGTCATACAGCTAATAAACCTCAAAACCAAAATTTAAACACCAGCATTCTTACTTCTGAGTCCATGTTCTTAAACTGTCTTAATTACCTCAGATTGCATTAGTAGAAAATGAGTAGTCATTGTAAGACCTCGAACAAAGGTGTGAGATGAAATTGTTTTTGTTTTTATTTTTGTTTTTTTAAGAAACAAATTGATTAAGCAGTGATGTGAATGGAAGTTACTGGTCAGGACAGATAAGAGGCAAAGCATCCTTCTAGACTGCTACTGAACAGTTTCATAATTGATGTGAAAAGGGTTTCCCCAAAGTAATAACAGTCATGACAGGTGTTATGAAGGTATGTCATAGGAATTTAGAAGAGAGGAGCAATGCCATTGATTTCATGACAAAGATACAGTGTAGATGTGTACAATGCAGTTTTAATAGAGTAGATAAAAGACAACTTCTATCTGGTGTTCTTGCTAAGAAAGAAATTGCTGCCTTGTACTTTCTGGGATTGTGTCGACATAATCAACAAGAAGTGGTTAAGGATAAATAAACTAAAACACAAATTTTTACTTCAAAAAGATTACCAGCATGACATTAGGAATTGCTTTTGTGTTATTAATTTAATATATATCATTTACTAAGCCTAATGTCATAGAAAAGAGTGTTTCCTAAGTATAGGAGATAATTCTGTGTGAATAAAAATTCCAACTGAAGGCACTTGATGAGTTCCCTTGGCTAGAACCCCGTAATGAATATTCAGTCTCTGCAATATCATCATAAACAATCAACTGTCCAAAATTCACTCAAGGCCAAGTTGGTAAAAATTCTTCAACTTTTACTTATTTCTAACAGAAGTGGATTGGCTTCAGGCACTAGATTATGTGTGGAATTTGCTGTGTCTATATGATCTCCAACAAATCTTACATTACCCAGAGGCATTTAGTAGCTACATCAGTCAAGCACAGAAGCAGAACCAGTAGAGAATACACATGAAGGTATTTATTACAAGGAATTGGTTTGCATGATTGTGAGAGCTTGCTAGGCAAGTCTTATATCTGTCGAACAGGTTATCAGGAAGGATAAACTGGAATTCTTCTGCATGGGCTGAAGCTTCTATTTACAGGTGAGATTTATTCTTTTAGTAGGGAAGCCTGGGCCCTATTTTTAAGGCCTTTCAACTTACTGAATCGGGCCCATTTAGATTATTCAGGATAATTTTCCTTAATTAAAGTCAACTGATAATGGACTTCAATCACATCTATAGAATATCTTCACAACAACATCTGGACTAATTAGTGTTTGGTTGGAAAACTGGGAATTGAAGCCTATACAAGCTGACACATCAAAAGGACTATCACATATAGATTATATAATATGTGTATCCGGTCTGATACACAAACACCCAAATTCTGTAGGTAATTTCCTTAGGGTGAGACTTGAATTTTTACCATTGATAAATCCAGGTGCAATGGTACTTTTTCAGGCTGTGAAATTTGGGGTAATCCTTAGGCAACCTATTGCTTCCCATCACTGGAAAATAGTATAGATGTTTTGACCCTAGTTTCTACTCATTCGAATAAGCTCCTTCTCAAAACGCTTTGTGGACCATCTCCCTATGATGAGGATGACCAATTCTCTTGGAGGGGATACAAAGTTCACTCAGAACATTCCCAACAATCTCAAATAAGAAAGAAGTCAATAACTTTACAAAGTGCTTCATAAAGAAATAGTGTTGAGGTGCCTCGGCTAATTACTGAAAATGCTACATCTACCCCTGATAGCTCCAAGTACAGAAAGCGTTACTGCTGCAAGCACTACAGCAGAGTAAGGTCTTCTGATCAAAACATGCTAACTATAATAAAGTTACAGAGCTTCATTGTTATGGGAATGATAAATATTACTGAGAATCTTACTATGTGCCAGGCACTATTCTAGGCTCTGGGGATGCATTAGTGAAAGAAAAAAAAAAAAAATCAAGATTCCCTGCCCTTATGGAGCTTACATTCTAGCAATGTGGAGAGGCAGTTGCATAACATAAACAATAAATATTGTAATTTACAACAAGTTAGAATGTGATGTGTTGTGGGAAAAAAACTGATCAGGGTAAAGAGGTGCAATGTGACAGGGTCTATAGCAATTTGAAATGAGGCAGGTCAAATTTGCCAAGGTAATATTTGAGCAAAAACATGGAGGATTCAAGAAGTAAGTCACACAGCTATCTGGGGAAAGAGGGTTATAACCAAGGGAACTTAAAGTGTGTTTGAGAAACAGTAAAAAGACTATAAGGCTCGAACAGAAAAAGCAAAGGAAGAGATGTAGGAATGAAATCAGAGGGAAAATAGGGGGCCAGATTGTGATGCCCTTTTAGGTGACTACGTCTTTCATTCAGACATAAAGGAGGAGCCATTGGATAGTTTTGAGCACAGCAGTACTATGATTGGACTTATATTTTAATGACATCATTGAGGATGTTGTTTTGAAAGAATACTGTAAGGGAGCAAAATTGTAAATGGGAAAAGCAGTTCAAGCTACCACAATAATGCGAGTGAGTGATGACGGTGGACTACCAGGAAGATGGTGGTGGTGGAGGAGGAGAGAAGTACTTGTATTCTGCTTACATTATAAAGGTAGTGGCAATATGATTTTGTATTATCCTCATATGATCATGAGATTGGTCACCTGGTGTCAGATGAACTCTAAATGTCTTTCAAATATATGTCGTCTTGTTGGATTTCCTTGTAAAATCTATGCTATGTACTTTTGAAACCCCAATTTAGTACTGTATACTTTTGCTGCCTGATATAGTCTGCAGATTAGAGACCACGTAAAGACTCTTTTGTTGTATTATTAAAGGGTTTGGACTGCATTTATAATAGCAGCTGCTTCTTTAATAATTTGTACTATGTAGTGTTGAAGATTCATTGGTTCTTTGTTTTATTTCCCTCACCCTTGGATCATCATAAATATCAAAATTTTATTGTCTGAGGGGTACAGAGACCCAGTTTTACAAGATGAGAAGAGTTCTGAAGATGAATGGTGGTGAGGGCTGCACATCATGAATGTATTTGATACCACTGAACTGTACACTTAAAAATGGTTAACACGGTGAACTTTATGCTTTGTGTATTTTACCACCATAAAAAAAATTATAATTTTTAAAATTGAGGCCCAAGAAACAAGGTACTGATATAAAAATGCTTTAAAAGGGCTTGGGATCTTCCATTTAAGCATATAGTTTATGTATTTGTTCCACGAATTGAGGTCATATTCAATCCCTTACCAGTGATTCATGATGCTCAAGGCCCACAGGGCAGTATCCACTTTCCTCTATATTTTATTTTATTTTTCAACATCTCAAGCTCACTGCTAAGAATATATGCCTGATAACATTAAAATAAGCAAAATATGAATAGACTTTTCAGTCAAACAATGTTTTACTGATACTAAAAACCATTGGGGGCTCATTCCATTGTGAGTGAATGATGTATTTTACTACAGAAATTTATAAAGCTTTAATATGTTATTATTGTGAATGATGAAACTTAGGATTGATTGGTAGAATGCATAATTTAATGATATTTCATGCCTGATAGCTCCATTCCAAAAAGAAAGATACATGTATTTTTCTTTCATTTCACATGTAATAGTGCTATTTTAAGTAGAAAATGTCTTATGAACATATAATAATTAAGGCAAAAATATTCCTCAACCCACAATTCCTACTACCAGTTCCACCTTAATTTAGCTTAATTTTGCTTAATTACTACTACATTTTCCTGTCCCTTATTATTCTTTTCTGCTATTCTTCAGTTCTTGGCAACTTTTGGTATGCTATTTCTTCTAAACTATTCAGCTATTTTCCCTGACCTAGTGAAATACATTTTTACAAGGACTTTGTGAACAATCTCAAACTTTGGCAAATGGTCAGAAAACTATCCAATTTTACTGTCCAAGAAGCAAGAAATACCTCTTAGTGCCTGTTACCAACTAGAATACCTTGAGAAATAAATGTCATTGGCAAGACATTACTAAGACATGCCACTTCTCTTCCTCATAGAAAATAGTAGTAAAATAAATAAATTTGAAATAAGAAAGAAATTATCTGAGTAAATTTTATTTTTTCCCTGTTAAAGTCATCTCTATAGCAATGTATTGAGAAACATATCTAAATGTCATTCACCAGAGGGCACATTTTGAAGTTGTGGGACTCCTGGATTCTGCCCAGGTATTTTCCATATCTCAGGAGAGCAGCAGGTGCCTGTGGGTACCAAGTGAGGAATACATGGACCATGAGCAATGGAGGATTTCAAGCCAATGCAGTCAGAGGCCAAGAAGGAGAGAGATGTTACTAGGGGCTAGCTCTGACTTACAGAAGTCCCAAGGCAAGCACATAAATAAATTGTAAAGTGCATATTTGCTTACAGATAGCATTTTAAGATATTTTAAGATATTTACAAAATTATGGTATAAAAGGGAAACACAACAATAATTAAGTTCCTGTATAGTTTCTTTAAGTGACATATTAAAAAGTCAACTCATATTTACTTTTTCAATGATTTTTCCTTTTCTTACCAAAAACGGTCTGTGTATGTAGAGATTATTTTTGCAAAGAATTATGCAATAAACTTATCCTCCATACAAATGTATAGGCTAATTATTATTTGGGTTTCTTCTGGTGTCCTTAAACCTTTGTTAAAAAAAAATTAAATGATGTGTTTAAGAAAACTTCGTTAACGATGTTATTTAGAAGATTCACTCATACCAAAACCATAAATTTAACTTGTCTTAGCAAAGCAATAGATTTCTTTCTTCCACAGAAAATATTTTGTTATTATGGAAGAGAAGCAGCAGTCAGGATCACAGAGGGGGCTCCTTCCTACATTAATGCCAGCTTGGTAACTTGGCAGGCAGCCTCGGCTAAGAAATACAACCGTCCTTCTGCCATTTGTTAAATCTGCATAATTAAGAGCCAATTATACATGGTATTGTTTTGTAGCAGGCTCCTCAGCTGGCTTTCCCTTACTGTGGTTTCATGCCAATTTCTCATTTTGATTACCAAAAAATACTTTGACCTTTCGTCATTCTAATGGGGAGGTTAAAAGGAAAGTATATCTATCAGAATGATACATCATTATTAAAATCGGAAAATTTTCTCATGAGGGAAATATATTTAAAGTATATTTTCATTAATTCCTTTGATGTACACAGTAATAAATAATGACTTAGAGTGACTTTAGGTGTTACTACTAGCGTGTATTTGGAAGGGAAGGGGTATGATACTTATGCTCAGCCAACAGCTTTTGATTAAAAATATAAAGCTACTTGAGAAGTTTGGTATTACCAAGTGCTCTCAATTTTCCTTTTGTTTTAAGTATGTATTATGTGATCATTCCTTTAATATTTCTCACTGATCATCCCGTCAATCCACACTATGATCACAGTGTGATCACAGGAGGTTTCTGAATGTAACAACAGTTTATCTGGACAACCAGTTGCATGACATATTAGACCAGTCAATCACGTGAGAATTAGCAAGATGCTGTGTTAACTTTAAATTTCACAAATTTACATCTCACTACATTGACAATTAGAATCAGACAGCAGTTCTCGCTACAAGCTGCTCCTGACAATGTTTCTGAAATGTTGATAGAATCTACAATATGCTCTGGGTTAATACCTAGCTTCTGCACAGTTCTACATGAAGACATTGGCAGACTTATGAGAAATTTATGAGCTAATAAACACTGGCTTCCAATGAAAATTTTTGAAAAAAATAGGAATCCTCTATGTTAAAAAAGGGTTTTTAAAGAAAGCTTCACTTAATTAGAATTGTCATTGGTAAGTTCTATTTCAATTAAGAGATCTTATTGGTGAAAAAAAAGTATGTCTGTTTGATATTCATGCTGCAACCTATATATACTATTTTTTGAATTTTCAACAGGTGATGCACAGAGTAATATTGTGAACATTAATAAGTGAGTAACCACTTTTCATGGTATAATATGCAACACTATAAAGTAACCTTAAATTCTTCATAGGATTCTGTAAAAATGGCCTTAAACTGATTTCTGCTGAAAAGTGGAATATTTTGCATCACATATGTCTAAAATTTGTACTAAAACCTAGCAGGAATGGGTTACTTCCTATCTCTTGAAATTTTTCTGTGCTTTTTTTTTTTTCTCATACA
The DNA here is from genome assembly GCF_027409185.1 of Cynocephalus volans. NCBI lineage: Eukaryota > Metazoa > Chordata > Mammalia > Dermoptera > Cynocephalidae > Cynocephalus > Cynocephalus volans. The sequence goes on from NC_084460.1 coordinate 158,885,842, forward strand.
ATATAGAGTTGCTACAATAAATCTAGCCTTTATATCCACTCAGATTTAAGTGCAGCAGGAAACAGCTTATTTTTCAGAAAATTCAGTAAAAGTATCACCATGCTTTGGCTTTGGTTGGTGACATACTCATCTGGGAGGTACTCAATGTGGCCAGGGAATGCAAACCTGATGGCCAGACCTGAATCAGGTGCTCACCCCTATACTCAGAGACATGAGAATCATTACAGAAAATAGGAGAAATGAATGTGGTACAAACAATCAGGAGTTTTCTCAAATCATTTGAAGGACTTGACATATATTGAATCTCAAGGATATTTATTTGCAAGTTGGTGATCAATCTATAGTAAATTGCATAAAGTTAGTAGACTCAGTCACTTATACAAACTGTACCCTTTCAGCACCAGTCACTAAATGGTAGCTCTTTTCAAATGTTTGATCTGAATTTAAACATTTCTTATTAGACCAGTGTATCTAATGGATGCCTGTACTATTTTAGATAACTGGCAAAAGTAGAAGTGGACTTTGATGCCTAAATTACTCAAGAACACAATTAAACCGGGGTAATAATGATTAAATGCAGATTCTCATATACAAACTACTAATGCTCCAATCTTCATTAGATAAGCCATACAACTTAGAATAATTTTAAGAATGACTGAAATGATTACAGTGGTAATTTACCCTTGGGAAATAAAGTTCATACCATTACATGTGATCCTTGCAGTGATCCCATGAGGTAAACTGAGAACATTTTTCTATTCAAGAGTAATCCAGGGATCATAGAAGCCAAGTGACTTACTAGGATTGTGTAGCTAAAAAGTGTTAGATTTGGGGCAATAAGCTACATCTTAAGCTACATCTTATGATGCTAAATCAAGTATTTTGCCAATACTCTACTTTTTCTTTCACAATAATATCAATTTTAGTTAAGTAATGTGGGGAATATTATTTCTTCCAAAAATTTTTCTTATTTTAAATTCCAATTTAATCATGCGTTAATGTCTTATCTTCATTCCAAAGAAGTGAATGGCACATAATCTATATTTAATAACTATTTTTCAATAGAGGAATGTATGAAATTTTTTAAAATTGTGGTGACTACTTTCTGTGCAAACTCAACAACCAAAAACAACAAAGTAGAATACGAGAAGAAATTGGTATTTGTAAGTAAATGTAGGCAGCAAAACTACATATTAAACACAATATAAACAGAGTGGAGCTGGTTCATGAATAAGCAGAATTATGCAATAAAATGGAGAGGCTATGGTAAAGATGACGTCTGAAACCTGGTAAAAAGATGTTGTATATCATACAGTGTTGATAAAAGGTGTTTTATATCTTAAAAAATTAAAGCTGATTCTTACTTCACATTTCAAGTGGTCCAAAACTTATATAATTGCAAAGAAACAGTTAAATAGCCAGAAGAAATACATGAGAATGTTTAATAACTTGAAATACAGATTGCATTTCTGAGACAGAAATAAAAAAAAAAAACCCAGAAGTATTAAAAGAAGTTACGAAGATGTGCGACAATATAAGAAATAAAAATTTCTGCATAAAATGTAGCATTAAGAAAACACAAAGGACAAATTAGAAAATATTTGCAGCATATATTATAGAAAATGATCATACATGTGTTACATATTATATGTGAATATTATAATAATAGATGATACCTTTTGGAAATATATAAATTAATACCTTTAAAAACCAAAAAGTTCAACCAAAATGGAACATTTTACAGTCTGCATGACTAGACCGATCATAGGAAAACATGAAAAGTGTTCAACTTTACTAATAATCCACAAAATTACCTCAATGAGATTCCATTTTTCAATTATAATGTGACTAAAATTTTAGTGTTGCTAACAGGAGTAGTGAGATAAAGCTCTCAAAGACTTGGTAGAAATGTAAAAGGCATATACCTTTTCCTTTTTTGGAGATAAAACTATAAATATGCTCATATATTTGCAAAAGTACTTATGTACAAATATGTTTATCCTAGCTTTGTCTATTAACTGGAAATAAGTATTGGTTACAAAAACTGGTATATTCATATGAAGGACCACTGTAAAAATAAATGAAATAAACAGATATGGAGCATAATCCACAAAGTATTGTTAAAAGATTAAAAGGTAAATTTAGAAATTGTGCTTATATTCACTAACTGGCTTTAAAAAGTAAATGAGGAGTTGCAGGCAATTGGCAACAGCTATCATATCTGTGGCTATCTAGATTATTTGTTTATAATGTTTTATTTTTTAAAGTTTTATTGTATGCATATATTATTTTTTAAACTAAGCAGAACTATTTTTTAAAACAAATTATTCAGGGGAGAAAATGGACTCATATTCCTTTAACTGTACTCTTAAAACTCTGGGCCAAGAACCTAGTTTACCCTTAGTTCCATCCTAAACATTCCTTTGAATAATTCTAAAAGTGTGATAAAGAATCAATGCTAGGTTTAAATTGCTGATGGCACAAGCTACTTGGACTATATGCGTGTTTGATTTTTTTCCTTCCAATGCATCCTTAGACAGATCTCCAGCCTGAACTGAATCCTGCAAACAAGACCACATGGTCTCATTACCGAATGCCCAGTTGGTTTCTAAAGAAGGATCTGTAACTGGTGTGCCAGCTTCCACTACTCCGCTTCAGTTCCCACTGCTCATCAATAAACCATGATGTGCTACACAGAACCTTGTGCCTTGGGGCTGGGCTGTCAATGATGGTGGACGATAAAAAATTATATGTGTTCACCAAATCATTGCAGAGAAAGTGCAGGGATAAAGCTCAAAAAAAGAATTTTCCCAGAGGACTATTCCTAACTTAAAAGCAGCAACAAAATAAGCAGAGAGAGAGAGAGAGAGAGAGAGAAAGTTCCACCTGTGAATATAAAAATATACACACAGTTAGTTTTACATGGTGGTAGTAAAAACAAATATTTTGGTTTCTACATGCAGTTCGCAGCATTTCCCCACTTCTTGAAATTGAACAGCATATAGAAGTGGTGTGCTCTTTGAACAAATTCACAACCAGATGATGCTTTCCATCTCTAAGTATATGATCATGGTACTATTAGAACTTCTTAATTGTAAGACACTTAGAAAGTAAAGGAATCTATAGGCGTCCTGATCAATATCCTGTTTATCAAACCCAATAGTTTAGTTTCCTTGTTTATCAAGGAATTGACATATAATTATAAACTTGATTATACTTTACTACTTAGATATAGAAATAGTGTAATTTTCCACTTACTATTTTTAGTGTTATATCTTCTCTATTCAGCTGTTATCCCTAGGTTTTTCAGTCATTGTATCATTACGTCTTTGGTCCAGCTCATCTCCACTTAAAGTATTTCTCAAAAGGAAATTAGAAAATGTTTTCTGATTTGACAGATGAATTGACTACCCTATAATCAAATTGAATTGCTGTCAGATAGCTAAACTGTACTGACTAAAGGAAAAATATGCAAGAAGTGAATAATTTTTCTTTATAATTAAGTAATTCCAATAGAATGCTATTTTATTTTATACATTCAATAAGCATTTATTGGTCTCTTATTATGTAACAATGTGAAAAATAAAAGGGCTACTAGAATAAAGAGATTTCTGTACTTGCAGAGTTTGCTTTATAGTCAATGGATATTTACGTTACTCAAAACTATGATCCAATGTGTTATTTTTACAGTAGCTTTAGGTAGAGAATGCTTTGGATTCACTGTGAAACAACAGTCTGTTGCATGTGGGGTTAGGAAAGCTAGGAACGTTAAGCAGAGCTAGGCAGGGTAAATGGAATTCAGTCAGGGACAGAAGTTGAAAGGCATTTTAAGTGAAGTACGAATAGCAAGGCTGAAGAATGGTTAAGTAGTTATTGCTAGGTCTAAGGGAGTTTATGAGTCAGTGACTGTCTGGAAAGTTTGACTGTAGCTAGATGTAGGCCTTTCGGACCTAACTAAGAAACTGCCAATTAATTTTGGAGACATTTAGAACTGTAAATTAAGAAGTGAATTACTTGGTGGGCACTTGTTAATTCTAGAAGCAGAGTCAATGATAGCTTATGGTTAGAGAGCTGGACTCAAGGTTGAAAATGAAGACGTGGCTTTATTCATGGAGGTAAAGTAAACCTTATTTTTGTAAGTCATTTTTATAAGTCAATTTGGTTAAGACCTGGGATTCTGGGTCAAGTTCTGACTCTGACATTTTCCATCTGTGCAAACTTGACTGTTTTCTAAACTCCTGAAGCCTTGTTTCTTCACTCATTAAAAAAAAGAAATAACATCTGGACCTACCTTTTAGGGTACTGTTAGAAGTAATAAGGTAATACATGGAAAATGCTAGGCACAGTTCTTGCCATATGTACTACATCCTCCACTGCAGCAGAGAAGAGAGACTGGCCTTCCCCAGCATTGTTATTAATTGGGAAAGACAAAACAACTCCAGATAGGTATATTCTGTCATCTTTGACAAAAATATTTGACTCACTAAAAACATTTAGCAAAGAAAACAAGTCTTATCTTTGGAAAAATTTTCTTTTCTATACATTAATATACCTGACTTTTAGTGTTTTTGTTTGTTTTATTTTTCTGGTGGCTGGCTGGTACAAGGATCAAATCCTGAATAAGATGTTACCAGCACCACACTCTAACAAACTGAGCTAACTGGCCAGCCCATTTGTTTTAATTCAAAGGAGTAGATACAATTCAATACAGGAACAATTACTTTACCTCTCAAATACCCCATCAACTTTGATACAGACTGCTTATCTTTCTCTCTACAAATAGTGTCCTATTTATTTTTCTTTGTAGAAGTGACTTAGCAAGCAATAAAGCAAGCTGAAAATAAAATGGATCTTTTAAAATCTGCCTTATGCATTGTGCATAGTGACCTGGTGCCACTTGGTGTTTGAGACGTCAATGTAGTCTCCTATCTTTGTTTGTGAACCACATGCACCATTGGCAAAGGGAGTCAATGTGTTCTTTGAGAGGCACTCATGTGTATACCCACGCAGAGCTGTACTTAAGGCTATATTTTCACCCTTGCCTTTGGAGCAGCAGCTGTCACAGAATTCAGCTACAGAAAACGGGGAGGTGGTGATTATTTTATTCTTCTTACATGCTTTTGTGCTAAATAAACAGATTGCAAATATCAATTGTTATAGGTAAAACACATTTCAGCCCTAACATAAATGTTCAAGGAATTTACTTTTAAAAGCTTACTTTTGAAAAGCTAAAAGGGAATTTATTTTCTGAATGTTATTCAGCCTAGTTACAGGACTGATAAGAAGTACATTATTTTAAAACTTGTCTTTTTCATTTTTTTTTTTTAATTCAATGGAAATACCAGTAGCTAAAAAAAAAATAAAACTGCCTATGGAAAAGATGCCCTTATGAATTAATGCTAAAACCAGAAAGAGGCTGATATCTACATCAAGGGAGAATATTTTAAGAATTCATGAATTTCCCTTTACTTATTCATTTGTAAAGGTTAAAAGTGAGTTGTTTTACGCAATACTTTATGCTTTGATCAGTCTCAAGTGACTGTTGACTGATCTCATCTCTCTTATGTGAAATGCAACCCAGAAAAACAAAGGAAAAAAAAACTTCTATTGAAAAGATATGTAACTATATAACTGTGGTCAATTTGAAATATATATATATATATATTGAAATATCTATATATATATATATAGATATATATAGATATATCTGAAATTGTTTTTGAGATGTAAAATACCATTTTACTTACTGGTGACCTTACATGATCTCAAATGACCATCATCTGAGATGATGACACAGCATGATGGAACAAGCATTAAGAAAGATTATAAAGATTTTAATTCTAGTCCTGGGTTTGCCATTTTTGATTAGTATTACATGTTGTAAAGCAATATTCATTCAAAAAATGTTTGATCTGAATCCACTATGTGTGGGCAAGCTTTAGATGCCAGGGAACAAAACAATTAAAGTCTCTATCTCATCGGTCTTAAATTTTAATAAGGGAAACAAAAACAAATTGCTCGAGTCAAGAAACTTCAGATGGTGATAAAGGCTGTGCAGACAGCCAAGTAAGGAATGACTGGTGGGTGCTACTTAGAGTGGGTGTTTAGACAGCCTCTCTAAGGAGCAGTTATTTGATCATGTCCTTGGCTACATCACTGAACTCAATGAGACAGCTCCTTAAGGAGTAAAATGAACAAAAGAGCAATTGTCGGGCATAGCACATAAAATATATTTAAAGATAGAATATGATGATATATAGGTTAAAACCTAGTTCAGTATATTTAAGAAATTATTTAATATATAGTATTAAAAAATAAATATGTAAAGAGCTATTAGAAATAAATCACCATACTATTAAGTAGACAAACACATTTTTAGAGGAAGAAGTGCATTTATTTGACAGATTGTTAATTCCTTTTGTCATTTTCTGTTATAAGCCTTTAGACCGATGCGTTAAATATCACATAATGGTCTCCCTTCTCTAATCTTGGTTACAAATGCGAGCTCTGGATTCAGAGAACAGAGATTGAAATAAAAGTGTTGCCGATTATTATCTGTGCATCCTGTCTGTCTGTGCAACAGTTAGAGGATTCCTTTAACTCCAGCTTTTCAAAAGTTTAGCACTTAGTTAGAACTTGCATTCAGATTGCTCTGATACTCAAAATTAGTGTTAAATAAAAATTTTAATGTCGCTATTGTCAAACTTTTTATTAGTGGAGATCCAACTCTATGCTCCCTGATAATGACAGGGTATAATGTGACTGAGCTTGATACAATGTGGTTCTGCTATGTGGAAGCATTGAACTCAAATTATACTTTTTCCTAAACTTGCTTTCCAAATCTGTCTGATACGGACTACAAAACGTCCATCATCAACACCCCCCGTCCACTCCCAATGCACATCCTCCACATGGCGGCCGAGCTAATACTTTTAAAACGTTAAATTGGATTGAGTCCCACTGGATGATATAGCATATCAACTGACCCTTGCCAGTCTTGAACCTTATTCACTTTTCAAAATGGTCTATAGTTTTATTTTTTACATCTTTGAAAACACCCAAGTCTTTTCCAAGTCAGGGCCTTTGTACATGATGTGTCTTCTGCTGAAATATTCAGACAGTTGTCTCTTCATTCCCCAGATCTCAGCTTAAATATCACTGTCTCAGAATAGGCTTTATTTCCTGATACTACCCACCCATCCCCAAATGCATTCCTTGTTACATGACTATCTGTGTCTTGTTTGCTTCCAGCACAGTTTGCAATTTTTTTTTTTTTTTTTTTTTGTCCTTTTGGTTTCTTGTCAGATTCCTGTCCTCCCCATCTGACTGTCAGCTTCTTTGGACTTTGGGCGAAAGATCATCTTATTCTTTTCTGTGATTTTACCCTAAGGAAATAGCCTATATTTGGGATCCAATAAATATTTGTTACATGACAGAATGAATGAATGAATGGTTATTATACAATATAGATATCATAAACATACTTTTCCTTGCATTTGGCAAATTGATACTCAAAACAGTGTTATTTTCCTTCTCTCAAAATTTCTATTTTAAAAAAGATGGTGCACGGTGCTCTTTCTTTGTCTTAAAGTAGAAATGTGGGGGAGAGTCATGCACATATCCCTCTACCGCATCGGGCCTTTTCTCTCTCCCTACGTTCTACCTCCACATTATTTTCCTTCCTTTTTATCTATCTCTGTTTTCTTTCTCATTAATCCTGTTTCCTACCATGGTGTAAACAAAGCTTATGTGTATTCTTTCTTTTATTGCAACTAGAAGCACTGTCTTTACCATTGCCTTTTTTGTTTTGGTTCTAGGATAGATTCTTTAAGACCTTCAAAGACATCATGAGATGTGGTTTCTGAATGTTCAGGATTCTGTTTCCTTCAGGATTGTATTCACTATATTGCTTAGCACAATGACTAAAATATATTAGGAATTCAGTATTTTTATTTGGATTAGAAGGTATCAAGTCTATTAATAAAAATAAAAGTCTAAATATTTGCATCAATATACTAGATAAAATAGTGATCTGAAGAAAAAATTTTAAAAGACTGAAATTTCAGATTATGGAAAGTTCTCCAGCAGTGATAGTCCAGGTTGGACTATTTCATCATTTTTATATATGAGGGTACTTCAAAAAGTTCATGGAAAGATTCATATTATATTTTAATTCTATTTTTCCATGAGCTTCTTGAAGTACCTTCATATTAATGGTAGAAAAAAAGTGTATGAAATGTTTCTGACTTCCAGTCAAGAAAGGAATAGATGGTCCCCAGCATCACTCTCTCCCACAAATCAACCAATTTACAACTATTAAAAAGCAGTGACAGCCAAGCTGGAGCCACTAGAGCTCAGAGGAAGAAAAGGAGAGACCTATGGAGTTCATGAAGGCAGGAGAAGCCACGATGAGAGAAAAAAAGAACCACTCCCACCATTTCAAGCCCCAGCCATTTTAAGGCTGTCCCTGGTGAGCTCACAGGGCAAGAGGTGGCAAAAGCTGCAGCTGTACCCTTCGGATGAAGTTGCTTGGAGGCTGCAGGGGAGAAGAGGGCCTTGGTGACCTCCAGGCCAGCAGGACCAATAACAAGGTTCCCGTGGACCCACATAAGAGTTAGAAGCCATAGATAACTGAAAAAAAGGAGCCACTCAGAGGCTGTTGAGTCATCACAAGTTGCGTGGCCCACCCCATGGGAAGTGTTTGGAGCATGGGCGGTAGGGGAGACGGGCCCACTGGGGGAATACTGGGGCACAGCATGGACAGCTGATCTGCCCTCCAGCTAACACTGGCCCACTCAGTGGAGACTGGTCAGGAATATAGAACTGCAGGGGGTGGAGTTTGCTGAAAAGATTCAGGCCCAGACCAGAGTTTCCACACAACCCAGGTGTACCAGAACTCACAAGACCCAGAAGTACCTATAAAGTCAACCATTAAAACCTGAGCTGCACAAAAACCTTCCCCAGAGAATCAGCAGCAAAGCAGCAATTTAGCTGAACCACAGAGCTCAAGCACTGGTTCCTTTAGGAAGTTCCCCCATTTTAGAAGTAACCAAAGGACAATAAATTAGTTCCAGTGCAGAGTTTAAGTGGTGGGAACAGCAAATAATCCAACACAGAACTGAAAGAAAAAACAAGATACTCACATATCAGAGACAAAGTTTGTTACTTACCAATAAAGGTCTAACACCACTAAAGAACACCTATAAAACCTAGAAGGACCAGAAGCCCCCCTGAGCTCCCAAGCTCCCAAGCCAGGAAGTGGGGAGTGCCAAGGGCCACAGCCATGCCCCCCAGCAACCACCAGTTAACCACTAGAAGTGCCCCATGCTCTCCAGCCAGGTCAGTGGGGGGACCCTCAGCCATGCCCCCTCCTGACATCCACAACCAGTCCAACAACAACCACCGAGCTGCCACAGGAAGCGCCTCAGGCTCCTAAGTTGGGGTGGTGTAGGGCCGAGAGCTTCAGGACCAACCCCCTGATATCTTCATCCAGCCTAGCAATGACTGATCTGCTGCTGGAAGCCCCCTGGTCTCTCCTGCAGGAATGAGGGGTGTGCCACGGGCCTTGACCATGACCCCCTCCTGCCTCCTCCTCCCTCCCTATTTCTCTCCCCCTTTTCCTCTCCCCCTCCTCGCCCTGCAACAACATCTTAGAATGTAAAAACATAATTATGTTAATAAATAAATATATATTTTTAAAAGGCATGCTTTTAAAAAATTGGTCAGTGATATTACAGAGAAAACTAAAAATATTGAAGTTCAGTATGATTTTCCCTACAAATCTATACTGCAGATTATCTAACTAGATAGAGATTTTTCCCTCTACTTTTTTTTTTTTTTTTAGATAATTATAGAAAACTGAAAGGCTCCTTGCCTTTCTATATAGTATTTGAGGGAAGGATTTAAAATTCCTTAGTTTGAGTTACTGTCCTTCTATATAAAATATATATTTTTAGAGAAGTAGCAACATCTTTGTGTTATCTCTGGAGCGAAGTGTCCTCTTCAGGGGCTGGAGGACAACTATTAAAACCTCTAGAAGCTCCTAGTCTTCTCTGTCAGAGACCCGAGGTCAGTCATGGGCACGGGGTGTTCTGAGTGATGACGTAGGCTTCATCTATAACCACTGCCTGATTAACATCCTAGAAGCTTATTCAATGTGTTAGGATCCTGACATTTTCAGAAAGAAATATTCCAAGATTATCATGTAAGAAAACAATGACCTTTGGATTCCCTTTTATTTATTAAAAGAGGCTTTGGGCTATAAAGCCAATAATCATCAGTTAAGAAAAAGATGTGGACATCATAGTTTAGGTGTCCACCTGCAGCTTGACTCACTGAGCTGACCTCTGGATTCCACAGAAAGTTATTTGGAACACAGTCACCTCTAATGCATCTGCAGAATTGTTGTTTTTCTTTTCTTTTTTTTTTTTTTCTTCCCTGCTTGATAAATCTAATTAAAGTTCTTTATGAATAAGTGCCAAAGATGTCATGGAATATCAAGAATCTTATTACCCAAACAGAAAGAGATATAACCAAGGAACTAAACTAAAATTAACAAATATATGAGTATAGCCCTTACTTTTAAGCATGGTACATACTCATTTAAGCTGCACATAATTTCCGTGAGTTAAGTATTATCATCCCCATTTTAAAGATGAGGAAACTGAGGTTCAGAGAGTTTAAATAACTTGCCCAAAATAACATAGCTAGTAAGTGACATAATTAGGATTTGAAGGGAGCAGGTTGACTCAAGAGTTCTCTAAACCACTATACCAAATTAGAGAACAGAGTCTAATAACAAAACCTTATTTGTTAATTTAAGAATTGATGTCAAAATTTATAGTTTTTTTGTGCATGCTTCATTGTTGGTTTGAACACTGAAGATAAACATGTTGAAGAAAATGGAAATTGGATTTCTTTCATTTTCTCTATCACTCCCAAATAACTTTCAAGTTTTTCTCTGAAATAACATTTGTTTTCTTAGAAACAAACAGTCCTGGGAATTATGTGGGCATGTACTACTTAAAGACATTAAAATTTTTCTTCATATCTTCTCTTTGGAGTTATTTCTGTTAACCTATTGCCATGTCCTCTGGATGATAGAAGCTTTATTGTATGTAAATATCACCTTGAGCACAAATATCAATATTATTTTCATTTCAAGGTTTATTAGTTTGTGCTATTTGTTTATTCATCTCACAAATAACTCATTTGTGTATCACAAAATACCATTTATTGAACATCTATCGAACAGTGCACTAAACACTGTCCTAGATGCTAGGAATAAAGAAAAAAAGAAAGAAAAGTTATGCAAGCTCTGATCTTATGAACCTCATATTTCTATCTAAGAAAATAGCACTCAATATGTATTCAAATAAATATACAAAATGAGTTCAGATTATGAAAGATGCTAGAAAAAAATGACAAGAAATATGTGAGAAAACTTAGCTGGGGACCAACGCTATCATAATTAGATGGAATTAGACAACGGTTTTAGAGAAGAACTTTGTAGTGCAGCAACATTTCTGCTGAGACCTAAAGATGAGCCAGAGCCAGTTCAGCAGAGACAGTAGTGAGTTCCAGACAAAGAGAATGCTGTGTACAGAGGCAGCAATGAGCCTGGGTATTGTTTGAAGAGTAAGGCCAATGTTTGATTGTTGCTGTGAACAAAGTGACAGGTGCAAATTGTAGTTTAAGGCAAAGATATAAAGGATGTCGCAGGCCATGATAAGGGATTTTCATTTTATTCTCAATATAATGGAAAGTCATTTAAAGTTATAAGCTCAGAAGCTACGTCCAATTTTTATTTTTAAGCAATCATTGTGGTTGCTCTCTGGAGAATATATTATAGAGGAAGACCAGCAGAAAAGCAACTCATCTAGTTAGGAGGCTATTGCAGTGGGCAGGCGAGAGATGAGCAGTGATTGAGGGATGATCGATGGTGCCATTAAGAGAAGTAGTGACATATTTTGTTGATGGAACCAACAATACCTGGTGATTAAATGGATGTGTGGAATGCAGAAAGCAGGGGCCGGGGCAGGGAATCAAGAATGACTCCAAAGTTTTGGGTTGGCAAGATGAGATAGAAGACGGTATTCTTTAGTGAGATTTGGCACGTGTGTGTATTGGTGGTGAGCATGCAACTCGAGATTTCCTTTTAGGGGATATAAACTTGAGAGACCAATTAGTCATCAAAGTGTATAGAGCAAATATTTATGTGTGATTCTGTAGTTCCCTTTGAAACATAATATAAGTCTTTATAGTTTACTTTATCTTTGTTTAAAGGTTCTTATGAGCTTTTTAATGTTTAAGCATTGAGTGCCTGTATCTCTGAATTGTCTAAATTCTCTAAAAATATCTTTTATAACTAAAGATAAATACTTAACTTTACCACTTATAATCATTATTTCTTGAATATTAAATATCAAAATACTCCTATAAGTGTTTCCTACCTGCCATAATATTGTCTTTGAAATGTTATTATTGGTATTTATTAGATGTAGTTGAAAACTCAACATAATAAGCTTGCCTGCAAAATTCAAAACACATAAGTAGACAAAGTGTTGCCTCGCATTCACTGTGTATCACATTGGAAAAAAAGGACTGGCATTCTGGTTTCTGGTTTAGCAGGTGAGGAGCTTTAGAAGTTGCCACTATGACCTAAAAACAAGTAAAAAGCTGAATAAATTAAAAAATCAACAGCACTTCTTAGATCCATCAGAGAAGTGAGGTCACAAGGCAAACTACTGACCCCAAACTGGAGAGATAGACAGAGAGATACAGAGAATCACAACTTATCAGAGCAAAAACCTCTCAGAGAACCATTGCCTGGATAGGAAGTTCTGAACTGTAATTGATGAATTGCTGGAGACTCAGTGTTCAAAACTCTGGGAATTAAACACTCCAAGAGGACCCAGTGTTTGGGAGCCTCCACACTTTTATAAGTTTTGCCTCCAAGAGTTCTATGAGTTCCTCATTGTAGAATATCTCCCTTGTGCTTCCTGCAGGGGGAGGAGAAAAGGGACCATTTGAAATATGCCAGAGCATTCTGTTCTTCTTAACAAGGCCTGTGCTCAGGAGAAACTTTCACTAGTGCATACCCTGCCTGGGTTTTATCAGAGCCTAATCAAACTGAAGGAAAGAAAATACCCAACTCCAGCCTCCTGTAGTCATCCTATCCCACCTGAGAAAGGAAAAAAAAATTGAGAAGCACTGGTGAAATTCACAACCCAGGGGTGCAGGCTTATTAAAAGTCTGAGAACTAATTGTAGGACTATAAAACACTTCTCCTCCCCACACATCTTACCATCACGCCACTAAAAGCTAAGTTACCTCAGTCCTTTTCATCCAGTATGTCATGTCTGATTTTAACAAAAATTACAAGACATACTAAAAGGCAAAAAACACAGTTTGAATCGATTGAACCAGCATCAGAACCAGAATTCTGGTTCTGATATATGACATAAATGTTGAAATTATTAGACCAGGAATATAAAACAACTATGATTAATATGCTAAGGACTCCAATGGAAAAAGTACAGATGGATAATATAAGCAGAAAAGTGAAAATGCTAAGAAGGTATCAAAAAGAAATACTTGAGATCAAAAACAGCGAAATGAAGAATGCCTTTGATGGGTTCATCAGTAGACTAGACATGGCTGAGGAAACACTCTCTGACCTTGAGGGTATGACAGTAAAAACTTCCCAAACTGAAAAGCAGTAAGAAACACTGCTGGAAAAAAAAAAAAAAAAAGAAAGAAAAGAACAGAATATCCAAGAGCTGTGGAACAACTAAAAAAGTTATAACATTTGTGCAGTGGGGATACCAGAAGAAGAAAGAGTGAAATGTTGTACATCATAAATGAATACAATATTTGTCATTTAAAAAATAAGAAGAAAAAAGAAAGGAAGAGCACTGAAGAATGAATAAGTGAAGGTAAAGTTAAAATTTTTATTTTTGTTGTTCTTAGTTGATCTGATTATCCAAAATGACAGCAGCAACGTATTTGATTATGTATGCTTATATATAAGTGAAATGAATGAAAGCAATAATACAAGGAACAGGAAGGAGAAATTAGGACCATTTTATTATAAAGTACTTGCACTATCTGTAAAGCAGTGTAGTGTTATTTGAAAGTGGAAATGGATATCATACATCACAAACTCTGGGCAACCACTAAAAAAGCCAAAAAAATAATAATAATAAAATAAAATAAAAAGAAAAGTCTAACTAATTTGCTAAGAAAGAAGAGAAAATTGAATCATATAAAATGCTCTATTGAAACCACAAAATTATAACATCAAAAGGCTATAATGCATATATTAAATACTAAAATACACTTTGAGCTTTTGTTTCACAATGGGATTTTAGAAAATTAAAGGAATTGATAACTAGCTTGCTTAAATTCTTGCTGCATAGTTTAAGTCTATAGTCTGTGAAACAAAAACTGGTATAGTTATCCAAAGGCAGTGATGAACTGATAAATAATTAACAACAAGCACTTTCAGCCAAAGGAATGATTTATAGTATTTACTGATTTCAATGATGTAAATACACCATTGAGGATATTAAGCTGAGATATAAAACATAGTTGTTTTATACATGAATATGGAGTTGGGAACAGATTGTTGGGAACAATTGTTGGGTTCCCTATTGCTGGGAAATAATGGCTTTTATGCATCCAGTATATGAGACTCCAGCATACCACTCTCTGAACATGTCTTTGATTTTACTGTTCTGAGCATCTTCATTCTAAAGTTATGTTCATACCATGTCTACATTTTAGTTATTGATGGTATCAATGTTATCTGGCTAATTTTCTTAACCATTTTTATCAGACAATATATGTTAGGAATTCAGCATTTCAATGAATGCTTCATAGGAATGGGTATGAGTGTTAACCAATTTTTGTAGTATTATTTGGATTTTAACAATTTATTTTATTTAATGGTGATTTCAGACAGCTTCAGGGCTTAACAACTTACTCTATGTTTACAAATCCATTGGACATGTACATGAATACTAACAAATAGACTATACATACATACATATATATATATATATCCTAAAGTAAACTATTGAACTGTATTTCTCACATGATGCCCAAGTCATTTTGTTTTATTTTATTCTTCCCATGTCATGCTGTTTTAGGAATTGTTCCTGTTCCTAGGCAAGTTTTTTCTTTTAATTTTTAAATAGTTATTTGTTACAATATTCATTCTCTATATAGTCTTGCAGTCTTTCCTCTCATTCTTACCGTGAATCCCCTTCCTCTTCGTGATACTCTTTGACCACATTTGTAACCTACACAGGTCTATTGTGCTTCCATTTCTTTCTTTGTCTTTCTTTTTGTAACGACACATAGCTTTCTGGATCTGGCCCAGAAGACCATCAAAGAAGAGGTAGGCTTCAAAGAATAATTATAGCAAGTACTTAAATGAACAATGGTGATATGACAGAGGGAGACAAGGAAGGAAAAAGAGAAAGAAAAAAAGCTATTTCTGAAACGTCTGTGACCAACATTGTTGGCAAAGTTTAATATTCTATTTTCTTCCTAGTAAAAGTAGAGGGAGTCCTGCAGCTGACTGTAGGCTGTAGGCATGAAAAAATACATAATGTTTAAAAAAAAAAAATACTGAGGATTAAAACACAGTTTTACCCAAAGCCCTTTTGAAATTCTCTTTTGAAATAATACAGACAGGGATAAATAAAAATCTGGATGCATCAATAACAAATGGAAAACAAATCCCATATTCAGTCTCACATTGGTTAAATGCTGTATAATAAAACTGAGAACCAAAAAGAATCAATAGAGTCATTAACTATCTCACCCCCTGGGTATGATAAATGATAGATTAGCTTAAATGTGATCAAACTTTTTCCCCCACTCAAAAGAGAACGCTTTTATGTTCAAGGACCACTTAATTGAATGGTACTGCTGATCTCTCTAACACCCAATTTCCTAAAGTCATTTGAAGTATGGGATTATTTAACTCAAATTCTGAGCAACTAATTTCAGCCCGGGACAACAGCTGTGTAAGGAATATATTTGCTTAGAGAACATCGCCTGAATATTGGGTATCGTCTTTTCAGCTTCTTTGATCTCTTGAAAATGATTCATTTACTTAAAAGAAAACTCACCTGCTCCATTTTTGTTTCTTTTTAATGAAAAATGGCCACTTACACAGGTAAAAAATCTTGGTTTTTGCCAAACAGAAAATACCTTCTGAATTTTGTGACTGACGAAGTGTATCTCTCAGTCAGACATAACGGGAAATTCAAGATAGAGTAAATTCAGCCTTTAAACCATAGTTGAACCAGTTATTATCTGTCGACTGCACTCATTTTAAGTTGCCACTGGCCAGATGGTATGAAGTTACTCCCCCTAAAAACGAAGATATTAGAATTTAACCCCCAATTTGCAGTGCTATCTTTACTTGCTATTTGAAAAGTAAATTCCGAATATTTCTACTGTGCAACTATCTAGTTTTGATCAGGGATACTTTTATGCTGTTCTTCATGAATATGTAAACATTTACTTGCATTTCTTTCCAAAACCAATTCCTACATTTCTTCGTACATTTTAGAAATATCCATTACACTATGTTAATATGTAACTAAAGCAATTATTGAAAAAATATTTTCACCATTTCCTTCTGCCTAAAGTAATTTGTCTTTCCCTGAATTCAAGGAAACTGGCCACTTCATTTCTTTTTCTCCTCTTAAATAATCAGAATCCACTAAGATCTATGTTAACTTTTTGAGATACTTTTTTAGATACATTTATTTCTTCAAATATTATTTTTTATATTTTTAGTACTTTTCATATTTTCTGTTTTTAATTTTGATTGTAGTTCTATAAAGTCGCATACATTTAATTCTCTACTGCTCTGAATGGCAATGCAAAAAATAATAACAATAAACAATTAATCTTAAAATTATATTTTCTGCTGATAAGAAATCTGCAGTCCAGGGTATGCATACACGTGTGTCTATACACATGCATATACACACATACACATGTATATACTATGCATATATATATATATATATATATATATATATATATCCTGTGTTCCTATATCTGACACCCTTTATTTAGTTCTACAAATTTATAATAATAAACATATTTTCCTGCAATTGTGTCCACAAAAATGACAATAAATCAATATATTTCATAGAAGTAGTGGGCTCTATTTTTATGGACGATTTCCTCTTCTAAAAGTTTTCAGTGGTTTATTCTTCTCCATCTTTATTCTCTTGGGACTTACCCTGATGCCCTGAACATCCATTCACAGGCCCTTCTTGAAAGGTGACTGATGACAGGTGGACCTGAGAAATGGGGGTGGGGTCAATTCCGAGCTCTGTGACATTATTGCCTTTGTACATTTAAGATGGTTTTTAAAAGCAGAGGATTTTATTGGCTTTTGAAATAAATGTTTATTATTTTATAAATAGAAATAGTCTATGAAATTTTCTCAGGACATTTATTTAACTAGGCTTGTTCTTCAAAATAAATTTACTCATTTGAAATATTCTGAAAGGTTTAAAAGGTTAAGCACAGCACACCAACTATTATTTCTTACCAATTAAATAATCTCTAATCACATCCTCTACAGTAGAATTATCCACATATCTTTATCACAGTCATTGTCCATTTTACTCAAACAACACTACGAAGGTGATCATTTTATTTTATTTTATTTTCTGTGCTCTATTTTATCACAATGTGAGGGAAATAATGCCAGTGTGACCTGAACTTTATCTCCCAAGCTGTCAGAGTTTATTGAATAAAAGGTTGTGGTTTAAATTCAGGACAATCCTCTGTCTGACCCCCATCAATAGTCTTTCAATCTCTTTCAGAGAAATTGGTCAGGTCAGTAGGACAACGGTTTTGTTTGTTTGTTTGTTTGTTTCTTAGTGAACTTTTATGATGGTAGCTTGATAATCCATTTATTATAAAAACATAAATTTTGTTATAAAACCTTAGAACAAGATTTTTCAAGTATGGAAAATATATTTATTTCAAATGACCACCTTTAGTGGTAATTCTACATTCCTTATAGCTTTTATGTTAAAAAAATAAATAACACAGTTTTTCAATAGGATAATTCCTTTTATACATATTTCTAGAGTAAGAAATTTTCCTTCAACTTTCATTGATTTCATAAATCCAAAAGTTTGAGATTATATAAAATGTTTGCCTATTTTTGAATTATACCTTTTTCTCTTATATTTGCTTTTATAGTGAATTATCGGAGGTTTTGTTAATCTCCTTGTCAATGTAATTTATCTTTATGTCTTTTAAGAACTGGTTGTTATAGCTTCACAATGACAAAACAAACCAACTTGATCGTTTTTAGTAAATTGATATAATATCACATTTTTAAGGTATGTGAGAGTATGTACGTTATGCAAAAGCAATAAGACTTTTTGTAGAACATGATTTTACGTAGGCAGTTTTATTCAGGCCTTAACTACAGTTGTACCTTAGCCTAGAATGCAAATCTTTTGGTTGGGTTATATGGTCCCAAACCTGCTTTATTTTACACTGTGTAAAAATCTACAAAATATTAATTTTTTCTCTAAGAAGATAGTTATTCATGACAGCAACGTGACAAATTTCTGTTGTGTCTTTTTTATACTTAAATTATTTTTTATTTTGGCTTTTAGTTTGTCATTATCAATAGAAAAGGGGAGGCAAAAAGGTTATTCTGCATTTTCTTTGTTCTTAATATCAATTATGTACTTTTCCTTTTAATATAACATGAAGAAGAATGAGATGATATTATTGAATGTTAAAAAGTCTATAAAACTGATCAAACTAATTTCAATGTTTTTAAAGCACCTGTAAAGCTGTAGGATTATCTTTCTTGATCTCAGATTAAGTTCACATAGTCCACTCCTTCCATCAAAATTTCATACACATATTTGAAGATAGGAAAGAAGGGAGAAAAGGAAGGAATGGAGAAGAAAGACAAGCAGAAAGGGAGGGAGGTAGAAAAGGAAGGAAGGAAGGATTGAAGGAGGGAACTACTGAAGGAAGGAAGGAAAAATCCAGAGAAAGGGGAGGAGAGGGAACTGAAAAGGATTGAAGGGGAGAGGAAAGGAGGGAGAGGAACGAAAGAAAAAGAGCTGTCAGAGGTTTAACTTTAATCTAACCCTAATGCCATGGAAACATTTCTTCCATGTGAATACATGTGTGTCCTTTAATATCTGACTGGCTGCTTGTGAGACACTCTGGAAAACAATTTGGTAGTTCCTTAAAAAATTAAACATCAATTACCATCTGCCCCAGTGATGGTTCTCCTGGGCATTAATCCCATAGAAATAAAAGCTTATGTTTACACTAAAACCTGTGTACAAATGCATATTGCAGATTTTTTTCGTAATAGGCAAAAACTGGAAACAACCCAAATATACCTCAACAGGTCAATGGCTTAACAAACTATGATACATTCACATCATGGAAAACTTTGAATGAAAAGGAATGAACTCTTGAAGCATGCAACGACCTGTAAGAATCTTTAGATTTCATTCATAGAGCATTCTCAAAATGACAAATTTATAGGTATGGAGAAAAGATTAGTGGTTGCTGGAGGATAAGGAGGAGGTGCGAGGGAAGAAAGTGTGTGGAATTGTGACAGGGCAACCTGAAGGAGCCATTTAGTGATGGAAAGGCTCTTTATCTTGCTTGTATCAATGTCAATATCCTGTTTGTGATAGTATATTACAATTTTGCAAGGTGTTACCACTGGAGAAAACTAGGTAAATGGTACCATAGGTCTTCCTGTATTATATATTACTTTGGCACATATTTTATTTTCTGTGTTTCCTCATCCACTATTATGTTTTATACCTATTTGTCTTTGCCAAAATTACATACAATTAGGGAGATTTCTTTTTACCTAGGAGCTATAGAGTTATAGGTAAGCAAGCAATTTTACAGCCAGTGGAAGATTGATATTTTTTAGCAAGTTTGATGACTGGGTTGTTAGGCTGTCAAGTAATTTTTAGAATCTTATTTAAGCATTCAAATGCATATTCCAAAAGTTAAGTTTTAACATTAACATTAACAAATAGTTTAGTCTTATCCCAGAAAACCTAATAATAAAGCTACACATTCTTAGATGTTTGATTTATTTATATTAATTTACTATTAATGCAAGTCTGATCATCCATTTTTTGAACATAACTTGTCAATCTTAGGGCCATTTCTGACTCCTCCATTATGGTTTCATGGTTTATACTGAAGTCTTAAATTAAGCATTTTCAAACGCCAAATGTTGCAGATTACAAGTTATATTTTCCTCTGTTATTTTTCTCTGAGTTAAAGGTGATTGTTTATGATTTTCCCTATTTTTCTCTAAGAATAAATAAGTAATTTTAAAATTTATGATTTTTCTCTGAGTTAAAATTATTTTGGCATATGGTGAGAAACACATTGTATACGTGTAATGAAATATAACTGTACCTCACAAATATGTACAGTCAATATGTTTCAATTAAAAAATAAATAAATAGTACTTATTTACTATTTCTATAATATTTTCCTAAAATTTCTATGCATAATTAACATTATTCTGACAATATATAGAATTCAGCAGATTTTTATTCCATATCTATAAACTTCAGCTCCCTTTCACATTTTGCAGGAAAACGTGTTTCTTTAAAAATTCCGCCATCTTTTTAAAAGTGGTCACAAAAGCCCAATGGAAAGCGTGTTAGTTACTATATTAAGCTTTTCATCTATTTCCCATACATGTGCTGACCAAAAGTATCCACACCGGAGCTGCATCACTGGAAACAAGAATTGTAAATTTGCTAGTCACTTAGGCTGTTTCTACTCTAAGCACTTCGGAAAGTCTTAGGAAAAAGCTTGAAAAGGTTAAATGAGATAATATTGCAGAGGTCACTGAATCTGGAAATGAGCATATTTTCACATGTAAAAATAAGTGTAAGAGTATTATGAATTATAAAGTAGAGGCTGCAGAGGAGGAAATTAATTGGTGCAACATCTTCAAATTAGAATATGTAGTTAGTTTTTGAAATGCATTTCTGCTTATGATGCCATATTATGGAATGAATAAGCCATAGTTCATCACATCTTTCTTCTGAGCCAAGAAGATAATCTCACCGAATAGAAAGTCACTTCTCACTTTGCTCCTAGAAGAAGAAAAATCTACTGAAGACTGCCTCCTACTGTGTTTTAAACTGTTGGCTATCAGTAATGAGTGAACTTCATCATCAGCCAAGAGCATCGGTGCCCAGAAAATAAACTGTCCCCACTATCACTTGAATATGAATAATGATATAAGCAACCTAATGCTTTTAAGGTATTTGAGGTAATTTTGGGTGTTTTTTGTTCAGTACTCTCCCTCACTCTGCAGGCACAATCCTTAAAAATAGCTACTTTGGGGGCTGGCCAGTTAGCTCAGTTGGTTAAAATATGGTGCTGATAACACCAAGGTCCTGGGTTTGATCCCTGTACTGGCCAGCCACCAAAAAAAAAAAAAAAAAAAAAAAAAAAGCTACTTTTATTGTTTTCAGTTTCATGAATTTTCATTAATTTACAGTAAGAATGTCTCTCTTGGAAAAACATTTGTAAGTGAAACATATCTCACTATAAAAGTACTTGTGACAAAAAGGCTGACAGATTTTCCCACTAAAAAACACCAGTGCAAGTCTGAGAATCAACAGAATATAAAAATAAGATGGAGAGGAAAACAACAACAAAAGAGTATATATGTTATGTATAGTATATGTAATTACAATGAACAGTTTATATGTAATTATGTATATATGTAATATATCTGGGTGCAATTAACTAGACTGAATTGGCAAGGAAAGGGAATGCTGTTTTAAAATGCAGTTTGATGTTATAAACTGGAAATGTCCAATGGCTGTGAGCTAAGAAAACTGAAACAATAAAGGAAGGAAGAATCAAATGCAAGCTGATCTGATCCACAGTACCCTACCTGCCTGAATCTGCTTCAGTGAAAGGCATTTGGGCTATAAACATTGCTAGGAACAGCTGTCCTCTAAGAAGTGGGAGAGAGATGCAAAGAAAATATCAAATGAGAGTTAAAAAAAAAAAAAAAAGGAAAAACTAACTACTGTTGCCTCTCTCACACTGAGGGGAAATCAGTGGAGGTGGATGAATGGGGTAACACAGGGTAACCCTCAACCACTCTCTCTGGTCCTCGATTGGACACAGCTAATCCCTGTGACCTTTAGGAAAGCTGAAGGCATAAAATGACCCCTGTAATCAAAAGCACAATTAGAATGAAGAGTGCAAAACCGTGACTGTGGTTAGAAAAGGCAGACAATGAAGAGACTCTAGAGGAAATTTGTCCCTTTAGCAGTTGAGTGAATGCAGCCTTAGAGATGCCCTTAATGGTTGCAGATGGATCTCAGCTGGGACACAGGACACTTGAGGGAGGGCAGGTGGGGAGGAACTGGCAGATATCACATGACCTGGAGCTGAACTTGCGGATGCTTCAGGCTTTCCCCACCTCCCTCCAAGGCACCAAGCATAGTTCCTATCCCTTTACAGGAGACAGTCAAAGAAGAGGGGCAGATGTTGAAACACCATAGGGCAAGGGGGAAAAAAGTTTTCTCCTAACTGTGAAGAAATCTGTAATTGCAGTATCAAGTGTTGTTTCTTTCTTAAGAAATAAAATTCGGTGAATTCATCTTTGTCAGTGCAAAGCAACCAGGCAATTAGGCAAACTAAATTCTGCAGTTCAAGGAGTCAGCCATAAGGATGGCAAGCTGTCTAAATGGAAATACTTCCTGAATGATTCAGTGGGGTATTCCATGTAAATGGGTGCTGAGAAAACGTGATAATGAAGGCATGAGCAAACATGGCTAGACAAAAATGAAATATTCAAAATCCATTTTTCTCTTGAGTTTTAACTGATACCTTATTCACTTTTTTCTCCTATATAAACTCTAAATTGGCACATTAAAATAGAAGTGTGTCTTTTCTCATTTCGGGAGGCAAATATGTAGGATTTTTTTTTTTTTTGGTTTAATATGATTGAATGATCCTTTTAAATTTGATTTCTAATTTGGATTAATTGTAATAATAGTTAACATTTACTGACTTCTTACTAGGTACTCAGGACTGTCATAAGAGATTTACAGATATTTGCTTATTTAATGCTCACATTTCTGTGAAATAGATACTATTATTTGACATTTTATAGATGAAGAAACTGAGGCCAATAAATAAATAAATAAATAAATAAATAAACTTGTTCAAAGTTACAGGGTTAGCTAATGGATCCTAACCATTATACTATATTGATTATTCTAAATAAATAATAATGTCTACTCAGCTGTAGTGATTCCAAGTGCCAAGTAAATAATTTGATATTTTGACTGAATTTAACAAATCTTGTGGATTGTACTTCAATATCATTCAACATAGTAAGTACAGCAGTGATTGGAAACATACTTTATTAAAATACTTGGGGGAAGTGGTAACAAATTTATATATTCTCTGATGAGAAAAGAATACTAGTTAAAGAATAAAATCTCAGTCTTTATTCAGAATCTCAGATGTGGTCACCATTCCTTAAATCCAGATTTCTACTTCTACAAAAGAGAAATGACCCTATTTCTTCCTGATTCCCCATCATCATTTTAATGCTGTGAAAGGAGTACAATATTAATTTAGATATTACTACTGTGCCATTTCTGCACCTTAAAGTGCAAGATGTATTTGTTCATACTACTTGGGCAGCTGGGACACCACCTGTTAACTAACTTCAAGCACCGTTTAATTAGCCAATGTTGAAGGTACCGTATGCTTTGACTGGAAGGGAGTGGAACAGTAGCAGATGCTAAGCACAATAAAAGAAAAACCTTTGAATACCAGGGCACAGTGGGTGGAGTGAACAACAAAAAAAGTCAACAGACGGCGAGAGCCAGAAATACTAGTAAAATGGACCGGAAATTAACTCTTACAGATAAAGTGCAAGGCAGCAAGTCTCTGCAGATTAAATTCTATCCCACTAAAGTATCTGTCACATCAGATGTTATTGAAGATTTGATTTGAGGATTTTGAATAAATGCAGAACTCAACTGGACAATTGGCTTAGTTTCTAATTATATAAAGGGATAGTCATCACTTATTATTTCCATGAAAACCTCCATGACTTTCTGAGACCAAACATTCAGGCATCAAGGAAAAAAAACACGTCATGTTGAAGCATAATTTTCCCAATTACTTTAAGAGCTCTACTTTGTCAGTGTTCCCACTAGAAGAGATCTGGAAAACAAATGGTTTTTAAATTATGAGCATTTCTCCATCAATAGAATGATTTCCATACAGAAAGCACTCTATCTTGTTTGTCAAATTAAGTTGAATTTAAATGAATTAAAAGGCTTTTCCATGGCGTTCGTATTCTTCTGAGTCACAGACCTATCCATTAATGCATTTACTTTTCTAACATTTCAGTAGTATATTTTATGTTAATAGAATTGTTATATATACATCTCTTTGTTATTGTTGTTTTTGCTTAAATGTGTGTTAGGTGTCTACTATTTAATCAGATCTCATAAGCCTGATATAGCTGGATGTACTGCAAATTAGTTCACACAAAATCATACTTGAAAATATGTGTGTAGTTATTCTACTATTTTTTTCAGAATTGTAGCATTTTTGGAAATTCAAAAATAGAATGTAACATTGGCCAATCAAATATTACTTCAAAATTGGTATTATTTCACTTTAGTTTGAAGAGCAGCCTCTCAGAAAAAAAATGTGCTCCATTCAATCAAATCAGGGTATACCTGTATTTATATCTATGTATCTATATTTTAAATTACTCAAATCAGAGAGAGTTTATAGAAGAAAATACAATTTACCTACCTAGCAATATTTAAATAACTTTCTTGTTTATTCATATTACAACTTCTTTCCATTTTGATTATTATCACTATTTATTACACTTTCCTTTATATCCAGTTTGTAAATCATCCCCTTTTAACATTCAAGAAGGAAAACTCTTACCAGTAAAACCCTCACCACAATTAAATTAAACAAGATTCTATTTCCTAGAGTATATATTTAGGGGGGTGGAAGAGGTGGAAAGATGTTCTTTTATCAGAGCTATTTACCGTAGGTGCAGTTATGAATTAGATTTATTGTGATTATAATATTTTAGATAGACAAGTATATAATATCCCAAATAAGAAAATAATTCATATTCATTAATTGAGAAAAGTTACCTCCATCTTAAACTCCTGACTCCAGCAGAACTATGTCCCAGTGTTCCTTCCAATCACTCAGCAAAAACGTGTTGATTGCCTATTCTGATCTTAAGCGCTGTGCTAGGGCTGGGCAACAGAAGATGAGTAAGATATAACCCTGTCTTAAACACCTTTAAGCTTATGCCAAAAGATACATCTTTGTTGTTGAAGAATAATAAAAAAAAATTTGTCAAAGAAAATCTGAATTTATCTTTATTTGTTTAGTAAATAGTTCAACCCCCAAATTAACATATTTTTTAATGTTGTAGGCAAAGCATAAGCTCTGCTACCCAATTTTAATAATATTTTTGTGTGTATTTCTTGCTTACGCACAACTGACTACCTTATTAAATACTTTATTTTATTTTGACTGTAAAAGGAGACAGTGAAGAAGCCCTGGTGATATGCTTAATGGAGCTCAGAAAGAGATTTGTGAAATTATCCAATCTTATTGTTCAGTGACTGGAAAAGAATCACTAAGCTGGTGTCCTATTGGTTATGTGCTATTGAAATTCCATCTAGTTCCTCGAGTTAGATTGATGAGTAAAGAGAGGCCATGGGGTATAGCAAAAAGAGGAGTGCTTTGGAGTCAGAAATCATTTGGAATCAAATTTCAAATCCATTATCTACTAATTGCATGACTGACACCAAAGAACTTCTCTGAGCTTTAGTTTCAGCATCTCAAAAACGGAAACATTAGTGAGAATCATGGTGATGATGATGATGATGATGGCTGTGATCATGACAGATCTGTAAAAATTATGTAAGAACATCTATGTACATTTTAGATGATTTAAATTATATTACAAAAGCTAAAGCATTAAATAAATATCATTTGTGTTTGTAATTAGTGCAGTTTTTTACTTCCTTTCCTTCACATTCAATTCATTCAGTTACCTAGTCACCTAAACCAGAAAATGAGAAAAAGCAGCAACATACATATATTTTGAGATCATTGTATGAAATCTGTTTTGTTGTTGTTGTTGTTTTTAATATGACTACAATACTGGCATCTCAGGTCACAAGTTAAAATGATCTACTCTGTCGTTAAGATTATTTTAGTTTGGCCAAACAGCAATCCACTCCGAATTTTTCTCCTCCTCAACAGTGCTGGTAGATAAAGTTTTCAAATTTTGGAAGGACTATCCAGTCACTAAAAATTTTATTTGAATAAATATTTTATATTAATTTTAACATTTTGGTTTATTTTATCTAAATATATTTTCTAGCAATCCTTACCCAGATGGATTATTATAATCATGGTTCTTCTATCTCCAAAAGAAACATAAGAGACCTTGATTTCTTTTTTATTAAAAGCAGACTTAGAGATGGTTTTAAGACAGTGTTTTGTTACCCTATTGCTTCTTCAAAAAAAAGGGTTTACTCAATATTTAGTTGCACAGTTTTTAACTTGATATATATTATATTTAATGTTCTGTATCATATAGATTTCTGCAAAAGTCATTCAGTCATATTGTTAGTAAACTTCCTATTTGCTTAATTCTCTGAAATATTTTTAAATAGGTACTACCTAAAAGCCCCTATTGATTTTTTTCTTCCCATCTTTATAACATAACTCATATTTCTCCCCTTATTTCCAGTCCAATGAATGGGGCAAATAATAATTTGCCCGTACATTCAATGATTATTTTAACCATACATGATTAAAGCAGAAGTTTGAATTTAAATTTAATTTTATCTTGAGAAATTGTGATGCAAATTTAAAGCTTCACAAATATAGTTTTTTGTACTTAATTTTGTAATTCATTGCCTAGGTTTCTAATTAAATGTTCTCAGTACTTCATTTAAAATACCCATTCCCTGCATTCCTCTTGATTAGTAGGGAAAAAAATCAATGAGAATTGATCCAATTTGTAGTACACAATTCTCATATTGATAGTAGTTTATATTCATTTGCTTTTTCCTAATCTTTTATTAATGGTCATCTTCAAAATGTCAATTGATGCCAAGCTCTGCATAGTGATAATGCAAATCTATAAAGAAACCAGCTTGACACTTTACAGTAGGAGAAAAGAAAGATGCTTTTATATTTAATGTATATTTACATAACTGAATATGAAAGAAAAGATAAGGTTGAAACCTCAATGTTTTGAGCTGTGAATTGCAAACCCAATTTAAAAATTAAAAATAAATCAATAAAATCCTGAATTTAAACAACAGGCTTTTCTCTTAGGCCTCTAGATTCCCACAATATAACACTAGCTACCACGATTTGATGAACAGTTTAAAGAAATAAAGGTTGAATGCTAGTACAAATATGAGTCTTTGCACCAAAAAATTTTTAATTTTTGTGCCATGTATTCATATCACTAGTGAAAGAGAAACATTATTGAATGAATTTTTGCTGCACATTGTAGAAAAAGCCTTAGACCACTCAGTCTTTATCTACCATCCTTCAAACTTTTTTGAATGTTTTTCATAATTGATTAGTTGTTAATATTATACCATATTTGCATTAGCTCCTTCTCTCAAACTATTTTCTCCTCATTTGAATGTAAGTTAGAGATATTATGACATTTCACACGTTAATTATTCCTCATGTGTTTCCTAAAAACTAACGATATTATTTTTTCTGTAAACTTTAAGTTGAGTCTTATGTTAAGAATTGATTGGTCAAACATTGTTTGCAGGAAGGCTTCATACTGTATACTGTATCACACAGTTGTCTTCTCACTCTTAGTTACCCATTGTTGTTGATACTAAGTTTGATTATCGAGTTAAAGTGGTGACTGCCTGATCCATCTGTTGTAAAAGTATATTTTTCCTCTTTGCAGTTAACAAATACCCTCTGGTGTGATAATTTGGCACTGTGAAATATGCTCTCCTCCAACCACATTGGGGAGATATTAGTCAAAGGATATAAAATTTCAGTTAGATAGAAAGAATAAGTTCAAGAGATTTATTGCACAACAAGGTGATTATAGTTAATAACAATGTATTGTAGTCTCAATAATCACTGAGAGTAGATTTTAAGTGTTCTCACCACAAAATAATGGATGTGTGAAGTAATGCATATGTTAATTAGCTGTATTGAGTCATTCCACAATGTATACATATTTCAAAACACTGTGTTGTACATGATACATATAATTTGTACTTGTCAATTAAAAAATAATTAATTAACAAACCCAAACATTTAATGAATTGCCATATTTAAGAACAAAGTTTTTTGAAAACATAGTACTCATCGTGAAAGAAGATACAAGTTTTTATTCTCTTTTGTAGCTGTTGCTTTCATTAAATCTGTGAAAGATTATTATATGATGGCTCACTCATGTATTGTATATCTTTTATACTTTATACATGTGTGGATATATATATATATATATATATATATATATATATAACTCATACAAGTTTAAGTATGACATAAATTCCCCTCCCCCCAAAATAAATAAATAAAGCCATGTAGCAAAATTTTTATGAACGATAAGCCTGTAGCCCAGAGTTCAAGTTTAACTCCAGATACTAACCTTTCCCCGACTTGTAAAATATTAAAAATACAGGAAAGGAATAGGTTAAAGGAGAAGCTGATGAGTTCAGTATTTAGTGAGAAAAGGTGTGAAGTTTCTTGAAATTCACATGAAGTTGATTTGGCAATAAAGATAAGATTTGGCTGTCAGCAGAACATCTAATTGAAAAATATAAACGTTGCATCATCTTATGAGAAAAACTTGAAGCCCTGAGCCTGGATGAAGATGTCTACAGAGAGCATGTGGAAAATAAGAAGATGAAGTCTGGAGTGCTACAAACCACAAGCATTTAAAGAGTTTTGAGAGGGAAACAGGCTGTCATATGTGAGGCATTAGTTCCAGATATCCCCACAGATTAGAATTTCTATCAATGGATAGAAAACCTAGAAAACAGATTTTTTTTTAACCAAACATAAAAGATAGGACTTAATTTTAAAATTGGAATTGGTTGCCTTGAATGACAAATGGCCTCTGGATTTACAGGAGTCTACAGATCTGTTGGAAGATTGTTGTGAGAGTCCATCTGACATATTTTCAATCCTGAATGTCTATGATTTTATGATTCAAGACTTCTTGTTTATTTTAGAAACAAGACTTTATATGTTATTATGGATACTGGGAAGACAGAAAGTTCAATAGCATTTGATTTCATTTATAGCACTTCTTTTTCCCCTGAGTGTGTTACTGGTACAGAAAATGCAATTTGTATATCTTCCAATTGGTTCAGATTGAGAGCCAATCCTTTAAGTGAAATTTGAATTCTTGGTTACTGTCTCTTCATTAATTCATTTCTTATCTTAGGTCCAGTGTATAGTGGGTGTATAGATGACCTGACCCTTGGGAATTTATAGTCCAAAGGGAGTGGCAGACCCATAAAACCCAGCACCTCTAGTGCCAGTGAGTTTCTAAATATATGGTGGCTTTTATCAATTGCAGCTGCACCTACTTCAGTTCAGGACTGGATGGCCCTAAATTCAGACCTGGAGTACAAGAAGACCTCCTTTAAATAGTCAAACACAGAATAATCTCTTGTTTCATTATCTTCTAGCTCATGGCTTACACAATCAATACTATTTAACAAAAAATTTAAGTAAATATCTTTGAATTAGTCCTTCAGTTCTTGTGCAGTGAGTCAAGTGGCTACTTCATGTTGTCATTATTTTTTGACAGGAAGGAGGAGAAAGAAAAAAAAAATTAGTGAAGTTAGTAAAAATGGCACCTTTTGTTATCTTTAGGTCTAACATAGCAGTAATTAAAGGCAGTACTAAAGAGATAGAGTGTGCTTTACAGATATATTAAGATTCATTGATTAATGTAAGATCTGTTCTTTCCTGAGCCAAAGAGGGGGCCAGAAGCATGATGGGTCGGAATAGGGAAGCAAATTTATAAACAACTTAGGATAAGTTAGAAGTAGGTGAACAATCTACTCTAAATATATTTAGAATTCTCATTTCAAATGGCAGTTAACTAACTCTCCTTATCTTTGTTTCTTTTATAATAATATCCTCATTTTCAGGCAGGGTCCAGAAACAAAGTGTGAACAAACCTTATCCCAAAAGTCTTATAATATTGTGTAGACAAACTGATTTAGTTCATGTCAAATATGAATGAATTCATGAATGCATGGATGGATGGATAACTTTTTTGTATTTTTAAGTGATTAGAAATGTCTACATAAATTTCTATTAAATCAACTATTCCTTCATAAATTAGAACTAGGACTTCCCTTGAAGGTCTGCATTTGTTACTAAAGATAATTAATCCATAAAATTAAAGTGACCCTAAACACATTGTATCTTTTAAAACACGATTGTGGTTAAGCAGGGGTGGTCCCCTTAAAAGCCTTTTAATACGTTTGAACAAGCAACTTCTGTTTATCCTCCCACATCAACCTCTTTTATTTGGTTAGTCTGCATGGGCAAGGTTATTTAGTTTGTGCAGAAGATTGTGCTAACACTGCCTGAAAATACACAAAAATGCCTGCTTCCCATACTCTCTAATTGATGGGACTCAAAACTTTGACCTAAACAACTTGTGCATACAGTAAGTGAACTGGCTGGAGGAGAAGAAAGTGGACACTTTCCCTGCTTTAATCCTTCCAGTGTCGATCGTAAGGATAAACATGACAGCAGGCATCACTGAAGAGGCAAGAATGAATAAATTGAGTGAGCATTTTTTCCCCTTTTGTCTGCACAGATCTGAACCTTTTTTATTTTATTTTTTCCATTTTAGCCACATCAGGTTAATTACATGACTCTTGTAGGGAGGAGGAAAGGAAGGGAGATTAGAGTGGATAAATATGCAAAAACTACAAAGCAGACTCATATTAGCCTTTTTATCCCTTTTTAAAAATTTCTAAATCATCCTTGAATAGCTGTGTCTAGGAAAAAATGTGTTGACATATTTAAAAACTAGAGGAGACACAAAATTAATGATCTCTGTGACGTTTGCAGAGGGGCGTTACCTGCATGTTCTGGCTACTTCATTCCTAAGTGACTCACTTTCTTCCCCAAGTAAACAGCTGAGCTTCCTCACTGCTCAGACAGAGAAATCCTCCGTAGATGCTGTTTAAGGTGAATAAAAAGCCATCACAACTTGAATGACCTACGACCCAATGTTATTCAATGTAGGAGGTACACACTTGGTTTTTATTGTGTCTGTGTCTGCTTATCAGCAGCGGAGCTACAGCCGCTGATCATATTTATCTAACACCCATAGAAAAGACACGTAGGGTGATTGAGCATGAGGGAAATTTACTAGTGGTATCATTGGGCTTCTATGTATATGCACACACTGTGACTCAGCTTCTAGATATTAGAACTTGAGTGTTATGCTTAGCTCCCTCTCTAAAATTCTACATAGGAAAATTAATGTGAAATTTGAAAAACATAAAAAAAGCATTTTTTGTTTGAGAAAAATAAGACTAGATGAATGAAAATAATTACATGACTGTAAGGTAGAATCTCAAGCAATTTGGAATGTTTAAAACTATTCGAACCAAAATATCCAAAGTTACATTTCATTTACTAATGCATTCATTCTGTTAATTTTGTCTCAGTCCTTTAAGATGACAAATTGTTGCCTTCTGAAAGATGCAATGTTGCACCACTTTCTTTGCTGTTTCCCAGAAAAAGTGACATTTTTATCATCCTCCCTGTTATTTGACAGGACCCTATTTTTCCCCACACCCTCCCTCCCTCATATGAGGTACAGTCCCTTGAGTCTGTAATTGCCAGGAGATGAAGCGATGATGGGGAGTGATCACAGTCAATAGCTTTGATTAACAATAAGGTAGAAAATTAGCAATGCTAGCATTCAGCCTACCCTGCCTCTGCCTCCTCCATATGCTCCCTCAGTCCGTGCTGGCGGCCTCACAGAGGGCAGTCTGAGCCCTTCACCAGCTTTGAAGTGCAGCAAAGGTGCAGGCAGAGCAGAGAACTGGGGAAATTAAGGAGAAGAAGTAGACATGTTGCCGAGACCTTCCCAGGGCTTAGTGTGCCGCAGGAGGGGCGAGGATGAAGTGTGCTGTGTGTTGTCCTTGTGTGTTTTTCTGTCACATGTGGATTTACTTGTATCTGGACATGCTGTGATCGAAATGGCAACCACTGTTACTACTATGACCCCATCAGCAGCTCTGGTGTTGTTTCCGACAGACCCTGAAGACCTAGAGAGGGAGAATGACAACGGGACGCCAATCCCCACCTCTGATAACGATGACAATTCGCTGGGCTATACAGGTAGAGTGTTTCTTTCCCAAATACAACTTCCTCGTAAAATGCCTACACCACCATCAGTCATCAACCACCTGTGTAAAATGATCTAATCATCCCCGCTTCCAGCTAACAGCCACAACTGCTTGTTCTCATTTTCCAGACTTCATTCTGTAGCTGGGAGGGCATATTGCTAAAGTAAACACTTTGGGGAACAGAAATGTAACATGAAAACTGCATGCATTCTTGTTGTTTGTCTATTTTTAATATAAAAGAATGCTTATCAATCTAAAACTTTGATGCTGCTAGTATGTTGAGAAGGATGTTTTCTTAGAGATTTAATATTTGACTAAATTGTTATCAGAAAGAAAAGACTATCCACAATAATTTAGTTTCAAACAAAATTATCTGTACTTTTTTTTGTTGCACCTGTAGTCTTATAAACAACAGAAGCAAACTCTTAAAGAGTGACACAATTCATTATTGCCACCTTATATCTCAGGATTGTGTTTGCATGATGTATTGTTATGTTATCCACCAACCACTTCTGAAATAAATGCATGTTCACCACCATAAAAGTAACAACTTGACTAATCGAATGTGTTGGAAATAATTCATATGTAAATGTTTAAGAATGATCACCCTGGAAATATGTAAATGTTTCTTACAGAATTTCTAAGGATAGCTTTAAATATAATTGCATAAATTAAACAGGTAACTTTGAAATAATTGGACTAAAACTTTAGATAAGGACAAAAAAAATCACATAACCAGTTGAATGAGAAAATGATATAATATTGGTGTTGTTGTAGCAGCAGCTATTTATTATGCCCTTTTCATTAGTCCTTATTAACACAGTTCTTATAGACTTTGCTAGGTTGTCGGCTGTGGATAGGTTGTGTGTGTGTGAGTTGGGGTAGTTGGAGTTAGACATAATGGAGACTTCTGCTGTATGATTAAAAAGGTACAGATGACTGTCTTATAAAGAGTAATCCAACAGATACATTTCACCTTGTTATAAAATCATAAACAGTTACTCTACATCAGTGTCATTGGCACTGTCTTCACAGCAATATTACTCTCCAATTTTATCCCTTGTCTACATAATTTTGGGTTTTAAACACATGCAATAAGTACTAAAATTAAGAACACCTTTATAAACAACTTTAATACTTGTTATATTTATTTTACTTCTATGAAAAACTCATTCTCATTTTCCTCCCATCTTTCAACATAAGAATGGAGATTAAAAGACAACAATTCAAAGTTCATTGGGGTGAGATGGGAGAGAGTTTGTATGATACTTTTCCGGAAATTAGCCAGAAAAGAGTTGTAAATGGCAACCCTTAATACCACAAATAACAAAGAAGTTCATACTTATGAAAGGAGGAATCCAAGTTAGTATTCTTTATCAGGGCTGTCCTCATTTGCCAGTGCATCTTAGTTTTACTCCCTTGTGTTCAGCCAGTCTAAACCATTGTTTAGATAGATTAACAGAGTTTGCTCTTTGTCTTTTACAGATTTCCTGAAAATTATATATAACCAATGCATAAGTCATGTTGGAGTGTTGAATTAATAAAATTTAAATAACAATGCATTTAAAACTAAATGTAGCATTTAACATTTTTTATTTATTTCTATTCATTTTCCTCCTTGGGTTAATAAGTAGACAGATTTCTGCTATTAAACATGTCATTAGGTGAACTAAAATGAAGTAATAAATTTATAAAATTATCTCTGTATTCTGCAAGGGAACTAATTAAAGCAATATAATTTAATGCAAAGTGACTGGAAGACA
The DNA here is from genome assembly GCF_027409185.1 of Cynocephalus volans. Taxonomy (NCBI): domain Eukaryota; kingdom Metazoa; phylum Chordata; class Mammalia; order Dermoptera; family Cynocephalidae; genus Cynocephalus; species Cynocephalus volans. The sequence goes on from NC_084460.1 coordinate 158,920,106, forward strand.
ATCTTCTAAATAATCTCATTTTGTTTAAACAATCTAGTAGTAAGTTTATTCTGTATATTTTGTTTCAGTAAGTACTTGATTATTCAAAAACTTCTTTTCTACTATGTGAATTAGCATGCATTTCTGTCTCTTTCATGTGCATGTTAACCATAATTTTACTCATTAAATCCTCCACTGGAAGTGATAAGAAAAATAAAGTAGAAAATAATTTTGGCTGCTTGATAACAATTATAAAGAAAGATTTCAATTCGCTCCGAAGTTCAAGTAATAGTTCAAAATAGTACTTGAAATTATGTGCAGATTTCCTTTTCTTTTGTTTGCACATGTGCATGTGTGTGAATATGTGTGTATATGTGTGTGTGTGAATTCCCTGTGCTAGGATCACAGATAATTGAGGTTGATAGAGTTTTTATATTACCGAAAATTCAGATCAGAGGAAAGTGAGATGGCCTATTTGTTCAGGAACATTTTGCATATTTAATGTAAGTTGTCTATAGTTTACCATGACTAGAATTTAGTAACCCTGGATACAGCAGCAAGAATGTTGTAAGAAATAAAATATACATATTAAGCCACTTAGAGAATGCACAAATCAATTATGAAATGAATCATTAATATAAGTTAGTTTCAAGACAAATTTCCATGAAAGTTAACAAGCAAACATATAAGGTATTGTTTGTGGACTCTATATTTTTTGCAAAATATCTCAAAATGACTATGCCAATTGTGCATATAGAATGTTTACATTTTTAGTAAGGTATTGTTTGTGGACTGTATATTTTTTGCGATATATATCAGAAGGACTATGCCAATTGTACATGTATGATGTTTACTTTTTTAGTACATGTTACTTCAATTCATTGAGGTGATGTGAGAATTTCTCTCTCCTCTTAACATTTAGTGTAATTAAAAAAGAAAAAGAGTCTGTACAATTCTGAAACACATTTTTGGGGGAACATGAAACAATCTCAGAAGATCACCATTTCACTAAAATTCACATTCACATAACCCAGATTTCCCTTTTTTCAGACATTAAGAAGAGTATTACTTTCACTGCAAGCTAATTTGTCACTACAACACCTTCTCTAGTACTGAAACCATTTGTGACCTTTACTGTCAGATTGACCTATCCAACTGTAATCCATGGATCTCATATTGTACACATGAATTTACATTTTTATTAATAATCTAGTTAACAAATGACAATCTATTATAATAGTAATTGCTGCTTATGTCATATACCGTTCTTGTCTAAATTGTTTAAGTGATATAGTTGAAAGACAGAAAAAAAATGGTAATACAGAGTTTCAGGGAAAAACTTGTATCTATTCCTTTTCTCCTTACCATCTTTAAATACAATACTATAAAGGCATGTAAGGTTTTTAAAATATTTCAGTCTCACTCTTACTAATCAATGAATGCAAAGCAATTTCTAAGGTGGCACTGTGGTATGTTTTTAAAGTGAACTTGTGCATTACTTACAGCAAAGTAGCTCATTTCCTGTTTAACCAAGCATGTCATAAACATTGGAGGTTATTTAACAGTTCAACAGCATATAGCCTTTGTTGCAAGAACAAGTTAAGATGAGGTTTTAAATCAGTACTTTATGGGGTTAGACACACATCCCAATGAAGTTGAATATGTAATGATTAATGATTTTTTTAAAGAAGGTTTTGAAAAGGGGACATTATTTATTGGCTGCTGGAAGTGCATATGTTGTTTTACAAATATGAAAAAAATTAAGTAACATGTGTAAGCATATTTAAATTTATGAAATATACACATAATTCTTGCATATTTCTGGAAGACACTTTATTCAAGGACATAAAATTTAAAGAAAAGCTTATTAATAAAAAAATTTAGGGAATAAGTTTTAGAAAACAGTAATTAGGAAAGATATCAAACTTCATCCATTTTTCTGAGTACCAAAAAATGTCTACACGTCTGATTTTTAATGTCTAAAATATATCTTTTTTCCCTATTTCTGCATACTAAACGTAAGACAATGTCCCCCATTTCCACAGGTCTGTTTTAAGGATTAGCCACCTATATGTACAGTAACATATTGGAAGAAAAACTAAATGCAAATTTTAAAAAACTGAAAAATTATTAGGGTTATGTCAGTGTAGGTTCAAGTAAAATCTATCCATGGAATATCAGAAATTTCAGAGTAATTTCAAATGCGGATATTGGGATCTTCTGTCCCTCATGACTACCTTCAATTTTGGTTATAATTCTGTTTAGTAGAAAACAAAATATATGCTCTCTTATATTTAAAAAAAATCTTGACAAATTATGTCATATGTTCCTCCATATGAACACAAATGGTAATCCCAAAACTATGTTTTGCCTCATGTTTTTGAATCTCAACTGGTGACTATGAATTAATGATGACATTTATTCTTCTGTGTCCCTACATTCTTAATTGTATAGGTTCACCATTAAAATCAAACAAAATTTTGTTTGGCATGTGAATTTTTAAATTTATATATTGATACTAATAACTAGCATTTATTATTACTTCATGTACGAAAGGCAGTTTTCGAAGTACTTTACATGCAGTAACTCATTTCATCCTTATAACAACCCTCTCAAGAAGGTGCTATTATTGATAGCAACAATGCCTGATGTCTGCTTCAATATTCTAGGTGAGAAATAGTCCAAAATTAATCGCACATTTCTAAGCTCACAGTGTCTTGAATTTTACTGAGGTTTTGTCTATAAGCAACGTCTGAGCATGTGGTTGGAAATTCAGCAGATCAGCCATGCTCCTTCAACAGAGCAGCACAGTTCAAGTGACCAGTATTTTAGGTCTGCTAATTCCTATCCTAGGTTCATTATTATCATGATAATTAATGAACATAATTTTAAAAAATCAAGTAGGACAAAGGCTTTAGACAAAAATAATCAGGGACCTACTCTACCACCTCATCCTTGAATCCATTGGCCTTAAACAACCTCTTTTCTTACTCTTTTAGCTGTTTCTTCTGACAGTTTCCTTCGTATTTTTAATAATATGCTTTCACAAATACTTCTTGATTTGTCAGTTTTAGAAATTATCTAATAAATCTCTTTCCCATCCTCTCACTATCACATTCTTCATTAAATTAATAGTCACAGTTTACATTAGTATTACTAAGCAAATTGTCCTTAGGTGAGTCCACTGCAGAGTCAAGTAGAATACTGTAAGTACATTCCCTTCTTTGTAAGTGATGTTAATTTTCTGGAGTTAATAATTGCATTTTTTTTAACTTTCTAGATGCTCAGTTATATCCTGTGTTCCATCAGTCTGAGATTTTCTCTGACCTCTCCTCCATAAAATCCTCCATGTTTTTGTCCCAAACTGCTTTCTGTTTAGACCTGTGAATTTCTCACATGACTCTTTTATGCTGAATCTCTTATTTCCTACATATAATTTCTTCCTCTTTCCTAAGTTATCCCCTTATTGACAGGAGCCTATCTTCCAGAAAGCACATCCTAATAAAAGGTTGAAAACATCAAAAACAAGGAATTTTTACTAGGATGTGCGTTGTGATGGTTTGCCCATGGCTCCTTGTTTATTTCTTTTTCTTGGTTATGCTGGGCACTCAATGGGGACTCTCAAACTGGAGAATCATTTATTTCATTCATGGGAAATTTTCTTAATATTTTTTCTGGTATTTTTTTTTAAATCTCTATTTTCTCTGCTCACCTTTAGAATTGCTATGAATTAGACAGTGGGCCTCTTAGGTTAATCCATTAAGTTGCTTGTCTTTTCTTTCCTGATTTTTAATTCCTCATCATTTTCTTTCCAACTTCCTGGGAATCATCCTTTTTATTCATTGTCCACCAATACTTTTAGGAATTTTGTTTATCATATGTTAAACTTCTCAGAGCTCTTTCTTATTTTCTTATGTCCAACAAGCTTAAATGAGACTCCCAGAAGAAGAGATTTCAGCTTAATTTTTCTGACTCAATTTCTGACTCTACTATAACCTCTGTAACCTCCAAAATGTGGATAAAGTATTAGAAATTTCAAAATTCATGAGCTTACAGGTGAGGAAACGGACACTATTAAAGTTATCGTAATTTAAACAAGTTACTTAGCAAAAAAGACAACTAGAACCTGGTCCCCCAAATCCAATTTTTAGTTGTTGTTTTTTTTCCTATTTTTTGACTTAAAATATCTCACACTATTTCTGGTAAAAAAAAATTCAAAATACAGGAAAATAAACTGCAGAACAAAATAAAACTAATACTACATACTGGTGGTTACATATTTTTAAGTATATTATATTTACCTCTAGAAAATATACTAATTTACAAGTTCATATAAAATTCCTATCTCACTCCCTATGACATATCTGGGTAATCATGTATTCATTTACTTAAACAGAATTTTACATGTTTAGTACCTACTCTGAGTAGAGCATTGTACTAGGTTCATGGGGGTAATTAAGATATAAAATCTATTAAGATCAAAACCATGAATCGCTTCTCTTTGGATCACCCTAGCTGGTGACTCTACCATTAGTTTGCTCTTTATAGGCTTGTGGATTAATTTATGCATAATATGAAATTAATAAACATTCCTTAAAATGATTAATCTAATCATCTGTACTTGCTATAGATCTGACTCAGGAATAAATCATCACCTTACCAATTTAACCAATGGGTAAGTCTTTCAATAGTTCAGGAAAAGACATACATATTTTTTCCAGCACTATGATACTGTCAAATTTGTGATTTGTTTTGAGCGACCTCAATTATTAAGCAATTCTGCCAATTCTCTGAAAATATGAAAGCACACAAATGAGACAGAGATTAGTGTAATGGGCTAAACTTATGCCTCATACTCCAAAAGTCATTCCCCTAGATTGAGATAAAAAGAAAAACGGTTTTATTTTTATCATAATTGACAATACACAGTAGACACGCCTAACTCTGTCTTCCTGAAGCTTAAGGTACATGGATGCTTCAAGTGGATTTGAACATTAAAAAGCAAGTTAAACTCTAATCAATGGAATTCTGACAAGAACAGTTTAAAGCAGTTTGTCTTAAGTAATTTTTAAAAAAAATTTTAAGTAAATTGTGTGTTGTCCTTACATTTATTAACACTAATTCTAATATCAGAGTTTTTCATGAACACTTTGGAGATTTAAATCATTCCAAAACAGCATTTACCAAGTATACAAGTATGTATTTGTGCCAATATTTATATTTATATAATTAGTATTTGATAATTTTTTTAGTGTGACACCTAAACATTTTGAGTTTCTGTGGCAGGGGAAGGAAAAGCACTGTCTCTGACCTTAAATAAAATGGTAAAACCTTGATTTTGATAGGAAAATTGCATATAATTACTTCTGATGAATACACTTGATTTGAATTTTTGAAAGACTGCTTTCAATTTTTAAAAATATCCAAAAGTTACAAATTTTAGGGATGTGTAGATAAGTGAACATACTCAGAAACATAAAGTATGCAGGCATTCTTTAGGTTTGCCGATATCCTTAAGACAGAACACTTATGCATATGAGGAATTCAGATGAAAAGTTTTATTAAAGAATTTTAAGGAAATTTTAAGAAAAATAATGCTCAGGTTGTCACAACTATAATAAAGTGGCTGACTAATTATCTGGATAATTCAGTAAAAATTTTCATTTACCCAGCAATTTATGCAAGAAAATTAATATTTTAGCTGAACAGTTCGTCACTTGGAATGCAAAGGCTTGGCTCCAAATGACTTTTTACAGATCCTTACCAGGCTCAAAAGCCTTCTAAGCAATACATTTTAACAGCATGATCCTCACTTCCCAGTCAACATGCAGCCAAGGGTAGAGTTTATTCTCTGCACTTCTTTTTTTTTTTTATTATCAATATTATTACTTTTTGACATTCTCTGATGTTGCCGTGGAGCAGTTGGGAAGGAGGGAGAGGGGAAAAGGGGAAGGAAAGTGATGGAAGAAGGAGGATGGAGGAGGGGTGGTATTGAGGCCTGTGGTACCCCCCTCATTCCTACAGGGGAGACCAAGGGGCTTCCAGTGGTGGCTTGGTCATTGCTGAGCTGTGTGCAGATGTCATAGAGGTGTGGCAAAAGTCCGCACTTCCCACCACCCCAGCTCTGGAACCTGGAACCATTCTTGCTGCAGCTTGGTGGTCATCACTGGGCTGGTTGTACATGTTGGAGGGACATGGCTGAGGCCCTCAGACCCCCACCGACCTGGCTTGGGAGAGCCTGGGGCACTTCCTGTGGTGGCTCAGTGGTTGTCACCAGGCTGGTTGTGGATGTCAGGGGCTGTGGCTGAGGTCCCCAGCCCTCCCCACTTTCTGGCTTGGTAGCCCAGGGGACTTCCAGTCGTTCTAGGTGTTATAGGTATTCTTAGGTGAAATGAGACCTTTACTAGTTAATACCAAACTTTGTCTCTGGTTGTGGGTACTCTGTTTTTTCTTTCAGTTCTGTGTTGGATTATTTGCTGTTCCCACCATTTAAACTCTGCACTGGAACTAATCTGTTGTCCTTTGCTTACTACTAAAGTAGGGGAACTTCCTGTGGGGACCAGTACTTGAGCTCTGTGGTTGGGCTAAATTGCTGCTTTGCTGCTGATTCTCTGGGGAAGGCTTTATGCTGCAGCTCAGGTTTTAATGATTGACTTTATAGGTACTTCCAGCTCTTGTGAGAGCTGGCACATTTGGGCCTGAGTCTTTTCATAAAATTGCACCCCCTGAAGTTCTATATTCCTGACCAGTCTCCACTGTGTGGACTTGCACTGATTGAGGGGCAGATCAGCTGTCCTTGCTATGTCCCAGTGTTCCCCCAGTGGGACCATCTTCCCCGCTGCCTGCACTCCAAACACTTCCCATCAGAGGGGCTATGTGCTGGTCCCTTGCAATTACTCACCAGACCCTCTGAGTGGGTCTTTTTTTCAGTTCTTGTGGCTCCTTGCTCCTATGTGGGTCTATGGGAACCCTGTTAGTGGCCTTGCTAGCCTGGAGGCCACCAAGGCCCTTTTCTCCCCTACCACCGCCAAGCAACTCCATCCAGAGGGCACAACTGTGGCTTTTGCCAGCTCCTGCTCCATGTCCTCAGCAGCTCCAGCCTGGAAGCAGCTGGGATTAGAAAAGTCAGAAAGGTTTTTTCTTTCTCTCATCATGGCTTCTCCTGCCCTCGTGCACTCCGTAGGTCTCTCCTTCTCTTCCCCTGAGCTCTAGCAGTCCCAGCTTGGCTATCACTACTTTTTTGTCATTGTAATTGGTTGATTTGTGGGAGATAGTGATGCTGGGGACCATCTATTCCTCCATCTTGACCAGAAGTCCTCTCTATACTGCTCTATATTCCTGCTGTGGTCCTATGCAAATCATCCTCCTGCTTGTTTTGTTTTCGTTTTCCAATTCATATAAAGGGAATCATATTGGCAGTTCACTAATTTTTCTTGAATACTAAAGGAGAATTGGCTAACCCTTCCTGATCTCTAATTTTTAGAGAGACATTTAGGCAATGATAAATTTTCATCCCTTCATTAATTTCACTATAATTTTTTTCATAATTCATATACATTAGTCCAACTTTAGTTTATCACAAAAAGTTAATCCTAGGAGGGCTATGCAAGAGTTATATGCATTTGATACAAAACAAAACATTTCACTATCATTTTACATTGCTGCAAAGAAACTATTGAATCATTAGGTTATTCTGTGGTAACAAGCAAAATCAAAATTTCCATTGCAACACAATGGAAATTTCTCACTTAGGCTTCACATAGTCACTCACATCTCAAGACTAACTGATCTGCCTTCTTGACACAGACTTCCATGATTACAGCAGCAAGAAGAACAATCATGAACTGGCTTTAACAGCTTCTGCTTAGAAATAAATTCTACTCTTATTTATTTATTTATTTATTTACTTACTTACTTACTTATTTTTATTGATACATAACTGATTGTACATATCTGTGGGGCACAGTGTTGAATATCAATACCTGTATGCAATATGTGATGCTCAAATCAGGATAATTACTATATTTATCATTATGCAATGTAATGATTTTTTTGTGTCCCTTTACCAATTTTTCATCACTATTTTATTTATACAAAAAAGTTGCATTGACACACCTAACTTCAATGGAGTAGGAAAGTGCAATCAATCCTACTATGGCTTTGAAGGAGAGAGAACTAGAAATACTTGGTGAACAATGCTGTCAGTACTAGACTAATGAGGTAAGAAACAGGAAATTTGCCATTGGTTCAGAACATGTACCATGTGAGTAAAGAATCTTAACCTCATAACGCACCTAGATGGTGCAATAACTGAATATATTCAGTTGGTTCTTCAACTGTCATACCAGCCTATATTCAATCTGTTCCTTCAATTCACTGCTAAAAAAATATTTTTTTGTTCAAAAGTGGTGTTGTGCATGATAATGGGATGTAGAGCAAGGTATTTAATAAATGCACAGATGATGAGTCTGACAGAAGTATGGTGGGAAGGAAAGAGCATCTACTCCAGTGAAGACATAAATAACTTCTCCCTCCCTCATGATGAAAGGAGTTCAGTATGATTATCCAGACTGGCTGAGCGGATCCTGTGTACTATTAGACCACATTGGTGGTTCAACATTACTTCGTGCTATGGGCAGACTGGCTCTCAGCAGTACTGGTGGCCGTTCAGTTTTGTTGAAGGTAATAACATATCATTAAGCCCATACATAACCTGTTTCCTTGCTACCCTGGACACATTGTTCATGAGTTAATTGTGCAAATAGTGGGACGGTGGAGGAAGAAAGGGAATGATATCTAATCATCCTTGCCACCTGTTTTCTAAAAGCCTCCTATGCAACACAAATTCACTTGTAAGTGTTCACCTGGGACACTAATATCCTCACAGGAGGGTACTTCAAAAAGTTCATGGAAAGATTAGTATTGTCTTTTAATTCCATTTTTCCATAAACTTTATAAAGTACCCTCATATTTTGAAGTTGTTTCAAAGGGCCTATGTCAAACCTCTTGCCCAGATTTCCTTGTTATGCATTCTGCAAATTTATTTCCTTCTAACACCCCAAACAACCATCCAACCCTTTAGCCACTATCCCTGAATCAATCTCGATCTATATCTGTAATCATCTCTCCTTCAAAGTAAAGTGAATGACTGGGTGTAGCACTCCAAGTTTTTCCCATAGTAAGGATTTACTTTCTCTATTGTCCTTCATGTCACTCTTGTATGGGCTGTCACGCAGAAGCAGTACATTTCCAATCAATGCCGGCATGTCATGCTGAACTAAATATATATTAGGCTCATTCCTGTGCCTCTCCCCACCCCCCAACTGGCTGTAGGAAATGCCTTAGGTAGTCATACGTCTGGATTACTGTGGGAGTTGTGGCAGTGTAGCAGGAGTAAATGCACCATGAGTGAGAGCGACATGCGCATGGAACATTTTTATACTTTCAGCACCTGCTTGAACCTGATCTTGCTTTGCCTATGTCAGTTCCATTTGATGAGGGCATGCTTCTGTGTACACCCAACTTATAATGTAAAGGATCAAACATCACCCAGCTAATGGTGGCTGCATAATTTGGGAGGAATTTGGGTTCCCATGATTAGAAATTCAATCACTCTTTGTTTCAAATTGCAAGACAGAAGCTGAATTTCAAAAGGAAGTTAATTATTTTCTGAAGAGATCGTTGCTTTCCTCTAAAGCTGTGGGTGGTTTATGCTGTGATTCTACCATCAGAACTTGCCAGAAGCACCATATCATATTCCAACACTGAACAATTGGATTTCCTGAGGCATATGGCCCAAATAGTAGAGCTGCTTTGCCCTGTAGGCTGAATAAGTAGGACAGCCTTCTCTTGCTCTACGTCACACTCAAAAGTGATATCATATGGGTCAGTTAGTAAGTAGAAAGGAATAGCTCACCCAAATGTGGTATATGTTTTCTCCAAAATCCAAAGATAACCAACAGGGAGATGTATTTGCTGAAAAATGTGTGTCAAGGAGCAGCCACTTGTCTTTCATTTTAGAAATAATATCTTGACATGACTGGACCTCTCAAAATTTACAGAGATAGGTAGAATCCTAAGTATTTTGGGGGTTTATTTTCCACCCTTTGAAATGTTTATGACTTATAAAGATGTGTAGAGTAACTGCCTTATTATTCACCAAAATCTATGAGTATGATTTCATCGATCTAGTGGTCCAGGATGATGACTCGGGGATAATGAGAGGATCAAAATCCCAAAGGATTAAAGACAGAGAGTTGAGGTAGTACTTAGATAAGATAGTGAATATGCACAACTGTACTTGTGAGGCAAAAGCAAAATTATCCTAGTATTGTTCATTTCCTGAAAAGAGAAGAAAGCATTTGCCAGAATAATAACTGCATTTCATGTACCAGAGTCACTGCTGACCTTCTCTAGTAAAGAGACAATACATATCTGGAAGAGTCTTTAGTATTTAACTCTCCACCTGATTATGTATGCAATAATTATTGTCATTCTTCAAGACCTATCTCTTCTCTCCATAGATGAAAGAGATCAGTTTAATGGGGATAAGATTAGGATAAATAGCCACTGCATGTGTTGTCTTTTATATTTGTACTTATTGTCTCATATTTTCACAGAGATATGGTATTTCATTTGAGTTTTTTGTCTGTTTGTTTGTTATTTTATACACAGTGGTGATTCTAAGGACTTCCTACCATAAAAAAAAATAATAATAATTCTTGCTCATCAGGTCAGTGAGACAATGTGTTATTCTGCCAATTGCTGATTCAATGACGTATCAAGAATTGACCAGATTGTCACAAGATGGATTTTTACTGGCAGATGTACTTAGGATAAAACTCTGTTGACCCATGGAACACAGTAGTGCTGTCATCTCTAGGTATTAGCAATATCAAATTGTTTGTGTTTCCCTTTCTTCAAGTCAAACATCCTGATGAATGGTCTTTCTTTCAGGAAGTTCAGAAAGAAGAAAATAATAGTACCTAATTTTGATGTTATAACTTCTTTCACAACTGCTGGCTTCTTCCTTTATGGGCTCCTCTGAGCCCATGCATTGGGTGAGGCTCATAATTTGGCAAGTGAGGGATGCACCTTGACTTTTCAACACATGAATCAAATCAAGTCTTTGTTCACCACACCTCAAATTTTTTTATTTAAAACTTTATTGGAGCTTGGTAACTTACAGCTATTTCAATCCTAGGGAGTTGTGATCTCTAAACTACAGCAAAATATCCTTGGGAATCCACTGACTACTAACCAAACCATGCTCATTTTTCTTCTGGGGTTAACTGCCATCATTTGGCCTTGACCTCTCCACAACCCTACTGCCCACACTTAAATCAGTAACTAATTTGAGCAGCAGTGCTTCTTAACTTTATCCCTGGGCTACAAACACTGTAGTGCTTTCCAAGGATTCAGGAGCACTTCTCTGAAGTATGAGAGGTCTTCAAAGGGTTCATGGAAAGCTTCATATTATATTTTAATTCTATTTTTCTGCAAAGTGTTGAAGTACCCTTGCATAGTTTCAAATGCTCTGTTGAAGGGAATATCTTCTGGGCCCTTCCAGGAGACAGAGTTGGAGGATGAGTAAGTATGTCACAAAGGATAAATCCACTCCAGCATATGGATTCCTCTACATCAGCACCACCCAGTAGAAATATGATGCATGCCACATATGCAAGCCACATGTGTAATTTTTAAATTTTCTAGAAGCCATATTTTAAAATAAGGTAAAAATAAATGGGTGAAATTGTTTTTAAAACTTACATTTTGTTTAACTAAATACAGCCATGATATTATTATTTACATATGTAATTAGCATTAAAAGTATTATTGAGATTTTTTACTTCACTAACAAACATCTTGATTCAGACTAGCCAAGTGTCAAATGCTTGATAACCCCATCAATTCCTCCTTCTCTCTCTATTATGTCAACATATTCTGGCATCTAAACTTTATTTACTAAAAACATCATTTGAGGCTAAGTTTCAGTCAATACCAAGAACACAACTAGAACCATTTCCAGCTATGCAAACTAGCCTTTGAATCCAGAATCTCTGTTAAATGCAGTCACGTTAATAAATTCAACCACTTAAAAATTATTTTTCTTTTCTGGTCCAGAACATTTAAAATAATATCCCATAGAACTTCTCCAGGTTTTGTTGATATCAGTTAGCAAAATCTAGTAAGACTTTTTCTTCCTGGGTTGGGTTTTACAGCTGTGTCATGTTGAGAACTGAATCTGATATTTGCTCTGGAAGCAATGGGCAGTGAAAAGTGGGGTGTATAACGAATGAGTATCTTTATCATGATAACTGTCTCCAAGTTAGGCAGGACCAAGAAAGGCAGGTCCAGCTTCATAAAATGGTAAGAAAGGGCTCTTCCTGCTGGCAAGGGAGAATCAGTGGGATTTGGGAAGTCAGGTGCTCAGACTTATTTGAATCCATCCATGTAATTCCATTCCAGCTTTCAGGTTCTGGCACATTTCCCAATCAGTGCTCTAAACTTTTTCACACCAGAGGCCTGGATAAGCTGTAAAATCGTTTTCTATTATAAGTCAGCAGCCCCAATCCAGCAATGCTGAGTCAGATTTTCAGATATGATGGCCCAATGGCTATAAGACAATAGAGATTTTCTGTGCTCCCGACTGTGCCTCAGCCAAACATTTAAAATGTGGGTGCTTCATTTCTACAAATGATTGAGAGCAGTCAGAAGCAGGTAGCCCACCCACATAGACCTTGTATTCTTTATTGATGTCATAATAGTCTCTTGCAGGAACAGTTGAGTCTGCTAAAGCCTTGCCTCAATTGGCAGTTCATTACAGGTGACCACAGGTGATACATCATGGCACTGCTATGTCACTGTCAGTCTCTCATTTTCAAATTGCATTCAGATTTCATTCACTTCAAATCAAGTGCGTGTTATCAAATCCCAAATCCTCATCCTTGAGGTTCTGTGGCCAAAATCAAGAATTTGCAACATGGTGGGTCTCTGTTTCCAAAACCTTTATCACAGAAGGTAGAGTTGAAGGAATTAGAAATTACTCCAGATATTTTAATAAAAAGGGATTTAATACAGTCAATTGGGTGCTTACAATATCACTGGAAGGAGAAGAAAAACCAGGCCTCCAAAAAGACCCATAGAATAAGTCACCCCAAGTAGCCCACCAGAGAAGCAGTCATGTCTCACTTACTGAAGAAATTGGTTATCAAAACACAACATGGAACTGAAAATTCTTTAAGTTGGAGGCTTAAAAGTCTGTCAATGAACTAGTAACTAATTTATTATTTCTGAAAGTTTAAAATGTACCCAATTCACATTCACAGTAATAATTTACATCTAGTAGGCACATAGCACTGTTTATTTGACATCATCTCATATAATTCTCACAACAGCTTAGGGAGGTGGGTTTTATTATCTCCATTTTATACATGAGGCAAGTGAGTCAGAGAGAGATTAAAACAGTTTTCCTGATTTGACACACTATCACGTCCAGGGAATCTAGCCTTTATTCTGTTGCTTCCCCTACCAAGGTAGGGGTTATCTGTAGTAAGCTTCATGGATTATTAATAATTGCAAAGTCAGCATGTGCATGTATAAGCTTTCAAATTACCACAGTTATCCAATTAACCCATAGTTACTTATATATAGCCTTTAGTGATGCTTTTCAGGAGCAGACTAATGAATTTCAGTATAAATGATTATACAAGTGGGAAACAAAGGTCATGAAAAAAAAAATGGAACACTTTGTAATAACTGTTACGTAAAGGGCTTTTTATTCCCCAAGTCAATTTTAAAGATTGAAGTCTCAACAGTGAACTAGTCGATTTTAATTCTTTTCAGTTGGTTCTAATAAAATTTTTAAAAACTAGTAATAATGATGTATCAATTTCTTAAACATAATGCTTTAAGTTTACAGATGAAATAAGAGAAACATACATATGTAGTAAAAGTATAAAACATGCATTGAAATGATTTATACCAATTTCCTATCTCTGGGAGAGTATTAGTAGAAAGAAAAGTATGAAAGAAAAGTATGAAAGAAAGCTATAGCAATATCCGTAATTATTTTTTTCTATTTAAAAAGAAGATGTAATACAAATGTGACAAGAACTTAATGATTATTTATGTGGAGTATGAATGACTCTATTATATTTATGTAGTTTTCTGCATGTGTGAAATGTTTCATAACTTAAGATTAAAGAGTTTTTAAAAATTAACATTAATTCTTAAGAATTATTGCAGTTCTATGATTCCTTTATGTAATACAGCATACTTTGTATGTCATATAGTTTATGCTAGCATCTGCATTTTAAAACTGATATGTAATAGAACTTTGAAAAAGTACTTTAAATTGACATGGCTATGTTAAAACAAAACCAAAAGAAAGAAGAAAAGAACTTTTGCTTAAGACCTAAATCTTATAAAATATGCTTTTGATGTGTTGGGATTTTAATGTCCATTCAGGTCAGACATGACCTCAGTTTTTAAAGATCTAGTCTAGAAACAAATGCCTGTAACCGATTTTTCTGTTCTAAAAACATGAAAGAGGCTTTATGATATACCTTAACATCAAGAATATGAGGAGCTGCATTAAATACTATGTCATTCAATTTTTCCTTCAAAATGTATGCTGCATGTAGTGTTTATGAGTAAATATGCTTGTTTGTGATCTCTTTTCAAATGCAATTTAGATACTTTCAATTCAAAAAGAACTAGTAGAGGCAGATAAAATCCTTTCACAAAGAACTGTACAGAGCTAAATTACCATTTCTAGAATAAGGGTTTGCCACAGAAATCCTCATTAGTGAAAATGTTCTGAAGAGAATCTGTCAGATTCTTCACTCTATAATTTAATCAAAACATTGCTCAAGTAACCAGAGAATGGCCACCCTTATTCACCCCAGATGTTATGGACATGCAGTTCCTTTTAGTTTTAAACTATTTCTCCTGTATGTATTTCTATCTTAAGTTTCCACTAATGACAATAGTCATGAAAGGAGAAATTCAGAATCGTAGTCAAGAATTAGATAATAGTTGTATCTATCTTTAAGCTAAAAATGAAATAAAGAGAAGTTTCTGAAAACAAATTCTGGTATTACTGATTGCATAAGTAATGTACTCTCAGTACACGTAATTTAGAATTGTCATCTAATAAATGAACTGAAATTCAAGTGAAGTATTAGTAAAAATGTGTTAACTTTGTAAAAGTAGTTGAATGAACATTAGGATTCTATTATTGATGTGTAAAAGTGACTTGTAGGTGAACATGTGAAATTCTGAGAAAAAGTTAAAATAAGACCACCTTTCAGTTACAGAAGTGCATTGTTTACACAAGTAGCTATAACCTTTGTTGCTTCTGATGTCTTATATTAATTAGACATTTATATATATTCATCTTGGAGTACTTTCTATGCATCTAAGCAGAAAAAAGATAGTCGTAACAATCAATACCTTTTAAATCAATGTACAATATCCACTTAAATTTGTTTTACAGACAACTAGCAAAATCAAACAACTCAACTAAAAGCAAAATATTAGGGATTATTTAAATAGAATGTGAAATAAAAGGCCTATTGAGCATTGTTGATACTGACCTAGTATTCTGATATATAGTAAGGAATCACTCAATTATTTTATCAGTAAAAGATTTACACTGCCTTTACATTAAGCACCTGTATTTTACTACAACTAACATAATTAGTTTTTTGTCAAGTTTGTGGGAAAATTTTATTCCTTGATTTAAAAATTACCTTAAGTTTTTATTTCATCAAACTATAATTTAAATAAGAACTAATGTTGAAAACTACTGAGTGCTAAAAATTTGTCAGTTAATAGGCCTCCCTTACAAGCAATCCAAAAATATCAACAAATTTCCAAAATTAGTTATATTAAGAGGTTAACTGCTTACATAAGTAATACACTCTCAATACAGGTCATTTAGAAAATAAAGGAAAAGTGTAAAATAAAATCATCAGCACCCAACATTTTAATATGCAAGCAGTCCTCGTTACACACCTGTAACTAATCCATCATGAGTAAACTCCACTTAAAGAAAATTCACACACACACAAAGGCAAGTGCAAAATTTCATTGAAATTGAGAAAGTAATTAGACTTGATTTTTTAAATGAATCTACAATTTAGAAAAAGTAATTTATGTTATGTTTGATTAAATGTGCTCTGGATGTGCAACTATGCTTTAACTCTTACAATGAGTCAAACATTAATTTTTAATACAATTTCTCCAATAAACCTTGTTTGATAGCATAATATAAAATTTATCACTTCACGTATGACACCGGACTTATAACAAAAAGGGCCTGTGTGTGAAAACTACCCAATTGTTCTTTGTGCAGAACCCATCTTCTCATACTTAGGGATTTCCTCATCCTCAAACTTTAATTTGTTTAACTCTAAAAATTCTCCCCTGTCAATGTGTGTGTGTGAGAGAGAAAGAAAGAAAGAGAGAAGCACTTCTTAAACAACACTTTCATGAAAATCTCTTTTGCCAAATCCTGTATCTATGGTAAGGTTTGCAATTTTACCTTACAAAAGATATGTATTGTGTTTGATCCAGATTATTGGATTAGCTGAGATGGATCTACAAAGACTGAATCAATGAGTGGGGATAGATGCTAGATCTAAGTGGGGAGGGATATTTGAAGGAAATATATTGATAACTGCTGACTTTGTTAGTGAATTTATTTCTGGTGTGACATTCACTCTCCTGTGCAAACTCACTACTTTGGGTACTCCAGTAATGAATATGGGATAAATTACTTGCTCTTTATCATTCTTGTGTTTTGGTATATACATATTATATTTTAACTCACATTTTTAATCTATGCATACTGTTTGCAACCTAATTTCTCTACTTTAAATATCATAAAGGTTTTAATAATGTCCTATGTCATTTGCCCCAGTACTTACCCAGCAGTAGACTAAAAATCGAATGTGGGTTTAGGATTTAACACTTGCTTAAGACTTTAGGTCTTTGCAAAAATAATTCATTCTTAAGATAATGAATGAACTAAACACAGTCAGTTGTTAATGTAAAGTCATATAATACATGAGTAAAATGCTAATAAAAATTCGGTTACTTCTATAATTCAGAGGCTGTTCCATATTATCAAAAAAGCTTTTTCTGTCTTGTTTTCTGAGGCAATGTCATATACTGATAGAAAAACTGTTTGAAGCAATTAAGGTTCATTAAAAATGTTGCTAATTTAGTGAAATTCCTGGGAAAGTGACATCACAATAATAAAAATGAGCTGCATTAGTAGATTCTAATAAAAAAAAATGTATAGCTTCATGTTTCCCAGAGGGAGCACATAAATGATAAATATGGTAAATTTCTGATTTGCAGGCTTTCAGAAACTTCTTAACTAGCAAAACAAAGATAATATCTTTCTATTCATATGGTGAATTCTTTTTATTTTTAAAGTAGAAATTTGCTTTTTTAAAAAGAAATAATTGTTAAGACAGTATTTCTTTCAGCTAGTTAAGTTTCTTTAATTTTAAACAAAGTACCCAGCTATGTGAATAACAGCTCTGTTGCCATATGAAATTTATTAGATTTTCCAGGACAACCAAGGATTTTCCAAACATACACTACCTTACTTCAAATTCAACAGAAACTAAACAGGTAGGAATTACAATACAAGCTAGTATCTCTAGGGACCCGCAGCAACTGACAGGGACAATCCACTCAACAAAAATAAATGTTTCCCAGAGCCATATACACAGCAAGAACTCCTTAAATACCAATTGGTGGCCATAATCAACACTGTGCTGAAATTGGTTGACATCCTTCAGGCTAATGGTATGTAGCTTTGGGGTGTACTCTTTTCACTACATACATGTGACACAGGCTTTTTCCATGCACTTTCATCTTTCTTCCACAATCTTTGTTTCCAAGTTGGAAAAACAATACATTACTATATATATTTTAGCAATGTCAATATTAACATAAATTTAGAAAGCATACTTCCTTTCTCTGTTACGATTCACCATAGGCATGGAATTCCTGAGATAAAATTGGTACGTGAAATCCAGATTGGATCTGGGAATACATATCTTTTCACTCAGAAATTAACTAGACTTGCCAAGTTGCCAGCTTGCTCTCCAGAATGGCTATACCACTCTACACTCTCACCAGTACTTCATGAGGCCGTTAGCCTAACAGGCGTCCAACCATATTATATCACTTAATTTTCATTTCTCTGATCACTGGTAAATGGGAGTATCACTTTGAATGCAGTGATCTTTTGGAGTTCCTCTTCTGTAAATTGCCTGG
The DNA here is from genome assembly GCF_027409185.1 of Cynocephalus volans. Classification (NCBI taxonomy): domain Eukaryota; kingdom Metazoa; phylum Chordata; class Mammalia; order Dermoptera; family Cynocephalidae; genus Cynocephalus; species Cynocephalus volans. The sequence goes on from NC_084460.1 coordinate 158,938,385, forward strand.
TTATATAATTGGTTCATCTTTCTCTTATAGCCATTGTCATTTTCCTATTGATTTTCAGGAAGTCTTCATTGATTTTACATATTGCAAACATCTTTTCTCTTTAGTGATTTGTCCGTTACCTTTCTCCATGGTGTGTTAAACAGAAACCCACATTCTCACGCAAGTTACATCATCATTAATTTGTATTCCGTTTTTCTTTTGAATTAGTTACGAAGATAGTCTTCTACATTTTTTTTCTATTAACTTGATAGGTTTGCCTTTTACATTTCAGTTTTTAATGAACCTTCGGCCACTTTTGCATGGTGTTTTATTTTTCTTTATATGTCAGTTTCTCCACACCATTTACCCAAAACATCTGCTCTTTTCCTATTGGTAACAATTTTTCATAGATCATATTCCCATATATGCATGGGTCTGCCTCTGTGCTCTCTGTTCTGTTACATTAATCTATGTGTCTGTTCCTGTGCCAATACCACACTATTTCCATAGATATGGCTTTGTAATAGTCCTTCAGATAAGGTAAGGCAACAGTATGGCAGTCTCTGTCAGTCTTTCCCTCCAGGAGCATGGATTGTATCTACATTAATTAAAATAATCTAGTAATGTGACATTGAGCTAAGAAACTTCTCTATGCTCAGAATAATATTAATAGTACCTAATTCCTATGGCTGTGTGAGAATTAAAGAATGATAACATAGTCCTATCCCTGAACAAGTGACTGATGCATCTAAAGTATTTAATAAACAGTAACTCAATAAGAATCAATAATAAAAAAGAAAATAATCAGAAGGTGTTACACCAGGTGTCTGCACTTTAAATGCACTTGTTAGAGAACAGAGATAATCTATACAACACTATAATTTCATGTCTATTTTACTGTAATAATATACAGTACAAATATCGGATTTATTTATCAATGAGTAATTAAAAAATAAATTTTCAAGTGCTATTATATCATTATTTATTATTTCAGGAAATAGCCTAACATCATGTAAAGTGGTTTCTACTAATGTTGCTTCACAACTTGACCAGTTCTGGCTTGAAATACGTTTTTTTTTTTTTTTTTTTTTTTTTTTGGACCTTAGGTTAAGGGAATCACAACCCTCGGCTTGGTGTCGTCCTCACCACACTCAGCCAGTGAGCGCACCGGCCATCCCTATATAGGATCCGAACCCCCGGCCTCGGCGCTACCAGTGCCGCACTCTCCCGAGTAAGCCACGGGGCCGGCCCTTGAAATACCTTTTTAATAGCCTGTTACATGATCTACCAAACACCATGACTGTGAAAGAGCTGAGAATTCCTCAATAAGAGAATCCAGAATTCTACAAAATTGCAAGGTCAAATCTCCTCTATTTTCAACCTTTTTAAATGAGTGATTCTTGACCTGGGTTAAATATCCAGGACCTGCTCCCGACCAATAAATCAGACTCCCTAGGGGTGGAGACCGAACACTGGTATTTTGTATTAAAGCCTTCACTGGATGATTCTAATGTGCTAGCAAAGTGGAAAAACACTGCATTAGCAATGAAAGCTTCTCACATCATCTTAGGCTTCCAACGATTGTGAATCCCTGACCAAATATAATATTTGCTAAATTAAAATACAGTTTTATTTATTCATGCCCATCTTTGAATTTAACTAAATCTGAATGTCCCAGATCAAACCAATAAATGATTTGCTTTGATGACAGAAAAGTCAAAGAAAGCCTGATTCTCACATTTATTAAATGTAATTTTTAATTATATAATTTTCATATATATGTCTGTATGTTTGAGTGTGTATGTGTGTATGTGTGTATGTGTATTCTTTCTTCTTGGACAAAGTCTTTTTTGTAAGAGACTTCAGATATGGTAAAGGTGATAGAATTTAAATTTAATAATTCTAGATAGTTCATGATTTTAGGAGAAATAATGAATGTGTAGTCTGAGTTCACTGTTTGCTTTTCAGTGCATATCAATGGAAATGTATAAAGATGGAAGGGCATTAGCAAACCCATATGGCTGTTTGCTCGTGTAAACTGCTTACTCCACAAAAAAACACCCATTTGTTTAAACTAAGGTCAGCCTTCAGTTATTACAGTAATTGCACCTTTCAACTGGAGATAATGTGCTTGATTTCTCAAGGATGTGTGAACTCTGTCTCCTAGGAGTCACCAACCTGTCAATAGTGCAAAAATTGACCTAAAATCAGAGTCTTAGTTCTAGTGATTAATGTTCTAGCAGCTCATTTCTGTTGGTGGGCATTAGTTTATATTCACTTTTTAGGTATGTCTTATTTTCTTTTTATTATTTGGTATGCAATTAAAGTATGCATACTTAAACATAAAAGCTTAACTTCGGTAAGTCGAACAAGCTGCATCTAGTATATGTGCATTATATACTAATATAATTAGATTTAATGTGGTTTGTTTGTTTTAAGTTGAATTCAGTCAAACATGTCTAATGGTTTCACTACATATCAAATAATTTCTTTGGCTGAATCTTTCACAATCTTCTTGTTTTGGAATCATGTTAGGACAATCTCTCTGATAATTTACTTTTGAGTTTTTCTGTAGTTTTAATATCAAATACATAAAAGGTTTTTATCCCAGACCACTAGAATTATACCTAACAATTTGACATACAGATATTGTTAACAATTCATAATTAGAAGAATCATAAAAAGCTCCTTGAAAGAAAACCTAAAAATAATACACATCATAAATAATGAAACACTTTAAATAATTTAACAAGAGCAAAATAGCACAAATAACTTTTATGTGCTTGTCTCTTTGGACATACACATCTGCTTTAGTGACTTTTGTTTTATAATAAGTCCCAGGCAGAGTGAAGTTCTATCAAAGTGAAGCCAAAAAAAATTTGCTAAAGATCTTGCCAACTCCTTGTTTAAATTTCATTATTTTTTGTCAACCAACCATCACCACAAATTTATAACTGCCATATATTTAATAATTTGTTTCTCAATCTTCAAAGTGATAGAAATAAAAGTGATTCATGTAAATTGGCAAACAGGATGTTTGGGATATCTAGAGATTACTTCCTAGAAGGGCTAAATACCATCTTTGCCTCATCCACGTATTTTATGGCTGCAATTTATGATGTTTAGTCATCTTGATTCCATTCTCATGACTGAAAATCTTAGACTTTCAGAGCTTCCTGCTGATGGTTTAAACTCTGGTTACATCGCATAAGCACAACACTATGATAAGGACCACAACCTTGTATCTGCAGTCTTTCAGGTAAAATGCTTTCTCTTAGCTAAGAATAGGTAAGTTTGAAAATAATTAAAAGAGAAGAACATTATCTATATTCCAGAATTGTCCACCATTTGCATCTGAAAAATTTTTTGAATTAGTTTCATACACTACTATAAGAATAGTACTCACTCCTGAGGAGTAAATGTTGAGATATTATATATTTTGAATGTAATTATAACACAAATGTGTATCTACATGTGTACACACAGATACTGATCAACATTAGTACTGAAAAAAGGTTCAATAATGGTGTTGAAGTTAGGTAGGTCAAAGCTCTGACTACATCCCCGAGAGTATAATGAGATCAGCTTCAATTAAATGCAGACTCCGTGAGCTGAGCATTATATTGGTTCACATGAAACTTGTTTTACAAAACTCATTTGTGCTTATTGACATTTTGCCCAATCATGCTTTCAAACTTAAATCCTAACACAGCTATCTGTGTTTCCCTAAAATGTTTAGCTTCAAGCAAAAAAATGTTATCCAGCAATCCTACTGGATTGAATTCCCTAAATATATTTTCACGTTCATGCAGCATAGAAAATTTTGTGGAGATCTTTACCATTCTTGACATTACACTATTTACAGATATCCAACTTCAAAACACACACATGCTGAAGCTCTGTCTCTCTCTTCAGATTCTTGTGATTCTCAGATTAGCAAAGCCCTGCCAAGAGTAAAACCCTAAAGAATAACTGTGGGGATCAGAGCCTTAAGCCGAAGCAAGTGGGATAACATGAAGCTCCAGGACAAAATACAGTGAGGAACTCAGAGGCTCTGAGAGGCAACCTCCAGGCAGGAGGCAGATTCATTATTAATTCAGCCAAAACTAATCATGCCCTTGTTCAGTAACTTCCTCAAATTATCTTTATATGGCATCATTTTTGTAAATTTAAAATTTTGTTTGCAGTGACTCACAACGACATAGGTATTGAATCACGAATTGCTAATACAGTTTGCACTGCCACCCATGGGATTTGGCAGAGCTCATTTGTTGCTACATTTGTCCCTAAACATGTCCTGGCCACCAAATTTGTCTTTTAACTCATGAATGTCATTAGGCCTCTGTCTTATGTGCTGTATTGATCTCAATTCTCCAAAGCGTTCTCAGGTGCCAGAGTAGCCATGTCTGTGTGTTTAAAAATGATTTCTGGTTTTCAATCACAGTAAAGCTGTTTCTTCCATTGCCCCCTGGAAGCCACTTTATTTATCTGCACAAAATACAAGCACCTTCAATATATATCTCTAACCATCTGCTAGATTGGCATGGTGCCTGATTACAAAAAAAGGATCACCCTCCCTCTTCTTTGCCATAGGTGCTAATAACCTTCAGTTTATCTAACCAGCTTTCAAAATCCTGTATTATAGATTATCCTGGAAGAAATCTCTCTTCTGTTCAAGAACAAAACAGTGGTGCCTCAAGCTTCTTTTCAAAGGGACCCATCTGCTAATTAAGAGTTCAAATAGTCTTATCTTGAAGTCTGTCCTTTAAGCTGTCCTTCTGCTTAAATCTAGGAAATATCTTTAGTATAGACCTTCCTGTGATACCTAAGGATCTGATGAGCACAAAGACCCACAATCCCATGCACATGGTTTCAAATGGATTTTTGAAGACTTAGTGGGAACTTATTGTTTGTTATTTAACATAATTCCTTCAGCTTTCTGACCAAAAAGTCAGACTTAATTTAGATAGGATCACGCGAATTCATACTGTGATTCCTCTGAAGGATGTTTATTCATTGTTTGCAGTTTTTTATTAATTCCCATACTCTTGGGCCAGCTGTTTTGTCTTTAAACTCAGCCTCTTAAGTTGTTCATTCTTCTCTCCACACTGATGGAAGCATTAAAGAAAAAACAAAAATAGATAACGTGGTTTCAGGAAAAAGTAATTAGACATGGGTGAAACAGACCTCCATTTAAATTTATTACACAGCTAGCCAATGGATAACATTGGGAAAATTGCGTAACTTCTCTATAAAAGTGGAAAATAACTCACTCAAAAAGATGGTATGTGTGTTAACTGAAATCATATTTTTGAAGTAGTCAGTACAGTACCTGGAAGTTAATAGCTATTCAATAAATGTTAATGCAGATACATTGCCTTCAGATAAAAAAGAATAATGGTGTCCAAATGTGGGTGGTGTTGTTATTAGATTTGATTTTTTTATTCCCCTAACTGTAAATGCCCCTTAGAACAAGCAAAGCTGTGTAGTAGAGTGTAAATTTGGTCTTAGCCACACATTCATTTTCTTTTTAAGAATTTTTAATTTCATGGTATTTCTTCCCCTACTTACCAAGACTTCATGCAGCAACCAAGCAGCCCATAATCTAGTATTGAATCTAGTTCACCTACCGTCAAATTTACTTGTCTCTTTCTAATTCATTCTCTGTCCTCTGCAGGGGGAGATTAAATAATATGTACAACTGAGTTATTTCTTCCTCTCACTATACTTGATGCCCATTTTAAATGATCTTCAAAAGATCTTTTGGGAGTTAGAATAGTAATTGAATGTCAGGACCATGAACGGCCAATTGATACGTATATAAACAGGTAAGGCAATATATACAAATACATATTTGTCAAATTGCAGTCTGCTGACTCCCATTCCAGTATTATCTTCATTAAATTACAACACTTCACTATACGAACATGCTTATAATCTCTGATGGTAAAAATCATCAATTCCCATTTTTAAATAATGGAAATATCTTCATCTTCTTCAAAAATAACCGAAATATGGTCATCTATAAAAATCCAAAATTGTAGATTTTTTTTCCAAGCTAGAAACCAAGGCAGAAACTCAATTATACATTTTCAAACTTCAGTTTTTTCTCCTTCTGGTTTCTTGTCTGAAATGGCCTTTACCTCCAAGACTTTCTCAGTGTCAACCTTCTCTGAGACTTAACCTGACTTACTATAAAAGAAGATCTTGTTTTGCTTTCTACTGGGCACTTAGATACTTCTTTTTTATAGCACTTATCACATAATCGTTAATTTATTTATCTGTATCCTTCTTATTTCCTAGATTGTTTACACATCTGGGATAAGGTTAGGTCTTATTCATTTTTTGTGTGCACAACATGTAAGCACAGTGTTTGGTGCTGAGTGCTTCGTTTACTTAATTGAATTTAAAGCAAAAAAAGTACAAGTGTACTTTGAAAAGAGCAAACCAATTTAGATGCAGAAAAAATGTGTTTCCTTAGTATTTGTAGTACAAGAGTATTTTTTTTTTTTTAATGTCAAGTAATCTTTTTAAAGTTTGGTTAAAAGAAAGACTAGAGTTTGAAAGAGAAAGAGTTGAGTGTTTTCGCATTTTCTTTTTGTCATATAAACAGGAAAATTAACCCTATACTATAAGGAAATTTTTTCATTCTTTTCCTGTGATGAATAATCATCTATGTGGAGAAGATGTAATATATTGATCATTCATTATCATGGGAAAATTTCAAAGTGATTGTTAGGAAATATTTGTGAGAAAACTGAGAGAACAGACCTTTTGTTGTGTTTTTGCTATCTGCAGTTGCTATCTTGGACCAATATGAAAAAAGTATGAAACAAAAATAAATATGAAAAGATTGATCAATTCATTCAAAAGAAAGCCAAAAGGGTTCTTCTATGGCCTTCTAAAAACAAAATTCTTTAAAATGTACTATTTTTCTGGTTTACTGTATATTAACAACTATATAGAACACTGTGTAATCTATTCTTAAGGCTACATAAAATATTTCATCTGTTTCTTATATATAGTCATGCTACATAGTTTAGAAATTTATTCCCGCTGGATGTAACCTTTGTCATCTAGATTCAGTAAATGCTTCACAGGCATAGGCCGGGACCATGTGTGTTTTGCTTTAAGGGTAAATAATCTACACTGAGACAGACAGCCTCTGAGAATATTCCTCCCATATGTCAATATCATAGTTCTTTTTTCAGCATGCCTAATATTTCATGTCATCAGCATGGTCACTGTAAGACAATGGCAATGAGAACCTAGTGTTGGAAGTATTGCTCCTAAAATTTCTCTTAAAACACAGTACTACTATCTAGCTACTGCAATTCTGTACAAGGAGTACTGTCTCTGATAAAGCCACATCAGGAAACCCAGTTCAACATGAGGACAACAAAAAGTAAGGGATTTACATATTGACCTGTCCACAATTATTGGAGCCTGTACAATTGGAAAGTGAGCAGACATATGGGTCATTCCTCAGCCAATAAATCTCATCTGAGTAGACACAAAAGAATATGAGAATGAGTAGTGATTGTTTTCTAGTTCTCAGTCATCAAACCATTTTTTTTCTAACTTTATTGTCTTCAACTCTCTATGGTGAGTAATTCTTCTAAGTATGCTGAGGGGAAGAGACTGGTCTTTGCTCTCTAGACAGTGCACAAATTAATTTATCATGCTTTATTAGGAATTCATATATGAAAACAGGAAAATATTTTATGATAATAATCTCCAGTATATCAGAACTACCCTTCTTTCCCCAGGCTGAAGAAGACCAAGAAAAATTTGAATTTAGGTAGTTAATCTTTTCTAAAACTAGTGGTTATAAAATAGCATATGTAATAGAATATCAAGGATTTAGAAGGATATGAGAAATAAAATGTCTTAAAATGAATTAAAACTAGTGGTCAATGAATTAGGAATAGGTTTAAAGGTATATCCTTATTTAATAGTACTTTCTCTTTCGGGTTTCAGGCAATGCTTTTTTACAAAATACTAAAAACATTCATGGAACTCTTGATTAGTATTTAAATAATATATACTTTAGTGGATTAACACACTGGTCTTTTATCTCTAAGATGTTAAACCAACTGGACACAATGTCAATTGGACACATGAATTATACTACTTGAAACAAAGCATACTTCCACCTCTTGATGAAAAGTCCAACACTGTTGTTCCATTTTCTGAATCAAAAAATAAATTTTTGAAAGTAGAAATCCATGAAGAATACAGATTTCTACTCAGATAATGCCTATACTTTATAAATGAAGTGGTTGTGTCTAAAAAGAAATGAATAATTTAGAAATAACCTACTTGTAAGTTTGCTTTTTGAAATTCTTATGAAAGATTTTTGGATACATGTTTATAAATATTCTCACATGTAGACTCTGACAGCAGATTTCTACATGATTCAATTACTAATTGTGTCTGTTTTCTTTTTAGTGTCTATTGCATCCATATTCCAGCTCTTTCAGGTAGATTTGTTAATTAAGGTCAATTTTAAAACACTAATTATGGGAAATTGTTTTTAATTTTTGAAACTAAAATGAAGTATTTCCATATCTAACTATTTTATTTAGGAAAAAAATTACAGGAACAAAGCAGTTTGAATCCCATGCCTTCTGCCATGCCCATTATCGCCATATGTTTATGTGAGTCCTTTACCTCTTACAAGGTCGATCTCAAACCTCATTCTTTTTTCCTGCAAAAGGTCTTCCTTTCCCATCTGACCCTTGCTGTTTTCCAGCTTCTCTGGACTCAAACACATTTATGCTAAGATTGACCAGTCTTCCTGTAAAGGGAGCTCATGTTTACCTTCCCCAAAGCCTTCAGATTGCCTGGATTGAAAGTGCTGATAAGAAGTCCTAGGGAGGAGCACTAGGAGTAGGGGGTGGTACATTGTCTTCAAAAGCTATCTCTCCTTTCCACTGAGTCTAAACGAAACTTGAGAGTGGTAGCAGAAACAGAGGGACACTGTCCTACTGAGTAAGGCTTGAAAAGATAGTAGTGGGTTCCAATCCACTCATGAGCCTCCACTACAGAGTAAAACAACCAATTCCATCTCTACTTAATTTTAATTTTTACCTCATCAAAACAAATGTGAGGTCTTTCAGATAAAAGGCAGAATTTTATATACCCCTTGTTTTACTTAGAGCATGTAATGTGGCACTAAAAATTTATAGATTGTTCATAAATGTCTACATGGATAATTAATTTTAATATCACTAGGTTTCCTTTTGGTGATGACCTAAAATTAAAAGTGAATCTAGGTAGTTAGTCACTGGGAGAAAAAGAAACTCCATATTGCTCTTAGTGGGAATGACCAATTTCACATACTTTTAATAATTTCTGTTTAATAAATATATCATAGATTTAAATTTTTTAAATATCCTTCCAAAGTTCAAGTATAAACTACAATAAGGCATCTTGAAATTAGGTGAAAAGGAAGTGAGAAAAATTTTCTCTCTTGAATCACCTTAGAAGACATTTTATTAATAGCTTTGTAACAATTAACACAGTTTTTATTCATTGATTTCTGGAAATAAGATCTGATCTTTTATAATGCAAATAGGAAGACTTAATATGGTTTGGGTTCTATTGCACTCCTGAAATATATAAATTACCAAATTTACACTTATCAAAAATTTGCTTCTTGTCTAATTTATCTCAGGTTCACAACCTCTTTTACCCTGACGAGTAAAATAAACCACCACAGTAAGAGGAGGATGAATTAAGGTTGAAGAATAAATGAATTACTCCAACTTCTGAAAAAAATGTAAAGTACATGTAAGCAGAAAATACTGAAATATCTCTAAATTTACTTCAAGAAAGCTAAACTTTAGCTATTCATCATACTCTGAAGTTAGGGAGTTGGTAGAACCTTTAGAAGTACTCAGTATTCATTACTACGCATTTCTCTTAAAGCCTGAAATAAGAGCTGTAATTCTTTTGTTAGAATATTAAGGTTATATGCTGAGTTATTTTACCTGATCACATATTTGGATTAAATTATGAAGGAAAACATAGTTGAAATGAATATCTATATATGTTTTTTTCAGACTATACCCCATAGCAATTATCTCTGTATATCAATTTCTCACTTGTCATCTCTATTCTTTTACTTTGGGTAAAACTTATATCGCCTGACTTCCAGAGAGATCTAGAGATCTTTTGATTTTATCTACTCATTCTAAGACCACTTGCCTACATGAAGCAGAATCAGATGGATAGCATACATTTAAAGGGAAATGATGGCACCTTGCTAAAGGTGTAGAAAAATAGGATCTTTCACATTGCTTCTTGGAGTGTGAATTAACAGACCCTTTTTGGATAACAACAGTTCAATATTTATCCAAATATAGAATAAATGTAACTTTGACCTAGAATTTCTGCTTTTAGGGATTCATAACACAGATGCATTCTCCATGTGTGCCAAGATATTTTTACATGAACGTTCATTATAGCATTTCTTTGCAGCAGTAAAAGAATGGACACAAAAACCAAAAGTGCAACTAACATAAATAGTTAAAAACTACTGAATAAAATATGATATATACATAAATTAGATCTATAGTTTATGCCTAATGCTGTGCAACCATTAAAAAGAATGAGTTATATATACATGAATTAATTAGGGGGAAACTCCAAGATACAAGGGTACTTCATAAAGTTTGTGGAAAAATAGAATCAAAAGATAATATGATTCTTTTCATGAACTTTTTGAAGATCCCCTGTACACATACAGTGGAAAAGTGTGGTCCAGGACACTGTTTTAGTATGCTATGATTTGTATAAAAGTGAAATACCTGCATGTACATACCTATGAATTGATTACAGATTGTAACAATTTATAGAATATTTTTCCCATTTCATTAAATGGCAATGTCAGTCTTGCAGTATCTCAGAACAAAAACCAAAATACAGGCAAAACAAACAAACAATTAAAACCATATGTTGCTTTGCCTCACATGGGGTGATGGAGATGCAAAAAGGATTACTCAAAGCCCATTTCTTCTGAGCAGTGAGACACCCCAAAGAGGTTAATTTCCTGGAACCCTCAAGAGAGAGGCTTTCCTCCTTTTGGCAATTAACCCTGAACTGGGGATCTGTCTCAGTATTTATTCTCCAGGCCAGAAAGTTACAGAAAAGGAACATAGGGGGAGTTATGGCTAAGTATAGTTTAACAATAGAGGCTGGTAGCATCAGTGAAATAACAAAGTGACATTCCATAATGCAATTTGCAAAAGGTTAAGTCGATCCACCAACAAAAGCTTGTTCTTAGCAAATACTGTGTTTTCCTACAGCAGTTTCCTCAGTATTTTTACATAACAATAAAGAAACTTTCTTAATATATCAATCAGTAGGTTAACCTGCTACAAGGATGTCTGCCCTTGAGCCAACAATTTTGCTGTGTTACAATTCTTTATCTACATCAGAGAATTTAGCCTGGGGAAAGTTTCCTGTCTTTTGCAAGGTTAACATTTCTATATGTAATTTTAAAAGGTTAGGTTATACCTGAAACTACAGAGCTTTGGAAACTAGGCCCTGTGAAGTACATTTGCTTTATAAATGATAGTATACTCCACAACCGTATAAAAAAACTTTGGATTCATCCTTGACTTCTCTCTCTCTCCTCTAATCTTTCACATCCACTGCATTAGCAATTTGGCTTTACTTACAAAATGTATGCACAATGCAACCACTTGTCACTGCTTCTGCTGCTCTCTGACCTAAGCCACCATCACCTGTCTCTTTAATTATTGGAGCAATCTCTCAAATAATTGTTCTCTCTGCTCTTGATAAAATATCTTTTCAGCTAAAGATGATTGTTGAATCCTTGCAAGACTGAAATCTGGAATTGTATCAGGTTCGAAATAGGAATATTTGATTATTGTAAGGTTTAAGTCACTCTCTAAAAGACAGTATCTGGGATGGGCCTCATGGTCAGTTAAATTATTCCCACAGGAAACACTAAGGATAATCGCACGGAGACACCAGAAATCAGAATCCATGTGGTTAGTGTTAAACTGCATAGTTAATCCCTGAACAAAGCAAGAGGAAAGGTTCAAACATAATATTATTTCAGTGAATGTTACTATCTCAGGGAGTCTTTTGCCACTTTTGTTAGATTTTTGATTTGTTTGTTTGTTTTGTTTTGTTTTGTTTAGCCAAGGACACACATGTAACAAGTATTTTCCCAAGAAATGTTAAAGGCTTTCTGAAGGCTCTGATATTGCGGATCTTATTTTGGATAAAATCATAAAAGGCCATGTACGTACCATTTTTTAACTGATATGACAAATGCTGCAGAGAATCCTATATTAGTTATATGGCATAGACGGTGGTTTTGAAAATGTTTTTAGCAATGAAAAACTTTATTAAATGGAACACTCTATATTGAGGTATATATGAAGGTACTTTAAAAAGTACATGGAAAAATGAAATTAAAAGATAATATGAATCCTTCCATGAACTTTTTGAAGACCCCTTGTATATATAAATACATATTAGAGTGAGAGAGAATGTTTCTCGAGGGACACAATATTCAGCCTGCTCGTCCTTCTCTGTGTCTTTCCCTTTATTCATCAAAGGAGAGGGAATGACCGTGGCATGTCTTCATAAACCCTTACGATATTATGAGCAACACTTAAATAAATTGGAAAGGTTCCTTCCAATACATTGATATTTAACCCTTTTTGAAAATCTAATGAACTCAGTGAATCACTCCATGCCCTAAGAATATGTACATAACCACACACCTACGTTTTCCATAAAATGTCAGTAGCTTATAGACCTTCTAAAGTCAGTAATATCACTTTATTTACGGTCCTTAGTGAGGTAGTTGTGAGAGTGTGAGTAGCCAGGTTTACATGCAGGCTGTAATTTTTCAGGCTTTTGTGAAGCCTAAATGAGATAATCGTAGAGAGAAAAGAGATCTAACACCTTGCCTGGAATGCAAAACACCATGGCAGTTTGTCTAGATTTAAATCCAGCTTTTTTCTAGTTCCAGGACTTAGGTTTTTGCTAATACATGTAAGCTAGTTGAATGTAATTATAGATGCACGTAATTAGTATTAGACCTATCCCACCAGAATATTTGTCCAGTAAAAGCAGAAACTCAGGTTTTCCATTATGTTGGTAAGGTTTTAGTTACATTTTTTTTAAATCAAAAAGGTTCTGTAAGCAAAAATATACTACTTTACTATGATTAAACATAGCATTTTCTTAAATTGGGATGTCTTTCCCTGTAAAATATGTTTAAACCACTTTGATTACGTTCTGAAGCAACTTATGGTTAGTTAAATAAATAGAAAACTATTTTAGAGTTTAAAGCGTAAATTATTTTTAAATGTCTCTTATTTTTGAGAGTATGCAAAAGTGAAAAGAATGTTTGCATGTTATGTGAATGTCTTTGGAAGAATAGGGAATTAATTGTGCTATGTGGCTATGAATACGAAGTGTGTGCAAAGCAGAGAGAGAGAAAAAAAGAGTGTGCGAAAACTCATATTGTACAACACAAGTGCATTAGTTATCTATTCCTGAGCAACAAAACCCCCAAAATTCAGCCGTTTAAAACCACACATTTATTATATTACACAGCTTCCAAAAGTAAAAAATCCAGGAGTGACATAGCAGGATGGTTGTGACTCAAGGGTTTCACATGAGGTTGCAGTCAACATGGGTGCTGCAGTCACCTGAAAGCTCTACTTGGGCTGGAGGTTTATCTTCCAAGATGGCTCACTCACATGGCTGCTGGTTGGTTGTTGCTAGCCTCAGTTCCTTGCCACATGGAACTATAGGACTGTTTGAGTATCTTCATAACATGGCAGCCAGCTTCCTCAAAGTGAGTGATCCAAGAAAGATAGAGCAAGAAGGAAGCCACAATGTCCTTTAAGCCACCTAGTTTTTAAAGTCACATACCATCACTTTCTCTTTATTCTGTTTGTAAGAAATATGTCACTACCTCAGCTCATACTCAAGGGAAAGAAAATTAATCACCACCTCTTAAAAGAAAGAATATCAAAGAATTTACATGTGTATTTAAAATTATCACATCATGTTTAACACAGAAGATCTACTGAAATTACATATTTTGAACTTTAAAATGTTAATATTAATTCTCAATGAAATTCACTTGACTATGAGCCCCATGAAATTGCAGGGAGTATTTATGATCATTCTTCATTGAATACCTCTGTGCATCTCAGAATGACTGGTTCGTGGTAGATAGTGTGTATTTCTTGACTGATTGAATGAATGAATGGATAAATGAGAGAATGAAATATTCTAATCTATGGCTCCTCATCCCAGAAATGGTCTTTTGGCGATCCCTCACCTATGTTCATTTCTTTATATTTGCCAAGTTTGCAATCCCTTACCCCCAACCCCTCAGTAGAATCATATTCATATTTTAACTAATTCTGAGATAAACATTTCTTTAAAGAACACTACTATTTAAAACTGAGTATTTTTTTTTAAATTGATAAAAATAAAAGCTGACTGTCTGTCCTTGAGCACATATAGTAATGCCTTCAGCAATATCATTATTTTTTAATCTTGTTTGGAAGATGTAGCTTGATAATTCAGATTCACAGACTTCTAATTTGATCTGCCACATGCAATGAATGAGATGTGACCCGAAGGTTCTTTCCTGTTTGCATATCAAAGAATGTCCATGGAGTACTGATGATTTACAAGATAATTAATCTTTCTGACTTCTACTCTTACCACTCTACTGAAACTGCTCTTGCTAGGGCATCAGTGACCTTCCCACTGACAAATTCATTAGACATTCTACCATCTTCTTTATTCGATCTTTATTTTACATTTGAAAATGTTGAGTTATGCTGCAGAAATCAACAACCCCCAGATGTCTGTAGGGTATAACCGGGTCGTTTATTTCTTATGTACAGAAGCTTGATTCTCCTCAACGTCATGGTACTTCAGGCCTCAGGCTAATGGAACGACCATTTTGTGTATCCTTGCCAGTCATTATAGCAGAGAGAAAAGAGAATTTGGTTACACACATGCTGCCCTTAAAGCCACTGCCCCAAACTGACCCATCTCACTTTCACTTACATTTACTAGCCAGAGCAAATCAGATGAACAAGCATTATTTCAATGGGGCAGGAAAGTATGATGATTCCTCTAGGATACTTCTAGCTCTCCTACTAATTCTCTGATTCTCCCTACTCTACTTTCTTGTTTTCTGTTGACTCGTCAAACCCAGTAGGTCTCAAGCCTTTACTGTGCATAGGATTCATCTGGAGAGCTTGTTAAAAATGCATATTTTATTAACTGGTACAACATCTGTATCCTGTATTTTATTTGGTGGCACTGTGATAAAGACAATTGCCCAAACTATAACCAAAAATGTCACCCTTGACAACAATATACTAAGGGCACAGTAGTAGGAGAATTTTCTCTGAGTGAAGGCAATAAGGGGATACATTTTCTACAAAAAATTTTTAAGCAATGATAAAATTGATTTAAATTTAGTCTGTTTTTTATTTTCATCATGTACTGTCAATTCTAAACAATGTCAGAGATAAAATATTTTTTGTCTTAGATATCTTTTGTTGGTGTAAGTTATAAATAACTGTGCTTACTGTCAAGTTTTAGCAACATCTTCAAATGAGCACATTTATTACTCATATTTTAGTGAACAGTGTTTTGTATATATGAAAATTAATTCAGAGAACTCCAAATTGTACAGTCAGCCAGCAGTTATACTGAACCATATGGACTCACACATGTTCACATCCAGAGTAAACTCTTAAGGTTCAGAATAATTCAAGCTTTTCCTGAGGGAAGTTCGTAATTCCAGACCCTGCGGTACCCCATATTCCTGTGTTTAAAAGTAGATTCAGAAAACCATTGATAGCATATTGACTGAAAAGGCAAAAAACAGAACTTGAGTTACTCTAATTCTCAATCTATGTAATCCATTAGAATTTTAGTGTATGTTTTTGTGTGTGTATGTGGGGGGGGGGTTAAAACTTAAAACTGCATAACTGCAAAGTGTCATTTTGTTTGATAAGAGCAAATTTTAGTTTATACATACACATGAAATATTTTACTGAATTTGCTTAACACCTCAAATTTGAAATTCATTCTTTTAAATTGTTAATTTTTGTTTTACAGTTAAATAATTAATCAAGGAAATAACGATAATCACTGATTGTCGTGATTATGACTTAAAATTATTTTGTCATATACAGGAGAAGGATGTTAAAAAATGATTGACTCTGGGTTTCAAATGTGCTTGCTCAGTGAGCACTGATCATGACTTCAGCCTCTCCATTTCTACCTCCCAATTCAAACAACCTCAACTTTCTACATATTTTTTTCATAATTTTCTCAAGTTCTCTATCCTTGGCATATGGCTAATGTTCTGTGATCATGGGCCACAAGTATAATCATGAGCTTTTAAGTGGAAAGAATAGAAAGAAGGTAGAAAGAAGATTAAAATAGAGTTGGATCAAAATTCAGAGTATATTTGCAAAATGCTGTCGTACTTCAAAAAAAATTGTATCTGCTTAAAAATAAAAGGAGTAATTCCTTAAATAAAATTTGTATCTTGCAATTCACAATTTTATATCTCTACTCCAGACCTCTTCCTTTAAATACAGACAAGTATGAGGGTACTTCAAGAAGTTCATGGAAAGATATGAATTATCTTTTAATTTTATTTTTCCAAAAACTTTTTGAAGAACCCTTGTATGTCCCACCACCTAGTTAACATCTCTAATTAAATATCTAAAGGGCTTCTCAAAATTAAATGTCTAGTAAAAAAGTCTAAACTGTGTCCTCCATTAAACCTGCTTGTCTGATTGTTCCCCATTTTAGTAAATAACAACCCATCTTTCCTGCTCCCCGCAGAATCTGAAAGCAAATCCTGCTGGCTCTACCTTCAAATATGAGTATTAAGAATCCATTGACTGTAATGGATATGCTAATTACCCTGATCTGATCATTGCACGCTGTGTAAAAGTACCCAAAATACCACATTGTACTTTATAAATATATGCAAGTATCATGGGTCAATTAAGAAAAAATAAATTAAAAAGAAAAAAAAAAGGTTTTCAGAGATAGAAGTAGATTAGAAATTACCAGAAATTACCTAATCTAATCTACTTCTAATCTACTTCTATCTCTGAATTTTTTTTTCTTTTTAATTTATTTTTTCTTAATTGTTACCAGAGGCTGGGAAAAGAAGGGGGGCAGGGGAAAGGGAAAACGTGGATTAACAGGTAAAAGTTACAGGTAGATAGGAAGAATAAGTTCTGGTGCTCTAAGCTGACTATACCAATGATATTATATTGTATATTTCTAAATAGCTAGAAAATAGAATCTTGAATATAATCATCACAAAGAAAATATAAATGTTTTGATGTTGGATATGCTATCTATCCTAAGTGAATCATTGTGCAATATATGCATGTATTGAAACAACACACTGCACCCCACATGTACAATTAAAATTTTTTAAAATTAATTTTAATTTTAATTAAAAAAAAAGAAAAGAAAAGAAGTTACCAGAAACCAGGGGGAAGAAATAACAGGAAGTTATAGCTTGATGGGTACAGAGTTTATATTTAGGATGATGAAAAATTTTTGCAAATACGTAGAGGTGGTGGTCACACAGCATTGTTAATGTAATTAATGCCAAGAAATTGTATGTTTAAAATGCTTAAAATGGTAACTCTTATATACATTTTACCACAATAAAACATAAATAAGTAAAAAAACAAAACAAACAAAAAGAATCCAACCACTTTTTCTTTCTCTGCCACACTGATTCCAGCCATCGTCATCTCTCATGTAAGTCATTGCAGTTTACGTTTAAGTGTTTTTTTGTTTGTTTGTTTGTTTTTTGTCATTTTTTTTTCGTGACCGGCACTCAGCCAGTGAGTGCACCAGTCATTCCTATATAGGATCCGAACCCGCGGTGGGAGCGTCGCCGCGCTCCCAGTGCAGCACTCTACCAAGTGCGCCACGGGCTCGGCCTCTATCCATGTTTTTCCCCCTACAGTCTATTTGCAACCCAGCAAACAAGCTGACCCCTTTTAAATTAGATCAGATTAGGTCACTTTGCCCAAAACTCTCCAGTGGCTTCTCAGCTCACTCACCCAATGAGACCTGATGTTTATCTGATCTATTCTTTGCCATCACTCTGACCTCTTCTACTACATTTTTCCTCAAACATTCCAGAAAAGCTTGCACCTGAGGGCCTCAGCTCTTGCGCTGCCATTGGCCCAGAATATTTTCCCCACAAACTCCCATGGTTTGTTCCCTCACGTTGTCAGATCTTAGCTGAAACATCACCTTGTAAGTGAGGTCTAAATAAATTGAGAACCACGCCTTCCCTACTTTATTTTTCTTGTAGTCCTTATCAAGATATAGCACACTATTATTTATTTTTAATTTCTGTCTCCCCTGCTGAAATTTGAGCTTCATAAAAGGAGGGATTTTTGTCTACGAGGGTACTTCAAAAAGTTTGTGGGAAGATTCATATTATTTTTTAATTCTGTTTTTCCACCAATTTTTTAAAGTATCCTCTATTTTGCCTGTTTCCCACACAGAATATTGTCTGGTACATAATAAGCACTTATATCTTTATGAGTATATGAATGAATGCAGTAAAGATGTAATGGAATTATTTTATGCTTTATCCAGAGTATAATGTGACAATTCCCTACAGATCATTTCTTAAAAAGAAGAGTAAAAGGGGACTATTGTCTTTCAGAAATCTAAACTTAGATAAATACAGTAATTAAAACTATAACATATGTTATTCTTGTTGTAATAGGCAAAAAGAGAAAACATACTAGAATCCAGAAGTAAAATGAAATATAAATCAGAATTTCATGTATGGTAAAGTTAACGTTATGGGGAAAAGACTTTGTTAGATGAATGACATTGTGACTTCTGACTAGCAACACTACTAATAACTGGAACCACATTTATTGAATGTTTACAGTTGGCCAGTCACTGCTTCATTCACCATCTCAACAGCCTTGTGAACTAGGTAGTATACTTATCAGCCCCATTTTACAGGTAAGAAAATAGAGGTACAGAGAGGTTAGGCTCAAAGTCACAGAGATAACAAGTGACAAAAACAAGATTTGAACTGAGGTGTGTCTAAATCCAAAGTCTGTGCTTTTAACTTCCAATTCACGCTGTAATTGGGGAACAAAATTATATTGAAATTCCTGCCTTACTCCTTACATCAAGAAAGAAAGGAGGGGAGGGAGGGAGGGAAGGAGGAAGAAAGAAAAGACAGAAGGAAATAAAAAAAAGTGTATTAAATATCTACAGCCATGAAAATGGTGGAAGAATGGATAATCAAGATAATGGCTCTTTTGGGCCGAGCCCGTGGCGCACTTGGTAGAGTGCTGCGCTGGCAGCGCGGCGACGCTCCCGCTGCGGGTTCGGATCCTATATAGGACTGACCAGTGCACTCACTGGCTGAGTGCCGGTCACGAAAAAAAAAAAAAAAAAAAAAAAAAGATAATGGCTCTTTTAACAATATTTAGGATGTAAAGGCCTTTCTAATTATGGAATGTTAGCTAAAAACTATAAAGAGAAAGATTAACTGGTTTGACTTCCCAAGTAAAAAGTATTTGTTTAAAAAAAAACAAAGAGTAACTGGAAGATGTATAGCAAATCTTATTTTCCCTAATATTCAAAGAACTCTTATAAATTGATTAGTAAAAGGATATACAATGCTGATAGAAAATTAGGCAGAAAATTTGAACACAAAATTCATGAAAGAACAATAACGTTGTCTGTCTAATAAACATATGTAAATATACTCATCTTTTTTGCAACCAAATAAATGAGAATAAAAAAATAATAAATACACATCCTCTAGATTGTCAAATACTGCAATGAATTAAAGCATACAATCTTGTTGAGAATGTGGTGACTGTTAGTGAGAGTATGGATTGGGGACACTTTTTAGGTAAACAGACTGGTAATGATTACCAAGTTTTGAAATATGTGTTCCCTGTGATTCAGCAAAGTTTATTTCTAGAATGTAATCTCAACAAGATTATAATTCAGTGCACAAGCTTTGTACAACATTGTTCCTCTGAATGTTGTATTTAATATTGACAAATAAGAACAAACTAAATTTCCATGAGTGATGAACTAGTTAAATAAATAATGGAATATCAATAAGATTCATTAGCCATCAATAAAAAAAAAAAGATGCTATGGGTTTTTATTCATTGACATAGAAAGTGTCATTTTTTAGAGGAAATATAAAACTAAGATAAGTATCTGTTCATCTAATGCTAAAAGTGGTGACCACTGGGTTTAGAAATTTTGAGTGACAACTTTGTGTTTTATACTTTTCTCTACTGACTGAATTTCCTATATGAATAACATTGGGTACATAATTTAAATAACAATTTGTGAAAATTTTTAAAAGGGAATTTAGATGAGATATAGATTTCTTCATCAGGATGTATTCTCTTTTGCTAACCGGTTATTGATACATTTTGACTTTTATGAAAGAAACTAAGTATATTACAAATAAAATCAACTTTACCAAACATGAAGAATATTTTCATAGAATTGTATTTGAGAAAATAAATGTCATACTATAATTCACATCCAAATATATACTTAATTATTTTACTCTAGTTTTTTCCAGATAATCTTGCCAAGCTGACTTCTCAGTTTTGTTCCCCTTAATTTTATTAAGTGAGTAAATTATATCACACACACATTAATCCAAGAAAATCAAAATAGTAGTTTCCTATCATAAGCATTCCTATAAATAAGAAGTATGGTTAGTTTTCATTAGTAATTGGTTATTATTAATTATAAGCCAGATCATTTTTCTCCACAAAAAAATGAAGATAAGATTTATAATCATTAAACATCACTAACTTTGCTCAGAATATTGAGTGTTTTGCTAATGGCAAAAGAAAGACCTTTTGTTGTTAAGTAAATCAAGTTAATTGGAGTTACAGGTATAAATCCTACCTTTCCTGTGACCCTCTTTACAATGTGCTCATTGTGCTTATTTAAAAAGTAATTAAATCTAACAATACAGTATATACAATTTAAGCTTGCATATTTTTACAGCATCAGTAAGAATTTGTGTATTTTAAAAGATCTACAATTGAACTGCTACATGGCTTATTAAGTAAAACAAGCTTTAAGTCATTCTACATTCTGATATTTTCTCTGACCAAAGTTCCAAAGTGGCCTTAAGACAGTAGCCTAAACTCTACATAATTTTTATGAGTAAAATTAATCCCATTCCATTTAACAAGGTAGTGGATGTTAATAATGAATAATTCTAAATCAATTTAAAAGTAATTCTTGTTATGCATGGATCACATAGCAGATATTATAGCAACAGAGTGCTTTCCCATATCGAATGACCAGCAGAATTAAAGTCTTGGCCCGTGAGAAACAGACCAAATTTAGTGTGAAATTGAACACAACAGTCATGAACATTCGTTGAGTTTAGTATTGTGAAGCTATTGTTCACCCTGACAGAAGGCGACAGAAAAAACCTTTTTCCTTTCCAAAGTTGTTGAACTCCCACCAACAATTGAAGTAAATAAGTTTAAACATATGTAAATGGGGATACCCTTGGTACCAGGAAATCACAAAAATATCCACTTCATTAACAAGTCTTTAGAAAGACTTGTTTCATCGGTATATCAACACTTGATAAACACGGTTATCAATACTGCCTGGACTGGATTTAAATGAGTCGGGTTACTAAAACTCTCCATTTTTACACCTTTTTTTTTTTTTTTTCCGTCCAACAAAAGATAAGCTTCTTTCTAAAATTTCCCATATTTTTTTTTAATATTAGTCTTTCAAATTTGAAAAATTACCAGCTTAATTTAGCATCCATTGCCACTGGATAGTTAGAGAAAAGAAACAAGCAGAGGAAAGAAGGGAAGGAAGGAGGGAAAAAGGAAGAAAGAAGACAGAGGGATTGAAGGAACAAAAAAGAAAGGAAAGTGTGAAGGAGGGAAGAATGGAAGAAGGGGGGGAAGGAAAAGGAGCTGCTAAAGTAATTCATGTCCCTTAATTTGATAAAAATAAACATTGGTTAAGGTCATTACATTTTAACAATCACATCGTTTAAGGTTTGGAAACCTGCCTCTGTATCATTAAAAATTTTTAACAGTTTAAAAATAATTAACAAGAAATAATTTCTAAACGGTACTATTTATATTAAGTTAATGCACTTTGGGATTATATTAAAGCATTATACTTTTTAAAATGAGAGTCTTATGCTTACAATTAAAGAAAATCCTTTGACTCTGTTTTTAAACTTACTACTCATTTTTCAGTTTTTACAAAAGTTGCTGTGTGTCTGAGTTCTGACACAGACGAGTGCCTGGAATTCCCTCTCTATCACTGTTCTGCTGCTAAAAAATGATTAACCACTTGTCACTGAAAATTAATGCATAGTAATTAAATCATGATTATTTTTATAATTTCTAATAATGTTACTAGCAGCTACAGAAATTATTAAAGGCCCACCTCAAAATGTTCGATAATTTTACTGAAATATTCAATACATTCTTTCTCAATTTTTTCAAATCTATAGAAAATATTTCAGAACACCGGCTCTCAAAATGTTCCTATGAAAGGCGGAAGGAAAAAAAAGACCTCATGAAGGAGTCCTTTTAATACTCACATTTATAAAACATGTTAAGCCATGCCTAAGGAATAATTCATTCTTAAATATAAGTTTTGATATATATTAGAAGAAAAGTAAAAGATTGCTTCTTCCCACTTAGAAACATAAGGGATAGGGAGAAGCCTAGATTCCTTGGAAATGATTTTTCTACACCTTTTTCCCACTGGCATGTAAAAAAAATGCTGCGGCATTTCCTAATGATCGCCCTCTAGTGGAGACCCTGAAGTCTGCATATAAAGCTGTGTAAAGAGCAGTTATTCTCAGCAGTCTCAGCAGCTTTATCTTTTCTGAAGTATTCTCACAGATAATGTAATATCTCCTGTACAAATTATTCAAGATTTTCATGTTATATCAGCTTAATATATTTCTTGTCCTGTAGTCAAAACGTAAAATATATACTGTAATAATAATCAATCAGCTGGTGTTAATATAATTATACATTCCCAGTGCAAATGTTTTGATTATTTTTGAAAGACAGGAGCTTCTAAATATGTAATTTAACATTTATTTCCTTTTTTATAGAAGTTATAAAAGGACTATTAAGATTACAATAACTCTGAAAAAAGCTATTATAAAACCCCTACTTGAAAGGTCCGCCTTAACACTTTTCAAGTTTTATTCATTATGTTGGTAAAGTAAATCATAGTCACTGGCCTGCTTTCTAACTTAATGTATGTCCTTTACCAATCTGCTTGTGTTCTTGCCTTTCGTCTAAAAATGGGATTAATAATATTTATTCCTTGACAATACATATATATTTATACAGTGTTTTGAGAAATAGTTATGCCTTGCAATAGGAACTCCCGTTAGATTGAGAGACAACGAGAGCCCTGTTTAGGAATCACAACAGCCACATTGCCACCTCACAGAGTCTTTGAAAAATCCAGTCAATAGTGCCACTAAATTTCACTATTAAGATCCAGAGGATTTAAAAAAAAAAAAAATTAAAAATAAAAATAATTTTAAAAACCACCAAAAAAAAAAGATCCAGCGGGCTAATTAACTTTCTTTTAAACATTTTGGTGCTATCTAGACAGTGGCATGCCACCAAAAGAAAATACCAAGACGACTTCGAATTGAATAAAAGTTGTTTCCTGCAGAACTGTGGTGTGGTCACTACCCAATCTGATTGTGCACATTAGCATTTCTACCTTCAGTTCTTTTTTACCCAAAAGCTTTGGAGGGATTTCTTTAGGTGTAAAAGTATTGTCCTTTGCACCTGGATAAAATTTCACATAACAACTTACACAAGAGCAGATCCATTTGTTCATTACTTGATTGTGAGCTACCAAAGGGCTACAAATGTTTTCTATTGATCTTTGTACTCCCAGTGTCTAGTGCCTTAGCTGGCAGGTAGTATCCTCTTATCAGCTGTTTGTCTAATGAATACGTTAACTGATAAATAAAGAAGTTATGGAAGTTTTCTTTGCAACATTAGTTAAAATTGCAGACAAGGTCTTGATTATAAAGAATATATACTACATTCACTTACCCTTAATCAAATAATTGCTGAAACTTACAGTAAGGAAGTTATTAGCTGAGGCTGAACCACACAAGGTGTCTGAATTTTTATCTTTATACACATTTCCATAGCATTTGGCCAAGTGTAAGTTTTCTTGTTTTCTTCCATTTGATAAGAATTATCATATTTTGCTACTTTCTAGTCTAGCCACAAAAATTGTCATTGAACTCTGAATCCAGAAGAGGTGCTATCCACTGTTTTAATGCTATTGACACAAATAACGTGACAGCAATAGGCCCTCAAAAGTGTATCACTCCCTGATGAATCACAGTACCATATCAGGGAGAATTAATTCTCTCTGTCCTCTCATTTTGATTCTACTTGTCTGAAAAAAAAAAAAAAAAAAAAAACAATTGTTTCCACCTTGCCAAACCTTGCCCATCAGTCCTTTAAACTGAATCTTAGACCAGGTCTCTTTCATGAAGGCATGCGTAACTAAAACCTAACTATGCCCAAATTAAATCAACATGACTCATCATGTTCCAATCAGGTATAGTAGTATTTTCTAAATTTTTGTGGATTAGAATACCTTGCAATGATCATACCAGCATAAATACCTTAAACAGAAGTGTTCAAAATCACAAATTAGATAAGTAAAGAAATCACTTCATTCTAAGCACTAAAATTATGTTTTATCAATGATTTAAGTGCTCGCTTTGTCTAAATACACAACTAATAGGATGTTGAATTTGAAAGGTTTTATTAAATTACTAATGTGTATGCTTTTGTTAATACTATATTATTGAAAATCTCTCAAAGGGATCATTTCTAAAACAGTGCCTCCTTGTTTATGCAAAAAAGTATATATTAAAGCAATGTTTATAAATATTTATTTATAAATAAAGATTAAAAATATTGGCAACTGATATTATTTGCTAGAAGTAAATTGATTTTTGTTACATTGAGAATATAATTTTATATTGAATTTAAATTATTTTATAGTTTTCACAGTGTTCAACATCAACTTTTTCTCTTATGACAAAATAAATTAATAAATATGTCCATTTCCTACTTCATCTCAGCAGGATTGTTGATCTTTACTGAATCCTGTTGTATGATGGACACTATCTTATGACCTTAACCTGCGTTTTCTTATACAAAAAGTCTGATGTAGTAGAAAAGAGTGTGGATTCTGGAATCCAAATTCTTGGGCTGAAAACTCAGCTCCACAATTTAATAATCAGGGAACTTTGGGCAAATTACTTAATATAGCTAAACTGTAATAAAAGAACCTATATCATAAATTTGTTGGAAAACTATATAAAAAGCATTTAGAAAAATTCCTGGCACATAGCACTGACTAAATTTTAGCTAATTTTAACATTCACTACAATCCGATAAATTTTATTATATTCATTTACTAAAACAAAGGAAAATTAAATGACTTGCCCATTGTCACACAACAAGTGAGCAGTAAAGTCAGAATTCAAATTCAGCAACAAACTATGCTTTCAGACAATAAACTAGACCACCTCATAATAATCCAGAAATGTTTAAGTTATTAGGTTTTGCTTCTACAGTCAGCCAGTGCAATCAAATTAATAGAGCTTTAAAGCTCAAGTTTTAAGGCTAAAACGACTGGAATTCTCCAGCCTAAGGTTGAGATTAAAATAAGCTGAGGAAGGATTTACGGCAGCAAAATACTCTTTTGTAAGACTCAAATCCCAAAGTTCGGCTCAGAGCCAGAATTGAAATTCCCTTCATGGAAATTTTTGTTTAGTAGATTCTCTCCAAACATATCTGTCGTTCTAGATAAGGACACTGAGGGAATTTTTCTTCATCATAGAATTGAGTATATTTGTGAATTGAAGGGTCTTCCATTTGCACATTTGAGCTCTCTTCTGTTCCTTTCCTGTAGCTTGCTTCAGTGCTGATTGGACCACGTGGAAGAAATTAGAGCACTGAGGTTAACTTGGATTGGGCTACAGCTCCTACCATTTCCCAATGAGAATATTTTCAATTAAGATTAAAATTAGCTGGTTCGAAAACATAGTGCTAAAAAGATTATGGTTGGATGTTTATTTTTGTTTGGCCCTGGATTGTTATCCTTTCAGACATAAACTGTTCTCTGGCCAGTTTATTTACAATTCCCAAATAGAAAAAAGAAATGGTAGGTTATAGATGGATAAATATAGAATCTGCCATAAAATAGGTAAGTAGGTAGATGACAGATAGATAGAGATATAATACAACAATAAATTATCTGCAGAAAGTTTCACAAATCACCACATTCGAAAATAACATCCAAGTATATTATTTCCCATGTAACATTTCCGTTTTCTGCCTAAGAGCTAAATATTTTAAACCCTTTTATTTATTTACTTTTTTCTTCACACCCATTACAGCTATTTCCTGGTCACTATTCACAAATAAATAATTTTTTTTTTCAATCACTCAAAGTAAGCCAGAGGCATTTCCCCAATTTGTGTATAAGGTAAAGTATTCCTCAAAGCCTCATTAGAAGTCAACTATGTGACAGTAGAATGATATGCTACGTGAGATAAGGGAGGCTCCATTTCCAGAGAGCCTAAATAAGTTCAACCTGCCTCTCTCTAGCCCAGACAAGTCAGTATGCAATGAGCCAAGAGGCATGGAGGTGACAAGTGCTGAGACGGGATGCAAGGGTCACATGGAAGACATTGTGTGGTCTAAGCAAGACTGGGATTTCTACTGCATATGAGCTGAGATTTGGGCTTTGGAATCACAATGTGAAGCGCAGGACCCTTTTCCTTTTGTCCACTATGAACATTTTGACATTTGGTTTCTTCTATCTCACTTCACTAATCCAAAACTCCTGTAGATATTTATTTCTTGGAGATATTTAAGAAAATTCATCTTTATCTATTTTGTGGCTATTATATGTTAAACTTTTAATGTACCCTGTGTTATGCTTCTAAATAAAGATTTACTAAGTTTTATGCATTTCTACTTCTTTACTCTTAGGTTCCTACTTTGCTCATGCGTACTCGGACTCATGCGTACATATGACTTGCATAACCTTTAAATGAGCATCATAAATGCATAAGTATAGACAATCTGTGACTTTTCTGGATGGCAAAATTCCAGTATATTAATGAATTGGCTTATGTAAATTTAGTTAAGCTGGGAATAGGAATGTTGTTTAAATGGTTGGAACAATTAGTTCTCCTAGCTGTGGAATTACTTTTTAGAATTTTAGATATATTCACTGGGATGAGATACCTAATTTTCCAAAAAGTTGAATAATATTTTAAATACAATTACTTAAAAGCCTTTGAATTCTAGAAGGGCACATTGAAGTTAGCTTTCTATATAGTATTTTCTTAATTATACTTATAACATTGGATGATAACAGAAAAATAATATTGCCATTTCACCAAAACATTTCATTTAAGAAAATGAATTAATATATCCTAAAAATAATCTTAACTTGAGTATATGATCAACATAGGCAATTAGTAATATAATAATAAATGTCATTGTTATTAACTGTTATATAATTTGATCTTTTATTTTAAATATCACAAATTTTCTTGATGTTATGATACATTCTTTTCCAACTTGATGAAGAAGCTGTCCTTTCCATACTGTCACAAAACCTAATTCCTATGAAATGAGCCAAAGAATTAGATCCTTCATCAAGGCATGACATGAAACTTTAGCCAGGCAGTTTGCACAAACAGCTAAAGGTCTCCTTTGTCTTTGTTAGCACCACTGTGTCAGCTTTCTTGTGTTGGCAGCTTTAGGCTTTTCCGAGGAAAGCCCCAGAGAAAGTTGTTACCAGCCTATATTCTACAGTTCACAGACTCTCAAAAAGGACACATTAAAACAGTTAGAATCCCCAGGGCAAATGGGGAGATTAAGTAGCCTTCTCCCTCAACAGAAGCCCCAACCAGACAAAGCTCGGTATTGTGTATTCAGTACACTATCTTTTTCCAGAACTGAACTTTACTATTGTGCTCGAAGATTCGAGTTTACAAAGCGTTTGGGGGGCTTTGCATAATGGTTCACTGGCACCACCATTGACAGCCATCTGAGTGTGGGAATTTTTAAAAAGACATGATGCCCACCAAATGATTGACCGATTATATTAATGCAGTGGCAGCATCACAGCACAGAGTGGGAGGGTTGGCGAAGTTTGCACCAATATCTGTAGCAGGCTCATTTTTCGCAAGAATATAAATTAAGGGAAGAAAAAAAAATCCATATCAGAAAGAAATGTGTATTTTAAAAGCCATATTACATAGAAGTGTGTGGCTAATTACAAAGGATGCATGGGTTTTTGGTGAAAGATTTCTGGAACTCTTTAAGTTGATTTTCTTTTATGGAAATTTTCACTTGTCCTGGTTTTAAACTGTTTTCACATAAGATGAAGTGTATGTCTTCAACGCTCAAATTTAGATACACACACTAAACTGTGGCCCCTGATCTGATTTGCTGTATCAGAAAGACTTTTCCTTTGGAGGTAGTATACTAAATACATCCCAAGGTAAGCTTCCGGTTCATGGTCAATATCCTGGAAACGGTTAATAAAAGTCGAATATTTAAATAAGCATAGATCTTTAATTGCTCTAACCAACTGGGAAGAATGGAACTTATTTTGGTCAGAGGATGTTTCATCTAAAGCTTTTTAATACACCACCTTGAAAACATGAAGGCCGTGTGAATTAGCGTATCGTGACCTTTTCTAAAGTTTACATATTACTTACTCATTTTATTGAAGGATGAAGCATGTTTTAATAAGCATTAATAGTACTAATACTTTATGTAAATGTTTTTCATACATCTTGTCTACTTTTATACATTTTTTTTGCATAAATTTTAGTCTAAACCCATATAATTTAAGGCAGGGTTTTAGATGTTGAGTAACTATGTTAAATACTAAAAAATAGTCAAGTTTTTTAAATTAAAAGAATCGAGTATAATTCTAACTTTTAAATGTTTGATTTTAAATGTTTGTATACTTAAACCTCATATAAATTATGAACATGAAGGAATAGTTTTAGAATTTAGGTTTGAAAATTACCGCCAGAGTGTGTGTGTGTGTGTGTGTATATACATACACACACACACACACACATACACACACATACATATGTATGTGTATATACACGCACACACACACACATATATATATACACATACTCATATGTGTGCTTTTTAAGGAAAATGTGATGTTTTTAAAATTATGGATAATATCCACATATTTGTAATAAATACTTTAATTCTATGCTTCAGTATTGTTATATTTGACAAGAGAGTTCAGTACTAATTATCTCCAGATCAAATGTTATTTTCCTGTTTTCTCTACTAAATATCAGTTTAATGTGTACATAGTCTCCAACTTATGTAATAATGTGAGTGTACAGTTTTATTCAGGGTATGTGTGCGTACTTATACCCATGATTTCTAGGATTATTTCTAACTCAAAGAGTCTGCAGCTTGATGACTGTGTAAATTCAATATAATAGTGTCATTAGTATATTATATAATAAGACTATATAGCAATGGTTGGGGGGAGAAGTGTGAACTAGGGACCCAAACACCCAGAGTATAGGCCTAGTTATGTGATGTATTAAACAGTCGATCTTGAATCTAACTTCACTGATTCTTAGATAATGATTTTAGCTCTGTCTACTGTCTTAGGATCAAATGCGATAATACATGGGAAATGCTTTATAAACTAATGCAAATTTTATAAGTGTGCACAATTATTTTTATTTGAGATGACAGTTTACCATGATGTTTTCACTTCTATTTTGGGTGTTCCATGTTTCTTAATATATTTTTTAACTTTTGACTACAGGAACTATTATGCCTTGAGACTCTGGTGGCACTGGTGCATGTTGGGACACCCCATCACCCTCTGTTGGTTGGAATGCGTAAAATTCACATGCAATTCTGGAGCTTTTGTTCTTAATCACCTGAAACAAGAAGGTTTGGGAGCTCAATAGGTGAAGTCCCCAGAATGTACAGATTGACGAAAAATGACCATTGTATATTTTAACTCTATTTAAACCACAGTGTATGTTGTAGCCACTGGAGAGTACCAAGGATGCTGTTTTATATTCAAGATTAGTTCTTTTAGCAGTTCAGAAGCTCCTCAATTTATCAATCGCATTCACATGCATTCAGAATTAACATTTTAAAGTGAGAACTGATTAATGCTTAGAGTTGATATGTTTAGACAAAATACGTTGCTCTATTTTAAGTACAGAATATAATACAAGCTAATTATAACAGAAAGTTAAGTAATTCACTTTTCCTTCATATTAATCCCTTCCTTATGATTTTAGAAAGCAGCAATGTATACATTAGAATCACAGAGATAAGTAATCTTTGAGCCCAGATACCAATTACAGAAATCATAGACTAACCTATATGCCATGACCCAGTATTTACAGTGTTAAGTTTGTCACTAATAATAGCTAACATTTATTGAGCACTTACTGCTTGTCATACACTGAACTGTAAGAATGTGTTTCTTCTCACCTACCTGTTACAGCAATCTTATGAGGTCAGTACTTAGAGAAGTAAATAGCACAATGTAACACAGATTTTAGGACTATGAAAGAAGGATTAGGCTGTCAGCATTTAACACACCTGTTTGACTTCTCTTTTTATGACTTTTTAAGTCATCTAAATTCTGCCTTTACATTGCAAGTCTAGTGGACACCTCACAGATAAATTATTGTCTTTTTCTCCTAAATTTAAGAGAGGCTGCATTAATGTGGTTGCTTAAAGTAGTCAAATTATTCCTTGCCTGAAATGTGATAATGAATATCAGAATTATAAATTTTCTTTATGAAATGAGTATGATAAAATATGTATATTTTAATTACTAAAATTATATTTTTCTGACATATAACATTGCATTTATTGCTAATAATATATATATGTAAGCATATATCATTCTGTATAAATATACACACATTTAAATATGTACATACTGTGTGTACATTGCATATGTTTGGGTATGTGTGAGATTGTTTTAACTAGATGTATCACGCGATAATTAATCCTCCATCTTTTTTATTTTATTTTGAAAATTATTTTTCCATCCCCATATAGTTCTTGGAATCCTAACTTAAAAGGAAATTTAAAATTATTTATAGAAATAGACAGTGGAATGGTGGCTGCCAAGGGCTGAGGCAGGGGAGGGAGAATAGGGAAATGTTGGTCTAAGGGTATAAACTTTCAGTTATAAGATGAACAAGTGCAGGGCATCTGATGTACAGCATGGATGGTGATGGATGTGTTAATTTATTTAATTGTGGTAATCATTACACACTGTATACATATACAGCATCAAATATTTGTATACCTTTGTATACAAATATGTATATGTTTGTATGCAAATATTTGTATGGTTTATCAAACGTTGCATACCTTGAATATATTTGACCTTTATTTGTCAATTAAATATTTTTAAATAAAAGAACAAACAACAAAACAAAACAGAAAAAAAAAACTTTACTGCATGCATCACAGTGCAATTACCACATCCATTCACTGATGAAATAATTTTAAATTTTTTAAAAATGTTCTATTCCAAGGCTCTTACAAAACTTGAATTCCCCTCCACAATATTATCTAATAAAAGTCTCCAAACTATGCTTGAATGCCTCCTGAGACAAGGGAATTACTATCTCTTAATCGCAGCCTGTTGTAGATCAGAGATCCGTAATTTGAATGCTCTTTCATGTATTTCACAAACTCTTCCACCCTAGAAATTCTGCTGTTTAGCCCTTGTTTTTCCATCTAGTGCAACAAATACTATCAACAAGTCACTCTACAGGTGTTTGTTACATATATATAGTTCTTCTTCCACTCTTTCAGTAAATCGCCTGACAAATTATGAAAGGATATGAAACTAAGTATCACACTATATGGTATTCCAGTTGTCCTGTGAATGTAATTACTCTTTTATATCTACAATTTACCAACTTACACTATTATCACTGCAAATTTGATTTTCCCATTCTGATTTAATTAGAGAAGACCACTAGTACACTCCTGAGCTTGGTATTCATGTGGAAATATTTAGTTTAATTATTCTAAAATCTCTTCTGTCATGACAAAAATAGTTTGTATTTAATGGTAACTTGTTAAATTACATAATATAACAGAAATAAATAATATAAATGGTAAAAATAAATTTTATGCATTTATATTAAACAAATACATAAACATAATCCTGAATTTATGTTTTTTACTTAATTAATATTTATACAGTCCATGCTCAATTCTAATAAGTTCTTTAAAAACATAAACCCATTTATTCTCATAACAACCTTATGAGGTAGGTGTTATTATTATCCAATTTTTACATCTAGGAAACTAAGGCATGAAGAGATTATATTACTTGCCCAAGTTCACATAGCTAGTAAACCGCAGCTCTGGCAACTGGCCATCCGATTCCAAAGTTCGAGTTCTTTCCCTTATACTATGCTGCCTCTTGTTAGATATAAATGATAAAATAAATGTTTCCAATAATAACAATTGTCCAAATTCTCTTCTCCATTTTAATTATTATGAATTTGTGTTATCATTCTACAGGATAATCAGTGAAAGATAAGAGCTATTTTTTGTTCTAAATACTGTAGTGCCTGGTGAAACACAATAGAGTTAAAGCTACTAATTCCTCTAGTATATTTCTAGATAATCTCAGAATTCCTTAAGAATTATTTTTGGACTTTGAAATTGTTGTTCAAGCTGAACCGAAATGTTCTTTAGACATAGGGCCTATTTCTCCTAGCACACCCCCACTCCTACCCAAAGCACCCCTCATTTTTGGTTCTTAGTGCCACTACAGACCCTGTGTTGATGCATGATTATCAACCTGCTCTAAACACTATTATTAGCTGTGACACCAGAAAATTGCCTATGTTATTCCTACATGAGTGGCTTTATGTATATTAATATAAGTTAAAAAAAAGTATGTATATGTGTGTGTGTATATATATGTACACTTACTACTTTACATGTAATCATTTTGCCATGACCCTCCTGGAATATGGTGAAACTGATTTTTTTAAAAAAATTATTAAAGACCCATATTTATAGAACTAGGAATGATTAACTTTTTTCACATTTATACTTATTCTTATATATGAAGTCAGAACTCTGAAGGTTAGCACACCTCAGTGAATCCTTGACACATTCTCAGTTCAACTCTCCAGTTTGGTAAGTTTTTGCTTTATACATATTTGACAGGGCATGATATTGATTTAGATTATGGAGGTGTTACCAAATATAAAGTTAACAGGACACCTTATTCAAACCCCTAAAAAAAACCCATGATGAGGAGTCATATCAATCCAGAGTAACTTATTTCATGGTTACCGGCAAACTTTTAAAATGTTTTTAAAAATATCCATGAATAGTTCTTCCATGTTAACATCCCCTACCTTGTGTTTGAAGGAGAAAATTCACAACTAAATTTGTTCTATTTTCTCATATTCATTTTTACTTTTAACACAGTTTACTGTAAAATAGAAAATGAAATGTTTTAAACTATTGATTTTTTAATTTTTTTATTAGAAAAATATATTTTTGTTTGGGCTAGAAGACATGTACAGTAATTTGTAGTAATTAGTAAACAGCAAAAGTATACATTTTTGTCAATGTCAGCTCAAAATAAAATAGCATATGTTTTAAACTTGATAAACCATGCTTAACTTATTAATCTTTTAATTCAAAACACATTTATGTATATAAAACCACCTCTAATTATGTATATATTTTTATCAATGTCGGTGCTAAAAATGGAAATAAGGGTAATTTGCAATGACGTGACTTACTTTTTTTCTACCCTGGATTAAAAAAAAAAAAAATGACACATGCTTATTTCATACTTGAGAAAAATTCAGAAAAGTATAAAGAAGAAAATAAATGACTCATAGCCAGAAAAAAAATGTACATCAGTGCTGAGAACCAGGATACTTTGAAACAAAAGTGAAGGTGGTAGGTTGACAAAGCAGTGGGGAGTTCACAACTCTAAAGTGCCCGATATTCAAGGCTTGAGGAGAAGAAAAAGAAAATTGTAGGACTTTTTTTATTACTTCCAAATCTGATAAAGATCTCAAGAAATATAATTCTGTGTAAATATTTTTTTCTTATTCTAAAAGATGAAAAAGGACACAATCGAAGAGGAATGCCTATATTTGAAGAGAAATTGTTAAATAAAGATATCTATGGATTAGTATGTGGAAGCATTTCCATGGAACCCTTTTGCATCTAGGGAAGAGAAACATTAGCATTTTCTTTATGTTTATTGCCGTCATATATCTAGTATTCTGCTGTAGAAAAGAAGGAGCTAGAGAGCAAAATAGCACTTGCAGCAAACCCTTGTTGAGTATAATCATGATCTAACCAGAAAGCAAACATATTGTCACATTCACTGTCTTCCTGTCATTTTTGAATGATCTAACTTTGCAAAGCATTAAAAGCAAAATTTGCTCAGACAGGGTTAGACGACATAAAGCGAACTATGTTTTTTAATGCTACAATCTCTACTCTTTGTTCTCTCTTTTATAGAGCTCTCCAGAGAGTGGTAGCATGAACTGAGATCATATTTTTTAAAAAAAATCTATGTTCTGCCTGAATATTGATTATGTTCTTTCAGTACTGTCCATAATCTCATCTTGTATCAAAGTTTTCACGGTAGATGAAAGACTCCCTATGGCACTGTCCTGAGGAATAGGCACAATCTCCAGATAATTGGGAAATATAACTGTAGAGGTCCTAAGACTGGGGTGTTAAGATTTAATTTATTATTATTCTTGTTGGCTCATATATCTATTTAGAGCTCTCTCATAGATCTGAGTTGTAGCAGTATTTCTATTACACAACCTCCATGAACACCATGACCTCATGCAACTATGAAATTAAAAGCTTACTGATAAATAAAAACTAAGAAAAATGGTGTATATCATTTTCTAATATCTTATACATTAATGTCTGTAACATTGTTTTTAATCAAGTGGCAGACACTAAGAATATAAACATTAAGAAGTTTAAATTTACCTTAAAACCAATTGTGCTCTTTTCGCTTAAAATAAGCAAAACTTGTAATCAGACTATTTATTTAGAATCTAAATGTTATCTTGCTTTCCAGTTGGTCCAATGCCATTATTTAGATGACTACTGTAGCAACATTTCAAGTTTATTATCTTGTCTTCTCAGTAATCAGTTGATAGGCATTCAGTTTTCACAGCAATTCTCTCTTCATGGGACATCATCATATTTGGTTGTAGCACATAGATATTTACTGAGTTAATAAATACATCTAGTAATCCCAAAGCAGATTTAGACAAATTTTGTATTATGGTTATCTTGAATGTATGTGTAAAATTATGTATTTCTATGATAATAAATCCATGTTTTCATGAAAGAGAAAAATTAAAACAAGTACAGGTTAGCAATATAATTGAATTATAGATGGTTATATTTATAACTTCATGTTTATTAATTCTCACACTTCTAATGAACTGATTTCAAATGGATAGCAGAACATAATTTCATCCTGTGGCCTAAGACAATTATAACTGGCAACACTGAGGTGTGAAAAATATTTTGCATCCACATTCCCAAACTTAAATATTTACAGGAGCCAGGCTGAAATATAACTGAGTGAAACTGACAAAGTCTAAAACAAAAAGTGGTAGACACTGTGTTGAACTTCATAGGACATAAACTATCAACATCGGTCAGCTACAACTCAGGTTTAAGTAGTGGTCAAAAAAAGATATATGGGCTATCGTTGTCTTATTATCTGATTTTTTTTTCATATGCACACCCCCAAAATAATACACATTAATATTTCCAATGTATTGATTTTTAAATGTCGGCAACAAATTGCATGTTATTTTTAAGACTATGAGTGCCAAACTAATATATATGTTGGCTGAATTCTTTCCTTGGTCAATGAGTTATACTCTGCATGACAGTTTCTGTGACATATCTAATGTGAGCATGTCATATTGTTAAAATAAAGGTCTTCTGACTAAGTATATCCCAAAAACTCTAGTAAAATGCAGAGAGCAGAGAATAATTAAAATCTGAGTATGTCAAAATGAAAAATCAGCACATTTCTAAAAGAAATTTATATTAACAAAAATATTTAACTTATTTATTTGAAAAGTGGACATATTTTAATTTAGCAATGCCTTCATGTAGGAGCTGCCTTTAGACAGAATCCTTAAAAGATATTTGGTTGCTGAGACTGAAGAAGTAAACAGCTTGAGAAGGACACAAAGATTGAAAAACATGAAACATTTTATAGATCAGAAGGTAGCTCCAAATTTGCCACAACAGATTTATTTACTTATTTAAAGAATACATGGAATTCATGCATCCTATCTTCAAACAAATATTTACCAAAAACAATATACTATATACTAGAATCTCTGCTACTGAGAATACAATGAAGTAAAGTCACTCTCTTTGTGCATGCGTGTGTGTGTGTGTGTGTGTGTGTGTGTGTGTGTTACAGGGATTACAAATTTACATTACATGGGATAGGAATAACAAGCTGAGAAATTCCCATAAAATCATTGAAATAAAAAAAAATAAACCTAAATAGGAAAACTCCCATAATTATAAGCATATAGGACGCCCATTGAAAAGAATTTGCCATAAAAGGAGTACAAATAACACAAAAAAGTAAACATTATGAGAGTATCTGAAGTCATAAAAAGCTAGATCATCTTAGTACTGGAGTTATTGAAACAATCTGGACAAGACTATAACTTTAATATTATCATAGAGATTAAAGAAAAATACATTGCCAGAGAGATATATTAAAATTAAAGAAAAACTAAAACCAAATGATAAGGGAGAATAAAAAGTGGATAAGTACATTTTACAAAAACCAACCAAATCAAACTTTTAGGTATGACAAATATAGTAATTAAAATTAAAATCTTAGTAAATAGCAAATAGTTAAAAAGCAGATTAAACATAACTGAAAAAATAAATTAAAATTTATTAATAATTTCAGGAGATCTATTAACAGAGTAGATCATAAATAGTCTCACAACAAAAAGTAATGAACATGTGAGGTAATGAATATGTCAATTATCTTTATTTAGCCATTTCACAATGTATACATATATCAAAACATCATACTGTACACTGTAAATACATACAATCTCTTGCCAATGATACCTTTATAAAAATAAATAAATAAATTTTAAATTTGAATATGCAAAAAATAAGAAGGAATTAACTCGTACACAGAAAGCTACAGAGTCAAAAAATACATTAAAAAGCAACTAAAAGGCATTGAGGATAGAATGAGAATCAAAAACACATGACTAAGGTGGCTGAAAGAATGCCCGAAAGACAATTTTACAAAGATAATGGCTAAGAATTTTCTAAAGTTAAAAAAGTACCTAGGTCTTCAGATTAAAGAGACTCACTGAGTCCCAGAGACAGTAAAGAAAAACACAAAACAAAACCAAGTAGGTTGTGGATTTGCATAAACAAGCAAAAAGAAAATAATCTTACAAATTACTTCATTCCCCCCCCCAAAAAGAAATATCCACACAGGACTGACAATTAAGTCCTTTCAATATATATCTTATTAGCAACAATACATATCAGTATCAGTGGCACTGTATCTCTACTATGCTGACCAATAAAACAACAACATAAACCTAGAGTTCCATACGCAGGAAAACTATTATTCCAGAGTAAGAGTAAAGTAGATACTGATTTCAGGCAAGATGAAGTTTTTTTACTTAGTCATTTGCAGAAAGAACTACAATAAAAGGTGGTCTTTACCTAGAAGAAAATCAAAGGACTAGAATGCAAGAAGAAATTAATTGTAAAAAAGTTAAATGAGTAAATATTGTATATCCATATACACACTTCAAATAATAATAGCAATAGCAACAACATGGGGCTATTATACTTGATAACAGTAATATGGAAAATTGATTTCAGACATTCAAAGACCCTGCTCTTTTTCAAGTGAAGTTCAAAGGTATTGGTTAGTTAAGACTTTGTTAAATCAAATATGCATCTTCAAAAGGTATTCAATAATTGAACAGAAATAAGAATAACCAATGAATAAATAGGAATAACAGACTGACTGGAGTCAGTCTCTTCTGTAACCACTTATTGCCTCTCTTAGCAAATGGAAGGGGAAAGAGTAGCTTGAGATGAAACTTAAGTGGTAGGCATAGACCAGATTTTACAGGACTTTTTTATGTCAAGAATGTTGGTCTTAATCTAAGAGCATTAGGAAGTTGTTGAATGGTTGTTAATAGCAAATATTCTGAGAAGAATGTCGACAGAGAAGTTGAAGACCACAGACGGGAGGTCTCAAAGGGCATAATGAGCAGGGGAGAGTTAGGGGACTAAGTCCAAATAAATAAGTTTAGATAAAGAATGGAATGAGATTAATTCAAGAACATCAAAGTGTTAAATACTACACAATCTGAATTGATAGGCCACAAGGGAAAAAAATATTTTTAAAAATGTGATGAGTTTAAGAAATCAATTTGTATAAATTGAGAAAAGGAAATATTATTAAGAGAAGTAAAAGACCCTCCCTGCATCTGCTAAACAGAGATAAGGGCATATTTTAAATTTGTGTTGAATTTGAAATATTAGTTGTAAATTCAGATACACTTCATAGTAAATTAAACATTAGATTTTAACTTGAGAAAGGGTCAAAAATTATTGGTCTTAGATAGAGTTGATATTTATAAAATTCTTGAGAAAAATTAATGGAGAAACAGAAGTCTAAATGCAAAAAGCATAGAGATATTAAAAATGTAAGGTAAAGAGATGAAAGAATATATATAATAATGGAAAAGAAAGGGATTTTTATGAAGAAAAGTGAAGCTGGCACTGTTAGTATTGCAGAAGTTAGAAAGATTTAAATAACCATTGGATTAGGCAAATAGGAAAATAAGTCATTTCAAAACATAATTGGGAGGGTTAGCCGGTTAGCTCAGTTGGGTAGGACGCAGTCTTACAATACCAAGGTCATGGGTTTGGATTACTATACCAAACAGCCACCAAAAATAAGTAAGCAAATAAATAATAATAATAATTAGGAAAGTTAGATTGGAAAAGTTTAACGAGCTGATAAGGCAATGAGAAAAAAGAGTAAACTATTACTGTAAGGTTAGCGGTGACTTAGAGACTTGTAAGTTAGAAAGTCATGGAAATAGTTTAAACAGAGAAGAGAGCAAATGGAAAATGTGAGATAAAGGTTCATTGATGAGGCATAATCACGAAAGAGGGAATAGACTTAAGATCATCAATGAAATTAAACTCTGCAAGATTGTAGACTTTTTCAGGAAATACTATAAAGAAAGAGAGAAGACGAAGGCACACTGAAATAACAAAGTATAAAGAGAAATTGGGGCCGAGCCCGTGGCGCACTAGGGAGAGTGCGGCGCTGGGAGCGCGGCGACGCTCCCGCCGCGGGTTCGGATCCTATATAGGAATGGCCGGTGCACTCACTGGCTGAGTGCCGGTCACGAAAAAGACAAAAAAATAAATAAATAAATAAATAAATAAATAAAGAGAAATTGAAGGTATACACATTTGACAACCACGTGTCAGTAAATTGAAATAATGCTGTTT
The DNA here is from genome assembly GCF_027409185.1 of Cynocephalus volans. Classification (NCBI taxonomy): domain Eukaryota; kingdom Metazoa; phylum Chordata; class Mammalia; order Dermoptera; family Cynocephalidae; genus Cynocephalus; species Cynocephalus volans. Next base: position 158,978,164 of record NC_084460.1, read on the forward strand.
GTTGAAAAGAGTAGATAATTACTTTGAAAAATAAAGACATTTTCCTATGTCCATGATTAAGAATACAAGTAAGAACCCTATGTTTCAGCAATATTCATAGCAAGATCCACATCACTCACTGCATGAAAAAAATTGTAGCTGGACAGAGGGAAGGTTGGAGAATCTGGGCCTTAATCCATAAATTCAGTGTAAGCAGTTTGATAGCCAGCCTCCAAGATTATCTCCAAAGATTCCTATATTGTGGTATTTATACCATTATGTAGTCCCCTCCCATATTGTATCAGGGATTGTCTATTTGTCCAATAACATATGGCTGAATTGGTGGTATATCACTTCATATATTAGTTTATAAAAGACTATATATTCAATCTTGGGTGCTTTCTCACTCGTGCATGCTCTCTCTTTCTTTGGGATCACTCACTCTGGGGCAAGCTAGCTATCATATTTTGAGCAACCCTGGGGAGAGGCCTGCTAGATAAGGAACCAAAGCCTCTGGCTAGCAGCCAGTGGAGAACTGAGGCCTGCTGACAGCCATATGAGTGAACTTTGAAGTGGATTGGCCAGCAGCAGTCAAGCCTTCAGATGACTGCAGCCTCAATAAGCAGGTTGACTGTAACCTTGCAAGAGACCTTAATCAGAACCAGTCAGCTAAACCACTTTCAGATTCCTAACCCTCACAAACTGTCTGATAAATTTTTGCTGTGTTAATTAAGCTCCTAAATTTTAGTTTAATTTGTTACACGGCAATAGACAACTAATACAGGCATTATAACTTTCTCTCATTCAGTCTTTATGGAATTCTATTTGGCTCCCAAAACAAACTGAAAATAAATCATTGTTGATTAACTTGAGAATACTGATGGACATAGATCCTAAGAACCTTAGGATCTGTGAACCTTAGGATCTGTGTAGTTTAATCCTCTCGTTCTGTAGAAACTGACCCGAGATTCAGACAAGTTGAATAAGTTGCTCAAAGTCACAGAGTTTGTAACTGACAGAATCAGAATTTCCTTCAGGTCTTCTATCCTCAAATTCAGTACAGTTTCACTATTTTTTGCAAGAATTATGAAACTAATTTCATAAATAATACCTCTTTAAAAGTGTTATTAAGTTGTAGGACTTAAAATGTCCCTGGGGGAAATTTACCAAATAAAAATGTAACCCAATATTACTTTAGTGACTGAATTTTATTTGTCTTCAGACAGTTTCTATACAGAGTTTAATAATCATTAAGAGACCTATTTGCAATAGAATAATCAACATTTTCTTATACAAGTACTGTTTGTTCTGCTGACTCCTTAAAATCATAAGACATATTTTTGTAATTGGAAATTCTGCATAGTGTTATAGAGCATTTGAAATTAAAATTAATTTTATTTTCCTGCCTTGTGCATCCATCAAAGTTTTTTCCACCTTTAAAAGACTTATAACTCACAGCAAGAAAAACACAATTTTTTAATAGTATCTAGTCACCTCTGGAAGCCTTTTAATGTGCTTCCTGGATATAGTAAAGAAATCAGAAAGGCTTTATAGTTGTCACTGTCCTCCTATCACTTACTGTTCATCATGCTTGAATCCTAACTTCACTTATCCAACTTTGGAGTAAAGCTTCTCTTTCAAACATGTTCCAGCCAAATAATCAGTTTTCTGCTGAGAATGATTATAGGTTTTTCTAGGCATGCTACGGCTCCCTCTAAAATATTGTTTCTGCCTTATATCTTCTTGAATGATATCCCTTCAAATGTGATCTACTGTATGTTTCAAGTGCCTTCCAAGAGCTCATTACTATGGTAAAAAGAGGAACAAAGAGAGAAAGGATGGTGAGTGAGAGCCTCCTGCTTGCATTTTTCACTCACAAAATCAGACTCGGTATAATGGTTAACTCCGAGAAACACTTTTTTTTATGTCAAAAAAGAATATTTTGGCAATTTTGTTAATAGCCACATTTGTATTTTTAATATCATGGCAATGAGAGTGTTCTCATTACAAAGTGATTTTCTACTTGCTTTTTAGTAATTTTATTAAAAGTGCCAGAGTAGCATTTTAAACCTCTTCCTGTAAAGTAAAATGTAGATACTGAAAACCAAAATAAAAAAAGGAATAACTTAGTGAATAATTACCAGAGCACCTATTAACTCAGGTCAAGAAATAATAGCATGTTGCCAGCCACCTTAGACGCCCCTCCATGTCTGTCCCATTCAAGTCACAAACCCTTCCATCTAGCCAAAAAAAACCACTCTTTTGGCTTTTACAATAATTACTTCCCTGCTATTCTTTATTATCATCCAAGAATGAATCCTTAGATGCTTTATCTTAGTTATATTCTTTTTTTTTTTCACATAGCATGTCTTTTAGAGCTCATTTGAGCTGTTGGTTTCCCTTTCATCCATGTATTTTTCTTACAAGTTATCTATTAAGGAACCCAAGATGTTTGACCTGTAGGCTCTCCCAAGTTGTAGTTCAACATGTTTCCCTGAACTCTGTATTTTCTGCAAATAGGCAGCTAGATCCAGTGGATTGCTCAAACTAAAATTATATACACTTGGCAGGTCTATAGTTTTGCAAATGGAAGGCACATGATGCCTGATTTTCGCTCTTTATTGATATTAGCTGCCTAGATCCATTAATTCCTTAGGGACTGCAAAATGGTCATATTCTAATTTTATGTTTTTAAATATACTGACTTGAATAATTTTAAAAAGAAAGACTTACCGTCATCTATTATTCGGCTATCATACAGTTTGTATAGGGAAAGCAATACATGCTAGATTATTTCCTTTATCTAACTAATTTTTTTTTAAGAAATGAATTGGTTCTCAGTCATCCTCAAAGGGTGACTACCTAGTCTTTTTAAATAATTATGAATCAATGGATTTAAATATACTTGATGAGTGTCAATTCATTGTAAGTCTTGTCCTTACTGAAGCTTACATTGTCTCATCTTTGGCCAACAGAGTCTTTTCTTTTTTTTTTTTTTTTTTTTTGTCTTTTTGTGAAGGGGATCGCAACTGTTGGCCTGGTGTCGCCCGCACCTCTCTCAGCCAGTGAGCACACTGGCCATTCCTATATAGGATCCAAACCCGCGGCGGGAGCGCCGCTGCACTCCCAAGCACCGCACTCTCCCGAGTGTGCCACAGGGCCGGCCCGACAGAGTCTTTTTTAATCAGCTCTTAAAACCTTTTGACACGACCATGGTAAATTTAATTAACTTCCTTGCTATCTGGTATGCTAAGATGTTTCATTCTCATCTTGTACATTTCCTACTGCAGACCTAGAATCAGCCATTTTTCCAAGAAACCCTGGTTTCTTTTAATGGAAAATTATAATTCAAGACAACAGTTTGACACTAGGGTTGCCCATAGGTTGGTCATTGTCTCTAGGCCTTTTCAGTGGGCAAAGCTAGGATACATCCAGGGGTTTTGCTTAGTCTCTCCTATATTACAGCTGTATCTCCTCTCTTCCTTACTGAATATCTTGGTTCTGAAGAATTAGGGAATGAATATTTCATAAATACTCATTTGCTTTTTCCCATATGACACACACATAACTGCCTCCTTTATATCTCTTAAGGCATTATCTGTTGTGTTTATTTACATTTGTGTTACTTCTATTTTAGTTTTCATATCAAAAATGAGTGTTTTTAACTCTGCCTTTTAGAATATTTTATCCTAGCTCACTAGTTTCCCATATGGGAAGTGAATCCCATGAGACTCATCAAATGTCCCACTGGGGAAACAGCTATTTATTTGGAGTTCCTCAGATTTTCAATTTGTTGCACAAGCTCCACATGATCATAGAAGGCTTTGATAGTGTCCCTTTGTTAATACTAAGGATTTCTATTCTTTCTATTCTTTCCACTTGTAGTACTTTTCACTTCCTTCACTGTCTTCATACTTTTACTCTTAAGGTAGACAAATACTTTATGTATTTGAGGAAAAACATGGATATCAGTGTTTCTATAGAGGGGTGAGTATTAGACAATCAGGAAATGAGGACATGAGAGGTATCTGGGACCAGATGCTTTGTAAGAAATTTGGCTTTTGCTTACAATAAGATTATAATCCAGCAAGGGGCTTATTCAGAGAAATTGCATATCTTTTTATATTTTAAAAATATATTTTTCAAATATTTATAATTAAAATAATTTTAAACAGCTCACTCAGGCTGCTTGTACGGAGACTAGACCCTGACAAGGTGAAGGTCAAGAACAAAATTAGAGAAATCTGTTAGATGCAATTGCAAGACTTGGGGGTCTACATTGATTAACAATCAGGAAGATGAGCAAGGAAGAGTGTATGAGGCTGAGAGCGAGTCACAGCAGCACAAAGACAGTCAGGATACACTTGGTAAGCCAGGGTGTGTGGTACATAGGGAAAGTCTCTGAGGTATACTGAAAAACTTGCTATTTTTTTACAGCTCTGGTTTTTTTAACATTTGCCAGTTTTCATTTAGCAAACATCCCATCAGGGCTGACTTCAAGGTACAAATGGTTTAATAACTAACTCAAAAATTTCCTAAACATTTAACAGTCAGCTCTCAGGAGCTTCTGCAAGCTGAACCTAGAACACCATTGGGTGTCTTGGAAACCAAGTGAAAATACTGTTTCAAGGAGGAGGAAGTGCTCAGCTGTGTCAAAGGCCAAGTAAAATGAGGACTGAAATTTACCACTGGACTTAGCAATGTGAAGGTCACTGTTAAACTTAAGTAGACCAATTTGCTGGAACACTGGAAGCTGAAGCCCATTGGAATGAGAGTAAGAACAAATGAGAAGAAACTTTAGAATACAGAAAAGGAGAAATGGGGGAGTCATTTGAGGATAAGTAAAAACAACCAAGCATTATCTTTTTAAGATGGAAGAATGCTAGCATCTTTGTATTCTGATGGGAATGGTTCAGTTTCTTTTGGGGAAAAAAATGGAGAGAGAGAGAGAGAGAGAGAGAGAGAGAGAGAAAGTATTTCAGGAGCTATGTTCTTAACCAGGGAAAAGGAGAATGGGAGTAGGAATCGTTTGGGGCCAAATATGGCTCACCACTTGCTTTTGTAAATAAAGTTTTATTGGAACACAATTACACTCATCTCACGTTTATGTCTTTTCCGTGTCTATTTTTATGGTTCAATAGTAGATTTGAGTAGTTGCGACAGAATCTGCATAGCCAACAATGACTAAAATCTCTACTATCTAGCCCTTTACAAAAAATCTAAAGGGTCACAAAGAATGTTTACATTGTGAAATGATAAAATTTAAAAAAAGAAAAATCTAGAGGACAAATGAAAGCCTATTTCTTAGCTAGGGACGAGAAGAATTTATCCATGGTCAGAGTGGAAAGCAGAGTATATGACACAGTTGGAGGGTAGGTTTATGTATGTTGGTAGCTATTTGTGAAAGCTTTTGTCTATTTGCATTTCTTTTCTTTTTCTCTTTTTTTTGGTGGCTGGCCGGTATGGGGATCCAAACCCTTGACCTTGGTGTTACAACACTGTGCTCTGACCGAGTAACCAGCCATCCCCTCTTTGCATCTATTTTCTTAGTAAAGTAAAAATTGAGGCATCATCATAGTGTGAGAATGGAGGGAAGAGTTTGTGGAGGTATGAAGAGAGGGGAATGAACAGTTTGGTCATGCAAACAAGCGAATGAGGCACTTAAACTTAGTGGTCAAAAATTTAAAATAAGGCAGTCAGCATGGCTGTTTTTGCCTCTCCAGCCACACTCATCTGCATGGATGCCAGCTTTATTACTTTGGGGTTCCACGAGAAGCACGTGCTAAGACAGGATTAGATGCACAAGAGAACTATTATGGGAAATGCCAATAGAGAAAAAGAAGAGGATATCAGAAGATGTGGTGGTCTGACCCTGTGAAGAAAGGAGGAGAAAAAGGACTATCATCTAGGAAGACTCTCAGACTGCAGCACAGTTCTAAAAAAGTTTTGGTCAGAATGAGACTCAACCATCAAAAAGGTTCTGCTTTAGTATTGCTGCTACTTTCAGTTATTGGCTGAGAGCAGCTTATGGGAACTTATCCTTGTGGCAAATACAGTGATAGATTCATAGTGCAACAACTGGGGCCATCAGTCAGTTACCCCCATGCAACAGGAAATCTGATTGGTGAAGAGTAGATGAGAATAAGATTTAACCAGAGCTTGCCTCTTATCAGAGGAATAAGGTGAAGGAGAAGAGGATAAGGGTTTTGAGACATATGCAAGGAAGTTATTATAGTGAGGGAACATGAAATAGGAAGGGGATGAAGAATATGGGTTGTGGGAGGGACAGTGCAAATTATTTGCAGGTAGGGATGGAGCAATAGACTGTAATTCCAATTGAGGTCAAGGAAATATTAAGGTAATTAAGAAAGGAAGTTGGAAAGATGGAAAGGTGGTTAGAGAAGGGAATAGTTAAATAAAGATTATGAAGGTGTTGCAGTTATTGGGAATGGCAAGTACTAGTCTTGGATGTGCATTAAAAATTTTAAAGCAGGAGGAGGAATAACCAGAGATCGGTATATGACTATGACTGCCAGGGATGGCATGGTGAGTAGTATAGTTTTAAAGACCCGATCATCAAAGCTAGGCATTTAATTGAAATGGATCGGACGCATGGGAAAACATTAAGGCCAAAGAGTAAACAGAGTGTGGAAAACAATTATGTCTTGGAATTTAATCAAATACAGTATTTGAAATATGAGACCTTTAAAAGGTGATTGGATCATAAGGACTCTGCTCTCATAAATGGATTAATCCCATGAATGGATTAATCCCATGAACGAATTAATGAGTTAAAGGGTTATCAGGAAGTAGACTGATAGACAAAGAGAGCAAGTGAACATGTAATAACACTCTTGCCTTTCTTGCCATGTAATAACCTGGGTTTTCATGGGACTCTGTAGAGAGTTCCCACCAACAAGAAGACCCTCATCAGATGCACCCCCTGGACCTTGGACTTCCCAGCCTCCAAAAGTGTGAGAAATAAATTTCTTTTTTGTGTAAATTACCCAGTTTCATGTATTCTGTTATCAGCAACAGAAGATGAACTAATGCAGATTGTTACAAGGCAACTATATACTCAGGAAAGACCCAGGTTTCACTTACACCAACAAGTGAAGAGAATGTTTAGAAACAAGGTTATTTCTCTGTATCTAGAGGATTGACCAGTAACTCCTGAAGTCTCCATGGCAAGCCTTCTAGTGCTGGTAAGGAACATGAATATATATGCTTATGTGCCTTTCCTTTGGCAGTAGACATAGGTATTCTCTCAGATCTGCTCCATGAAACAGAACATAATTTTTGTCTTTTCACCAGGGCTACCATGCCTCTATTGCTTCATACTACAGTCTCATAATCTTTTCCAGGAAGTTGTAGGGTTCATATTTACCATGTGCTCAGGATTTGAGAATGGGAGAATGGTGTAATGCTGAATATAAATGGGAATATTATATGGGAATATGCATATGTATTTACAACATATGTAACTAAGACATGTGTGAGCTAAGACATGCTTTCTACAGTGGCACAATCACAGTACTATTAATTCTCTGTGGTTTATTACTATACTCATTATCTATGGCTATGTAACAAATTACCCCAAAACTTAGTGGTTTAAAACAACACATACTTATTATCTCATGGCTTCTGTGGTGCAGCTTTGGTCTTTATAAGATATTAACAAAAGGATAATAGTCGTGCCCTCAGCTTTATCTCTAGACCACATTTTCCTGACAGAACCCTGGACCTGATCTGCACTCAGAGGCCATTTCTTACTTTTAACATCATTTGTCCTCTGGAGAGGCTGAGAATTTTCAAAAACCCTTGGCATTCTTTTTTTAAACAGTCTTCTTTCAATTTATCCCTTTCCTCTCACATTTTCTTATAAGCAGCAAGAAAAGATGAGTAATACTGTTAACACATTGCTTAGAAAATCTCCTTAGCTAGGTCACCCAGTTCATTAGGCACATTTTCTACTTTTCACCTTTGTGCAGGCAGTATTGTTCCTACATTCTGTCACTACATAACAAATATTCTTCCCTTCTCCTGTGCCTTCACCAGGGTGTCCTCATAGTCTGGATTTCTGACAGTCTGTTCAAGGCAGTTTCGGTATTGTCTCTCATGTTCTTCAACATTCTTCCAGCCTTCACCCACTGCCTACTTACAAAGCTACTTCCACATTTTTAAGTACTTGTTGGGGCAGCACTGTACTTCCAAGTACCAAAATCTGTACTAGTTATCTATTGCTGTATAACAAATGACCTTCAAAACTTAAAAATTTATTACTCCAAACATTTATTTGTCACTTCTCACTGTGTGATGTGAATGCAAAGATTACTGAGAGCCCAAATATTAAGAGCAACGAGAAGCCCAAAGGGATTGCACCCTAAAGAAAACTCCTTCAACAAGACCAACACACTACTGTGGTCTTTCTTTCCTTCCTTCTTTCTCTCTTAGCTCCCACTTATGAGTGAGTACATGTGATATTTATCCCTCCGTGCTTGGCTTATTTCACTCAACATAAGTTTCTCCTAAAGTGCATTTAGGACTTTTGCCCTTGGTGTACTCCCTGTTCTTTGTCAAGCCTATGTGCTCCCACATTTATTATTTCACACTTCCTGTGAGTCAGAAATCTGGGTATAGCTTAGCTGGGTGCCTCTGATTAAGGGTCTCTCACAAGGTCACATTCAGGGTATTGGCTGGGCTGAATTTATCTCAAGACTCGACTGAAGGAAGATCCTTTTGCTAAATCCCTCAGGTGGCTATTTGCATGCTTCAGGCCCTCACTGACTGTTTGCCAAAGACATAACTATCTTGTTAAGAGAGACTCTGTGCAGACCAGCTCACTACATGGCAGCTGATTTACCTCAGAGTGAGCAACTGAGAGAGAAAAAGAGGACACTCAAGACAGAAAGCAGTCTTTTTGAAACCTAATTTCAGGGCCGACCGTGTGGCAGCGGCACTCCCACCATGCAGGTTCGAATCCTACATAGGGGGGATGGCTGAGCGCGGTGTGGCGACACCAAGCCAAGGGTTGCGATCCCCTTACCGGTCACAAAAAGGACACACACAGAAAAAGAAACTATATTTCTTGGGAAACCTAATTTCAAAAGTGGCATGCCATGACTTTCACTGTATTTTGTCTGTGGAAGCAAGTAACTAGATCCAGCCTAAATCAAGTGTGAGGGTTTACACAGGGCATAAATACAAGGAGGCAGGAATCATTGACCCCCTAGTAGAGTCTACCTACCATAATTATTTAGGTCCATGATAGGAGACAATGCTGACTTTTACTTAGAGGTTAGTGAAATAAAAATACATGTATCTTTTTCCTCATCACAATGTATGTACATCTAGTGTTAAAGACTTCAAGATTAGAGAAAGCTCTTTGTTCCAACCATATCGACAAAGAATTATTTGGAGAAATTGGGGAAGTCTGACAAATATTGGTTTAACTACAAAGATTAGTTTATAAGGACAGAATATCCACTCATATAAAATTATTGCTTTGTTGATATATTTGTAGAGCAAGTTTAGCTCCTCACGGATTGATTTTTTTCTACGAAATAGCTGAAGAGACATTTTACAGAGCAAAAAAGCAATTTTCAAAGTATAGGATTTTTAATAATTATTAATTCTCCATGGTTAGTGATTTAAATAGTGTTGTTACGTTAATTACACTTCATATCTATATCTACATAATTTATATTCATATCTTTACCTATAATTATTAGGGTCTATTACAAGCCAAAGAGTTTAACCTGGAAATGTTTACATAAGATGGAATTAATGAATTTGATCATTTTGAACCTAAAGATAATGGATCACTAAGCTCTCCTATTTTCACTTTCTTCATGTTTCTTTTAGAAAAATATCCATGTGCAGTTTTTAACTTCTACTATTTATGCCAAATATTAATATCTTTCACTTTTTCATCATTATGATGAAAATTGGGAAAATCTAAAAATTAGTTTTAGTTTTAATCTCTTTCTGGATTAGTTTATAGCACTTCTAATTTTTTTCTTTAATTCTTGTCTTGTTTTGCTCTTTTATCCCGACATCATTCTTTCATTTCAAGGATCAGATTAATTCTTCCATATTACTTCTTATTCATTCAAAGAACTATTATTTACTGGGATCCTAATTTGTATGACATGCTGAAACAGCTGAAGGCAGTGGGAAATAATATTTCAGACAGTAGTGTAGTATATGTATAATCATTTGTTTCATTTATTACTTGCTACAACCCTTTGATTTGAGTGTCACTATCCTCAATTTGCAAAAAAAATGTGGGGGTGGCGAACTGAGGCATTTATTTCCTCATGCAGGAAGTAACTTCTAGGAATAAAAGCTGGATCTGTTTTGTTATAGACTTTTTGTTTCTCTTCCTCCAATTTCCATGCTAACTGCCATAGACAGGTATTGGACACCAAAAGATTAATAATATAAGGAACTTTCTCTCAAGTAACTCACTGTACTTTTACGACACTTACATTTATTATACTTTTTTCATCATTAGTTCATGAATTATCTCTGAAACCAACCAAATTATAAATCTTTTGTGTAAAGAAACCAGATGATCTTTCTTATCTTCTAGAAAGTTGGTCATGTACACAACAGTCACAATTCCTTGAAGTTGATATGACAAGCGAACAGATATGAGGTTGTTGGGAGGGAGGGGAGAGAAGGAGGGGGGAGGGAGGTTCCAGTAATGGGCCACAGTAATCAACCACACATTGTATATTGACAAAATAAAATAAAATAAAATAAATAAATAAATAACATGTAAACTATAAATAAATAAATAAATAATAAATAAAAGTAAAAAACAGAAAGTTTGTCATGTGATATGCTTTAATAAATGCACCTTCATCATTGGCTATTAAAGTAAATGAGAGAAATATCTCAAAGAACTAAAAATAAGATAGTTTTACATATGTTTTATGTTAAATCATTTCTTTAACAAGAAAGTGAGAAGAAAGATGCAAATGGCTTCCTCCATGTTATAAAGTAGAAAATTAAGCATTTGTTAAAAATCCACACTTTCTCCCACGTATTATTTCTCAGGGTAAGTTTCAACACAGCCATACAGTAATCACATTTGTAGAGCTAGTTTTGTAGGTGAATCATTGTGAAGAATTCCGCTGCAAGATGTATCCATTCTGCTGTGTTGTGCAAGTTGAAGGCATTTTAAAGAAATCATTCCACTAGAGATAAAAAACAAACCTTGCCCTGAAAATATTACCTTGCATTTAACTTTGGAATTTGTAACCGTCTGACAAGAGTTCTTTGTTTGCCAGTTTGGCAATAGTGCGGTTGCTGTATACATTTCTATACTTAACATTTGTTATCAACTTAGTTTGACAGCTTAAATCTAGAATAATGATGTGGAAATATAAACAAATGTTAAATGCACTTTTGCATTCTGATAGGTCCTCCCTCAAATCTTACTCTGAAAAGCAGTCCTTCATAAGGAATGTAGAATCTAAGAAGAGTTTTTAAAAATTTTATACGATGTCATTCTATATATCTAGTAGTCCAATTTGACACTGTTTAGGTTACCCTATGCTTAAAACAACTTAGATATGGGTTTTGACCTGAAATGACCTTGTTGGCTTTGTGAAGGATTGTTTCAATAAACAGATGGACCATTTTCCAAAGAGAATTTTTTAAATTAAAAATAGTCATTAAGATCCACATATGACTTCTGTGCCTGAGAATAGCAAATTCAAAAAGCATAAAGCTTAGGATCATTTGGGGATATGGAATTCTGTGTTAAATTGACTTAATTGTGTCCTTTAATTTTATGTGATTTGTTAAGCTAAATATCCACAAACCTCCAATTATAGGTTTCTTGGAAATATTTGATGTGCTGCGTCTAGTGTTTCTTATTAAAGTCTTCTTGAGCATTAGGCAATTGTGTTCATTTAAACTGTTGTATGTGCTGCATTAGCGTAGTTTTTTGGATAGCTTTATATTATAGTCTCAAGAAAAGACAGACGTTAAAAGACAGAAGGAATATAAGAATTACATTTGGCAACTTTTACATCATGGAGCAAACATTAAAAGTATGGTAAAATACAACTTTATTGTTTGAATTTGTACATTAAGAGGGTGGGAAAACCCAGTGGGGAAAAAAATGTGGATTTAGCAATGAAATGGACCTTCAGGAAACAATTATTGTGAATTCAGATTTCATTGTAGAATTTTATTTCAGTAGCCTGTTCCTGGTGCATCTAAAATATGGGTTGATTTGCTCATTTGGGAATCATCTATCATCTAAATCACATAATAGACATAAGTGGTTATCTTAATTCATATTTGCCTAGAGATTCAATGACAAACTTCTCATTTTGCACATACAGAAAGTTCAACTCAGTAACTCAACTGATAAAAGAAAATGTATGCCAGGAACTCTGCAAAATTACTTTTTAGAAATTTGACATAATCTGTTGTTAGATTCAGAACATCAGTGTCCTGTCTTACTGATTGCTATATTTGTATTTGACTGTTTCTTTCTTTTTTTTTTTTTTTTTAGAAATTACAAGGCAATTTTTTTTTTTTCATTTAGTGACTCAGGAAGTATAAAGAGCAAGAGTTTTGGTGCCATATGTGAGTTTCAAAGCAGGCTCTGCTCTTTAGTAGTTGTTTCTCAATTTTTCATCTTTAAAAGGAATGAAGATATGTTAGAATGTTCTAAATACTAAATTGATGTGTGTGAGAAGATGTGTATATGTGTGTGTAGAATAGTACCCAAAGTATTTTAGCTGCTCAAAATATTGTCAAAAAAGTGAATGAATGAATGAATGTGTTTGTGTGTGTGTTTACATACATAACTAAGACCTGCGTGCATGTGTGTGTCTGACGCTTGCATGATAGAAGTGCTTAATCAATACCTTCTATCGTCCTTTTCTATGACTTTGGGAAATGATATACAGTTGAATCCAGAGTTTTCCAAGGTTTTAGTATTGTAAATGTTGCCTCCTAGGGTGTTAACAAACAGAACCAAAGGGAAAAGGAAATGTCTGTGCTGTAATCTTATCAGGGTTATTTACTCCTGTCACAGATATGAATAAAAACTGAAAGTAACATTGTGCCTTTTTAAATTTCCACCACTACAATGGCCATGAATATGTGGCTTCACATTTCCAGTCCAGTCCAGAGGCTGCTGGCATGTGTAACATTTGCTCAGAGACAACAGGGAGGTTGACAGCATTTTAACCTCCTGTTCACAGAAAGCAAAATGTTAAAGGCTGCTTGTGTGGGATAACCATATGAACCTATGCAAAGCATCTTTTTGGGAAAAGCAGATCTGTCCTTGCAGAATTTAGCCAAGCTGTACTTTAACATGGGCATCTGCTATAAGAAGTTTGTAAAAGCTGTTAGAAAACAACGCATTCTGATCAGCATTATTATGTAAATGGTTCATTATGCTTCTTTTTATTCTACTTTAATTACAGTTTTTACTTATATCTTCCTCTCTGTCATAGCATCAGTGGCATGAGAAGAGAAAATAATTTTAGAATGTCTCCATTAATTTGATATGCATATATAGGTGAAGAGCATTCTATGGGATGTATAAAAAGAAGAATGTTTCTGCTTCCTAGGACTAATAACTACTTTTAGATACTGCTATTTGAACTTTAAAATATAAGCAATGGCTCACAAATATTTACATCTTTAAGAGTGAATTGAGAAGGTGAAAGAGAAATCCCCAAGTCTTGGGGACACAAAGGTAAACAAGACACCATTTAAGTCATTCAAGACATCACTTTACAAATGAAACAAGCAGACACACAAGTAAGCACCCAAAGACAGAAGAGAAAGCAATAGGGAAATATGACTGAGGCTAGATAGATGAATCTACAAAGGGTTATAGGAAAGGAAAATACTGACTTCCCCAAGCAGATCTCACCTTCCTAGGGGGGTTAGAGTAATGATGAAAGAAGTGAAATCTAAGTTGGTGTTCAACGCTCCATGAGAAATTGATAGGGAAGCCATAAGAAAAGGATATGTCCCCAGCATGGGGTGGGGTGGTGTGTGAGAAGATTGGGAACCTGACTGTTCAGCCAAAGAGCATGAGGAAGCCAAGGGGTGGCGGGGGGGCAAGGAGGGAGCTCAACTGTGAGGAGGTTTTTGGCTAAAGTGCCTGGAATGTTTCTTGTAAGCAGTTATAAGATATCAAAGTTTAAAGGGAAGTATCACATAATTGAATGTGTTGTATTGACAAAGAGATTCAGGCGATTAGGAACTCAGAACTGTAGTTAACCAGTGGAATGGCAAAATAAAAACTAAAAGCTAGTGTGATTTTAGGTGCTTTATGCTCACATCAATGGGGTTGAGTAACACTCTAATAACAACAGCTGACAAGTATTAAATACATATAATGTCAGGAGAGAGAAGAGTGGAAAAGTTATAGGATATGAGTAATAGCCAGAACAACCGGAGTGCTTACAATGGAAAAGCAAAAGTAAGAGTCATGCTTGTGGTTTGGAGGTAAAGGTATGATTAAACCTTGGTATTACCTACTTCTTGGATGTGCGATTTTATCCTTTTTAGTAAGTTATTCTTTTTAGTTTTTAAGATTATTAGCTCTTAAAGGTTATATATTACAATTATTGAAATGGTGTTTACGATGAGTCAATGAAGATTTAGCACTTTTGTGATATTAGACTCATGAAATGGTGTGAATAAATCACTGATGATTTAGCATTTTTTTATGACATTAAAGTTTACAGAGTGCCTTTTGACTTATTATCTCATTTGATCTACACACCATTGATGTGAGGCACATCCTCATTAACAGAGACACCAAGACTTGCTGAAGATTACAGAATGAGATGAAGGAGAACCTTGATCCCTTGTCATGTTTTAGTAACCAACATTAGCACTTCCTGGAGTACTCAGGAAGCCTTTCTAAATGAAAGTCCTTTGTGGTTTAGATGAGAAAGAATTTTTTATATTTTGGTGCTTGATTGTAACTTGTTATTAATATCAATCTAACTTAAACTGTCTATAGGTCATAAAGACAACCATGTAATAATAATAATTGTTATCTATTGAGAATCTATGTATCAGATATTTTATACGTATTAAGTGTCTCATTTTATCCTACAGCAATCTTGAAATGAAGTTATTATTATCCCCATTTTAACAGATGAGAAAACTGAGTTACAGTTTAGAAAACTAAGATCACATAGACCTTATATGCATTTGCAGAATTTTAGACCCATGTCCATCTTAATCCAAAGCCACAGCTATTTCTACTGCCCTGGTTTTCCTCTCTGAGAGGCAGTATAATACTCCCTAATCTCCTGACCCAAATATGACATGTGCTGATGATTCAATTCTAAAATTACATAACACTTCAGCTCCAAGGCTGAATTTCACAGGAAAAATTGGGGGGCTTTTTTCAGGGGAAAAAACATTCCCCAGAAAACAGTGGAGAATTAGATTCCAGAAAGTGAAATAAAAAGTAAGGAAGAAAGTACCTCCATTGTTACCCTAAGTGGAGCACTTATCTCTATTTTTTGAAATAGATATGAAAGCCTGTTCTCTTTAAAAATGTTTCTATCTTAACCTTATCAAAATACATAGAACATCAGACAAAAGCTATTTCCGTACAGTATTTCTGGGCCATTGTCTAACAGTGAGTTTTTAATCATCTTTCTTTCCTACTGTAGGACCTTCACACACAGCAAATTTCTTCACTCTCAAGTTGTCTTTCTACACTTGATAGACATATCTGCTAACAGAGGGAAGCTTTTCTTCTTCACGGAAGGACTCTATGCGGAGCCTGCTTTCTCTGTTTATTTAGGTCTTAGCGAATACAGCCAGTGCTGCTTTTGATCTGGGCATTTGCTTTTGAGCCTTTCTACTTGGCCATAGGAGGTGCTACGTTGTCGACCTGGGAGTTGGAAATTTAGGATTTGACCCATGGCCTCATGTACCATTGGGAAAGTCATTAGAATTTAATTTAGTACTAGGCATGACGATACTCTTTTCAGGGAGAGTTTTTTAGAATTGAGTTTCACTTCTAGTTTTAATATCTAATAGATGATTTTTTTACTGAATCTTCAAAGCCTTTTCTAGGTATTCAGTTTACAGTACTGAGATGAGAAAAGAACATTACAAGATCAACAAGTGTACAAGTAAAACTTTACCTCACCTTTTGAATGAGAAGTATGCTGATAAGTTATCTAAGAAGTTTATTTCTGTAAAGCAAGGGTGTGTCTTCTTGCTTTCAACAGCCACTCTTTCTAATTTGTGCTGATGGTGATACATGAAGTTGGCTGTGTGAGGATCAGAGGTTTAATTGTAAGATTTGAAATTTAGACCAAAATATTGAGGGAAAAAAGCTCACCATTCTGCCATAGCCGTGGGCACGGCACCACCAACACAAGGGTATAAGTAACCACTCATATGTTTAAAGGCTCCCACAATAATTCAGTAAATATGAGTCTTCCTGGACTATATGCCAAATGTGTTCTTGTTTCAATTCTCTTGCATAAATCACTGTATAGTAGAAATGAGTCTCTACAAAAGTTGATTTTAGATGACCCACGCTTTGATTTAGATTCCAATGTGTAATTGTGTCACCTTCAAATATTTTATTAGAAATATGCTATAAAATTTTTGAGAGCTATAAGGTTTAAGAAGTACTATATTGTACAGCACTATTTTCTTGGTTCAGATGAGTTCAAATGTCAGCTGATTTCACTTTTTAAAAACTTTTACTTGCATTGTAAAAAACACAATAGAGAGATAATTGAACTTATAATTGCTTTTATTTCTCCAAAGTAATGTGTTTAAAAGAACTATCGCTCTTTATCTGATAAGAATTAAAACATTATAAAGGGATAGTTGAACACATTTGTAGGAATATTTAATTCCCATTCACAATCACTTTCCCAACTGAAAGTTAAATTCTAACATACAATTCTATGTAAAAATATATTTTTCAATTTACTTCGAATAACTTCACAAAGTTTTATGATATCCTTTATAACAAAATTAAGATTTTACTCCTGACATATATTTTTCTTGAAGTTAAATACATATGGATACACTTCCTCACACACACAGATAGAAACAGACTATATCTAGCAGCACAGTTTGTAAACAATTTGGTAAATATAAAATCTCTTTGTAGTATATATAAATTCTGTAAAAAGTTTTATGAATATTTATTCCTTCTTGTACTAAATAAGAATAGATTGTTTGCATGAAAAATGGATTCCCCTTATAGCATTGATATTGGAGTAACATGTTTACATCAATAATATCTACATATCTTAAGTTATCCACTCACTGATCATAATCATGTTTAATTAGATGCCGGTTGCATTTTTGAGGGAAAATGGTTCAGAAAAGGATAAATATGAAATGAAAGAGAAATTTACTGAAATATAAGTAATAAGGCCAAAGAAATTATACAATATTCATATAGAGAAGCCCTTGATAATGGTCACTGTATTCTATGGGATACCTAGAATAGTTAAGAAACACAGCAATGGTTAATTAAAATTAATTCTGTATGCATCAATACATTTTGTTTCAGAAGATACTAAAGGAGAAAATAAGTGAGATAGCCAACTGTATCCACCCTACTTTCTGGCTGATTGAAATCTAGATGTCTTCAATTTCTTAACTCCGTTAGGTATTTGTTTTCATCCATCAAATTTAATTCTCATTCCCATGAGAGCTGAAAGAAATCTTATATATACTCTTTAGAGCCATCCTGATATGTTTCTTCAGAAACACTTTATCGATTTACAGACACAATTTGCTGTGAGAACTCGAGAATCTGCAACATTTCTCTTGATGTGCAGCTCTGGAATCTAAAAACTCAATCCCACAGGCCTTTTTAATCACTGAAAAGTTTTCTCCCCTTTTGTGTTCAACTTTTCATATCCAACATACTGTAATGTGAGCCATACCCCAGATTCTGCCCTGGATAATTCAGTAATTCTTAACAGCTGACTTCAACTTAAAATATCAAATTTGAGGCACACAGAGACCTTCTCTCCTTTGGGCCATTATAAAACTTCCACTCCACATTTATTATTTTTCAGAGAGGAAGAATAAAGGAAACTGATAATTTTTTTATACTTGTATTCTTTAATAACATACAAACATCATTATCTGATTAATATTTTAGTTATAAATATTTTTAAGTTTTTAGGTTTTTTTAAAAAAAATATGAAACCATCTACTGCAGGAGTGTAAGAACTGAAAAAAATATACTTCTTTTATTTATTGGCCTAAAGATTTCCTCCAAAAGCAAAATATTTATTTGGGCATGAGATTTAAAAGATGTTCATACATGAAAGGCCGTATACATTAAATACTGTCTGACATGATGCTGGAATTAAAGCAAGTTAATGTTCAGCTCTTTCTGTCCTAGAGAACCAGAAGGAATGATTATCAAGTGGGGAGAAAAAGATTAATAAATTCACACCAATAGTTTTTTTAATCAAGGCAACCTTCGCTCAAATACAAACCAAAATATATTGATTGTATAAATGATTATAGATCATTCTTATAATAAGAGAAAAGAGAGAGAGAATGTAAGAGAGATGCAGGGGGAAAAAGACTAATATTTTTATTTTTCATAAACATTTAGAAGTCAAGGTATCTTGGTAATATGAAGAGATCAGCTTTGTCAGTACTGTACTTTTTCCCAGTTCTTATTATAGTTCCAGTTCACTAATTTAGGTTAATTTGGTAACCCAAGTCAAAATTAGTTGCAATTTCTAAAAACGTGCTGATATTTTAAGAAAGACATATTGCCTCATCAGTTGTAATGAAAATGATTAGGAAATACATAAAAGATTTTTTAAAAAATATTTATTAATTTACAGGTAAACAGATCTCTCAGTACCTGAGATACTTGAAAATTGTGAGGTCCTTTAGTTAAGTGTTTCAATAGTCCTGACAGTTTTGTTTAAACCATTCAAATTGTTTAACAAAAGTAGTATTTCAGGTTACCACTTTTAGGAATTGTTAAACTGTAAAATAATAGAGTACTATGGTAATCTTATCATTATTTCTTAATGAACATCAGCAGGCTTAATTTAGTCCAGCTGGCTTTCAATTTTAACATTTCCCTAGAAATTAACAAAGTAAATTAGTTGTAAGAGTATATACATACCTGAAGTGGTTATTTGTTAAGAGAACCTGCTAACTATTTCAAGAATAGAAAGGTAAAGAAGTAGAAAGAAGAAACTTGTCTTAACAG
The DNA here is from genome assembly GCF_027409185.1 of Cynocephalus volans. Taxonomy (NCBI): domain Eukaryota; kingdom Metazoa; phylum Chordata; class Mammalia; order Dermoptera; family Cynocephalidae; genus Cynocephalus; species Cynocephalus volans. Next base: position 158,997,380 of record NC_084460.1, read on the forward strand.
TTGGAAACTGTTTTAATTATTTTTTATAATGCTTATTTTATATTTTTCAATGAAAAGAAATATAAACAAATTGAAAACATTTTAAATTTAGGGAAAAAAAATAATGCATATATATCCCTCACTCTAAAGTATCAACTGCTGTTGGTGTATTTCAACATAAATTTAATCATCCTGTAAATGTTACATCTTTATTATTTTTATAATTCCACAAGCAATACATGCTATAAAATTTAAACGGTATAAAAATATACACTTTAAAAATTATTTACTGTTTTTATTGCCTATTTCATCAACAAGTTGATCATATTACATAAAGTTGTTCTCATGTATTCTAGGACACATTTATTTTTTTCAAAATGTATTATTGTAGCATATGTATCAATGCTTTATAACTTTCTTCATTCAACAATATACAGGACACCTTTCTTTGTCAGTACCTATAAACTTATCTTTTCCATTTTAATTATGTAATATATAAAATTTTGTTCACCTATTTTATCCTCAGCAACTGATAGCTTTTCAAGTAACTCCTAGCTATTACTTATAATAACTGTTATATTCCATTAAATAACATACCATAGTTTACTTCCTTCATTCATTATTTTTATTAGAAATTTAGACCTTGTATTAGTCTTTTGTGTTGCTGTAACAGAATACTTGAGACTGAGTAATTTGTAAAGAACAGAGCTTTATTTGGTTTACAATACTGGGACATCTGCATCTGGTGTGGGCCTCAGGCTGTTGTTACTCACTGTGGAAAGCGGCTGGCAGCCAGTGGGTACAAGCAGATCACATGGCCAGAGGAAGTGAGAGAAAGGGTGCCAGGGTCTTTTAAACAACCAGCGCTCACAGGAACTAATAAAGCGAGGACTCACAGACTACCCCCACACCCCAGGGAAAGTATTAATCCATTCATGAGAGATCTGCTCCCATGACCCAGCCAGCTCCCAACATTACCACATTGGGGAAAAGACTTTTTCATGAGTTTTTGGGGGACAACGCATCCAAACTCTATCAGACCTCGTTTTGTTTCTTTATTCCCACTTTATTTTAATTAATAATGTTATGGACATTTTTTACTGTATATGGCATATTTCCTTAGCTGCCCTGAATTGGAATTACTGTATCAAAGGGCATGATCACTTAGAGATTTTCCAGTACAAATGGATTCCTAGCTTTATTCTTCACTCCCAGAGACTGTAAAGTATCATAAAAAGACCATGCATTTGGAGTCAGACAGGCCTGACTTCTGATTGACAGGCCATCCTGTGTGGATTTAGACAATCCCCTATCTCTCTGTATCTCATTTTTCTATGTTCCTGAGTCTTAAGATGTAAATAGTAGAAAAAATTATTTTTAGTGTTTGTATGAGGATTAAATGTGAAAAACTGTAAAGTGCATTTTTTTTTTATCTCACTTGTGAATTGGGAGGTAAAAAATGTATTTTCTATGTTACTGTTATAATAATAATATATTCTAGTATGAGACTTTTCCTTCAATTCATGAAGAACTAAAGACTTCAAGTAACTTATAGATTGTACTGAAAATATATTCTTGGAAAGCTTGAGATGTGAATACAATCTAGACAGGAGATGAGTGAATTATAAGACACCATTTTCTCCAGAAATTTTTAAAAGGACTGACAGTTGTTTTGGCAAGGAAGCCCTAGGGAAAAATTACCCTCTTGATTTGAAATAGAAACTGCTTCTGAGGATAAAATGGGAAGGTAAAACCCATGGAATAAAGTCCTATTTCAAAGAACCATGATCCAAGTTTTATAAATGTTCCAAAGAAATGCACTCAGAGAAATGAAAACCAGATTATTTCAATGTATACTGTAGCTGAGAGAAGCTATTGGAAACATAAAATAAATGCCAGATTCAAAAAACCAGTCAAATTTTTGAAAAAAACAATGACAGCTTTGTTTTAAACTTTTAACCCAAGTATGTTTTAGAAAAACCAGCAATTTCACCTTAATAATAAAGTATGCATCTTCTGCCGTGTATGGTAAGATTACTCTATAGAAGTGTTTTTGAAATAAATTAATAAGCATTAAAGCAGCATGCAGTGCTAAAATGAAACCAGGTAGATTCATCACTGTATATGTTTTATGTTCCTTGGGACATTATCAGTTATTTTATTGAACAATTTATGCGCCATTATACACCAATGTTTGTTTTTCCTCAGTGAGATGTGAATCGCATGTAAAGAATACTTTGAAAGAGAATGAAATGTGCTAAGATTATTGGTAAAGTACTTTACTTTTTACTAAAAAATCAGCTAAGAATGTTTTTTCAACTAGATAGATTACTTTAAAAAAATGAACTGACACTAAATACATCATATTATCATTATAAAATTATTCCACAAATGTGCCAACAATTAGAATATTATACATATCTCAATGGAAAATCCCAAGAATTCCTAGACAACTATTAGTCTTGCAATTATGGCTTTAAATCATGAAATAGTATTATCTTGAATTGGTGAGTGTGTTTAGGGTTATATAAAATAATCAGATTTTTCAGCTAATGCAAAAACTAATTTTTAAAAAACAAAATTGTAGTTGTTTTGAAACATGTGATAAGAATGTTTTAGAAATTCATTTTTTAAAAATTGTCTACCAATATCTTGTTTTATTCTTTTGAACTTGGTCTCTATCTTCTATATTCAGTTTTCTAAGCTCCCTATATAGTTAATGAGCAGATGGGAAGATTTTATTTATCATTTTCCAGCCAGCAGAGGGCAATAGAACATTGTATACTAAATGCCCTCAGCCAATTGAAACATTTCACAGGGGAGGTGGTCTCTGTTACGAACAAAGACACAAACATAAATTAAAGAGGCATACTATCAACTTCTAGTTCACTAAAATGTGTGTACTTGTGTACCTTGAGTGTTTATGTTTTGGATACTTTACTATAACTATAGTGAATTTACTATCTAAAATTAGTCAAGGGATCAGGCATGAAAAACTAAGAAATAGCATAGTGGTAAATGTCATCCAGTCTTTGAAAGAAATTTCTCAATATTTGTAAAGAAGTTTCTATAGAGGGAGATTCAACAGAATGCCCATTATATAGTGTCAGAGTAGGGAGAAAATTATCTTTGAAGGAAAAGAATGCTTCTCATCTCATTTATGCTTTTATAAAAAAAATGGTTAACCAGTACTTACGTTAAGCATTCAGTTAGTGTATCCATTATAAGTTTAATGTTTTAAGCTCAATTTATTATATTATTTTTTGTTTTTAAATAATTTTATGATGGACTAGTGAAATCTCCTTTTCAAAAAGTGTATGAGGATTAATTACGTAATGTGCAATGTGAGTAAAATCTTGATAAAAATCTAATTTAAGTAACAACATAATATTTTCTCTCAAGTTAATACTGAAGATATGTTGTACTCTTTACTGTATTTTCAAAGATTAATTTATTTGATACATATCACTGTTATAAGGTCAGCGAACCTCTGGACCACCCAGCTTTAAACAAGTATGATTTTTTTATTCTAGAAGCTATAGTTTTCCTCCCTTAAGTTTCACCTACCTGCAGAGAGATAAGCATTTAGAAAGCTCATTTCGAGACACTTAAGTTTGTTTGTTTGTTTGTTTTTCCCGTTCTTTTGGCTTTGCCCCCTATAAGCCAGGTTGTACATCTCTGAACTTGTAATGAAATAATGAAACACTATTGTAAATGGTTTTACTCATTTTGTCAGAAGAACAAAATGGAAAATTATACATCTTTTAAGTTCCAAATTACCAATTTAGGAAGTTTAATCCTTGATTGGTTTTAAAACAATTAGAATATTTTTCCTATGTGTTCATCCATTACTTATGCAATAGTTATATTGATATGCAGATGATAATCAGGATCTACCCCTTATTTTTCAAAAAATGTAATTACATATCAACTTATTCCACTCAGAATCATATTTACTTGTTCTCACAGCATGTAAGAGGGGATATACTTTGAGAATATTACATTAATAAGATCTCAGCCCCATTGGGCTGTCACATTTCAGGTATACCACAGCAACTTTCATTTAAGCCTACATCCAGTTGGGCTATTAAAAAATAGATCACCGTTAGTGCTATTGCTTAAGAATATTGGGTTCTAAATATGATATTAATTATAAACTCCCCTCATGAAATCAAATTTGACTTGTTTTAAAAGCTTATTGTATGTAGATGTATTTTAAATTGTATTTATGGTTTTCTGAACAATTTCTTAAACAACAATCTTTATAAGATTGTCTTTATTAAAAAAATGTTTTCAGTTTTCTACTACTAACTATGAATTTAGTCTTCAGGTTTTCAGGATAGAGCTTTTTTTTAACAATGAAGTCACAACAATAATAATATTTTTATTATTACTAATATTAATCATTACTTACTTTACTTCAAGCACTATGCTGAGCACTTTATGTGCATTAACTGTTTCAATCCTGGCAACATCACTATACGTTAAGAACTACTGTATTCTTTTCACTTAATATCAAAAGCACAGGTCTTACAGAGATATTTAAAGGCTTGATCACAGTCACCCAGCTAGCCAGTGACAGAGATGAGCATCTGTGTTCTTATCCACTTACACATTTTATAAACAAGTATTGTGCTGTATTATTATTCTACATATGCACCTAATTATGCCATTTTTCCTGCTCCAAAAAGCAAAGTTTAAGTAAACAATAAACATTCTAACTTTTAAGTTGCCTGAGACATTCCTTTATACTGTAGTTTATCAGAAGATGAGTAGATATGTTATATATCTGTTTTTTACTAGAGAAACATAAGTAAAAGTACTTAATAATTATTAGTAATTACTTAATAATTACTAATAAGACCCTGAAACATATGAACAGATTGAGTTTACTGTACACTCATTCAAAGCCATGTTCATACAAGTGCAAATTTCTTTTTTTTCTGCAGCTGGTGGGTAAGGGGATCTGAATCCTTGACCTTGGTATTATCAATATCCTCTTACCAACCGAACTAACCAGCCAGCCCAAGAGCAAAATTTTGTTAGTCCCCATTCTAGCATGTCAAGTTTGGTAGCATTTATAAATTACCACCATAAAAGTTTTCTGACCAGCTCTCAATAGCTTATATCTGGTTAAATTCACATTAGCTCTTCTGTGCACTCTGCCTTACATTCAAATTTCATCTTTCTTATGCCTTTAAATCCAAGTATGCATGGAAGTAAATAACATATGGAAAAAACGATGCCTCTTTTGGTAGATGCTAGATGGCAAATTATTAGAAGAATGTTAGAATGGAATTTTTGTCTTTAAGATATATAAGCATTTAATAATGATCTGGGATATGTTTATATAGAATTTTATAATATTTACAGTACTCTCCCATGCAGTAGGTACTGCATAGCTTGTCTAATAAATTTAGAAACTAACTATACCCCACTCATAAGACATGTGTCCACTCTTATTTAATCTTCACGAGAACGAAAACATTTCTCAAAGTGTTTTAAAGTTGACTAGAGCAGAGTTACTCAGTCTTGACACTACTGGCATTTTGGGCCAGATTATTCTTTCTTGTGGGTGGGAGGGCTGTCCTGTGCAATTTAAGATGTTTAGCAGCATCCCTTGCCTTTACGCACTAGATGCCAGTAGCACCTTTTCTCCTCCGCCTCCCAGTTGTGAAAACCAACCGAGTGTCTAGACGTTGCGGAATGTCAGTGTGGAGAGGTCAGGAGTCAGGAGAAGAATCACCCTTGGTTGAGAACATTGGAATAGAGTAAACCTCTTGGAAATTGCCTATTCCCCTTTAGGAAATGGATAGTTAGATTAAATGCAAAAAGCATGAATGCCCAGATAGCTGCAATCTACATATAGACTTTCTTCTTATTCTTTCTCCCTTTTAGTCTAGCTAAACATTTTCCAAAACTTAGTATACTATACAGAATTGTAAGTACAAAACCATGTTCAATGTACTTTGATAAGAGCTAAAATACCACTGGTGAACAAGTCAGAAGTCATTAATTTCATAAAATCCACTGTGGATTTTAATAGGATTTACAGAAGAGGCAGGTTTAGAAGATGAATTTTTACAGAAATTATTTGTGAGCAGTGCTATGGAGATATAGGCAAAGTTGCTCCAGGAACACTTTATACAGAAATCTGACCTCCTGGGCAAGGCTGGAAATGGGAGATCTAGTAAGGCTTTTCTGAGGAAGACTTTGATCTGATACTTAAAGGATGAATAGGAGTTACTGAAGAGGGAGTCTGGGCTAAAAGGCGAGTATTTCAATTTTTGTTCCCCCACCTTAATAGCTTCCGCCTGGAAAACACATTTAATTATGTTATAGGAAATATACATATATATGTCTAAAGAAACATCTCTATACTCATTATCATCTTTCAAACTATTCTTATTGTTGGAAAACATTAAGGAGAGTAAGATCAGAAAAATTTAGTATAGTTGATAATATGATTTATTAATTAGACTTTGCCAAGTGTTCAGTGTATTTTAGTAGGGTTAAATAGAATAGAAAAAAATTCACAATTTAAAACAGATGGATTTTCCAGATAAAGATCTGATTTTTAAAAAGTGATAAAATTACTAACCTCAAAAAATAATGATATTATTTCATTACTTCTTCAATCAGTAAATCATTCAGAATGAAAGTTGATGCCCTTCCTTTAATTATTCTAACTTTATGGTTCATATTTCACCAGGAAAGATAATTAAATGTTTCAGATTCCTGTTGTATGATTAGCCACTTATGGAATTTAGAAGACAATAAAAAAAATTGGTGATGTCAGCTAAAGTAAAGTGATTTGGATAAACTACAAGTCACATAATGCATCTAGGTTGATTCCTACTTAGACTAACATACACGTGTATGGTTACATTTCAGTCACTGACAGTAATTTTGATAGCCAAATGTTAAACAATATATGCTTCTGGCTGAAAAGAACATTTAGTAAAATAATGAATTATGCTTGGGTTTATACTTTTTCCCAGAGGTAACTGTTTAGAAAAAGCCCTTATGTCTTGATTTATTGCCCTTGCTAGAAGAAAAGAGTTTATTTTCTGGTGTGAAACACAAGACCTGTGAAATTCAAGCATACTTGTGAAATAAAAACATTTTCATTTATTAATCAGTTGTAGCAAAAACAAAAGGCATCCCTTGAACAAACATATAATAATCCTACTGGGAAAAAAAGGAAAATGTAGGTGTTAAGAATTGTCTAATAGTTCTTTATTATTGTCTGTGATCTTTAACTCATGCATATTGTTTCTAAGACCGTTTCAATAAACATGCTGCACTGTAACTCCAAACAATTGAGTAATTTAATAAATTGTGGGAAGTATATGTTGCTTCAATATAATATCGGTAATTAAAATGAAATTTACTAAGAACTTAACTAGCAAGAAAACATCCTAATATGACTTTTTAAAAATCAGATACTGTATACCTTAATAGCAATTGGAAATAAATAGCTAATATTTGGAGACTATTTACATATATTTGAATATATTCATGTGATGGAATTCTATTTTGCCTTTTTAATGATCGTGTTAAAGAATATTTTATGACACAGAAAAGAATTCTTATGACATATTGTTGAGTGAAAATGTATTTCACAGCAGCTTTTAGAATATTATTCCATATTATAAAAAGAAGTCTACAAATGCATAGTAAAAAAAGAAAAGGATATATAATAAAATGTTGATAGCATATGTGATTATATCTGAGAGAATTATTGTAAATTTTTGTTTGTTTTGTTTGTATTTTCCAAATTTTCTAAAAATATATTACTCCCATATTGTGAAGAAAAATAAAATCTCAGAACCAATTAGCATCTGATTATAAGAATGTAAACCATATTACTTTTAGTATGGGCTCTTCACAATATTTTTGGCAATGAATTAACATGCTAAATTAGTAAAAAAAAATTTTACTTTGAAGTTAGAACATTTGAAGTAAAAAGCAAGATTGAGAAATCTTTATATAAATAGAATAAATTCTGTATGATGCTTTTGTTGATAAAATTGTTTCACTGGTTTCAGCAAACATCTGTTTTGTTTCAAAGAAACTCATATGATACATAAATGCAATAATATAGGTACTGTACCAGTGAAATTCTACCTCTTAGGTGTAATAAAGCAGCTTTAAAGTCATGCATAGTGATAGGAAATTGAGAAGATGAGATTAGATCAAATCAACAAAGACTTTTAGTTAGAATAATGGAATTGGATGATTTCTTTTGGAATCTGGCCAGTATACTAGAGGAGGAGTGATTAAACTCTTTGGAAAATATATAATTATCCTTGCTGTTAAGACAGTAGGTTTACCTTTCATGTCAATTTTCAACATCAGTTTGTTTCTGAGCAACAATTGTAAGATGTGGATTCAGTATTTATCCACAAGAATGAGCACCTCCATATTTAGAATCCTAGATCTTAATCATACCAGGCAGCTATTAAATCTCAAAGCCCCAATTTAGCTTCTCAAATGTGAAGTTGTTTTTCCATAATCCATAAGAGAGAAATGGATTAATTGGCTGTAAAATAAGTAACTTTCAAATAATTTAGGATACTACAACTTAATGAATTCTTTATTATTGCTTTTATGTTTATTTTATATGATAAACTTAGATACGCATTTTCCAAAGTTAGTGTAACGTTAAATGTTTAGACCTATTTTTTATTTACTGACCCAGAAAATAACCTCTAAATAGGAAACTTGAATAGAATTTTTAGATGTTTTCCAAATTAGCATAATATTTCTTTAATGAACTGATTAAGGTAACTGTTAGAACCTAGGTAAAATATTAGTCAGAATAAACAAAGCAGCAGGTGCGACTAAACATAATGAATGTGCAAAATAAGACATAAATCCCAACATATGTACCTCAATCCTATAAACATGGCTTTAAAGGATTTTTTTAAAAAGCAATGAAAAACTAAAAACATTGAATAGTTTTGTAAAACACATCTGCAGAATTAAACATGATGTAAATTACTTACAAAATAGTCAGTTTGTGTTCAAATTGTAAGCCTGTAGAGTGTGTCATTCAACTGTGCAGCTGTTAACCATGATCCTAATTTAAGAAAATTTTAATTCATGATTAGAATAGTATATGCTTGGTTTCAGATATATCTGGAATTAAGAAACGAAAAGACGGCAAATCCCATGGTATGATATAAATATATATACATCTTTATGTTTTCCAATGTACTTTGAGTGTCTTAACAAACTTGCACTGTATCTTTCTTTCATGCTGTCTCATTAGAGTTAAACGAAACATAAAACCACTTTGAACATTCTGGACATAAAATAAAAAAAAGATTTAAACTTCTAAATTCCATATAGAAGTAGAACTACAAATGCATATACTTCAGAGTTACTTTCTCATACTGAATTCCCAAATGAAATTAGATCTTTAAACAAAAACCAAAACTTACACGATAACTTTCTCCAGCTAGAATTAAATCTATAAAAATGTTACTTGAATCGAAAAACTTTATTTGTACCTCGCAGTCTGGTGTAAAAGCCAGTGCTCCAGATCCAGATAGCCAAAGTTCAAATCCATGCTTGGTCTTCATATATAAAGTGGGATAATAACAATAACTGACCTAATAAGTTTTTTTCTGAGGATTAAATGAGTTAGAAGACATAATGTATTTAGAACAGTACCTCTAGAACATGATGTTATATACATGTTGGCTGTTATTTTTTTTATTCCATTAGGAGCTGGAGATACAACACACACACACAAAAAAAACAAAAACAAAGACCCGCCAAAACTTGGTTTCTAGATTCCTGACAATGAGTCAGAAATATGTAAAACTCACTGTATAATACAATAATAATATAATATTTATTGTACTGTGTCATATCTAATGATGTAAGTATTCTAAAGATAGACAATTTTGATCAAGAATTTCTGATGAACCTGTCCTGGTGGAAAGATATGTTCTCTAGCATTTAGGGAATGGGGTTCTGGTTATAAGTAAACGATCAACTGAAGGAGTTTTCAAGGAAATCTCAGTTTCTTGAGGCTTCAGATTTCTCATTTAAGAAACATTAATCTTGAAAGTTACTTCTAGCTTGAATGTTATATAGTTTAAACCCAGTCAATGGTTCCAATCACTTTGCTCCCAAATAACCTGGCCCAAAACAACACCAGCTTCATGAGTGATATTCACTGCTAGTTCTTTGTCAGTTGAAGTAGATAAATGGTTGAACTATATATTGGAGAAAATAAACTTTAGAGGTATAGAAATAGGTTCATTAAAGAACCATTTTTCCACAAAATATATTAACATACAGTGAAATAAGACTCATTCATTCATTCACTCATTCAGCAAGCATTTGAGTGCACTGTTTTGGATGCTGAGAACACAGAATAAACAAAATAGTAATTCATGGCCTCATCTAATATTCTAAGAGGAGGGCTACAGCCTATAAAAATAAATAAGGAAATAGATAGTATCCTAGATGGGGATTAGTGCTTTAAAAACTAAATAAAACAAAAGTAAACTAAAAAATCATGAAAGGGGTATAGGAAGTATTGTGTGAGGATGTAATTTTAAAGTGGGTGGTCAGCAAAAGCCTCCCTGAGAAATTTGATATTGCAAAAACCTGAGAGAAGGGAGAATGTAAGTTTGCAGATCTTTGGTGGTGAGTATTCCAGGCAGAGCAAGAGCAACGTTGCTGAGGCAGGCGGGTTGTCTTAAACATTCTAGGAATAGCATAGAGGCCATTGTGGTGGAAGAAAGTGAACAAAAGGCACTTGAAAATGCAGGAGGAGATGATGTCAGGAAAGGATAAGGGACCAGTACTGCACTGCTCATTTTAACACAAGTAAGTTTCCTGCCAAGTAACTACCAAATGCAGTTTGGTCAGGAGCTAAGGAACTTAATTTTCAGATGTGGGACATTAGAGATATTACTACAGCAGTAGATGCTATAGACTGAGCAATATTTACTAACGAAAAGGTATCTCAAAACTGTTCTCTCTTAGGAGGGGCACAGAATTTTTATTTGCATATTAAAGACTTTGGAGAATCCTTAAATGTGTTGAATGGAATGTCTCCAAGAATATCCTACCATGGAACTCTTATCTTTCTTTTTCTTTCTTTCTTTTTTTTTCCCCCTCATTTGCTCTTGTCCAAAACAAGCTGTGTTCAGATATAAGCTCCGTGACTTCATGGCTTCCAGGCCTCTGAACTTTGAGTTAATTATTTACTCTCTTAACCTCATTTCTAAATTGGGATGATAATACCACCTCACCTGGTCATGGTGAGAATTAGATCAGATAATATTTGTAAAGCATCCCAAAAAATGCCCTCATTTAATGCCACTATCCTGTGTCCTCTCCTTTATCTTCCAAAACTAACCATCCATTAACATTAAAAGAGTAAATTCTAGTGAGACCCATTGTTGCTGATACTTGAGGTCCCAGGCTCTACCATAAGAGTTTAGCAGTGTGTCACCTCATTTTAGAACATCTGTAACATCTCTAAGATGCTGAGATGCTAAAGGACAAAGCACAGTTACAGTAATTCCACAGCAAATTGAATGTATCATAGTTTATATTTTTTTTTAATGAGCCTTAGAGAATCTTAGTGAGACTTAAATATTTGTACATGATTAAGGTGGGACCGATGAGGTTCTATCCCACCCTTTCACAATGTTTTCACAATGTTGTATTTAAAATATAGGCCTCCTTGCCAGTGCCTTAAGTCATTTAACCCAGGGAATCTCTTCAACTGGTCTATGGTTTCTGGCTTAGAGCACGTAATTTCCTGTTCTAAACAGCAGAGAAGCAAAGAAATAAAAGTAATGCTGTTAAAATATGCCCTATGTACATTTGAAAGAAACTAAATAGACCCAGCTTCTCAAAACACAGCAGATGTTCCAAAAAAAAAGTGAGCTTACTCTCCTTTTTTATGGTTATTTTAGGTTACTTTCTTATATGGGACTTTTCTTATATTTCCAAACTAAGGAAAATATTCAAATATTCAAGTATTTATCTTAGTTATCTTAGTTCATCAATTTAGATACAAGGTATTACACAGATTATTCAGCAATTTTGTGTAAAAATTGCTAAACTAGGCAATGTACCCTGAGGGATGGTATCTTGGAGTATTCAGCACAGCCTTGGTGTGTACTGTGTGTATCATGCTGCTTCTTGCCAGAGCTGCTGGAACTTCTGGCATGCATCCCAGGCTCCATCTGATTCTAAGGCTTCTTGCTAAGAACGTAAGAGAGAGAGATGTTCTGGTTTGTAATTTCCTTAAGAACTCTACTATGCTCCTCCTGATCTGAATCAGTGGTATCTGGAATCCCTGGAGAGACGCTGAAAGTTGTGTTATTTCCTGATTTCCTGTAGCTACTCCTATGAAAGATAAAATCAGATCAGAGCAACCCAAGAGATCATTACTGCTCTAGAATTTTGACTGTTAAAAAGCCCTGATTCACAGGACCACCAGAATATATTATTTTCAGTTTTCTGCAGAATTCTCAAAGAGATATTTTAGGAATCCTGAATTCCATAGGTTCCAAATGAGATCAGAATTTTCTCAATGGAATATTAGAACCAAGTACTCATTCAGATTCTAGTGATCGGAATGGGGTCCTGAGTGCAAATCAAAACACTTTCTTTTTACCTTGCTCTGTCTCCCAACAAGTCTAGAATTAGTCAGGGTTCTCTTGTATTCATACACATCCGAATTGCCGAAACCCTGATGTGAGCATGTTCCCTATCCACATGTGCACACTCACACTTACACACAGACACATGGAGCTTTTCATGCGTGCTCCTAGGCAATTTAATACTCAGGAGGAAAAGTGGAAAGGTGACAAGTTACTATGATTCATTCATCTCCAGGAATGTAACCAGTTATCATTTAACCCCAATGTTACTTTCTTTTTTAATTTTCCAGACAGATTCCACATGCGAGCCTGTTTTATTCATTTTGTAGCTCACATAGTAAGAGCTCTGAGGGCCTAGGGAATGGATTTATATTTGCACCTTGCCCCTCTGACACTCTTTACTGTTTCTTGCTCATAGATGATATTCACTAAGTGTTTGTTTGTGTAGGTGAGTTAGTAAAAGGAAGTAGGTAGGAAAGTTCTCAGATACATTGAGTTTCACTTGCTATAGATTCCTAATGCCTTCTGAATATAAATTCTTGTCTTTAGATACCACCTTTCCTGATATAACTGACAGAAAAAAACACACTTTGGATGAGGCAGGAGAAGAAGAAAGGACCAAAATATTTGAGTTGATGATGTTGGTCCTCATCAGGGAGCTGACCAATGTTAGTTCCTTCGGGATACTTACTGTTAACTCACACAGGTCGTATCATCACTAGGGGTGGGATAAAAGAGTTGGATGGGTGTTGCTTACTGATGTTGAGACATAAAAGGCAGCATTAATATGGTTTCTTTCAATGACAATGAGATATATGTAAAAGATATCTTGAGAGATCTTTGCAAACTTCTGGAGACATGGAGATCCACTTGGGGGAAAATGCAATAGGAATTCTTATACATATTCTACTTTAGATTTAAAAGAATAAATCCTTTACTAAGTGAAAGTTCAAAATCTTTATGTAAAATATATTCAATCATGTGAAGATTTGAAGGATTATCTCTCTCTTGCTCTCTCTCCTTCTCCAAACTTCAACTTCTTTATTTTCTATTACTAGGTAAGCTTATCTTAAAAGCACATTTTATTACAAGAAAAAAAAAGATATATTCTCTGTTTCTCACTAAATAACCTTAAGAAAGACCAAATTAATGTATGTTTTTCAGCATTTACTGCACGTTCCTATTTTTATTGCTGAAAAGATTTTGGTTGGAGTCTTTGCATTCTTATCTACAGCCTGTCTACTGAATTTTCAGTCAGCTTTCTCAGGATTAAACTATCGTTCACTTACAAACATAGGTGTTATTAACCGAAGTTGCTTTCCATGAAATGCTGCTCAGGTCACTGGTGGATTAGCAACAACCAAAATGAATGTATGATTTGCGTTTACATTTTTATTTTTCATTAGGTAATGCATGTGCTGACAAAAAAAAGAAAAGAAAAGCACAACAGTATACAGAAAAGAGCAAATGCCCTTCCCCACCCCATCCATTGTGAGCCTGTCATTCTTCCCTACACTGGCAAACACTGAAAGCAACTTCTTAGGCATCCTGCTAGGTATCAGATAATCATTTTGAAGTTACTGTACATAACTTTGTAGATAGTAATTTATTAGTAAAAAGAATAGTTCTAAGTACCAACATCTACCATTTATTGAGCATTAGGTGTTTTCTATACAGCTGTTGTGTAATAGAAAAAAAGAAAAATGAATGAATGAGTAAATGAATGTCCATCAGATGTGCCAGGTTTGTTTTGCTTTGGGTAAGATTTGTTAATACAATGAAGAATCTTGAGGATCGCAATTTTTTTCAGAAAAGGAAATAGACCCGGCATGGTCACAGGGCTAATAACTGGAAGGATGGGATTTCAGGGCGTGTGTATTGGGCGTGGAAGCCCACGCCCATCTATTTTGAAATACTGAATAGCTTCTCATCACTGCAAACTCTGAGGATGGTCAAGGATGTGTTTCGTATTTGTCCCTTTCCCCTAATTACTTACCCACTGTTAATTCTCTAATACGTAGAGTCTATGAATTTGAAGGAGAGGCTCTCGTGTGAAACAAGGAAAAGACCCCATGGCCCATCCCCACACCCCTTTGATTGTACAGCCTTTCTACACGACCCTCAAGAACTTCAATTTGAAAGAAAGAAATTGTAATAGAGTACCCACCTACTGATGTATTCTACAGAGTCCTCTCTACTTCCTGTCCTAAAGGCTTGTTGCTCAAATTTGATTTTGTTTTTTTTTTAATGGAACTCGGGAGGGGTGAGGGTAGAGTTGTTTGAGAGTTGATTGCAATCCCTGGAAGCGGTAAGGAAGAGGTTAAGCTGGACCAGGAGGATTTTTGAAGTCTTTGGCTGGGAGGTTCCATTTGGAGAAAGGTGCAGGGGAGCTAGGGGTAGCAAGAGACACAAGACAAGTTCTTATTCGCTTGGATTTCCAATCCTGAGCAGTTTAATTCTCACCTGAGGGCGCAGTCGGGTACCCCTGGCTCGTGGGCGGAAATATTGACGAGCAGAACTTGCCTGACCAACGCCTGAAGAGCGCAGAGTGAGGCATGGAAAGGATTGCGCGGCCCCTTTAAGTATTCCCGGGCCAGGGAGGAGAGAGAGGAAACTGGGAGCCGCGGGGACTGTGGGGGAAACCCACAAGCAATTGAGCCAGAGAGCAGGCAGCGTGAGAGCAGAAACTTCAGACACTGCTGATCCCGGCGAGCTCGGGTGAGCCGCGGCAGCCGTCGCTCTCACCCGTTGCATCCTCCTCCTCGCCCCTCTCTGCCACCTCGAGGAGCTCCAGGAGCTGCCTCTCTGCAGCTACCACGAGCACAGGGGTGCGATCAGCTATCCCCAGGAAGTTTGGGGTGCCTTGTGCGCGTACCCCAGGGAGCGAAGGGCCGAGGGCGATGCTGGGCGCCGCGCGGGGCTGGGGGCGTCCGGAAGGCGCGCGTGTGTCCGCGGTCTTGCTGCTGTCCCCGGTGCCCTCCTCATCCCCCAAGTGATGGGAACAAGGGCCCGTCCAGGCAGCCGCTGTCGCCGCACCGCCCCCTCGCTCGCCTCCTGCGCGCGGAGTCACGCAGGCACACCCCCGGCACCCCGAGCCGGTCCTCTGGAGCTGCTGCCGCTACCTTGGCTGCCGTCGCCACTGCCGCGGGTGGCCAGCTGCTGACTGGGCTCGCCAGGAGACCGAGAAGCACTCTTCGGCCCTCCCTAATCCGTTCTCACACCCCAACTTTGTCGCCGCCGCGCCTGCCCTCGCAGCGGCGCTCGGGCGCACACTGTCGGGGCGCACGCCGGGAGGCTCAGCAAGACGTGGAGGCAGGAAACGGCACAACTGCTCTTCTGCTTCGGCTCTTTGTTGTTAGCTTTGGATGGTCCTTGGAAGTGGCCTGGACTCCTCGGAAACCCTGGGGCCGGAGAAGACATATACCTTGGACTTCTTCGTCTGCAAAGGGCTCTGAGATACTGACAAGCATCCGGAAAGGTCGACAAGTAATTGCCCTGAAAACTCCTGGCGGATTGACCCACGTTGCTTATATTAAGCCTTTGTGTGTAGTGTGTGTGGTGTGTGGCTTCATAAATTTGGGGACCCTATTTAGACTCCCTCCTCTTGGCAGGAGACTGTATGCAGGATCCACCCGAGGACAATGATCGCGGAGCCTGCTCACTTTTACCTCTTTGGATTAATATGTCTCTGTTCAGGTAACCCCGCGTCTTCTTTCTTCACCCTGATCTCCCTTGCTTGTCCCCTCTCCACTTTGCAAAATCAAACGCCGAACTGCATTTTGGCAACCTCTCCTTTCTAAGGCCAGCGGGGCTCGATCCCGGCAGGACATTTAGGCGAAAGGGATCCCAGCTCGCATTTGGGGTTGTCTCTTTTCCCCCATCCCCCAAGACCCCCAAGCCTCTTCTCAGACCTCGGCCTTTCGCCAAGTTCGGGGCACGCCCAGATTGATTCCTCCGGGCAAACGCACCAGGGTGGGAGGCGGCATCGGTTGGCGGTGAGCTTGGGTCCCCAGGATGAGCCGAAAGGAGTGTCATCCACCGGCCGGTTCCTTCCGGGGGGAGATGTCCGCCCGGGGAACGTGGGGCCCAGAGACTCACCGGGTTCCTGAACCCGGTCCTCCAATTCGCCCCTCCTCTTCCGAGCACAGGGGGTTATTAGTCGTTGTTTTATCTTACCAAAGTCTGTAATTAAATTTGATTCTGAAGAAACTTCAGGAAATAACTCCTTCTTACAGCAGAATGTAAACTAGCCACTGCCTGGCTAGGTTTAGAAGGAAAACAGACGGTTGCAAGTATGTGAAAGGGAACAGTTATTTGCCTGGGAACTCTCATTGACGAGGGAAAACAGAAGGCTGAATTTAGGATTTTTAAGATTAATTGAATAGTACTGAAACTCCATAGGAAGTGTTGGGAGGATGCTGCAATGGGATCTTTCTAAAGTAAGAGCACACACTGTATCTACACGTACAAATAGTTTTATTACACTCCTTAACAAACTTTTACAACGGGTGAACTGAGCCACGACTCAACTTTTGTTTCTTTCCTTTTGGTAGATTCTGGTTTCAATCACGTATCCGATTTCAGGCCTTAACACACACACACACACACACACACACACACACACACACACACACACACACACACACACACACACACACACACACACACACACACACACACACACACTCTCTCTCTCTCTCTCTCTCTCTCTCTCTCTCTCTCTCTCTCTCTCTCTCTCTCTCTCTACCTCAGGGAATTTTTATAGTTGCATACTGAGATTCAAGTTGCATAAGGGCCTACAGGTTAGAGTCACTCGATTTTCATAATTATGAAAACTTTTTGAAGGTTAGTTTGAGCATTTTGTGGACTATGGTTATAGTTTATGTTTTGACCAAGGATTTTACTTAAGCCAAATACTTAATGACATATGAAAGGGAGAAAAAAAATGCACATCAGCTAAATGACAGCAAATAAACTCCTAAAAGAATTTTAGTCCGTGGGATGTGCTTTCTGGCTGAAGGTTACAAGGAACTTTTGCAACTAAACAAATTAAATTCTTATTCTTTTAAAGAAAACAGAAACTGAAGTTTCATCCTCGGATATCTCATATGTGTCACAGTGAATGGATGAGAAGATTAAAGTAACTCTTTGGGGCAACCTTTCCCCACTTCTAGCTTGCCCGTTCTGTAATGCAGCTTTTTCTTAGTTTGCATATCTGAGTGATTGAATAGTCCTTCCAGCCCCCAACTCCCAGCCATGGGTGCAAATCAAAAACATTAAGATCTGATTTCTCTATTTGTCTCTCTTTGCTATGTCTCCCCCTAGTTTAATTTACAGCTTCAGATACCTTTCAGATTTTTGTTGATTCACCGTCTTGGTTAAAGTTTATTCACGTGTGTAAAGTGGAGTGTCACTGTGATAAATGACTGGAGGGGCAGATTACTGAAGATAGGGGGATTAATGGTCATTAGTCACTGTTTGAGCTGAGTTTGTATATGTTGAGACATTTTATCATGGCTTTAGATTAAAGATAGGGTCACACTAGTAGGGTATCACTGAAAGCTGGTCATGTCAGCATACAAATTCTGTCTTCACGTGGAGAAACGTCTGGGGGTGTACTGGCCTACCAGATTTAATATTTTGATTTTGATTAGTATTTAAAATCTGAGGATTGTAATTTGAATAGATATAAGGCATTTATAATCTTAAACTGATTTTTGAGTTTGTTTTTCTAATTTAACTTTTCATTTATGGCATCAATGATTTTTATAAACTTAAGTTTACCCTATAGATGTTTTTATCTACTTTGTTTGCAGGTTCTAGGCCAGAGATGTCTTTCTGAGGTGCTCCCTCATGTTTAATCTGAAGCTTTTTATTATTCCTCTGATAACTTTCACTCAAGCTGTGAATCTGAACTTGAGAGGCCAGTCAACTTATTGGGCTGCTAGGGTGATTTCATGACAGTGTGCTGTTCCAAAGCAACACGATTGATTTGAAAAAAAAATTCACAAAACTCAGATAAGTAACTAGTAACTTGGGTGTGCTCAAGACACCTGGTCAGGGAATGAATGAAGTTCTTGAAAGATTGTGTTTCATGTCTTGCCTCAAGCCTAAGATCACAGTCTAAAACTTGTTAATGGAGTGTATTTAAGAGAAATGTGGTGAGCTTAAATAAATCAAAGTGTACTGAGGAGGTAACGTAACTTCAACAAGATTTAACCTGTAGAAGCATCTATTGGTTGTCAGTTCTTTTTTCTTTCTTTCTTTTTTTTTTTCCTTTTTTATTTTTATTTTTGGAAACTGGCTGCCAACTTAACAAAGTCCTATAGTTTTCTTCAAATAGATAATGAACTCCATTTTGGTGTGTTTATGGCATAGTGAACATCAAGCATTACGCTTGAGAGTGTTTGTTTTTTGTAGTTTATTAAGCTAATGCTATATTATATAACTTTTTATTCTATAGAACTAAGATTTGGAAAATAGGCAGGTGTTTAAAATTCATTTTTTTTAAGATGAATTTTTTCAACTAGTTTTTATAACTCTGTTCCTTTTTGTGCTGTCTTTCTTATTTGGGGGGGGGGAGGGGAAGTGGTTTTTCTCCTGGGAAGAGGGGCATTATTTAGATAAGTTTCACTATTTGAGCCACTTATCTGGGTTGCTGGTCCTTCTCTCTTTCTCTCTCTCTCTCCCCCCCTTCTCTCTCTCTTACTGGCAAAATTCTTGGATAATTCCAGTAAGTTCTGATTAGTCTTTTTACAGTTTTTAAATATACATATATGGATACTGTGATATCTTTTAGAATAACTTTATTTCCTGATAATGGCCCCTCTGGCACATATTTATGGTTAAAATGTCTTAGAACAGAAAGTTTGTCTGAAGTTTTGTTTTGCTATGACAAATGAAATATTCTTGTGTGTGTTAAAATGGTGCAAAATGCTAGCTAAATTTCAAACTAACCATGACAGTTGTTTGTTTATTTATTTTTACATTGACTAGATATCTATAATTTAAAATACCTGGGCAGCAGGAGAAAGATTGGAAGGCAACTTAGGATAACAGCTTCCCAAAGAAGATCATAAGTGGTTGAGTCTTCATTTATTATATTTTGTATTAATAAAACATGCTAAGGTAATACTTATATTAATTTCTGACATTTAAAAATGTTTAATTCTTAAAACAAAAGTACAGACTGCCCAGCAGGCTTAATTTCTTATGGGAAAATATAAGGAAATCAAAGTTGTCATTCAATTTAAAATTAGGCCTAAGGTAATCTATAAAATAAGTTAAAGAAATTTGGAAATAAAAAAGGACAAAATAAAATAAATAAATAAATATATAAATAAATACATAAATAAATAGAAAGAGAGAGAAAAAGAAAGAAAGAAAGAAAGAGAAAAAGAAAAAGAAAGAGAAAAACAGAAGCCTGGAGAAGTGCAGTAGAAACTGAGACCCAGAATTAAACTAGTTTTAAAATACAGGCAGAAGTGGAGTGGAAGTAGACAGCAGCCAAATCTCAGTGCACCTCTCTGACCACACACAGCACAAAAGCAAATCTGAAAAGTGGATTTCTGGAAATTTAACGTCAGTGTGTATACTCTATATTTAACAACTATATAAAGACCTAGACACTTTGCATTTTTAAAACAGAAAACAATTTGAAACATGTTTAAATATTTAATGAATTGATAGAATGTTTTTTTAAACCTATCCTTAATGTATATAGATGAGTGAAAAAACCAAGTAGTTACTTTCTTTTTTTTTTTTTTTTTTTTTTTTTGTCGTTTTTTCATGACCGGCACTCAGCCAGTGAGTGCACCGGTCCGTCCTATATAGGATCCGAACCCGCGGCGGGAGCGTCGCCGCGCTCCCAGCGCAGCACTCTACCAAGAGCGCCACGGGCTCGGCCCCCAAGTAGTTACTTTCTATATCATAGCACTTTCGCATAGAGGAGACCAGTAAAGTAAAAGAAGGAAATAATTTAAAAATGTGTTGGAGTTCAAATTGTAGAGTACAGCAAGAAACTTTATAACTACTGCTATTGCTTTAAAGCTATGACTGTCACTTATTGTAATTCACCATTATTGTAGGTTCATGAGAACTCTGCGACACAGGTGCTGTTATTAGTGAAATATTACTTTAACCTTATTTTAAAGCTTTGGAAACTACATCATAAAGAAGTTAGGAGATGTGGATGAGCAGGGATTTGAACTGATCTGGCTCCAAAACTCAACTGCTGTTTGCTTTCCTAGTTGAAAGGGAAATGAAGAATTTATATAAGAAAGATTATGGTTCTATCACTTTCTATTTTAAAATTTGTCCAAAAACTCTACCCAAACAAGACTGTAATTTGAACATTTGAGAATTTGGAAGGTAGACATTCTTCTTTGTGTCATTAAGAAAATGGTCTTTGGGGCTGGCTAATTAGCTGATAACACCAAGGTCCAGGGTTCGATCCCTGTACCAGCCAGCTGCCACAAAAAGAAAAAGAAAAAGAAAAGAAAATGGTCATTAATTTTTAGATCACTAGGCAAGACAGTCAGTTCTTTACATCTTACAAATTGATCAGACTTGACCATGTCTGCATTTTTTGGCATGCTTAATAGATCTGAACATGAGTCCTGACATTGTCTTAATACAGATGCGTGTAGATTCCAAGTTGTGTTTTGGAAAATGAACGCCATTCTCCTTCATGTACTCCTGAAAGATTTTGCTCTGATTCCCAAGTCAAATAATTGGTACGGCTCAGAGAAGAGCCTGTGTAGCGACAATCATTTCCCCTGTGGTTGCTCTTACCCTGTGGACTGAGTATGAGGTGGTGGTCATTTAGCAGTAGATGAGCCTTCTGCTTGACTGCTGTTCACAGATGACTCTCTTCATGGTTACTGATCATGGAAGGGTTGAGTGTTAATACCTGGTTGATCAGCTGGTTGGAAACTGCTTATGCATAGCCAATAAAGTTGCCATCCTGTGGAGATCAAAGGCCACCTCCTCTCTTTACAATTCTGGATTAGCATGTTTTCCTTTCCCCCTTCTTTCTCCACTTTCATCCCTTTCCTTCAATCTTGCTGTAGAAGAAGAGGAAGAAAAAAAGATTATCTGTAGTGTACAGGAAGATAGCTTTGATCGTCCCTTCTTTGCCCCCCCCCCCCCTTCTTTTTAAAAATCATCTGAAAGGCTGTTTCTAACACTGGAAGGTGTCATGTTGCTTGCTTCATGGGCACGCTCAGCCTCATTTCCCTTCAGCCAAAACAGGCTGCTACAAATCCCCTTACTTCTGTGATTTTGCTTGGCTTCCAAACATCTTATGACAGTGTTATTCCACACATAAAACAATATTTTGAACAGCATGACTGTGCATATCTTTCTGACTTCATTCAAGGAGAGAAGTACCTCTGTGGCATTCACAGCTGTCCATAGCTTAGAGCTGGAAAACACTATCTGTTTATTTAATTAATTCATTTTATTTTTTGAGGGAGAATGCATAGAAGGTAAACAATTGTAGAAAATGTTCTTGAATCAGGAGTTTGATGCTGAATAGTCTATAAGCTTAATGCCTGTCACCTAGTTTGACGCTTAAATGAAGCGTTAAAAGTGCCATCAATAGACACAAGCAAATGTCAACAGAGCAGTGTGGCTTTGTGTTAAGTGGGAATATAGTCTTTTTATGGCAAGTGATTAATTTGTAAGCAGCATATAGGAAGTAGTTGGCTTTAGTTCCTAATAATACAATGTATTTGGGGAATCTATTTTCTACATTGTGTTAGTCTTCCAGTTAGGTAGAGCAAGGTTTACTGGAAAATGTATTTTTAAAACACTTCTGGCAATAGTAGCTCATGATTACACTTTGCCAAGATGCTCTTGATTGGATTTCATACAGTATCAAGTTCAAAGTATGTCTATGTTCAACTTATTTGAACAAAACCTGAAAGCTGGGGACATCTTGTCCACAGTCAGCCAGGAAAGGAGTACTCAGAACTTTCTCCTAAAATTGTTTGCAACAGGTTCTGCTTGAGACCTAGTTTGTATCCCTGCCCCTCTATAGAGTCTTCTTTTAATTTGAGGGAAAGTAGTATTTGAAGAGTAACGAATTGTTACATGTGATCATTTAGCACTTTAAAAATCATTTATGTATGTATTATCCTTGATTTAACTTAAAATTTCAATGAGCATAAAAAGCGACCGTGTCATATTACCATAAAGTTCTTTGTAGCATGATATGTAGGGTCATAATTTATGCATCACTTCTCAGAAAAAAAAAAAAAATGCCAACTAGATGAGTTTATTCCTGGATTTTAGTAGAAAAGAAAACAGAGGCCAGATTTTTAGCTTCTATCTCTTAATGTGATTGAGGCCCTTTTATATCATTGGCAATTCCAGGTAGAGTAGGGAAGTTGAAGAATGAGTGGACCACGCTGCAAGTGTCTGTTTCAAGATCATTTGGCAACATATGGTGCTAATGAGATCCACTGTCTCATAATTTGATCTCCAAACTTAAATAACCTTCCTGCTATCTGTTTATTTTCTATTTTAACACGTGATTTTCTGGATTATTATTATTTTTTTTTTTTACTAATTGCGGAATAACTTTTAATTTTGCCAAAGATAGACATCTGCAATTCCTTTCCTACAAAATAAAATGTACACTTTTTAGTTATACGTATCTAAAGGTGATTTTTGTTTACTCAGGCTTTACTTAAAAGGCAGTCTTCATCACTCTGAAACCTCACTAAAATAATGCTTGCTTGTACAACAAAGTGAGTTAAAGCACATTTGTACGTGTTTACTACACACCTGTGGGTGACTTTAAACTACTATAGTTGCTTAGCTTGGGAAGTAACCTCAGTGTCTCCAAACCATTCAATTAGCAAGTCATCTGAATAAAGTTAACTGGCTTGTACAGGCTGTGGAAAATAAAACTTATCTGTATTTCTCCCTCGTATCTGAAGAGAAGCAAAAATTCCTGACAATCTGGTATTAAATTGGGAACTACAACTCACTTAAACTGATGAACTTATTCAGTAATATATTTCCAAACCTACACATGTAGAAGGAAAATAGGAGCGAGGCAAAGCCTTCATTTGGATATCTATGCACATAGGAGGGAAACTCACTGACACGATCTTTGCTATTAATCTCCATGAATTAAAATTGAATAGAAGTATCATAAGGTTTAGATTTCATAAGGTGAGAAAGGGAAAGAAATTTACTGTTTCTTTTTTTCTCCTATTATGGGTCATTCAATCCCAGGAGCTTGTCACTTCCTAGGAACTTATTAATATATATATTATATATTATGCATGTGTTATATGTACAGTTGGCCCTCTGTATACATGAGTTCCACATTTGTGAATTCAACCAACCATAATTGGAATATTTGCGAGAAAAAAATGTATGGCTGCGTCTGTACTGAAAATGTACAGACTTTTTGTCCTTATTCCCTAAACAATATAGTACAGCAACTATTTACATAACATTTACATTGTGTTAGATATTCTAAGTAATCTAGAGATGATTTAAGGTACATGGGAGGGTGTGTGTAGATTATATGCAAATACTACAACATTTTATATCAGAGACAAGCATCTGTGGGTTTTGGTATCTAAAAGGGTCCTGGAATCAATCTGCCCCATGAATACTGAGGGACAACTTTATATTGTTTGTTTGTTTGTTTTACATGACGAGAAAATAAAAACCAAGTAATTAATTAAATGATGAATTGATGCAGTACAGGCCTAATTGTATACACTGTACCTGAAGGACTAGAAATCAATAGTAATACTATCTCTAATAATAATAGTAATACTGATACAGCTTAAAATTTATGGAGTGTGATTATCTTCCCAGCAAAGGGCTAACATGCTTTATCTTATGTAATACTTAAAGCAAGCACATTAGGAATGAATGTGTTGCTATTATCCCTGTTAATCAATATGGAAAATGAGGTTCAGAAAAGTTAAGCTGCTTGACTATGGTCAGTCGGTTAGTGTGGTGGAGTGTGGATTTGAAGCCATCCTGTCTGATCCCAGAATTCTTGCTC
This sequence comes from Cynocephalus volans, assembly GCF_027409185.1. Lineage (NCBI taxonomy): Eukaryota > Metazoa > Chordata > Mammalia > Dermoptera > Cynocephalidae > Cynocephalus > Cynocephalus volans. The sequence continues at coordinate 159,022,040 of NC_084460.1, forward strand.
TTCACAAATTATATAAACACACTACATTATTTACCTAAAGGAAAATTAATGTAGATGAAAAAGTGTAAAATGTGTATAGAACAGGTTAAGATGGTTTTTGTGTGTGTGAGAGAACTAGATAGTTCTACTAACCTGTTTTAGTTCCTTTTTAGATGTTAGGTTTTAATGTTATATCTTATTTTCTGTTCCTCTCTTCTGCTTGTCACATGATAACCCACAAAAAAAGAGTACACCCTGGTATTATATACCCTAGAACACAGAAACATAAGTACAGCCCCATAACATGGTTTAGTGAAATTCAGGGCTGTTCAATTTGTGGAATAAATTTGACCTAGTGAGTATCAAGTAAATTTTATGATAGCTCAATTGTATAAGTGAATAGAATTTTCCTTATGTTAGAAAATAGCATCACTGGGGTCTAACTTCTCTAAGGAACTGATTGTTGAATTTTTTTTTTTTTTTTTTGAGATTGAAAATGAATGGTTTACTTAGTAATAAGATGATACTGATAATAAAAGAAGCATATTGATAACATTGATAAGCAGAAGCTTGGTTAAAATCTGTAATTACTATTTCTTTAAGTTGTGTCCTTCTCCAATAACAAGTTTTATAGAAAAGAAAGAATGTAGCGTTAGTTAACATGATCCCTGACAATGAAACCTGCATGAGTCTGTAATAGCTATCACAACCAGTTCTGTCATTGATACTCTTTCAGAACTAATGTAGTTGGTTTAAAAAATGTTATTCTTTTGCTTTTCTTACTCTTTTAAATATGTAATTCTGACTATGACTGTTCTACAGTTTCTTAGGTATGGTTTCCTCAGTTGGACTCCAGTTATTTCCAAATGTGTAGATAGGATTGCATATTTATATTCTCCTCTCTATTTCCATGTATTTGTTATTTTTAAGGTTTAAATGAAGATTGAAGCTTTTCCCAGTTCCGTACTCTATTCCACTAGTCAAAAAGTTATCAGATCTAAAACCTTCCCTTATATGACACCTGTTTTTATCTTTGAGGTTTCTACTTTATGTCTTAAAACATACTTCATAATAAATTCATTGCTTTGCAGTTTGCCATTTATTAAATACTACTTGTATTACTAATGGAGCTTTAATAACATTTTTTATTCCTCAGTAAACTATCAGTTATAATAATCAAAAATTATTATTAAGCAGTTGTTAACTTTCATTGCTATTAGACACTTTAAACAATGTTTCAGGTATACCTGATAATGTTTAAGAGCCTTTCATACAAGATCCAGGTTAGACAGCAAAATGGATGTTGAATTACATTAGTGAATTGTTGGCACTATGTGAATGAAAGATGTTTTTGATATGATGAGACATGGGAGAGTTTCATTTTGGGAACTACTTGGTTAAGGGAATTTACTTTGTCAAGAAAATCTTCCTGGAATGAGTAGGTCCCCAAAGAGTATTGTGAGAAATAAAGGAGATAACTTGTTGGACTAGGGGAAGTGTTTGAAAGGTGCATCGAGTAGTGGTGATCTGGAAAACTGACATAATCTGTTTGAAAAGGTAGACTTTACTATAATTGGTTATTACAGAATTTCATTTGTGAAATTGTTGTATTATAGAGGACATTATTTAATAATCTCACCCATTTTTGCATTCACTTACCAGGCAACAAAGTAGGGGAAAAATAAAGCTCATTTCTTGTGCTTAAGGAATTTATGGTAAATGGTTGATTACTGTGTAGGTGACAATAGAGATCTGCATGACTGCTTGGTGAGCCTATGTTTAGACCATAAAATGTAATGCATATGTTAATTAGCTTGATTTAGCCATTTCATAATGTGTACATATTTCAAAACTTTATGTTGTACACCATAAATATATACAATTTTTGTCAATTAAAATAAATAAATACATAGGAAATTTTTTTTTAAAGCTTCCACCAAATGGAGAAGAGGTGATGTAAAATAAATATAAACTTGATAACCTAATTCTTAGAGAGTAAGATGTTTGTTTTTTGGCATTTTCTCTGAGAGTATGGACAGCAGTGCACAGATAAATAGACTTAGGTGTAATATTATGTGTGTTCCTGTTCTTCGCCTATCAAAGAATCATTTGAACAGCACCTTAGAGCATCAGCTTTATCTCTCTGTGCTTCTGTCCTTTTGGCAGTATACTGAACACATAAGTCTTTATCCTTCCCTCATTTACTTTCTGTGTCAGGAATTGTCTCCTCCTACAATAGATGGTTTCATTTACTGTTGTTATAAAAATTTTCCTTACATTAAGCTGAACCCCAACTCTAATTCCTGTCCTACTGGCCTTGGTTTACCCTCCTAAGCTACCCAAGGTAAAGCTAGTCTAGTTTCTGTATGAAACTGTTTTAATATTTGAGGACAATTCTTTCTAAACCTGCTATTCTCCAGGCATAATATCTCCTTTTTCTTCCAAAGGTCCTCATTTGACAAAGATTCGTTTCCCTTGGTTGTGTTGTTTTTGCTGTTATTATTTTTAATATCTGTTTTATCTGAGCCTTTCTAAAGTATAGCATTAAGTTTGAGGAATCTACCTTCTTTTTAAGTTAAAAATGTAGATAACTTTTAACTTCCTCCTAGACTTCCAATAAATCTTTCATTTTAGCTAAATGTTCTCTCAGTTTCTTGGGATATAACCCTTTTCTGGATACAGAGATTTAAAATATATTAAGAAGCTAGGTACTTATCTTTTCACTTTTACAAGTATATCCCATTGAACTATCCTTTCTTGTCTAAAGTCACAATTCTTGGCAGAGAAGATAAACAAAGTAGAATTTGTGAGATTCTGTTTTTCTTCTGATATTTTACAATGGTTGAAAACTGAAATGTCTGTACGGGGCCTAAATAAGGAAAAAGGGGTCTGTATGAGGACTAAGGGGTGATTGGCTGTATCTTGCCATGGAGAAATATGGGCCCAGTGTAGACAAACTTTCAGATAGACTTTCAGATTTTTCAAGAGAAAGCATAAATCCATATTTTTAAGTAAAAAAATCCCAAATGATAAATGTGGGTAGTTGAGTCTAAATTAATAATAAAAACAACAACAACAATAATAAGTCCTTGCACCCAATATAGCCAATGATCACCATTTTGTGGCTGTCATGTTCCATCATCCGTCTCACGTCTCACGTAGAGCTGATCTATCTGTTGCTGCTTATTTCTGCTCTAAATACATCAGTATCTGCTCATTTTTTGTTATCTTCAATGTTTTGGAAGCTTTTTACTTTTATGACATTTGGCCTTCCTCATTGTATTGTTACTAGTTAAATGGTTACATAATGGCTTATTTACTTTATCAAAAGCTTCTGCTTTATTGGGAGCTATTTACATTTTACAAATAGTGTTTGTTGAGCCAAGCAAAGTGATCAGTTTTACTGTTTATGTTTATATTGTCCTAAGGCTAACAAACAAAGAAAACAAAACCAACAGCCCTTTGATGAGCTAAGAGTCCCTGATGAACTGAATAAATAAATATATTCTTGAATAAGAAGAGAAATTATTGACACAGTCTAGAGGTTTACTGATTGCCATTAACAGATGCACCAGTGTGTAACATACTAATTACAGGATAGAAAATACGTTAAGGAAATCTGAAGAAATAAAAATAAAGGAAACTGAGGTTGTGGCTGAATTGCAAAGAAGCCTTCATCTTCTTCAAGAATTTATTGCAGAATCCTTTTTAAAATCTAGTGTCCCTTATTAGTTTTATTATTTGTTGATAGACTTATTAGTGATTTGACAGAAATATTATCAGATGAGAAGCTTAATCTAAAGGGTCAGTAATCATTACCAATTGAATATTAACCAGAAATGGAAATAAAGCATGTTTGAAATAATTTGTCAGTAAAAATGTTATTTAACATACAAAATAGTGATTTATACACAATTTTCAAGGTCATTTCTACTGTTTCTGTAAGGAATCTTGTGCATAATTCATAAATGTTTCTGAATAACATTGGGAGGATTTCTTTAGGCAACAGAGAAATGATATAATTTACTCAGGTGGCCAAGATATACTAGAAAGCTAAATATATGAAGAAATTTTTGCTAACTCTTGTTTTTCCTCCTAAAAAAACCATGGTCATTTCTTGCTAAATCTAAGTAAAATATTCCTAAATGTAGAAATTTTTTATTCTTCATTGTGTTTCACTGTAAAGTTCATAGAATTTCCTTTTGTGTTTGAACGGCTCGTCCTGCTGGAATAATATGGCGGAGTCCCACTGGGGATCATTAGAAGCATTAGTTATGTAAGACATCTACCAGGGGCAGCCCTCCTCATGCTAAACTCTAGAGCTTCAGCTCACGAATAATGTGAGATGCTCACAGGAATGAGGCAGGGAGTAACATTTGAGTGGGGAAGGTCAAGGCACAGGCAGGGAAGAGGTTGGAAGCACTAAAGTGCCCTGAGCAAGAAGAGCTGATTCATTTGAAGCTGGAAACCGTCACCAGCATTTCATCGTCCATAGGAGGCATGTTTAAAGACCAGCAGTATCTGATGCTTTGACAAAACAGCTTACCAACAATAACTGATTCTTCATCACCTGAAAGGGCATCTATGATTTCCATATTTCTTTGGAAATTATTTCTATAGTTGATAACTGCGGCCTTTATAAAGAATGTAATGAGAATGTATTAGCTAATTTGCCTAAGTCTTGCTGATCTTTATTGTCTGTGGACCATAACTCTATTTCTTCTCCTTATTCCTTACATATAAGGACCCTTCCTTCTTTGTGAACCATAGAAAAAATGTTTGATTTATTTTCTTATGAGAGATTACCTTGTGCCTGTATGAATTGGTATTATTGATTTGCTTGTATTGCACACCTCTCGAATTAGGGAACCAACTTTAGCCAGGTGAAAACCCTCTTACCCCTCTGGCCTTTCTAAATGTTCCTCCCTCTATTTGAGAGTGCTCTGCCTGGACTCTTTCTATCTTTTTCTCTCCCCTGTTTTCCATCCTCATTTCTGCTTGGCCTAATGAATCAATACGGGTGTCTCCTCCGCCAGAAAGCTTTAGCTGTGCCATCCACCTGTCCAATGTAGATTTGATGTACTTCTCAGGTTCCCCTAGCACCTTATACAAAAATGTTCTTGCCCACAATTGCTGTATTGCATATACATATCTCAATCTCCTTTCAAACTGTGAGGGTCTATGTCTAATTAATTAATTAAAACCAGCACATATGGCATTCAGTGAATAAGTGATTCAGTGAATAAAATCAGATCATGAATTTCTTGACCTTGGCAAGGAGTTATAGAAGGGATTAATACTCCCTCTTATTCTTGAGTTAAAATTTTATCCCTTTAGAATCAGAAAAGTGAAGAATTGGAAAGAAGAAATACCACAATGGCCAAATATCACAAACTTGCATCCCAGTGTTAAAAAAAAAAAAAAAAAGGCACATTCTTGGAACAACTTGTAGAAAGTTGTATAGAGCCAAATTCAGAAGTAATTTTTAAAATGTGGACACTCAACAGTTATATATTTACTGGATCTTATAAAATGAAATAGACAGGACTTTGGATGTCTACCTTTGCTTGTATTTTATATATTTTTCTATAATTTTTCTATGGACTAATAGTGGTGTACTGAGGGAAGAAATATAACTTGGATTCAGGTTAGGTTGTCACTGGTTTTGAATCTGCCACTAAGTAGCTTTTCACCATGCAATGGGGCAAGTTAGTTTCCTCATCTGTAAAATGTAGGAATTGATCCAGCGGATATTTAGCTCTCTTCCAGAAGTTTTATAATTTTTAACCTAGGAACGACACAACGAACCGGATTATTCATCATTGAGTTTTTTTGTTTTGTTTTTATTTTTTTGCTGATGTTTTTCAGTAAAGCACAGCGATTATAAGGGAATGTCGGTTTCAGAGTTAAAACATCTAGGTTTAAAATCTGGCCTCACAATTAACTAGCCGTGTCGCCTTGAATAGGTTATGTCGCTTTTCTGTTTCCTTATCAGTAAAATGAAGATAATACGCATACCTATTTGATAGGATTGCTGTGAAAGTTAAATAATTTAAGATATACAAAGTGTTGGAAACAGTGTTTGGCATGTTGTAATTTCTATTTAAGTATGAATTATTGCATTGCTTTTATTATTATTTTCCTGATTGATAGGCTTTATCAGGCTTTTTGTTCTTTTGTTTTATTTGGTTGTTTTTTTAATAAACTAGTTTATGCTAGTTACTGCCTATAGACCCTGGGTTACAAATTCCAAATTTAAAAATAATCTGTATGTAGAATACAAATTTGAAACCTACCCAAGATTAAAAAAAAAAAAAAAAAAAAAAACAGTATGAGCATTGTTAAGAGAAAATTCAGGGTTAATTTGACAGGTTGCAGGTAGATTTCTGGGCAGATTGCCATACCAATGTGATAGCCACTTCTATCTGAATAAAGGAAAATATCGTATTGTTTATGCTATACAGAAATGCCAGCAATTAGAGGCTATATCAGGTTGCCTCCCCACCCCCCAATTAAAAAAAAATGTTAATGCCTCTAAGAGGATTAAGAGATTTGCAATTTACTGTGAATTATTTTAATCAGATTATAGATCCTCTTTTACTTAGAGCTCAGCTCTTTCGCACAGGGGAATGGAGATTTTCATTTGGAGTGTGGGATGGGGACAGGCACTGGGAAGTGTGTAGGTTGGGAAAAAATGAGATCCTTTCGGATCCCCAAGTAATACAGTGGGCCAAACTGGGAGAGTGGAGTTCTAATGGGAGATAGAGAATTACTAGTTGCAAACTTCCCATGTTAAAAATGTTCTCTGAATCCAGAAACACTGTATCCAACTTCCTTCTTTACTTTATAAATTCTTCCTTCAAGAAACCAAGATCAAATTGGAAGTAATGCTGTGGTTCAAGAACATGATTTTTTTTAGGCGAGGCATTGCCATTAAGCCTGGGAAATTTCAGTGTGGTTTATAGAATAATATGGTGGTTAACAGTTTGACCTCTAGAGTAATTCTTTCATTTAATAAATAATTCATTCATTTAATAAATAATGTGTGTCTGGCTGTCTGTACTCTAATCTTGGCACCATCATTAACAAACTGTGTGCACTTGAGTGTATTAACTAACTTTTCTAAACCTTGGTTTCCTCATCTGCAAACTGGTATAAGATTAAATGGCAAAAGGCATGTAAAGTACTTTCTTCATAAGAAATATTCAATAAATGGTAACATTCTGAAGTTGAAAAGGTGATATGGAAATAAATCCTTGGAGTCCAAACTAATACTACTTTACTGAGACCTAGAGTAGGGAGTGTGTTGTTGTTAATAAGATGTAAAAAATTATGTCAATTGATGGCAAAAATTTATATCAAAGTATTTCTTAGATTATTCAATAAAGACATCATTTCAGTCTCAGTAGATCGAATTTATGCATGAAACTTTCACTTTCAAACTATAACATACATATTTCTTATAGATATTATTTAATTTTATCCCTTCATATATATTTCCAGGAAAGGAGCAGAATATCAGAGTAGTAATAGTTAATGCTAATTAAGTACTAGTTAATAATACCAGTACTAGAAGAAATTTTAAGAGGGTAAGGATATTTGTAGACTTGGGTTGCACAGCCAAAGGAACAGCCAATTTTGTAGTGTTGCCACTAGTAGGAGTGTGACACATCCACCTTTATATTGTTGTGTGTGTTTCATCTCAGGACAGTGTTCCTAGTGTGCCTGTCACTGCTGCTTGTTTGACATGACATGTGCTCATGGTCACTTTCTCAGGGAAACTTTCTTTGCTTCCCTCATTCACAGGCCCTCATCTAGATATTGATAATCTCACGTCTCTGTGAGAAATGACCCATGGTTATTTTAGAACTAAGTATCCAAATAGCTTCCAGATCACTAGCACATAGTGGGTGCTCAATTAATGTTGAATGAATAAAATGTAAATTGATCATTTTAATAACCTAAAAAAATAGTATATCTAATTAAAAAATAATAAATCCTACTTCAAACTAAGGATAAAGAAGGTATGTTACTGATAATTTAACTATGTTTCATATTAATTATTTTTTTCTTAGATATAATAGTAAAGAACTCACAGTATTTGGATATGCCTTAAATATTACTATGGAGACAGATTTAAATGTTGAGGGTTTTTGTTTTGTTTTGTTTTTGTTTTTGTTTTAAGAATCTATAGTGATAAACTCTATTTGAGGTTGTAAGGAAAAATCTAGGGAATTTAAGAGCCTCAAGTTATTTTAAAAATATTTTTTAAAAAATTGCCTGTTGGGCCGGCCCCGTGGCTCACTTGGGAGAGTGCGGCGCTGGTAGCGCCGAGGCCACCGGTTCGGAGCCTATATAGGGATGGCTGGTGCGCTCACTGGCTGAGCGTGGTGCAGACAACACCAAGCCAAGGGTTGCAATCCCCTTACCGGTCAAAAAAAAATTGCCTGTTATCTTACAGAAACCTATTTGCAAGTAGATGCACATGAATGATACAGTGTAATTTTCTCCTATTCTTTAGGATTTCTGCCATTCAGAAAAACTTTTACTGGATATCTGCTATAGGTCAGAGATTTTCTAGGCACTGGTGATTTAAGATGAACTTAGTTATGGTCCCTACACACAAAGCTCACATTGTCTGATAATTAAGGAAGACGTGTAAATAATTAGAATATGGTACATGCTCACATTCACATACACCGGTTAATAAAGGGGAAGAAGGGAAAGCCTACTTCCTACTCGGGTCGGGGAGTATTTAGAGAAAAATTGAATTAAATATTGAAGAATAAACTTTTTCTTCTGCTTGGTTCCCCATGAAACTAAGCAGAAGAAACACATATGTATAGGCACAGAGATGAGAAATTATCTTGGATACTGCAGAAACCAAAAATAGTTTGGAATTACATACAGATCGGGTGCCTGTGAAGATAAACTTGTGACTGGAATATGAAGGTCTTTCTTGTTCCATATTAAATAGACTGAATTTCACTATGTGTCAAAGGACAGCCATTTAATGTTTTTAGGTAGGGAAGAAACTGCTTATTTGTCTGGGATGGAAAGATTTCTCAATCAGTAACATAGAAGATGGATTAGGTTATTAAAATAATAAGGGAGGGAGATGGTAAGTAAAGACAATGTCAATGGAAATGAAGCAAAGAGGAAAGAAAAAGAGTTTTGGGATGGTAGAATGAATAGATAGAACTGATGGAATCTTTGCAAGACAGAGGGATTTTGAGTGACTCTCAGATGACATGGGCAAAAAGGATCTCAGTAATGAGAAAAGAACAGTACGTATAGAAGAAACACTATGAATTGTACTTTGATAGATTGACTTTGTGATGCCAGTGGTTGTCCACCTGAGCATACTACAGTACCTGAAATGCTAAAAAGTCGCACTGAAATTTTAAGAGAATAATCTAATTTAGAGATACTGCTCTGGGAGAAACCTGAGTGTAAGTCACAGGAGAAGTTTCTCTGTTGAGAGGCTTGAGAATAAAGAGGGAGAGATAGAGCAGGACCTAAAGTAAAGCAAGTTCTTCCAGCCAGCTTTTGTTGTTATTACTATTTAGATTGCAATAGTGTGAGCCCATATAAAAGATTAGAGGTATGTATTATTAAAGAAGAGAAAATTAAAGGAAATGGTCATTTCTGAGTCTGTTTTAGCTACCTTCACTTCAGTTTTGAACAAGTTTACTCTTTGATAAGTACATTGCAATTTCAGTATGCATTATTGACTTAGAAAAAACATGGGGTATAGAGTAGGTTCAAGTAACAATTTAATTCCACAAATATTTACTGAGTAATCACTATGTAACATTATCTAGAATAAAATTACAGGCTGAGGGAATCTTAGAGTGGGAAGAAAACAGAGAGGTCTGGTCCAACCTGTACTAAGACAAAAATTCATTTGTGTTTATATATTAGGGCTTTAATATGTCACTCATTTTCAAAGAGAAACCACCCTCTTATCCCAACAATGCTAGACTACTTGCACTCTGCAACTTCGCAAGACGTTATCTTTCAAAATGCTTTTTCTTCCTCTTACCCCTCAGCCTAATTAGCACTCAGCACATATAAGGCAGGTCAGGCATTACCTCCAGGAGGACATTTTTGACTCTCCTTCCCTCCACCCCAACTCCCAATTCTGAAAGTGTAGATGAGTTGGCCCTCCAATGTGCTACCATAGTGCTCTGTGCATACCTTTACTGTAAGATCATATTAATTATATTGGGTTGTATTTTATGTTTGTTTGCTTCCATTGCCAGATTTTGAATAATCTGAGAGTAAGGAGAATTTCTTCTTGATCTCTATATGCCTGGAACACAAATACAGTGTCTCATACTTCAATCTGAGTGCTTTATTTATTGAGCAAACATTTAAAGACATGGCCAATGTGAAGCATAAAATAGTGAATCACTGCTATGAGATTCATGCATTCGCTTAAAGACTTAGAATGGACCACCACTGTACTAGGTGCAAACCAAAATCAAAACAACAACAAAAAGTTTCTGTTTTGTTTTTTTCCCCCCTAGTCTCTCATGTAACTTACATGTCAGTTGTCAGAGAAATGATCAATGCTTTTTTAAAAAAATGTATTTCACAGTGATGTTGAGGAACTAATTTAAGATTATTTCCTACCACCACAAAAAGAAATATGCGAAGTAGCTATTACTTCTTTTGGCAAAGTTGGAGTTAGGTAAAGAGAAAAACCTTCTATCAGGGTGTGTCAAGCTTGGCACTAATGACATTTTGGGCCAGATGATTCTTTGTTGTGGAGGCTGTCCTATGCATTGTGGGATGTTTAGCAGCCTCCTTGGCCTGTATCACTAGATTCCAATAGAATCCCCTGAGTTGTGACAGGTGAAGATATCTTCAGATATCACCAGACCCCCTGGGGGACAAAAGTGGAGGATCATTGCCTTATATCTACATGAATATACTTCTCAAAACTAGTCCATTTGGAAGAACTACATTGAAGCAGGTTAATAATTACTTGTATATTAACCCACTTCTATATAAACCATACACATATAAACATGCATGTACAATTATGTATATATACATGCATTTTTTTTTCTGTTCTTGCAAAAAACTATTGTAGACATTTAGCTAACAAACAACAACCAGTCATACTGTCAAGATATTTTTATGAAATACTGAAGCTCTAAGTTTGTGTGTTTGGTGTTTGTGTGTGTGTGTGTGTGTGTATCTATCTTATTGGCTCAGTTCAACATATTCTATATTGATTTTTATTGAAAGTGGGTATTATTAATACATCAGTAAGGCAGTTGCTTACATACTAAATTTACCAGTGTGAGCTGGTTAAATCCTCTCCCATGGGGATGATATATTATAAGAAAAATCAAATAGGAAATAGGGTGATAGAGTAGTGGCTTGGGAGAAGAAACAACATTAGGTATGATAGTGATGAAAAGGTTTTGAAGAAGAGACATTTGAGCCATGGGGAAATGCAAAAGTTCTGAGGTAGGAAAAGTCTGGCAAATTAGAGAAACAGAAGAGGTAGATTGTCCAAGTATACTGATAAAGGGAGAGATTGTTGTGAGAAGTCATCACCCAACAGCCTCCTGTGCCAGTTGGCAGAGGTATGTGGTTTATTTCACATTGTTTTAAAAGATATAGGCAATATTTAAAAAATGAGGTTTCTCATAAAAGTCCAGATTTCTAGCTTCTCTCAATAAACTAGATGGTCCGATAACTTCAGATTCTCTCTCTCATTGGGGAACTCTCATTTGGAACTGGGTTGGAGCTACCCCTTAAGGCCTCCATGCACCTTGGTTGGGTACATATCATATATGCCATGTCCTAATGCCCAGCCTTTGTTGCTCTCTTACTTAATTACATGGCCCTGTAGATAAGCACTTTTTATTCTCTAATTTAAAGGCTTGAGGGGCCTAGTAAGGACTTTTCTTATTTCAAGTGAATTAAGATGATATTAAGCAGAAGAGTCACATGATCTACTTTAAAAACCGAGAACATTACTCAGCATGCTCTGGAAAGAGGGATCATAGAGGCAAGAGTGGAATTAGAGAGAACATTTAAGAGGCTGCTGCAGGAGGGTTTGATGGTGGCTCAGTCTGAAGTGGTACCAGGGATGCAGAGAGAAATGGTCCAGGCCTCTGCGTTGGACAATTTCAGGTTCATTATTCATGCTGGCTTGATTGACTGCCCCATGGAGCATAAGATCCACGTGTAATAAGAATGAGGCCTCTTGGATTAACAGAGCAGTCCTGAAGACAGATTTGATATATACTTTGCAGGTAGAAATCAGGGATCTTGCTGGCGAATTTGCCCTGAGTGGGAAGCAATGGGAGTTAGGGAAGGGAAAGAATATGATCAATTACCTAAATTTGATTTAGATTTTTCTTTGTTCTGTTACAGATGGAATTTGTTAGAATTAATTTGTGTCAGTATTAAAAGTATAAGGTGCACTACATAGACAGCAGAATAGTCTCTCTGGCTTTGAGTGTAGAGCAGTCATTATTTTCCATCTGGTTCTCTAAACAAGTGCCATATGAAAAGTGTCCTGGTAGGCTGAATGTATGGATTCATGTCTGTGAGGTATTTATAAACACATGATGTGAATTCTTGCCCCTTCTAGGATTTTAATGGCTTCACATTAAATGGTAGGTCATTATGCTTTTTACTGAGACAGTGAAGGGTGATTAACTCCGTCTGGGTTCAACCAGTGTAATTTTAGAGGCTACAAATATTGTTACAAGTCAGGTTAAGGTTTAAAGGTGAAAGTATAGTGAAGCTTGACTGAATGACTTTTACAGCATCGAGTTAATGTACACAAACAAAGAAACTCTTGTTTTCTTTCCATTATGAGTACAGAGAACAAATGACTTGCTTGTTATAGAGAGGAAAATGTGAAAATTAGGTTGGTCTGCAATAAAATTCATGCTGTGTGAACCCATTTACTCAGTATTTCAAATTGAAAGTTCATTTTAAAGCCCTGTTTAACATTGCTGAGATTTAGAAACTTTAGACTCTGGATGTGATGCCCATTGTTGAGATAAGAGTATCCTAACAAATGGCATCAACGGATTTACTATCTTTTACATAAAGAAGGCAATTTACCTCAATAAAATACACTAGCACACTCTTAGAAGGGAAAATTGCCTTTTTCTCTCCACTGACTGTTTTTAATAGATCCAGCTCCCTCCAAATGCTTCCATCTCTTTTTCTCTGAGTAAGTACTTTGGGTAATTCGATATAGACCTTTCCTTTATCACTGGTTGAATTCAAATCTTGGAGACTGGATTTCAGTCAAGGAATGAAGTTTGAGGTTGCTTATTATAACTAAGGAATGAGATTAAAAGGCTAACACTTCCTTTTAAAGCTGTGCTTAGGATCTACATTGATCATAAGGGCAGACGGGGGATGAAGTCTGATGCCTGTACAGACCAATTTGGCTCAAATGACTAGATTTTTTGAGGTCTCTCATGTGAAAACTTCAGGTCAGTTCTAGAAACCAAAATTTAACATTCTGTCCATTAAAACATTTTTTGGTATCTAATAAATAGACCATTCTCTTTCTTCCCCTGTAATATTTAATACTTGTTTTATATACAGCTTTTGCTTTAGTTTGAATTACTGTCAAAATATGACAAGCTTTTGTGGGGAAAAAAACATTTTGACTTAACAGATTTTGATGTAAATTTTAAAGAATTTAGGGAACATTTTGTTTTTACAGAAGGAGAAATGATTTGACTGTTTGGAAGCCCTGGGGGGAAAAAAAAAGAAAAGAAAAAAACCCAAACCTCAGAGGAATTAACAATTACTGGCAAAGCAAATAGCTTTCATTGGAGCCAACCATTCCTTTAAAATTCACAGCAGCCTGGTCTGACATCATTCAAGTTGTAAAGGTTGGGGTGAGATGAGTAGGTCTAGTCCCTGAGGTCATGGCAGAAATGCAAAGGTCAAGGCTTTGCACTTAGCCTTGTGTCAACAGCGTCATGCCCTAATAAGTCTAAGAACTGATTTGACTAGGTTCAACTACATGTATAAGTGTATTACATCCTTCCCTCAACTTAAATAAAGAAGTAAATGCAGTCTTTTAGGCCTTTGTATTGCTGCCTAAATTTGATTCAAATTCAAGGAATTTACAAACTATGTGGGAAGGTGGAGGGCGGGGGTGGGGGTGGGGGGGAGTCTTCTTAAAATGCAGTTTATTCCAGATTTGAGTACGCTTGTTAAATAGATATTTTTCTTAGAAATATTTTGAAAGTGTGTGTGTGTGTGTGTGTGTGTATGCTTGTGAATGCACCTATGAGCATCTCACCTCTTGAAATTAATCTTTTTATCACGCACCTACATGTCATGTCTGTTTCAAGAGTATGAACTAATTTCACATTATTTGTCTTGAATTCAATCCTCCTGTGTTCAGAGTTGATTTCCTTTAATAATTTTAAATTCAATTGGGTGCTATAATGGTGGGGATTATCAGAAGAGAACTGAAAAAGTCCCAGTCCAGTGTTGTGAAATACTTAGACAAAATGTTATCCATCTTTTTTGCCACTCCATGGAGAATTAGATATATGTACTCTTGTCTCTAACACAAATTTTGGGATGTTCTTTGGTCCTCACTGCTGCTTCAGTTTCAGATAAAATAGAATCTGATCTATTTCAGAGCTCTCCTTGAACAAGGCTTTTTGTTGTTCTGGAAAATACTAGATATACACAAAGATTTTCAACTTCTTGGATGACTTCCTTTCTGAGATTAGTTTATGATCACATTGTATTTCTAGACCTTAATTGAAACTACATGGGTGTCTTGTGCCTGCCCTGGTCTTGATTTTAATCTTCTAGACAGAGTTGTCACATGCTACAACTCTAGGGTATTTTTATTTTTTTAAATAGTGGCCCTGGAGTTGTGTAGCTTTTTCTGGCAAATCACAGCAAACCTTGACTCACACTGCTCTGAACAGTAAGTAAAATGTATTACATTATGCAAGTAGAAATCCAGGTGACATAAACTGCTTACAGTCATGTGAGTCATCAAGCACTGTGTTTTTCCTGCCTCTCTGTCATCTCCAGGGTCCACTTCAACTCAGGACTGCTTCCCTTTGTTTAGGCAGAATGGCTGCTAGTGGTAGCTATAGATCCTTATTTCACTTTCAGCAGTAGTGAGAATAAATCTCTTCTCTAAACTAACAGTCAGTCTGGTTGAGTCATCAGTCTGATTGAGCCTTCCTATCAGTCTGATTAAGACATCTTCAGAAAAGTGCCATCTTTGAACCAATAAATGTACCAGGGAAATGATATGTGGAGGTTGGCTTAGCCAAATTATACATATACCTGATCCTGATCCTCAATCACCTTCACCTGAGACATTGGGGGAACAGGGTAAATACCTGAGCAATATGAGAGCCATTAGGAAGGAGTGTGCCCACCAAGTTCTTTTTCAAATGAATTTATTCACTGTTAAATACATTAATGAAACTACTCTCCCAGAGAGAGTAACAACCCATCAGTGTGTTCCAATCTAGACTGTTTTCTCTATAGGCTTGTTGCACAATTTTCATTTTTAATTGTAGCCATTATTTTTAATTTAGTTATAATTTTAATTTCTACCAGCATTGTCTTGTTTTCTGATTATTCATTTTTTATAGCATTTTGTTCTCGTTTTGTAAATGTAATGTCTTCCTGAATATTTCTGAGTTTATTCATTAGTATCTTCTCTAATTTCTTTTATGATGCCTGAGTTAGCTCCATTTCCTCTGGTGTCATTATTTTGTTTCTTAATTTTGGCTCTTCCACCTCATTCTGCTGTTTTTTTCCTCAATTGTGTGGTAATCCTTCCTACAGAAATAGGAACTGTATAGTTCATAAAATTCTGTACTTTTGTGTTACAACTGGTTCCCATTTGGAAATCTCAACTTGGAGTTTTGTGTGAGGTAAGCGAATGTGAGACTTTTCTGTAGTCGGATCAGCAAGTAAGGCAGGAAGCCAGCTGTCAGACTATAAGATCAGTCAAATTAAAGAGTGAGATTTATACCAGGTTTCACCTGGCAGTTTGCTCAATTTCACTGGAAAAGGGCCAGCTGTTTTTGTTGGGGGTAAGTGCCGGCTGCCTGATTTCGCCTGCATTTGGGGAAGAGGAGGTGATAAGTGAAAGAGTTGCTTTTATACAGACATTTAATTAATCCCTCTCTTTAGTTCCCTTTTCACATATATATTCCCGAGTTCCTTCTGACTTTAGGTCTTGATTTCCGGAGCTGCCTCAGCAGACTTCTACATTTTCCAGAGCCTCTTCATAGCAGGTTCTAAGCCGCTACTCTGTTTAATTCCTGAACATGTTCCCACTCTTTCTCCTTCCTCCAGAAATTTATTAATATCTCTTGTTCATTGGTGGTACCCACCTCTGACCTCCAATGGTGTTTTCTCATCTCATGACTTTCTTTTACTATTTCTGAACTTTTATTTCAATGAGTTCCTCTGAAAGAGAAGAAGCCATTGTGTGTGCGTGATGTGCCATCTGTATCAATTGTTAATCCTATGCATTCTGTAATTCATATTAATATTTTAAATGTAGGTTGTTATACCTGTAATAATTAACACATCTGGTTGGAATACAGTGCTAATATTTCCACAATATTTATTAGACCCCTAAAGGGAGCAAGCACCCACTGATTCTTATTTCAAAGACAATTCAAAGTATACTTATTTTAACTTATTTATGTATAATAGTTTATATTTGCCATTTAATTATATCAAGCTTGCTTAATCACATTCATTTATACTTAGTTAAATCCAGAATTAATTTATTTTGCTGTTCTTTCACTCATTCAATATGTGGAACCTCTATGGAATGCTAGTTACCACAAATAGCCTACTATAGTTTCTTTAGTTTTATTTAAAAAAATGTGTTTTAGTATTTAGTAATGCCTAATTAAAAGACAAGAACTAATAGTGAAGTTTGAGAAAGAATATAAATACCATACTCTGTCTAAAGTGAACTAAATGTAGATTTGGAAGCAGATGGGAGATGTTTAAATTTTTTGTCTGTGATTTCTCCTGTAAGTACAGCACTTGTAAAGAATAACTATTCAATAAGTATATATTAAAAATATGAATACAATCCCATTGCCTTATTATTAGTTATATTTCTGTAATATGTGTGTGTATATGTATATATATAATATATAACTCGTTTTCACTTCTACTTGTACAGTTGACCCTTGAACAATGTGGACTCCCCGCTCCTCGAAGTGGAAAATCCACATATAACTTTTGACTCCCCCAAAACTTAACTATTTAACTACTTTACTACTTAAGTACCTCTCTTGCTTGTGACCTGGGGGAAGAAGAGGAGTCTTAAGTAGTACTTAACTACTTAGCTACTAATAGCCTACTAATAGCCCATGGTTAGTTAGGCTACTTAACTCTTTGGTTAGGTATGTCGTGCATTGATGATGTACCTAACCAAAAATTTTCCAATATATTTATTGAAAAAAATTGCATATAAGTGGAACTGAACAGTTCAAACCTGTGTTGTTCAAGGGTTTTCTGTAATTAGCCAAAAATAGAAAACTGACTTATTTGCCAGAGACCTGCCCCAGATTCATTAAAATATGTGCTTGTGTGTGGGGTGGTAACTTTTGGCAGGAGACTTCTCTTGCTTTCTTGTTTAAATGCTGGAGGAAATTCACAATTTAAGATTCTGAAATATTAGCCAAAATATGGTTTATTCATTTATTCTTATGCATTCAATATGTTCAAAATGGCATACTACCAATCAGCAATGACTGAAAGAGTATTAAGGGGGAAAAATTTTAGGGTATTTGGAAAAATATTCTAGTATATTACATATTTTTTTCAGGAAACTTTTTAAAAAAGTACTATTTAGTTTAAAAGAAAAAGCCAATGGTGGCAGATAATCCTTTTTTTCTCTTTTCCAGTAGTGGCTATTGCTATTATTAAATACCACTGAGGTATAAAAATATTTAACCGAAAGGCAAATACTGTGTTTTTATAGACTAAATTTTATTTTGGCTTTCTTAGGCTTCTACTATATTATTTATTATATCCAATTATGTCTAAATAATCTTGAAGAGTAATAACTTATATATTAAATTCAAGAATGTTCCTATCAGCATTGAAGTACTTTTCTATAAGGTATATAGGTTTTTTTTTTTAAAGTAAATTAGTTAATAATCAACAATGACAATTAATTTATGCAACAGAAGGTGAACCCAAGGCAGCTGTTTTCTGTTTCCATCCCCCCTGAGGCAGCTTAAACTCACTGTTACATCCTAAAGAAAAGAGCCCCTCATCACTCAGGAGTAAGCTGTAGTTCTCTGTTAAATATAATTAATATTTTATTTTTGAAGCTCTTATCTCAGCATCATTTTTCTTTGTATATATTAAAAGATGGATACTACATTCCTCATAATTAAAGAATGTGATATATGATCTTTCCATTCCAATGTCTTTCTTGAAGATGATATTTGACTACTATCCAACTGTTATATATTTCTATCATTTTGTTTGCAAAATATTGCTTGACAATTTTGATGAATCGTAATGGCCAATTTTAGAACTTTAAAAGAAACAAAAGAATAAACCTTGTAACAATCACAAAACAAAGAGTTTTAGGGTTGTGAATAAATTTTGTGACAGAAATAATGTATCAAAGGACATAGCTTTTAACAGGTTTTAACCTGTTTCAACAGGTGATTTTAAATCTAATTTGTTTAAATATTTTTTCTTCCTGAAATACGTCAGTGATTATCTTGGACCCAGTTAGGTTTCATGCTTCCAGCAGGTGGGGATAAAAGGTCTCTGGAGATAAAAGTAATCTCGTGTGTCCAATAAGGAAAATTTTAGACCACAAAAATACCAGAAACTCAAGAATTACATTGTGGAAGTTAGAGTAGACATTGTTCTCTTTCCATCTTCACAGTTTTTTTGCTTTCAATTTAGCTAATTGAAATGAATCCTACCCCAAAGTGAACCAGATAGAAGAGTCAGCCAGTCATGTGAGATAAACATATTTCCCTTGGTAATAAGTTGCCTTTTAGTCGTTAGTTCTGTTTAGTTGGAATAAAAACGCTGACAAGAAGGAAACTTAGAAATAAATTGTAAAAGTATAGGAAAAATAGACGTAGAGCAAGATTTAAAATTTCGCTTTCAGTGGAAATTGACATTTGGACAGGTTAGTTCTTTACAAGATTACAACTTTTTTTCCAAGATTTATTTCAGTATCGTTGATGCTGAAGAAGACATTGCAATATCTGTTTACTCCCCCAAATTTATTAGTACAGTATACAGCAGCTGTAGAAAACAAGTGTGATTTCACATGCTTTCTGGTTCATCCATTATTTATAATTTATATTTGGGTATAGTTGTAGGTATTTAGCAACTTAAACTATATAATATCTTTATAGCGCGGCTCTTACCTCAAGAAACTTTAAGAAGGCAAGACCCAGAGATAATTAAAGTATTTTAAAACTGTAAATGAATGTTTTAACAGGATCCCGCCCACTTCTTAGAAAACAAACACCTAGCCCCAAAAAGCATAGCTTGTCTCCTTCAGGGGCTGCAGAATTTATCACCCAGCTACTTTCTTTTTTTCACTCTTATGCCTTAAGTTTTATTGCCAATATAATTCTGTGAGGCCTAATATCCCCCCCACCCCCATCTGTTGTGATACATTCTTTGTATCTATTTCATTGTGGTTTTGCAAACTCAGGGTATAGTTGCTTAATTTTGCAGTATAGATAGCTCCAAGAAAATATATTTTTTAAAAAACTATTTTTAATTTTCTCCCTCTTTCTTTCCCATCTCCTCTCCATGTTAGAGAAAAGGAAAAAAAAAAAAAAAGGCAATTATTTTCCTCCTGAAGACTCAGAGCACTTTGTCATGTTTTGGGGGAAGAGGTTAACATTCTGAAACACTGCTGTGTTTTATTGCCAGTAAATGTTTTTACTCACTAGTCAAAAGTTTGTAAATAGGCACTGTTTAAGAAAACAAAGAGATAATAAGTACTCAGACTTTTCCCTTCAAATTCTCATACCTAGTAAAATGCATTGGTGATCTCAGCCCTTCTGAACAATAGCTGGGATCACAAAACCACTACTCATCATTCAGCCTGCCTGGCATAATTAGCGGCTTTGACTAAAGACTAAGGGGTGTTTAGAATAGAGGCAAAAGCTTTTTTTTTTTTTTTCCCTCCTTCTTCTTATCCCCCATTATTCAAACCGAAACTTCACATATTCCAAAAGGCCAGGGTCACTGTTGTACAAGTAGCTGCTTTCTATACCTGATCTTCAGATGAAAACGTTTTCTCTGATGTGCCATTTCGAGGACACTCCATTAAAAGTCTAAAAGCAGCAGCAGAATTTGTGCACCAGACTGAAGGAAAGGAGACATTTTCTGTTCGTTCAGTAAGGATGCATAATGCTGAACCATCACTGTGGCCTGTGTTTGATCAGCTTGGGACACATGAATAGCTGTCATTGAAGACTCCAGGCTGGGTGAATAGTATATATTACAAAGCGATTTGAGAGGCAGGATTTGGCCAGCATGGTTGACTGGTTAGCACCCACAACTCAGAAGGAATGGGTTTTATTCTTTCTTTCCTTACTGCTGCCTTGGAAGTACAACTTATGCTGATAGTAATTGCTAGCGACCTAAGCATGTTAGAATGTACATTAACTCTTTCCCTCCATTACTGTAATTAAGGACTGCCTCAGGGCACCAAATGGTGAGGTGGTGGCTTGAGATGCTCTCTGTAGTGCCCTTTAGCTAAGATAGCCAATCATTCCCTTTTGGCTCAAAGCAAAAGCGTCATCTGGGTTCTCATTTTCTTGGACCTTCCTGTGAACTCTGTCTCTGATTACCCTCTTCAAGCTCATTATGGCTTTGGAGAAGATGGGATACCATAAGGTTGTTCTTTTCTTTTGACAACTTTTTTTTCTGGTGTCTTTTCTTGTGCATGATCATTAACTTCCTATACCTGTGTAAGGGTTTAGTTCTGGACTCTGCTGCCCCTCCTTCTTTTCACTTTTGGGGTTTTTACCATTCACATAACTTGACTCTTCACTCTGTACAGCTATTTAACTAGGCAGAATTTCCATTGTATCTTAGCAGCGTGAATTTCCCAGGCTTTGTGTGAATTCCTACCTGTGTTGCCGTCTGAAAGTCTTTTGAATGCTCCATAGAAATAATAATTAATAATAATAATAATAAATAATAAACAAAACAATGCAAAAACCTTAATATGTCTAAAACAGTTGTCCTGGGACATTTGGTAATTTTGGTTGTTACAACTGTGATACTAGCATTAATAGAAGCCTAGGATGCTGCTAAATCTATTCAGGACAGCCCTTCATAATAAAGAATGATTCAGCTCAAAATGTCAATAGTGCCAAGTCTAAGAAACCCTCTTATAAAATAAAATTTATATTATAAAATAATTTATATTATAAAATATTTTTAAAATATATATTTAAATATTTTTATAAATTTTATTTTCTTTCCCATTCAACCTTCACACCTTTAAAACATTGCCTTTGTACTAATGCTACCACGTTCGTTCACCTTATTGGACCAGGATTGGTGTAGTTACCTACACAGACTAACCTGTCACCCAGCTGTCTGAATGGCCCACTGTTCACATCTTCACTCAATTAAGAACAGGGAAAACTTCTTCTGGGGCAGAAAAGAAAGATGAAGGCTTACATCATGCTCACTCCTCAAGGAGCTCTGAGAGCTGAACAAGCAGAGAAAAACATTTAAAAGATCAGCCTGGAAGGCACCAAAAGACACTTTACATTCCATTTATAGCTATTTTCCCAACATAATTACTATTGATCATTTGTCTTATACTTCTCATATCCTTCTGTTGTGAACTTGATGTTTATTGAAACAGCCTCTTAAATGGCTTCTCTCCCTCAGATCTTTCTTTTCTTCATCTACCTCCCGAATGATCTCAGCTGTGGTTTGGGAAAGGCAAGTTTGCTAATGATTCCTAATTTTCTTAATCCCATGAAATAACATAGGCTCTGAAGTCAGAGTGCCTCAATCACTTCCCTGATATCTATGAGCCTTAGTTTCCCTTTCTGTAAAATGGATCATTGTCATCACCGTCATCATTACCACCACCTCAGCCCACTCATAGGTTATTGGGATGATAAAGTGAAATATTAATAAAGCATGGAGTGGTGTCTGGCATAAAGCTTTGATAATTTGAGATTTTATTCACGTTACTCTTTTTTATTAATATTTTTATTGTTATGCATGGATAACATGCATGAATAGCATGGATTCTCCCAACTATGTTTGTTTTTGTTTCACCTTGCACAGCTTTGCCATCTCCAGATTACAAGCTGCCTGTATCAACTTTAAGCCAATTGCCCTTAAAAATTTGTCCTTAGAAAGTTTGCCTTTCTCGATTCCAATAGGCTTTCCAGTGTTACTGCCCAACCTACCCCCACCACCCCAACTGCCTTCCGATGGAGAAACCAAGATGGTATTGGCTTCTAGTCTGTTTTCTGTTGCTATAATAGAATACCACAGATTGGGTAATTTGTTAAGAAAAGAAGTTTTTTTAGCTCATAGTTTTAGAGGCTGGGAAGTCCAAGAGCACGGCAGGCACCTGCATCTGATGAGTGTGTTCTTATTGTGTTACAACATGGCAGAGGGCATCACATGGCCAGAAGGCAGGAGTGTTTGCCTCAGTTCAGGTCTCTTTTCTCTTCTTATAAAGCCACCAATCCCATCATAGGGGACCTCCCATGATGACCTTATCTAATCCTAATTACCTTCTGAAGGACCCACCTTCAATCAACATATGAATTGGGGGATTAAGTTTCCAATACATGAAATTTAGGGAACACGTTCAAACCATAGCAAGTTCCCAATTACTTACTTAACTATTTATATTTATAGTTGAGATTGGTTAATTTTACCCTTTTCTTTTTTCTCATCAGGCCTGTGCATTCCTTCACGTTAAAGATTTGTGTTTTTTATTGCTTAACTTTTTGTAATGTCCTATGTTATCTACAATGCCATATATGATTCACTCCCCGAAAAAGAGATTACATTATGAGTTCTGATAGACTGCTGTAGCTTTTTTACACTAAGTTTGAGCATTTGAATCTTGTGGCAATCTGAATACAAATGCTTTTTTGATCAGCATTAGCAGAAAGTGTCCTGACCTCTGAAATTGAGAAGCAGATTCTGTAAACATTTTCCAGGGTTCTTTGTGTTTGCATTTGAGCAACTACGGGGGAAAGATGGTGTAAATCATAATTTAATTAAAAAATTGTTTCTGTGTTTCCTTTAGGAGATTGACCTGTGGGTGTTGTATAGGAGGAGAAGGTGAAAAGATAGGGGGGTGTAAATTTGTTCTTTAATTGCTACTATTTAATTTCAAATTTCCCCTTATCAGTCATTTAATTCTGATGGCTGTGTAGCATATTACAACCTTTCAAAGTGACCTCAACTGGTTTTCTTGTCTGAAAATGTAAAAAACTACAAAAAGGAAGCTATTAAGCTCACACCTGGAACTTGGTAGAAATGCTCATTTCTTACTATGCAAATGCTTTCACGTCAGCGTCTCTGATTTTCTATAATTTTAAGATATATCTTTTTTTATAAAAAATTCACTTTTTAAATCTAGTTACTACCATTTGTGGGACATCTAGTGAATACCATTTGATAATTTGTGAAAGCGCTTAGCACTCATAGTCTCTGACCCTTTAGAGATATGAACTGTTATTATTTTATAGAGAACAATAAATTCAACTATAATATGTATAATTTATTTAATTATATAGAATGACATAAAGATTAAGTGCACAAACTCTGCCTAATTACAAGCTATGTGAGCTTGGGAAAGTTAAATTTTTAAATACTTTGTGCTCTGGTTTTCTCATTTCTAAAAGGGATAAAACACTAAAATCTATTTAGTATCTTGCTAAAAGGATTTAATAAGTTAATACCTATAATATATGTACTATTTTTTATATAAGTGACTCATTATTAATGACGTAGGAGGTAATAATAATTTGGATACTAGTAACAATTTACAGTTTTAAATTAATATATATTTTGAACTCACTAATTATTTCCAATAATTATTTCTTCATTTTTAACATTATCTCTCTTGATGGATGAGTTCAGCTGTAACTACCATAAGTGTAGTCCTTATATATTCCCACATACTGAAGTGTTTTGAGGTGGTTTATAGAACTACATATAACTGAGGGGGAAAAAGACCTAAGAAACTGTTGTACCTGGAAAAAAAAAAGTTTTTTTTTTTTTTTTTTTACTGCCTCTTTCAGCCGGTACTACAAATACTAGTAGTTACTGTTATGGTGTGTATTTGTTTAAAATGAATACCAGTCTGCAGAGAAACAGTGATTTTACATGCAAGAACCTGTGGTGAAGACATTCAAGAAGATATTTAAGTTTTTGATGTGAGAAATGTTCCCACATTGAAAAAATACTTTACTGAAATATTATTTTATACATTAATATTTTTAGAGCCTTTAGAGTTTTTGCATATCTTCAAAAAAGTAGTTGGTGCCTCTTGAAGTTTTCACAGCACTGTGGCATTGTGACAATGTGCCAAGCATCAGTGAAAGTATGTAAGATTTTTGTGCCCGTGTTTCTAGTGTGTGTGTGGGAGGGGAGGCAGGGAGTGGTGATTGTAATTCTCACCGGCTGTCCAGACATCTTACATCCTGCCCAATCTTAGGGAGGTAGGTCACTTTCTTATAATTACAGTTTTGGGCTAATACACCTCTTTGAACATGTTGAATTCTTACTTAATGTATTGATTTTTAAACATAATTATAACGTGAATTTAATTCGGTATATGTGTTTGGAACATGTGGTGTTCCTTGGCAAATGTTTCCGTAAATTATATGCTTGTACATGTATTAAAGTGTAGGAAATTATTGTTTTACTTGTAACATGCTCAAGGTGCATTTTAATAAATATAAAGGAATACCCCGAGGCAGGGGAAAAGTAAGATCAAAAGCTTACTCTATTTTAGAAGGTAGTTTTATTAAGGTTGATTATTAATTTAAGGATTTCTTTTTGGCATGTAAAATGACTAGGAAGGGTATAAGTCCAAGAAGATCACACGTGTGTGTGTGTGTGTGTGTGTGTGTGTGTGTGTGTGTGTGTGTGTGTGTGTTCATTTTCTTTCTTACTACCTGCATCCTTCCTTCTCCCACTTCCCCTCCCCGTCTTTTTGTTTATTATGCTAGTGGGCTTTCACAGACTCTCTTAAAACAGCAGAGCCCCCACCGTACTCTAGAGACAGATTTCAAAGAACGTAATGTTCTTTTAACTCTTTGGTTAGTAAAGTGAATTGAAAGCCAAATAAGTAAAACATCATCAACAAAAACGGTCATTAATTTATAGGATCGTAATCCTCCTCAAATCTATGTGATTCTTCATATAAGGAGAGATTCTTCATGTGAGGAGAGATCTTACTTAGTGATGCCTTATCAGAATGTGATCTACATTGCTGAAGAGACAGAAATCTTTTAACAGTTGCCTTTAAGGAACTGTAAATTTCAACAATTATTCAGTCCATTGCTTTCAGCACCTTTTGTTGGCGTATTAGTGTATAGAACAGCAGGGTTGTAACAGGAGGAAGAGCTTGTGCATTTTAATTAGCTCCATAGACAGTGTGAGATAAAAGCCAGAATTTTTGCCTCTTTTTTATTTCACATTGGCTGATTAAGGATGCTATTGTAGACTGAGCTGGCTTGACCTAATCTCAGTGACCACCCATTTATGGAAGGGGAATGGCAAAAACTTGCTCTAGTTTTCTGAATGGGATTAGGAAAGCACTAATTAGCAAACCCTGAAAGCCATGAGGCAGGAACAGGAACACAGCGCCCATCCATAAGAAACAAATGCAGTCTGGGGAGACATTCACCAATTGAACCAATTAATGCTTGCATATATTAGGCACTTGGTGATGTGCTTTCCGTTTTTACTTAACCATGAATAAGAGTCTGATGTTCCTCAAGCTGTACTTGTTGATTAAATAAATACTTCTGGCCTGAAGAGAGATGTCAGAACTTGAAGAGTACTAATGTTGATAAAGAGGTTTGTAAATAGTTGGAGATTCCAGCTGCATTTGACCTTGGCTGGGAGGGAAGTGGCTGGAAATACAGTCTACAGAACTTTAAAGTGAACTCTTTCAGCTTAAGTATAGTCACATTTTAATTATTAAGGGGGAAAATTATTATTTTGGGATCATCCAGGCCCTTTACTTTTCTCTCATGTACTTCCTTTTAATCATGCAGAATGTTATGGAAAAAGCTTAGGCTCCGCAGAATGAGGCCCGGATGTAAATACCTATGTTGCTAATTAGTATGGAACTTTGGGCAGATACTTCGCATCTTTGAGTCCCAGTCTCTCTACCTTCAAAGTGTGGAGGTACTTTATAACGTTGTTGTAAGACACAGGGATAATATGTGCAATGCCATGAGTGGCAGCTGGCATTCAGTTAGGACTCCCCAAGTGCCTGTTGCTGTTACTATTATTCATGCCATCCTTGGTATTTCTCTGCATTTCAAGCAAATGTAAGGCAGCAGTATATGGAAGAAGTAAAAACTGAAGAGACGTAGCCTGGAAACTTTGGTCCAACAGAAGTAGGCCTAGCATTGTTTGGCTGAAATGAGATTAGGAGTTTCACATGGATTCCCCTTATTCATTCCTCTACCCCCTACCCTGGTTAATTGAATTGGCCACTAGATGGAAGCATATATTTTTATTAGTTTTATGTCTGTGAATATATAGGTCATTTATAAATAGATGTGTCAATCTAAAATAAAAATATCAGATTCAGTCAATCCAATTGATGATACTTTTTGAAATCTATAGAACTGGATCGAGTCTCTTCTGCATAGGAAAGGGAAGCAAAAACAATTTACGATTCTGGAGGTGCTATGTGGGATTTTTCACACATGCAGTTTGTGTTCATTATATTGGTCATGTTCAAAAATAATTAGCGAGGCATTCTGTTTTCCCAGTTTAGGTGACACTATTATAATTCTTTTAAATTCAATTATGTACTTTAAAACAGCTTACTGTGTAGATATTAAAAATTCATAGAATGTTAAATACTTTCAGCCTAGAGGGACTGTCTACATTTTCAGTAAGGTCCTGAGTGATCGTAATTACTGGCCGGAGCAGTACTGCCTACATTAATGAGAAGTAAGGAGCCTCGGGATGTGGCACATGCTTCTAAATATAACAGATTTTAATTTTCTCATGATTAGTTTACATTATACTTTCCTTTATTTCTTTTCAGTGTAGCTTATGGAATGTTATTTTTAAAACATGTAGATTGAAAATCAAGATTCTCTGCTAGATGCTATAGTTAGTAGAAGAAAATGTAAAATTTCTGTTTCTGGGGCTGGCAGGTTAGCTCAGTTGGTTAGAGCGTGGTGCTGATGACACCAAGGTCTAGGGTTTGAGCCCCACAAGCCAGCTGCCCCTCCCCCTCCAAAATCCTGTTTCTGTCCTCAAGGAGCTTACGTTGCAATTTGAGTGAAAATTTATAAATAGTTAAATAATATATGCAATTGCAATATAAGTAATTTTATCAGAGAACAAAGAAAAAGATTCAAAACTTTTCAGGGAGAAGTCATTTCAAGTGGCAATAAATACCTTATTAATATACCTTGAAGAAGAGAGAATAAAAGGGCGGGGGTGAAAGAGAAAAGAGAGTTTTAGGACAAGAGAACTATGTGAATAAAGAATGTTTACATCTCGGTGAATAGCCTGATTTTTCTAGATCAGAGGGGAATTGTGGGAATTGGGGTTTAAAAAGGTAGATTGAGGTCAGGTTGTGGAAGATTTTAACTGACAGGCTATGTGGCTTGGAATTTATCTTGTAGACAATTGGGAATATCCCGTTTAAATGGCTGCGGTTATTTTAGAAGGGAAAAAGAGTGGTTTTGTACCAGTTCCTTCGTTTTAAAGCTCTAGTTGAATCCCTTTTTCAAATTGTATGAAGAAATTTAGAGTAAAAAAGGCGTTTGGTGTTAGGCAACATTCCGACTGCATTTTTAAAATGCAATGGGGTATATCTTAGATTTGCTGTAATTCACAAAATTTACAAGGAAATCACATATACTGTTCTTTTAAAAAATATCTATAAATTAATTAATTAATTTATTTTATTTTTCTTCTTCCTCAAGTACATACTTTAGCAGTTCTTTTTTTTTTTTTTTCTATTGAGAGTATTCATGAGATACAAAGCTAATTGTCACTCATCATGCCCATAATGTGAGGGCCAGATTCATACTGGGCGCAAACTCCTTACCAGAAATTACTTTTGTACCCTGTGTCCCCACCAAATTATCCCTCAACCTTCCTCTCCTCCCTCTCTCCCCCCACTCCTCTTTGTAGCCCTAGGAATGTTCCCTCTCTCTGTAAGGCCACCACACTACTGTGGTCTTTCTTTCCTTCCTTCCTTTCTCTCTTAGCTCCCACATATGAGTGAGTCACTCCAGTTAGACTGGCTATAATCAAAAAGATGGGGAATAACAAATGCTGGCGAGGGTGTGGAGGGAAGGGAACGCTCCTGCACTGTTGATGGGTCTGTAAATTAGTAAAACCACTATGGAAAACAGTATGGAGGTTTCTCAAACATATACTGTCTTTTAAGAAAGTTTTGGAGAAAATTAATCTGTTGCTTTTTTTCTCTTATGCAAGAGTTTACCCTGTGTGCTTTGACTACTGAACTCATTATTAGTTTTCTTTCAGTGCAGAAGATTCTTAGTTGGTTATATTAAGTGGTTAATATTGTTATATTAAGTGAAGAAAGGCTTATGAAAGGTATAGCTGTATATACAAGGAGTCTTCAGAAAGTTCGTGGAAAAATTCATATTATATTTTAATTCTATTTTTCCATGAACTTTTTAAAGTATCCTTGTTAAAAGAGATGTTTATGAAAATATCAAGGCGGCATAGGATTTAGGTAGAAGTAAAATTGGGCAAACGCTATATGCAGAAACAGAAAAGTTCCAAAAGTTTGGTCAGAATTACTGAGGAGTTTGGGGGTAGCATAAAAGTAAGAATTGTGTTGTCATGTGCCTTAAGCAGGAAGCTCTGATGAGAAAAAGTAGGCTGCATATAAGTCGAGGCAGACAGAAGACTGAAATCCTGAGGGATCTATCAGTAAGTGATATGTTTCATGGGCTCCTAATCATATAAGCACAAAAGACTGACAGGCAGAATGGAGGCAACCTCAGGTCAACTCCGGACACGTGTCGGCAGTAGCAATTCTGATTCTGATTCTACCTAAGTGAGTGGCTCTTGTCTTTATCCTCTGTTCTTCAGGTGGTCCTTCTAGTCTCCACTTTGGGATTCAGGACAGCACTGAGTCCAAGTTGCATAGTATAGGATGGAGATCCATTATTTTTCCTGTCATAGCTGTTTCTCAGGCCTCTGCCATAATTCTTTGTTCTTGATTTTGAGATCATACACCTTGCTAGAACAATTCTAATGTGTGTACTAATGTGTGTATTGCTTTGAGTCTTCTCTTTATAGCACTTAACCCATGTATGAAGGACCAAGTCCTTCAGGGACCAATTCTGATTAAACTTGAGATTAAAAAACACAAAAACAACATAATAAAAGAACAAAATTAGGCTGAGCTGTATATTTTTATATGATTTATTTGTTGAGTAAAGGTCTTTATACTTCCTTAAACCGGGCAAAGAGTTTTCAGGATTAAAGTAGAATGTTAGAGAATAATGGTCAGAAATATTACATGAATATAGAAAAATAATTATGTTCACCACTTAAGTGCTTGGACCTTTCCATTTCCTTTCATGTTTTTCTTTTATATTTGCTGAACACCTTGGGCTATGGAAGAGGCTGACAAATTAATTTCAGTGCTCATATAATAGCATATTCAACGATTCTATTTGTCCTTAACCCCAACATTTTTCATTTGCTGCCCAGAAATATGTGATCTAAAAATTTTAGCTTTGAAAGGAAACATTTCTTAAAAGCTTAATTTTGTGTCAGAATGTACTGAGTATTTTTCACGCTATATTTCATTGAGTCCTCTCAATAGTTCTTTCTTTCTTTCTTTTTTAAAATCAGGAAGCTAAGGTTAAGAAACTAGTAGCCCAAGTTTACACAACTAGTTAAATGGCAGAATTGGCCGTCTCTCCAAGATTCAAATTTCATTCTCTTTATCTATTGTGCTTTCAGCATTTTCCCTGAACAGGACAAGAAGGCACACTGTCTTTATATATTTATAAAACCACTGATAAAATTGTTACAAACATTATTATTTTATCTGATTAAATTCCCCTTATATGCAGCCAAGACATGAAAATAAGAGATAATCTTTCACATGCTTACCATATATTCAGAGCAAGCCAGAATGCTTACTTAACTGGCCGTTACTATCAGAACTGGGCTGAAAAAGATTTTAATTTAAACATAAATTACTATAATCTCTTTATATTGTAGATAAAGATATAATGGTAAGCTGAATCTAAGGGACTTGTTCTAGACACCTCACTCTTCAGCAGCAGGACCAGTTTCCTTGATTCTCAAACCTACTATTTTCTCTGCAGGGCCCCAAATCCTGCTCTTATTCTCATGTTAATGAAAATTCTAATTTACATTAGAAGGGCCCAAAACTCACCAGGAAAATTACTAATCAAATTGAACTTTCTGGTTCTGATTTAATTTGTTGGCATTAGTAGACATGGTCTTAGGCTCCTGGGGAAAAATTATTGAACTCTAATTTTAGCTTGACTCAATATAATCTAATATAAAATCCTACCTTGTGGAACCAAAAATTAAATTATTGTATTTGTAATTATAAATAGGGACTTTTTATTTTGGGTACGATCCTTGTTTATGTTAGAGGTTATAAATAAATTCTCGAATAATCTACCTTTAAAAAATAGGAGTAGACATTTTTAGTTTATATTAGGTAAAAATCAAGAAAGAAAATCAGTAGTGGAGCTTCTTTAGGAAAACCATTAGATGTGATCTCTTCACCTGTTAAACCCAGCTGTCCCTTCTGGGATTTGGCTTTTGTGTTCTGAGAACCATTTCTGTGAAAATCTAATGAGGAAACTCTAAACTGCTGGTGACAAGAGTAGCCTATTTTACAAACCATGCAGTAACCAGGATCAAGTATCAGAGTACAAATTCAAGCCT
The DNA here is from genome assembly GCF_027409185.1 of Cynocephalus volans. Lineage (NCBI taxonomy): Eukaryota > Metazoa > Chordata > Mammalia > Dermoptera > Cynocephalidae > Cynocephalus > Cynocephalus volans. The sequence goes on from NC_084460.1 coordinate 159,053,213, forward strand.
CTTTCTCTTTTTTCATATGTCGAGTTTGGTGGCATTTCGTAAAACTATCTATCCTTCCTCCATTGCCAAGCTGACTAATCGACTGGTCTGTTGACACCATCTGTCTAAAGAATCCACAGCCGCTACCACGAGTTTTGGTTCAGTTTTCAATAGAAACACATTCCATCAAGAGAAGTTTTTTTTTTTTTTTCTTTCCTAATTTCCTAAGTCTAAAGTTCTGAATCATATTGGAATTTCCCCCTTTTCCCCTCCCTCCCTCCCTTCCTTTCTTTCTTTCCCCTTTCCTTTCTTTCTTGCCATTGTCCACACATATTTGTTTAATGTTGTGTTTCAAGAGATTCGAGTACTATGGACTTTATTTTTATTTTAATAGAAATTATTACATTGGCCCATGATGTAAATATGATATAGGATGCCCATGATGTTTGAAAAGAAGTAATTTATATATAACTTATTTTTTTAAAAAAAAATATTCTCTAATGATTCCATTTTCAAAATTAAAACAGAGAATATTTTGCTTTTAGAAAAATGTTTTTGATGTCATGAATACCAATGGTTTCATTTTGGTAGCTCATCTATTCAGTCTTATAAATTTCTTTTAGACTTAAGTCATGTAATATATATATATATAATATATATATAATATATATATAATTATATATTATAATATATAATAGATCTAAACACTTTTTGAAAATTATTTTTTTTGGAAACTAAATGTAAGTGTGCTACATGCCCAATTCAGAGAGTATGATTTGGAATAAACCCTTCAGAACAATTCAGCGAACCTAAACATGATAAAAACCTAACATTTATGTAAACTTTTTTATCTGACTGAATCAAAATTTTTAGCACTATCTCCTCAGTTCCCACTGTAAAATATGAAAAGTACACCAGAACTCATTCAGTTGCCTTTATTTTACTTTATGTGTGTGCTTGGAAGTGTATAAAAGCCTGTGGTGCTTGCAAATAAATTTAAGACATGGCTTTCACCTTCAAGCTGTTGATAACTTAGAGAAAAAGATTTGCAATCGGCCCTCCATATCTGTGTGTTCTGCATCTATGGATTCAACCAAGTGCAGACGGAAAATATTCCAAAAGAATATCGTGTCTGTACTGAACATGTACAGACTTTACTTCTTGTCATTATTCCCTAAACATTACAGGATAACAACTATTTACATAGCATTTTCATTGTATTAGGTATTATAAGTAGTCTAGAGATGATTTAAAGCATATAGGAGGATGTACATATATTAGATGTAAATACTATGCCATTTTATATCAGAGACTTGAGCTTCCATGGATTTTGATATCCAACAGGGGTCCTGGAACCAATGCCCCATGGCTAATGAGAGATGAATGTACACATAGGAAAGGTTAAACAATAATAGACAATTTCAATATTAGTTATAGATGAGAAGAGATATCACAGGGAGTGTGTTTTTGAAAATAAAGAAGACATGGATCGTCCTGGTCTGGCAAGGCTTCATGGAAGAAGAGGAGGTAAATGGAAACTGTAAGGCATTGGAGAAGTGGAGAGGTTATTGTGTGAAATTCCTAACAAGGTCTGCATGGTGACACAGTCCAAGGGAGGAAAAACTGGATCTAATAGGGAAATTAGTGTATTAGTACTATTTGGTTGCAAGCGAAAGGAAATCCATTCAATAGCAAATGGAAATTCATTGACTCATATGCTTAAGTCATAGGAAATGCATTGGTGGAATCAGACTTAAGGGACAAATGGAACTAATGGTTTTGGTTCTGCTTCCTCCTGTGTGGTTGTTTAATTTTTCTGCTTTACAGTTAAATCTTTTCCGTGCAAAAGCAAACATGATGCTTGGCAGTTCACAATCTAGTAGCTTTTCCCTGTCAGCTCCAGGGAAGGATTCCAATTGTCCCAACATTAGTCATATGTGCATTCCTGGACCAGTAATTAGTGTCACCAGCCTGGGTTCTCTGCTCACCTTTGTGGTCTAGGAATGGCACTACTCCACTCTCACCAAAAAATTGCCAAAATAGGCAGTTAATAGGTAGTTCAAGAAAATTTTAATTTGTTACTTAATAATTGGTAGGGAAGGAATGATTTTGATAATCTTTTGAATCAATTTGTGAAAGAAGTTAAATCATGAATGAAATTAAGAATTCCACCCACTGTCAAATTCCTTTACATGTTAGTGAGCATGTAATATATAGCTCTAGTTAGTATAGCCCTGACCAGAGCCAAGTATGTTGTTTGTTTTTTAATTATAATACCAGTACCATAGTTGTTATATAGTAAAATTCTCAAAATGGAAAATTCTTAAGCTATTTTAAGGTAAATGTGTAGATCCATTGTTCATGTTCATGAAAGAGACAATGTTATGATTATACTATGCAGCAGTGACCTGGTTTTCAAGGCAGAAATGTTGAAGGAACTTTCCTGTTTATTTAGTAGGCCTTCAAAGATATGCTTTTGACACTACTTGGAAAGTATTCAAACTAAGGCTTTGTTGATGCAAGAAGTAAAAGGAATTCTAAAAATTGCACTATGGACTATAATCAGCTGTGTGAGAATTAACTCATATGACCAATGGCCACATTCTGTGTTATGAATATTTATAAAAGGAATGGGTTTAATAGACTTTATGATATTTTAAAGGATTTAAAATGTCAGTACAAAGCATTAGATTTTTATCTGTTTATCCCATGCTATTGTCATAGAAACTCTTCTCCTTGTCCATTAGATCTCTAGGCTTTTTAGTTTGTTTTGTGTTAGGCAGAGTAGAGTTATATCAAGATTCCTGGATGGAGAAGTATTATTGGCCTGGCCTCTTTATCCATTTCACAGTTTTTGGGCTAACTCATTTGTCTGCATCAGGACCTCTTTTTCTGTCATTATTCATGTTATAGACTAGTGGTTTTCTGATCCATACTTCAGTCCTACCAAATTAGACTCTCTAGGTTGAGTTCTGGGCATTTTTTGTAGCAACTTCCCAGGTAATTCTATTCTGTACCAAAACTGGGGACTGGTTTGGTACTCTTGCTTCCATTGCTGTATCTGAGAATACAGTAGCATATCTATGCCAACAATAGACACCCAGCAGTATCAAGTATGATGAGAAGGGTTTCACAGTCGAATGACCTAGATTCAAATCCTAGCTCTGTTACTGACTAAAGTATCTTGGGTGAGTCATTGACTCTATTGTTATTGGTGTCCACATGGTAAATGGGATAATTAAAGCATCCATCCCTTGTGGATTAAATGAGATGAATTAATAACATTTCTGGAAGATAATTTGCTCATTATCTCAGCAAAGATTTTTCTGCCATTGTAATAGTTACTTAATTGTTCTACTATTACAATTATTTTATGTTATACATTATTTTAATATTAAAATCTGGAAGAATCCTTGGAGTTCTGGACTTTATTCAGTTTTCAGATTTTAGGAAGTGATATTTAAGGAACAATTATGCTTTTATAGTTCCTTAAAAGTATAAAGGAATCATACTTTAATGTACCTTAAGAAGAGTAGGGTGGATATAATTCGAAGTTTGACAGTTGGGCCTTAAAGTTGGAAGAATTGTTTATATCACCATACGGTGTGGTATTATTATTAATTAGAAAATCCTTTGGTCTGTTTATCCAACAGTGAAGAAGGAAAGCAGAAAGAAGCTAGCATTATGTGAACAAATGTTATGTTACAGGCAGTGGGTTTAGTATTTTTTCCTGAATTATTTAACCTATGAAAGCAGATATTATCATCTGATCTGCAAAATCATTGATGCCTGAATTTCATTCAAACATTATTTATCACTTTCTAAGTGAGTATAACGAGAAAAATATTCTATTGAGTTAGTAGTTAGTGCATAGTTCACTATTTCTGTTTTCCATTACCTTTAGTTAGTCTTTAGCTCCTCTCTCTACTCCCATTTTAAGAAATAAAATATGCTCTGAAATATAAACTTGCAAAATAGCCATTTATAGGTCATTCCTTTCCCCTGCGTATCCAAAAGATTGCATTTAAAAACTGCAAAAGTTTCAAATGAGAAACATATTTGTCCATCTTGTTTTTGCGTGAAATGTTTAATTCATGACAATGAATATTTAGCAATATTTAATAATACTAATTTAACTGTCTGCAAGCACCAAATACTTCAATATTGTTTATTTTTATTTTAGGTGCAATGGAAAATTGTGCCCATATGATTTTTATATAAAATAATCATTTTCATATGTTTGGCTTCTGGGTTTTTTGAAATACAAACTTCAGAAAATGTGAGGGCTTAAAATCTCCACATGTGGCTCTGCCAGACACATCACAATAGGCTGCTGTTTCAGTGCAACACATGCACCATTGAATCTGCATACTCAAATGATACTGTACTTCCCAAGTGGATTGACTAAAACTGTCCAAGAAATAGAGTTCACCATAGATTTATTTGATTCTATTATGGTTATAGGCATTTTCAAATACGCTGATCTAGAGTCAGGATAAAATGTCATGGCTAACCTTACTCTGCTGTCATGTTTCCAACGTTCTGTGTTAAGCAATTAGCAATATAACCAATATGATATTTAAATTTCAAAACAGTTACTAGGAGAAGGAAATTTATGTTAGGTATCCTTTCTTTTTGTAGACTAGTAGTGCTCTGCTTTTCTACATTCTCCTTGATCCTTTATGAATATAGGAAACTGATTTTACTATCTAAGTTTTCATAATGATAGTAGTTATAATTTTAGTAGCCATTCAAGTTGGGGGAACAAAGCTGCTAAGAATTCAGTAATTTTTTTAAAGAAAATTTATATCTTATCAATTAAAACAACTATCATATGTCTTAGGAAAAGTGCACTTGTGTGCAAAAGAGTAGTTATTTAGTTCATAGAGCAATACTTAATATAATAAGGTTTTGAGATCTACTCTTGCGTACTTTGGCATTACAAAATTCAGATGGTTTTGACTTATTGGAGTAGGATGAGAAAGTCATTTATGAAAAATTAGATCTCAAAGAAAGTACCCAGTCATTCTGAGCCTTCCTTTCTTCATCTGTAAATACTCAAAAATAGAAATATCACAAAGATTCATTAAGATAAAACACGTAAAGCACTGGCACCTAGTTATGCCTATCATAAAATTTATTTTTATTTACTCTTACCAATAATGAAATGCAATTTAATATTTACTGGTATATCATGTGAGTGAATCATATTTGTCAGACAAGAAAGATACATTGCACCTTACATAAGGTAAAACCTCATACATTTTTGGGCATTATTGTTGTTGAATTGACCTAGAAACAGCTCCTAAAAATGAAAGAAGACTGAAGTTTGGCCAAACTTGTTTTGTTAGCTGCTTCTTCCCAACTGAATTGTGTGTGTGTGTGTGTGTATATACACATATTTCTTTGAAGATCAAAGAGTTTACTTTGTCATTTTGAAAATGCATATTTTATTTAAACATTTATTTCTGCAGTTACCACAAAGCAATGTGCTTTTTATTTTATGATTCCTGTGAGTTCTACCTGAGTACCTTGCTAGTATTCAAGGTCCTTATGAAGTTGACATATCAAAGTGGTTTGTCTTCAGAATTAAATCACATGGACTTTCCAATGAAATAACAAATAAAACTTGCAGGTGATCTTTTAATATTTTTGTAATAGAACTTTAAAAATAAACTGTGCTTAATATGAAATATTGATTTCCCTCCACCCGTAATTTCTTAGACTTAAACAGGGAAGTTCATTTGCTTGCCATTCTAATCCCAAAATAATTTGTAAGTTTGTGATGTGTTCACCTTTGCAAGATTAGAACAGGTAAACATTAGAAGAATTGTGTATATAACTGTAGGCAGTTTGAGAAAATGTTTCTCCATTTTTTTTAGATAGCATTCAATTTTACCCTAATCCAAGAGCAGTTATCCATCTTTGCTTATAAGATGAAGAAATCACTTTATATAATGTCTATATTAGTCTGTTTTGTGTTGCTATAACAGAATATCTGAGATTGGGTAATTTATAAAGAAAATGAAATTTATTGCTTACAGCTTCTGAGGCTGGGAAGTCCAAATTCTATCTGGTGGTGGCAACAGGGACTCAGGGGTCTCATTGCAAGATGGTGGAAGCAGAGAGAGCAGAGAGAGAGACAGACAGACAGACAGACTCTCCTCTTCTTTTTAAAGCCCTCAGAACCAGGCCCCGATCACCATTTTTAATCCATTCACTACTGCAAGGTCCTACAATCCAATCACCTCTTTAAGGCCCCACCTTTCAATTACCATGATAGGATTTCGCACCCTCTTAACAGTTTCAGTGGGGGCTAAGTTTTTAATGCATAAAACTTGGGGGACACAATTTGAGCTTCAGTGAGTTTTGGGGGATGTAATTCAATCCACTACAACGTCAAAATGTTTTTATTAGATTTAGGATATTTTTGGAAATTGTTAGTATTGCTGCAAAAGATTAACTTTTTAAAATTAAGAAATACTAAAAAATACGAACCAACCCTAGAGTGATAAAACACCACTAATAATGAAGAAGTAGGGTCATGATTGCTTTTTTTGCTTCTAATGAGGTAGATCAAATGCTGTATGTCTAGATGAAGGACATTCCCACTTCCAAGTTATATCTAAATGAGGGAAGGCCTCAGTGCCTAGTTTTCTTTCTCTCTTGGAGGGAGTGAATAAGGAAATTAGGAGTAAGGCAAAATCCTCAGAATAAAGGCACGAGGAAGGAAGCAGGGTTTTTGTTACAGGAATTAAGCTTTGCTTGGCATTATAGGAACAAGACTTGGCTTGGAGCAATAAAGCAGTAGCTGACCCTGAAGGACCAGATGGATATGGAGAGGTAGGAAAGGGTGACCAGATCATAGCAGAATAGCCTTACAAGCCTGGCTTGGTGAGGAGCCAGTGAGTCACATGTTCTTAGATGTCCCCTGCCCTAGGGAGGCAGTGCTCCCAGGTTCTTCGTGGCCCCAAACCTGCAAAGTTGGAGTTAAGTGGTGTTGGGCAGCCACCAACGGTATTGACAGATGAAGTGGATTCAGAGGGAAATAAATAGAAATGGTCATTAGGAAGAGGAAGGAAACTGGATACTTAGCAGTTATTACATATGTGCTAGACACTCTGCTAGGTACTTTACATTTGGCCAGCATAACAATCCTGTGTGGTTGGAGTTTCATTCCAGTTTTATTTCATTTTACAGATGAGGAAATTGAGAATCAGAATAATGTTGCATAAATTTACGTAACAAGTATTAGTTCATGGATTTGAAGCCGTAGAATAAAAAAAGAGTTGTGTGCAATAATTAAGGCAGATAATTCATTTACTGTAGGATCTATAGAGAGACGAGAACTGATGAAGTGTAGCATTCATCCAGGGGAATTATTTGATACTTAGTGGTATTTTAGAATGTGTAATAATTTATTTTCCAGTTGTTTCAAAAGAGATGGAGCTTTATAAAAATGTTTATTAAGAAGTGCCAATGTTATTTAAATTAAAACAATATATTTTAAAACCAGAACTCTATAGTTAAAGTACAAATTCTTATTCCTGTTAGAGGAAAACAGTGACTCAACTTTGGAATGGAAGCAGAAATAGATCAGTTGTTCTCAAACTTTAGTGTGCATTGGAATTACCACTGGTGCTTGTTAAAAACAGATTCTTAAGAGACTTGGCTTAGTAGATTAGGAGTGGGGGCCCCTGGCATCTGAATTATTAAGAAGCCCCCACCTCTGTAGTTCATGTAATGAACTCAGCAAAGATCTGTAGATATAAATTATAAAATCATTGTGATGTATACCAGTGTTTAAGAACTATTGGTATAGATTACAATTTTCCCCTTTGCATTTATTTTCACTTTACAGTAGACTATAACTGTGTTGTCCAACACAGTAGGCACCAGTTGCATGTTGCTATTTAAATTAAATTAATTAAAATAAAATGAAATAAAAGTTCAGGTTCAAGTGCTCAAAAACCTCAAGTGACTGCTGGATACTGTATTAGATGGAGCACATATAGAACATTTTAATCATCATTGCAGAAATTTCCCTTCAACACTGGATTAGAGTGTAAGAATAATGAAATTTTGCCCTGTTATAGTTTTTTATGGTACTGAGAATTATTTTTCAAAGTTATTCTTATTAAATATTACTTTCTTTAAGTAGGAGGAGACATTTTCTTTATAAAAGTAGCTTTCATATTAAAAATACTTCTAACTAAACAACAAAGATTGTATGCTTTCTTCTTTTGCTCCTTTTTGAAATGGATGAATCTGCTTAAAGAAGAAAAATGACTTAGATGGCTTGTACTTGTACATGGAATAGTAATCATCTGAAGACTATTTTCATGTATATGGGATTTTCCCACTAAAGAATTTTCCCCAAAATGCTGAAAGAGGTATAAACAGCCTCAATATTTTATCACTTTATAAAACAAGCTTAAAGATGATCTGCAAAAATGAAACTAAGTGGTCTAAACAACCTCCAAGATTTGTCCTACTGTTGCCACATTACATCAGGTTATATGTATCATCAAAAGTTTCTGTATAAAATGTGCACAGAATTTAGCATTAAATCTTAAATGTAACTATGTTAATTTGTAGCATTTTCCTGAACTAATTAAATATTAATTTATATGTAATTAATTAAATATAATTTATAAATATAACTTATAAATCATCAAGTGAATTAAATATCATTTAAATTATCAAGCAAATTAAATATAAGTAAATATAATTCATAAATCATCAAGTGAAATTGTCTTAGGATGATTTCAGAAAGTGTATAGTATTTTGTTTAATTATTGGTTATTATTGGAAACATATTTCTTGCAATAGTAAACTCCATGGGAATGTGATGGTAAAAAATTCACCTCTCTGCTCTTTTCTTATTATTATCTGTTGAGCCTCAAGTTGGTTTTAAAAAATTCTTAGTTGTAAGTCATATGTAATGTATGAAAAAACTAAAATTGACAGTGTTGGTTGTCTTCTCAAAGTTAAACACAAGTTTAAAATAAAAACATCCTTAAGCTGGCTTTCCTCTTTTCAATTTGACCCCAAACCTCAGAGCCATTGGACTAATGTGTATGGATTCTTCCTTCGTAATGCTTCTTGAACTTTTCTACTTTTTCGTTTCTTTTTCATTTTTATTACCTTTGTTGTCTCACACCTGTATTACAGGTTTATCTTACCAGGTCTTGAGTCTCCTTCCACTACTTTTCATCCTGCCTAGCACTGTGAGTTTAGTGCTCTTAATATTTTCATCATGTTACTTTACTTCTCAAAATCTTTTAAGAACTTCTGTGTTGCTAATAGGCTAGAATCTAAAAGCCTTTTATGAACATATTAAGATCTCTACACTTTGGCCAGAGCTTGCATTCCAGCACCTATTTTCAACTAGTCTTTAATCGAACCCTTCATGCAAACCGTGCTGGGCTTGTTGTTGCCACATTATTTCCCATTTCTCCCCTCTATACCCCATTTGAAACATCCTTTCCATTCATCTCTGCTTATCTTGTGGTTATGGTCTGAATTGTTTCCCCCAAAGTATTGTTGAAGTTCTAACCCCTGGTACCTGTGAATGTGACATTATTTGGAGATAGGATCTTTACAGATAATCGATATAAGATGAGATCATTTGAGTGGATCCTAATCCAGTATGACTCTGTCCTTATAAAAAGGGGAAATTTGGACACAGGCAGAGACATAGGGAAAATGCCATGTAAAGACAAAGACAAAAATTGGGATGGTGATGCTGCAGCAGCTGAGGAAGTGCCAGAATCCATCCCACTAGAAACTAGGAGAGAAGCATGGAGCAGATTCTTCCTCACTGCGCTTGAAAGAACCAACTCTGCTGTCACCTTGATCTTGGACTTCTAATTTCCAGAACCGTGAGGTAATAAACTTCTGTTGTATAAGCCACCCATTTTGTAGTACTCTGTTATGGTAGCCATGGGAAACTAATACATCCGTTATTTTAAATTTTATTTTTAAATTTGTTTTGCGTTTATGGTCCTCTTAAAGAATCTGATGTCCTTTTTTGTGGATGGATCTTCTTTGTTGAAAAATATGAATATGTTCATAAATACCAATCTTCAAATAATTTCAGTGGTTAAGAAACTGAGCAACCCAAATCAGCTCTAACCCTCCATGTTCAACCAAAATCTCATCTCCTCTGTGAAAAGAGTATGCCCACTTTACTTAACTTCTGATTCTCTTTTCTCCTTGGAAATTTACTGTATATATTTTGCTTTTGAATCTTTATCACATACTTCTTGGAATCTGAGCTTTTCAACATATGCAAGGCCCTCTTGACTTGAAAATGCAAATCTGTCTAAGTACTGAACTCCTAGATTGAAAGATTTTGAAGGATAGGGTTAGTTCTTTATACATCCCTCCTATTACCAGCATTGAAAAGTAATATATACAAGGTTCAAGGAGAGCACTTGTACACGATGCGCAATACATGCCTGGAAGATACTAAGTGCTTTATATTTAGTGTCAGCTATTGTTGTTTCTTTTCTTAATGATATTAGTGTCTGCTAAAGTACTTCTCAACAGAAAATAACCTGAACTTCCTGCTTGGGCAAGGAATAATAGTAACAGGTGTTACTTCACTCAGTCTGTGGTGAGTCCAGCATCAGGTGAACAGTAAGTGTGGAAAGGAGATTTAAAATGAGAAGGCAGAGAAGCAGCGTTGCATGGCAACACCATGGAAGGACTTCAGGCTCTGGAGTCCATGGCTTTGAGGTTGATTCTCAGCGCTCCACAAAATATTTAGGAGGTATCGTGCAAGTTATTTACCCTTCTGAGCTTTTCTTTATTCATCTAAAAGAAGAAAAGAAAAATATCCTTACATTTCTTGAAAAAATTAAACCATCTTCTAATACTTTGTATTTTTTATAGCTCCATGCACACCCAGAGAAATTTGCATCCACTTTTAAGATACCACAGACATTGAAGCACATCCCAAACAGGGGGAGAACACCTCTTTGTTAGTCTATTTAACAGAAAGTTTGATGTGTAACCTCGTGTTTATGAACTTCAAGGAGAATAGGGTCCTGGTTCTAGCAAGAGAGGATTATTTGTTGTCAACTTTCATCAAGTATTTTCACTTGGATGATTAGTTTTCCTTTGTTTGGAAAATGTGAGGGTTGACAAATTTATCTGTTCTTACTCCAGCTTTAACATGCTATATTAACCTCATTTTATGGATGAAAAAACTGACCCAGTAACTGAGGGTGGAGACATAGAAATTTATGTATGTAGAAGAAAAGCCCAAGTATTGCGACTATGAATTCACCACCTTCTTTCTTCCCAACTGCCATGTGGAACCAAAGTATATTTTGTAGCTTTTCTTAAATTTAAATTAATATTGAGGGTTAAAAAAAAAATCTGGGTCTATGCAATATATTCTTATACAAAGTGAATTTGTATGCCACAGTACTGTTTTACAGCATAGTTTAGTGGTTGAATGCCCTAATTCTGGAGCAGACTGCAGGGGTCTGAATCTCTTTTCTATCAGTTAGTGCCTGTGAAATCTTGGATGAGTTACTTAATTTCTGTGCCTCGGTTTCCTAACTTACAACTTATGGATAATAGTGCCTGCTTCAGAACGTTGTGAGGATTGTGAGAATTATACACCTAATGAAATTGGGGCATAAATAAGTTTTGGCTATTGTTCTAACCTGACATTCAAGATTAATGAGATAATTATAAAAGACCTTAGTTGTGTGCTCTTGAGACTTTTTGAGAAATCATGATTTGTTTTTACTAATTCTTAAAAACCTCACTACAACTATTAGAACGAAATCAAACCAAGTAATGATTCTGCAATGTCGTCTTGACCATCTACTATGCATCTTACGTTTCATAAGTATTTTGATTAGTCTTTCCCTGTCTTTTCAAACTACTTTTTGTATGTGAAATCTACAACTTTTATAATTCTTAAGGGCTTTTGCACTTCTTGGCAGGGGCAGGTCAGATTTGCAAAGAGGGATGAACATCTCTAAGCTTGAAGGGCACAGAAGTATTGCTTGTTTGTATATAGAGGTGATAACTCAGAGGGGACTTGCTGTAGACTGCAGTTAAGATAGCATTTTGTGTAATATGGCTCAAAACTGTTATGAAAGGAAATGGGAACTCTGAAAATTGGCATAAGCTTCACTTTAGCTATGCCTGTGAACATATAGTACATCGGAATAGCTAGGACGAAGTGAAATAAACAAAACACTAGGAATAATGGTCTGCTTATAGTTTGCCAAGTAAAAAGTTTATGAAGGAAAAAGCCAGTAAAAACACTGAATTCCTTAAGTATTTTCTGTATCATTATTCTTCCTCTATTCTCTTTCCATGATGTCTTTTAATAATGTAAATCTAAAATAATTGTTTTAAATTTCTATTTATATATATTGTGAGGTATATATAACATACTAATATTACATTATAATTACTAATATTATATAAGCATACTAATATAAGCATAAGTATATAATGAATATTAATATAATACATATATTTGCAATGGCAGATATTTCTTTTTAAGAGCACTGGAGAAATATCTAGCTGGTTCTTGAATCTTGCAGTCTGTCTCCCTGACCCCCCGACCCTCTGTCACATGCACGCACACGCTTTTGACTAACAATCACTGGTTGTACCTTTTCAATCTCAAAAGTACCTCCAGTTGAGAATCAAATCAAAATCAGGTGAAAATAATTAGGTAAACAAGACCATCCAGGAACTAACCTTTACTGAAATGTGTTTTCTGTGTATCAGATACTATATAGAAACAGATCCATTGCTTTTCATGGTATCCTTGTGAGGTTTTAAGATGTTATATTTTGTATCTCTAGTTTATCACATAGTTGAACTTGTAAAACTGTTAGCAAATCTACAACACAGCTCTGTATTGAAGTTCTTTGGTTCAGTTCTTTCTTCTCCTTATACTACAGTACTTATTTAGAGCCCCTTTAATGCTCTAAATTGTTAGCTTTTACCTGCAGTCTGTAGGGCTAGGTACTGAGTAGTTAATCAATAAATGCTTGTTGAATTGAAATAATTTTACTTCAATGAGTTGTTTTGGAATTTTTTTTTCTTGGATCTCTGCAATTTAAGAATCATCATTCTTCTGGTTTTAAAATTAAACCATATAGAGGGTGGCCTGTTAGCTCAGGTGGTTATTGTGCAGCCTTACAACACCAAAGTTGTGGTCATGGGTTTGTATCCCCTACCCGCCAGCAGCAAAAAACAAACAAACAAACAAACAAAAACATAAAAAAAACAAACAAGTAGGGAATTTACTAATTTACTACATTTTTCCTCATTGCATTGAATTTCTGAATTTTCACAGTGGGTGGACTATTTTATTCTTGTATTAAAACTATCAGACATCAAATCTGATAGTTATGTGGCGATTCCTTTCCTTCTCATATATATTGTCTTTTAGTAAACTATTTTCTTATTTGTTTCATAAGTCAACCAAGAACTTCTGATACTTTTTTTTTCATGATGTTTATTCACTGTAGTTTATGATGTGATGCAGTCTTTGTCTTTAAAAAGTTTATATCTTAGGACAATTTGAATATACTTTCTATTACTTCATTTATTTGTAATTTTGGTACCAGTTACCCTGATGGATTTCTTTTTTTTTTTTTTGGATGTGATATTGTTGTTCAGTGTGTTCGATCTGGTTTATTAAGGAGAGATTGTGATCAGACGTCCTGGTTTACCTGGGACTGGTTGAGGGGGACTTTCATTACTAAAACTGCTAAGGTCCTGGTTAAACTGGAATGAGTTGGTCAATCTAGGAGAGGATCCCTATATTTAAAAATAATCAGTTATTTTTGTTTTACTAGAAATAGATGGATATTTCTATATACTTTTATTTGGAAGTTGTGTTCAAAGAAAGAGATATTCCCCTTTTCAAACTGAGGTTACTTATTGGAAGGCATTTCTCAGGACTTGGTACTAAGAGGATGTGATATATCTGATTATCTAACTCATCAAAATTTGGAATTATTTATGTTTCCAAATTGTATGCTTAAATCCTTGAAATGTTTGGCTAATGGATAAATGAGAGTTAAAACTGGAAGATTTTCTGAGACTAGAATTTAAAGTTGTTTTGAGAATTAACAAATATTCAAATGTAAGTTTTAGTTCAAATCCCTTAAGGAGTATCATCCAAAATAAAAATGAAGTTTTGACTAGTCATCAGTGTTTTAAAAGGAGGTTTTGATCAGAATGTATCAAATTGAGATACAAATAAGCATATTTTAAAAGGCGGTAGTAGTAGGAATGTGACATTGAAGAAAATTGTTTAACTGTTTGTTCATATTAATTTCAATTCTATATATTAAAGGATCATAGATAATTTAAAGTAGTATTTTAGAAAGACAATATTATAATGAAAGTACCAGAAAACTGAAAGTACTAATTAATAAGTTGGAATTTAGCATATTTAACAATGTTTCAAAATGTTTTTAGAAGTATTCCTAAAAATTTCAAAATAAACTTCTCACAAGGAAGTTTAGTTTTGTAACACATCAGTAAGATATTACATTATTCATACATTTAAAAGTGTGTTTTGATAAATTTTTTGTGGAAGGGCAAAAATTCATTATGAAATATTTTAGGTGTAAAAGTTAATAGAGCAACACTAGAAATAAAAATATTAAAATAATAGCTTTGGTTTTCTCTGAAAGTACATGGGATTGTAGATAAATATTATATTATTTATTTTATTCTGTACTTTCTACATTTTCTTTTTTTTAATTGACACATGATAGTCGTATATATATGGGCACAATGTGATATTTGGATACATGTATACAATGTGCAATGACCAAATCAAAATATTTAGCCTATCTGTCACCTTAAGCATTTGTCATGTCTTTGTGTTGGGAACAATTCATGATGCTCTCTTCTAACTATTTGAAATTATATAATAAATTATTCTTATTGGAGGATCTTAGAATTGCTCAAAAATAGTCAATGTGAAGTGAAAAATAGCTTAAGGTTTAAAAAAATAATTTTCCCTGAGTGAGGGATTAGCTTGTAATGGCATGGAAGATAAGTAAAATAATTAGGTCTATTTGCTTTCTAAAGAGAAGAGGCAATTGATACCTTTTAATCGGTTTAAATCCATAGCCAGTCTTTTAACTCCTGGTGATCACACAGGGCATGACTGAGCAGCTAGGCCCCTCAAGGTTTGTGGCCTCTATTCATTTAACCTCACTAAGCTTTCCACCTTTCCAGGAAAGCTTACTTTTGTCGAAGACTTGCTTCCACTCATTCTATGTCACATGAACTTTTGCCTCCACCACTTTTCCAGATGTTTACTGTTTGTTTATATGTGCCCATAAAAAAAGCTTTTTGTTGTCTAAAAGGTATATAAATGCTTACATTGCTTAAGTGCATAAATGTCACTTTATATTAACTTTGCATTTTTAATAATTTAAAAAAAAGAGAGAGAGATAGGTATTACTAACTGCTTTTGTTTTTGTTTTTTTGCGTTCTGGTATCACACAGAGCTAGTGCAGCATGGGCATTTAATATATATTTATTGAGTGGATAAGCAAATACTAGAGTTAGCAGAGGTTAAATTTTATTTTGTCCATATTTTTCAAAACCTTTTGTTGGCTTTCACAACTTCTAAAGTAAATTATTTTATTAGGAAAATAATACCAGAACATCATGGAATACTTCGAAACAAGAGAAACGTATACAGAAGAAAACAAAAGCTATTCATTTTTCAGTACTCTCTGAGAAATCATATTGAAGATTCTTAGATCTTTTTTCTAGGTCTGTCTCTTTTTCTCTCAGCCTATCTCTTCAGCTAGAATTGTACAGAGTACACCTCTGTTAATGTTTGTATATGTGCCATACAGGTTTCTGTATCCTTAGAATTAATTTTAAAGAGAGCTCCCAAACTTGAATGGATCAAGAGCCTTTTATCTCCAAATGCCTTCAGGGCTCCTTTCTCTTGTGGATATCTGCTTTGCATAAGCAAAAGCAGGGGTTTCCCTTATTTTTCTTCAGCTCAGGGCTATTGACTACTTTCAAGGATGGCTGTTTTTCTATACAGGTACCAGGTTCTAAACTATTTATAAATACGTGTGGGGTCACCATGATTTTCTTCTTTCATGGTCATTGATCATTCATACAACAAATGTTTATTGAATACCTGCTGTGTACTAGACTCTGTTCTAGGCACTGAGGATGTATTTTAGCTATGGCCTCACTGTTCATTAACTAAACACAAGTTTTTTAATATTATAACTGCTTTCTAAACAAAACTGATTTTATGGTTCTTTTTCTTCCAAATTAAGAATTTAACCACTTTTAAAGTAGTGACTGAAAGTATTATATTTCCCTTTTAAAGTTGCATTAAAATACTAAATGATAAGTGCATACAGACATCATATTACCCATAATTAAAATGATCTTAGAATTAGAAGAATTTTTTGTTTGGTTCTTATCTTTTTACATCAAAAGTTGCATATGTTAATATTTATTTATGGGATTTTTTTTTTCTATTAGATTAACTACACATAGCTTTGTTTTGGAAGGATGAATTGTTTCCTTACCCCTTTAGAAAATAAAGGTTACTCTTTATGCATTTAAGTTCATATATATCATAGATGTGCTATAGTATACTATTTAAGTACTTACTGCAACTTAAAATTTAGATTTTTGAGTTAACATTTGAAATATCTTTTAAAGTTTCATTCTTTGTGGTGCTGATAACACCAAGGTCTGAGGTTTGATCTCTGTACTGGCTGTTAAATAAATGCATAAATAAATAAAGTTCTATGTCTTATATGCCAAATGATTAGAATATGCTTCTCAGCATCCCTTATTAGGGATTCCTTAGAATTTGTAAGAACTAAAGCCAAGATATGAGAGAAAAATGGGGAAGATACAAGGAGGTAAAGATTACAATTAGTTTGCTAATATGTAAAAGGTTTTCTTCAGAAATTCTTGTAAATTTCAAAAGTACTGGCTGAGTTTTATTTATTTTTTATTTATTTTATTTTGTCAATATACAATGTGGTTGGTTATTTTGGCCCATTACCAAAACCTCCCTCCCTCTTCCACCTCCCTCCTAACAATGTCCTTTCTGTTCACTTGTTGTATCAACTTCAAGGAATTGTATTTGTTATGTCTCATTCCCCGCCAGTTTGTGTATTTATTTATTTATTTTTAGCTCCCACAAATAAGTGAGAACGTGTGATATTTCTCTTTCTGTGCCTGACTCGTTTTATTTAATATAATTCTCTCTAGGTCCATTCATGTTTTTGCAAATGGCAGTATTTCATTCTTTTTTATAGCAGAGTAGTGTTCCATTGTGTAGATGTACCACATTTTCCATATCCACTCATCTGATGATGGACATTCAGGCTGGTTCCAACTCTTAGCTATTGTAAAGAGTGCTGCAATGAAAATTGGAGAACAGGTTACCTTCAACTTGATGATTTCCATTCCTCTGGGTATTTTCCCAGCAGTGGGATAGCTGGGTCATATGGTAGATCTACCTGCAATTGTTTGAGAAACCTCCATACCATTTTCCATAGAGGCTGCACCATTTTGCAGTCCCACCAACAATGTATGAGAGTTCCTTTTTCACTGCAACCTCACCAGCATTTATCATTCACAGTTTTTTGGATACTAGCCATCCTAACAGGGGTGAGATGGTATCTCAGTGTGGTTTTGATTTGCATTTCCTGAATGCTGAGTGATGTTGAGTATTTTTTCATGTGTCTGTTGGCCATTCGTATATCTTCCTTTGAGAAATGCCTATTTAGCTCTTTTGCCCATTTTTTGATTGGGTTACTTGTTTTTTTGTTGTAAAGTTGAGTTCTTTGCATATTCTGGATATTAATCCTTTGTCAGATGTATATTTTGCAAATATTTTCTCCCACTCTGTTGGTTGTCTTTTAACTCTGTTAATTTTTTTTTTTTTTTTTTTTTTTTTTTTTTTTTTTTTTTTTTGCTGTGCAGAAGCTTTTTAGTTTGATATAATCCCATTTGTTTATTTTTCCTTTGGTTGCCCGTGCTTTTGGGGTCATACTCATGAACTGTGATCACAGTCCTATTTCCTGAAGTGTTTCTCCTATGTTTTCTTTAAGAAGTTTTATTGTTTCAGGGTGTATATTTAAATCCTTAATCCATTTTGAGTTGATTTTAGTATACGGTGAGAGGTATGGATCTAGTTTCATTCTCCTGCATATGGATATCCAGTTATCCCAGCACCATTTGCTGAAGAGGCAGTCTCTTCCCCAGTGTATAGGCTTGGTGCCTTTCTCAAAGATCAGATGGCTGTAGGTGTGTGGGTTGATTTCTGGATTCTCTATTCCATTGATCAGTGTGTCTGTCTTTATGCCAGTATCATGCTGTTTTGGTTATTATAGCTTTGCAGTATAGTTTAAAGTCAGGTAGTGTTACGCCTCCAGCTTTATTTATTTATTTATTTATTTACTTTTGCTCAGCATTGCTTTGGTTATGCGTGGTCTTTTGTTATTCCATATAAATGTCTGGATAGATTTTTCCATTTCCAAGAAAAATGTCATTGGAATTTTGATGGGGATTGCATTGAATATGTATGTCACTTTGAGTAGTATGGACATTTTCACAATGTTGATTCTTCCAATCCAAGAGCATGGGATATCTTTCCATCTTCTTGTATCCTCTGTAATTTCTCTCAGCAGTGGTTTGTAGTTCTCATTATAGAGATTTTTCATATCCTTGGTTAACTCAATTCCTAAGTATTTTAATTGTTTGGTGGCTATTGTAAATGGGCAAGCTTTCTTGATTTCTCTTTCTGCATGTTCACTATTGGAGAATAGAAATGCTACTGATTTTTGTGTGTTGATTTTTTATCCTGCAATTTTGCTGAAATCATTTGTCCTGAGTTTTTAAAATGAGTGAGGTTTTCTGCATTCCTATAGGGATTTTTCAGTAATCCTTTAAAAGGTTATTTTAAGTATTTTGCTTTCCAAATTGTCCTTAGACAATTATCCTTAAAATTACAATTCTATACTCTGTCTTGCAGACATTAATAACTCACTTAGAATCAAGGGTTCTTTAAATATGACACAAAGATTAATACCAAATTCAAAAAATAAAGTTATGAGCTTTATTTTTAGAACTTTAATTGCTTTTAGGTTATTAACCCTTAGCAAATTATAACTATAATATACAGATTTTATTAAAATCTAATAAAACTATAGAGAAGGAATTGATAAATATTAATGTACATTATGATTTTTTAAAACCTTCCCTGTGGTTAAGGAATTTCCACATACTTTTCTCATTTTCACATACTTTTAATTTATGACTAAAAAGCATGTTTTTAAACACAAAGATAAGATTAACTTCAGAATAAAGATTTGCTCCTCAGAAGTTTCAACTTGTAACAGGGGAGTTTTGGTAAGCAAGGTTTATTTTATACAGTTATAGGAGTATTTTTTAAGTTGCTACTTCAATAGGGGAGTCTGCTCATGTTCTGTATATTGAACTTATAGTTAGCTAAATTTTATAACCATCTGCTATTTCCATATTATAGAAAAAGAAATTAAGTGCAGAGTCACATTGATGGCAATACCATATAATTTGTCCTAACATGTAGAAAATCTAAGATTATGATTAAGTATATTTCCATGGCTGGCAATAAAAAAGTCATAGGACCACCCAAATACTGTTTTCTGCAATTTGAAATATTTTTCAAAATTCTTGGTGAAACTTGGTAAGGATGAATTGGTCCTAACAGCAAAAATAAGCTGTTAAATTTTATAATGTACATTATATTTTCAGACCTAAATATTTGGTCCATTAGAATAGGCATTAAGATGCACAATTACAAACTTAATCTATGCTCTGGCTACCCATGGTATTTTTATATTTGTAATGAAAGGAAAACAAAAGATAATGTGACTATTCACTTAGTTGCATTTTAAAAGCAGAAGTGTTTCTTATAAATTTTGAAAGTAATATATTTAGTCAATGGATCTATTTGGAATATTTTTCACAAGGAACAGAAAAGCTTTATTATAGATGGCTTTAGATAGTCAACCTATCTATTTTTACTGATGCTTCTCAGTAAAAAAATAATAATAATAATAATAATAATAAATTTTTTAAAAAGCACTTAGCACAGTCGGCTGTGCTAAGTGCTCTAGTTTTGTTTTATTTTGCTTTTCTTCTTTTTTTGCAAGATGTTTTGCTAAATTATGTCAGAACCTGCCAAGAACTGTGTAAAGAAAATTATTTTGAGTTGAATTCTCAACTAAAACTAGGGACTTGGCTTAATTCACATTTCTTACAAATCTAAGGAAAAAAGTAATTAATTTTTCTATAGATTAATAAGAATCCTGACGTAATTGCAGAAGAGGGTGGGGAGTAGTATTATAAAATCAACTAACAGTGCTTCCGGAACAATAGATTAATGGCTCCAACACATGGGTCAATATAATATTATTTTATGCATAAGGGATTATGATAACCTATAAAGTACAGACATTTTTTAATCCTCATTTTGCAGGTGAAGAAACTAACATTCCGAGAGGTTTAGCAATTTATTCAAGTTCAAACAGCTAACAAGTACCAGAGCCTAGATTTGAGTCCAGGCAATCTTAATCCAGTCTCCAGTTCTAATTACTTTCCCCACAGATGCTAGGGTAGTTAATGTTTTTGGTTTTTTTCCTTCGTCATGCTATTTCTGATTTCAGCTTCTTCTACTACTGTCTCATGTTGTTTGGCTCTTATTTTTCAATATTATTCTTGCTAAATTTTTGGCTCCCTGGGTAGACTTCAGGTTGTCAACATAAGAGATTCGATTTTATATTTCTTTGTGTTGCCAGGGCATAGCACAATTTATGATACAATACAGTGCTCCTACTACACTATAGGAAAAATACACAGGCAAACTGATGGATAGATTGATGGTTGGGAGAGAGAGAACTTGGACTGTAAGACAGGCAAATATATATATATATATTTTGCCATTTTACAGAAGGTAAAATTCTCCTATTTGCATGTTAATGGGGAATTTTATTAAGGGTCAAATAGGAATACGGAACTCAGCTAGCCAACTTTAACCCTCCCATCTTTCTAGTTCAGGGTGAAATCCTGTCTGATTCTACGCAGCTGAGGCAATTTCTGCAGTTAATGCCCTAGTAGCTTTTGCAATATTTGGGTCCCCTGACAGAAAAGTCTTTTCAACTTAATGTCCATATTATTAAAAATCGGGGGGGAGGGGGAGGAGAGGTTGCAGGAGTCAAAATTGTTCTAAAATTTAACTTATGCTACTGTCAGTCTTTTTTATTTCTCTGGAGACACAGGCATACGATATTAGATTCTGTAGAAATATTACAAAAACTCTAGGCATTCACTCCTGGAATTTCATTTTGGTCTATTTTGACAATCATTTTAGATGATAAATTCTACCAGTGGTGCTCAGTTAATTATTGGGATTATTCCAAACATTTGTTACAAAAGATTTTTCCCCCTAAATAATCTTCAGAATATTATTATCAAGGGAAATTAGGGTAAAATAAAGTAACTGGAGGAAAATGGCATGATCCATTAAACATGTAGCTATTTTATTTTAGTTTTTGGCTGCTAGCTGGTTCAGGGATCTGAACCCTCGGCCTTGGTGTTAAAACGCTGCACTCTAACCAACTGAGCTAACTAGCCACCCCCATGTAGTTATTTAAATACAATTCTATTTTCCCTGTATTTTTTATTATATATAATTTCAGGTAAAAGTAATTAGTTTATCTATAGAGTGTGGACTGTTTTTATACTTATTATTCCGATAGTAAGTGTATTTGGGAAATGCATATAACTCAATGGAGGATATATAAGTCTTCCCTCTATACAGTGAGTAATTAATGGGTACTGCCTTCTTGTTCTTAACAAATATCTCCTTGTAGGATAAAATTCTGACTGGAAAATTACAGGTTTGGTGCCATCAATAGTATTTATGTTTGTGATTGAAGACTGTTCTGCTCCTTAAAATGTAAATGGAGCTTAAATAAAAAGGTTAACAGGCAATGCTCTTTTAAGAATATAGGTATGTTTTTACATATATAGGTATCTTGTCAAGGCTATTCTTTACTTCCTCACCCCCACCTTGGACAAATGTCACCCAATTGTCTATTAATATTCATCGCGCATCTGTCAACTTCATTGAATTTGTTCCTCTTGTGCTTTTAGCAATTTTATAAGCATTTTTGTGCTGCAGGATGCTTTAATATGATATATGATGCAGGTGGATATTTTAATCATTTACCTACTAAAGAATATGAAAAAGAAATTTGGGTCAAAACAAGTTTTCTAATTTTACCTACCAAAGAATATGAAGAAGAAATTTGGGTCAAAACAAGTCTTTGTTAATAAAGTCTGGTAAGAAGCAGACTTGCAAGCATAAACAAAAACCTAAAACAAATATTACCGTCATGCTAGAAAAAAGAAAAAAATCATATATACAAAAAAAGGAATAAAATTATGTATATGTATGTTTTGCATACCTACCTCAACAGAATATTAACAAAATCATTCTCAAATGGTTACTTGATTGTGGTATGTATGGTAAAAGTGATGTCTTGGAGGGGGTAACAATTTATGTGCAACCAGGAGTTTGGTTTTGTCATTATAAATCTCATGTGACTTTGATATATTTCCTTGAAATACTTAGCACTTACGTGTATATCTTATTCCAGCTGTGGTTGTGTAAATATTTAGATATTTCAGTCACTTATGTTTATATTTTATCTTCCAACCAGGCAGTTGTTGAAGGAATCCTGCCCTGTCCTTTTTCCCTGATGCTGTCTTGCCTGAAGTGAATTGTTATATTCCCAAGGTTCTACCCAGATTCTTGCTGAGGGCAGTTGACAGTGCAGTATCATTTTAGTTCCTTGATAAAGCCTCACTTCATCAGTTTTTTTTTCTTTTATCCTCTTTTCTTTGTAAATTTTATTTATTTATTTATTATTATTATTATTATTATTTATTTTTTTTTTTAGCGCAAATGGTATCTTCCTCAAGCCAGACTTCTGTCTTTGTAAATTTTAAGTTGCTTATGCAGAGTGTGATTGAAACCTAGAAGCTGGCATAACTGGAATGGTGATTGTCAGGTGGCTTATAGGAACTTAGAATTTATGATGGAAGAGAGAAAGCTTTTTTATGAGTAGTGAGTTAAGAATATTATACCTATAAGAAGGTTAGTTACATATCATGTGTAAATACATAATAGTTGTGACAGAGCGAAGGTGGACATCACCTCTAGAAAAGAAGATTACAATGACAAATATGTGGTACTTGGGGCCTTTCACCTACACTGTTCTGACATTCATGTGTGCTCTTCCCTAGTTGGTCATGATGTAACTCCCTTAAAGTCCCCCTTTGAGAAAGTGAGTCAGAGTTACAGATAGAAATTGGGTGACTTTTCCCTCAAGTATGTTGGCAGAAAAAAGTTGGGAACCAATGATATTGAATTTTAATTTTAATTATGCGAGCAGTTGTGTAGGAGTTGAGGTTCTCAGTATACAATATTAAAAACTGTTAAAGTAAGGATATTTACTCAACAATGCAAGCTCATATTTAGAGAAGATGACACAGTGCAAGGAAAACTTAATCTCCCCACTCATTCATCATCGAGGTCTTTACTGAGTGAAGTGACTATGAAATCATTTGGTTTACAGACTATTTTATACATGGGGAAAGAACAACAGATGTCATCAGGTTTGACTGCTGCTTGATGTTTTTATCATCTACATTTAAAAGTAAGCAATCAAAATGAACACTTCCAGAGTTGGAAACAAATGTATTTCTCTATGCATTTTAACTAGTTAATCCTAGCAGTATTTATGGAATAGTTAGAAAGAGCATGGGTTTTGAATTTGTCTAGGATTGAATTCCAGCACTGATACCTCCCAGTGGAGTGACAGCCAAGAGACTCAGTTCCCCCATATGGACACCAGATATGACAACATCTCATAAAGATATTGCTCTGACAAAGGAGATGATAGATAATTAATAGTAGCTTTCTTTTCCATTCCTTTCCTTCCTGCTTTGACTTGATAACAAAGAATACTTTATTATACTTTATTATAGTTTTTACAACAAGGATGATTGACATTTATGGTTTTTATTATTGAGGTTAACCAATGACTAGTTATAAATATTACTCAGAAATTGGAAAGTACCTTTCCTGAGGATTAGACAGTATGAGAAATGTGAGATTTCTGTACTTTTGTTATGATTTCCAAAGGTATTGTTTGTACCATAAAATTACTGGTTTTTTGGCTAACCCTATGTATTATCTTCAGATTTTTATGAGTATATGCTTAGTAGTACGTATTTTCTCTTGAAATGTGTTCCTTAGAAGCAAAGTTCAGTAGGATATCATGCAAAAAAGAAAAATAAAAAGTTCAATGGCCAGATAACTTAGGGAAATGTTGCATATTATACCCTTTTTCTGGCACATCATAATGTACTTTAGCAGGAGTAAATGCCCCGAAAACTACACCACTTTTTTGAGCAATACCTATTAATCTGAAGAAAGAGTATCCCATAGAGCATTTTTTGAAAATTTGGCCTTTAATAATATAGAAGGCATTTTTATCACTTAAACTTTTTCTGAATGCTGCTGTGCAAACATCATAGTGAAAACTTGGGCCTGAGTTCTCCACTCCCAAAAGTCAATGCTGGCTGTGGTCCAGCTCTATGGGCTGCAGGTTAAGGATAGAGAGTTCTCAGCAATACTGCACTTTAGTGGAACCTGGGTGATCTCCAGGTTCTGTAATTGGCCGTTACTTCCTCTACACCCTTTTCCCAGACAGTTTTATTCTTTCCCATGGTTTTTGTCACCAGCTCTATTCTAATCAATAGTTGCAGCTGAGATTTTTTTTTTTTTCTAAAGTCAAACATGGATAGACAAGCAACTTTTCATCTCCATTTTGATATTCTAGAAGGACCTCAAACTTTCTTTGTCTCATAATGAATAAATCATCTCCTCTGCCCTTCCTCCTGTCACCAAATATCACTCCTTTATTCTCTACCTTCATTGAGACTATGCTTCACTCACTGCTGAGACCAGAGTCTTCGAATCTCCCTACCCTCTGCTTCTCCTCTATCGTGTGCCTTTTCATTCCCATCATGCTCCACATCGCCAGTCCCGCTAATGTCGATACTGTTGATTTTATGACTCAATATCTCTAGATTCTTCCCTCTGTTTTTTATTCTGTTAGTGTCTAAGTTCAGATTCTCAATATTGCTTGAAGAGTGCAAAAGTGTCTTAACTTGTCTCCTAGTTCAACCTGCTAAATCCAGTCTCGTACTAACAATAGTGAGCTCTTGAAGACCTAACTTCATCATATCTATCCCGTGCCTAAACTTTTTCATGGTGTCCTGTGCTTTCAATTAGGTTCCAGAACTCTGACTTGATGTTCAAAGCCCCTCAAATTAGTTCTTTTAGCTGTTTCTTCAGGCTTATGCCTCCCAGTCTCTGACATGCATCTTATACTTAGGACATGCTAACCTACCTGCAGGTCCTATGAGTGTACCATATACTGTTGCCTGAGGTGAAATCATCTCCTTTCTTTTCTTTTTGATGCATTTTTCAAGGCTTATCTCAAGTATCATGTCTCCAGATGCCTTCTCTAACTTGCCCAGTGGCCCTTTGTGTGTGTGTTCTCATAGCAACCTATACATCCCTATTTCTATCTGAAATGCATTTTCAGAATTTAAAATAAATTTTTCTTTAATTAAATAAATATGACCTCCGCAGCTGATCCTCATTAGCATTCACCTTCCATAATTATAGCCAAGGTAAAGGCCAGTGATATATTATAATGCTTTATTTTCTGAAGTTTTACAGCTCTGGCAATTATAAGTAATCTAAAATCCAATCTAAATTTCACTTGACTTCAATATAGGCTTTGTGAGCAAGTACGAGTTTCCAAGTCCCCCCCCCCCATATTGCTGGATTATTTCCTCCTCTTTAGAGCCTGGTTTTATTTAAAGTACTTACACTTGCTGTATACCATGCACTAAACTCATTTCTCTGTAAAATTTCTCAGTGTTTCCGATTCTAATTTTTTCTTTTATAGGGTATATAGGCAAATAATAGTTCTTTTAGCTTCATCATTAATTTCACTAAGAAAAAAATATTAATTGCAGTAGTTACAAATTAGACACAGATACAAATAAGCCCCACGCGGGGCTTATAGTCTTTTCTTGTTTGTTTGTTTTTGTTTTGTTGGCACCTGGTCAGTATGGGCATCTGAACCCTTGACCTTGGTGTTCATAGTCTATTTGATATTGAATAGTATGCATATTACTTATAATTAAAAAACAAAATCTTTTAAAGTCTCTTTATAGAATGCATGACTCTTTGTTTCTTAACATTCTTTGTGATTTTATTTATATAAAATTTTAGAAAAGGGGTAATAAATTAATAATGAAAGAGAGCAAAGCAGGTCAGTGACTGCCTGGAGGTGAGATTGAGAGGCAATGACAGAATGCATGATTCTTTAGCTTCAACTCATTCTGCTCAGTTTGATCTTTCTTAGCACTTCATTTTTTTCATTTATCCAACACATATTTATTGAGTGCTGTATTGTGCTCCGCTCTCTGCTAAGCATAAGAGAAAAAACCTTGAGCAAAATTAGACCCACAGATCTTACAGAGTAATGGGAAAGACAGGCAATATTAAATGCATCAGACAAATAGATTTAAATTACAATTCTGGGCTCAGTTGGTTTGAGTGTGGTTAGCTCAGTTAGCTCAGTTGGTTAGAGTGTGGTACTGATAAAGGTTTATAAAAGCAACATTTAATTTTGTGGTAAAGATAACGGAGAGCGGAGATTGAAAGAAGAGTGGGCATTCAGTAGGGTAAGTTTATTTTGAGCCCAGGCCCTGTGGCAGCATAGGCCATGTGGCAGGAGGAAGCACAGTAAGTTTATGAAATTTACAGAAGGCTGGGTGGAGAGAGCAAAGAAAGTGAATCAGGAAGAGTCTGGAGGGCTAGATCAGCGAATGAACACTCTGGCTCTTGTAGGTCTGTTTAAGGACTTTATGTTAAGAGCAATGAGTTTATTTTAAGGGCCACAGAAGTAGAGAAGGACTGAGATTGCATTTGCATTTCAAAGCTTTCATCCATTTACATTGAAGTGAAATGATTTATGAGTATTTCCTAAATCTTTGTGGAAGAGATAGCAGTTGAACCTGGGATCGTAGCTGGCTGGAGAGAAAGGGGATGAATAGATTGACTGGAGAAATTTGGGGGAGAACTATGGGACAGAAAGGGAGATGTTAAGAAAAACTGGTTTATATTTTGCCTTATTCATTGAGATTGGAATGATTCGAATACTAGATGAGAGCAAGCTTTGGGACTCAATTAAGTGAAGCCTTGGGTTGTTGAATTTGAGATATCTTTGAGAAATTTACATATTTACTCTATACATAGCAGCAATAAGATGGGAATATTAAAAAATATGAAACATGATCCCTATTTTGGAGATTATAATCTCATCAGAAAAACTAAGGTACAGACACAGGAAATATTTAAATGACATATGTACTCAGGGCTTTATTTATTAAGTAATATATAAAATCCAAAATGCAGACACTCACTCAATATTCTTTTCCATTTAATGTTATATTTAAATTTTTAAACTCAATTATTTAACATTTTATCTTTGAAGTCTATTAAAATATTCATATAATTATTAGTAACTAGTAACAAAATTAATTTATTAGTAAAAGCTCTTTGGAAAGTATATGTACATAAGATAAGATATAAAATTCTATATAGAGAACAGTTTCGTTATACTTGAATATAAATGTTCATAAGTACATAGCATATGTTTTGTTAAAGTGTTGATTAATGTTAGTTAAAAAGCAGATTCCAGGAAGCCATGCCATTACTTGTAATACTCAGGAAGCTATTTAACAGTTCTCTAACACATTCCTCTGCAAAAACAGACACATGCATGGTATAAACAGACAGTGTAATGGGTTCTGAAAGGATTCGTAGACAAGGGATTTGAAGAGCAGACAGGATTTGTACAAGCAAAGTTTAAGCAAGAGTGCTTTCTAAGTGGAGGGTCAAAAGGATTCAGGAATTGGAAGGTGTACTGAAGGTGGACACCAGAAGGATTAGCTGGTAAATAGGGTAGGAAGTGTAGGTCAATATTATGCAGTGTTTAAAGAGTAGTGTTAAAGCCTATGCTTTTGAAATAAGACTTTTACCTCTTTTCAAGTGATGTATGAAGATATTTTGTCAATTCTCCTGCAGGCTCCCGTCTTCGTCAGGAAGATTTTCCACCTCGCATTGTTGAACACCCTTCAGACCTAATTGTCTCAAAAGGAGAACCCGCAACTTTGAACTGTAAAGCTGAAGGCCGCCCCACACCCACTATTGAATGGTACAAAGGGGGGGAGAGAGTGGAGACAGACAAAGATGACCCTCGCTCACACCGAATGTTGCTGCCAAGTGGATCTTTATTTTTCTTACGTATAGTACATGGACGAAAAAGCAGACCTGACGAAGGGGTCTACATCTGTGTAGCAAGGAATTACCTTGGAGAGGCCGTGAGCCACAACGCATCGCTGGAGGTAGCCAGTAAGTGAAATGGGCTTCCAGGGTTTGGGGGGGATAGTGGCAGAGTGCGATCATTTGCCTTGATAATGGCAATAAAAAAATCGAATCTGTTCACAGGCTTTACTTGGAGACAATCTCTACCTTTACATATGAATACAATCTACTATTTGAATTTTCTGTATTTCTCATCCTAGTTGGTTAGTCAAGCTAAATTGGGATTTACCCATAGTTGTTGAACTATTTGATTTTTGGATTTGGAGCTGTTTTTTGTTGAACATTTTCACTGACATCGTTTTATTTCCCTCATTGGTTGCTTTTAAATGTATTGAATATAAGAATTTGTCTGTAAATAAAAAAATGTGGAATATTTTAAATTTCTCTTTCTCAGGAGAGATATTTTCAACTGACAGTGTAATGTATGGTTTTAAACTGTTTCTAATTCTTAGAAATATATTTTACTTCTGTTAAAGCTATATCCAGAAAAGTGTCTGTATATGCATCATACTTTATTATTATGCTTTATTTCATGATACTTTTGTTATCATACTTCATACTTGGCCACTATACTGTGCCCTGGGAGGAAATCAGGTGTATGTAACCATCAGGTAGTTGATGGTTCAGTTTTATTTACATGAACACCAAAGGTAGCTCAATTGAAATCATCTCAAGAAGGATATCTTGACTAATGATTAAATTATTATTTCCAGAATCTAGTTGTGTATTGTATTTGAATAATTGGACTTCTCTTATTTTCTATCCACCTACAAGAGGTAGCCACAGAGTTTCATTCCCTTTAAAGAATGCTGCTCTACATACATGACAAAAGTTGAGAATTGCATAGGGATTAGAGAGACAAATGAAATTTAGATTTAATTTACTTGTTTAATTATATAATACATGAAAACTATGTGCATAACTATGTATATATTCATATATGGTGTTTCTCCAAGATGATTAACATTTTGATATAATTTATGACCAGAATTTAATTATATGATCAGTTTTCATAGTCTCCAACATTAAACTAGAACTTGAATATGTAAAATCATAAATAATAATAAAATCAAAGTGGGAAGGAATTTAGAGACAAATTATTCCAACTCAACTGTATTATTAATGTGGAATCAGCCCCTGAGAATTTAAATAATTTGATCACCCTCACCGAACCACATAGTACTTCAGTTGACACAAAATGCCAAAGATGTTTAATATGAGCATAAAATATAATTAGATAAAATAAAAAATTAAGGTAACCATTTTAAGCTATTTCAAAACTAGCCATTCATATTTTTTAAACCTTTACTTGAAACCCAGTTTTATATTTCTCTATTCACGGTTAACTGATAATGAACTTATTGTCTTTCTCTTATTGCCTTGATTCTCAGCGAAGGTCTTACAACTAAATCAATGAGGTGTATGAGAGCTATAATCACAACAGAAGGCTATTTCGCTTTTGCTTTTGTTTTGTTTTTTTTAAGCCCAACTTTAAATGTAGCCTAAGCAAAAGAAGTTTAAACGTTTGACTTATTTATAAAAGAATATATATACTTTGATAAAGTCATCTCTCAAAGTTATGATATTAGCACCTTTGTAACTTTTGACACATTTATGTTTAATGATAATTATTCCCAGTGAAGATAAAATTATGTTAGTGTTTAAACCAAATTTAGAGAATCAAGAAAGATGATATAGATAACATAGGCCAGCTCTTATTTTTGGTAGGTAAGAAACTGAAGACTAGAGGGAAAAAAGGAGTGAGTGTTCTCGTAATTATAATTCCTTATAAATGAAGTGTGTACCGACTTTGATGTTTTGAACCATCAACGATCATCTGTGTTCTACTTGCATTATTATCGTTGTCAGAATTTAAATTAAAAAAAAAATCGGTTATAGACTTGAATAGAAGGTCTAAATGCTTACCTTCTAGATCTTCCTTTTTCAAAACATCTCTAGTTTTACCCTAGATGATAAAGGTACCTTTAATGCACTGGGATTTACAGAGCTGTCTTTTCTAATCTGTCTTTTGTGTGGCTATTTTAGAGGTACTATTATTTTCCAGTTAAGTTCTCTTTCTAAGCCAGACATTCCATTACCTTGAGAGGCCATTATAGGAAAAGCTTTCCGATCTTAGTCAACAAATATACAATCATAGAGTTGAAACCAGACATAAGTTCATTATATCACTTTTGCCAGAAAAATATTCAAATACAGAGCCCCTTAATTTATAATTCACAATCTTAGCATGATGTTCATCATTATCAAAATGTTTTCAAGCTCCAGAGAAAAAAAAGAATATCATAATTTACCAGATAAAATTTAATATAAGTACTTTAAAATACTTTAACATTCAATAACAATTCATATACTTGTAAAGGGAGAAATGTATAGATTATCAAATGCAGTTTGATATTAATAAGGATAGTTTGATAATATGGGTCCTTAATAACGATATAACGATATTAATAATTATTTGAAATCCTTAAAAAGTTTAAGTAGAATTTGCTTTGAATAATTTTTTTTTTTTTTTTGGTGACTGGTCAGTAGGGAGAACCGAACCGTTGACCTTGGCGTTATAACACTGCACTCTAACCAAGTGAACTAACCGGCCAGCCTGCTTTAAATTTATACTAGTTTAATTGCAGTGACTAAAAGCGTGTTTTTACCTGATAAATTGTATGATTTGGACATAGCACATATAAGTTTACGGAAAAAATTAAGTACTCTGCAGTTTAAAAGAGTTTTGTGTGTTTAAAAAGTTTGGAAACTATTATTTAGTAAACTCGTGCTTCAGTGTACTAAAAATGGCTATGTAGTAATTTAGTTCACTGTATTTCAGGTATTTATTTTAGGCAAGGGGTGCTTCTCGTTTACCGTTTTTAAGATGCTTGTGTCTGAAAACCAAAACTTGCCTTTTGTATGCTATGTAAATAAACAGGGTGGGGTGAGGGGGGCCATGGGCCATATTTGTTGTAAGTTAAACCTGTAAAAGTAGTTATAGTTTGGTTTTTATTTTTACTACCTTTTTTTGTTTGTTTGTTTTCTTAGTTTATGTATCAAAAGTTCAATAAGAATTATTCTTATTCTCCACAAGACTCAGACACAGGAAGACAAAGATTGCGTCTAATTTCTTAGTGAAGCTGTAGCCGCAAGTAATAAGATTAACAAAAGTGTCTTGAGGCAACCCAGGTTTCACAGCATGGTTGTTGGTAATGCTTTTAAAACATTTATCTGTGTTTTATTTGCCTTTAAACCAAGTTTTGCAGCTGTAACAACAACTGGATTCCTTGATTCTTAACAATTGTCAATCTCTCAAATATTCAAAAAAAATTTTAAAAAATCAAAAAAATGATATGGAATGCCATTTAAAACTTTCATTTATGATGATAATAATCTTGTCTATTGTGCCTTTAATATTTATTTAAATTGAAATAATGTACCAAAGGATTGAATTTATCAGCTCTCTCTAGTATTATTTACTTTTATTTTCATTTACTTCCCAATTATAGCTAGGCTATGCCACAGTGTGGTGTGTTGGCTGACCCTTTGGTGCTGATCCTCGCCATATGGTGAAAACTCTATTCCTTGTTCTTGAAAACTCAGTTTTGATGCAGTCGAACTTACCTCACACAGTTATAAAGTCTGAAAATTGAAGTGCTAAGAAATATATAGTAGTCCTTATTTCTAAAGTTTTCACCTGGAATTTTTGGACATTTGTTTTTGTAAAGGAACAAATTTTTAATCACAGATGTGTTTTTTAAATGTATTTTTCAATTATTGTTTTTCTTTGCAAACCAAGAATGACATGTCTTGATGCAGACATTGAATTATGTAATTTAGAAGACATTGCTGTTTCTAAGGCTTAAGAAAACTCATTATTTGTCTAATTCAGTTTCAAACCCAGCTTTCCAAAAATGTCTTGCAAGCAGTATTTTCTTGCTTATTTTGGATTAGCTCTATCTGAGAGTCTATGAAGTGTTTAGGAAAATATTTTATGGGTCTATTCTCTGACACCTAACATCACCGATTATTAAATTTGGAACTCCATGTTTTGCTTGGCACAAAATGATAGCACAGTTCTTTAACACAACTTATATTTAATACGTCATTTGATTGTGGACAATTACATTGAATTTTATGGAAAATTAATTTGGTCCTTGACCCTCACTCATGTTTTCCATTGCAGAACATGCCTCTCTACATCATCTGCTAAGCAGTGCACAGTCAGCATATGGCTATTTGTTTCCTATTTAAGCTGTTTCCTCCTGAGGAAGAGAAATTCCCATCAGACCAGGCAGACATCTGCTGGCTATCTTAGCAGCAAAACCATAGAAGAACTATCTTGCTTGAAAAAAAAATCGTTTTGTTAATTAACCTAAGATTAATCTAGATTTTGTTAACTGGAGTACTTTATAATAGTCATTACTATGAGGGAAAATGTATTTTGAGGGAATATTTTTCTACTGCTTTCAATGCATTCTGATCTTTTGTTGTTATTTTTAAATCATGCTTATTAAAGTGACTTAGAATTTGATTTGTCCAATTTTCTTTATTTAGATAAAATGAGAAAGTGAACTGATCACGTATGCTAAGTAGCCATGGTTTAGCTATGTACAACAGAATATGTTTCCAAAATCTAGTCCACGGAAGATGGAAGGATTGATCTGGAGGATGAAATGGTTCAGATGAGATGAGGTGGAAATAGAATATGCCAAAAAGTCTATCAGGCAACAATGTGTGTGTGTGTGTGTGTGTGTGTGTATCATCAGGACAGAATTAGAGAAGGGAAGAGTTGTTCAGTATCACAGCAGATCAGTGATGGAATGAAGACTAGAACTCGAGTACTCCCCTTTTGGGCTTGAGATAAATGAGAATTCCTGAGTTCTGTGATGTCAGCTCCAAAGTCTAGAACCAATTCCTTGGTGAAACTAGATGGTCTTTGGTGTAGGCAGACAAGCCATATGTAAAAATGTGCACACACACGCACACGTCCGCGCACACACACATATATCGTTCCCTCATAGATTTTTTATCTTTGAAAGTGAACTAGCCTTATATTGTGTGTCTTAAAATATTCCTTGTTTCCTCTACTTCATTTGTGCTATTTTTAAGAAAACACTTGCCATTTCAAATAATTTAACCAGATTCTAAAACATTTTTATGTTACATCTTATTCTTCTTTTCAGTATTCAAAGGAAGAATGTTAAAGGATCATTTAGTTTAATGATTTTAAAATATCTTACAACTTTCTTGTACACTTAATTTTTAAATGCACTGGCCTTTTAAAAAATTGATTTGTGATTAAATGCCATAATGCATGTAAATTATGTACATGACCAGCACATAGTTATAATTCATAAGTCTAATTGTTATTGCTGTTGTTCTTATTACTTCTTTCTCTTTACCTCCATTATGGTCAGACACTAGAGAATCGAAGGATTATTTATATAAAATCTCTTATCTGAAGGGGATCTGGATGCTTCTGACCTCAAAAATGGGGTCAGCTCTGATTCCATTTTGAATTTGAAAATGTTTGCCAATATACTAAAATTTAAATAAAATGTTTCAGTGATTAAATTTTCTTGAATTAATTTCTGATTAAGTAAAGACTGTGTTGAATATACTAAATTCCATCTTGAATTGAAATTGATGGCATGGGAAATTCACCCTTACTGTTGGATCCTCATTGATGATGCAAGATGTGCAAATAGTATTGCCTCAAATCATATTTTGTTTCAGGGACAAATGAACAAATTCATTTGTAAAACTTTTATGGTCAGGATAACATTCGAATTTTCTTTTTAAATTTATATATTTGTTCACTTAAATGAAGAAGTAATATGGGTAAGTTCCAGGACATGATTATATCCATATTTGCTAAAGACTTGAGTTCTTACCATCAGTCAGAATACATTCTTTTGTTGCTGCCTTTTTGGATTTTTATTAGGTTTATGGTTATTTTATCATCTTAAATGACTGAGAAATAAAAATCAAAAAAGTGAGGAAAAATCATGAAATCTCAATAATGTAAGTTTGTAAGTATATAAGTAAGTGTACAAGTCCATCAGACTACTTGTCACATCTAGGTATCAAGTTTAAATAATTAAGTGTAGACATATTATCCCTTCAAGTAAATATTGTGTGATTTCTGTATTGGTTGGGAAAATTAAGAGTGGAGTTCTTTGGAAACCATGTTAAAGGAAAAGACAGCTGTGATTTTCTTTTGAAAACACATAAAAACTGTCTTTTACATTTTTGGGTTTTGCCTTCCAAAGAGTAGTTAATATAAAATATAAAAGCAGAAGCTCATATTTCATAATGTGTGTGAGAGATGACAGTGGCAATGAGCATAAAGAAAAGGTTTGAGTTGCAACAGGTATTTCAGCAGAAAAGGACAGAGTTTGCTGACATTTGAGTATGAGTATTAGAGGAGATGGCTGTGTCAGAGAATGTATTATTCATTCTGGTGATAAATAACCATCAGCTTATATTCAGTCTTGAAACTACTCTTAGTTAAACAATTAGATTATAGGCTCAAATATACATTCAGTTGACTTCTTGACTTAGGTAAACTTTTATTGTTTTTCTTCATCTCACATAATTGTATATTAATCTGTAACATGTTTCTAGAAAGATCCTAGAGTGAGAGCACATGATGTATTTTCTTTACTCCCAATCACAGGTTAAAGAAAATGATTATTAAGCTTAAAGAGATCATTCCTATAAATAACTTCCAAAAATGTATTTTATTTTCTGAATACAGACATTCTATATGTTTATTATGGAACACTTTTAAAACACATAAATGCTCTTATAATCCCACAACACAGAGGTAACTATATTGATGTTTTGGTGGTTATTCTTCTAATTTTTTTTTTTTTTTTTTGACCGGTAAGGGGATCACAACCCTCGGCATGGTGTGGTCAGCACCGCGCTCAGCCAGTGAGCGCACTGGCCATCCCTATATAGGTTCCGAACCCGTGGCCTCGGCTCTACCAGCACCGCACTCTCCCAAGTGCGCCGCAGGGCCGGCCCTCTAATATTATTTTCTTATATATTGGCACAGTATGATCCTATAAGCAGATATTCTCTGCGGAAAGCTATTTACTGTTCAATTAATATTCAATCTTTTCTTACATCGCCATAGGAGGCATTGCATATGTTGTAACACATAGTCAGCTATGTAAAAAAGGTGAAATGGAAAAGTTTAGTTCCCTAGATTGGATGCTACAAAACATCTGCCATTTCTTGAATATTGCTTGGTACTCTATCGTACAACAGGTTCAATGCAGTAATGTTGGGGTTAAAGGTAGCATATTCCATTACCAGTCTTGGGAGCCACGCCTTTTATTTTTCAAAAAGTAGATGATATTCATACATGCTGAAAAGTACTAAGATGATTATTTCAACACTAGTTGATACTTAGATATAAAGCCCCTTGAGACTTCCAGCAAATCAATTCAGCATTTGGTTATTTATGGGAAATTCTTGGCAGTGTCTCCTTATATCAACAGTACTGTCTTTTAAAACCAGTAAAATATAAAGGTAAATCTGGTTATCTCTCAAATCTTAAAATCAGATCACTCCTCCTTTTAAATCCTCCTAATTTACTTATGATTTAAATTCTAGAAGTCTTACATACATAGACTAACCTGAGAATTATTTGTATTTATTTGAAAACTTTTGTTTCAGTGACAAGTTTATTTAATATGAACATACTTAGACCTTCTTGGTATAATTTATTTTAATTAACGCAAAATAATTGAAATGAAGCAGTTATAACTTACCAATTTAAACTTTTTATATCCATACTTCTTTTACTATAGATTTGTCACGTTAGAATAAAGCACTATTGAATGTCTTTGGGAGATAAAAGTTCTTCTGTCTCTTTGTTATGCAATATGGGCATCAAAAATGCTGTATTTAAAATGTTGGAAATTAAATAAAAGTATGGAAAATACTAAAATATAGTTTATCCAAAAAAAAAAAAAATAGTGGTTTTCCCTAAATACTTTAACTCTTTCCAGGCATTCTGTTTAGCTCTAGCTATTCAGTGATGAACAACAACAACAAAAATTCCACCTTCCTGGGAACTACAGTATAATGGGGGAGGAGTTGGCAAGGACAGAAAATAAGCAACTAACAAAACAAATAACTTTATGCTTAATTGTGACAAGCACCAGGAAGAAGTGGGATTAGAGCTGAGAGCTGGATTACATGTGGATATTACCAAGACGAAGAGTAAAAGAAAAAGCATTTCAGGCTAAGAACAGTACATCTAAGAAGCCATCAGAAAATTATAGACTTGGGCATATTTGAAGAAATGAAAGATGGTCAGTATGGCATATGAGTAAGGGAGATGGCTAGAGATGTGAGCAGAACTAGATTGTGCAGGGTCCTATAACCATGTTAAGTACGTTGGATTGTATGTTCTTTGTAATGAGAATCACAGAAGGTTTTTAGGCAATGGTGGAGGTGACATGATCTGATTTACATTTTAAAACATCACCCATGTGGCACCTGAGTACCACATGTGTATAGAATGAGTTGCAGAATGGTTGGAGAACAATCAGAAGGCTACTGCAATATTCCAGGCAAGAAATGTTGATAGTTTGAAGCTGGTAGTAGAGGAGATGAAGAGAAAAAGGGATTAGATTTGGAGATTGAAGATTTGGCTTAATTTTGGAGGGTAGAAGTTGAGATTTTGCAAGAGATGCAATTATTGGTGACAAGGTCATGGTCAAGTCTATGACTGTGCAAGTGGAATTGGGAGTTTGGATTAGGATTTGTTAGCTTTGAATGGTTTACAGTGGTTCAATATACTCCATCCTATTATGGTCTCAAGAAATTACACTTTCGTCTGTTCCCTCACCTGGAATGTACTTCTCTTCCTATTCCACTGTTTACTCCCGTAAAGTTGGCTCAGGGGTCCCTTCCTCTGGAGGCATGCTGTGACCATGGTGTCTACATGCCTTATCCCTACTTGTCTTGCTGTGTTTAGCCCCTTGCTGCCTGTGCTCAGATGGTACCCAGTACACACCTTCACCATACTGCCTCAAAGTACATTTATCTTTGCATCCCAAGTGCCTAGCACCGTTCTGGCCACATTTTAAGTGATCTAACATGTAACGCAGAAATGTTTTATTTCATGTGTGATGAACATCATAAAACATCATAATGCCTCACTTCAAGGAACAGTCTAATCTGCTCTTCACTCATTTCACGACCAGCTTCATTGTAAAGTTAAGCAGTTCACATGATCTCAAACACTCTTCTGAAGCACAGTCCTTAGAATGTAGTTATCAGGTACTATTTTCCTGGGAGTTTTTCTTTCATTCAAGGTTCTGGAATATTTAAGTGTCTCCACTGGGGGTATATTGCTTAGAGAATTTACCTGACTTCCAGTAGTAAAAAAAACGCCAAGTGAGTTATTTTGGGGCTTTCTAAGAGAAGTGACCTCCTCTGGGCAACATCTATCTGTGTTTATGATTCTAATGATTGGTTAATAGAAAATGAAGAGGACTAAACTATTCCTGAGTGATAAGGAAACAATTTCCATGTTGACAGTGCCTGCAGGGTTTCCTGAGGTGGCTTGAGACACTTTACATATGCAAAATAGAAACCTTTACTTTTTCTTTCCCGATAGGGGATAGAATACACAAAGTGATTATTCTGTAGAGCAGTGTTATTTTCACTCTTGTGCTTTGCCAGTAATCTAAGAAAATATAGATATCATAGTTAGGTAGATTTGTATTTAATGAAGCAAATTTGACGAGAAATCAAAGGGAAATTCCAGTACAGTAATGCTTTAAATTTCTTATTGCAGCCTTAAGCTACAGTTTTGTGGTGGATGAAATGAAAACTAAAAAACAAACAAAAACTTATTTAAAACAAGATGTAGAAAGCCAGTGGAAATCTAGATGATGTAATGATAAGGCAAGATAAGGATAAGTAATAGAAGAAACCCATGTGGATGGTAATATTGTGTCGGGCAGTGCAAGGGAGGTCAACTCAAGTGTGGGAAGGATTGGGTCTACTACAGGCAAGTGGAACCTTGCTACTGAAAATATGGTCCATGAACCAGCAGCACTGGCATCACTGGGAAGCATGCTAGAAATGCAGAATGTGGAGATTCATTCTAGACCAACTGAACCCCATATTTTAACAATATTCCAAGACGAGTCACGTGCAAATTCAAGTTCGAGAAGCACTTATCAGCATTGTGGATCTTCATTGGTGGAGGCTTTAAGATGGCCTTGAGGAAATTTAAGCAGTTTTAGAAAAATCCATGTGGAATCTTAGACTGGAGTTCATAGAACCCTGATCTTCCCCTAAAGCCAAAACACCCTTTGGGAATGTGAGCACAATGTGGTTGATTTTTTAAAGAAAAGTAGATAAAACATGATTGTAATGATTGTAGGTGATTTATCCTGGATTTCTAAAGCAGTGAGGAGTTGGGGTAGTGTGAGGTGGGAAATGCAAGAGATTGTTAGAGACAGCAAATTGGGGCAGAAATGGAGAGAGAGAAACACACAGAAAGAAGAGCACAGGAGGGACAGACAAACAGGTAGATGTCCAGAGTAACAGAGAAAAACACAGGAAGAGAAAGACAGAACAAGCCAGAGGATAGAGAGCAAGACAGGAACACAGGGAAAGGAGGAGGGGACGGTGGGGGGGTTGGGGTGGGGGGACATATTGATGGGGTAGGAATTAAGCTTGGAAGAGTAGAATAGAGAAATACATTGGCCTAGATGGAGAAGGAATAAATAAATTATTTCCTGTGTACGAATACTTATAAATAAGGCTTGGATATTTACATCTCGTGGAATGTTAAGCTTAGAAAATGACATTCAAACCTTTATTAATATCCATACTGCTGTTTATCAAGGAAAGAAACACATGAACAGTATCTAAGGTGTTTTTGAGTAAATTCATGAAAGCTGGTATTTACTTAACATAATCCATAAATGAAATGGTAGATTCTTTTATTTACTTCACATTTTCTAGAATGAAAATGGTAGAAAAAGTAGGTTTTATTAATAAGCGTGAAACCATGCTGAAAGGGTCATTTGGAAGTCATTTAATCTACCCCTCTGACTTTTAAATTGTCTGAAGATAATTTGTAGTAGTAAAAGATGTTCAGAGCAAAAGACAATCCAGCTTCCATCATCAATATAATTTACATACATCAGCATATGTTAACACAAAATTATTACTTTAATTTACTTAAATCCTGTGCTATAGCCCAATTATTTCCTTCATTTTACATGCTAAGCAATAACAGAGAAAAAATTCTTTTTATATAGCAGCTCACATGTTTGAAGATCATCATTAGGCAGGGCCTAATTTTTGATAAAGTATATCTGATGTTTCATTTAGGTTTTGGGGAATAATAAAACAATCTCTAATCTCAGTCTCCTGGTCTGTAAAGTGAAAACGTAGCTTCAGTCACATTTTAAGTTGTATCGTATTTAACCAAAGGTTTAAATTGAAGTTTTAATAGTGCGTGTGACATTTTACACTTGTCAAGAGAAATAAAAGTTTATGATCAAGGTATTTAGTATGCCTGAATGAGGACATTTTAAATCTTATCCAGTAAATGATGAAACAAAATTTAGAATAACAGCTAGAAAGTTAAAAAGAAAATGAGAAAAGACAATCCCCCCCACAAAAGGATTTACGTTTTGTCTCAATCTCTTCCTCACCACTACCCTGTGTATCTTTGCCAGATAATACTGTACTTTACCTAGACTGGGACACATTGTTACCCTTCTATCAGATTCTTGTCTCAGTCAGACACCAAAAAAAAAAAAAGAAAAAATGGATTAGGAGTCTGCATTTGATGTAGAAGGACATTTAGAACGTTTTGATCATGTGCTTTTCAGACCTTACCAAAATTCTCAAATGAATGTGTAGTATGGTTCGCAATCTTATTGAATCTTGCTTAAGGAAATTCTTGAAAAATATGACTTAGCATATTTTTGCTGGTAGGAAGAAAGCAGTGATGGATGAGCCAAAATCTGATGGGAGAAGAGAAATATTTATATGGCTTGTGGATTGAAAGCCTGTAAATGGTTTCCTTTCTGTCTGTTCCTCTCCTCTTTGCCCTAAATCACCCAAAATAACCCTAAAACTTTGTGTTCAGACTCTGTAACATTGGTAGGCAATAAAATCAATTCCTTAACATGTTTTCTTTTTCTTTCCTTCTTTTCTTTTTTAAGAAATAATGACCACTTAGGTCTCTGTATAGTCTCCCATGAAATGGGTTCTTTTTGGACCATGTTGCTGATAATTCCTCAAGTCTCCCTCAGTGTTTTAATCATTAATCCTATGTGAATAACAATGCATTTCTTATTACCTATTCTAAGAGGAGTTTTGTTTTGTTTTAATATAAAAGGTACTGTTAACCCTATTCAATCAATGGCTTTTATCCATAGAAGACATTATGAAAAATCTTCATAGTTAGACATAATTAATTCTGTCATTAAGTTAAAACAAATTTTGTTTTCAACAAACCCAATATATATTTATTTAGAAAGCTCTATGACCTTGGTGAAGTTATTTAACTTGTCTGTGTCCTAGTTCTCTTACCTGTAAAATGGTATATAGAGGTTTAAAAAAGATTAAGTAAATTGATGCATTTAACGTGTTTGGAACTGTGCCTGGCTAACAACAAGCACTGTATATAAGTGGTAGCTGTTGTACCATCTGCGATTTACTGTGCTAGGCCCATTATTAGATTTATTCCTTCCCTTTCTATGGTCCCAAAGAATGTACCTCTTAATTTCAGGAAGACAAATGCTGAGAAACTAATCCCATATACAATTACTTTTAGAATTATCTTTCTGTCACCAGGGCCAGTCATCTTCTTATACACAAATAGATTTAAAATCCATATAAATATTTGTGAAAAGATATGTATTCTTCATATATCAGTACACAGTCTGTCTTTTATGACATATTTTTTTTTCCCTGAGGGTTTGTAAAGTTATTGTTACTGGCATGGTTACCGTTTAAATATTTCATGGCCTTTCTCAAAATATGTTCCAATGAATTATTGAACTGTTAAAAAAATAATTTGGAAAATACATCTTTAAACAAACTTTTAAGCATATCTCATTTCTGTAAGACTTCAGTCTTTAAAATGTTAACATTTGATATGAAATGAGTAAAGGATCTCACACCTATATGCACTGCAAAAAAATATTTTATATGAATAATTTGATTTGTTTTCTCAGAAAACATTGTTGATAAAAATCAATATTTCGTACTTTGTGGGAGAAAATGCAATTTCAAACGTGCTTGTGTATCTCAGGTTCAGGTATGTGGTAATCTTCATGATTACTTTGTTTCAGGAATATAAGAGTAGGAATAGAATACACTATCCTATTTCCATTTTGTCTTCCAGGGAAATTTTCTTCTCTTCCACCTGCTTACTGAAGGACATAACAGGGATCCATTTAAGACTCTAAACACAAGCACGTATTTGGTAATATGGTGCTTTACCAAAAAAACTTTGCAAAGAGATGCTTAATATTTTGTGTGGACTTACCCTTCTCTCTCACTAATATCCTGTTTCTCTTAATTGCCTGGACCTCAGCTTTCTAAACTTTGCCTTTTATAATGGATATAGTTTACTTCTTGTAAGCATTTGACATGGTTGACTTTCTTTGTAAAATATTCTCTTTCCTGGAATTTCATGGCACCCACCTCTATCAGGATTTCTTCCTACTGCTTGGAACCAAAGTCAGGCAATTAAACTGAATAGGCTTAATTTTGCTTTTGGAGATAGGTCATACAGCGAAAAAATACCGAGGTTCTATGTGATTTTCTTCTTATTTATCTGGCTGAGACTTTCTTTGCCTGTAGATGAAATGTTCAAGTTTTTTCAGGATGTGTTTTAGGCCTTCTTCTCGTTTTTGCTCTTTGACCTACCCTGGATGACCATATTGACCTCCTTGGATTCACCTACTGACTTTGTCCTGATATACTCCCTGTTCCCTTATCTCTTGCCTCGACCTCTAAACGCAGCTCCATGTGGAGGTCCTGGTGGCACCTTCAGTTCATATGTCCAAAATGAGACTTATCATCTTCCTTCTCACCCCTGCCTTTCCTCTGGTATTTCCTAATGATGAAAATGATACCTCCATCCATCCAGTCTACTGAACCAGCAGCCTGAGATTGACCGACCCCCTTCTTGCTTTCCATCTCTCATCAGTTGATTATCAGGTCTTGCTGATGTTTTTTCCTAAGTATCTTTAGAATCTTTCCGCTTATCTCCATCCCCTTTGCTGTGCTCCTGTATTAGTCTGTTTTATGTTGCTTAGAACAGAATACCTGAAATTGGGTGATTTATAAAGAAATGAAATTTATTTCTTACAGTTTTGGAAGCTGAGAAGTCCATAGTCCAGGGAATAAATCTGAGGGCCTTTGTCTGGATGGGAACTCTCTATAGAGTCCCTTGGCAAGGCAGGCAGTCCCATGGTGAGGGTGGGAAGAGCTCTTTAAATGCCCTCACTTGCTCTCCTTATAAAGCCAGGAGTGTCACTCCAGTGACAACCCACTAAACCATTAACCCCTTACTCCATGAATGAATTGATCCATTCATGAGGGGCATAGTCATCATGATCCAATCACCTCTTAAAGGTCCCACCTTTTACCACTGCCATAGTCTGATCTCCCACTCTTAATATTGTTACATTCCATCTTCAATGAGTTTGGGGGGAACATTCAAACCACAGCACCTCATAACTAAAATCACCACTGTTTCTCATCCACACACATATAATACTACTTTGTAAATAAAATTTGATCTGTCCCTTTAGGTTGATTACTCAGAGATTCTCAATTACTTCTAAAGTCTGAAGTTTTATAAATGACTCCAAGAATCTGTGTGATCTTGGCATCGTGGCCTCAAACTCATGCTCTCCTATCCCTGTCCCTTTGATCTGGAAAAAACTCTTTATTGCTTCGGGGCTTAGCAGAGCCATCACTTCCTCTAAGGCTTCTTTTCTTATATCCTCACTCCTCCTCCCCACAGGGAAAGGTTAACCTTGCAGGCACTACTCTCTATTCCTGTGTCACAGTGTCCAACTCCTGTATTGTTAATTACATCTTTACACTTCTGTATTTCCCTCTTAATTCTAACCGCTGTGTAGACCTTGAAGTGCCTAGCACAAGTCACAAAAGATGTATTATTACTCAGTCTTTGTCAGTAAAAGATTCTATATAATGATCCTTACCAACCAACAATGGAAAAAAAGTATTTTTCTTTATATTTGAAGGTGCTAATAGTGTAGTTTACATTTTGTTCCCCCAGTAGAAATGAGAAATTGCACACAAATTATCCATATTTTTGTATGTACTCTGACTTATGCCTCTTTTTTTTCCTATTTAGAAACAACTTTTTTTTTTTCTAGAATCAACTCTAATTAGAAGTCAAGTCTGTGATTGTACAACTCAGCTAAACTTTTCCAAAACAGCTTTAAGTACAACATTATTTTATTTAATAAATTTTTCTGATCTTTAGCTCAGATTATAAAATTTAATATGCCTTAAGTAGAATAAAATTGTTTTAGGATTTATACTGAATACCAGATACTATGTGTGGTATTTAAAAAGAAATGTGTACTGATGTATGTTAATAGAAATAAGCATCATTTTTCCCACTAGATTGTTAGATAATCTAAGTAGAAAAAACTATTAACATTTATAGTGAAATGTATAGTGTAAAAATTTGTCTCAATATTTGCTTTAATAATCTAACATGTACTCCTTGAACATCAATTAAAAGTCATAACTGTATAGTATCTTGAAAAAAATTGGAATTCAGATTTCTCTTACAATATTATATTTAAAACATTTGCTACTTTATTTTAAAATAATTT
The DNA here is from genome assembly GCF_027409185.1 of Cynocephalus volans. Lineage (NCBI taxonomy): Eukaryota > Metazoa > Chordata > Mammalia > Dermoptera > Cynocephalidae > Cynocephalus > Cynocephalus volans. Next base: position 159,097,673 of record NC_084460.1, read on the forward strand.
TTAAAATTAGTATAAATATTTAAAATATACTTTACATAAATATAGAATACTTTAATTATGTTAAAACTTTTAAATATTTAAAAGTTTTAGAACATTCTTTTTTTGCTTAAAGACAGACACAAAATCCAGGAACTAGAAGGTCAGTCCTTGGCATTGGTACCTACTTTTTTTGACTGACTCACTTGTGCTGATGATAACCATTTTCTAAGGTACAACAATTAGTGCTACTTAGGGAAGTTAGGGAAAAAAAAATTAATTTGACTGAAGTGATTCTAGTTTTAAAGGATTTTCATTGAATTCAGAAAGAAACACACAGAGGAAATACTTTTATATGCCTGTTACAGATTCAGTTACAGCTTCTTCTTGCTTTTCAGTGTTTTAAGAATGTCAGATTCAAATATTCTTTAGTGTTTTAAAAAATAGAGTTGAAGCATATGATTTATTGATGAAATTTTGGGTGGAGGAAATATGAACAAAGGAATCCCTCTCCCTCTAATCTGGCCCTGAAATGCTGTACTTAACTGTGGTAATTAGGCCAATGTTATTATAGATTATTTTATTTTATAAATAATTTATACTTTCTTCCTTTAAAAATGGCAGTGCATGAAATTGATTAGGTATAATTGTACCTTTGATTAATATTTAATATGAAATTATTTTACAGCTTCAGGTCTAGATGTAACTATGTCACATTTTAGGATACTAAATGTACGTTAGAAAATTTGATATGCGTGTCTTTATAATCATTGATTTTTTTATTATTTAAAAATATATTTCTCCAGAGCCATCCATATTATAATGTGTATATGTGTGTATATATTTATATATATATTTATGTATATGTACAATTTCTTTTCTTTTCTTTTTTTTTTTTTTGCTCACTAACAGAATTGACTAGATTTAGACATCACCTTTGTTTACCCCTAAAGAGCTCAGGTTATATCCCTACAATATAACACATAGAACATGTCACTGTTGCAAATGACAGTATTAACCAATTTGAAAGTATGGCTTATTAATTCCACATAAAACAGGTCAAGTGCCTACTCCTAGGGACTGTTTCCATCACTTTACTCACACGTCTCAGAGGAACTGGGGTAGTCAGTTCATGGTGAAAGTTGTTGTTCCACTGATGCTTATGGAGGTGTATAAGCCAAAGGACCTCCTACTGGGACAGACTCCATAGGTGGCTTGAGTTGATGAGCTAGAGAGTTTGCTTGAGAGAGGAATAACTTTCTCTGGAATAAGAGGTTCCATCTCTTTCTCTTCTTCCCAATCACACCATTCGCTTCCCCACCATCCCCCTTCCCAACACCCCGCAGACATTGTGATTTTATACAAAGTGGGTGGGGGTGGGGGGGCTACTTTAGCGATACAGACATCCCTCAAAGCTTGTTTCTGATTCAGCTTCAGTCTCTGGAATCTGTCCAGTGATAGTCTATCATGCTGTGTACATTCACTGTGGCCCTAGGGAAGGGGGGGGATATTAATCAATCTCTTCCCATTTTTAGTAGTAGTAAATGACTAGCAAAAATTAAACAAACGAAAACAAGCAAACCAGAAATGGGATCGTGCAAATAATATATATTTGCTTGCCATTGGTTTCCCTTCCTGGAATGTCAGTTCCATGAGGACAAGGACATTGTCACTTCTGATTATTGATGATCTACAACAGTGCCTGGAACAGAAAAAGTCTCAAAATTGTTTGGTGAATGAATGTTGTATGAGCTTAACTATTGCAATTAATTTTCTAGGGCTGAAAGGTAAAGACCTGATAATGTCTTTGAACCTCTGTTACTTCATTTTCTTATCTATAATTAGGCAATGCTATTTGTTATCTTACATAATACCTGTATAATTGGACAACTATTGGAAAATAATTTGGAATGGTCAAAGATAGGCTTATACAGATAAAAGACAGCTATCTTTATGAAATAATCAATGATGTCTTTAGAACTTCTGATATTTCTTACGCTTTTGCAAAATTGTACAATCCTAGTACCTGAAGAGGGGGGAGAAGAGAGAAGGGAAAGAGGAGAGAGCTGTAAGTTTAATGGACCCTGACTACCATGCCTATGCTCTTTTCTTTAAAGTTATGTTTTTTCATGAGAATTTGTGTACTTTTTATTGATGTTTTTCAGTCTTTTAGCCTGTTGATAAGGATTTGAGTGCCTGTCCACAATAAATTGGTTAGTGAGGGTATGCCATTTTTGGCAGGGATAAAGCCTGCTTTCAGAAGGTACATTCCTCTGTGATTTTCCCAGACATTTTTTGTTGATGATGTGGGGGTGGGGGAATCTATTCCTGTAAGAGATTAGTTTTTTGGTTTTTCTTTTTTGAAGAACAACTTTATCCTTAAATTTGAGTTATCTTCTCACAGCAATTATTCTGTTGACTGCCCTTTCATGCCTTTAATCCCATGTAAACCTAGTTTATCTTCTATATATTTGATTTCTTAGAAGCTAGAGCTCTTTTCTTCTCTTTTATATGTGTTGTGTTTTCCTTGTACATAATAGTTGTTTGACCAATTTAACTGTTCATGCCAGATTTTGTTCCCTGTTTAAAAGTGTTTCTGTGCCAGTGACCTGCTACAGATTTTTATGCAGACATACCCATTTGTATTCTGCTACTTAAAAACTTTTAAAAAATGATTGTTACTTTCCTAAAATTCTGAATTTTTAAAACGTAGGTTTATTTTGAGAACTCAATCATATTATTGCAGAACCATTCCATTTGGGATGTTTATTGTACTATAGGGAATCTCTCATTTCAAAATGACCTGTATTGTACTCAGTGTTTACAGAAACTGTTCATTTACCTGACATAAGGGGCTAATCAAACTGCTTAAGTACATTCCTGAATGTTTGGGAGCTTTTTAAGCACCATAGAGAGAGCACTTATGCTATGGAAATTGTACTTATACATGTGTAAAATCACCGCAGAAATTCTGAGCAGACCCAAAGGAAGAAGAGTATTGAGTTTTAAATATTCAGGCTAACATAATTAATTTATATCTATTTTATATTTGACTTAGTGGGATAAATTGGTCTAAGGACCAATTTACTAAGGTAAAGCCATATTATAGAATACAGTCTAAGTTTTTTAAAGTTGGAGAAGAATTTGAGGTGAAAGTTCGTGTTAATTGTAATAATAACCAGTATTTTCTAAGTGCTTACTTTGTGTCAGGCACTGGTTCACATTTATTAATTTGCTTAATCTTCACAACTAATAAAGTAGATATTACTAATATTTTCACTTCCAAATGATGAAATTGAGGCTCAAGTAGTTTAAATGAATTTGCCTATCCCCATAATCTCTATGTTATTTTGCCTCTCACTCTTAATATTTCCGTAACTATGAAGGATTCTTAACCATTAATGTGAAACGTAAGACAAATTTATTTTGTGCATGAGACAATTACCTTCTCACAAAATAATAGTAAGCCATGATATATATCATTTCCTTTGAAAAATAATTATTAATATGGCAGTCAATATGTTCTAAAATATGCAATTTTTAATTTAAATTTTTCCATTTGTTTTTCTAGGCCACATTTAATCATAAACAAGAGTCAGTAAAATGTTAATATTGTTTAACATCCAATTCCTTCTTATACATGAAACTCTTAAATCCTGCCACAGTTAATTGGTTCCAGAACTGTACCTTTTGCATTTAGGAGTAAGCTGTAGCTTTGATATCTATGTATTATTGACAAAACAACTTATCACAGGATTAGTATACTCAAAAGTAGACTCCCCCAGTAAAATTTGAGATGGGCTAAAAGGAGGAAGTAAACTGATATTTGGTATTATTCCTTTCTTTTGCCTTTATTGTCCTTTATTAAGGCCTATAATTTTAACTTATGTCAACTTGCCTTCCTCAACTTATTCTGTGATGTAAAGACAGAGTAGCTCTGGGTAAAGAGAACATTACCTGATATGGTGTATTTAGAAGAATAAGACCAGGGAGATCATGTCCAGAGGAGATCAATACTGAGATCTTCTGACATGGAATAGGTAATCTTTTAAAGCCTAGATATCAACAAGGCAATCCTCTAAGTAAATTGCTGGGAAACAGTAAAGCTTCAGTTGTCTTACATGTGAGCACATACTGTTTCCCTTCTCTTGCACTGACGAGGTTTTCTGTGTCACGTTCAACTTTCTGTTAGGTCCATCTACTTTGATTCTACTCAACTTACTCTCAACTTTGTTGTTTTATGTTGTAGTCAACACTTTATTCTTCAGCTTCGTGAACAAGAAGTTACTCATCTTTGGCCAGTAAGTTTCGGTGATGTGAAAGGGGCATTACTTCAGTCTGGCCTTGTGCTGTCTGACCTAGAAGATGTGCAAATTTCTCTTTTCAGAGAATCCACTGAGTCCATTTCTGAGGACTCACTTGGGGGCTGTTTGAATCTCAGGTGACCATGATTTCCTGATCATCTGATATAATCGCCACTGAGACAATCAAGCCCAAATTAATAGTATTAAAAGATATGTATGTCCAAGCACGGTAGTCATAATTCACTTTGATATGACAAGTTTAGAATTAACATGTTGTCAGTATATTGACCTTTTTTCCAAAATGGGTAAAGTATTTGTAAGCATATGTAATATCATGTCAATGTGGGCCTGTGCCTTTGCTCCAGAATGAACCACAAAAAAGGATCAATAAATTAGTTGCAGAAACATGCAGTGAAGAATCAGGATATCCAGATTAGGATAATTGCCAGATTGCTTTATTTTTTCATATCAGAGTGTTTTATGGTCATGGGCTATGAGTATCCATTAGTATTGTGTTGTACGTGAGTTTTCCTAAAAGTATGTAGGACATATGGGTATCTGTACTCCACTTCATGGGTATACCTTCTGGCACCTTAGAAAGCAGCTGAGAAGACTAAGGAAAAGTTCAAGCTGACAGTCCAGACTTGGAAAGTTCAAGAAAGAAAGCAAGGATCTAATTGAGCTGGTCTTTTATTTCTTTTGCCTACTCTATAACATACTATCTGGTGATTTTGTTTTTTATACCCGAAAGAGTATAAAACCCTGAGCAAACACTGAGTTAAGAAGATGGCTATAAACTAAAATGAAAAAAAAATCCAAAAATTGCCAAGTAAGGGATAATGATTCATCTTTAATTGTTAGAAGCATCAAATAGTTTCCTAAAACTTATAGCTAATTTTTGTTCTCTAAATTGAACAAATATTACCAGACTTTCCCTGGTAGAACCTTTCCTGGGTTAATGATTTTTCCAAGCTACTCTTCCATCATGGTCAGTTTTCACACATTTCTCTCATCATATTGAACACTCTGCCTCTTTTATGGGCCATAAGCATCCAAATATTTAGATATTTTTATCTTTGTACAAAGTGGAGTTTTCACTCTGATTTCTTCTACATTTATAGGTGTAAATGTCATCAACACAATTTAACCTTATGTCACAAGAGGAACGAATTAGAATTATTTTATAATTTTCCATAAATGGTTTACCATATATACATATTCTTTTAATAGTTAATTAAAATCTACCAGCAAACTTTGATGCTCACAATATCATGCATTAATATCTAACTTATCATCAAATATTATTCAACATCAACTCATGTGTGCTGAAAGCCTTTGGAGAACATAGAACTATACTATGTACTTAAAGAAATGTAACAATCACATAGCAGTCTAGATTCTGTCTTGTAGTAGCTTCTGTTCTTAAACGTTAGTAAGAACTCATATAGAAAGCATTAAAAAAAAGAAGATATTTTCTGAAAGGAAGTGGAGAGGTGAGGTTGAGGAAAAAGAACAGTTATTTTCTTCCTATTTGCTTTCTTGTTTGGATTCTTTGTATTAGAATTGTTAATAGGCCAGATGAATCTATCTACCATAAAGCCTTCAAAGCTGAGTGAATGATATGTCCCCAGAGAAATTATCTTACATGGCACATGATGTGAGTTTTTGCCATGATGTGAGTTTCTGCTTACAGTTTCAGGATGACTAGGAACTTCTTGACACTGCAGTTTTAGCTGTTTTCTTAAATATGCCTGTTTTTACTTTATTATAGCTTAGGAATAATGATGGAAATTTAGATTATACAAAATTAGCCATATTTCTATATGCAAAGCAAGTGAATTTACTAGCTTCAACAAATTACATTTATATTTAAGATGGCATCACAGGAAAAATAAGCAGTGTAAATTTGTATAATTTAGCTTAATCTTTTAAAATTAATTTAAAACACTTTGTTATTTTTCTAAGAGACATCTTGTTAATACAAAATACTTCAGATTTATTTTTAAAGTAAGCAAATAGCCATTTATAAAAAAATAAAATAAAATTCTGACTATACTGATGTTAGTCATTATTAAATGGGAGTAAGAATTTAATGATATATAGCCTGAGAACTCATGATGAAAATTTTCGATTGCAGACTTCTTATCTGATTTGTTAATGCTTAAGTCATTCCTTTACTCAAGGTCTGACTAGTCCAAAGAAGAAGGTTAGAAACTCTTATTTGTACTATATGGGCTTTCCCACTCCCCTCCCCCAGCAAAAGAATACCTGGACCCATCCAGTAATGTCTATCCAGCCTCTAAACCACCTGAAGTAAACTGGATAATAATTTCTGGGAACTACACTATTTAACTAGATTGGAAATTGTAAATCCAATTATTATAATATCATACCTAGAATAATAGTCATAACTGCTATGAGACAGGCCTCCAATTTTTGTTAAGTATTGTCATTATTACATAATACAAATAAGTTTATAAAAAGAGATAAGATAAGTAAAAGACAATATCACTTATTAGTTAATTCCAAAGTTTTACATTTATAAAAAATCACTTTAGAAAAAGAATGATCTGAATGTATTTCTATCTGATTGGCCCCCAAATTATGGTTTTCCAATAGGTGGAATTTTAATACTTAGCTTGAATAAATTTTACAAAATTTTACTTTAGTAATTAAACCTCATTTCTCAATAAACATTATAGGACATATTTTTTAAAATTATTGTATATAATGTACATAAAGTGGTGGGAGGAAGAAGTAATCAGTCCATATGTTGAAATATTGGAAATATGTTATACCAGATAAAAATCAGTGTTAATCTAATCTGTATTTTCATTGTGATTTCATTTGGAAATAAACATAGAGGATTATGAAGTTAATTTTAAATAGAAATTGGATATAAATATCTTTGAACCTTTGATAGGAGAAGTTTAAAATTAAATCAGAAACACCCGGTGCTAATTTTCTTTTTATCTTGCTAAATATATGAAATTCTTTATGAAATTCAGAATTATGAAAATCTTTTTGAAAATTCTAGGTGTTTCTTATAATTTGGTGTCTTTATAATCTTGAGAAAGTCAGAATTTAAGCCACTGTCAATTTTATGTTTCCAGGGGCCCAAAATACAAAGGCTAATTTTGACCTTGTCATAATAGATGATAGTCTTGTATTCTACGCTTGATGAAGGAATATAGGTGCCCTGGTAGGACCTGTATTTTCCATATCTCTTCTGTCCTCTCAGTTTGCCATTGTTTTTATTTGTTTGTATTTTTGTTTTAATGAAACACCCAATAATGAAAAAAGTGAACAAGCACATCTGCAAGTTTTCTGTGCTGATCCTTTAAGAGAAAGTACTTTCATGTAGAACAGATGATTAATATGGCATTTAGAATAAAAATCGTCGTATTTTTACTATGCATTTTATCTTAAAAATACATTTTCTCCACAAATGCATTTATTTTAATTTTTTTTCCTAAGGTTTTATTTAAGTTTAAATAGGTAAAATTACATGCAGTATTATAATATATTGCAATTATTTTCAAGGCTGGTGTTCAGAAACCAAGCAAGTTACATCTAATAAAGACATTGATTCATATTATTGATTCTTCTGGCCATTCACTGAGATTTGGAGTAATCTGAGGGAAATATTTAAAGCTGGGGCCATTGGAGCCCAAATAGGATGTCGACTGAATATCGAGTGTGTATATTAAATATACACAGCTTTTCCTTTCTGCCTCTTAAGGGCGTTCTAACATTAAACTTTTTCACCAGTGAACTAGTAATTAAGGGGAAAAAGTAACTGTTACCTTCAAATTTGCATAAGTTTTCTTTTGTTATGAGTTGTTGATATTAAATATTTGGTAAACTTCTACACTTTTTTTTCAATTTTTGATGCAATATAGTTTTGATGCAATCCTTTGTGATTATTGAAGAGATTTTTTAAAATATAGTATGAAATTTTTGTTGCAAATTGTCAAACATCAAATATGTTTCTGGCTTTTTATGTAGTCAATGATTTACATGAAATGAAATTTAAAAGTGAAGAGATAAGGGACTACACATTAAAAATTCTTAGCCATATAGGAGATTCCATTTTCTTACTGCCATTTGTCTCCTTTGAATTGGTACTTCCTTGTCCTCTGATGAGATGAAAATCGCACCCTTGTCCTCATACTTTGATTACTGAATTTCTGAATTTTAGTGCTCAATGAATGAATTGTTCTCACCACAAAACTGAAGGCCTAGGGCAGTTAAGTTTTCTTGGTCTTTAGCCTAAGGAAATATGACCCTCTCTAGAAGTACTTCCCATCTGCACACATAAAAGAACTCTGTCTTTAACCATTACAATAGCTTTCTGCTTTCCTTTAAGAAAAGTTTTGTAAATCAAGAAAGCTCTTGTAATGTGTTCCTTTAATCTCTACTTGCTTCTCCCTACTCTTTATCTTTCAAAGTTTAATCAGGAATTCTAACATTTCACAAGTTGGAAAGAAATAAGATGTTTGACTCATATAAATTGGAACTAAACAATGTAAGACAAAATACATCTGCAAATACCAGTCCATTATTTTTGTCCGAGAGGGTTAGAATTTATGAGTATTTACAATGGAGAGATTGTACTAGAAATTATTTTATCTTTCTAGTAAAACTAAGATGAAGCAATGGAATTTTAAATATACTTTTTACTCTGTTTTCACAAATTATTTCTTATTGCTTTAGGTTATTGATATTTTGGATTAATTCATATTGACAACATTTAAAAAATTGAAAACTAGGTAAATTGGTGCTAGTGAACCTAGTGTTTGGTCCATTGCTCAGTTGGCTACAGCACATAATATAAACATAATAGGCCCACAATTTTAAGATCCATTTTATATAGCTGGATTAGCCCTGCACTCGCCAAAATAGAATTCAATATCTAATCATCCATATTTCACAGACTATTGATTACCTATTAGGCTGGCCAAGTACATAAATGCATTTGATAATGAAACACATTATTCGTACTCCATTTATTCCATTATAGGAAAAGCACATTTAACCATCCCCATTTGTTGGTTAGAGACTTAGTAAAAGAACTGATATAATGGTAAATATGCATTTTATTTTTTAAATAAAAGTAACTTTTTTTCAGCTATCATATTTAAAAATCTGTGCTTCTTTTTATATACTATTTTCTGTTGAGTACATTCAGTAATGTAACTTTCTGAAAGTGATTAGAAGAGAAAATTGGATGTTCAATTAAGAGGGCTATAATAACCATCAAAAACCATTCCTGTGGCTCATAAACAATTCTAAATTTTTATTCTTCAAACTAAAGATGACATTCTTTGTGTCTAACACCTAACATTTCCCTTTTTGAAAAAGCAAATTATGCATGTGATCATTTAAAAAATTAATGCATTTTTTAATGGCAACTTAAGTTTTAACTTATTGTGACATGTAGCCTGAACTTACTATGCTTTAAAAAAACCTCACTGTTTTCTATTTATACTTGATGCTTCACTATCTAGCTAAAATTGATGGTATTATCACAAAGAGTGTAGCTTATGCAAGGTTTCAAGAATAAGGAAAAAGGTTTAATAAAACAGAGGCTTAGACTGCTTAAACACCCTGTCTTCCATACTAATCTCCTATTTACAATGATCCATTAGGGTATTTCAGTGGTAGGCAGCATGCAGACCAGAATTAAGGAACATATGGGTACAGTTATCCTGGCTGAAATGGCCAACGTGCCTTGTATTGTGTATGGAAGATAACAGGACAGGTGGTAATCCGTCTTCACAGAGTGGAGACAGCTGGTATTTTCTGTAAGCCGAAGCAGTCTTTTTCAATGTAGTCTCACCTCGCAGCTGATATGTTGCTTATTAGTATAATTTAAAACATACATTGATGTTAAAAAACCTTTCTGTTTTTCTGTCTAATATAAAAAGCACCTCGTGGCACAGACATAAACAGGAGGAACATATATATGTGTGTGTGTGTATATATATATATATATATATTTGGGTGTGTGTGTATATACTTTTTTTTTGTCTAGTTTTTGAAATAGGAAACATTCAGCTTCAATTTAATTGTTTTTAACCATAAAATAAAGATTATTTTTAGGCTCTTCTATAAAATATTCATCCTTTGAACTAAGAGAACTCTTCCTGTGTTCCAGATTCTCCAAAATTATGAAGTTATTAGGAAAAATTATGTTTACAACATCAAAACATATTTGTTAAATTTAGTTTTTAAAACCATTTATTTCTTGTCTAAACTGCTTTTTATTTCTTATGCTAAAGAAAGACTCATTGGACATATATTGAAATCAAAATAGTGAAATATTCTGCTTGGAAAACATTGCTTGATTTTTGTTTGCTTTATGATATAGAGTGTAAAGAAGAAGTAAAATGTGTTGGATTCTGGGTACATTGAAAACTGTAGTTCCATGTAGTTTACAGGCCGTTCCAGATTCCGATTACCCCTTTGAAAACTGCAAAAAATTTGACAGGCCCTTCAATTGTAGTGACCATATCAGTTGATTTAGTTCATCTCAAAATTCCCCAAAGGAAAGTTCAGGTTAAAGGTCAGGTTACTAATGCATGACACCCGTACTCATTTTTGGAAGATCACGATCAGCAGTTTCCAACAACTCACTGGACATCATTTCCATCTCCTTTCCAGGTATTGCACTGACAATATCATGAGTACAGTCCATTTGTGGAAAATAGGTAGAGATAGTCACAAAGTAACTGAAATAGGCTAGGGGTTTTGGCACATGCATTAAGTTCTTGTTTATCAAGAAGTAAATACTTTGTCTTTACTTAACCCCTCCATTTCATTTTAGTAAATGTTGTGGATTTGTAAAAACAGTTCCATAATTTTTTTTTTTTTTTTTTTTTTTTTTTTTGTAATTGTGCTCTACAAAAGTAGGTTTAACAACTATAGCTATGAATTCAGCAACTATTTGCCATAGATTGGATTTTGGAGCATCTCAAAGTATGGATCTAATTATCTATTACTTCTTAAAAGAAGTTCCTTCATGTCCCTGGTTCCATGTTTTCTAATTGTAAGCTTCTTTTACTTACACGTTATTGGAATAGTTGGCATTATTAGTGCAGTAACAAACTGAGTGATCTCTTTGACCTTTCTCCTGAGTGTAATTACTCCCAAACCCTGTTTTCTTAAAGTCTAGAGAAGCGCTTCTCAAATGTTAATGTGTTTTAAAATCATCTGGTTGGTTTGTTAAACCTGAATTGCTGGGCCCTATCCCCAGATCTTCTGATTCAGCAGGCCTGGGACGGGACCTGAGAATTTTCATTTTTTACCAAGTTCCCAGGTATCGCTGGATGCAGCTGGTTCAGAGACCACACTTTGAGAACTTCCACTCTAGAAAATATGCTTTAACATTGCTTTCAGCATATTTCAATTAGACAACACCTTTCAAAACTGTGATCTCTAATGTAATGGGGAAAATGTACCCAGAGAAAAATCTAGAATATTTGCCAGAGCATGTGAGCAAACCATTGCACAAACATTTGCTCATTTGATTTGAGAAGGGCATTTATGGAAACTACTGTCATTTCCTACCATATGCCATTTTGCTCTTCTTCCTATTTCTCTCTGTCCTAATCATTTTCATCCACACTGAAATTATCTCAAGATTTCCCTAATGTTTGATTCTAATCCACTCTCTTACAAACTACCTGGTGACATTGTATATTATCATTGATCCGTTTTAGGAGGTGAGTATGTTTTGGTATTAGTGGGATTGAAAGAGTAAAACATTCTCATGCTTCCTCAAATTTGCTAATCGTTAGTTGAGCCTAAGTATGATTTGAAATAATTTTTTACAGAGGAGTAAAAAGAAAGTTATAGTAAGTTTTTTAAAAAACCTGAACTCTCTTGATATTTGCATAAGTTATGTACATAAAAAATAAATATGTGGCACCTTTGAAATATGTAAAATGGCTTGAAAAAATTTTTTTTTTATTTTGGTGGCTGGCTGGTATTATGATTGAAACCTTTGACCTTGGTGTTATAACACGTTGCTTTAACCAACCTAGCTAACCAGCTAGCCCGAAATTTACATTTAACAAGTACATTGTTTTATAGGACCATGCAGGATCCTTAATAAACATACACACATGGTTGATTGTTTTATACAATGAAGATCATTCAATTTGAGCTGCAAATTTACTATCCTTTATTTGTTCTCTCATTCAAAATAAAGTCCTTTATTCTCAAGTAGTATAATGTTATGTTTCAAGAATATTTTGATACCCCTATTTTTTCCTTTAATGTCTTTATGTAACGGTAATATTGAAGTCTGGCTTTATATTAATCAACATTTGGAGAGTTTCAGGGTCAAATAATTATATCCTTTTATTGTGGGATGATTGGTGTTTTATAGTTGAAAGTATTAGGATCAATATAGGAGACCACATGATTAATCAGCAATAAATATTGATATTATTTTAATTGCATAATTCCTGACTATAAAATTAATTAACTATTTTACCAAAATATACTGGTCAGATATTAAAAGACTTTTTTCCCTCGGTTTCTGTCTTGGAATTGCTCTTTTATCCATGATGTATCATTCATATAAATATCAAACAAATACCTTTTTTCAAAAGAAAAAAGAAATGAGAATAGCAATTTATTAGTTTTCAGTTTGATGATTTATTTATCAGATCAGAATATTCACAACACTAAATAAATTCTTTTATTGCTAGGAAATCAAATTAATATCAGAAGATTTCTTGGTGAGCATGTAATTAGAAAAAAGGTGTTTATGATTCTTTAGACACTTCCCTGGGTTTATTATATCTCCCTTTACCCCCAGAGGAATAAGCTTTGTGTTTGCTGCTCTTGGACAAGACTCATCCTTTTAATAGTAGGGAACTCACATTGGCTACATTTTCCTTTTTGAACCAAGTAAATAGATACTTATCAACAACAAGAAAATTATAACTGAATACTTTCCGTGGACATGAAAATGATTTTATATATATGCCATTTTTGTTTTGATTTTGTAAACAATTCTAAACCTAATGTGAAAAGTTTTCTGTTTAAAGAAGAATGTATTTCTATATTTCTAATTCATATATGTGGGCCAACTGTAGTTTGACTCTCACAGGACACTAATGAACTCCGGATAAACAGAAACACTTATGCCAAACACCATTTTTCTGTCCTGAATTATGGAGCTCCATAAGTCAACATTATTAGGAGAAGCATGAATTGTAATTACATTTTATTTCTGACTTATCATCTGTATACCTGTACTTTAAATTGTTTTTGTAATTAAAAGAAATCTTTGATTTAGTTTAAGCTTAATATTCATCTTTTTGGCTTTTTCTATTTTTTTTTTTAATGCTCACTTTTAGTATGACTATAAAATAGACTTTTTAGACTGGAATACATTTTAAGTTTTCATTGTAACTATATTAAAAAGCTAACAAAAAGTCTAGTAAGAAGATTTTTAGCAAGCTCTAGAATGCAGTTCACTCTAATGGTCTGTTCATCCCAAGTATGCTTTTCTTCTGTGGAGTAAGAACTGTCTTTACCATTGCTATGATAAGTACTCTTCAATGCCTGTAGCAGCTTCGTATTGTGGAAAGCTGAGGTTAGCTAATGGTATGAGGGAATGCAACAGTGTCTGTCTCTCCAAAAGAAAGAGAGCCTCACAGCATGTGATTCTAATGAGCTTAAAAAGTGGTAAAAGAAAGAGAACCACAATTAGTGCCAAATACAGTAATTCTTCAACTCAGAACCAGCTATTAATATTTTCATTTTAAATGGCTACTTATACTTATTGGTAATCTCCTGTACATATGAGTCATCATTTATGAACCCTATGTTTTGCAAAATTGCATATTTGCTACATTGCACAAGTCTTTGAAAGACACTGATGTTTTGCAATAGCTTAGTTTTGGAATTGTGCCATCTGGTCACCAGATAGAGGAGGAAATAGCTAGTTTTCTTGTTGGTGGGTAAAAATCAGATTTATGTTACAATTCAATAGAAATTAATTGAATAAGAGAGCATTTTGAATCCAAGAATCATTGCGGCATGGTGTAATAATGAAAAGAGCAATGAGATAAAAACACATTTTTGCTGAATATCAATTCAGTTAGAAATATCTTTCTCCACTATTTTGCTCTTTTGTTGATGCAAGCCGTCTAAAATTAGTGACTACATCGAATTGTAAAGAAATACATAGCACTGTAAGTTTTTAACTATTTCAATCTTTATATAGTTTACTATTTAGCATTTCTTGTTTTATTGTTTTCATTAAATGACGCTTTCTTTGGGTGGCACGCAGCTTCTTTCCATTATGAAGTAAAGTAAAAGTGCTTAGAAATTTTATTGTTATTCCTTTTAACTAAAGGGAGTTTTTCACTTTAAAAAAAAAATCTTAATACTGACATTTAAAAATAGATTTTCTCCTTTAATGTTTTTCTTTGTACCTTCCTCTTTCCCTGATAATCCACATGTTATGAAATAAAAGCACTCTGCTGGACCTTGTTATTTTCTATTGACCATGAATTTTTAACTGTCAAACTTGTCATGAATATACTCCATAAGTGAAGAAATAAAAGTTGGAGAATAACATGAATTATAGAGGACTGTTATGGCTCACAAGTGTAGATTTTTTCTATTTTTTTCCTCCAATATGTGTGAATTGCCATTCCTCGTTTGTCAGTGTCACTAGGACTACCACGTACAGTTGTACAATTTGTTCACTGCAAAAGGGCACCTGGGCCAGGGAGCAAATGGAAGCTATAGTCCAGCTGACTCTGAGCCCCCTAAGCCAAGTTTGAGACTGAATCTTCAAGGACAGACCTCCTTTCTAATTTGCACAATGCTAGTATGACCTAGCTGAAATCTTATACACTTCTATAAGATTCTTTGCACAGTTCTTGTATTTTCCCTTGTTACTATGCTAGATTCATTTATTCATTCTCTTTTCAAAGTTATTTATTTATTTATTTTTTGCATGGGTGAATCTCAAAGTGTGGTCCAGAGATCTTTTCAGGAAGTCCACAAGGTCAAAATCATGCATGGGTAAAAGATCTATTCAAAGTTCAAGACAGAACAATGGATTTTAGTATAACAGATCACAAAAACTTCAGTGATGTGGTTTCAGATTCCACATTGCCACTAATCTTTAAGAAACTACCACATGGTGAGTGTCGGTGTAATATGAAAGGAGAAATATCTAAATTACATGAAAAAACTATTAAAATACTACTATCTTTTCCAACTAGATGCCTTCGTGGGATTGGATGCTCTTTATATATTTCAACGAAACAACATGTTGCAACAAACTGAATGTGGAAGTAGATAGAAGAATCCAATTGTCTACTCATTAAACCAGACTTTAAAAAAATATGCAAAAATGTAGAACAATGCTATTCTTTTCATTAAATTTATTTGTCTTGGAAAATATAGTAATTTTTCATGAAAATGTTATTTGTTTAACATGCAGTGGGGTGACTTTTATTTTAAAGTAAATTAATAAATATTTAAAATTTTCTGCATTATAATAGCTAACGTGCTATCAATAGGTATAATTACTGTAAATGAAAGCACCTTCGGGTTCTCATTATTTTTAAGAGTGTAGAAATCTCTTGACATCAAACCATTTTAGAATGTCTAATATTCCTCTGTTAGAATAGTTACGTTCTGAGTATTGGACTAGATTTACCCATATACATTTGGTCCAGGAGAGTTACTTATCTTAGAAAAAAGAGTCTAAACTTCTTGTTTTTCAAGGATCACTTCAGTTTTCACATTTGATTTATTATGAGCCAGCTTACAGGTGCAGATGTGTTGACTCAACTGGGCAAATAGGCAGAGAAGCTGCATCATAAAGGCCAAGTCAGTGGCTGTCAGGATGGTTTTAATTAACAGTAAGGCACTACTTGTCCCATTTTGTGTGCACTTCAAAATGTTAGTTGTCCATTGAGATGGCTCACAGATGAGGCACTACTTGAGCCTAGTTGAAATGCAGCTGTGACATATACTTTTTAAAGAAGACAGGAGAGAGGAGTTTGGGGCAAACGATTCCATGTGAAATAGGAAGTATTTTATGAGAAATTTTGGACAGCTGATCCGTTCATAGTGAATGTCAGAAAGAAACCTAATATGACAGGGAAGATCATAGGATTCTGAAATAAGAATGTTCTGAAATAAGAATATTCTTGTGTAAGAATAGCTATATATGTGTATATGTATTTGTGTGTGTGTGAAACAAAAACCAAAAAAAAAAAAAAGCTATCCACATATAAAATTCTTAGACTTTGATTAGAATTACGTTGAACCATATGATGAATAGTTCTATCATCATACATATATCCTTGACAGTCATGCTGTTAGCTGTAGAAGGCAATCTATCATGGTGGTAAAAACACTGGCTTTGAAGTCGGTCAGACATCCTTAGATCCAAATCCTGCCTCCACCACTTAGTCATTGTGTTAGTGTTGTTACTTTATCGCACTGAGTCTTGATTCCTTCATCAAAAAATAAGTAATACTACTTCTCTTAAAGATTTATTGTGAACATTAAAACACATTTTATGTATGGAGTATAGTACCTTGATCATAGTGAGTGCTTAATTATTACATTAATTATGATATGTGAATGTGTGTATGTATAAATATAAATTTGTTTATTTGCTTCCAGGTATAATCATCTATCAATTTGTTTACTGTTTGATATCAAGAGCAGAGTTTTAATGTTGGAGATCTCTCTCTCTCTCCATCTGGAGTTTAATTCTGGAGCCTTAGATTCCAGAGGTATGGTGTGAAGGTAGAAACCAAATGGTTCAGGCAATGTCTACCTAGTCATTTTCAGGTGAAATGATAATAATAGCCTCTTAGGGCTCCTTAGGAAGAAGTACTGAAGTCAGTTCAATTCATTATTAATTATAAAAGAAAGTGCAATCACACACACACACACACACAGACACACACACACAAAAACCGGGGGGGGGGGGGGGAAGAAGATATAACAACCACAATTATTTGAAGTTGATACGACAAGCAAACAGAAAGGACATTGTTTGGTGGGAGGGGGGGAGGGAGAAGGGAGGGAGGTTTTGGTGATGGGGAGCAATAATCAGCCACAATGTATATCGACAAAATAAAATTAAAAAAAAAATAATAATAATAATATTTTTAGTATAAACAGAAACTCTTGTTCTTCCTGCAGCAAACTTATGATCTAATTACTTTTAAATACAGTAAGAACAATTTACAGAATTATATAGAAACAAGACCCCAAGCAAATATGATTTTATTATTTATACCATAGTAAGGGATCCATCAATCAAAAAAATAGTATTGGGTTTATTTGCAAGCAAATTTGCAGTATAGATGCTGGTATAATAGGAGATTATTTTATTAGTTTAATGATTGAGAGAATTAATTGTTGAATAAATAAAGATAACCTCATTTACATAAAATAGAAATTTTTCTGTTAATTGCAGTGGTCCAAATTTTGCTGAATTCTAACATAAGGGAAGCAACAAGATGTGCGTGTGTATGCATGTGTGTACATCTGTGGGTCTGTGTACTTGTGTATATATGTTCTCTTGTATGATTGTTATCATTTTTCCATTTGCCCCAACATTTACTAACAGCATGGCATTGTGAGTGACTTTAGAAGCTTATGTATCCAGCCCCAATTCCTAATGGATATACTTGTAAATACAATTTGGGTAGAGAATGAGATACTGATGTTTGGGGACTTTTTTCCCCACCAGTTACAACTTTGCCAAGGATAGAGTCTTAAGAAGAAAGAATTGAAATATGGTTTTAGTGTAATAAGCTGTCTGACATCTGATGTGAATATTTACAATAGATTAGTGCCATAGTACATAAAAGTTTGTCAAATGGATTATATGTTCAGTTCAGTATTGCTATTTAATTAATAATATTAGCACTTAAAAATTCCTAGTAAGTGAACTTAAACCTACTAAACTGATTTACACACTTTGGGTATGATACACACATATATATGTGTGTGTGTGTATATATATATATATATATACACACACACACGCATACACACTAATAATAGCAGTCATTGTCATGTAACAAATATAATTATACTCACACCACGTACCATTTACTGAATACACTGTGTCAGGCACTGTTATAAATGCTTCATATAAATCACTCTGTTATTTCATACAACCATGTTCTGAGGTAAGAAAAATCCCCTTTCATAGATCAGGAAATTATCCTCAGGATGATTACTTAACTTACCCAGAATCACTTAATTAGTAAATCGTAAACCAAATTCAGGCTCTACCATTTGAGAGTATGGACTATTCTTTTCTACTCAATTTTTTTATGTGATTTCTCCAAGATAATTAAGCATTTAAAAATCTCCTTGCAAGACATATTTCTAAACTTCTTTAATTGCTTCTGTTCTTTTAAAGTAAATCTAAATTTGCTCACTTTATACTTTTTTTTAATGGAGGCTAAAATGAGTGTGGTGTCATTCTTCTCTCACAGGCTTTTATGTGAAATATCCCTTTGAAGTTAAGCTGGAAGGCAGGTGTTGGGTATGGATGCGTTGCAGGACAAAACTTCCAAAAGTAAAACAGACTAAATATGGAGAAAGTGTTTGTTTAGTAGCTAGCACTTTCTGTTGGCTAAATTGAAAAACTGTAATATTTATGGTAGTTGTTGCATGTGGCATTTGAAGTTGCAAAAGAGGATCCAAAGGAATGGACCACTTTGAGAATTATATTAATAAAAAGTAGCAAACATTAATTATATAATATTTATAATTTTTACTTATACATTTGTATATATTTGAAGAGTTTTGTTTTTGTTTGCCCCATTAAATTGTGGTTGCTTCTTCTTATGATAATAGTTTTTGAAACTCTGTATTTATAAAGAAGCAATTTTTCAAAATCTTTTTCTACTTGACCATAATGACATTTTTCTGTGACTTAGGAGTAAACGAAAATTAGCT
This sequence comes from Cynocephalus volans, assembly GCF_027409185.1. Lineage (NCBI taxonomy): Eukaryota > Metazoa > Chordata > Mammalia > Dermoptera > Cynocephalidae > Cynocephalus > Cynocephalus volans. The sequence continues at coordinate 159,116,932 of NC_084460.1, forward strand.
AAAGGAAAAATGAAATTCTATAGCTTAGAATTTTTGGAAAAAACTAGAAGATGTGTCAGTACCAATAACTATGTTTAATATTTTTCCATTCAGTATAAATTTTGTATTAATATGCTCCCTTAAGAAAACACAAAATGAAAATCTTATTGCACATTACAAATGTTTTACAAATATTCATTTTATTACAAATAAAAGTTTGCAGTTTAAAGCATACCTAAAGGTTTTCTTTGTGTATTGAAGCCAACAGAGGACAAAGTAAAAGAAAACAGTTTTGATTTTAATATCTTTTTATCCCCTAACCTTTGTGAGCCAAAAAGGAATTTAATCTCTATGGAAATAGTAATATGGATAAGAGAATCTTTTGACCCAAAATGGAACTTAAAATTATTCTTTGATTTCAAACATGATTTGCATATTAAAAGATCTTTCTGCTTCATCACATATTAAAAACGTATCTATAAACTTTATCGCACTTATTTATTTAGGGGTTTTTAATGAAATTCTAAATATTTTTTTTGTAGAGCCTAGAAAGTATTTTCCCCCTACAAAAGCTGTGAAAATTATCAAAGATGCTAAAATATTAAGTGATCATAGATTTGGTGCACTGTGTGATGGCCTGAGTTCCATTGCTTTATAGGCTGGTATTATCAAGGACTCTAGACTTTGAGATGGACCTGGAGTATAAGAAAATAAAATGTAATTTCCTGGAAAGAAAATAAAATTTTAAAATAATGTAATTTCCTGGAAAGAACTATAAAGAAACATATTTCACCAAACCATCTTTTCTCCCTTCTCCCAGTACTAAATGACAGAAAGAAAAGAATGGAAAAAGTGGCCACTCTAATGGAAAGATGGGCAATCAGAAAAGTTATTACTGTAGACATTTGATGGGGTCTAATCTACCTATGGAGTACTGTATTCTGTCAAGAAAAGAGAGTTAATGCATCTTCTAAATATCAAAAGACAGGAACCAATTTGTGCCTGTCAGACCTCACTTTTCACAGATTTAAATCACTCCTGTTAGGGAAAGACACATTACTCCCATTGCAGTCAAATTTCCCTCTTGATTTTAGTCAAAAATAATTTTAAAAGCTTTCTGACAATTGAAAGGAGCATTTTAAAAGAAAAGGCATTATTTAAAAAATCCCTACTGGATATCAGAAATTATCTATAATTAGTAGTGAGTTTTAATATTTTACATTGCTTCTCTTTTATATTTACTGTATCTTAAAGTAAAATTTCTTCGAGACATATTCCCATCCATTATTAAATCCTTTTTCTTTGTAAATGTTGAAGAGTTATATAAAACTTTTGCTGTTTCTAATCTTAGTGAACTTTACACTATTATTTTTGTTGGCTGAATGAAAATCCCTGATAATATTTCATTGGTTAATTAACTTTCTAATATTTGCAGGTGTGGCATCTGCTATATTCTTGATTGTCATGACGTAATGAAAATTGTGGGCTGGAAGACATGAATGTGATATTTCCCCTACCCATTATATTTCTTATGCAAGCAATAGATCCTAGTTACTTTAGGTCAGCATGACATTGTGTGCAAAATTGCATACTGCATTGGGCCAGATGAGACATTGCCATACTTTGCTCATGTGGATGCAAATTGCCACTTATCTGGGAAAAGAGTCACACAATCAATGAACAAGCAATTTCTCTCTCTATAGTGAGGCTGTTAACGTCTGGATGGATGAATAATGAGAGAGAGACAGATGAAATGAATAAAGGTGTTACATTTCTATTTTATCATTTTTTGTAACTTCTGTTAAACTAATACTATAAAATTATTTGTTTCCTATTTCTGTTCTTTCGGTTCTAAAACATCACATTTATTATGAAGAAAAAAATAGCATTTTATTTTATACTGGAAATTGATTAAAATATTCTGTAACTCAATTTTTTTTTCTTTTTAGTTTTAAAGACAATATTAAAGATCAATTTGGAAACATTTTAATTTTAACACAAAAATCATAGCTGAACATCTGCATACTTAAGCCCATATACACTAATCTTTTTAAGCAAGTATGTAGGAAATGATATAAGGAATGAAATGTTTGTCATCTTTGAAACTGCCGTTTTTGTGTAGCTAAATCTCAGATCAATTTAAACATGTTTAACAAGATTCAATTTTAATATAAATATTTTAGTTAATTTGGCAGCCAGCATTTTTTCATTAAGAACATCATATAAGTTCTTCCATCAGATGTACAGTTTAAGAATTCTAAAAGTTTATATTCTTAAGCCTACCAAATATTCTAAAATGTTCAATGTAGTATTTTTAAGACCCATGAATCTATACATATATTCTTTTGAGAATTAAATATTTAGCAATGATTTTCTATTTTCTATTCATGCATATATAGACATTGGGGAACACAGAAATTATAAAATAATCATAATTTTATTAAGAATTTCACTGGTAAACCAAATTAAATGTTAATTTAACAACTGTTTGTTAATATGTTGGTACTGATTCTATCTTAGAGAAGTGCAATTATGTGTAGCAGAACTTTCTGTTTTCTTGTGGTCCCGAACCTTGAATTACCATGTCTTATGGTTACAGTGTTTTTCCTGGGGCACGGATCATATTTCTTACTGCCCAAACCTGAAAATAAGACCTCACACATCCATAGTCCAAAAGGCTTTTCTGCCTGGTACCCAGAGAGCAAAACTGCAGTGCTTCAGACTGTTTGTAGACAGGAAGTCCTAAAGCATCAGCAATACTATTGAAAGCGATTTTATTTTATAATACAATTCATAATTATCCACATTTATTTTATAGTCTAAATTCCAGTTGCTAACCTATCATATTGACAAATCCTTAGAGGTTTCCTTTATTTTACAGGATGTGTGCTGTTTTAGACGACATTTTTAAGGAAACAATTACTGTTTTGTAATAAATAGGCAAAAAAAGGAGAGAAATGTGATGAAAAATGTGTAAATATATACTGTCACTTGGATTTCTTTTGCCATCTAAATGGAAGTACAATATTTAATATTAGCTTTTCAAAATAAGACAATTATTTTTGAAACATGTCTATTTTTATTGTTGCCTTATATCAATGCAATATTTACAGTTTAGAAATTTATGATCAAAGAGTAAACATCCACAGTTTTCCCAGTTCCTAGGTGAGGCCTCACACAGAAACAGGAGTATATAAACTAGAACCAAAGTGGTTAAACTATAGGTGGATACCTATAGTGACATAACCATGCATGAATATTGAATTGCACAGAAATAATTATTTACCATGATTTTAAAAGACATCACCATTTAATAACAATCACTTCTGTAATTTGCCCATCAGATCATTAAAGTTTGTTTCCTTTGCGATGAAAGGTACCCACAATTTTAATGGCTGCCAGGTACATGAAGTCATGTAGTATAACATTTTTTTAAAAGCTGGGGTTTCTGCCTTCAGAAATTGTACTCACCTATTTAAGTTGTTACTCAGCCTCTAACTGCTTTATCTCTCAAACAAGGAAAATGAATCCTGTGTTTATTCCATGATCACTATATATCAAAATGATTCTGACTGTTTTAACGTTGAGCCAGTTAATGACTCCAGAATTTGGTGAACACTGGGGAACTAGTCCTGGCACAGAACATTGGGAATAAATCCCGTCGTAACCAAGAGAGAAGAGATCAGATGCACTGGCTCACGGGTGATGCCTGGGTTTTTCTGGCATGCCACCCTGTTGGTGCCTCTGGGCTTCCCATTCTCTCCTTACCCATCTCCAGACCATTCTCACTTCAGCCTTGGTTTCTTCCTTCAATTTACAGAGTAACTGAAAACAGACACGATATATATAAAAAAAGTAGAAAGATCACTCTTTGTATATAATTAAATTTGGAAATGAAGTATAAAATAAACACTGTCCTTTTTTGCATTTTTGTTTACTAACTAAAATGTGTCACATACGAGTTCTGCCTTCGACGGTGCAAGTTGTACATTAACAAGCATTTGGTAAAATTCAAGTCTAAAATCTGAACATGTCTTTGTTATGCCATCTTTTCAGTTCCACTTAAGAACCTGGATCTATCATCAGTGATATACTACTTTTTAGATTTTAATTATGGACATATGTTTTCTTTCTGTTTAGTATGAGGAATTATGACTTAGCAGTTTTATTGAAAAGGAATGATATAAATGTTGATTTTTTTTTTTTACAATTTTATTTTTAAAATACGAGGGTACCTCAAAAAGTGTTTGAAAAAAATGAGATTAAAAGATAATACAAATCTTTCCATCAACTTTTTGTAGAACCTTTGTATATTAGCTTTAAATAAATATTATGGTCCATTCTAACAAATACAAAAAGAATACAATGACCGCCCTTTAGAAATGTGTTCTTGGCTGTCCAGGCTGCTTTCAAAATAACACAAGTGCAACACACAAGTTCTCTATCAAATGTATTACATTAGGATTTTAATTAAACATTTTTTTAAGTTCTATAAAGTCAACTGATACATAAACCAAATGACAAATATGCTTACTAGTTGGGCATATACAAAGAGATACATAAGGGCTATTCAAGTCCTGACTTCTAAATATGTTACCTTCCTAGAATTGCTCTTGATACATTGATGGTTTCCAGGCTTGTCTGCACACTGGAATCAGCTGGGGGGCTTCTAAAACTACCGATGCTTGTGTTCCTCCCCTCGGAGTCTGTCAATTAATTGGGGCTGGGTGTGGCCTGGACTTTGGAAGTTTTAAAAAGTTGCAGGTGATTCTATTGCTTAGCCAAGTTTTGGAATTACCAGTCTAGACCGAGTAGACCATCTAGGTACAGAATAAGAAAGGCGAAATACTGTTCACTTTCACAATGACACAAATTGTTTCCTTACAGAAACATAGCTGTAGATAGATGGCAGAACTAATTTGCAAGTGGGAGTATGTATGTATGCATGCACGTCCACACATAGCTGATAGGAGTAAATTATACTGCATTACTGCTTTTTCTCACCTTTGTTATTCTGGCTTCATCCAATTGTGAATGAGGATTTTTTTTTTTTTTTTTTTTTTGTGCAGGCAGATGAGTTCATTTTTGAAATAGTGGTGTACTAGTAGATACTTTAAAGCCCTAGAAGTTCCTCTCTCTTTTACCCCTCACCTTTTTTTCTATGTGAACACATGATGGATGGGTAAGAAATTGACTAGGAAAACATTTTTTAAAGCCCTGATGAAATTATTATATCTATCAATATTTTAAAATTTTTTAAAAATGGTAATATGTATTAGGCACTTATCAAAACAACTCTATTGTTCAGTGCTGTTATTATCTCCATTTTACAGCTGAGGAAAGTAAGGCAAAGAAAAGACAATATAATTTGGAGGGGGAGGGTGCATTCTCCTTTCATTTTATTTTATTTTTTGGTGGCTGGTTGGTAAGGGGATCTGAACCCTTGGCTTTGGTGTTATAACATTGCACTCTAACCAACTGAGCAAACCAGTCTTTATTTTAAATCAAGTCAAAATTTCTGGTACAATCAAGATACCTATTTGAATTATTTTCCCTGTTTTAATAGGGAGAAGGAATTGTTTGAGTATTATGAATCTTGACAGCCCAGAACATAATTGGCCAAAAGCAGCTGTTTCTTATAGTCTTAAGTCTCTGAAGGTTTTGATGTCTTGAATAGTTGAAGATATGTGAATGGTGATGAATAATTACTTTTATCTAACCAGATTTTGAGGATTACTGCTAAGAGTATGTCCAAAGTATGATCTTTATTTTCTAGGAGAGTCCCAGTTCAGTAAAATTCACTTCTATTGCCAAATAGGTCATCTGAAATGCATCAAATGTTGTATGCAGATTTTTGTTTTAAAATATGTGATCGTTATTTCTAAAAATGGCTTTTGGTTCGAAAGAAGTTATGTTGAGAATTAAAACAACCACCACAAGGCAACCACTGTTTCCTGTTCGAATGACGTTTACTTGATCAACTTTTGTGATGATAACGCCAAACTCTGCGAAAGCACAAATGATTTTTCTCCCAAGGAGAATGCCACTTTTTAACTGATATGTTCATGTTTCTGGTCATACAGTTAAACAAGACTATATTCAGTTAGTTCAAATGAATGATTTTTAGATTTATGCTTCATTTTACATTGGACTTTATAATTTGTGTCACCTAACAAGGCAGTGGATAGGTGTATTTTTCTTTCCAATGAAAGCATTTTAAAATGTATTCCATAAGCAAGGATTCAATTTAAAAGCTTAAGCCATTCTGAAAAATAATGAAGCCTTTTAAAATTAATGACAAACGCTTCTCCCTTGGATTTCATTTTTCTTCTCTTTCTTCCCCCCACCCCCTTTTTTTTTCTTTCAAGTTTGAAGTCTCAGCATTTCCCTAATTCTGCTGATCAAATTAATACATTTGGCCTTCAAGGAAAGCATGGATATTTGTAACCATAATTGTCAGCAACAGTATTTTTCTGACCGCTGAAGGAAGCGGATTTGTGTCTGCCTTAGCTCCCTTCATACACCAAACTGTACTTCCCCTTCCCCCTCCAGTAGCCTCTTCCAAACTACCAACTTGTTTCATGTCACATGCATGTTGGGCTCTGTAATAAATCACTGATGAACAGCCAACCCTCTATTTCGGAGTTGCGGCCTCTGAACATTGATTAATGTGACTCTTCAAGAATGGAACAATGGCCAGTGTGCATATGCACAAGAAAAGCTCATCCATGGCAATAGATAGCTTTGTTCCATGTGCTCCAGCCTCCTTCCTTATAGTGTTCTTTTTCTGGGCTTAGCAGGGACCTCAGCTAATTGATTAACAGAATCTTTAGGCTGCCTGAGGTGGGCCTAAAACAGGGATGTAATCAGAGGTTTAGAAAGACTCCATTCTTGTCTTTGGAGATTCCTGCAGGCACATATGGCAGCCACAATGGGGAGAACAGCAAGGATTCTTATTTGGGGAAGTTTTGGTAGATTTCAATGATAATTTGCTTCTCCTTTATTATTTCCTCTTTTTTCTTTAACCCAACTGGTTGTTGTTCTGTCGTTGACAGGTATTTTTAAGACAAAAAGTTCATGCTAGAGTCTTCCTTCCTCTTTATTCCCTCTGTGTTATCGATCTTCCTGTCATTCAATGTGGTAGAAAACCCATTTTGTATTTTAACAGTTGTTCATAAATACCAAATATCTACGGACAGTTAAAAGTATAAAGATGATAGCAAAATGCAGCTCAGTTTATCCTTTAATATCTGAATACATTTTCACAATTTTTCAGAAAAGTGAGCAAATATTAGGTAAACATTGAAGAGGGTTCATTACTTTTAAAATGTAAACCACATCTTTTTCATTTTTTTAACTCAAAAATAAGTAGAAGTATATGTATAATGATAAATGATATCAATTACTGTTTTTACTTATTTTTCATAGATGTGAATTTTTATGATTGTCAGTGGATCTTTGAAAGAGAAAAATATGTTGGCTGAGGGAAATATTAATGTAGATTTCTTTTTAGTCTTTTTCTCCCCTACAGTTAGAACAGTATATTCTTTTAATTTGACCTTTGGATTTTAAAAGTAAGATGAACTTTTCTCATTTACAGGCATAGAAATTGAGATTGAGCCAAATGTTAAAGATGAACTATTTCTGGAAAAACCTTCTCTCTTGGTGTTCCAGAAATGTTGCTAGAAGTTTTATGGATCTATTCTTCCCATTTTATGAATAGGAAAGCTAAGGAAAGCAAATATGCCAAAATTCAGAATTGGTGAGTAATAATGAAAGGAGCAGCAGTCTTTTGTAGTCTTTCATATAGTAATTCATGATCTCTAGGCTTCTCTCTTTACCGAAGAGAGAAGTTTCTAGTACCAGATCCTAGAGGAAAATTTGGCATAAAATAATGTCTTTAGAAAAGTCAATTTTGTACTGTAGCAGAGTCTGCTTCTGCAAAATAGGGGGAAAAAAAGCAATTCTTCATTTATAAAGGAGAGGTTTATTCCCAAAGTGTAACAGAAATATGTTGTTTTAACCTTTAAGTTATTTTCTCATTAAAACTTACGGCAGTTCACTCTTAAACCTGCTTAAGAAAATTATTTAACTAATATTTATACATGAGACATGGGATTAATATTAATATGTCTAAGTCCATTTGTGCTACTGCAACAAAATACTTTAGACTGGGTAATTTATAAAGAATTTACTTCTCACAGTTCTGGAGGCTGGGAAGTCTACGATCAAGGTGCTGACGGGTTTAGTTGTCTGATGAGAGCTGTTTTCTGCTTCCAAGATGGCACCTTGAATGCTGTATCCTCCCTAGGGGAGGAACACTGTGTCCTTATATAGTGGAAGCAGAAGGCTAGCCAGTTGAATGCTACATGAAGCCTCTTTTGTAAGGGCTGCAATCAATCTCATCCATTTGGGAGAAGCCCTCATGGCCTAATCACCTCTTAAAGGCTCTGCCTCTTAATATTATCCCACTGGCCATTAAAACACCTGAATTTTGCCTCTATTTTTTTTTTCTTTTGGCAGATGGCCAGTTACAGGGATTGAACCCTAGACCTTGGTGTTATCAGCACCGCACTCTAACCAACTGAGCTAATTGGCCAGCACTAAACACCTGAATTTTGTATGGGACCCATTCAAACCATTGCTTTGTACATGAGACCTGGTAGTTATTCTATGACAAATGCATTCAAAATTTTAACTTGAGATGTCAAGAATACATGTCCTAATGAGCAATGTTTACCACAATATGATGGCAGTGGACAAGAATGGGATGGAGGAAGGGAGAAGTCTTTGATTCTGTCAGAATGAGGTTTCCCTTTCATGAAATCTAGGCAACTATGATGAGGGAAGGAACAAAGAGCAATTGTGTTTACCTGACGGAGTGGAGGACTCTGGAGACAGGAATCTTAGGAGAGAGGATACTTCTCTCCTTAGAGTGGAATGGGAAAAGGGATTCCTATGACTAGATAACTGATTTCATATAAGTGACATAAGGAAAATCAAGGATGTTGCTGGAATTTGGATGTGTTGTCCCCTCCAAAACTCATGTGGAAATTTGATCTCCAATGCGGCAGTGTTGGAAACTGATTGAGTCATGGGGGCGGATCCCTCATGAATGGATTAATGCTATCCCTGGGGGAGGTGGGATTAATGAGTGAGATCTTGCTCTATTAGATCCCACGAGAGCTCGTTGCTTAAAAAGACCCTGGCACTTTCTCTCTCTCTCTCTTGCTTCCTCTCTCACCATGTGATCTGCTTGTACCTGCCAGCTGTCTGCCACTTTTCTGCCATGAGTAGAAGCAACCTGAGGCCCATGCCAGATGCAGCTGTCCCAGAATCATAAGCCAAATAAACCTCTTTCCTTTATAAATTATCCAGTCTCAGGGATTTCTGTTATAGCAGCACAAAACGGACTAATACACTGTGCTAACCACTTTATATATATTTGACAATTGCAACAGTCATTACATTACAGTATATATTATTATTCCCACTTTAGATGAAGCTTAGAGAGATTACATAACTTGTCTAAGTTGATTATCTGGCCAATGTCAGGGCCAGTCTTTCACACCAGATCTTTCTTCCAGAGTCCATGCTTTAACCATTACTCTATCTCAGTTGACTAACAATTACTCTATTTAGGTTGACACCTAAATAACTAAACTGACGTTTATTTTATCCAGGCATGCTTTGTATCATGTCTAGTTAGATATGTCAACCTCTGTAAGAATCAGTTTTGTTGAAATCAGTATGTAAGAGAGATATCTGCATGCCCATGTTCATTGCAGCATTATTCATAATAGCCAGATTATGGAATCATTCTGTGTCCATCAACAGATGAATGGATAAAGAAAATGTAGTATGTACAGGGGTACATCAAAAAGTTTGTAGAGAGGGCTGGCCCCGTGGCTCACTCGGGAGAGTGCTGCGCTGATGGCGCCGAGGCCGCAGGTTCAGATCCTATATAGGGATGGCTGGTGTGCTCACTGGCTGAGCGTGGTGCAGACAACACCAAGCCAGGGGTTAAAATCCCCTTACCGGTCAAAAAAAAAAAAAAAAAGTTTGTAGAGAAATGGGATTAAAAGGTAATACAAATCTTTTCTTGCACTTTTTGAAGATCCCTTGTATATACCGAAAGGAATACTATTCAGCCCTAAAAAAGAAAAAAATCTGTAATTTGTGACAACATGGATGGAACTGGAGAACATTATAGTAAGTGAAATAACCCAGGTACAGAGGGACAAATACCACATGTTCTTACCTACATATGGAATCTAACACATAGAAGCAGAGAGTAGAATCTTGCTCACCAGAGGGTGTGGGGTGAGGGGAATGGAGAGATGGTGGTCAAAGGGTACAAAAACTCAGACAGGAGGAATAAGTTTATTTATTTTTGAGATCTATTATACAACATGGTGAATATAGTTAATAATAGTGTATTGTACATTCCAAAATCTCTCAGACAGTAAATTTCAGATTATCACAAAAATAAGTATTTGAGGTGATAGGTATGTTAATTAGCTTGATTTCATTACTCTACATTGTGCCCATAAATTATAACATCACTTTGTACCCCATAAATAAAAAGCTGTAATTTGTAAATTTGCAACACACACAAAAGGAATCAGTTATGAACCAATTTTTTTTACCCTACCTCAAATGAAAAAATTTTTTTTAATTCCACTTTTTTTTTTTCATTTCTTCAACAATGTTTATTGAATTCCTCTATGTGCCAGGCATTCTGCTCTTGTCAAGTGGATAGTATGAGGAAAAGTTAACACTGTCTGCTGTTGTATTGTATTTATGTATTTTCAAGTTGTTAGAATGACTCAACTATACTGATTTTAAATGAGGGACTCTGACAATTTTTTCCCTATGAGAGATCTTATTCCCTAAGAATAGATCTTTATGTGATGACCAAATCTTTGAGTTTACTATCCACAAAGCATTTAATATCAGTGAAGCATCCCTACCCCTGTCTTTTATTTGAAAGTGGAGATTTGTCTGATATTCTGCTAGTTTACTTTCTTAAATTTCCATTTTCAAGTGCCTTAGTTATAGAGAGTGTACTCCATGCAATCAGAAAGCAAGAATAAACTTATTTCAAATGATAATGTGACTTTAATACCAAGTGCTATATATTTTCTTTTAGTTTGATCTTGTGTACTGTTACTGAGTTCATAATACTTTCCATAGTTCCAACAATCTGCTTTCTATTATTATCAGTTTTAGTATATTGTCTGATGTGTCAGTCTTTTTATTCTTATGCACTAAAGAGGTAGCCTTAATAGTATATTGCTGTGTCATATATTTTAAAGGAAAGTAAACCCTTCTTCTTCTGTCTTTGTTATCCTTGTGGCTTAGAAATATTATGAGCTTTACAGTAGTACATAGATCTCTTTTAATTCTTAATGGAATCTAACTTTACTTCCACAAAAAAATTTCAGCGTATAGGGTAAAAATCTTATGCTACCTCTGAACAGTTCAACATTACTAGTTTTTTAAATCTTGGAAAGAGTTAGAAATCTTGCTAATCATTTAGGCTTAGACTTAAGATTGTCATCATATCAAAACTAAGATTATAATTACTGATGATTTTCATTTTTGTAATTTTGGTTTTTACACCTAAATTTAAGTTTCATGCCACTCCTAATTACTTTTTAAAAGCTTATCATTAGGAATGGGTCTAGCAAGAATTATTAAAAAGTGCCTGATATCATGCTATACTGCAACCTCATATAAATATCATTTTAACAAGAATGAAGAAAGAACATTCCAATAGTTAAATAAAATTGTGCCAGTTTAAAGAGACATGATAGTAGCTTTTGTCATGAGACTATTTTCTCAATATGTCCTACAACTAATATTTTTGGTTAGAAAAAACAAAACATTTTCTACAATGTTGAAAAAGAATACTTTTAAATTACAGAAAACTGCTGAAGACATAAAAACCCTTTTCCTTTAGTTTAAGGAAAGGACCATTCTAGGGCCAGAAATGAACTCTTCGGAGTGGTTTGTTGCAAGCACAAAAGCTAAATAATATAGTAATACTTTAATTATTTTAGTGCTGATTGTATTGGCTGTTTGTTCTGGAATACCAGATCTCATATCATTTTTTGATATTTCAAATTAGTTGATGCCTCATATTAATTTTTGATAATTAGTGTTTATTAATTTGTTTTATTTTTAAAGTTAATTTTTAAATGAATATCAAACCATGAAATAGATACATATTTTTTATTAAGGTAAAACTTACATGCACTGAAATATATAAATCTAAGTGTCTAATCTGATGAGTATCGATGAAATATGTAACTATACACCAATCAAGATGTGGGACATGTTTATCATTCCAAAAATTTCCTCGTTCCCTTTTCCAGTCAATTCCTGTCACCAGAGGCCGCCACTGTTTGGATATCTAAGAGAGTAGAATAGTTTTGCCTGTTATTTAACTTCGTATAAATGGAATCGTTTAGTGTGTCACCTTTTGGTGTGGCTTCTTTCACTTAACGTGTTTGTGAAATTCATCCATGAGTTTACACGCATTAGTAGCTCGTTCATTTTTATTGCCGAGTGGAATTTTGTTGTACGAATACGTGACAATTTATTCATCTATTCATCTATTAATGGATGGACATTTAGGTTGTTTCCAGTTTGGGCTTTTACGAATATGCTGCTAAAAACATGACTGATTTTTATGGACATATGTTTCATTTCTTTTCGGTTAGTAGTTTGAAATGGAACTGCTGGGCTGCATTTTAAGTGTATGTTTAACTTTATAAAAGACAGTCAGTTTTCCAAAGTGGTTGTATCATTTTATACTCCCACCAGCAGTGGAAGAATGCTGCTCCATGTCCTCACCATCTGTAGTGTCATTAGTCTTTTTATTTTAGGCATTCTAATGGGTATGAGATCTCTCTCTTTGTGGGTTAATTTGTGTTTCCCTGATGCCTCATGATGTTGAACTTTTTTTTTTAAATGTGCTTATTGGCCATTCATATATCTTTTGTGAATTGCCAAAGTCATTTGCCAATTCAGGCAAATCAATAATATGAAGACTATCCTTTGTGCAATTTTGTTTTACATTTACACTGACATAAATTATAAACCCAACAATATAATGTTATACTTTTTGCTTTAAAAATCAGGTTTTTTTTAAAGAAATTAAGAGGGGAAAATTGCCTTTACCATTGCAAGTGCTTTTTACTCCTTTCTGTAGTTCTAAGTTTCTCCCCAGTGTTTTTTTCCTTCGGCCTAAAAAATTCATTTAGCATTTCTTGTGTTGCAATTCTCTTGGAAGTAAATTCTGTTTGTATTTACCTAAATATAGTCTTATTTAAATTCCATCTTTGAAGGATGTATTTACTGGATATAGAATTCTGTTGGAGTTTATTATGTGTTTGCTGGTTTTAATGTTATCTTTCAGCACTTTAACAATCTCATTATCCCCTGGACTTTGTTGATTCTGAAGAGAATTAGATATAATTTATGTCTCCCTTTTTGTCTGATTTCTTTCAAGGCTTTCTCTTTAATTTTAGTTTTCACCAGTCAGACTGTGATGTGTTTAAGTGTGGTTTTCTTTTTATTTATCATGCTGTATTTCATTAAGTTTCTTGGAGGTCTAAGTTTATATTTTTTCCTACTTTAGGAGAAGTTTGCCATTATTCAATGTTTGCCATTTTTTTTTCTTTTATTCAAAAGTTTGCCAATATTAAATTTTTTCTCCCTTTGGGATTCTTATTGCATGCATAATAGACCATTGAGTATTGTCTCACCTCTCCATGAGACTCTGCTCATTTTATTTCAGTCTTTTCTCTCTCTATTCTTCAGTTTGGATAATTTCTAGGGATCAGTGTTCAGGCTCATCAACTCTTCCTTTTGCTATCGCCAATTTGCTCTTAAACTCATGCAGTGAATTTCATTTCAAATTTTTGTTTCTTTTCAGTTCTAGAATTTTCTTCTCATTTACTTTTATAGTTACCATTTGTCTACTAAATATCCCCATCTGTTCAATTATTATGACTATCTTTTCCATTAACTCATTGCACTTATTTTCATGAACTGTTTTAAAGTCTTTGTCTCCTAATTCCAATATCAGGCATACATTGGGCTCTGTTTTATAAACTTATTTTTTCTTCATCAGGATATTCCTTAAGTTATTACATGTCTAGAAATTTTGGTAGTGTCATTTTTGGATTAGGCACTGGAGAGACTCTTTTTTCTGTTATCTTTCCCTGATGAGTGTTGAGTTTTCTTCCACAAGGCAATTAAATTACATTCTGATCACCTTAAACTTGTGGTGGCTTGGTATTATTTTTCACTAACATGGATCTCTTTTTGGTTTTGCATTTAGTTCAGAATGAATCCCTCATCCCTAGGTCATTGGTTTTCTTTATAAGATGTGGCCCTTTTAACTTGGCATGACTTCAACTCCATCTTCACCATGTTGGCCTTAGTTCTTTTGGCTTTCTAGCTGATGGTTCCCATTGGGATCTCTGGAGTCTGCACTGCACATGTGCAGTTCATGAATCATTCAAGAACTTGAAGGGAGATTATAGGCAGATTTGGAGGCTCTCTCATATGTGGTACTCTCATTTCTGGTTCTTTTTCTCCTTGAATTTCTAGCCACTATGGCAGTTCTGAGCTCTATTCTCTTATATCTCAGACAAATACAACAGTGGTTTCCTGCTTGAGTTCTGTAATCAAATTTTAACTCAGTTCCCTTCTCTCAGTGTTGCATCCTGTGCATTTTATGCCTGTTTTTAGTCACTCTTCAGTGCCTTCAAGAGGAATTTTTTCCTATATTTTGTCCAGAGTATATAATAGTTATCCGTGGGTGGGTTAGTCTGATTTAAGCTACTCAGCCATTACTTAAACTGGAACTGTATTCACATATCTTTGACTCGTTCTTCATAATTGTCTCAACCGGTCCCTACCTTGTTTCCTTCTATTATTCTGGTGTGATGAGATTTATTTCTCAGGGTGGAAACTATCATTCCAGATAAAAAGGAATGGCGAAAAAAATTAAGCTAAATCACTTATTTAGATTGAAAAAAACCCTGTATTTAATATAAATGTATTCATATGTGTAATGTTCTGATAATTAAAAATAAAACTAAAAATAATAAGCTCAGACTATTTCTTAAAGGACAACAAAATATCCTGCTGCTATTTCCCAGTTTACCTATTCCACCAGTGGGAATTTGTCTTCATCAGTTTGGGCTGTTATTATCATAGACTGGGTCGCTTGAACAACATTTTTATCTCATGATTCTGAAGCCTGGAAATCCAAGATCAGGGAACCAGAATGGTTGGGTTCTTGGTGTAGACCTTATTCCTGGTTACCCTCTTCCTGGTTATGTCCTCACATGACCTTTCCTTGGTACTGCATGCAGAGAAAGTGATCACCTCTCTTTCTCTTTTTTTGAGGGCATTAATCCCATCATACGGCCTCATGCTTCGGCCCCATGCTTATGACCTCACCTAAATTTAATTAACTTCTAAGGTCCTCACCTCCAAATACCATCACTGTTCAGTCCATAGCAGATGTCTTTGTTATTTACAATGGTTATTAAAGACCTAATCTGTCCAATAATTTTCTGGGTCCTGGGTATACAGCAGTGAACAAAACTGAAAACATTCCTGTTCTTACAGATCAGGGAAGAGAGGGATATTAAGAGCATAAGCAAAATATATGGCATGTTAGATGGTAATGAGTTCTATGGAGAAAAGTAAAGGAGTAAGGGATTCCAGGGAGTGCATTGGGGATACAGTGGGTTCAGTTCAATTGGGGGAGCCTTACAGGGAGAGTTACATATCTAACATTAGTGAAGGAGACAGAAGGAAGAGCAAGGACAAGTAAATAATGCCTATCATTAACTTGGAAAGTTGTATTTTTGTTAAAAATTTTATTCCCGCCAATCTATCTACTTTCTTTTAATCCTGTATTGTAATTGTTAATTTTTAAGCTTCATGCACTTTTAAACATATCCCTTTTTATTGACTGACTTTCTCCACTCATCTTTTTCTTTGGAGTTATTGTCTATGTTTCTTTAATCCAAACAAGGCTCGTTCCCAAGCAGGAATCAAAACTCCATATTGTCAAGCTGCCCTGCTGGCAATATACATGGTAGTGTCTGCTCCCGCCAAATTGCTGACTTCTAACATTTCTTCCTAACTAGGAAGCAACATTATGTGTGCATCAATCACTGTGTGTCTGTGTCTATCCTAATGAAAATCATGTTTCTATGCGTGTACCCTTATGCACATGTGTGCTCTTTTCCTAATCATGGCTCCGTAAAGAAGTCAAGTTGGTGGATTTAGTTTAATTTTAGGGTTCTGTATACAATAAACTTGGAAATGTAATTTAATTTGGAAAAAAGGAATGATTGTAGCCCCTAGCATTCCTCTAATATGCTGCTCTGGCATATGTGGAAAAATGTGCTGTCCTGGCTCATCCTTAATTCTCTTTTAAGTTTATGTAATATAAATAAACTGGCATATTTTGAAAAATGCTTAATGTAAATATAGAGCAAGGAAAGCAAAAACACTATTTTACCAAGTGCTAACATATTTTATTTTCATATTGAATTCATTTGTTTTCACTTCTAAAAAATCCCTAATAGTTTAAGTCTTGAAATCGCAGCATCTATCAAGATCAGATCATTTTCTTAGAATCCTGCTCTCTGTTATCTGTAGACATAGACTTCAATATTGCCTTTGTGAGAGTATATCTTTGTTTGTACAGAATGCATCATCTTGTCTAAAGGAGGACTAGAGTATTGTACTTTTTACAGGACCCATTGTTTACATTCTGGTTACGTCTAGTATGACACACAAAGAACATCAAACTAAGGAATGAGCAGTTATTTTTTCAAATGACTCACTGGTCTTAAATCAATCTTAATGTAATAGCTCGCTATTTTATGGCTACTAAAGGGAATTTTTATAAGGCTTGTACAGTTTTTAGTATTTTGGGAGGTTGGTTCACCATGACCTGAAACAGAGCCAGGGCTCATTTCTCATCATGCAGTATGCCACTGCAAAATTGATCTAAGCTTATATACCTCTTTGAAGTCAAGATGAGAAAGCAACCCAGAGGGCTTTATGAAATGTATAAAGAACTACTGTATGAAGGTGGGGAAAGGACCTCTATAATAATGTTTGTTTGCTGACAATGTTCATTTTAAGATTGAAATGGTTACTTAATTTTAACTAGACTGACATTCTAAAAATGGTGTGTGTGTATTGTGAGTCAGAAAGAAATATTTGAAGTCAGACTTGTTTTAAGAATATTATCATTAGGTATTTCACATCTGCTACCACAAAAGACTTAGCAGTTGTATCTTTGTTGTAGTAGCTAAGGCAGTTTAAATCCCCCCCACCCCACTATCAGACTAGATATTGGAAACCCTCACACCAATAAAAATTCCAATTTTGTAAGTCAATGGCCCATCAGTAATAAATTGATAGAATTAAAATTCCTTTCACTTTAATCCTGGGAATAGGACATTGTGATTAATTAAATATAAGGTTTTTTAGAGAAACACTTTTTTTGATGATTGAATTTGTTGAAAACTTTTCACTGGTCAAAACTCCATTCTCAAAAGGATGAACTGGTAACGGGAAAGAATTCCTCTGGCCCAAAATTCCCTTGGCTGTTATGCAATATTTTAAGAAATACAATGTCTAATGTTTAACTTGAAGGTGTATTTGCATTATGCAATCTCCTCATGATCTTCCCACTCTTTAGACAAGAGTCTTTCTCGAAAGGATTTTTTTTTTTTTATTTGAGAGGGTGGGTTCTTGTGAAAACCTGGGAAGAGGTTGAATTTCATATTTGGTGACACAATGTGAAACAGAGACCACAACTGCAGAAGCAGCATGCAGTGATTTGGCTTAAAACTTTAGACAGGATTTGAACCTTGCAAGGATTTGGAAGGGAGGTTTGAGCCTCTTTTATTCACACATCAAGCAACCAGGGAAACAAACTGACATCTACGTTCCACCACATATCTAGGGGATAGAAGTAAACCAAGCAAAACACTACTGAATTAGCATATGAGGCTCTTCACAGCCAGGTTTAAGCATAGCTGCCCAGCTTCCCTTTCTGCTACTCTCCTCTCTTCTACAGATACCCACAGAACTACTAAGTATTCCTGGATTTGAATAGCTCTGCATTTTTGTCTGTGTTCCTTTGTTTTTCTGAAATTTGTGCTGCCCCCCAAAAATCATCTTGGTGAAGTTCAGCTCATAATTCCAGTGCCAACTCAGTTGTCATTTCTGGGATGTTTTCTTAAATTTTGTAATTGTTCTTCATCTTTATAGCTTAAGTTAATCATTCTTTTATGTTTGCATGTAACTTTATAGAGCATTGTAGGGGCAAAAGAATTAATGTTGATTGAAGGCCAGTAAATGGATTTCATCTAAACTTCTCAACAGCCTATTTTAACATATGAGCCCCAAACTAAGAAGTCATAGAACAAATTTTTCAGCTCAGGCCCATTTGACTCCACAATTCACAGCATTCCTAAGCCAACCTATTGCCACCATGGCACACTGTATTTTTTTTATGTCTCTTTTTCTCTTCCTGATTTCAATTTTATTGCATCCACATTAATTTTTTTCTTCGATACTAAGAACAGTATTATTGACCTAATAAGGTGGTCAGATTACTTGCTAAATTGATTATTAATGGATGTTTTACAAAATACAAATTTAATTGAAATATGTATACAGAAAATTGCACAAATTAAATGTATACAGCTAAATAAATTATAACAAATTAAGCACTTTCACGTAACCACTATGCAAAACAGTAAATAATGCATTACCAGCAACCCAGAATCTCCTTGGAGCGCATCTTGTTCATTATTCTCTCCTTTCTCTCCCCAAAGTTCCACCATCTTGATTTCTTTTTTTTTTTTTTTCAAATGAGCCTCAGTGGCGACCCAAATCTATTTTATTTATTTATTTATTTATTTATTCTTAATGTTATTTTGTCGATATACAATGTGGTTGATTATTGTGGCCCATTACCGAAACCTCTCTCCCTCCTCCCTCCCTCCTCCCTCCCAACAATGTCCTTTCTGTTTGCTTGTCGTGTCAACTTCAAGGAATTGTAGTTGTTATGTCTTCTTCCCCCCCCACCCCCGGTTTTGTGTGTGTGTGTGTGTGTGTGTGTGTGTGTGTGTGTGTGTGTGTGTGTGTGTGTGTGTGTGTGTGTTAATTTGTTTATTTATTTTTAGCTACCACCAATAAGTGAGAACATGTGGTATTTCTCTTTCTGTGCCTGACTCGTTTCACTTAATATAATTCTCTCCAGGTCCATCCATGTTGTTGCAAATGGCAGTATTTCATTCGTTTTTATAGCTGAGTAGTATTCCATTGTGTAGATAGTCACCAGCCAGAGGAGCAGCCAGGCTACCGCCCGGTCAGCCACAGCCAGGGTAGCCAGGACACTGGAGGGCCGACGCCCGAGAGGGGCGCGCGGGGACGAAACGCGGACCGAGGAAGGAGCCTGCACACGCCTCAGGCTGCTCCTACTGGGCGCTGCCACGGCCTTACTGACCGCCACGGAGGGCTTCGGTCTGCGGTCCCGCGGCTCCCCTGCTGCCGGCAGCCCCGACCCTCAGAAGTTCGGCGCCGCGTGAGGCAGCTGTTCAGGCTTCTGGGTTAGCTCCCCTCCACCATCTTGATATCTAACACACATATTTCTTATGCTGGTTTCCATTTTTTTTAACTTTTGTATAAATAGAATCATATATTATGTATGATTTTGTATACAGCTTCCAATATTCCATATTATCTTTTTGAGAGTCACATGTATGTGTGTATGTAACAATAGTAATTTATTGAATGAATGCTTTTTGAAAAGCATCTTCTTTCTTTTCTCTGGTAACATAATTTGCAAGTGTCACAGTACAATTTTTTATGAATGAAACTGATTGAATATGTTGGTGATATATCAAATTGAGTTAAAGAGCCTTAAAGTATAGGTATTATCTTATAATCAACTTATTTTCTCATTTGTTTCTTTTCCCCCTAAAATATATATATGTTAAAGTTCTACAATTCTGATTAGTAAGGCTTAACTTCTCATTACGTAAAAAGCATAACTGATTAAATAGTCAACATAACTATTTGAAGTTTTTTTTTGAAGCAAAACTAAGAGGAAAAGTTTTGCATATCAAATATTGAAAGACATTTCATAAACATATAAACTTGCTTATAACCAGGTAATATTATTTTTCAAATGAATATTGGATTACTATAAATATATACACATGAGGATACTTCAAAGTTCTGGGAAAATGGGATTAAAAGATAACATGAATCTTTCCATGAACATTTTGAAGACCCCTTGTATAGTAGTATTTTGCTGTAAATAGTACGGACTTGAGCATGTCATTTTAGTTCATTTTATTAATCTGTAAAATGGGCAATGTTGTATAATCATTTTCTAAAAAGAATGAGTCAGTGTAGGATCTATAGCCAGACTAACAAAGTTCAAATCCAGTCTTCACCTTCTTTGTAGATGTCTGATATTGGACATGTGAGCTAACCTCTCTATCTCTCATTTTACTAACCTATTAAATGGAGTAGTAATAGTATCAACCTCACAAAGTTTCTCTGAGTATTAAATGAGTTAATACATGTAAAGGATTTAGAATATTGCCTGGCATATATACAAGTATGAGTATATTCGTGTGTCAAATGTTTTTATTATTATTACCTTATCAATATAACTATTTCATTACTTTGGCTTGCATAGATGGAAAACCCTCACCTTGGCAAATGGAATTTGGAGAACATTTATTTTAAAATAAATATTTTTGAGAATGCTTAGAATTTTTCATGACATTATTTGATCTTTATGAGGATTCTCTCACAGGACATATAGATTAGATCAGGTTAGATGCAAGTGGGGGCCCAAAGATGCAGCCTTCATACAAATAAAGGCACTTGAGTTCCAAGATGGGAACCTTTAGAAGAAAATTACACACACACGCACATGTGTGCATGCACACACACAGAAAGTCTATTCCTTCTTTTTCCTTCTGTCATTACCTCAATCTAGGACCTTATCATCCCTTATCTGGACTTTTGCGTTTTCTTAACTGGCTGGCTTTCTTGCTTTTAGTCACATCTTGCAGATATTTATCTTCCACTGCATTGCTCGTATGACTAATTTCTAAGATTCAGATCTGTTGCTGCCATTCCCCTTATTATACTTATACGGTGACTGTCCATCAGCCATGTAAAATTCATGTGCCTTTGCTTAGCATCAAACTGTTCATGAAAAAAATATGTATTGAGTGGCTACCATGTGCCAACCATTTAGAGTAATGTCCTTCATGAGTTAAGCCCTGCTTTCCTTTTTATCCTCAACCTTCTCCCTCTCTATAACTGGAATCCTAAACTACCCAGCATATTCTGGCCGTAGACCAGGGCTGCATTGTAATCTCCCTGTCCTAGCTTTGCTGAGAAACATTGGGCCAACCATTTTACATTTTATTTGCTGGGTTTCACTCCCCTCATTCACAAAATAAAAGGGTTGTACTCTAAAGTCTTTTCCAGGTCTAAACTCTAGGAATCTAAAAACTTCTGATATTAGATGGGAGAGAAAGAAAGTTTTAAATGGTGGTTGGACTCTTGAGAAAGTCCACAAAAACCTATAATATAGTTTAAATCCATGGTATAATAAATCATTAACAATATAATAAAATAGGACAGAATAATAATAATTTAACATCTTATGCTTAAAGACAAACAGGTGTAATCAGAGAAGTGATTGTTGCTATAAGGGGACATGTGGAAGTCATGGAAAAATATCAGTACATTTTATGGATTTACTAAATTCCATCATGCCACCTATGCACTTTTTTACTAACAGTAAGTAGAAAATTAAAAGCTTGAACACTTAGTTCCAATCTTTTGGTACTAAACAATGGCTTGTTTCAATGCTTCTACCATACAGAAGTAGAACAAGAGAGAGAAAAGGCTGGGAAGAGCAGAGGTGTTACCTCATAGGGTCAAGAGAATGCAAAATATTTTCCCCAAGTCTTTGGCATGAATAGAGTGAATGAATTAAATATATAAATGGTAGGAATAGATCAAAGGATACTTGGAGGAGGATGGGGGGGGGATAGAAGGAGATTGAATGGTAGACCCTGGGAAACATGGAAAGGGGATAGTGCACACATTCCCTGAGGTGACAGAAAGATGCAGTGAAGGCAGATTGCAGCATGATGGCATTATGCTCGAAATGTCAGCTCAAAACAGCTTGTTGTATTTTGAAGTCAGAAAGTATGATCTTGAAGATGAGAAGAGACACATAAGGGAAGACAGCTCTCAGTGGGGTTTTGAATGTGCAGGATGTTCATGTGGTCTTTGTAAAGCAGATGAATATGTGATCCAACTTCTATTGTTTTAGTCAAAAAGTATTCACTACTTAATTTTGCACTGACCTTTTTTTCACATGTCAATTTCTTCACCCGTTTTACCTTTATAATTCAGGAAATGGAGCATAAAATTTATCACTCATACTATATTCAATTGGTCACTCTTATTGCGTATACTTCTCCAAATGTAATCCTGTCTTTATAATACTTTTAAATATTAAAAAAATTACAGTAAATATATAATATTTAGAATTTGGGAACTCTAAAGGATAAGAAAAGATGTCTGAAATCTACTTTTTCACATGCTATTATTTTTTAAAGAGATGGAAATACAAGGCTCAAATGCACATAAACATCAGATCTAATGACATAAAACTTACCCCCAAATCCATGTGTTACTTATTACTATTCATCCAATAGTAATTGAAGAGTTAAAACTCATAACCTCTGTTTGTGTGTTTATTTTATTTCCATTTGATCTATTAAAACCAAGCCCATTAAAAATATAATATTAAATTGGTAACTTTTATTAAAAAATTGAATAACTGTACTCTTATTGGATGCCCATAAGCTAATTTAAAAGGAATTTCTAGTTAAACGACTGGAAAGTATTCCTCTTTCCATTCTTGCTTCTCTCTTTACTGCATGTGTTGTACCAGGCTATTCCCCTGATGCAGTCTTTAATAAAATCTGCCGGTTTTTATTCCTGGGGAGGAAGGATTCTCAATAGGAAGTAAGGGAAAAATATAGAAAAGAATGGCTCCAGTTGGAAAATTAGCTCCTCATGGTTAAATTCAGGGAAACAAAATACTTATATAAGATGCTCAATATCTAAAAATAATCATACTTTTCAAAATTAGAAAGTGAAAGAAAAATGCTTTTAGTTGTTTCTGTCTTCAATTTTTAGGGGCATTATTATTATTTTCTTCAAATCTTTTAGTGCCAGATATAAAAACCTCCATACATTAGACCAGCCCTTTCCACTGTAAATACAGGGAGGACAAAGAGCTGTATGTTTATTATAAAAAGAGGAGTCTATGAGGTGAATGCCCTAAGGGGAATTCAGACTAAGAGAGGCTCCCTCACATACATTCCCACCAACTCGGAGATGCTAAAATGAGTTGGTGAGCTCTCCAGCAGTCTCTTGTTCTTTGTACAGCTCAGAATCCTCTCATCAATATTTCTTCCCACTATTAGAGAAACAAATAAAACTCATCTCTGCTGGGATTAATTTGCTGCAGCCTGAAGCAATGCGCCTCCACTGGCAACCACTCCTGAGCTGAATAAGCAGCATCCCAGCATCTGTTGACAATATGAAATTGTTGCAGCAGCCAATATTCATAAGAAATGGCCTCCAGAATCCAATGAGAATGCATTGGTCAATAACTTGCAGAGTCTGACCACTGAAAGAATAGCATATAATTCTGGATTTTATAAGCTATATTTACATGAGAGCTTTTTTCTCTTTGGATCAGAATGTGGAGAATCTGTGTAGGCCTAATTTTACTTGAAAAGACCTAGTTATATAGCTGGTTTGGGCTGAAAATGCCTGAAATTATTTTCAGCTGGACATGGATTATGAAACCATGATTTAAGTAGCTACTCTTTAGCAGACTGGTCACTTCTATTATGGAACACTATGATTGGAATAGAAATAGAAAAATGGATAAAGATTTGGGTCTCAAGGTGCCATGATGGTTGAAAGAGCAGTGGCCTCATAGTGATGCCATTTAATTTTCATTTTTTCTTGATATTACACTTTTTTAGTGTAAAACAATTTTTTCTTTATGTTTATAATGTTTAAGATGGCTTAACTGATTTATTCCTTTCATTCAGTTAGTGAGTCTGTGATTATGATTATAATGACGATGATGATTTTTGCAATGTTTTAAGTTTTTTTTTACCTTGTGCTATGTAGAGAGGACAAAAAATACCTTTTTCAATAAGAAATGATGGCTTTATGCTTATCCATTACCATCATTTTAAATCTACAAAGTATACATTTCTTTCTGGTTATGAAATACAACAAAATTTCTCTGCTCTTGTAGACATATTTAGTTGTTGATTTTCAATAGCCTTGTAGGATTCTATCTTCTGATCCTAGTTGGTAGTACTGGTACAATTTACATCATACTAGATGTGTGACCTTAATACTTTAAAATAATTTTTGTGTTATGCTTTTACTAGAACTTAGGATAAAAGCAGTTAAATAGTAATTGTGAAATGTCTTAACTTTTCTGTATAAACTGAGTTTTACCAATTGAGCTTCTATAGTTACTAGGCCTAAAATTAACATGAAACTTTGATAGGTATTGCAGATTCTATTTTACATATTATATAGGGTCATACATTATATATCACTCTTAAGTAATGATTATAATATTATAACTCATTTATTTTCTTTCAGAACAATTTAGTATTATCATTTAATTTTTCTATTTTGGGTGGTTACCAAATCCAGAAAGATTTGTCCCTACAGTATGTTGCAGAGTGTAAATATGAGTCTTCTGTAAAATGTTGTTTAACTTATTAAAGGCTGATTCATGTGATGCCAAGTTTATCCTAAGGCTTGTGCTGGGACAGACATGAACATCAAGGAAAAAGAAGAGCCAATTCCCAAAGGAAGTGCAGACAGCTAAATTCCATGGGGAATTTAGTTAGCTCTAGTAGTCAATGCTGAATCCAAAGGGATGCTTCTGACTATTTTTTTATTGTTCTTTTTTTTTTTTTTTCTGAAGTGGTCAAGGGGGCATGTATGTGGACATGTGAGCCAGCAAAGCATGTGGTTCTAATCCGCTAATTAGACTATCCTGCGCAGATGGTATTTAGTTCTTTTTTTTTTTTTAATGAATGAAGGCATGTGGTGATGATGTTCATGAATTTTTATAAGAAAAAAATTGCTACTTGAGTTTTGCTTCTATTTGCCTAACCTCCTGTATAGGTCAAATCGTGAGTGGAAATACATGTGAAATTTAATATAAATAGATGATGCCATTTTACCCAGCCAGCTGGTAGGCGTGATATATGTGTAGATACATAATACTCCCAGCCATACATGTGCCAATACAGATTAACTACATGCCATTTAAAAATTTGGGATATTTTGATGAGGAAATGAGAATTTTTCTAAGTCTTCTATCCTGCTTATAATATCATAAGCTGTTATAAATATTTGCATCAAATTATTTAGTTATATTCTTTACTAATTTTTATTAAGTCCAACTTAACATAGAGGAAATTTGTCACATGTGTTATTTAGCTTAGTTTAAAATGTTTTAGGCAGAACTATATAGTAGAACACAGTGAGTTGAGGGAAAAGTAACTAGCTTATGGGGCAAAAACTTCAAGCAGAAGTTAACACTCTGCTGATACAAATATGAGGCTACTTCAAAAAGCTCATGGAAAGATTCATATTGTCTTCAATTTTTCCACAAACTTTGAAGTACCCTTGTATAGTGACCCACTTCTCTTCACGTTTAAAGGATAGAGTGTACACCACAAAATATTCAACTTCCAGCTTTAAACTTTTTTGGTTTTGTAATTACAGTATTTTTTAAAAAATCATTCTTTGGCATCTGCTAGCTATGTAGGAAAGCAGGTAATTTTACCTGGCTTGTAAAAGATAATATTTAACATTTGGTCTACAGAACACCATATTTTTTTTAAGTCAAAATATATTCTATTGCATTATTTATGGTTTTTGAAAAGAAATATGTGAGTTAGTAGATAGATACAATTTGTCTCCACATATACTATTTAGCTTAAATGTGATGCTTTTACTTTTTTATCACTGAGGGAGTAATTTGTCCATTTTGTTTTGGCTGGTTATTTTCAAAGTAGTTAAAAATACAGGTGCCCGTTATGCAATAATTTAAAATGACACGCTTCACAGCTTTTTAGTATCTTCCAAAGTCTATGGCATTTAGACATTGGAGTTTTGATGAAGCTTGAGTTTGAGTTTGAAGATGGTTTTGGGAGTAAATTGTTTGGATTGTGACTAAGGCTGTATTAGACAACATTAGAGTATTATTTGCTTCTTGGTGTTTTAAACAAGAACATTCCTAAAGTAATAACTTTTTAAATTGAGAACAATGGCCCTCAAGCAAAAGAAATCTTAAGTGAAAGTTGATTAGGTGGGGTGAGGATATGCTTAGGAAACAAGTCATTCAACGGGTATGTGATTTGAGAGTCTGTCAGAAGCCAGAGGCCTGGACAAATATACTATCTTACCAATTTGGAGATCCTTATTAAAATGAATTTTTAGTTTGAACAGATGTAAATTTTTCACTGTGGTAGAAAATTATTTAAAAGTATTCAGACAATTTTATTTACATTTTACCTTTTTATACACCCTGTTTTTACCTTGTTTTGCTTTTTACATAGCACATATTGGAGTTTCCTCCATGAATACATTACTTTTCATGGCTGCATAATGTTCCATTGTATGAATGAAAAACTGGTAGCTTTACCTTGTATTCAAAGATAACTTTAAACTCTGTTTACAGAGTTGTTTAGCAGTGGTCTGATGGATATCAAAATTAATAATCTAATTAAAAGTGTGCAAGAATGCTCACTTTACCTTAATTTATAAAGTTAGACTTATTTTTTTATATGAGGGTTATTTTTCTTCAGCCCTAATGAGACATTTGAAAATCCATTTTTGTTTTGTTTTTGTTTTTTAATGTTTAGCCTAAGCCAGTGCACTATAACTTAATTTTTGTTCAATTAGATTTATTTTAGTGATGTTTTTATTCACATTAGTATTTCATATCAGTGAATTCTTCCAATGAGTAGCACAGTGTTCTCTGTATGTTGTTATTCTGCTGCCTTTACATTCTCTCTCACATGGAAATTTTAGTTTAACATCAGTATTTCTTGTTCTCAATAGGTGTATTCTTATGTCTTAAAATTCTCCACGAGAATTTCTTTCCTTTTTCTTTTATATTTACTACTTTAAAATGAAGATAATGTAGGTATACCCCCAAATTATCAGGTGTAGTATTATAAAATATCAGTACCAGCTATTGCTTTAGTGTTTATTATTTTCATTTTAATTTATTCATTCATAAATTGTATTTAGTAACTGCTATGTGCTAGGAACTGTTGTAGGTCCTTGGATCAAGCAGTGATAAATAAATCCTTGCCTTCATGGATCTTATGTGCTTTTAGATGTGCAGAGATTGGCATTGACACCATGTCATGGGATTAAGTGGATTTAATACATAAAGTTATTTAGTTACACCAAGTGAATCCCAAATGGTATTATATACACTATGAATAAAGTTTTTAATAGTTCAAATAGACAAATTGATGGAATTTTAAAGTTACTCCTTTTGTTCAGAATCTTCTTGTATCTATTTCTGTATTTGGTTTGACCAAATATATTTTAAATGAAACACAGCAGAGTTTCCATAGTATGTGTACTTGTATGCTATACGCTAGTAGGTTTTTTACCATGTGTCACATACTGAAATTGATTTGAGTTCATCAGACATTTGTATCAGTGATTGGCTTATTTCAGAATATCTTGACTTTCTATTTGGTTCAGATTTGGAATTTTCAGCTATTTTATGTGGTTTTACTTTTTTCCACATTGGACCAAATAAGCTTACTTGTATTATTCCAACAATCATCGAATGTGTAAATTGGAATATATTATATGTATAACACAAGTACTTGAAAGCCAAACGCTAGCTGCCTTACTACCATTGTTACACTTGCTAACACATACGTATCAATAGACTGTATAACAATCTGAATAAGCGCAGCAAACTCTGTAATACAATCAGGTAAATTGGTCCTCATAAAAGTATGATATAATTATAGCTAAGCTGATATAATTTCTTTAGCTTTTATTTCTACAGGTAGACTTGTCTTTGACTCCTTGGACTATTTTATGTTTAGTTACACTCTGTAGACCTATTTTGAATGATATAAAGTATATCTGTCTATTGACTTTTCAAAATATGGAGATTGTGAGTTTTTTTTTAATTTTATTTTGTCAATATACATTGTGGTTGGAAATTGTGAGTTTTGAACTCTCAAAATATGACATCTCTCATCTTTGGAAGTTTTTATTTCTTATTGATTGCTCAGTTTTGAGTAACCTTTCCTTTTCATTCCTGACACTGTGCTTTCTGGTCATTTTACTGTTCTTGTAATGTTGTTAAGTCTGGTATGCAAATACTGAATTATTTATTGGTAAATCTTCATTAACTATGCTCTGGTCTATTTTTAGTATGTTGATATATTGTTCTTTTGGCAAATGGTGATTGAATTTAAGGTAACAAAATATGTCACTGAAGAAAAGTAGAATTTAAATTGTAAAGATTATGTATGTGAAGCATTTATTAATAGCTCCTCTTTCTGCTCTGAGTTTTTAGTTCCTAACATTTGACAGGTAAGGGCTTGATGTTTTCACTTTGATTCCTCTTTTAATCTCCATGTGGGACAGATTTTCATGATCCCCTCTGTAACGTTTTGTCTTCCTAAAACCAAATTGTCTGAATGTTCTGATGTTTGGAGACTGCCAGAATACTTGGCCTGAATTCTGATAGTTTTTCAGTTGGGAACATACACTTCTATTTAGTCTTTTTTGGACTGGTGGACGTTTTGCAAACATTTCCATAAGCTATTCTGAGTACATGCATTTTGATATTTTTTGTATCCTAGCTTTATAAGTTAGTAATCAGTGAAACCAAGTTACTTTAATTATTAGGTTTCATTTTTAAAAAAATTTACCTTTTACATATGTCATTTATATGATGTCACAGTCCCAGTGTCTTTATGATTTATTTCTTTGCTTTATATTAAGTGTGCTTAGTTTGCTTTTGTTTTCAAGCTTACTAATTTTCTGTCTCCATTGTTTTCTGTCTCATCTGATTTCTACTTGGAAGGTGACATGACTTACTTTTAGTGAACCCACACTGATTCCTCCTGATTACCCTTTTCTCTTTCTATTCAATCATTCATAATCTATTTATGTTTAAAGTAAATCACTTCATAATAACTCTGAAATTGCAGCCAAGATCATTTGTGTGCAGATTTAAGACTCCATTTTGTTTTTCAAAACTTTAAAATAAAAATTTTCCTTTCCAAGTTTTGTCATTTTCTCATTCCCCCATGACTTTTCAGAAGGTTTATGATAGTTTGGTTTAGCACTGCAGTACAGTTCTGCATACCTCATACAGTTTTAGATTCCTATTTTAAAATAAATATTGAAGTGCTAATCTGTTATTAGATTTATTACTTTGATCATCTTGCAAGTGAAGCAGATGGGTTTTGAATTAGGATGTAGAATTATTTCTTTGGCTCTAAAGTAAATTTCAATAGAATACTGATATTTAGTTTGAGTTAACTATTGTTGAGGTAACAATAGTCTCAAATTATTGTTATTTTAACAACATAAATAATTTGAAACAACTATTATAGTTTATGAATTTTAGCAAAGATTTTGATCTATTGTATCTAGAATCACTGTAATCAATGCTAATAGCAAAATTAACAAATTAATTTCTTAGTTCATTGTATTATGAAATTTTACATTTCAATTTTTTTTAAATAAATGTGTTTTGAGCTTTATCATATAATTAATATAAAGCAAAAATAAACCAGGAAATATTGAATACTTGAAAGTATTAGAGGGTTTTCAAAAATTTCTTTGCTCCCATATACTCTTAGACTCTATAGTCTTAGTTGTTAATACCTCATAATATATATTATATTTTACATTATTATAATGCATTAGCATTACATATATATTATAATGCATATGATTATAATGCAAATTATGAAATAAAGTGTTATGACCTAATATTTCAAAGTTAGTTTTAAATTGGCTTTAAAAAATTTATTAAAAAGATATACATTTTGAGAGAAAATTCTAATTACCTATCATCTTTCACATCACAGAGTTTTATGGATATAAAATTATACAGTATATTAATGAGAGAAAACATGTGTATTTTAATAAGCAATGACCTAGTAAACATTTATTTAGTGTCTACTGTGTGCTAGGTACTTGCTAAGTGTATTTATAGTAGCTATAAGTATTTTTTTTAAAGTGCTATAATTTGATACAATGATTATGTTTTAATACCTAATCAGATTTAGTAATTGAAGCCATGCTCATATGTCATAGAGAACCTCCCTCTCTATATTTCTAAGGGGTCTATAGTAAATGAAATGTGGGTTACTGAGACAGACAAATTAGGTTTCAGTACAAGCTATGGTACCTTAGACAAGTTACTTGATTTCCAAAGTCTTAGTTTCCTCATCTGCAAAACTGAAATAAAATCTATATTAGTCATATTGTTGATGTATGTATTCAGTGAGGCAGTTGAAGTATAAATTACCCAGCATAAGGAAAGACCCATAGTAGTCACCTGAAAACAAACAAATGAACACACAGAATGGGTGTTTATTAATTCTTCAGCTTTTCTCTTCTTCCCTAGAGAGCATTTATGAAAAATTTCCTAACCTTTTTCAGGAATATACATGATAGTAAGTATATATTTTTGAAGACATATTTCTTTATAGTTTTATTTTAAATTGGATCCTTTATATGACACAAATATTAGAAATTTTTGTTTTATAGAAATATTTTCAAAATTGGTTTCCTATTTTTCATTTACTCATGTGTAAGAGGTTTCCTTAGTTCCAAGCATATGACAAGTCATAAAACACTTGCATAGACTCTCACACGGAGAAAAAGTTGGAATTCGTGTCTTTGATGTTGTTTCAGCTAGGGTTTCAATTCATGGACAAAAATCTGTGGAGAATCCAGAAGTAAGATCTAACAGTTTAGCCAGCTCATCTATTTTCTTTTCGAAGGAAGAGATAGGGCAAAATCGGATATCTCCAGAGGGAGATCTAAGTACAGTGGCACAATAAATCCGCTTTCGACTGACATAACTACCTGAGTTCCCTTGGAGAGTTAAAGGAGGGGAAAAGGAAGGAAGTAGGGAGAGGCTGACTGATTTAGGGACTAAACACAGTCCTTTAATAAAGAGAGGTGAGTTTTCAATATTGCTCATTAGACTGTTTTGGAGAAAGGAAAGAACTGTATGTAAATACAAAAGGATATTAGTATTCTTAATATTTATTCCACAAAGGAAAAGAAAGGAAAGAACATCATCAGGTAAGTCTTATTCAATCCAGGCTTTTCCCTGCTGATCAACAAAGAAAGATCTGCTATTTCTCCAGAGGCAAGAAATATAAACAGATTTTCAATGGTTTTTTTCCTAATTTTAAAGTGAATCCTAAATTAAAATATGTAAATCTTGTAAAGACACATTCTTTCAAACATTCCTCACTACTTTAAATTTTAAATATTTTCACTGAAGAGTTTCTGAAGTAAAAAAGTGTTTTGGGAATTACCAATATCTTGGGAATTTCTGAAACTCTTATACTTGGGCTATTGAATTAAATAAGACTTTGAAAGGACAGATGCCTTGATTTGTCTAGGGAGCTTCCTGCTAATGTGAGTGTTATAGCCTGGAAACTTGCCTGCTTTTAAATGCCCAGACACTCCCCCATCTACACCCCCAAATGTATTTAATTTTGGATTACTAACTAAGCAGAATTTGTCCTTCTGTGTGTTTGTTTAATATAATGTTTGGGTCTCAAAGGCAGTTACTGGTGGTTGGGAAAAGAAAATAATCCTTCCCAACTGTCAAACATCAAACGGAAGGTCATAAACCTTATAACAATAAAAGAAATTTCTTTTGTCCTTTTGCAGCCCTCTAGGATTCCAGAATAGGTTCAGATTGCAGCAGAGGAAGTTGAAACAAGAGCAGAGTTGGAGAGTCCAGACAATATTTATCAAACCAGACATCGTGCCTTCCCCCAAACTCAGCATAGTTGGGAGTCACTTCCTTATCAAAGCACACGGGCTGTTCTGGGAAGGTTGTCCTTGTTCCCCCAGGAGTGGCTCTACTTACTGTAACATCAGTCAGGTTTGGTGGGGTTGGGGTGAGGAGAAGCAAAAGGGTTTTTTGTTGTTGTTGAAAAGTCAGAAAATTCCCCAGGCTAGATTATATGTAATCAAAAGTCTCAGAACACAATGAGATGCTAGGCAAATTAAGCTCACATCTTAAGAAATACTTGCAATAAAATATTGTCCAGAGAGTAGACTCAACCTAAAGTCTCATATTGTTGATAACTTGCTATGTTCTTTGGACACAAAGAAAAGCTCTTGTGTCCAAAATTGATGGGTCATGAATTTAAACCTAAGAAAGATGGTTTTCTTTCATTCTTATTCTGTTTTTAATACAGCTGAGCATCAGGAGAATGATATTTGAGACAGATGGATGAGTTCCAGTTTCAGGTAAATAGATATAGAAATTCTTAACTAGGTCTGTGTCAAACCTGAATTTTTAAGTAATCAGTTACTTAAAAAAAATAAACTAGTTTTATAAATTTCTTTTTGCTGTACAAGCTTATAACACAGAGAATGTCATTTTTTTTAGTATTCAGCTCTATGAAAGAACAGTAGATTCTCAAACTTAACTTGCTTTCCTTTTACATATTGTAAAAAGAGAATTAGAAAAATGTAAGACCCTAATACAAAGGGGGTAAAATAGTGCAAAAGTAGCAACTTATTTTTTAAATCAAATCCATAGTGAAATATATGCAACTTTGTATAAATTAACTAGCACTGTGAATGAAAAATAAATATATACTTTGGTGAAGTGACGCCATATGAAATTAGAACTAAGACTAGAAAGTCCTTTTTTATCTCTTTAAGAAGAATTTAATAAACTATAAGAAAAGATGAAAACCTAAAGCATAAGAAAAGATGAAAATCTAAAGCTCAGTGCATTTTAAATTACATAATAAAAATGAAACTGACTCACATGAAGAACACAAACCTTCCTAATCATTCACTGTCAGAGATTTGGGCTCATATTTAATGTCACAAAAGTAAACCAGGCTTTATGTCACTTTCATATGCTTCCCTTCACAGCTCTCCCGACATTCACACTCACATGGGCATTGATATCTTCACTTGACTTTTTTTTTTCCCCTTGCAGAAGGTTACCTTTAGAAGAAAATTTTTTTAGAGATGCAGGTTTTCTTAACATAGGCAATGCAGTATCATATTTTTGATAGTACTGTAATAGCTAGCCATATTTGTTACTGGGTGCTTTCTCTATTCCAGGAATATACCTAGTGCCTTACACATATTATGTCACTTAACTTTTAAAATAACCTTATAAGGCATGTGCTAGTATTTTCATTCCTGTTTTACAGGTGTGGAAACAGGTTTAGAAAGGAAAGGAAACTTCCTTGAGGTCATGAAGCTAGTTAAGTGGAAAACCAGGTCCCAAGATTGATAGACACTCTAGCTTATGACACTTCTTGGTTTACTCTTCCTGGTAGTTTTCTTGATGACAGTATTTTGTTGTTACCTGAAAAACCTTGTGCTCAACCCAAAAAGATGATTCCTGATTGCCTGAGCAATCCTGGCAAGCCCTTTACCCCTTGCCATCGATGGTGGGCTCAGCCATGACTCCAGAGATTTACAAAAGTTTGCTCTAGTGCTACTGCGAACCATGTTCTTCCTATATAGGCAGTACAAGAGAAAGCCTCTTTACTCCTACCCATTTCTATCTTTTTGAGGACATTCTGGTATAAGAATCCTTTCTTCCATGTAAGGCACTGCAAGGGAAAGCCTTTTTACTCCTAACCACTTCTGTTCCTCTGATGATACCGTTTTGTGATAACTGCAGGAGTCATCTTTTAATCACAAGGGGAAATACGACAAACACACTTATATGTAGAACTCAAACATGAAAGTCTGAGACCTTGAAAACACCATTGAGCATCAGAACAAACCCTGATATCCACAACCTCTGGAATTATTGCTAACGCACTTCATTGCAGTATTCTGCTACTTGCAAGCAAATGGATGGAGTTGGCCAGGCCCCCTACAAACCACAACAGATGAAAAGGTGGAATACAAAATTGGTGCAGATGAAAAATAAGAACTAAACTGTGAATACCAATGAAAGACAAAAATACCCCTTAAAAATGAAATTATTCTTTGCTTGATATTCATTACCCATATTTTACAAGAAGTTTTGTTTTCACTTGCCATGGTATCAACTTATTTTTAAAAGCTATAGAAAGAATTTTAATCTTTGAGAAGACATTCAAGTGTATTGAAGTTACTCCCCATGCAGCATACACGAGACACCAACTTTCACGTTAAAAACTTATTAATTGTAGGAAAAAAGTCAATATAAATTTTAATTGTTGATTTAAATGGAGATACTTAACCCCTAAAATACCACATGTGGGTTTAATTACTGGGTTAAGTTGACCAATTAAAGAGGAAAATGAATTCAAATTTTTTAACTCTCAAAGTATTGGGATTATAACTTTGATAAAAAAAAAGATTCTGCCATTTGAATAGTGTGGTTAAACTTCAATTTCATTAAATCATTTGTTGCAATACAGAATTTTTTTTTTTCTTAGAAGAAACCATGATGCTTATTTGTAGTTTGTTTTCAACTTGAAAATTTATTTAAATTTTTTATTATTTTTACTCTAAAGCAGAAATAACTTCCAAATTTACTGTTTGATAGCCCAAATTTATTCTTGATCAGTATATTAAACATCATTTTATGCAAGGTTGCAAAATAAAACAAAGTTTGTAACACAGAAACAGGTTCTTGTTCTACCTACACTTAAAAAAATAAAAGGCTGCATAGTGAAGGGGAGTGTTGCCTTTTGACATCCTCATACCCATTGTTCTTTCTAAGCTTTTGTTCCCTAGCTCGGGCTGGGAATGGATAATTACATGTAATGGAAGACAGCTGTGATGTACCAAGTGCAGTTCCCTTTTTATCTTGTGCTTGAGAGCATAATTCCCTTCCTGCTTCAATGTTGCATAAGTTTCAATTTTCCTGTGTTTATTTTATCCTGAAACTTGAGTGTGAAGATTTTAACAGTAAAAATCAAATATAGTGGGTTTTTTCTACCTTTGCATAGTGTCTTAAATTATGAATTACAGTATAAGATTTCTAATACTAGAGCATTTTGTTAAGGAAAGTGGTAACTGTTTTGTGCATCTAAGAAATAATATCATTATTTAAAGAAAAGACAATAAAATTTTAAACCATACATCACATACACTCATTTGTGTTTGGGTATTTTGTTGGATAATATTGTCAACTTTTAGGGCACTTGTTTTTTTGTTTTCTTTTTCAGTTTAACTCAGACTTTGACATTTTTTGTTTTTAAGAGTTCCTAGGTTTGCATTCACATCATCTACATAATTTAGTACAGATCTTATTACTGAGTATGTCACAATGTTTATTGTAGTCATTTTCTTCTGTGCTCTGGTCCTTCTGGTACCTTATTGAAATAGGAAGATGGTATTATTAAGTCCGGGTGGCTCCACGTGTTCCCTTTCCTCATGTCCTTAATTCTCTCCACATACCTTGTATCAGTGGTAATTGGGTAATTAGCCAGAAATCTGTCGCCTGAGTAAGGGAATAGGGAATGTATCATTGAACAAAATAATCTTTCTTTGTACTCATGATTCATTTTTGATATGCTACAACTCTATCAGCAGGGAAACTTTCCTCCCCATCGAGACTCTATAACAAGCTTTTAAGGCAAGAATAGACAGAGAGGTTCTTCTATTAGTCTCAATTCTAAGGCAAATTGTGTTACTCTGCTGTGGTCCCATTTTCTGCCTGCACAGTATGAGATCTTAGGAGATGGCAGAAAAATCTTCTGTTGAGGATTTGATGAATAACAAGATAAGGGTTCTATTGTGGGCCACTTAAAAAAAAATTCTAGCCGATTTGGCTTTCTAAACAAGCTAGAAGGCATTTCTGGAAGTCTGAAGAGCACATTGGGTTATTTGGTTTCAACTCCATTTTGATGTAGTATATAGATATCCGGAGCAAAATGCCCTTCAGTGAAGAAAATCTCTGTTTCTGGCTATCAGTTGCATCATGATTCCCAAGCAAATAGCTGAGTAAAAGAAAACATCCCTTAAAGACTCTACTGCATTCTTGTAATAAATCACAAAAACATTGGTATCAGCTTTCTTAGTCATTCTGCGAGACTATAGTTAAGAATATTTCCAGATGTGTCTTACTGAAGGGAAGGTAATTTTCTTTCACGCACAAGAGATCCTTTCTTAACGTGGAATGAAAAAATATCAAACACTTTTTTAGTCCTCTGCAGGTGACAAAATTTCAATTTCCTGTATCCTTAGACTGCTAGCATTTTGCTCTTATCCCATGAGAATGAAGATATAATCATAAGACTACAGATACTCCGAAGGTAATATAAACGAAGGAGGCAATTTTCCAGTTTCCTGACAAGGTAGCTTCATGGAACAATAATCTGAAGTAAAGAATGCACGGGAATGGAACTGATTGCTTGGGTTTGTGGTAAAGGAACCATCCCTTGAAATATTCAAGTTAAGAACAAAGGAATTTTCTTAATGAGGTACTGAAGTGTTCTCCACGATAAACAGGAACTTCAATGGAAATAATGTTCCAACTTATCAAAATTAATGATAGACCAAATCTTTCAAAGAAGAACAGCAAACCTAGCAAAACCTGGATATTTTGTCTTCTTAGTCTAATCACATTCTTGCTTGGTGGTCACTGAAGCACCAAAAGACCTATTACAGTCTAAAACTCTCCTGTGTAAATCGATGCTGTGTGTCGTGTCACAGTGTGACACAGGTAGAGATCTTTCATGGTCTAGTATTATAGACGATATTTCTTTTTGTCTCACATTATCCCACTTCTGCCTCTCTATTCCTAACAGATAAATGCAGGATAGACAAAGGCCTATATGAACTACCACTGTACGTCTCCATTTGAAAACCATGTAAGTGGAGGTGTGTCTGTATTCACCAATGCGAAGTAGGGATGATGTGGATGAATACTTACTAAACGGTATTAAGAGTTCTCAGATTCCCAAATGTACTTTATTTTAGTCACCTGGATTACTGTGTGAGTTCATGTCACAACAATGCATTATTACAAAGTATATTTCTGTTTCCAATACTATGTAATAGCTTCTTTAGGAAAATATGTGTATTTCCTAGGAAATGATATGGGGGGAGGGAGGGCTAGAAAACAGGGTTCTACAATTCGTAAATTTGGTAAGCAGAAGCAAACAGGTATTTTTATTGTAGGATTTAGCAGTCCCCGTCTTCTCTGCTTTATCTTAAGCTAAGCATCTGTTTTTTGGACACTGGTGGTTCCAGTGAGAAATGCTGCCCTCTAAGAATTTTTCTTTTCTTTTTTTCACACACAAACTTATTAATAGACAGAATAGCTTTCTAAACATTCCATTACAAATTATATAGATGTATTAATCTGTAATAATTTTGTAATACTTATCTTTTATTCACTTTTTTCCTGTTTCTAAATTTAATTACAAGCAGAACAATAATTACAATGAGTATACAAATAATATTTATATAAAAATACTACAAGGAATATAAATGTTTTTATTTCCCAAAAGTTACAATATTTTGTGTTTATTCGGTGAGCATGAGACAGACTTTACAAAAAAAGTATTTTTGGTACAGTTGAATTTAGTTGAAGCCCTGTGATACATACAGATATTGATATAGATATAGATATTAAGAGATCTGTATCATTTGAGAATTATGTCCAATATTTTAATGTAAAGCAAAACATATTTTATATTGGAATGCTGGTTTGTCAACCAATGAGTCTTGTTTTGTTGAATTAGCCAAGGGTAGCTATACAGAGTTAGCAAATGTATAACTGTATTATACCAGATATTATGTGATATGTTACAGTAAAAAAGATGACTTATCAAGCAATTAAGTTTTTGTGTGACATTCTTAGGTTAAAAGCATTATATCACATTTATTTAACCCCAAATGAGTACAGCATATGGTGGTGAGAAAATATTTTGCCACTTTGGTGTTATAGTGTACTTGCCAGTTGTGATAAAAATCAAAACAATGTAGTATTTTCACTGCAAAAGTGTTGCTATGATATTTACAGCAATTTTGATAGTAATTTGTTGTTATTTATTTGGCATTATTTATACAATTTGTTCCAATTATTTGTTTTTCTCCTAAGTACTGCACAATGGGAACTGTGCTTGATTAATCTAGTTCAAATTAATAAATGAAATGTGCAGACACACACTCTGATCTAAACTGCTTCCCTCAAGCCAGGCAAAACAGTACTGTAGTATCACCAGTACAGCTCAGATAATATGTCACATTCTAACATGAATGAATATTAATGCAAAAAATTGAATCTATTTTAATAAATATATTGTCATCCATTACAAAAAAGTAATATTCAAATGTGAAAATTTATTAGATGAAACAAAAAAAAAGCTAGTCATTTTTTTTTCTTTTTTTACCATGTATAATCGCAAAGATCTTATAATTACACAACATTGCATGTTCGTGATCTTTTTTCCTTATATCTCTGTCTTTTTCTCTTGAAGTCCCCTGGGGGGGCGGATGGGAGGAAATCTTGTTTTTTTCTTGTTTACTGAGAGGGTTAGAGTGATTGCTTAAAACAAACAAAAGATACATGAAAGAACAGAGATTTTTTTTTTTTTAAGAAAAGTTAAGATGAGAGATGTAAGATCCTTTTGCTTAATATCATTAGATATTAAAATAGTATTTAATTCAAAATTCATCTATTCAGCCAATTTTGAAAATGAATTTCAAGTTTAATGTAGCTTCAATTTAGTAATTAGGGAATTAATCAACTTTTAAACATGATGTGTTGTTTTGTAAAAAGTAATATCTTCCTTATTCCTTTTTTGTGTGTGTGTGCCTGAAAAATTTATTTGCATATGCAATCTTGTGAAAAAATTTTATTAAAATTACTAAAGTATATGTTCCTCATATATAGGCCTCTCAGGTGATATGCTATATCAAATTATATCTGAATTTCCTTAAATGACATTGCTTACACTAGGCAATTAATTTATTTTCACTTTAATAAATATTGTGGATAACAGGACTATAAGATGATAGTTCAATAGTTCATGAAAAAATTTGTATGCTTTTAATTTCACTTCTCTATGAACTTTTTGAAGTACCCTTGTATTTCTTTTGGCTAAGAGCTAGCATCATCCATGAAACTGGTCATCCAAAGCAAAGAGTCTAGGAAAAGGTAAATGGCATTCCTTCCAAAGCCATGAAGCTAGTTTATTTGTTTGCTTGTTTTTAGGAACAGGGAGATAACTAAGATTGATTGGTGTCGTTTAGAAGGTAATAAGTTAACATACTCCTCCTGATGAGGAAGGAGTAAATCTAATTATGTTCCTAAGAAGATGGGAAAGAGGTAGTCGATGAATTTGTGAACTACGTAATAAGTAGCATAGAATGTAGCAAACTATCTGAAGGGCCTTATAATGTTATGATGGCAGTAATCCCTTAGCACTGTACAGGCAACAGGTTGCCGTAACAATAAATTTTAATTGCAGAACATAAAAACTTATGTTACTCTCAGCTGAATCAGTGTGCTGTGAATTCTTCCATACTATCCCAGATGAGACATTTGTCTTTCTGGCATTTGCCAAAAATGATCTTGACAGTGGAGAGACCCACCCATCCCTCAATCTTTCAACTCCTGGTAGTTGGAACAGATATAGCATGCAGTGCAACGGTGACTGCATTTGTTGGGTGTATTTTGGCATATTTCCCTAGCCTGCTAACTAAAAGCAGCTGAGATTTAACTGAAAGAGCATGGTGGACTGAAACCAA
This sequence comes from Cynocephalus volans, assembly GCF_027409185.1. Taxonomy (NCBI): domain Eukaryota; kingdom Metazoa; phylum Chordata; class Mammalia; order Dermoptera; family Cynocephalidae; genus Cynocephalus; species Cynocephalus volans. The sequence goes on from NC_084460.1 coordinate 159,157,063, forward strand.
GTATATGAAATTTCAGATTCAAAGAATCCCCTGAAATGAAGACACTATAAAACAAGTGTAATTTTTGGCTTATTCCTGCAGTAACTGGGAGGAACTGTTGGCTCAGTGGTAGGGAGATTACCTGCCCCCAACCCCTCACTGCAGTGGGCAGTCCATCTGCAATGGCCTCCCTTGTTGGCTTACCGCTGGTTTGGCTTCTACATTCACAGTTCCCTCACACAGTTTGCATAATTCCTGATTGGCTGCTCCTTGTTGCATTTAGTCCTAAAAATCTGAAGGTTTGTAGTGAAAATATATATAAAACATGAGAGAGTTTCAGTGGTTGTTAGATGCTCTTACAGTTCCAAATAGATCAGATGTTTAGAATATTTGGCTATAAATTGATTATGGCCTATCCCACTCATTGTGAGACACAGGCAAGTTAGTTGTCCCTCAGTGTCCTCATCTAAGAAATAGGGACTTATAGAGACTATTCTATAGGCTTATCGAAAGATTTAGGTATGTGCCATATAGAACATTGCCTGGCTCAGAGTAAGTACTCCATACTTTCCAGAATCACTGTAACCACAGTGATTTTTATTGATATTAACCTGGTATAGACATTGTCAGTTATTTCTTCTGAAAACTGTATCTTATAGAGGCAGCATTAGCTTAAGCTTCATTCAATAATGTCTTTAGAGTACAGTGTTGGCTCTTGGTATTTCTAAGCCAGTATTTCTCAACTAGTTGGAATTGAGGAAGTATGGAGGGGGATTTGGGGAAGAGGTATATCAGAATTACTGGAAGGACGAGACCCTGAAAATTCTGATACAAATACCCTCCATCCAAGCACTACTCTCTGGTTGCTGAGAGGCTTATATTATATCTCTCAAGTATAGCCAGAGTCAAAAAAGAAGCTTAGGATCATATTTATAAAGCATTAATTTTTTTTTCAATTATTTAATTTTACTGGGAGTTTCCATGTGTACAAGTAGCTTTTCAAGGAATAACCTTATGGATACTCTCAAATACTCTCAGATCCTTAACAGAAACTTGCCTTAAATATGTTGTATTAGTTTTTCCATTGCTGCCTTAATAAATTACCGCAAATTTAGTAGTTTAAAACAATGCAAACTTACTATCTTACAATTTATGTAGGTGAGAAGTCTGGGTGGGGCTAGCTGGATTCTTTCTTTGGTTCTCATAAGGCTGGAATCCAGGTGTTGATAGGGCTGTATTCCTTGCTGGACACTATAGAGAAGAATCCACTTCCAAGTTCATTCAGGTTGTTGGCAGTTCAATTCCTGGTGGTTGTAGTTGTAGGAATGAGGTCTCCGGTTTTTTTCTGCCTGTCAATCAGAGGCTGGTCTTTGCTCCTAAAGATTGCCTTTATTCCTTCTCTTGCTTTCCACATGGCCTATTCAGCAAAGGTGGGTCAGGTGTCTGTCACACTTAGAGCCTTTCTGACTTCTCCTTTTCCTGAATTTCTTTGATGCCAAGTAGAGAAAGTTCTCTGTCTGCTTTTAAAAACTCCTGTGATTAGATAGGGCCCACCTGGAAAATCTAGTTTACTCTCCCTATCTTAAGTTCAGTAACCTTAATTACATCTGGTGGCAGAAATGGAAGGAGGCAATGATGTCACCAAACACTTTTTTCAGGCTGATTGATTGAATGAGGAGTTGAAGGTAAATGCAGAGTCCAGATATGACACTTTCTAGTCTTGGAAACTTTGGAGAAGGTGACGCCATTTTTTCCAAGATAAAGGAGATGTGAAGAACAGATTCTCTAAGTGAGAAGATAAGGAGTTTAGATTTGTGTGTTTAAAACATATGGTCATGGATTATTCAAAAGTAAAATTTGAGGAGAAAATTAGAGTTTCAGGCCAGAGATATGTAGAGGAAATTCATCAGCATATATGATGGTTGAGGCAGAAGAAATGGGTATGATTGTTCAGTGAAAAATATAAAGAAACAAACTCCTTATTGAGACTAAAGATAATCTGCATATGAAGAAGAGGTTGAAGGAATTTAATTGGTAAAGGTAGTTTAGATGCAATCAACTGAGGTACTTGAGAAAAACATTTAGAAGGAAGACTTCATAACTAGAGGAAGAGTTTGAGGCAAGATGGGAAAGTTCTTTCTTCAGGAAGAAGTAGCATTTGCTGGAGTGAGGGAAGCAGTGAATAGTAGAGGACAGCCAAAGAGAACACCTTGAGGGTTCTGGAAGGTTCTGGCAGGGTCTAAAAATATACCTCTGGTTGAGTTGAAGTTGCTCTATTTGGCATGCTGACCTCATGGAATCTGGGCAAGGAAATTGAATCAGTGCTGACTGGTTCCAGCCATGTCAGTCTGTGGTTAGACTAGTTACTTATATTGAGGAATCTTTCTTCTTTAAGCTCATTCATTTCTATGCTTTTATTACTATTATCGTTTTGTTTCGTTCTTCTCCCTTAGTCTCCTGGTAAAAGTCCTTTGGAGGAAAAAATCCATGTTTCCTCTGAACCCAGGAGAACATCTTTAATCACAGGTAGACTAGAATAACTAGGGACATCATTACATTCTTGCATTCTCCTCATTTCTACTTAAAACACCCATTGAAGTAAGAGAAATACAGTCGTCCCTTAGTATCCATGGGGGATTGGTTCCAGAACCCCCCAACGTCTGCAGATACTAAAATTTGCAGATGTTCATGTCCCTTATAGTTGGTCCTCATTATCCATGGATGTACATGAGTATTATTTCCTCTTTCCTCCTTCTCCCAAAAAACCTGTTTCTTTGAAATTTATTTAAGCTGACCTCCCAATACACTTTTGCATTGCTATCACATACTGGCCCCCCCGCGCCATGTTCCTCTCCCTCATACAATAATAACTTTAACACCTTATTCATCTAATTCGATGTCTGTCACCATCTTTGAAATTTCAACATCGGGTGATTCCTTCAACACTTTCGCTTTTCAGTTCCATGACCTCCTTATCTACAACTTTCCTCTGTATTCCCTTGGTCCTATCCTAGAGTTTATCACTGCCAATAATTGTACTTTCTCCAAAACCTAAGCTTCAAACTCTCTTTCCTTACATTTAATCCATTGCCAGGACTCTACTTCCAAACACACCCCAACTCGTCTGTAAAACTCCTCGCCATTTTCATTATGACCACTGTGGCATGACTGACTTCCTCCTGGACTTCTTCAGGGGTCTGTTTCTGGTCTCTTCCCCTCCCTGCAATCCACCTAAAACCCTGCAGGGCATAGACCGGCAGTTCAGCAGATAGCTATGGAATGAATGAGTGGTTTATGCATGTTGAGGAAAAAAGTTTGGGAGTTTTCAAAGCTCTTCCCAGAATATGTCCTGAGGTAAGGTCAGTCTTTGACACTGCCACCAATACTATTTATTTATTTATTTTATTATTATTTTTTTAAAAGATGACCGGTAAGGGGATCTTAACCCTTGACTTGGTGTTGTCAGCACCATGCTCACCCAATGAGCTAACCGGCCATCCCTATATGGGATCCGAACCCGGGGCCTTGGTGTTATCAGCACTGCACCGTCCCGAGTGAGCCACGGGCCGGCCCAATACTATGTAAACTGTAGAGAACCTGACTTCTAGACTTGGCCATCCATATTTAATTCCTTTAAACAAAGTGCTTTGGACACTCACCTACTCTCATTCCAGCTTCCCATTTCCAAGGATCTGCAGCTGCTGAGACTCTGGCTGGCACCAATTAGTCACACTGTTAGGACTAGTCTATGACAACAGTTTAGGTGACAGCATAGATCCTCATCAACAGTCTGCTTTGGGTTCTGGGGAAGGAGGGGTCTGCGATGATTGAAGAGACGAATGAGAATAGCTTTAGAGGTTTGGGGCCTAATATGTTTGCTCCTGGTTTCCTCAGGTGTGTCCTGTAAGGGAATGAATATCCCCAGATGGGCTTACTTTCCGACTTTAACCCTCTTCTTATCAGAGTACCAGTCTTAAAAGCCCGTCTCTTCTCTGTTTAATGAGGAAGGCCTATTTGTAGGCTGAGAAAGGTGGGGTGGGGAGTGGCCAGGAGCTGGAGGCATCCGCTATTTCAATCTCAAGTCTTGACAATATATCAGGAATGTTTCCTGTGTTCTACATGACAGTTGAACATTTGTCAGAATGATGACCTTGAGGCATTGTAAGATTCTGTAACATCAAAGTTTTCATTATGTTCAGAACACTCTATCCAAAGTAATCCAGTTTAGAAAGAAATACAGATTTGAAACAAAAAGGGTTGCCTTTAAGTGAAGGTCATATAAGGTACTGGCTTAAAGCCTGGGCTTTAAAAAAGGGAGCTGAACCCGGTTTCCCCTTTAGTTTTACCAGTTACTAGATGTGCAACCGTAGGCAAATGACCTCGACCCTTTGGTTCTAAATTTCACCTTGCAATAGCATCACCCCTGGAGGGCTTGATAAAACAGATTGCTGGCCACATCCCCAGAGTTTCTGATTCGGCAGGTCTGGAGTGGGGTCTGAGAGTGTCCATTGCTAAAATATTACCATATGGGGCTGATGTTGCTGGTCTAGGAACAACGCTTTGAGAATCACTACCTTAACCTCTTTAAGTCTGTTTTCTCATATCTAAAATAGGAATATCTAGAGCTGAGTACTTTGCAGCTGTTGAGAATAGGGCACCCTTCAAAACGTCACACTCATGATCAAGACTCAATGGATGTTGTCTTAAATTCATCCTATGGTTAATTGTCTAAAGCATAAAAAATTTGAATTTTCAATACTTAACGTTTTTAAGTTTGCTGATTAACCTACTACAATTGCAAAACACATTTTCTCATATAATATACACCTGAATCCAGCAGATAAAAAAACAAAGCGCACCTATGAGACCACACTTTTTTCTGTGTACACATTCTCAGTACTTGTAATATCTATTTGTTTCCACAAATTTGTTACCTGATTACACTACCTGTTGGGGGCCTTGAAAAACAACTTTTAAAAGGATGAATATCATGTGAATAAATGTCATAAATAATAGTTATCACCAGAGCCCTCGGTGATTTTTTAATGTGAATAGATATAAATAAAATTGTTTTAAAAACTCATTTGTGTATAATTGGAGTTTACTTAATGCTGTAAACATGGTTGGAAAAGTCAAAAGGTTAATGTAGAATGGGGTTTTTAAAAATAAAGACTGATTTAAAAATAAAGACTGATTTAGGAGTGGTTCTTTAGGATTAAAGAAAACAATGGTGATAATTTTCAAATATCTATCTTTTATGGCTTATATTGACTATCCAGAGTGTGAAATATATTTTGATCAAATGCCGATTATTTACTGAATTGTATAAATTAAAATTTTAAAAAATAAAGAATTTTTTTCTCGCACTATGCACTAACCGTAAAACATACCAAACGAGGTTGGATAATTTTGTTCATTTTTATTAAGTTGGACTGTACCTACAGATCAGAGCACATAACTAGATATAGACTTTATCTGACATAGCTGGAGCTCTTGTAATTATTGGTTATGCACTAACTGTTGGGAGAATTAATTGTATGTCTTTACAATGTTTGGTTTACCTTGAAAAATTCAGTGACCTTTCAATTTATGATACTATATTTTATCTCCCAAGATGACATCCTTGTAATAAGCACAAGAAAGTTATTCGGCTTCAGATAGCTTCTATATTCTTCTGGTGACACGTTTATTCACTTTGTTTATGTGCTCGTTCTTGGCCTTTTCCCCTAGTTTTTTTTTTTTACTCTTTTGTTAGGATACAATATTTACTATAGGTTAAATATACTTCTCAAGTTCAGTTCAAATTTTTGTGTTTCATATGAAAAATTTATAATGAGTCTTAGAAACAGTAATACAGATTTCCTGTTCAAAACCGATTTCTTATGTTCAAAACCATAGAAGAATTACAACCATTATGTAGATTACTTAGGAAATAGATCTTCCTTTTAGAATGTAATTTGTTACCCCTGAAGCTTTAAAAAAAAATGGGAAGTTCTGGTAGTTATCATTTCTGAATATTCCCTTGGAATTAACTGTACTTTAATTTTTAAATGTTTTCGTAGTATAATAAAAACAACATGTAAAAGTGATTTCTGATCCTGATGAAGTTTCCTGGTTTCATTTCCCTTAAAAAGAAGAAGAAAAAAAAAAAGATTCTGCGCAGTTTTCATCATTTTATGCTGAGTGAATAAGCTGTATGTGATACTTTGAGTTTCTTTTGCAGTTCTTTGTTCATATTTGGATGTTTATTTAAAGCAGTATATTATTTTTTTCTGCTTAGTGATATTTAAAATGGACTTTCTTCCTTATGGTACTCTTCTCTGTGACCTAGTTTTAAAAGTGGAGCTTAAAATAATGCTAGTTGTATCAGGCATGAAGTCTGAGCAGAAAACTTACATAATAAAGATACATAATAATAAGTAAAGCATAGTTTAGTCAGTTTATCTGAGCCATTTTAGCTTTCGAGAACCATCTAATTTGAATAATTATGGTATAATTATTAATGAAAAGACCCACATTGCCTGGCAATGCAGAGGTGTTTCTCTTGTTGAAGGCAAATTATCTACTCAGGCATTTTTTTATCGGGAGGCGTTGGTGAATTTGCCTTGGTAAATTTACCTATGCACAGGTTCTACCTGACTTTGCAGGCTTAGAAACCTGGTTTGTTAGCTCTCCAAGAATAGATCTATTTCTCAGAGTAGACTCACATTAATCAAGCTCAGTGAGACCTATTAGTGTATAAACCAGAAGGTGAACTAAAACCAAACTTTCCTTCTATGGCCTTACTATAAAGGCAAACACATGAGTGAGCATGAAGTCAGGATAAATGATCAAGGTGTAATTCAAATGTTTAGTGGCATCAGGCTTAGTAATCTTAATGATATCATTTTCAAAACAGGCAGTCTGTGTGCCCCCAGGACCAGATAAGTCATATTTTTGTATATTGGCATCCTCTTCAAAGGACAGTGGTTGGGTGGTTAATACAAACCAAACTTCTGTTTTATGATCCTCTTCCCCCCCCCCCCCCGCCCATCATCAACTCACATCATTTGTAGTTAAAACCTCTTTTAGATAGAATGGTAGCTATCAGAAACCTATCAGAGTATAAACAAATTTCAGTTCCCTGGGAAATATCCTGTCCATTTGACATATGTCTTTTTTAATGTTTTGGCAAACTATAGAAATTAGTTGAGATATATGAAAGGAACCTATAATCTTCATTGCATTTTTATTAGATAAACCTCTATAATATAATTGTATACAATTGCCAACATGTATACCACCTTGGAGAAATTTTAATATTTGCCGTAAAAAGATTTATTTAGGAGTTGTAATGTAAATTTCTAATTTTGATTTTTAAAGTAATTTGTTGCATGTTTCTGATTATAAAACTATTACATGTTCTTCCAAGAAAAATCATAGAACACGGAAATGAATAAAGAAAGAGAAATTCATCCATAATTCTGCCACAAAGAGAAAGCCTCCTAATATTTTGATATGTATATGGGTGTAAATGTGTGTGTGTGTGTGTGTGTGTGTGTGTGTGTGTGTGTGTGTGTGTATATTGGCACATAAACCTGTTACTTGACTATTAAGTGATTATATTAGGATTCTCCAGAGAAACAGAACCAGTACGTATCTCTCTTTCACTTTCTCTCTGTCACTGTATATATATATACACACACACACACACACACACACACACACACACACACACACACACACACGTATACACACACACACACATACACACACATATATACACACACACACACACATATGGGGAGGGTGTTTTAAGGAACTGGCTTATATGACTGTGTGATTGAGGGGACAGGCAATTCCAAAATCTGCAGAGCATGCCACAGATTGGAGACCAAGGGAGGAGTTGATGTTGCAGTCTTGAGTCCAAAAGCAGTCTATAGGCTGAATTCTTTCTTCCCTGGAGCACCCTCAGCCTTTTCTCTTAAGGCCTTCAACTGACTGGATGAAGCCCAGCCATATTATGGATGGTAATTTATTGTATTCAGTGTCTACTGATTAAAATATTAATCACATTTTAGAAATACTTTTACACAAATATCTAGACTGCTGTTTGACCAAATAGCCATAGCCTAGGCAAGATGACACATAAAATTATCACAGTGGTCTTATATATTAAATATACTATGTTTACCTGTAATATAAAGTACATTGTGTATACTTTTGCTTAACTTACCTCCTCTCCTTTCCTCTCCTCTTCCCTCTTCTGTCTCCTCCCCTCTGCTCATTCGCATACATCCTACTTTCTTTCCCTCCCCTGTTCTTCCAACCACTCATGTAACTAATGACTTCCAGAACTCTCTTCTAAACTGCAGACTCTTAAGTGCCAGATATTTACGGTTATCTCCATTTAAACCTCCTACGATCACCTATGTCTAAAACTGAATTTATCTCTTCAAATCTGTTTCTTTCATTTTTCTCGTTTAAATGAATGTAACTGGCCCAGTATATTTTTAATACCAGCCTTTATTTTTTTCCTATCTGTTAACCTATTGACTATCCTATTCCCATTCAGTGGCCACCATGCATGAATTGAATCTATTTAAATAACTAACAATGCATCGCTACCATTTGTAATTTTTTAACTGGTGCCTCTTCCTCTAGTCTTCATCCCTTCAAATCTGTTTGCCACACTGCCATTATAAAAATCTATTCGTTATGCAAATCTAATTTCATCATTTCCTTCCTTAAGATCTCTCAAAAGGTCTGTATTGCCTTCATGGTAAAAATCCAAATTTCTTAGCCTGTTACCCAAAATCTTTTGTGATTTGATCCAGGCCTAACTCCCTTTTCTCATTTATAGGAACCTTCCTAATTATTGCTAAAGTAACAGGGCATAGAAAGATGATGACAGAGAATTGAACAGTTGGCAGGCATTAAATGTTTCTAATGAAAAATTTCAATAAGAAGGATATTAAATCATGATGCGAACCACAATTTTTCCTAATTTTGGGTGGTGACTTCTTAATATTATCTGAATTGCTAGTCTTCTGTTAGAGATTTGTCACTGGAAGTATATTTAATAAGAGTTTTATAACATACTACAGGAAGTAGATTAACATCATGCAGAAGAGAGAAATCTGTTATAATGATAAAGATTCTCTCTTAATTGTAGTCTGATATGTTTTAGAGGTTTAAAGTGCTCCTTCCCACAAATCATCTTTGCACTTCTACTTAATACGTACTAAATTGCTTTGCTTAATTATAATATCATATAATCTAAATGAGATCCTTAAATGGCTTTAGGGATTGATAGAAACCATTAAAAATGAACATATACTACAAGTTATGTTTCATTTCCTAGGAAGTGATTCTAGATTAAAACATGGATTAAATTTCTGAGAATAGCTACACACATTATTTAATATGTTGCCTAAATTTATATATTGAGAGATTATTATTCATAACCTTATTGATAACTAGCATAAAAGCCCCATAAATGTTTGCTTATACTATTTATATTATGCTCAGAAAACCACTAAGTTTTTGGTAGTTTTTAAATAGAAAATGTATTAGTTGACAGTCTATAAATTATTTTAGATTAAATAAGAAGAATTAATTTAAAGAAATGAAAATCTCAAAAGCAAAGGCTGCTATACCTTTTTAAATAGTTATCCATGCTTTTCGTTGTTTTACTTTTAAATATTTGTCCCTCTTGAGAATCCTGACTAATACACTTATTCTTTGTATTTCTTATGTCTTACATTGATGAGGATCAATCAATAATGATTTACACTTTGTAAAATTGATTTACATATTCTCAAGTGCTTTTAGGGGAGTTTTCTGGATAAATTCTTATACTTTGTGAAAATTATTATCCATATTTTATAGATAATCATATAATTTTAAAAATCTAATAATTATTAATTATTCTTTGTAAGCCAGGAACTGTGCTAAATGCTCTGTATGGAGTATAATATTTAATTTCCACAAATACCCTGTGATGAGAAGAGTGACTTACCCAAATGCTATAAGGACTGGTGAACTCATCCTAATCCTCTTTTTAATAGAGCACATGGCAATTAGATTTTCCTGGCAATATTCATACATAAACTAAGGAACATGTATTTTTAAAATGTAACCTTATATGCTTAAAATTATTTGAAAGGTATCTACTAAAGAGTAAAAGGAAATAAAAAATTATCTCTCAACGAGGTGTTTCCCACATCTGAAATGGACTTTGCAGAGACAGAAACATTCTCTTTATCTTCAAGAATCTTTTGCAGTTGTGTTTTTTATTTAGTAATGTACATTGACCAATAAGCAGAACAAGAAAGAAGAATTACATTGAGAAAATGACAGATATGATGCACTGCATTGAATGGTACCCTAATCCAAGAAGCAGCATTTCTGCTTGAAGTATTTGTGCTCTGCTACTGTATTAGTTTGTTTCTGTTACTTATAACAAAGTTCATGGAACTGGGTAATTTGTAAGAAAACAAAATATATTGCTTGCAGTTTCAGAGGCTGGGAAGTCCAAAGTCCAGGGAACACATCTGGTGAAGGCTTTGGTGGTGGTGAAAGTGACCCAGGGATCTCACATGGCAGAAAATGGTGGAGCACAGAGAAAGATTAACCTCTCATGTGCTCTTCTTTCAAATCCCTCAGAACCATTATTAATCCATTCACTACAGCATAGTCCTGCAATCTAATCACCTCTTCAAGGCCCCACCTTGCAACTGCCATAATAAAATTTCCCACCCTCAACAGTTGCAGTGGGGATTCAGTCTCAATCAGTGTTTTAGTCCGTTTCTGTTGCTTATAACAAAATACCTGGAATTGGGTGATTTATAAGGAAACAAAATTTATTGCTTATAGTTTCAAAGGCTGGGAAGTCCAAAGTCCAGGGAACACATCTGGTGAGAACTTTCTTTGGTGGTGACTTCAGTGACACAGGGTATCACATTGCAAAAAATCATGCAACAGAGAGAAAAAGAGAGACTAACCTCCTCATTCACTGTCTTTTTAAAGCTCTCAGAACCATGACCATCATTTTTAATCCATGTATTACCTCATGGTCTTGCAATCTAATCACCTCTTCAAGGCCCAAATTTCAATTACCATAATAGGATTTCCCACCCTCTTAACACTGTCACAGTGGGGGTCAAGTTTTGGGGGGACACTCAATCTAAGGCAGTGAGGTTGGCAGAGAGTCCAATCTACAGCAGCTAGCACCATTACTTGAGCCTCCCACTTTGCAGTTTTCTCACCACATGAACTGCTCTCTTTTTGTGTAGCCCTTCTCCATATAAGACTTCCTGATGGGCTTTTTTCCTCCTACAAATGAAAGATTTTGTTTTATTCTGAATCACATATTTGCTCCGATATCCTGCCTATGACTTTTATTACTGTGCAGCAGAAGGGAATGGCATAGAATGAGCTGTTATTTTGTTATTTTTTTTCCTTGCTTTATAACCATTATTTTTAATGTGATTGCCTCATTCCTTTCTCATTAAACTTGTTATCTGGTTTTAAACTCTTTTTTAGAAAAAGATACTGCCCTAATTTAGCTACTCTGAAATGAATCTTACTAACCCCTATTTGAAACATAATTTTGTAGTCAAAACAATGCTCAATGCCACCCCAAAAGAGAAATTTATATGTGTGTGTGTGTGTGTGCATGTGTATAAGTATGAACTATGAGAAAGAAAGAGAGAAAAAGAGAGAGAAAGAGAGAGACTGAAAACAAGAACACGAAGGACTTATCCTAGCCTCATCTGTGGAAATACATTTGCAAGCCTGAGTTAAACAGTAGAGGTTGGGTGTTATTCATGGAGGAGTGCTTTGAACCTCCTCTCAAATCCTTTTACTCTTATATCTTATGTACCTGCTCCTGGAAGGCATACTGACAACAGCTAGAAAAGGAAGATGATACGATATATATAACTTATTTTAAAAATCGCACAAAGACAGCACTCTGGGGTATTTATTTTCAACTTTATGTATTAGTTGAGATTCCCATAATAAGTCCAAACCATCAAAATGAGGCTAGCTTTTGCTTTGTGCACTCTTGAAAAAGAGATAAGTAAAATCACTTTCGCTTAGTCAAAAATAAGAAAGTGTGCTTTTTAAAAGTCTTTTAGAGGCTGGCTGGTTAACTCAGTTGGTTAGTGTGCAGCCTTATAACACCAAAGTCACAGGTTCGGATCCCCTATACCAGTAGCTTCCAAAAGAAAAAAAAGAAGGTCCTTTAAAAATGTGACCATTTTTTTTTCAAATATAGTCATAACATGATATAATGAAGTGAGAAATAAACTGAGATTTTGAAGACCTTGGTTTCTGCCAAAGCTCTCTAATGAACATGTATTTATTAGAACACTTCCTATGCTATTGTACAAGCAAGTGAGGGAGTTGGTTAAAATCTCTTAAACTTCTATAATTTCCAAGTCTGGTTCCATTGTACTGGCCACCCAACATATCCGTTAGAAGGTCTAAGAGATACCTCCAGTTCACTGTGTCTAAAACACATGTCTAAAGACTGCTCTGCTCACAGGCTTCTTCAGCTTAAGAAGTGGAAATTCTGTCTTCTAGTTGCTCAGCTTGAATATGAAGAAGTCATCCTTTTCTCTTTCCTGACACACTCCCCGTCCAATCCATCAGCAAATCCTGTCATCTCTACCTTCAATGTGTATCCAAGCTCTCACCCAGTGGTGAACCAGTGTTACTATGGAGGTCCAAGCCACCATCATCTTTACCTGAATTGCTACAATAGCCACCTAAGTGAGCTCCTGGCTGGCTTCCACCACTGTCCAGACCCTACACCCGCCTTTGTTCTCAAGCCAGCTAGAGTAGTCCTTCTAAAATGTAAGTCAGGTCATGTTCTGCTCTAGGCTCTTGGAGAGAGATTTTCATTCTCACTTTGTGTCAAAGCCAAGGCCTCCACAAGTACTACAAATTTGACAAGATCTCTGTCCTTCTACCTCCACACCCTCCCCCCAAACCCTTTCTGACCTCATTTTTTCCACAGAGGCTCACTTCTCTCCAGCCTTGCTGGATACCTTCTGCCTGGACAATTCTATCCCCAGGTGCCCACTTGGTCCCCTCCATTCCCTAAGGCCTGTGCTGCACAAAAATCACTAAGACAGGAATTCCCTGACCTCCTATTGAACTGAGCAACCTGCATCCCCACTCTGTACTCTCTAACCCTTTTACCTTGCTTTAACATTTCCTTAGCACTTACCATGAGGATAGGGATGCCTTTGTTCACTGCTTTATTCTTAGGACCTAGAACAAATCTAGTTGAATGAATGATTGATTGAAAATTTTTCTTACTGAAGCTGTGATGTAACTCTTAAAAAATTTCTACTTTTATAAGTGGGATGAAGAAGGAAAATCAATAAATTTCTCCTTTGCCCTTAAAAACAGCTCATCAGCCAGTTTGAACTAACGCATTTCTTTGGTTGTTGAGAAACCATAAAAACATAGAATATTTCCTGTGTCCTTTGTGGTATTGCAGTTTATTTTCAGAAAAGTAACAGGGTTCTTAGCATTCAAAAATCCAAAGATTGGTTTTCTGTTACCTTTTGATAGAAACAAATGGAAAAAAATGTCAAAAGGATGATAAGCAACCTGATGATTTTTATAATCTATCGTCAAGTTTTTCTTTTACTAAATGCACTGTTGCTACCCAAACAAAAAACAATTGTATATAAAGTGTCATACATTTAATTATCTTAAGTTTTCTCCTTATGCGAAAGCAGAACTCACTACAAATGAATGTTGAAGAGTTTCTAGACTAAAGCGAGTTGGCCTGGTTTATTTCCCCTTTAACTTGCTGTGTGGTCTTTAAGAAGTTACAAGCCCTTACCATATTAGGGCCCTTATCTTGAAAATAATTGTAATAATAGGTGTAATAATACCACTCTCTTACCTGCCTGACTAGGTTGTTAAGGTTAATAAGATAATGGCTGTTTAGATCTTTGAAGTCCTTGGAAGGAAGGCATTATCTGATATTTATAATTATTTTGGAAAACTGCCCCATCCAGATATTTTGTTATAGCTTCCCATACAGATTCAAAGGCATGTTTGCCCTCCTTAGACAACTGTTCTGAGGTACAACTTCAGGTGCCTTGTGTGTTGGCACAATTTATCTCTAAGATCTCCCAGCTTTGCACATGTGTTCTGCAGTATAACTAATAAAAAGAAACAAACTGTGGCCTGAGACATTTCTGGCACCTATTGTGCAAGATATGCTTTTGCCAAACTCCCATTTTCTATTAAAGTAATTTGAAACTCTTTAGAAGTACCTGTCCAAGGTAAACTTGGTTTCTTAAGAAGTTATATTCCATCCTCCCTATGATTTCTTTTAGTGAAGATAATGTCTCGGGAGTGAATATCTTTGAGGATTTCCCCTTCCCTTGCCTTGCCTTTTTTTTTTTTTTTTTTTTAATCATTTCACTTTGCAGCCTGGAGCCTAGACTTGATTAATCAATTTCCCTGTTCTGTTTAAGGATCGTTTTTATTAATGCACTTTTCAAGCCGAGACACGGCATTATCGCCTTCTCGATCATTGTACTGAGTGTTGAGATCTGAGCAGGCCAGCTGTAGCAGCTGTGTTTCCCCTTGGATCTCAAAGCTAAAAACTTTCATCTCCTTTGCTGTCTCAGCTGCTGGTCTGAGGCTATGGCCTTCCCATAACTCAAACCAGTTTCAAAGCAACGTGTAAGTAACCTCTTTGGAATGCTTTTGGAAAACCACAGAAAGGTTCTTTAAAAGTACACCACTTATATACTTTAAATGAATGTTTCCATTTTAAGGTAATAACAGCATAATGTCAGGAGTCAATGGATGATATTTAACTACACTATGAACATAGTGTAGGCATGTCTATATAGACCAATTAAAAAAAGAAATGAAAAGAAACACCAAAGTCATGAGTTGGTATTCTTAAAATGATCTCATAGTTGTGGAATCTATAAATCAAAATTATTTTTTCAAAAATTCCATATATGAAGTAACATTTTCTATAGGCTTAAAGACTTTTGCCTGTGTAAATGATGATGTGAGAAGATATCATCATCAAAAATGAAAATGGTATTGATTGCCTTCACTGGTGAGAAGGCTTGACTCACAGGGAAACGTCTCAGAGTAGACTTGGGTTTATTTGGAGTGTGGAGAGGATCAAATTTGCATGTGTTTTAATAACAATTGGTTACATCAAATCATCAGTGAAATAAAATATGACTGGTGATTTGTAAGGTTGCAGATCATTTGAGTGAAATTTGACATTTACATATAAGTCTGGACAAGAAGAACAGCTTTAGATTTTTATATTTGTCTTGACTTCAGGAAGGAAATTGCCATTGGAACCTCACTTGTTCTGTGTGGTGACTTAACTAAAGGAGAATTCCATGATGCAGTTTTGTTTGTAATTACAAAGGAGATTACAAATTAGATTTTGCATTTATATCTTTCTTACCATCTTCCTAGTGTTTAGTGGCAGGAAGAAGCCTCACTCTAGGGCATTGGCAGAAGAAAAGAAATCTTGGGGCTAATTTAAGTGTCTGGTTGATGTTATATAAAAATAAACCAGATTCCAATATTTCAGAGTCTCTAAGGGCCACCTTTGCAAACCAGCAAAGTTGGGCACACTGCTAGTAAACTACTGGCCTCAAGAATTCTGAACACATTGTTTTTTTCAGTGATTTACTGCATGGCTTTTAAAGCTTTTCTTTATAATCACTAGTATTACCTTATCTGGAAAGGCAGCTTATTGCAGTCTTCCAAAGCAACTGCCTGTGCTACTGGGGGATTAAGACAGGTAGACATGCTATCACTTTCCCTTGTGGGGGCTCCCCAGACATTATGGACATTATGCTTCACTTCTAACGACCTATTCTTGACCCAGTGCCATTCAAACGCAGCATTTGTTTGTGTAGTATTTAGAGTGGTCTTTTGATTTTTTTTTTTCTAAATGCTGTATCTTCCTAAAAATATTTTCTATGATTTAGTCAATTTTTTTCCAATAAACATTTTAAAAAATTTTCACTAGGAAATATATGTGTGTGTGTGTGTGTGTATACACACATATGTACATATCACAGACAAAAGTGTGTACATGTAAAACTAGAAATATTATCTAAGCTATGAATGTGAGTCACGTGCAATTTTAATTTTTTAGTAGTGACAATGAAAAGAAAAAAGAAAAAGGTGAATTCAATTTTAATAATGTCATTTAATTCAATACCTAAAATGTTAGCATTTGAAGGTGTAATCAATATAAAAATTATTAACGAGGATTACTAATGAAGTCTACATCTTTTTCATGTTAAGTCTTCAAAATTTGTGTGCATTTACACTTTTGCAACACATCTTAATTCATGATATCCATACGTGGCTACTTTATTAGACAGTGCAAGGACACATGTACACTAAAAGACTTATTTTGAAATAAGTCACGGGAATTCTAATCAAATAAAATCTTGACTTTTTTTTTCTCTTCAATTTCTCAACTATAACTTATATTTAGTAAGGTGATTTTTATTTTAACAAAATTATCTTAGTTGTAGACATAGCTTTCCAAACAGCATTGATGTCTAAGGTTAGACACATGGTTATTTGGTGGTGGACTTAACCCTACGCCCTCCATTTTCCAGAGACTGCTTCAGAGGAATTTCAAGGTGTTACCCATACCAAGTGGAAGCTGGATTCATTAATTGTTAAACCATGAGGCCATTCTAACTTCCATATAATTCATGAAGTATTTGCTTTCTTGATTTAATTGAAAAATATATGGAAAAATGTGCATTTAAAATATTTTAAGTGCTAAAACCCATTTTAAACTTGTACTTTGTTATATGTATGTTTATACTGAGGAACAAGTGGATTTTCAGGTGAGGTAAAAGAGCAGGGAGGGTGATCCTGCCTTAACACAACATTTCCCTTGAACCCTCTAAATGATTTGCCCTTTGCTCATAAATCCTTTGCCATGGTCAACACAAAGCCTAGTATTGATTTACCAGTGAACCATCTTGTCATCTCTGGGCTCAGGTCCTTTGACCTTTTATTTGTTCTTGTAAAATTATGGTGGATCACAAACTTCTTTTCTAATAGGTCCATTAAACTTTGAAAGGCCAAGAGACTGTGGGAATATATTAAACAGTTGGATAATCCAGAAAATAGAGGTTAAAAAAAAATTGCAGACAACTAAAGGTCAGAAAAAAATCCTTAGTCCAAAAACACAAACAAATTCTCTTAGGAGGAAAAGGCTGAATACAAGGCCTGAATTTATTTTAATCCTAAGTAAATTCACTTTGAGTTTCTTAGTAAAGCATGTCAAATATGCATTTCCTTCATAACAGCTTAGTGGGGGACAAAGTGAATTTTAAAATGTGGCTGTTTCTAACTAAGCAATGTAAAGAAAACACAAACACAGCAATTTAAATAAGTGTAGTGCATGTCAATGAAATGATCACAATTTATTTCTCAAAATACCTGTATCGGCATCAAGTGATTTCAGTGGAATTCATACGGTCTTTTTGGTATCATTTGTCACAGACACTTTTAGGTAAGCCCGACAGTAGCTGATTTATAGATAAGCTGAAGATAAGTTCGACAGACTGAATCTTAATGAAATAAATGTGTTATCAGCATTTCAACTTTTGTTCCAATTATTTCATATCCTTTCATTCAACTTTTTGAGTTTAATTCGTTATATAGGCCTACTACCTGATAATTCCTTTGTTATATATATTTTATTCCGTACAAAGGGATTCTTGTTGAAGTTTGGTTTCTGGAATTACTTTTTGCTACAGATCTGTCTATGAAAAAGAACAAAAGTTAGCATTTTATATTGTGTCATTTGTTTCCAGATCATGACATATCTTTCCTTAAGACTCTTTTCTAAAAAACATTTCTTTAATTCATTTTAATCGACATGTAATTTCTTGTTAAAACTTTTGGAGAAATACATTATTATTGAAATGTATACGTTCTCCGAGACATGTTTACCTAGTACTTGTTTGTCCCAGGTGATGCTAAAATGCTGTTTTCTGTGTGCAAGTATTACTAAATAATGGACATCAAAGAACTTTTGGTGAGTTGAAGTCTGTAAAAACAGAATGTTCAATTAAGTATATTACAAAAAAATTGCCTTAACACTCTTTTACTAAGTTCTACGATGCTGCTGAAAAGGGAAAATAAATTTAAATTTGGTCTTGTGGAAGTTGACTCTCAGTCTCCTAAATGGTGAATGAATGGGTTAAAAAAACAGATTATTCTTTGGGTTTTTTTGTGTGTTTCTGGCAATGGCCAATACAGTGATCCAAATCCTTGACCTTGGTGTTATCAACACTGCACTCTAACTAACTGAGCTAACTGGCCAGCCCAGATTATTATTATTATTTTCAACTAACTTTTTAAATAGTTAAAATGCTCACATAGTTCAATATTCAAAAACATTAAAAAAGATATACAGTAAAAGTCTTCCTGCCTCCTAGTTCTCCTCCACAATAAACCCCCAAATTAGTTTTTAAAAAATTCCTCCAGAGATAATTTTAAGCATATGGAAGCAAATGCATGTTTATCAGACAAATGATAGCATATTGTGCATACTGGTATCAGTACATAAAAAGCTTTCTCATTCCTTACTATAGCTGAATAGTATTCAGTTGTGTGAATATAGTATACTTTATCTAGTTCCTTCTTAATAAGCATTAATATGATTTCCAATCCCTTTAATGTGGCAAATAGTTCTACAGTAGAAATGTCATTTTGCAAGTATGCAGAATTATCAGTAAGATAAATTCCCAGAGTTAAACCGCTAGGTCAGAAAATACATGCACATGTAATTTTGCTAGATATTGCCAAACTTTTCTTCCCAGCAGAAGTAGAAATACAATAGCAATAGAAATTATTGTCCCACAAGCAAGGCAAGATAGTTTCCAGTTTTTAAAAAACCTTCACCAACAGTGTGAAATCAAAAATATTTTTGTTGAATTTTTGCCTATCTGATATACAAGGATAATTTAAAATTTCGTGGAAGAAGTAGAATTAAAAGATAATACAAATTTTCCAGTATCTTTAAAGTACCCTCATAGCAGTATTGTTGTAATTTACGTTCTCCTTATTATGGGTGATGTGGAACATTATTTCATATGTTAGGAGCCATTTATACTTTGTGTGTGTGTGTGTGTGTGTGTGTGTGTGTGTGTGTGTGTGTGCATGTGTGTGTATGAACAACTTGGTCATATGCTTTTCCATGTTTCTCTTGTTAGTCTTTTTCTTACTGATTTGTATGCATTTATTATATATTAGGGACATTGGCTGTTTGTAATGTGTATCATAGAGATTGCAAGTAATTTCGCAGTTTGTTATTTGTCTTTTGATTTTGTTTATGGTGTTTCTTAAGTACAGAAAATTGGGGTTTAAGTAATTAATTAACTTCATTGATTTTTTTTTTTTTTAATGGCTCTGGCTTTTGTGGCATTGTTAGAAAGACCTTCCATATGCAAAGGGCATACATTAGTTCTCCCATCATTATTTCCACTCCATTTATGGTCAAAATCAGGTAATTGGGTTATGTCAACTGTCAGTAATTTTGAGCATTGTAACTGCTTTGCTGATTAATCATGGCCAGCACACTGCAGAGACCTTGTACTTATTCCAATTGAGAAAGGGAAGAGTTTCTTTATGTTTCCCAAGAGACCCAGCCTCAGCACTTGACTGAGCCTCCTGTAAGTCTAAAGTGCCTGGCAAATGAGAGGCTGTCTAATTTCAAGGCCTGCTGGAGAGATGAGTGAATACCACATTTTCTCTATGCCTTATCTATGAAACCATGGATACTCTGATAATCCAGAACTGATATAACTTTAACTGTGGTTTGGATTTATCCATGATTCTTACTTGTCATTATCCTAGATAATTTGAAGTTGACTGTGTGTTATTAGTGTACGTTATTTTATTAACATATAACCTTGCCTTATTGGCATTATAAATAATGAAGTACGATATATAATTCACTTTTGATAATTTAATTATTAGAATTTAAAGGTTTATTCTTGTGACATTTGCATCAATATAAATAGAAATTGACTTCCTATATTAGTTTGTGGTTTAGTATTCATTTCAACTGTTTTAATCATACAAGTATTACTATGAAGGGATTGAGATTTGACAGTAAAGTGAGCCAATTATTAGATATTTAACCTGCACAATTATTAGGTATAGGACCTCCTGTAAATGTGACCTCCTGTCTTGGTTTCCTCATCTTTAAAGTGTATATAATAACAGTATTCATCTCAGAAGATTGTTGTAATGGATGGATGAATTAAAACCTATGAAGCACTTAAACTAATGCGTAGCATTTATTGAGGCTTCAGTAAATGTGATTTTTAAAAAAAATATCTTTACTGTTTTCTCAATTATGAAATCCAGATTCAGATAATTTGATAGAGGGTGAATATGAGTGGTAGACTGGCTATAATCTATGGACTATTTGTTCCATATGAAGGTACAATTTTAGTCACATTGAGATAACACCAGATCACGGCAATCTTTTTTTTTTTTTTTTTTTTTGAAACTCTGAGACCATATCTATTTCCTTTGGATGATCAGGACAGCTGAACATCTAATCCATTTTTTTGGCCCTCATTGTGATTGAAACAGCTGAATCCATCATATAATGATTTGCTTTGATCATTACGACAGCCAAAATGAAAGCATTGGCCATGCTACCTAAGGTCCATTTATTTTGAAAATAACTTTTGACGGGTAAGACATAGTTCCATATTGCCATCCTGACATTTCATTGATGTCTTGTGTGGCTTCTGGTAGCATATTCATCATTTAGCTAATATACTTTTGTTGTCATTTGTTCTCTGTTATCTTAATAAATTTAAACAGATGATTCACGAGGGTGATTCATTCAGAGCCATTTCAACTGCAGATGGCCTGAGAGGTAGCAGAGGAGGTGGCATTTTGTGCTTTTGTAGCTGACGGTTGTGATCGAAGAGATGGGGATAGTTCAAAGGAGGCGAAACTGAAATGGTTCAGAGAAGGAAATGGTTTTCATATGCTTACATAGTGACAAGTCTAGGATTTTTAGTCTATAAAAGATTTAGTTTGAATTGGGTATGATTGCTGATAAATCATGCTGTTGCTAGGATGAACATAGATTTGTTCGTAATGAAGGAGCTTTATTAAAATTTTAAGAGTTTATTTTAGAAAATAATTATTTATTTAATAAATATTACTATCTTTTTCTATCCTAATAAACACTTGTTTATTTATTGTGAGGCTCCATTAATGTTACTGATAAGTGTTACTGAAAAAAGAATATTCAATGCAAACCACTGTAAGGTGCCGGACTTAGGAAGGCCACCAATAATATATACAAGTTTTATAATTATATGTGTATAATATATATATATTTTAAATGAAAATGCTAGCAACCAAACTTTTGTTTTGAGTGTTGAACAACTGTAGGGCAAAGCAATGAATATCAGCTTTTTATTTTTTAATACCTTCTGGAGAATTCAGCAAGCCAGATCAATAGGCCGTGGGCAGTGATTTTCAGCTAGAGTGAGAAAAAAGATGCACTCACAAAAAGGATCTCTTGGTACATCTGGATGAATGTTTGGTGCCTTTTTATCAAATGGCAGAGTTAGAAATAGTTGATAAAATATGACACTAGCTCATAGTAGATCCTCAAAATGTAGGTTTAGTCAAAGGAGTACCAGAAATGTCCATGTTGGGGAGTGTGGAATGGGGAATAAGGCTGAGAATCCCTTTATCTTTTTGTCCATCTCTTTTTGAGCAGACTTATGTATAAGGGTAAAAATTGAAAATAGTGATAGGTTTTTAAAGTAGTAGAATCAAATAACAATCCACAAAGAGGAGAGCTTGACAAGATTGTTGGTCATATATTGATCCTTAAGAACATATAGATTGTGATCACTTTCTTTTTTTTATTTTTATTTTTATTTATTTATTTAAAATTTTATTTTGTCGATATACATTGTGGCTGATTACTGTTGCCCATCACCAAAACCTCCCTCCCTCCTCCCTCCCCCGCTCCCTGCCACCAATGTCCCCTCTGTTTGCTTGTCATATCAACTTCAAGTAATTGTGGTTGTTATATCTTCTCCCCCCCCCAGCCCGTTTTTGTGTGTGTGTGTGTGAGTGTGTGAATTTATATATTAATTTTTAGCTCCCACAAATAAGTGAGAACATGTGGTATTTCTCTTTCTGTGCCTGACTCGTTTCACTTAATATAATTCTCTCAAGGTCCATCCATGTTGTTGCAAATGGCAGTATTTCATTCGTTTTTATAGCTGAGTAGTATTCCATTGTGTAGATGTACCACATTTTCCGTATCCACTCATCTGATGATGGACATTTGGGCTGGTTCCAACTCTTGGCTATTGTAAAGAGAGCTGCGATGAACATTGGGGAACAGGTATACCTTCGACTTGATGATTTCCATTCCTCTGGGTATATTCCCAACAGTGGGATAGCTGGGTCGTATGGTAGATCTATCTGCAATTGTTTGAGGAACCTCCATACCATTTTCCATAGAGGCTGCACCATTTTGCAGTCCCACCAACAATGTATGAGAGTTCCTTTTTCTCCGCAACCTAGCCAGCATTTATCGTTCAGAGTCTTTTGGATTTTATCCATCCTAACTGGGGTGAGATGGCATCTCAGTGTGGTTTTGATTTGCATTTCCCAGATGCTGAGTGATGTTGAGCATTTTTTCATATGTCTGTTGGCCATTTGTATATCTTCCTTAGAGAAATGCCTACTTAGCTCTTTTGCCCATTTTTTAATTGGGTTGCTTGTTTTTTTTCTTGTAAAGTTGTTTGAGTTCCTTATATATTCTGGATATTAATCCTTTGTCAGATGTATATTTCGCAAATATTTTCTCCCACTCTGTTGGTTGTCTTTTAACTCTGTTAATTGTTTCTTTTGCTGTGCAGAAGCTTTTTAGTTGGATATAATCCCATTTGTTTATTTTTCCTTTGGTTGCCCGTGCTTTTGGGGTCGTATTCATGAAGTCTGTGTCCAGTCCTATTTCCTGAAGTGTTTCTCCTATGTTTTCTTTAAGAAGTTTTATTGTTTCAGGATGTATATTTAAATCCTTAATCCATTTTGAGTTGATTTTAGTATATGGTGAGAGGTATGGGTCTAGTTTCATTCTCCTGCATATGGATATAGATTGCGATCACTGTCAACATGACCTTTAATTATGATGGACAGCTTTTTTTCTTTTGTGTCATTGATTTCATAATGGTCATTTATGGAATCAATGAAAATGGGCATAGAAAGGTTAAGTTGTAAGTTCTTAACAATCTGAATTATACTTTAAAAAATATGAATTAGACACAAGATGTTAGTATACTAGCTGAATTTATGATCATGGTAGGTTTCCTTATACGTGTAAGTATGTTCAGCAGCATAATCTTGTAGTCACTTGGAATTTTATATAGTTTTCAAAAATAATGCTGAAAATGTTAAGATATATTTGATACATTTGGGGATTTAATTAGATATTAACATTAAGTTAATAGGTTGGGGGATTTGCCATATCTATAATCAGTAGTTATCTCATTATACAATATGACATGTGCTTTTCCATCTATTCATCTGGTATTTGATATTGCTCTTTAATGGTGCATGTGTGTACATGCACGCATGCATGTACACACACGTGTGCATGTTGCTTCATATTGGTCCTGGACATATTTTGTTAATTTTATTTTCATATTCTTTATTTTTAAGGCTACAATAAATGAATTTTGTTTGTATTTCTTAATCGGTGGGATATAGGAAAGGAAAACACTTTCATTATTTCATTTGAACACTTTCTTATATACACTTTTATAGATTTTCATCTGATATTTTAGGTTGCCACGTAAGTACTCACATCATTAAAAAAAAATGATAGTTTGCATTTGTTTCCCAATCTCAGCGCTTTATATGTTCTTTTCCTACCTAATTGCATTGGGTAGTACATTCAGAAGAACATAAAAAAAAATTACGATAGCATTTTTATTTTAGTATTTAATAATACGGCTCCTCTATTAACAGTTTAAAAAATATACATCAAATTATGATTTTTTTTATCTAGAGAGAACTTTGATAAACCCACATTTATTGTTTTAATTAATTGTTCTATGTCATTTATTAACATTTATTTCAATTCATCTGCAATTATAATTCCATTATAATATCTATTTTATATTATTTTTATTTTGCATTTTTTACAGAATATGTTTAGGTTTAGGACCTAAGATGAGAAGGATATATTTTTAAATAAATGGACAGTAAGTTGTATGGATGCCATAGTGAGCTCTTTTCGTGTTGTTGCTCTGTGGGTCACAACACATGTTTATGTGCTTTCCTTTTCTTTTGGTATAAAAACTTACTAGATTATTACAAGTTATTAGATTTGAGTTTTGTAATCTAAAATTGCTATTTTAAAATGTTCTGTTTCATTTTCACACCAAAAAAAACCTTTGTTCATGACTCAATTTTATAGAAGGAAAGAAATTTTGGAGGAGTATGATGCTTTCCTTTATTTTCATGCAGGCTAATTTACACCTTTATACAACTTAATTTGTTATTTTAATCAGCAAATGGTTATTTTACTGTGGGTGTTTGGGGGGTTAGCCCTAGTAAAAGAGTTATTGTTATTCTTATTTATCACGGCCAATGCATTTGCTGCATTATAGCTTTTAATTGGAATAGTTCAATGTGAGTGTTTTTCATGTTTTCTGAATGAATTCCTAAATTGTAAAGTTCATAAAGGGATATGGGAGAAACTCTGAAAGAGACCCAAACTTTTCTCTTATAACTGAAATAGGGAAATGAAGGCATTTCTAAGTATTGATTTACAAATATCTAAGATAAAACATATTCTGTTGATATTTGACGGAGTAAAAGGATCTAATTTGTTTAGGCAATATTGCTCAATTATGTATTTTATCATTTGATCCTACTAAATACCACATAATTGATTTCTCTGCAATAAATTTGGTCTAACCCAATTGGAATGATTCAATTTCACAACAAAAATAGGTGACATAATTTATAATTTATAATTTTCTATTAAGTGCTTAAAAAGTATTAAGACACATTATGAAAAATGTCAGTCTTGAGATTATAATTAACTAGACTTTTGCTTTTCTAAGACAGGAATTATTTTAGTTTAAAACCTGAATTTATAACTATGGCTTTAAAAATGTTTAATTTGGCTGTCTTACTACATCGAGATGTAGAAGATTAAAATAACAGTGAGAAATACAATGAAATGTGCATTTCCCAGTTGATAAATGTGGGAATTCATAATTTGTAAGTTGATATAATTTCTTAGACACATTGTCTGCATAAAACTATGGGTGTATCATTTCCCGGTAGGATTTTTACCTAGAAATTACTGTTTTGTAATGCAATCTTAAGTACTCCCTGTAGGAACTTTAGCAGACAGTACTGTAATGTGAAGAATATAGACCACTGTGTCATAGCAGTCTCTTAGTTATTTTCATATTGAGGCATTAATAATGTTGCTTATAAACCTGTGGCACTGAATCATTGTCTTTTAAAAATGTCATATTCAGGTGTCTCATCTGCCAAGTTATAAATCACATCTCTGAGTGCTTTTCTGTGTCTTTACCAGCAAATGCTTATCTTGGTTTTTTGGGGGGTAATTTACTTTTCTAATGATGGCCCTTTGTTCCATCTAGAAAGCAAAATACAACATTTGGATAATATTATTAAATACATAATTTGTGATGACATTACTCACAGAGGAAAAAAATATTTCAGTTCCTTGAAATGTGAAACTTGAGGGGGTGATTCTAATGGAGACTTCTGTTCTATGAGTAATGAAAAACCTAGATGACAAAAACATCTGTTTAATATAGAATAGGCATCAATTCATCTTTTAGCTTTACTCTGTTACAACAGTCTGTCTGAAAAGTGAAAAATTCCAATAGTAAAACAAATTTAATGTATTGTTTTTCAAGGTTGAGTTGAGGACAGAAGTTTTACTCTAGACTTTTTAATGTCATGTCATCATATACAAAAAAGTTTACATTGTAGGAAAAATACTTCCATAATTAATATGAAAGTAAAAACCTTATTTTGTTCTAACAGTTCATGACAAAGTGGTTATACTGGTCTGGAAATATAACTCTTTAATCAAAAATTTTCACAGCCTAGAATCAAGTCCAACATTAACTTCAGAGAATTTAACTACTTCAGTTGAAAACCAGGTCAACCCCTGGGTCAGCTGAGACTGACAGTGCATAGATAGTGATTCAAGGCCAGATAAAGAAGGTTGTGAATAGATTTAGACATCTTTGCCTTTTAAAACTTGGTGTATATTTTACAAAGGAATTAGCTCGTCTCCATGTTAGTAATAGTTTTGATCATTATATAGCTTAAGCAACTTGATGGTGCAATGAATACAAATTGGTGGTTACAATATGACTATGGAGATGTTGGAGATGTACTTCTAATAATCAGATGTCAAAAACTTACTTTATTGTTGGATCCTTTTTTAAATCCAGTTGCCTATGCTAATGGTTCCATCTTCTGCTTCCTCTGGTCCTCATCTATCAAGTTATTCTTTCCTTCTGCTCATTCAAACTCTCACTTCCTGTTAACTTCCTTGTATAGATATACCCAAACATTCTCCATCCAAAATTACTCCCTCAACAACAAAATGTATGCCTTTATCCTATAATTCTCTCTTTCCCTGCCCCCCTCCCCCTTTCTATCTCTCTCTTTATTAGGACTTTTTGAAAGTTTGGTGTATCCTATTTTTTTAATTGTTAATTTTCCATTGTCTGTGAAAACTGCTATAATCTGCTTTCAGTCACCAGCACTCCCTTGTGTCTTCTTAATTAGCTCACTTATGTCCTTCTATTTGTAGTATATAATCAGTAGTTATTCAGTTTCTATCTTACCGGACCTTTCTACTCTATTTTGAACTTTCATAATATTGTTTCCTTAGATTCTGTGAAAATGTATCCTCTCACCTAAGCTTACCTCCCCTCCTCTCTGCTTACCCTAGAATTGGTGTTTGCCAAAGATCCAAATATAGCCCATTGTTTTGTGGTAATCATTTTATTGTTTTTTGTTTATGTTTTTACTCTGCACACTCTTCCTGGTTCAACTTGTTCAGGATCATAATGTCAAATATAGCACTGATTTTCCAATTTCTATCTTCCCTCAGACCTTTCCATACAGTCTTAGCATTTTTGCACCCAACTGCTATTGGTCATCTTTATTACCATAAGTACTTAAATCATCGGTAGCATGTATGGAACACTTACTGTATGCCAGGCTCAGTTCTAAGTATTTTATGTGTTATTTCATTTATACCACACAACAATCCTAAGAATATATCCCTAATGGAATTATCTATACAGTTAAACATCTTTTTCCTTCATTGTTCTTGGTATCAGTTGTTAGTGCAACCATCTATCTGGTCACCTAAGCTAAAAAAACTGGGAGTAATCCTTGATTTTTTCTTACTGCATTTCTATCCCACTCTCCACGTCTAATTAAATATTAAACACTGCTTAATTTATGAGCTAATTTTATACACAATTTCTAACCTTTCTTTCATCCTTATTTTTTACTGTCCTACATTAAACCCTTATGATCTCTCATCTGGACTATTTTAATGGCGCCTTAACTGATATCCCTTTGAAATCAACCCTGAGTCGAGTGACCACCGTGATCTATCTAGAATGGAAATCTACCACATCATTTACTTGTTTAAACATTTGGTTTCTAATTACCTACAGGATAAAGTCCAAGATCCTTAACATGTGGTGTGAGGCCCTCTGTTATCTTGCCCCTGTTAAATCAATGGCTTCCTCTCTAGTCGTCCTTTATCTCCTACTTTATGCTGTATTAAAACTGAGCTGTTTGTTGTCCCCTGATTACACCACCTTCTTGCTCTGTTCTATGCTCCTCCTTGGGTTGCCTTCTTCTACCTCTGTATTCCTTTTCTGTACTACTGTGCTCAAGAAGTACTTCCTCCGAGGTGTTTTTTCCCTACCTAACCTTCATCTGAATAGTTTAGATATCCCTCTTCTCTGCTTCAAGAATATTAAAGAATATTGATTTACTAACCAGTTTTGTGTAGTAAAGACAGAGATTATGCCCTGTTTTTATTTGTGTACCTGGCTCTTAGCACAATGTTAGCATTTAATTCATACACAACAAACATCTTTTGAATAAGTGAATGAATAAAACAATGAGTAAATGAGTAAGCCCCAAACAGCACTATTTAGCATTGAGAGGCAGATGTCAAGTAGCCCATAAGGTTAACCCTCTTCTGAGTAAAGGAAAAGGAGTAAGATAAACCGAGGTCTCTGTTGCTCAGTAATTTGGGCTGAGATCTGCTTTAGAGGTGGAGCATATGCACCTGCATAAATATCCATGTTTATACAAAAGAACAAAGGATGAATCAAAGAAAATATTTTGAGCATAGAAAGGAAAAAGACTGTGGAGAAAGGTTAGTGAGAAGGACTAGAAATTTAAGATGTATGTAACACTGAATTCTCATCTATGAGCTATCGAAAATGAATCTATTTCAAATGAAAAGAAAGTTGGATAGGGTCAGTGAGTGATTTTGCTTTTCTTTTTCTTTTGAAAATTTAAAACAACCTCACAGGTAGAAAATATGGTAAAATTAACCCCCACATATCTAAGTACTAAGTACTAAGTATCTTAGTACTAAGTACTAAGCTTTAACAATTACCAATATTTTACCAAAGTTGTTTCATGTTTTGTTTCCCCCCCTTTACCCCTCTCACATACACCACACACTTTCAGTGAGTGTTTTTGAGTGGTGAATTAGTCACATGCAGAATACTACATCGTAGTCATTTTCTTATAGGTTGGATAATCTGATATCTCCCCTGTATTTTGCACAATTGAACATTTGTGCTGTGTATTTTATTAGCTATTTAATAAATGCAGTAGGAAGCACCAAGAAATAGCAGAGTAGAGATAAATTCATTTAATCTCTCTTTGACATGCAGTTTACATTCAAAATAAATATCAAACAAAAACATAAACTATTATTTGCAGGATGTTTTTATCCATCTATTTATATATTTATTGAAGAATTTTTAGTATAATTTTTAAGATAGGTCAACCTTATTATTTATATTATTAAAGCTGTCAAATTACTGTTTTTATAACAGATTTTCCCACATGTCTGAGAAGCACTTAGTCAGTGAATGTGGCTTTAAAATTAGGATCCAGGGTTAACAAAGTAGGGATTGTGGGGGTAGTGGTTCATCAGTAAATATCCCAGCCACATTCTAAATCAATTTCTGCATTTATATTCTGGAAGTTCTCTGCCAGAAATTCAGGAGAACTCAGTTCTATTCCTGTTGCTCTTCCTGACTAACAGAAGGACTTAACGAGTCATGCCATTTGGGCCACCTTTTTAAAATCTGAAATTATGGATTATGATTTCCAAGGATTCTTCCAACATATGAGCATGCAACATGCCTCTGTGTCCAAGTGATAAAGTAATATGGTCAGCAACATTATCAGTGTCAGAGATGATAGCAGCTTTAGGAGAGAAGTCTTCTGGTAATGGTGGTAGGCCTTTGTTCTCTTACAATCTAGTATTGAAAATGTGAAGGCAAATCTTCCAACAATTCAACAAGGACTAAGAGGCAGATGAGATACATAGAGAGATACATAGAAAGAAACACAGAACAGGATGCATGACTGAGTCTTTGTCTCTAGCCACCATGGGTGGATTTGTTTTTCAGGCTTTTAATGGAAACTGGATGATAATTAAACAGTCCATACTTGGATTTGTGTACCTTTATTTTGTACAGCTACACCACACCTATATAAGTTGGGTAGTAAAACTCTAAAATTTACCCATAACTTTGTGTTTATTCGTCCTACCCAATTCCTCTGTTTTTATGTTTTTAAAGCCCTGGCTAAAGGATAGTCTTCAAATATCCCAACAGTGATAGCCAATATTTCTATATTTCTATCTTGAAATATGTTTGTACAACCTGGCCCTTATTTACACATCGAAACTAGTGACTCAACCAACTTCTAAATAGGATCTCTTCTAAGGGGGAGTTAGAACTCATCTTATCTACAACCTTCTTCTTATCTCAAGAGGCAGCTTTATGGTCTTCAAGAGTGAAACAGGCACATATCTAGGGAAAACAATAGAGGTGAAAATCATTAGCTCTTGACTACATAGCCATATTCATGTTATCACAGATCTCTTCTCATGTGTGTATCAGGGAGGAGCATGTAAACACACTGTCTAGCTCTTATTACCTAAACCGATGCTTTGAAGGCAGAAAAATGGACTAGAAGCAAAAAGGTATAAGACCAAGGCTACAGAGTTAGTTTTGAGCTGACTCCTTAGATTGTGAATAATACCACTAGTAGAAAAGGAATAAAAATCAATGCAATTTAACACGTATATCTTTAATCTGTTTTGTTTTCCAGATATATTAAGAATTTCATTTGATTCCTAAAAATGACAAAATTTTGTCATAAGGTTATAAGCCCTCTTACATGAAGGAGGAAAAAAAACTTTTCACTCCATCGAGTATTTGAGGACCCACTGTGTTTCAAGACAGTGTGCTAGTTTTGTTTTTTTTTTTTCTTTAAGGGAATTAGACAACCTATTTACATATTTATTATCCAGCACACTATAGATGGAAGCTAAAGATTATGTTTTCATTACATTACTAAAAACACTAGGATATTGTATTTCCCAGTGAGAAATCCCTTATACTCCACCTGATTGCAAACCACTATGCTCTTAGGTGATTAATGCTGCTCCATGATCTGTTAAGTGGTTCTCTGAGAAACATTACACACTGTTTCCATCATAAAAAAGTTTACTTTGAGAATATATGAAAGATCTTTTTCTACAGTTATCCAGTTGGTAAACTGCCAGACTGCATGATTTATACTCAGTAATATTTATATACTTGATTTAATGTAATCTTGAATCAAGAACTTTGCCCACTGGGAAACCACCTATTCTATTGCAAAGAACAGAAGGCACCAAGATTTCTGACATGGTTCTATGCCTGACAAGCTGTTCACCTTTGTCAAGAGCACCAATTTACTCATCTAGAAAATGAGGAACATAGATTAGAGATATTCTGAGATCCCCTTAAAGTTACAATACTCCATGATCCTTACATAGCCAAGTGATCAAAATCATGAAATAGTGTATTTTGGGATTCAAAATAAAATTTTCATGTCTTTGTAATTAAATTCATACACCTATCATTTTTTTTCCAGTTACATGATGGCACCATTTATTTTAGGATTAGTATGGCAGCATGAAACTTGCCTGCCAGTAAATTATTGTTCTTGTGCTTAGATACATGCAACATTTTCCTAGGTCATTAAGCACACATTTTCAAATGAGAACGACAGTAATTAATTAATGTATTCTAGCAGTGCAATTGGTTCCACTGACTACTTTTTGCCCTATTGGAAATTCTCAGGAGTTTGTTAAAAAATTGGCCTTTTAGACAAGATAAAACTACATTCTGGAAGACTAAATATGCATGACACGGAACGAAAACATGCAACATCAGTAAAAATCAACTTGCAGAAAATTAATTTTATGCTGAGGAGAAGAATAAGTAAAATTAATATTGTAGTCAGATTGTTTTTTAGCTACTAGACAAGCTCACCTGCCTTCCAACTTTCCATATTGAATTTTCTCTGACTATACAGAGCAAGGGAACCTAGCTACAGAGTTTGGATTTAATGTAAACATTTGGATGGTTGTACATCAAAACGTTGATAGTATCTGGTTTTATTTTTTTCTTCAAGTGAATCTTTTAGCACCATTTGATGGTTAATATTATGTTTTTTCTGAGCTAGGACATGGTTCCCAGATATTTGGTCAAACACCAGTGTAGATGTTGCTGTGAAGATATTTTTTAGATTAGATTAACATTTAAATCAGTAGATTTTGAGTAAAGCAGATTACCCTCCATAATGTGGTTGGCTGCATCCAATCATATGAAGGCTTTAGAGAAAAAGACTGAGGTCCATCTGAGGAAAAGGGAATTTTGCCTCCGGACTGTCTTAGGTCTTGAGCTGCAACATTAGCTCTTTTCTGGGTCTCCTGCACACTGGCTTGCCCCGCAGATTTTGACGTTCCCAACCCCCAGGATCATGTGAGCCAATTCCTTAAAATAAATCTCTCTCTCTCTCTAGCTATCCGTACAGATAGATAGATACACAGATACATGCACATGTCTTCTTGGTTCTATTTCTCTGGAGAATGCTGACTAACACACACCAGAAAGACATGGTTCTTACAAATAAACATTTGTGAAGAAAGACCACTGATACTCACCTGCTGCATGAATGTGGGCTAGTCTCTAACTTTCTGGGCTTCAGATTTTTTATTTATTAATTCAGGAGATTGGACTAGACCTGCCATTTTTAACTTTTTAATTCTTAGAAACATAATATCATGCTATAACACAGTAGACAACTCCCTATATTCTCAGAGGAAAATTTAAATAATAAATTTACCTGTATATAGCAAGACAAGAACTTCCATTCTGTGAAGGCTAAAACATAATTTCTGATTATATCGTTTAAACATAGTATTTGACAATATTTTCTCACAATTTCATGGATCAGTTTTATTTAATTTTGTTCTTAGCCAATTGAAACACATCCACTGAAATACTCAGTTGAAATTAAAATTAACTCTGAACTGTGGTTATTAGAGGTGGGTAGGGGAGAGGGAGGGGGGTTAGTGAGAAATTGGTTATTGGACACAAAGAATGATTACATTTTGTAAAAATTAATATGCTAACTATCCTTATTTGATCATCACATATTGTTTTAGTCTGTTCCTGTTGCTTATAACAAAACATCTAGATTTATAAGAAAGTGAAATTTATTGCGTACATTTTCAGAGGCTTGGAAGTCCAAAGTCAAGGGAAAACATTTGGTGAAGGCCTTGGTGGCGACAGTGACCCAGGGGTCTCACATGGCAGGAAATGGTGGTGCACAGAGAGACTAACCTCTCATGTGCTCTTCTTTTAAAGCCCTCAGAGCCACGCCCCTGACTACCATTATTAATCAATTCACCACGGCATGGTTCTACAATCTAATCACCTCTTCAATTACCATAATAGTATTTCCCACCCTCAACAGTTATAGTGGGAATTAAGCTTCTAATATATGAACTTTGGGGACACAATTCAATCAATCCACAGCACATTTGTACACAAGTATTGATAGTCAACTTTGTACCCCACAAATATGTATAATCAATTATCTTTCAATAAAAAAAGAACTCTTTCTACATGGCTAGTTTAGATTTATAGTTGTATTTGGAGTGTATGCTTATTACTAGTGTCAGCGTTTCATTTTCTATTTCCTCTTTATTTTTATACCATAAGGGTAAAATTTAAGTATATATACATATGTATATGCACAATCATATATTAAAATAATTAGAAAAACATTGCTGTCCAGAAAAAGATGTCAACTGCCAAGTTTGAAATGTCAGCTGCCAGGTTGTGTCACCGAACAATCACATCAGCTTAGGTCCCTAAATTGGAATTCACAATACAAAGAACAACTTGAGAGTGTCAGTACATAGCATCTGAATGTGTAGGTTGTATGAGAAATGAATATATCAGAATTGAAGACTATAATGAACTGCTGTAGTTGAAGCAAGGTTGGGGAACTAGAAGTCACCCTAGGTATCTTTATCCCTTTACTTCTTTCTCCATAGCAACACTTGAAGCAATTCAATGGAACATTATGGTATCTAAGAAGTTTGTATTCTAATTAGCCTCTATAATCAATTTCAATACATTGATTTCAGTAGGGCCACTGGTGTAGGAAGTACTTATTACACAACCACCTCTCACCTTTTACACTGAGCTCATGCTTATGCCTCTCTACTTGATTTGTACCAACCTTAGGTTTTTCCACAGATGTTGAAATGTCAGAAAAAGAATCACGTTTTCTCAGATGCTATTAATTTCAGTCCAAAATCATGGCATATTATGGCTTCAAAAATGAAGCAAATTATGAGTTAAAACCATTTTTGAGAAAAATGATTCTGTAATGGTTCAATAAACAAGAAGTTCATTTAAGCAACAATGTACTAGCACACACTAATTATTGTACAGAATATAATGTGCATTGTATATTCATTGTAGGATTCCATGAGATTAAAGGAGTAATTCTTAAAATCTAGCTAGTCTTTTCTGTATCTCTTACTGAAGCAGAGTTCCTTTATGTCAGATGATGCAATATCTGGAAAATTTAATTTGGCTTGAACAACTTTCTTAATGAATTACAGCTGACTTGGGACTTATCAAGGAAAACAGAAAATGTTACAGCTCTATGGCCATACTACAAACAGGGATAATGGGTATGCTGATTCAGAGATTTTTGGATATCTTAGATGGTAGGCATTATTTTTTGAATATAGAATGTTTTCTTCTAATAGAAACTGGAGCACAGTGATCTTTGTGGATACTTCAAGCCTTTCTAAATCTTAGCAGGAGTCATCATTCCTTTATTTAATAAAAGTCCTTGAGATATGACAGATTTAATTAAGGCACTGAGATTGAACAGTATCAGCACATTTTATATAAGATGATTGTCCCAGAGAGAATACCACTTTTGCAGTTGATATCCCAATTGGATTTACATGAAGCTGCAGTCTCTTGAATGTGAAACAGGGATGACGTGTAGGTAATGCATTTTGTCAGGTAGGGACTCTGCTAAATATCTTATGTGAAGAATGACACCTTCTGGGGTGCAAGGACCCAGTTTCTCTCTTCATTATGATATAATTTAAGGGACAGAAAAAAATCAACAGGAGAAAATATATTTTGCTTTTCTCCTTGCTTTCTAGAGAATTGATGGTTCAAACCTTTATGAATCTCTCTCTTTGAAGAAAGACACATTTGACAGTCTTAGAATAGACTGGGATGTTTGTAACTCCTTTCCTTAGGAAGATTTTGGTCAACTTGTCATCAGCTACCCTGTTTTACATTTTTTACTTCAGAACTCTTCCTTTCCTTTTTGAATTCATCTATTCTAAATTAGTGCTCACTCGATGAGTAATATCATCTGGCTGGAGACCATTTTGCTACAAGGCACATTTTCTGCTGACACAAAACTGATTCGGCTTTCTTTACATACTCTTTTCCTTACTATTAGGCTAACCATTTTTAAGTTTTTGAAATGCCTCTATGAGTATGAATGAAAACTATATGAATCTGGTATTTTTAAACTATAAAATGTTTACCTGTATTCAAAGACAGTTATTCCATGTGTATTTGAAGAATTTTGTGTCTTGTCAGAATGACAGTCATATATGGGATTTATATTGGGTTTTATAAAAAAATAGGTTAAGAGAAGAAATCTTAAAGGAGGGTAAAAAATGTGAGATGCAGAATTTAGGTGAAGGCAATAGTTTTGCGGAGGAAGAAAGACTCATTTTCTGAGATGAAACAAAAGTTATCAAGCAATAGGTGCAGAAGCAGAGATAAAGAGAAAATGACAGATTAGGGAATTTAAACACGTTGCCTAGTAAAATAATAATAATAACTAGTATTTCTATAGCTATTTTTTTCATTAAGAGATTACTGTGTGCATGTAACCATTATGTTACTTGCTTAATTTAAGCTCTCCCAATCCTTACAAAAAATGTGAGGGTTATTATCATCCCTATTAAATAGATGAAGAATAGGAGTTTTTTTTTTTTTTTTACAGAATCTACACAATGTGCCCAAAGTTATCCATCTTTTACATGGTTAAATCAGGACTTGATACTATGTTTATTTGATTCCAAAACTTGTTTTCTCATAGCTTTTATTACATCATGACTTCCATTACATCCTCACTTTCATCATTATAAACTGCAATTTCAGATAGTCTCTTAAGCCAATATTTGTCATTTAGCATTACTAATATATTTTATTTAAAAAAAGGAAAAGTTTTACAATCAGCTTTGAATAATGCAAGAATCACAAACAACAAATCTTTTCTAACTAGAATTTTCATGATGACTTTATTTTATCAAATAGGGTTAAAGACATCTCAAGAACAAATAGGACTGAGAGTGGAAGATGAAGAGCAATGACAATGTGCATCTCTTGTCACAGACTAATATACCCCCTGCCACTGACTAATGTGAAAATTTGGGAGGTCTTGTTTCATGCTCATTGATTTACTTAATTTAACAAACTTTTTAAAAAATGTTTCTTCAATAGGTCAGACACTGTTTTAGAAATAAGGAAACAAAACCAAATAATTGCCAGTTGATGCTCTTGAGAAGCTGGGGTAATACAGCCTCAAGGAATTCATGTCTCCTACTAGTGTCAATAAATACTAATTGCATAGACCTCCATTTATCTCAAAGTTCTGAATAAAAAATGAGTGCTATTCATTTTTTTGTAGGACACACTTGCGTGTGCCTGGGTGCATGCATATGTGCACACACATACAAGTTGTGAGAAAGTTTATAAGGATAAAAAAGAATACTCTGATAGGGAATGCTGGTAGGGGTCTACTTTTTTTCAGGAAAAAAAAACGATAAAGAGGTGACATATGTCTGAGACAAAAAGGATGAATATGGATTAGGATGGAGATAAGAGTTGTTAGGTGGATGTTTAAAAGTCTAGAGGCAGAAAAGAGCTATGCATGTTCAGAGACCATGGGGGAAGTTATGTGAGCTGAGGCTGGAAATGCAGGCAGGGTCACATCTAAGAGGTCTTTAAAGCCATGTCATTTTGCAGGGTTGTATTGCCCGGATGAAAATTTAAAGGAGCGACAGTCTTTCTGCCACTTAATTATATATGGATGATCTTTACAGTTTGTTAACAAATTACCAGAGGTGGCTTGTTTGCTTTCTTAGAGTTACTTGATGTGCATATTTTCCTTGTTTTTTTGCCTTTGTTTCTTATCTTCCTCTTAGATCTTAGACTTGTTATCAAAGAAATAGGATAGTAAGTTATCTTAAATTTCTAGAGACTTTATTTATGTTATAAATATTTGTCCAATGAGAAATCTTTAAAATATGACATTTTCTGTATTTATAGGGATTGTCTAAAAAATATATATATATATATACACACACACACATACACACACACACACACACACACACACACACACACACACACACACACACACACACACACACACACACACACACACACACACACACATATATATGGAGCAAAATCATTGCAGAAACTGATGGGAAAATGTAATGATGACCATCCCAAGAGTTGAAAATGCATCAGCAAAAAAAAATCACTTTAAATCATTGTTATTATTTTTAAAAGTTTCCTTTTAACAAAAAAGGCTGAATCTTCACTATTGAAGACATGTCAGAAGTAGCCTGATTAAAGACAGCAGTATTTCGTTTTTGCCATTAGAATAAAAAGACTGAATTGTTACTGAAAAGCCATGAAGTGCAGAACTCTGGAATTTGTGGTGAAAGGAAATTGAAAAAGAACAGAACATTTGGATTCATGTTTCATGAAATAATTTGTGTGACAGAAGAGGAAGGCAGTCTGAGGCAAAATTGACATAATTTTTTCCTAGGACTGGGAAAGGCCAGATAAATATGTCACTGTTAACAAATGCACTATTGTACATGAACAAAGTGTTTTCTTCTCTATTTGTAAATATTAATTTTCAATCATTGGAAAATATTTGCATGTTTTAAAGAGTATAAACAAAACTCTTCTCCTTTTGTTCCTTTTCCATTTTAATTTTGGATAGACATTAAATTGGAACAGAATGAGGAAGGCAGAAATAATTTTTAACTTGTAGAAACATTGATTCTATAGGGGAAAACATATATTTTGCTATGTACCGTGGAATATATAGTATGCAGTCTGCATTATCTATAATCTAGTTTTTTTTCAGTTTAGACATCCACCAGATTATAGAATCATACAAGCTCATCCCCTAGTCCATTGGTGATGCAGGGACTCTGTCTTTGTGTCCTTAATGTCATTGTCTTTCCCAGAGTGCCTAATATAAATTATGTGTAGACTATTTGGTTGATTTAGGGGAACTGGCACTAGCAACAGAACCAGGAATAGAGATACAGAACCTCTGAATTTTTCTCCTTGTGCAGTTTAAGGATGTTGTAGTGGACACTACTGGTGTACTGCCACCACATCCCCTTTGTACTTACTGCTTCTGTGCATGCCTAGGGCTTCCTTTTACAAATACCTGTGCCTCCTTCTGTGGCTCCATGCTTGGGCTGTGCATATAAGTAGCCTGAAATTGCTGGAAACTAGAATTTCCAGAACTAGCCCTCAGTCAACACCAGACATTTTTGTGTTTTTTCCCCCCTAGACAGAGTTTGATATGTAATTATACCTCAGCTTCCCCCCACTCAGGTGGGACAACTCTTAAGGGCGTTGCACATAGTGTCCTGGAGGACCCAGGTGGGGCTGACCCATTGTCTACCATGATAATCTATCTGCTCATGAACATACCTTGTATTGCTTCTTTTCCTTCTCTGTGTGAATTCCCTACTCCCATACAGGTGATGGTACTCAAAGCCTTGTCTCAGGATCTGCTTTTAGAGAAAGGAACAGGGACCTAGGTTCCTGGAATATGGAATCAGCCACAGATGTCTATAAAAGTTTGTAGAAAGGAATTGAATTATGTAGAATTAAATTAAATTAAATTAAATTATCTTGAACCTCATCTCTTTGGGCCAAATCCAAACACTCATTATGTGCTGTTATGGGAGCTGGGGAGGAAGGGGTGGGACGTGTTATTATTATCAATTAGGTGACAATTTATAAACAATCTTAACTACTTGAAAGCTGGTATCTAAAACTTATTGCGTATGAAAAGCTAGCAATTTAGAGGAAAAAATGAAGCATTGAGAATAGGCACATTCAAACAGGTAAAAGTGAATTTACAGATGAGATGTCATAGAATAAAACATCAGCACCATAAAATGCACAGATAAGCAGTTATCTATGCTTTCCTATAATTTGGAATCTCCACTATATATTAATTGACATTTTCAGATTAAAATATTAAATTTTGTGTTGTATAATTTGTACAAAAAAAAGGGCGGGGGGTTGCGGAGACTAGCTAATTAGCCTGAATTCTTTTCTTATTGTACCAGGTACGTGAAGTTTCACTAAAATTAGACTCATATTTTAAGTCAAGAAAGATCAAAAAGCACTTTAGATTATATGTATGAGTGTATGTGTTTGTGTGTTGTATGTGTGTGTGTGAGAGAGAGAGAGGGAAAGAGAAGATATTTTTTATATTCTCAAAAAGAAAGAATGCTACAGCAAATTTTGTTGCTTCCAAATCAGAAAATGTAGTGGCATGCTGCCACTAAACTTCTGGTTTGAATGATATGAGTCAGTCTGTTCTACAGTTATTTGTAACAGTTGTAATGTAGTTACAAACCAGGATGTGAAGCTCCTTGGACTACGTGAAATTCTTGGCAAGAGAAACAATACATAGATCTAGCCACAGCTGAATGGAACGATTCCAGAGTGGGGTGCACAGAGTCTGGTGTAGACTCTACCTATCAGCAACAAGTGATTTAAGGAAATAAAATCTCAATTAGTATTATACATCTTTAATCATTTACACTGTATCTACATTGGTCTCCTCCAAATCTGAGTTCTATTACCATTTTTTATACATTTAAAAACATTTATTCAACCTACTTTAAAGTTAGAAAAACTTGGGTTTGAATCCAGGTCCTGCAGTTTTCTAGCTGTTTGTCCTTGGTTAAGATATTTAACCTCTCTAAGATTCAGTTTCTGCAGCTATAAAGTGAAATAAGAGTAAAAGTAACCATCTGATAGGATTATTTGTAAGCATAAATGACTAAATATAAAATACTTAATTCAATACTAGGCATGTCCTACACAGATACTCAAAAAATGAAAAAGCATTCAAACATAACAATGCAAAATACAAGTACTGAAGAGTTTGGCTGGAGTTAGCAATTTGCCTCTAATCAGATAATACATACACTAAAATAAGACATTCATAGACTCAAACTGATAGAAGATAGAGAAATTGCTGAGGGTGGACTGAATATGAAATCCCTTAACTTTCAAATGGATCACTTTATGTTTTTGTTAGATTATATTCTTTCAATTGTGTTCCAGCAACCTGATGTATTATAAAGACCTGTTTATGGTGATGGAAGAATGGATTGCACTAAAAAGTTTTAAAAGTCCTATCCCATTAAGTAATGAATAGCTATGGTGCATCTTAGCTGGAAGTCACTTTGTGTTGTTTTCTTTCTTTTTTTCAATTCCAGTGAAAATGTCAACAGGTGTGGAGGTGGGGGAAGGGGGACTGACAAACTGATAATAGCAAGAAACCAAAAATATTTAAGACAGGCTTAAGAATAAGAATTAGGTAGGAGGTGTTGCCTTATTAGATATAAAAACTTACTATAAGGCTGTAGTAATGAAGATAGTTAATATTAGAACAGGAATAGAGAAATAGATTATCAGACAGAATTGAGAGCCCAGAATCAGACCCACGGACAAATGAAACTTGACTTATGACAAAGCTGATATTACAGGTTAGGGAATAAAGATGATCTTTTCAATAAAAAATACGAGGGCAGTTGTTTATCCATATGGGGAAAAGCAAAAAATAAAAAAATAAAATAAAATAAAATAAAAGGAGATACCTATTCCATATTTTACAAATAAATTAGTTACAGATAGATTAAAGCCCTAAATGTGAGAAGAAAAACTATAAGACACTTAGAACACAGTATAGGAATAAAGCTTTA
Organism: Cynocephalus volans; assembly: GCF_027409185.1. Lineage (NCBI taxonomy): Eukaryota > Metazoa > Chordata > Mammalia > Dermoptera > Cynocephalidae > Cynocephalus > Cynocephalus volans. Next base: position 159,197,864 of record NC_084460.1, read on the forward strand.
TGATTTTTAGTAATTAATGATATACAAGACTCAAAAAACACTAATAATAAATTTGACATTAAAATAAGAATCTTCAGTGCATCAAAAAGACACCATAAAGAAAGTGAAAACACAGGGCAGGAATCCAGAGAAGTTCACAATGCTCATGACAAAGGATTAACATCTAGAATATATTAAAGTGTCCTACACACATGCATACATACACACACACACACACACACACACACACAGGCAAATAGTTCAACAGAAAATTGGTCAAGAGAGTTGAAGTCGAGAAGCCCAAATCCAAATGAAACACGTGAGCAAATGCTCATGCTTGTTGGCCCTCAGTGCCAGCAGCCATATTCCCTGCAGCACTTGTGGACTTCAGGAGTAGAGATAGGAGAAAACAGTCCACATGATGCAGTTGAACTCTGTCTTTTACTCAGTCACTTGTTCTGGCTGCAAACTGTAGCCGTTCAAGTGGCTTTGGTTGGAAGTTTCCTGCACGGTTATTGTTTAGCTGTAGGAATATTTAGATTGAACCACTGGGGATTAATGTCCTCCAGGGCTGAATTACTCTAGACTCTGGGATATGGTCTTGGGGGAGGGGGCAGGGGGAAGCTTCCATAGAAGACAGCCCTATGTCTCTAGGTCTCAAATCTGCACCCTCATGGATCCCCATCTTTTTTACTTCATATACCAGGTTCCAGTTGGGAACCACGGTGGTATGACCTTAGAAACCTATGACTGGAGGAATCCTTGTGGTTGGAATCTTGGCAAAGACTTTTGCTAGCTTTATTTTGTAAGACTACTAGAACGGTGTGATGCTAATCTTCCCTGTCTTATTCCTGATTCAAAAGGATTGCTTCTAATATTTCTGTATTAAGTATAATATTTAATCCACTAAGTTTTTAGTATATATCCTCTTCTTAATTTGCTGAGTTTTTTCTTTTCATGACTAAGTTTTGAATTTTATGAAATGATTTTCCTGAATCTGTTGAACATGTCATCTGTTTCCCCTCCTAATCTGTTGATAAAGTAAATTCATATGCACATTTTCTAGTGTTAAATCTAACCTTGAATTTCTGGAATATAACAATTTAACATGATCCCTTATATTTTTATGTATACTGCCTGAATTCAGTTTGTCGAAATTTTGCTTAGGTTTCTTTTTGTATCCACTAAGGAGTGGATTGGCCTATAATTTACTTTTTGATAGCTTACTGGCCTTGTCTAATTTTGATATCAAAGCTATTTTGTTAACATAAGATGAAGTGGAAATTATTTTATCCTTTTTTATTATCTAGAACTATGCTATCAATAAGGTAACTTCTGGCGACATGAGGCTCTTGGGCCCTTGAAATGTGGGTCAAGTTCCTGTAATATACCTTAGACTTCAAAGACTTCATTTTTTAAAAGTATAAAATGTCTTATTAACAATTTTTATAATTGATTATGTTAAAATAATATTTTTGGTACACTGAGTTAAATAAAATGTTTTAAAATTGATTTCTCCTTTTATTTTTATGTGATAACTAGAAAACTTTTAAATTACATGTATGGCTCACATTGGACGATGTTGACTTAGACAATAAATTATTTCTGTCCTCAGAATCAAAGGCAAAAAAGTCATTAAAGGTACATTTTCCACCAGCTGATAAAGAGTAAAAAGATTGAACAGTGGTGGAATAGCTATACCTAAAGCATCCTGCACCCTATTTTAAATATTAGCCTCAGAAACACACACTTGCCATTTAGCAGAAAATTGACATATACTTAAGTGAGCAGCTTGGTAAACTAATGAGTCTAGGCTTTGGGAGGAATAGAGTGTTTACTTGATTGAATGAATGAATACATTTACTTTAAATCCAGCCTAACAGGGCAACACCCAGGTAATAAGTTGTTAAGGCTTAGACCTAAGACTCAAGTAAGTTTTGCCTGTAGTAGACATTCAGTAAAAGATAGTTACTATTATGAAAAGAGGTGAAAGCTGAAATGAATGTCATTAGCCTTAGACTAGTGCTACAGGAAGGTGGTATAGAGTAGTGATTGAGAATGGACTCTAGTGTCAAGTGATTTGGGTTGAGATCTCTGACCCACCAAAACAAAATAGGTTCAAATTCCTGCTCCTGTGGAGTTTACAGTACAGAAGAAGGGTGTATAGTAAATAATACACACACACACACACACACACACACACACACACACACATTTGTGTGTGTGTGTGACTGGCTGGTACGGGGATGCCAACACTTGCCCTTGGTTTTATCAACACTGCGCTCTAACCAACTAAGCTAACTGGCAGCCCTAAATAAGTAAAGTTTATGATTTATTAGATGATGAAGGAGAAAATTAAAGCAAGAAGAGGGGATGGGAAATGCCAAGTGTCAAGATATTCATTCAGTTGTAAATGGTGATATCAGGATAAGCCCCAATGAGTACATGACACTTGAGTAAAAATCTGAAGGAACTGAAGGAGGGAGACTTGTGGGTATTCACTATCCAAGCAGAGGGGATAGTAACTGCAAATTCCTGAGGGAAACAGAGTGTCCGAGACATTTAGGGAATGCCTAGGGCCCCAGAGTGTCTGCGGCTGAATGAATTAGCTGGAAGTATATTAAAAGAAGTGAGAGGTAATGGGATAAACTTATGATATTGATAGAGTCATGTAGACTACAGTTTGGCTTTTACTCTGAGGTGGGAAAACTGTAGAGTTTTTGATTCAATGAAGTGTGAGAGAAATATGATTTGGTAGGAGGATTAAAGAGGAAGGTTCAGTGCAGAGACTTAGTTGGGGACACGTCAAATTTAGAAAACACATTCTTGATCTAAATACATGGTCCCTACGTAACAAAATCTGGGCTGGTGTTTTAGAGATACCAAATAGTGCTCAATCCCAAGCATATTATCAAAGGACTCCTAAAATGCAGGCCCCTTGCTAGGAAAAGATCATAGTAACATTAAATAGTTCCTACTGTGAAGGAGCTTGTATACGACTAACGAGTGCGATGTATAAAGGACTGTGTTCTGTGTGAGCACAGAAACATGAGATTTTTTCCATCCTACGTTGGGGAGATGGATGGTGTGGGAAGACAGGAGTTAGAGAAAACTTACAGGTGAAAAAAAGAACAAATTTGAGATGGATAAAACAAATAGGAGTTAACTAGTTAAGACTTTGGGGTGTAGAAAGCAATATATTAGCATCAAGTTGGTGGCTGGAGGGATAGTGACTAGTTCAGGAAGCTGAAATTAGTTCAGTCTGCCTGGAATACAGAGTGTCACTGGAGGTCAAGAGATGGAGTGAGGAGGTGAGCAGGAGAGAAGCCACATTCTAATGGTGCTCATCACACCAGAACATGGATTCCATTCTCAGGACAATTGAGAGGTTTTGGAGGATTTAGCTGTTTCCACAGGCCTGGAAGGGCAGCTCCAGTGTCAAAAGATAGAGTAGATGCATATAGGCAAAGAGTCTTGTAAGGTGCTCTGCTTTGTTAGTTGGCTCTTATATCATGGAAATACTTCCAAGTAGCAAACGTTTTCCAATTAAAGAGAGAATTACAGAAAATTCCATTAGGGCTTTAAAACTTTCTTGTCTCTAATTACACTAGAATGTGCCGACTTTTTGAACTTGAACCAACTTTAGTTGAATTTGTTAATGATACTTTATTACATTTGTTTTAGAAACAAAACTGAAATCCAAATCATTCTGGCACTTTAGCCAGCAGCCTGAGTAATTTCATGGAGTAATAGGCTTTAGGGCTTCCATTTGAATCCCATTAAGGATTTTTGTGTAATCTTGAAGGATATTAATAAGCTGTATGGACTGAGAACAATCCTTAAAAATGAATTCTCAGTATTATCAGCCAGAGAGCATAATTTCATATAAAGCAGACTGCCCGGTTCAGAGGAAAACTGATGAGGAGTGAACACATTTGCCTCACTAGAAAGATGCAACTAGCTCTTTGATTCCCTCCCACTTTTGCCTTCTTCTGGGGGAGGTCAATTGGAAGTAAGAAAATGACTAAGTCAAGGAAGGTCTTTATTTTATGTTTTAAAATCTTTTTTTTTCCTGAGGATAAAACATTCACCTTTTTAATAAATATCAAGAGATGTGCATACATACAGCAAAAAGTGATCTTTTCAGATCTTTGGGGAAGCAAGAATGTATTGTAAGGGTGGGAGAGAAGGAATGGAAGTGAGTTGACTGATAGTGTGAACATTTTACAAGGTGAGAATCTTTTTCTCATGTGAATTAGCATCAGCAAAAAATCTATCAATAGTCTGCCTCAATATAGGCAGGTTTAGAAGTAAAGTAAGTCAGTTTATTTCAATAGTCTTTAAAATGAAATTTGTGCTGTTACTCAATGTGTGTTTACCTACCAATAAATTGTATGCTTTATTTTTGCTCCAGCAATTCTTTGGCTGGATGATTTTTTTTTTCCTCCAATAGTGAAAAACACCTTTTATTAGTTTCTAAGGGAATTCAGGGAAAAAAAAAATGTACAAGTGCTGACATTTGCTTTCCCATGAATACAGCAAATTGGTGCAATATCTATTCCAAAGGAAAAGCTTCCCTTTTCTCTTTCTCTTCATGTGAAAAAGAAATGAATGCTGCAGTTGTTGGACAAGGGATAATAGTTGATTTGGAATGAACCAGCCAAAAATGTCCCAAACAAATTAATAGCATAGAAACATCTGCTGCTGTTTTATTAGAGTTTCACATAAAAACCTAGTTTGCAAGCTGGCGTTTGGAACGCTTTTCTTTACACTGAACTCTTAACATAGCTGCGAAAGGCAATCAAGACCATATGCCCTACATTTTTAGGTCCAAATTTTCCTGCATTTCACTCCAACCTGGGACAGTTACTTGTAACATGAGTGCTGAATTATGAAACCCATTTTTAAAATTAGGATCTTTTAAAAAGGAGTATATTTTAAATCATGGAAGCTATGGCATTTGCATTGCTCTTCTTGGGTTACTATTACAATCTAATTTAAAAATCTGTGTACTTTATTTTTATCCATCATTATTTTAGTGATGTTGGCTTCACCTAGGCATAACATTTACACAAAATACACATTACAGCATTAATTTTGAATGTTTTGAATCCAATTATGGCTTAGGAAAAAGAGTTTTTTTGTGTGTGGAGATGAAAACCATATAATAGCCTATGAAATAAATTATTTTGTACAACAAATCTCCTTATTATATGTTTATCTAATTTTACTTGACTCTCATAAAACTCTTATGAGGAAAATGGAACAAGTTTTAATTTCTCCATCATGAAAGCATCATTATTTATTGCTGTTCTGTCACTATTATGTGACAGGGCATGTAAGAATGCTTTAGCTCATTTTCATTTTGTAGTATGTTGTGCAGCTATTCAGTATCCTATACTTTTTTTTCTCTTCTTTCCCCCATTTTATTCCAGTTTGGAGCTTTACACACACATGTGCACACACGCACGCACACGCACACATACTGTATGTATGCATACAAATGTTTAAATTAAAGCTTAAGAAGATGCAACCATATGTTCTTCTAAGCTTTTGTCTGCATACAACAAACTCTTCATGATTGCTTTGGTTCTGACAGGAATGTAAGAAAGTTGCCTAGTAACTTCACAATTTCTGTAGCTTTAGTGTTTTTTATTACCTGTATTATCATCCCTTTTATTCACATTTAACAACTCTGAAGTCAGGGTAAGTTTTGCTATTGATGGCAATTTAGGTTCAATGAAACAAGGTAACATTTTTCACTAGAAGGAGAAAAAAATAACAAAATCTCATTTTGCCTATGGGAGAAAAATTCCTTTTGCTCTGAAAGCCATTTTCCTGTGTTATTTCCGATCACCTACAGTTTTTAGTTTCTTTGGGAAATACCTTAGGTTATAAAAAGGACAGAAAATCCAAAGGTAGAGAAAACGTTGCTTGATTTCTCTGTCAGATTATTTAAACTATAAAATTTTCTTTTCAGAAGAGAAAAATAACCAAAATGAGTACAATTTCCTTTTTCTCTTTTATGTTCCAGAATTGTTGATTCTACCATTCTTTGTACATTCTTAATTCATAGATTTCTGTGTTAGAAATTCTTAGAAAACAAATTCAGTGTCCCTATTATTTGCCTGATTAAAGGATGGCTTAAAAAAAAAGCACGGTCTTTCCATATAGACTAAAACACAGTAGAATATTACACTGTTCTACTGTAGAAATCTAAAATCATTACATGAGTATGTGAAAGACTTTAGTAATTATAAAGCACTATATAAATTAGCAATTGATATTATTTCAGTCTGTAAGACTACCGTGTACAGAAATCCCAACTTAGAACTCATGCACCTATAAATGGCTAATTAAAAGATAGTATTACATGAAGATTTATAATAGCAAATTCATATTTTTCAGTATAAAAGTATTTGTTTAAACTCATACTTCCATATTGTGGGCTGGCACAAGTTTTTCACTGTACAAGAATATCAGTGTCATTGGAATGAATTCCTAGATATCTCCTGCCAAAATAATCTTACTGCAATGCAAAGTTGGTTATATAACTATCCTGTTTAAAAGAAATACTTTAGGGGTTTCCCAGTTCCTAAAATATAAACTTCAAACTCCTTTATGTGGCTTAAAAGTCCTCCTTCATCTGGCCCTATTTATATATACAGTCTCATCTCTTGAAACCTACTCCCCACTTCCACAAGTACTCATTACTTTTCCTGACATTTACTACTAAGCAGGGAAGCATACTCTGGTTTGCAAATGTTACTTCCTGGTCATGAAACACTTTCACCACCTCTCATCCCAACCCTCTCCTCTCACCCATCAGTTCTCCATTTAGACACCACCTCCTTCTAGGAACCTTCATTGATACCTCAAGTCTGAATCAGATGCTGTGTTGGTTAGGATCAGTGTCGGCTGCAAACACCTCTAAAATTAGAGTAAATCAAAAGTTATATTAAGTATAATATTACTCAGCTATATAATAATTGAGTTTAGCATAAAAGTATCACTGGCTAAAATAAAGTGTGTTTACACTATACTACATATTATGTACTTTATTTATTAATTTGAAATAGAATATACTAATTGATAGATCAAAATACATTAGATCTGTAGGTTATATTTCAACATTCAGATAGAGTCCAAGCTTTAGGTTAAAAACAGTGTGAGTTAAAAACATTATGATAATATTGAATGATGTCATGGAAGTTTACTCATTTTCATCTAATTGGTATATTTTCCTCACAATAGACCTAGTGAGTTACTCTAAAATAATGCTGTAATGATTGTTATTAAAATTATTTTATTCTCAGACCCTAAACTCTATTCATAATTGAGTACTATTGTGGAAATAAAAAGAACCAAATAATGAGAATTGCAAATTTTAAAACCAAGTTTAGAGTTAGGGGAAAAAAATTAATTTTAAGTAGATCACAGAATTATCTAAGCAGTTTTAAATATTTTTAGTCTATAATAATTTATGTTTAAGTGTGTAAATATAATCTTTAAGCTGAGATTTATAATTCTACTTTCTTTAATGGCATTCCTATGTACTTTGTGTCATTAAAAAACAAAAGTGGAACAGAGACTACAAGAAACCTTTTGGCAAATATGTTTCTCAGCATTTAAAAATGTAAATACTGGGAAACAAAGAAATGTTTATAAATTCTAAATTTCTCTTAATTTAGTAGAAACTTTCCCACAGAAAGTATGAATGAGAATGTGTTAATTGGGCTGACAGACAGACATTCAAGTTGTAGAAACACGATAGGACCAACACCACTTCTTTCCAAGCATTTGAAGAACCAATGAATCATAATGAATCCTGTAAAAGTTCCAGCAGTCAATGGTTACTTGGAAAGGGGCATTTAATAAACAGGCACAAACAGGAAGCTGTATAAAAGAACAAGCAGAAGGAGCTTTTGTGACCCAAAGAGGTTTTTGAAACTGAACCTTCGAGGAGCTCTTACAAACCCAAGAAGTGCTGAGCTTAAAAGAGAAATGCCTGAAGCAGATGAACCCACCCAGTAGACATTGGAACTCTTAATAAATGTACAACAGTTTTGCCACAAGCCAATGGAATATGTCCAGAGGAAAAGTTTTCTGCCAAGCCCTGAGTGTTTTCTTTTTGCTTTTGCTCCAGCAAGTTGACTCAAGGAACAGATACCCAATTCCCCCTCCAATTGCTAGATTCCAGATCATTCATCAGTGAAGAAAAAAAAAAGTCTTCTCCAGAACATTTTTTTCCTTAGCACTATTTTTTTCAGTGAAGAGAGAGAGAGAGAGAAATGATGGAGGTGCAGTGGGTTTAATAAAAGACTCATTTGCCAAAAAAAAAGAGGAAGCCACTTTGAAGTAATAGTTTTCAAAACATTCCCACTGGCAAAAAACAACTGTTGTGGTTTTCCTTAATTATGTTGTATACACAGAAGATGTTTTAATAGAAGAAAGAAGAAACCTAAGCTAAAATGCTTGAGAAATGAGTAGCTTAACTTCACTTTTAATATAAAAATAAATTCTCTTATATGTTTGAGAAGAAAAAATCAGAGCTTTACTTAATATTCAATTTCTTTAACTCTTATTCTTAGATTTAGAACAGAGTTTAGAGTACAAGTCCTGGAAAATAAACAGAGAGAGTCTCCAAATAATAGTCCAACATATTTACCAAATTTAAATGTAATCATTTGTGTGGAAGGAGGTTTTAGTGCCATTATTTTTGAAAGGGTATTTCAAAGTGCTGATGGTTGGAAGTTCGTTTGTTAGCTTCAGTTAAATCCGAAACACACAAACTTTGAAGGAGAATGGTTTGCTGTGCTCTTAAAGACATGACACTTTACGGCCCAACAGACACACAGGGTTTGGGTGACTATGGTTCTTACAGAGGTAAAATCTTTTAAGTACATCTTGCAACACACAGTGTCAGTTTGTACAATTTCAAATTCTTTGGTATATACATGTGTATTTAAGAGTTGATCATTCTCAAGATACAGTATCAAGATTTTCCTTGATTGGACAGATCCAGAAATCTCTTCTTCTTTATCTGTTTCTGGTTTTCTGCAAAATAAACTGTACCTTGTGTTGCTAGTTTCCTAAGCCATAGTTGAGTCCATTGGCTGCCCTATTCCTGTACTGTCATTCTTTATCCTGCCAACAGCAACCCTTTCATAGCTTACAGGGGAAAAACGAGAAACTGGTTATCATAAATTCATTGTTTCTTTGGAATATCTCAGAAAGTTCAGATACAATGGTGTATTATGAGTTATTTGTGCCTGACAATTTTGTATTCTATTTTCATTATATTGTCCTCTATTACAAAATGTTTCTTCCCAATGATGAGCAGGGGCCATATCATTTTTTACCCTGAAGTATAGTGTTAAGTACTTAGAATTCTATAAAGTTAGAAGGAAAGGGAACATACTTTTTTATATGTATGCACACAGTTTATTCTAGATATTGCGTTGACCCCTTGTAATATATACCTCACTTAGACTTCACAGAAACCCTATGAGGGAGGGAAAGACATTATTTACAGTTTACAGATACAGAAGTTTAAGTTTAGGCAGGTTGATTAGCTTACCAAAGAAAGATAGGTTATAAGTGGAGAAGTGGGACTTTGAACCCACATGAGTCTGGTGTGCAAGCCCATGTTTTATCTACAATGGCATATTTTCTCCTGCTAGAGTTAGATGACTTCATAGATCAGAGATTACTCATTTCTTTTCAATAAAGGTACAGTATAAATACTTTCTAGTATGGAGTAAAAATAACTTTTATTTAAGGCTTTATTTACTCAGAATACTTATTAGCAATTTTTGTTTTTTTGGTCAAGTCATCATGAAAAATTTATGTACTGTCTGAAGTTAGACTAAACTGAGAAGGTATTTTGAGACTGAGGAATGAAGCAGGTAATTCCATTCAGTTAAGCAAAGAATTTTATTAAAAGGTAACTTACATACAGGAGGATGGATTGGGCAGGTGATGACCTAGAGGTTTCTTTGTGTGTGCCTCTTGGTCGAGCCTAGGCTTATATAGGCAGTTCACACAAAGTAGTAGAAAAAGTTGAGAAGCAATTACTAAGGAATAAGCTAAAGTCACTAACTGCAAATGTCTTATGACAATAATTACTATCTTTGGTATTATTGTGATGCAGGTAGCCAGACTAGCTGCTGCCATACTGGTATTTAATCATTAAGTTCCTTCTTTGTAGTCAGCAAGCTGTTTCCACCTATTGTTCTAACTACCTAACTCCTAGTTACCGTATAACTTTTGTGGGCAAGGTTCACACAAAGGACATAGCAAGTGGTACAAACTTCAAGATGGAGTAAGTTATGCTCATAGTCTCGCATTTTCTATACTTCGGCTTTTATATCTATATGATAAGAACATATATATATGATCTGTCTACTTATAGATACATCATTTAAAAAGAAAAAAACAAATTTGAAAGAACTTTGTAAAATGCTTTAAAATATAAAGTCTTATTGTTGATGATGATGATGATGATTATAACCTATAGGTACTTCTATAGCATCCTTCCCATAAAGGTCTTCTATAGGATTGAAATCATGTATTTCTTGAATTCAGATTGACTAAGTAGGCTCAATGAGGAAAAATAAGGTAGCTTTCTGAATTATAATCTGTTTTTTTGTTTGTTTTTGTACTAGATGGTTTGATGATCCTGTCCAACTCTTTTAGATGTACCATAGATATATATTTGGATTATTTTTGCTATTACTTAATAAAGAAATGTTTCAGTTCTGTGTTATCTTCCAGTGATGAAGGACTGCAACGTGATTCTTCATATAATGAAGATCTCGATATCTAGTTTGTGCTTATTTTTTAAATTTGCATAATTATATCTTGAAAACCTCTTTGTCTTTATGTTCTTTCAACTAGTATCACAAACGGCAATGTTTTGTTTCACTGTAGGGATAGTCTTCAGAAAGAGATAGTAGAATTGGTCTGACATGGGAAACATGCTTTTGTTGAAAAGGAACTAGAGTAGTTATCTAATAAAGAAATTCTTTTGAATCAAGCAGAAAACTTGATTGAAAACTCACTGCCTGTAAAACTGCTCTTCTCCTTAAAAATCTCTTACTAATGTAACTTCTCTGCATGTTGAATCATTTTATCTTAATTGCAAAGTAAAGGAAATAATGACCAGAAAAACTGCTTTCTGTTTGGAAGGACTTGATGTTTGTGTGAGACCTCTTTAGGGGAAAAGATCAGCATGGGACAATATCTTTTAAATGTGGTTTAATATAATCACACTGAAAAGTGAATGCATTGTTACTACAGTGACATGAAATACTAAAAAAAAATCATCAGAAACACACAGCAAGCATTTCCTTTTCCTGTTTTTGTCATGTCATATATATCACGTGTGTAAATGTACCACCAAAAGTTTCCAGAATATCCCAGTTCTTAACTTACTTGGAGGCACTTAATTTTCAAACCAGCTTCATTCATATTTGAGATGATAAAATTTGACTTGATTTGATTTGATAAGATTCCTAATTATAAGCGAATTGTATGAAGAAATATGAATTAGTTAAAATACTCATTTGTTAAGCAAGTGACTTATAGCAAGTACCCCATATTATATTTATAACTCTGAAATTACTTTCAGATTTGTCACCTAATTATCGACAACTAGCCACTTGTTTTGCATTTACATTTTACGTAGCACATTTATAGCAATTCTATTTTTTCTATTTAAAAATCTGTAGCCCAAATATGTCATTTTCATTTTGCATGTATGTATTTTGTTAGTGGCAGAATTAGGATAGAGTGGTATAGAGAATTAATAGAGAATATAGAATTGCAATTTTAGACTTTGATGTTAATGTTTTTTGAGAGATTTTTTGTATTGAAACATTGTACGTATCTGATATTGTAATATGTTCAAGATTAAAAAATGAACAGGATATTCTATATTTTAATCTTGGAGTATTAGAAAACTATTTTATAGTTGAATATGTACTGAGCAAATTTTGGCAAAAACTACAGAAACGTTAAACACTAATTCATTCTATCCATCCTTTCCATGGAAAAGTCCCTAACTTCCTTTAATAATGTCTTCTGGATCTGTAATTTATGAGCCCTAAACACCATGTGAATTGTCTATTATTAGCCATACCACGTCTTATAATCATGAGTGCTCTGAGTTTGTGTTCAACTGAGTAAAATAATGTGCTACTTGAACCTGTGTGGCACTCAGTCTGCGAAACAGCAGAGAATCTTAGGATGATCAGAATTCATTCTATTCATGAACCATTTTATATTTTCTTGTTTAGGGCCCTTCTGCTTTTATTTTTCTAGATTGAAGTCTTTTTTTTTTTTTTTTGCATTTATTTTATGCTAAATTTATTCTCTAACCATAAGTTTTTGTTTTTTCAGTTTCTTCTGGGCTATCTTTTTCTTCCGTGCAGCCTCCTCTTCTGGTTTAGGAATAATTTGTTTCTTTTCAGTAAACATCGTTTGGATGTGGCAGGGGGAGTGCACATAAGGTTTCATCCCACCATGAGCTCTATAAGTATGGCAGTGAATCTTGGGTACTTTGTTCACCTGGATATGCTCAATAACCAGAGAATCTACATCTAAACCCTTAAGTTCATCATAACTCTTTGCATTATTAAGCATGTGAAGCAAAAATTCAACACTCTTTTTGGGCCACTGACCCTGTGCCCAGCACCACTGTTTGGCTTGGGCACACCTACCAACTCCACCATTGTAACACGATTGCTTCTGTAAGGTGACATCTTTCAGATACTTGGTGGCTTTTAGGGTATGCATACCTTTAATGGCCTGGGCAGTTTCATGGGTGTTTTTAAAGTGAACATGAAGATTTGAACCTCTTGATTTGCATGATTTTGTGGGGTTTTCTGGTTCAAGTGAATAATGAAACATTTCCACAGATCACCTTAGATTGCTTACTGGAAGAGGGAGAACAGGGGCTTCCTGGAGAACTCATGACAACTCCTGAAGTCATTTGGTAAAAACCTTTACTATGCTGTCTTCACAAGTGATGTTAATATTATTTTTAGTGTTAGAGGTAAGGGTAAGTCATCCTATTCTGAGATTGAGGGCTGATGGCTTTGGGGGGCCCCTTTTCATTGCAAGTTAACTTTTCTGAGCATATCCATTAAAATTGTTCATTATCCTTTTTCCATTTTGTAATTAAGCAAATATCTTTTAAGAATTTAATAAGGGATCAGAAAATTATTATGAATTTCTTTATTACCATTGATCAGATCTTGCTAAATGGCTTATTATTATTTGTTTCTGGGTTGCATTCTAAATCTACTTTTGTCCCTGAAAGATTGCAGGATTTAAATATGTATTTTAATAAAAAATAAACAATATATGCTCAACTATTAAGATAAATGAGAGCTGTTAATGACAGCTTTAAGAATGAAATTATAAAATTCTTTTGGAGCATGAACAGCACATTTCTACTGTTATCCAAACATCTGTCCAGAGTGACTACTTTAAAACCTACTGTGATGTTTGATGAGGCACTCTAAGAAAGTACTGGAGTGAATTGGTGCCACAACTTATCAGGTTGAGGTGACCGTGACTTAGAACCTAGACAGGCTCATCAAGGGAAATAATATGATAACGGGGAATCCTTGGGCAGGAAATAAGATTGAGTTTGGACAGGTGACTCCAAGTAGTGTCAGGAAGGCAAGTCTGACATAGCACAGGAGATGGAGGTTGGGGACAGTCAGGTAAGGAGTTAGCATATGGGAAACTTGAATGAAGAAAATGGTAATCCAATCATAGATGCTGCAGGTGGAGGATCCAGAAGATTTGGAAAAAGAAGAGCAGAACTAGGTACCAGGTAGAGAAACAAGCTAAGCATTCAAAAATGGTATGGTAAGAGAACTCAGCTTCTAAAACTGAAGGAGACTTAGCTACAGAAGTAGGCCAAAACACAGTTGCTGCACTGGTGTTTAATTGACTTGTGTTTACCCACTAGAGAATGCATCCCACATAGCTATTATGTTTTCCCTAGCTACATCTTTGCCCGAAGAAAAGATGTGAGGATTTGTAGCAAGCCGACAGAAGAACTCCAGAAATGTCATTAGACTCCAATATGAGGGGACTTCAAAAGGTTCATGGAAAAATAGAATTAAAATATGAAAATAGAAAATAGAAACTTTATTTTTCAACGTAAGCTGCATTCATTTCAAGACACTTTTGTAAGCAATGATACCAATCACTTTCGTCCATCCGTAAAGAGCTGACGGTCCTGGGAGCTTAATCATGTTAATGCAGTCTTCCTTACATTATTAACTGAAGAAACATGGTGCCCATTACAGATTTTTTTAAGATTAGAAAACCAACAACAAATAAAAGTCAAAAGGAACCAAATCAGGACTGTAAGGTAGATGCCTAATGATTTCCTGTCGAAACTCTCACAAAATTGCCCTGTGCATGGTGGAGAAGGACCCTCTGATGAAGCTTTCCCATGTTTTTCTGCTAAAGCATTGGCTAACTTTTTCTAAACACTCTCTGAATAAACATATGTTATCATTCTTTGGCCCTCCAGAAAGTCAACAAGTGAGATGCCTTGAACATCCCAAAAAACTGTTGCTATGACCTTTGCTCCTGACCAGTGCACTCCTGCTTTGACTGGACCACTTCCACATCATGGTAGCATTGCTGTGATTGTTCTTTGTCCTCAGGATTACACTGTTGAAGCCAGTTACTGTTTCATCTCCTGTTGCAATTTCTTTGGAGAAATGCTTCAGGATCTTGATCCCACTTGTTTAAAACTTCCATTGAAAGCTCTGCTCTTGTTTGTAGCTGACACTCATTGAACTGAAATTTTGCTCAGCTGTAATTTTTCAGTCAGAATTGGGTAAGCTGAACCAATGAAGATGTCTATAGTGTTGGCTATAGCTTCTGCTATTAATCCGTGGTCCTTTTCAATTATGGCAGAAATGAGATTTTTTTTCTCCCAAATTGATACAGGTGGTCTCCTACTATGGGCTTCATCTTCAATATCATCTTCATCCCTTCTTTAAATGAGTTATCTTTTGCAAACTGCTGATATCTTTGAGGATTATTCCCCATAAACTTTTTGTAAAGCATCAGTGATTTTTCCATTCTTCCATTCAAGCTTCACCATAAATTTGATGTGCTTTAATTTCTTGCTTTAATTTTAGCAAATTTGTGTTCCTCTGATAGGTGCTGGTTTCAAACTGATGTTTTATCCTTCTTAGTTCCTCAAACTAGATCCTGTTCAGACATATTATAACAAGTTAGTATAAGTTTATTTTGGTGCAAAAATTTTTGCAATCCATGCATAGATTTTTTTTATAATACATATTTTCCATGAACTTTTTGAAGGCCCATCATATATGATATTAATCTGTCACGTCCTCACTGTCACAATATCAGTAGAAAGTTATCCAAGCTGGTTTTCTGTTGTCCGAATAGAACATGTTCCTTTCCACCTTCATGCTTTGTTTTGTGATTTTCTATCTGCCTGGAAAGTTAAACCTTTCTTCCCAGTTTATTGATGTTCTGTTCTTCATCTTAGCCCCCACTCACATCTAACCTCCAAATAACTAATAAATAAACTCCCGTGAATAGCTTCACGTGTAAGACGTCAGTTAGGAAAGTATGAAAGTACACTAAACTACCCTTCGTGGAAGTTTCATTGAACTGAAAATCTCCAAATAGCTGTACCTTTGGATTACTTTATGTTTTGACATGTCTATGTTCCTATATGTTTGCCTGGTCAAAGATCTAAAATTACATGATGAAATCTCTTTTGATCTTCTTTGTTGAACATCTGAAAAAGTTTACTTAGCATGTGGTAACAATTTTAATTTGGGAGCATGCTGATAATAAAAAGATGTGTGTGCATGCATGCATCCACAAGTTAAAAACCAGTTCACTTATATTTGTTCTTCACATCCAGCTTGCCTAACTTTGTTTTTATAAACAGAACTATTAAGCTTGCAGCTTTGGTGAGTAAATGCAGAGTAAATAAAGTATGAGTCACTCAAACATTTTGATAGCATCTATTCATACTACCTAGTAATTTTATGTATATTGTGCATCTGCTCTAACATGCTTATTTGACACTTTAGTGAAAATATCACATGCAGTGCTATTAACTAACCATTAAAAATGAGTTTTTATTCACACAATATGTTTTGATAAAGAAAAGGCATTTTATTTAAATGGTAAAATTAGTGGAATGATAATGTACTATATTCTATACCTGAAAATTTCTTCATTCTTCTATACCCATCTTATTTTATAGTATATTTTCTAAATAACATATATCTTATTTATATACTAAATTCCATGTGTAAAATGTGAGGAAAATAACATGTTTCTCAACCATTGTGGTTGATTTGGATTATATAATGCATTTTCAGAGAAAGAAAAACTGAAAAATTTTAATACCTGTTAGCTTATTAAATCGCTGTTCCCTGTTGTCTCATATCATAAAGAATAGTCATTATATATACAATTAGGGGTCACCATTTGTTTTGTTTTGTTTTGTAATCTCTTGCCAGGTATTCCAAGATTTGAAATAAACATCTGATTTTCAGGATAATTTTGTTACCATATTTCCAAGATATATGGTTATAATTTGTCATGATGGTGGTTTGGGGGAAAAACTGAAAACTGTTCCATTTTGGTGTAGAATCAAACATTTCATTATACTATAGGTTACTTAATTACTATTATCATCACTCCCCCCAAAAAACTCTCCACTTTTTGAAATTTAAAGAATGACCTCTAGTCATTCCTGCTTAATTACATATCCTCTTGGTACATACCCAATTTTGCATTTTGGTAGCCACCTCTCAGAAGCAGTCTGGAATATGTCTAGATAAATCAAGGCTCTATTGCCCATCGTGGGTGTAATGGAGCAGCATCAGCCCTTGTAGCTGTACCTTATCTAGCCATATTCCAGGCGGCTTCTGAAAGGTGGGTACCAAAATGCAAAACTGAGCCATAAGGGCTGGTGCTGCTCCGTTACACCCACGATGGGCACCGGAGCCTTGATTACAGTTGGAAGTAGAGCCTTCCCACTCCATGTATCCATTCATAGCAATATGGAGTTTTAAAATAAAGATAATAGTAGAATTAATTATAAATGACTGAACCAATATCATGGAATGTGAATACTCTAAAGTTTAATTTTATTGATATTTGTTTTATATTTACTGTTTAACTGGTACTGGCTAATATTTTGGAATATACCAATGAGCAATGACAATGTCGCTAACTTCAAAAGACATTCAGTCTTCTGGGAAACTTGTTTAAACATGCAGGTACAATGGTCAGGTATAAATTTAGGAAGATGAATATTGTCTGCTGCCAGAGCACACAGAAGAGGTATTTGTCCAAGTGTTTTAGAGAGTAAGGGAAAGCTTCATGAGGAAGAGATATTGAAGCTGTGGCCAAAGACCAGGAGCTCGCTGAACGAAAGAAACACATGAGATGAAAAGTAGTTCAGAGAGTGGAGAGATTATAGTACAATGGATGGAAAGATGAAGGATGAGGTTGGAATTAAAAAGGGTCAAATTATAATTTTTTTAAGAGAACTAAATAAAATTTTGATTTATTGTTGATTTTTATTGAAACATAATTGATTATATATTATATATATATATATGGGGTACAGTGTTGAGTATCATTATTTGTGTACAATATGTGATGATCAAATCAATATTAACAGCATATTCATTTCTACAAATCATAGTCATTCTTTGTGTCCCTTACCCAATTTTTACCCAACCCCTCTCTCCCTCATCCTCAGATTCTAAATTATAAAGAGTGCTAAAGACCTTGGAATTTCTCATAAAGGAAATGAAAGGCCATTTGGATTTTAACCAAGGTAGTGACATTTTTCAAATATTCATTTAGATGGCACAAATATTTGTTTAGATTGAAGAGATTTGAAAGTAGATTGGCCAAAAAGCAGGATTTGATGCAATAGAATTACTGAAAATTAGGAAACGTAGAAGTAGAAGAAGGTGAAAAAGATTAGTAGTTTTAGGTACACTGAATTTGAGATACCTGTGGAATATTAAGAAAAGGATGTCCAGATGGCTCTTAGATAAATTCGATAAATTTTCTTGGGAATATCTATAGCCCATGTTTGGTGGTAGTTTGTAACACGGTAAAACTAAGCAAGAAGTGTGCGTGTGTGTGTGTGTGTGTGTGTGTGTGTGTGTGTGTGTGTGTGTGTACACCAGTACTACATGCGGTTCTCCTATTGAATTTTCAGTCTTGCATTGGTCAAGTCTTTTAGCCAGATTTGACTAAGGAAAATATCTCTTCAGCTGCAGGAAAATGTTTCTTAGTATTTCGGTGTGCTGTGCTCTAACAATTTGAGAAGTAATGATAATGGCCAACATATATTGATAATCTAGATGGCAAGCCTTATCTCAAACATTGTACCTAAAGTATTTCATTTAATCTTCATGACTATAACACAAAGTAGCTACTGTTATTATCATCCACATTTTATAATGATGGAAAGATGTAGGGAGGTAGCATAACTTGCCCAAGATCATGTTGCAACATAGACAGTCTGTTGAGTCAAAGTCCAATTCAAGAATTTGAAGTTTAGCTGAAACTCGTCTCCATTAAAGCATAGATGGACATTGCTACGTGGGAATGGTTTTTTCTTCTTTATGCATAGAGTCAGAGGTCTGCTCTGTGCCCAGGTATCTCTTCCCAAGCTCCTTGGGTTGTACCTTGGGTTGTGCCAGTCCCACTCTCTTTGGTGATAAAGTGTACCTTCCATAGGAGCCTGGCTTGGAAATCCTCTCCCATTTGCCAGAAAATAGACCCTAAAAAATTATCTGTCCAGCACTTTTAAACCTGTCTTGGCAGCTGTACATGAGCTTGTCCTCCTTTTTGGTTCAGCATTGTACTATTGTATTCTGACTTTCTTTTGTATGCTTTACAAATAATTATAAATCATCTCTATGTTTATATTTGTGTCTCCGATCAAAAATGTTGCACTACCTACAGGAAGTGAGAAAGTGGTATCTTCTGATAATATCTTGTTCTTCAATATTTCAATAAAGATGATGTCTGGGTCCCTGTCTTAGTGTTTTTTACATACTCAAAGCAGTTCACGAAGGCTCTCAAATTTTGAATGTTTTACATAAAAAAAAAGTCTGTTTTCCAGGATGCTACATATTTTCTGTTGTGGGAGGGGGAGGCTGTCATTTTGATCCTTGAGATTATAAGAAAGAGTCTGTTATTTCCACTGAGAAATAGCTCCATATTTACTAATGAGGATAATTAAAAGATGCCTGGAGTATGAGTTGGTGCTCTGTATTTTGTCATGCTTCATTTTTTTTGTGTGTAACTGATGAACTTTGTAGTTGGAGGATAAGGTTAGATCAGTATAGTGTTATCTAGGGTACGTAAGTACTAGGCTGTTTATAAGATACATTTCTGAAAAATATTCAAAATGAATCGTTTCAATTTAATTGGTTTTAAAACTCCCAGAATGTAGTCACTGGTAAAAACTCTTTGCTACAGAACTTCTGTTCTGCTTTACTCAGCACACTATATCCTAGACTTTACTAGGCCTGGTAACTTGCTTTCGAAAATAACATAGGCTTTCTTTTCCTTGCTTATAAAATAAGGGACCCTTCCAACTCTAAAGTCCCATACTCCTTTATTAGAAATTGGACTTTTAAAACTTTAAAATAAGATAATAGTAATAATAATAATTATTATAATAATATATTATATTATATTATAATATAATATAATATATAAAAATATAATAATATATTATATTATATAATAAAACATTATAATATAATATATAAAAATATAATAATAATAATAATAATAATCCTTGATAGGGATGTAAAGTCATGGCAAGAGAGGTTAAGTGAACTGCCAGCATGACATAGATCTCAGGGAGCCAGGAATCCAGTGCAGATGGCTAGGTTCCATAATCCATGTTCTTAACCAATACACTCTACTACTTCTCATTGTATTTTTATTTGCTGAATTTTTGTGAATTTAGGATTAGGAATGGAGTGCCGGTCTTTGATTGTATGTAGATGATTTGGTCAAATAATAACTTTTTAAAAGTCACCAAGATAATGAATATGATTCTCCTTTTTAGATGAATTAGTTAAAAATAATTCTATAGTCAATATACTTTAAATTTAAATATTGAAAAATAATTCAGGATTTCCTTGAAGAAAAAAATTTGTTTCAATGATTTGCTGTTTTTGGTCATAGAAAATTGTATTTGTTTATAAAAAATGATAGTTTATATCTGAATATGAGTTGATACATTCACATGGTTAGGATCAAGTATCTTGAAATTAAAATAAAATAAATATCTTTCTTTCTTCAAGTTTTGCTTCCCCTCTACCTCCCAGTCTAAAGTATTAGTTATCTTGAGCGTTAGTGTGTTGGACTCTACCAGATTTCTCCACCCTAGGGTTTAGTAATTAACCCAATTTCTGTTGATGGTTATTTGTCACTCAGGGCAGGGAGAAAAATCTTCCTCTGCTGTATTTCAACAGAAAAAAAAAAAAAAAGATTGTTGGATCATGGACCATATACCTGCAATCAGATCCCATGTTTAACAAATTTCCATTCTCCTACCCATCATCACTTTAGGTGGCATTTTATACTTATTCTTTTAAGGGTAAGTATAATCAGAAAGTTTTGATTTTAATCAGAATTACCTATAGAATAATTTTAAAATGCAGGAACCCAGATTCAATGCCCAAGCTAGTGAATTTTAACTTTATAGGAGATTCTGTAATGTACTCATTGTTTAAAAACAATGAATTAAAATAAAGTCTTTGAAATCTAATTGAATCATATTTATATTCCAACTCCAGAAGTTACTAGCTCTAACTAATAAGTTAACTTACCAATGTTAAGACTCTGTTTCTTACATAAAATGTTGATAGTATTACTTTTTATATATTATTGTTGTTAAGGATTAAATGTCAATATACAAGGAAAGCCTATTGTAACTGCTCAATACATGGTAGATATTATTGATATTGATTAATTTAATTGATATATAAATGTCAAGAGGAGGGCAATGAGGTCACTAGAGGATTTGTCCTGGGTAGAGTCCCCACTTTACATGACTGTATATCAATGCTATGGTGATGGTCAGGACAGGAAGATTTCTTCCTTTCTTTTTGAAACATGGTCTGCCCATCCCTGTACCCCTTGATAGCTTGCGACTTTCCATTGTCCGTCCAACCCTTGCAGCACTTAGAGGCACTCAATCCATGATTGCATAATTACTTGTGAAATTGCTTGTTACTGAATCCTACTACTTCAGCAGCTCACTATCTAATAATGACACATTAGTAGGTAAAGTAATAAATCATATTTTAAAACTCATAGCATTTGCAAGAATGACAAGATGATGAAAACAAAGAAACACATTCCAGACCAACATTAAAGTTTAAAAATCTATTGTGCTGTCTAGTCTTGTTTATGGAAATGACACCTACCATCACCACATTCAATTACGAGACAAATTCTATCAGCATCTCTTAGTACCACATTTCACACCACATGGTAGGGCATAGTTTCCCATAGTGAGATCCCAGAATTCAGGCAGTCTTGAAAAGTTGAAACCATCTTACATGAAAGTCATCTCCTCAGGGCTGGAAGGGAGTTGAGCACATGGCAGGCAGATGAAACCCTACGAGGGTCCCCTGTAGCACAGCCTGAAGCAATGCAACATCACAGAAGATAGCTGTGAAACACCTGCAGCTGAATGGGTATTCTGGACAGCAATCAGGGATGGCTCAGCTCATTTAGAGCTTAGCTATTGTCATATCCTGGAGACAAACTGGCAGGAGCAGATGCAACAGCAGCATCTTGCGAGAACATTGCAGCCACAAGAGATCACTGTATATTGTCGATAATTATAATTACACAGAACAGTGCTACACAGCACTTTTATGTATGTATTTCTGATCTTCATCACAGTTTTGTAAGAAAGTTAGGACTGCTTCTATTAAACCAATTTAGGATGAGGAAATGGATGGATAGAGAGGTAAATGGCATGCTCAATAGTGCACAGATACAAAAGGTTGATGTATCAGCAGAGGCAGATACAGATTTTTAGGGGTCTGAAGCTCATAAAAATTTCAGTCTAACAAAAATAATACAATACCAGAATGCATAATCAGGGGTGTTGAATGAGCCTGTAACACTGAAGGGCTTTAAAGCTTATAATTTATTAGGTTTGGGATATATCCACCTCTGCATATTGGTTTTTAAAGTTCACTTTCCGAAGGGCAGAAGTGTCAGTGTCAGAGCTTAAATTGTGAGTGAAGATTTTGTTGTTTTGTTTTAGTTGAAGCAATGAACTCTTTCTGCCCTGCCATACTGCTGTTTTTACTAGACAGTTTAGCAAACTGGCATGAATTCCTTTATTAACCTGCAGGAGAGTGTGTAGAATCTTAGAAGCCATAAATATTATAATAATTCTCTGATCCTCTCCTAATGCAATAGTGTGCCCATTAACAAAGAAATGTAGGAAGGAAAAATGGATACCGGCAAGAAAGTAGAGAAGCAGACCTTCTGGTTGTCTATTTGCCAACTATTTTCCTGTTCATCCTTGCTGGCAGATCCACAGTTTTGATTTGGGATGTCCATTTCTACTCCGTAAGACTAAGGGAAGGACAATCCTCTCACTAGCTTTAGAATCAATCACTATTTATGTTATCCCACTTTCTTAATGATAATTGGTTTCGAAAGTGATGTTTGACCTCTTCCTTGCCTTTCATGAGATATGAAGACAAGTCCCATTAGGGCTACTTCAAAAGGTTGAGATGGCACTTTGCTCCCCAGCTCCTAGCCCTTGATACTGTTTCTGTATAGGAGATCTAGAATTACAGCAGCCGTCTATCAACTCTGATGGAGAAGAAAATGCAAAAAGTGAATACTGGAGAGTGGGAAGATGAAGAAACCTGGATCCTTAGGGATATTGCTGACCTGGAGAATGGATCAGTCTTGGAGATTTGTCGCCTCAGGAGTTTATGTTTTGTAAGATAATACTTTTTCCTTGTTGATTAATCCAATTGCATAGGGAGTGTTGGCAATCTGAAGCTGAGTTTCTTTACAGATACAAATACAGTCATACGCCACATAATGATGTTTTAGTCAATGATGGACCACTTGAACAATGGTGGCCCCATAATATTATAATGGAACTGAAAAACCCCTAATGTCTAGTGACATCGCAGCCTTTGCGTAAAGTCATACTGCAATGCATTTATCATGTGTGGGGTGTGTAGTAGGCTATCCCACCTATGTCAGTATAAATACACTCTGTCATGCTCACACAATGATGAAATTGCCTAATAACATATTTCTCAGAATGTATACCTGTTATCAAGAGACACACAACTGTATTGAAAGCACTGGATGTCAAGTTCTAAGCTGCACAGAAGGAGCTGTAAACTTAGGAGAGGAATGAGAAAAGGAAAGATGATGAGGAGGTGGCATCTAAGACCTGGATGTTCTAATGAGTTTTAGGGTCATCACACCAGGTGTAATAGGAAGAAGAAAACTCGAAAAACAGGCTGTCAATGATATGAGAGAGATTCGAGAGTTTACATTTCAGAGTTCAAACAACCCCCAGTTTTTGCCAAAGTTCATGGTGTGTGGTCAATGGAGGACAAGGCTCAATGAAATGGAGGTGAAATTTCTTATAAAAGTTTTTATAAAAGTTAAGATTTTACATGAGTCTCTATTTAGACCTTGAGCTAGTCCAAGATGTTGGTAGAATTTGGGAGAGGGAGAGGAGGATGGATGGGATTGAATTGCCCAAATCCTGATTCTGTAGAGGAGGTGGTTCAAAGTGATGAGATGGGAGAGGCAGCTGTATGTGTGAATCGCTTGAGCTTTGAAGAGGGAGCAGATTTTCTTGGAGGTATAGATGTCTGAAGTAAAAGTCTCAATGAGCTTGAGAGGAAATGAGAGCACTTCTTCCTAGCACTGGAAAACTGAGGCAGCAAGAGCTGCCCCGTGTTCTCTCGGGTTAACCAAATTTCATTTAAGACTAAAGGATATGAAGAGTGTGGAAGAGACTGAAGATAAGGGGCGGGTCATTTATAATCTCTGTAAGGATGTAGTAAAAACAGAAGGTAGGGAACTTCTTAGACCACACAGTGACACTTATCATTTATATTTTAACAGTGTGGTTTATTTTTATTGGTATGTAAAAAATAATCCGTGCTGCTCAACATGTTAGTCAGAAGTCATTACTGAGAGTGAATCCTTAACTTTTTTATTCTAAGGTGCTGAGAGATTATGGAAAAGTCCTCATTTTTACTCAATAAAAGATTGATTCATACTTGAATGCTAGTTTTATTTGTACATTTGAGCCAAAAGTTGAAGTCAGATCCAAATTAATGCTTTTGAAATGAGAATGCTATTATTAATGTCAATATCTTAGCTTTAATTTTTCTCTTATTTTCATCATTAAAAGTGATAATCTTGTTCTTTTTCATTCTATTCCCCTGAGACACAAAACAAGTGATGACTTGTAAAATTTGAGTTTTGTGTGGTCTATTTTTCTAGATTTGCCAAGTTCAGTCAACACTTATTAGAAATAGATTTCAGCACTTTATTCAGACTTACTAAGTAGGTTTATTATTTTGGATGACAATACTGATCTCTCATATCTTGATGTTTGGCCCAGTCCATATTAGATTAGTGAAATAAGTCCATTCATAATTCTTTTCCTCTAAGTTGTGGAGGCATTTGTCTACTTTTCTGAATAATACACCTAGTTGTGGCATTATGAAAATTTTATAGTATGCAATCTTGTCTAATTCCCACTGTGATATATGATATTATAGAATTATGAAGTTATACAGTACCTTATAGAAATCTTTTTTCTAATTTCTCAATTCATTTTTGACATCTTATACATTTAGAATTTAATTTCGGCTGTGTCACTTTTGCCAATTTGAATGAGCAGCCTGTGGTGGATTGAATTATGTTCCCCCAAAACTCACTGAAGCTTGAATTGTGTCCCCCTAGTTTTATGTATTAGAAATTTGGCCTTACCCTGTGACTGTTAAGAGGGTAGGGAATCCTATTGTAGTGATTGAAAGGTGGATCCTTGAAGAGGTGATTGGATTGTAGGACCATGCAGTAATGAATGGATTAATCATGGTGGTCAGGGGTGTGGTTCTGGGGTTTTAAAAGGAGAGTGAATGAGGAGGTTACTCTCTCTCTGCTCCACCATTTTGTAATTTGATACCCTGCCATCAGTGTTGCCACTACCAAGGCCTTCACCAGCTGTGTTCCCTAGACTTTGGACTTCCAGACCCAGAAACTATAAGCAATAAATTTCATTTTCTTTATAAATCACTTAGTTTCAGGTATTTTGTTATAAGCAATAGAAATGGACTAATACAAAGCCCTAATATTTTGTAATTACAGGACCAAATGTGCTAGGGATTCCAGTTGCTTTTTTTTTTTTTTTCCTTAACAAAAAAACCCCACCAAGACATGGTGAACTACTAGATAATTTGGAATTATTTCAAATTGTAAGAGTGATAGGACTGTTTTCAGGGGAAATGAACATATTAAATGCCTCTTAGAAATAAACAATATAATTGGTCTCAAAGTGGGGAGCTGAAGTTTGATATCAGAGACTTAATTATTTTATTTGGCAATCCTGGATGTTCTAGGTCCTGAGAGTGACCTTTGGAATTCAAATTCTTTGACTTGTTCTTTGATCAGTATACATGATTCTAGTAGATGAAGACCATGCATAGGTGACAGCTTGTTTTAAATGAGACTTTTACTCAGGAAAATGTGGACCAGCAGATACAAAATAAAGCCCATTAAAGTGAAAGTAGTTATGGTTATTATGTATCTTGGATGGACTCATTCTTTTTAATAAATAAGTAACATCTTGCTTCCAAAAACCAGGATAGGGTTATTAAAAAAATTCTGATTTACTTCAATTAAATACACAGTACCACTTGGATTTGACGATATTTAATACAGCTTTTTAAGTCCTAAATCACAGGAAGATTATAAAAACATTATGGATGGTCATAACAATCTTGAAATACTGGTCTATGCCCACATAATTACTAATTCATTATATTATAGGTTACTCAAACAGTCAAATCAGTATGTTTAATCATTTAGACTGTTGATTTTCATAATATGATTCCTTGGCTAGCAGCATCAGTACCACCTGAGAACTTGTGGTCCCAGAAATCTATATTTTATCAAAGCTGTCTAGGTAATTCTAATGTGAACTGAAGTTTGAGAATTACCGGTTTAGGAGCTCTAGCCCTAGAGATACACACATCTAAAGTTCAAATCCTGGCTTTTTCATTTATTAGTGGTGTGATTTAGGGTGAGTTGCTTAACTTCTCTGAGACTTGGATCTCACATTTGTAAAATAGTAAAATGATAATACCTGAATCACAGGGCTTTCATGAGGATTAAATTAAATGATAATATGAAATATGTAGCATCATCTTGACACACACCAGGCACTCACGATAATTTTAACAAGAGTATAAAGAAATAATTCTTGAAATTCACTGAAACTTGCTTTATAAAACACTTTCATAAATGTATTTTTTTCTGGTACTTATTGCTCATATTACAATCCGTTACATAAGTGGCTATGGTAATAAGAAGTCACTTTTCTAAGGTACATGCACATCAACTTTATGTTACAGAAACTGTTATTAACCTTACTTTTCAAAAGAGGATAAGGATAGCAGAGAAAAACAATAGGTAGTAAGTCATGAAATCATTTTCATATGTAGAAGTTTGACCATAGAACTTGTGCCCTTATGTATTTCTATCTACTTATTATGTGTTTTTCAAAATAAATATAGTTTACATTAATTTATGTGCCTTTGATGGATTGTGAGTTTTATAAATGAGAACAGTTTTCACTGGCACCTTTAAAAAAATATTGATTCTGATTTTGATTTAGCAAATTTACTTGTTGAAAATCAATATCCCTCATAGGACTACTTACTGCCTGTTGTGAGCAGTGATGAGCTCAAAAGGAAACTAAATAAAATGTCTGTGATTTGAAAAGGGCATTTATATACTCATTATAACTTGCAAAACAAAGCTAAATGAATGCAAGTACACAGAGGATAAATATACATTGTTATATTACTATAATGAAAACATAAGGTGGACAGATGTGGGAGTTACTAGGAATAACAAATTGTAGGAATAATTGGAATCAGGTTTGTCTCGAACCAGATTGTAGGAGGGAAGGTACTAATAAGTGAGAAAGGATTTCCTTATTTATCTTCAAGTAAAAAGGAATTGAATCATGAGCAGAATTTGAAAAGAGATTTGTCTAATTGGCAAATAAACAAGACTGGTATGTATGAGGAGTAGGAGGAATGGGAAAGCAAAGACAGTTAAAAGAAAAAAGTTATCAAATAAGCAACCCACAGTTCAGTGTTTTGAGGGCAGTGAAATAATAAAATAATGAATGATAGCCATTTTGTAGGGGAAGGTATTAAGTTGA
This sequence comes from Cynocephalus volans, assembly GCF_027409185.1. Classification (NCBI taxonomy): domain Eukaryota; kingdom Metazoa; phylum Chordata; class Mammalia; order Dermoptera; family Cynocephalidae; genus Cynocephalus; species Cynocephalus volans. The sequence continues at coordinate 159,225,387 of NC_084460.1, forward strand.
TGAGAGTTTGGTGCCTTCCAAAGAGAAGTTGTCCACTGTACAGGTGGTTAAGATCCCCACTGTACTATGTTTTCAAAATGAAAGGGAGTAAGTACAGAAATTAAAGAAAAAGAATTAGTAGAGTCTGTTAATTGTTTTAACAGTTTAAGAGAATGAGTTATATACCTATAACAGTGTGTTTATTGCAATGTGTTCATAGTGTATCTCACTTTAATATAGGATTATAATCTTAGACTGTATATTTTTGCTATTTATGCAAAATCACTTCTTTCTCTAGGCAGTCACATCCCTGAGCATAGCTTGGCAAGTGGAGGTCAAACTACATTTCAGACCCATTTGCCCTTGTGCAGTGAATACCTGTGCAACTGTACATGGTTACCCATTTAATAATTGTTGTATTATGGAATGAGAACTTAGAAATTACCTAGATGAGCATGTTCACATAATAAATGGGAAGATGAAGTCCAGGGACTAGAAAAACTTTTCTAAGTTATTGAATAAGTAACCCTGACAGTTGCATCGCTAATGGAATACAAGATAATTCTACAAGAAATTAAGAAATAGGGCTGGCCTGTGGCTCACTTGGGAGAGTGTGGTGCTGACAACACCAAGTTGTTGTCCCCTTACCAGTCTTTAAAAAAAAAAAGAAAGAAAGAAATTAAGAAATAAAGGTAATTTAATATCCAGGACCAATTTGACTTATATGAAGTGGTTTTGTAAGATATTTTGCTATTTTTGTACAAATACAATATACATTTATTTTATTCCCTTTAGTGTAAGAACTTCAACATTCTTTGAAGAACATGTCTTTTTTCCAATTTACTTTTAAATTCATTGTTAAATTTTCCTAGATTAACTTCATGCATTGTCATTATCATTTAGTAATTCACAAGTATGTTGTAATCATACATTCTATACCTAGACTGTAGTATGTTTCCTTAGGCATACAGCTAAACATTTTGAACCAAAACTTGAATTGATGCCAGTTTGGACTTAACGCTTGGGCTCATATAGGTAGTAAATGGTTACTATAGTGAAGTAGTTTAACATAACTTTTGTTTGTTTTAGTAATGTCTAGTTTTGTTTTGATTTTTCTTATAACAAACAATATGCATTTACTTTTTAAAATTCATTATTCCTTCATTATGTAGTCAGGAATTAATTTTTTGTGTTTATTTTCACAGTGCATGGCACATAGTAGGCAATCAACAAATATTTATGGAACAACTGAATCAATTTATTCAACATACATATATTAAGCCATTATTATATATTTAGCTTAGTGCCAAATATTGAAAAGATGTAGAGATGAAAGACAATTTTTAGTTTTTGAGTATCTCAGTACTTAATGGGAACAAACAAACATGTATGATAATAACATAATGAATAACATGTAATGAAATGACCACAGTATGTATTAGTCCATTTTCTGTTGCTTATAACAGAATACCCGAAACTGGGTAATTTATAAAGAAATGAAACTTATTTCTTACAGTTTTAGAGGCTAGGAAGTCCATGGTCCAGGGGGTGCTTCTTCTGGTTAGGAACTGTCTACAGGGTCCTGTGGTGATGCAGGCAATTGCATGGCAAGGATGGCAAGAGCTCCTTAATGTGCTCGCTTGATCTTCTTATAAAGCCCCAATTGTCACTCCTGTGATGACCCTCTGAACCATTAACCCCTTTCTGTGAATGGACTAATCCATTCATGAGGGCATAGTCATCACAAGTCAATCACCTCTTAAAGACCCCACCTTTCAACACTGCCATAGTCTGATTTCCCACCCTCTTAACATTGTTACAATGAAGATCAAGCTGCAGTGAGTTTGGGGGGAACATTCAATCCACAGCACAGTATGAGACAAATTCTCTAGGAGACATTTCATTAACTCTGTCTAGAGGAATCCTGCAATATTTGAGAAAAGATCTCTGTATTAATTGTCTTTTGCAAATTAAATGAAGGTTTACCAGGTAGAAAAGAAGAAAAAGGCCCTTGTAAACCAAGGAAAGCAAATGTGAACAGGGACCTGGTACATTTAGATTAAAGGAAAAATATTTTAGCATGAGATATGGGACAGAAAGGGGGAGAAATAGGGCTGTAGAGTTTGAAGAGAAACTGTGAAGGTGCTTGTGAGTCACGTAAAGAATTTATACTTATTTTTTATAGGTTATTTAGTTAAACAATCATCTTGGAATTAAACAAGACAACTTGGAGTCACTAATGATTTTAAAGCAAGGGAATGACAAGTTTATATTTGGTTTTTCAGAAGATAACTACAGTGGAATAATTACGTGGCTCTGCAAAACAGGCAGGCTAGATGAAAGGAGACCAGTTTGTAAACAGTTGCATCGAAAGATGGAGTTTATAGCTAAGAATCCCAAACTTTCTGGTTGTTACATGCCTATTTAGTAACAAACATTTGCATGCACACTACAATTTTTGTAAATGTCTTTATTTACTATACAACAGTGTATACCAATGCTAAAGTATTATCTATATTTTAAACAGCATATGAAATTTTATTACAATTTTAAGCATTAAGTTATAAATATGCATTAATAGAATTTTTATTAATATCCTAAGCCAATGGATCGTTTTTTGTAACCCTGGAGTGTTGCTCACTCACTTTAAATAATATCAGTCTAGAACAATGGTTCTCAACCTTGGTTGTATTTTGGAATCACCCCCAGGACACATCTCAGAACAATTATTTCTGAATCTCTCGTGTGAGACGCAGACATCTGAATTTTTCTATTTCCCCAGGGGATTTCAGTGTGCAGCTAAGGATAAAAGCCACTTAAAGGGATTATAAGAGTGATTTCAACCCTGAACACAGAGAAAACAGTGGGGAGGAGTGGCATGTTATGTTAGAATCACATAGGAAACTATTTCAGACTGTCCTAACTGCTTCACCTTTGTGGAGATTTTATATACCCACTTGGAGTTATAGTGTATGCTTTGAGTCCACCTAGATGGATTAAATGCTTAGTGTTCATCTAGATGAAGAAGTTGGTTAGAATCAGATTTAACATATAAAATTTGGGTTGGAAAGAAGATAAATGGTTTGAGAGAAAGTTTTGTGATAAATTTGACTATTTGGATATAGGTCTGATATGGAGAGTGGATTCCAGGTTGATGCTAGGGTTTCTTAGTTTACTCACATCCTAGATAGGAAATACACAGGAATAAAAGTGGTTACTATTTTATCTATTATTTTTGGAGGAGTAGCAGTATTCGTGAAATCCATACGTGTTTATGGTTCAGCCCTGTGAGGCATCCAAGTGGTTGTGTACCAAGAAGTGGGAACTATTGGTTTAGGACTTGGGAGAAAAATCTGGTCTAGGGTTATAGATACTGGAGCATCTCACATGAAGATAGTAGGTAATGTCTTAGGACTGAATAATATTCAATCAGGAAAAATATTGAGTGTAAAAAGAATGGGGAAAAGGATGGAGAACCTCAAAAATCACATTAAAAGAAAAAGTAGAGAAAAATCTATTCAAGAAGACCAGTAGGAACAGTTGGAGACAGGAGAGGAAAAGTGGTGGAAATGAATGTGGTGGGCACCAGGACAGACTAGACTGCACAGAAGGAAGAAAGGGTCAATAGCAATAAATTCTCCAGAACAATCAAGTAGCACAGAACCTGAAAGTAGGCTTTCTGAGCAAGACGACTAAGAGATTTCTAAAAGCTGAATGAAGAAGAGTTTCAATAGGTTGAGAAAATAAGTTGAGGCCATGTGTCTCAACTTTAAAAAATTTTGGCAGTGGAGGAGGAAGAAGTATGATACCAAAATACCACCAGGAAATGTTCTAGGGGATGTGTTTATCTGATGGTTGATATATGGGCATACAGATGTATGGAGTGGAAAAACTAGTAGAAAGACAAAAATGGCACCATGTAAAATCAAACTTGTGCGTTTATTAACCCCAGATTATTTTCTACAAGTTAGTATTTTTTTTTCCCTGCAGCTAAGATATTTTACCTTTTGGATATTGTATCTTATTTTAATATGTTGCCTTAACATGTAGTTGGGGCATTCAATCTCAGTTAATAAGTCAGCAACACAGGTGAAAACAATTTTTTTAATACAAAATAAGCCAAAGCTTTTATTTTGACTCTTTTAAAATAAAGTACTGTTAAAAAATGTACTCACTAAAGAGGATCAGGTATGTGCTCCAACAGTGGTTAATCTGTAGGTGCATTTTTGGTTTATTTACATCCATTCCACATGACTTTCAACTATAAACAAATCAATTTCAATAGTAATGGTAATATGAAAAATGATGTGGTACCAGATGACATTTGTTATATATATGCACTGGGCAAAATTGTAAAGCAAAATTGTCTTCATGAACTTTCACTTCTTCTCTTTCAAATTTTTTGTCTCTTATTTTAAAAGCCTCCTCAAATTGACATTGCTGTGCACTTTCTCTAAACCTGCCCCTTCCATTCATAAGAAGTTAATGTTTCTGAATGTAATCAGTTAGGATAGATTATTTATATGAAGATGTTATTGATGCTGTTTTAATTCCTAGCTAAAGGTGACTCTTCCCACAATATCTATATTCTAATTGGGTTAGCACGTGTCAGGAGTTTGGTACTCAACTTTGCATAATCAGGAAACAAATTTTACTATCCACCTAAGGGTAGTCAATCACTGGGGTCCAGTTTAATCTAATCAACTTCTCAATGAAATTAAGAATAGTGATAATTATACTGTAGATACTATCCACTAATATTTATTAAGCAGAACATGCAACTACTTTAATATCAACCATAATAGCTAATATTTGTAGCTGTTTTTCAGTGTATTGTGTGCTGTTTCAAGTGTCACATATATTCTCCAACAGAGTTATTACTATTAATCCATATTTTATTATACTTTTTTTATATGAAGAAATTTAAGCAAAAAAGCAATCTGTCTAAAGTCACATACTGAGTAAATGGCAGAGCTAATTCTCATCCAGGCAGTCTGACTCCAGAGTCTTTACTTTTAAACACGGACTATCCAGATTTATACACACTAATAAAATAATGTAATATATTAATTTACTTAGAAAAATGCCTATGTAAACAGGTGAGTGTATTTCTTACCAATAATGACTAAAGGTTTACTTGTTTATACAATCCCATTTAAAGCTACCAAGGGCTAATTCCTCATTGAAACTTTATTAAAGAATTTCTTCACACAGGAGAGCTTCTGCTGGGGATTTGGCATTCACTCATTCAGTCCTTTGTTGAACAATACTTATTGAGTGTCTTCTGTCTCCTCAACATTATTCTGTGTGCTCTGGGAAAAAGCTTTTTGGAACCCATAGATGAGTGGGGAAAAGAGATAATAAAAAATAAACAGATATAACATGCGAAACATAACATAAAACCATAGAGATAATATTCTGATCCCATAGGTATGCTTTATATGCATCAGGGTAGAATTGTGCATAAATGGAAAGCTTGTGGGAGTTCTGTGCTCTGCACTTGCCTCCTCCAATCCTGTGAAATAAGATGCTGAAATCTCAACCGCCAAGAGAGCTCAGGCTGGCCGGTTAGCTCAGTCACTTAGAGTGTGGTGCTAATAACACCAAGGTTTCGTGTTTGGATCCCTGTACTGCCAGCTGCCAAAAAAAAAAAAAAAGAGAGAGAGACAGAGAGAGTGCTGATGGGGCAGTCTGTCCATGAACCTCAGTAGCAACTGGTTAAAGCAATAGCTAAAGCAACTGAAAAAAAAAAGCACTTTACAATCAAAGGCCAGAAGTGGTTCCCAGTCAACAATTCTTCTATAAACAATAGAGCAGATCGTGGGCCACAAAACTAATGTATGGTGAAGTACCATGAAGAAGCACCAAAGAAAACAAGGCAAGGGTGTTAGAAAAGTTCTCAATACTGTAAAGCTGGGATAGTTTGTATTTTTTTTTTCTCAGTAAGTTGAAGAAAGATCTTTGTCCATTTTAAAGGCAAATGCCATCACTCCTTTTTCTGTAAGTTTGCCTCTTTGCACAGCATAGTGACTAAATTGTCGGATGCTGAGTGAAGTGCTTTGCAAAGTAAGTAGCTGCAGTCCTTTAGTACATGCCTTAGAAGTCTTACCAGTCTCATTTTACTTTAGTTATTTTACTACTTTTCTATTAAATACATGAGAAGTACATTTAATAAAATAAATTGGATAGAATTCAGTGTGACAAAATAATTTTTCCCGATTTTGTTTTGTCATCTGGAAATGAATAGCTGCACCTTCATACGTGCTATAATTTTCCACCCTAGCAATTACTCACATGAGTTAGTGGGATATAATTGTCCAAGGTTTGTGTTCACCTGGGTAATTTAGTGGAAAAATGCCTATTAGATTAATCAGTACAAAAGATAGAATTTCATTGTATGTTTACCAGTTAATCAGCTTATGATGGGTACAAATTGGCATCCTGTACAAAGGAATATGTGCACATAATGCTTTTCTTCAAAGTGTGTGATATACAAAACTCAGATATGTCAAATCTACTAAATGCAAGAGTCTTTAAGAAAATTGGACAAAGTCCATTCTTCATTTAAGTCTCATGATATGCTTTGAACAGTATTATCAAACTAGTGGTGGATATTGACTTAATATATATTTGGTAGAAATCAATTAAATGAAAAATACTGAATACGTTTTTAAGTTTTTCATATTTAGCCTGGTGAATAGATTATTTCTGAATGTGTTTATTATGCAAAGTAAATGGAGCCACTTTAGAGACTATTGGTATTAATATCTGTTGTTGCTTTCCCACATTTGTTGAGCAAGGGACACAGTTTGAACTTTTTATTCCTTTTGTTGTTGGTTTTATAAAAATGAATGTTTACCAGGCTATGGAAGTTAAAGTGAGCTTCCTCTCTGACTTTCAAGTGGTAGATTATAATTTTTTATTAAAGGATGTTTTAGCAAGTATCATTGCTGCAATTAAAAAAGAAATTTTAAAAGAGTTTCCAATTTAAGCCTGGCTTAAATAATCATGACCCTTGAAAACAATAAAGATGGTGGAAATATTTAAATTGTGCAATTATTTTAGATTATTGCAGTTTGCATGGCCATGTGTAGTATTAGAGCTGAACTAAATAACTAGTAAATGAATAAATGGAAAGGACTTGGTTGTGGAATTTGATGCACCCTGCCTAAGTCCTCATCTGCCACATACTAATTACTATTCCTTTGGCAAAATTCTTAAATTGGAAAATGAGCAAGAAAATTAGTACACCTCCTAGGATTGTTTTAGGGATAAATGAGATTATTTTGTTTATTCAAAAAGTGTCTATTGAGCTCCTTACTGTGAAAGGAACAGTGCCAGATCTCACTTGTCCAGAGATAAACAAGACATTGGAGCCTAGTGGAGATACTAAAATGAAAATGAGATACAATACTAAAGGGACTCAGTTTTAAACCAATAAGATGTGTAGTAAAGAAAATACCAACATTTTTGTGCACCCATTTTGTGCCAGATACAGTTTTCTGTATCTGAACAGAGGGAAAAAGATGTAATTAATTAAAAAAAAAAAAGAGCATTGGGAATTGTCTAGCACACCACACTGAGTCTAGAGTAATAGTGCTCATCGTGAAGGTTTTTCCCTTTTCCGTCTAAAATATATCAGTCAGAAAGTTATAGAATATTAATATTTTTAAAAAATGTTTTTACCATGTTATTCTGGAAACATATGTTCCTTTAAGGCAATGTTTAAACATTTATTAAAATCTAAAATGATTTATGGTATGGGTTTTTTCATCACTTTTAGATAACAGTTCAATCATTTTAAGAAACAAATGAGTAGAATGAATCGACTTCTATACACTGATGTAAGAAAATTCAACGAAAGTTCAATTAAACTAAAGTGAGCTAAGTTCGACTAAAGTCTTTTAAGCCTTTTTTTTTTTTTAAGAAAGAACTCAATTTAAAACTTCATATTAGGATAACAATGTATCCCTTCTGCGGTGTTATACTGATTTGATGGGCAAAAGCACAATTTTAGAATTCAACTGATATGGTTTGTATCCTGGTTTTTGTAACTGTATTTTTCTGTTTCCTCAACAATAAAATGGGATAATAATAGTATTAAACTCATACAGTTCAAGTGAGAATTAATGAGATGATTGTGTAACAGATTCTTAACCTAGTTTCTAGCACATCATAAATTACTCAAAAAAATGTTAATGTTAGTATTCAAAACACAAATACATTGCACCTAATAGCAAATGAGTACATGGTATGTATTAGGTTTATTTGGTTATTATTGTAAGATTCTAGGATGATGTACTTTGGCAATACCTAACATGAAATATGTTCTTGCCCTCAAAGTTTTAACAGAGCTTAGCAGTTAAAGCTGTGGAATTAGACATCAGACAGACCTAGGATGGAATCCTCGTTCCCCCATATAGTAAGGAAGTGACTCAACTTTCCAAAATGTCAGTTTCTTCATTTGTAAAATAATGAAAACTCACCAGTTTTTGAGAAGATTAAATAAGGTTCAGTTCTTATCACAAAGCCTTTTACATACAAAAGGCCAGATTTTTAGCTATTTGTAGTAGAGGCGTGTGAGAAGTGATTACATGTCAAGTTATGTAATATATGAAAATTGTATGTTATTTAGTATAATATATACTTTTCTCTTTTATAAAAGAAGTAGATTCATTATAAAAAATTGAAAACCTAGAAATGTACAAGTGATAAAATTTAAATCATTTATTATCGCTCTCTTAAGTGACTACTCCTAACAGTGTATCTTTTCTTTATGCCTGTACTTTCTACAGATATATATTTTTGATTATGCGTTTTTACAAAGTTAGAAACATATTTTACATTGGCCTTTCCCAAAGTGTATTCCTAAGGATTTTATTTTATGAAGATGTCAATAATGCTCCTCAAATAATTTAGAAAAAATAATGAAATAAATTTGGCATGGTCAAATGTGTTTGGAAAATACTAGATAGGGCAACAAAGGTAAATAGGTTTCTCTACAGAAGGACTTTGAAATATTTTTAATATGGTAATGACAATTGTAGTTCTCCAAAGAGGGACTACAATATATAGAGTTTTCCAAACATAAATGACTTATTTTGTTTTTAGCGAATACATATTAACTTCATTTTGCACTTGTGTCTTATGAAACAGTTTTGAAAACTTTGTTATACCTATTTTATGTGCTTTTCTGTCAATTAACATTTTATCTTTTGTATTTTGTCACTTTATTTTTAAAAGAACATTATATTTAATGCGTATGTAGTATTTCCTTGCAATGTGATTCCTATTTTAATAACAAATTTTTACTTTAGAATGGCCAAAGTGAATATAGAAAGCTCAAACTTCAAAAAGGCAAGCCAAAAGTATCCTGACAAAGATTTAGGTAGGTAGGTACAAATGATCTGCAGGTGGGAGGTGGGTGTTAAAGCAAAGTATTGTGTAAAAAGAATAATGTTAGGGAAGCCATTTTTATGTTCCTCTTGGAGGATTTGCTTCTGATAATTTCATGGCTGCCTGTCAATATGAGGCAGATGGTCTATTCCTTCCTATATAAATGATAGACCTACTGCCACATGCTTTTTTCCTTTGTTCCAGATCATTTTGAAAGGATAATTTTTAAGCAAAATTATCTCAACTAGGAAGCTGCAAGGAGGAGGTTAGGAAAATTTTTTCAGGCAGGCATTTTAATCAAAGCAGTATTTGTTGGAAACATGGTCAAAAAGTATACTTGGCCAAGTCATACAAATAGTAACTTTTTTCTCTTTGAGCTCTAGCCCAAGGCTTTAGAAATGAGTTATGAATGTAAATAAATACAAATCAATAGGAGTTCTGTTTTTATTATTTCCCTGGGAATTTCTGTACAATTTGCGAGCAACTTGCTGCAAGTTCAGCAGATGATTAAGTTTAACCTTGATCCTGAGCCAGCAAGATTGGCTTACTATCTATCAGCAAGGGATGTAAATTTACTCAGACACATTTTAATTGGCATTTATGCAACATGTACACACAGATGCTTAATTCATTGAGAAATCCTGAGTGCCATCTGTTTAACTAGCTTTGCCCTCTATTAAAGTACATGGTATAGTAAGACTGGATCCCCTTGGCTTGCTCGTGTATTTATCTTACACTATATAACATTTTGAACAACTGCCTTATTAGAGTGCTATTCTGTTAAATATTAATGCTTACTATAATAATCTAAAAAAAAAGGTTAGCTCAGTTTGTTAAAGTACGGTGTTATAACACAAAGGTCAAGGGTTCAGATCCCCATACTGGCCAACTGCCAAAAAAAAAAAAAAAAAAGAATACTCTAAAAATATACTTGATTTTCTCTTTCCTTTTACATGGACAGCATTTCTCCTGTTCTTCCCCTAAGTGAAAAGATTGTTTCCATGAAATGTCTTTTTCTAAGTTTTAAAAATAATATATTTTTTTAGTTTAAGGCTATTTCTCGGTGAAACAACTAAGATTAGTATATATGTAGAATTAAACATTTTATCAAATGAAAGTTTCTTTTTAATAGTATACTTAATTTGTTTGAAAACTTTTAAAAAGTGATGTTTAAAATAATCTCTTCCATCATCCTGTAAAGTTTGACTTATAAATGAACTAATTTAAGAAGTTAATCTGTCCCTTCATCCACATATAATCAAAACTTTAGGTTGAACCCAATTCCAAATGAAGAGTCCTTTGCCTTCTCTGCAAGACTTGGAGCAGGAAACAACAATATCCTGTCATGATCTGCAAATGCAGTCCTTGAAGAAGGCCTGAAATTATCATATGAAAATTATGCTCCTCTTTAACCATGCAAGACCTTATTTTTTAAGAAAATATAGTAACAATATAGTAACAATATAAAACCACAGGTCTAAAATACACACTTTGAAAAAAAAATCTCAGATGTACATTAATTCATTAATGAGGTGCTATGATTTCAGTCAAAATTACAGCTATACCTTCCTGATATATTACTTTAAAAAAAAATTACACAAACCCCTAAATTATTCTTTGCACTTTTTCATGTTAAAGTAAGTATTCAGTCTTAAGAGAGCTGTCACTTTTTAAAGCTGTCAGGATGACAGAATGAACATTTATTTTATTAGTAGAGGCCTTATGTCTCTATGACAGGTAGAGATTATGATGACATTGTCTTCAGCACAAATTCAGGAGCCTGAGGATGGAATTCCTAAGCTTGAAAGGTTTTCAAAACTGAAAGTAAACTAACAGATAGAGTATCAAATTTAAATGGCTGTTATAGGAGTGGGTTTAGTTAATTTCCTTGTGGTTAATGCTTAATACAGTGATATTACTTACTATATTATTATAATTCTCCTGTAAGTGTTGTATTACTGGGGCTGATCTAAGGGGGGAACTGTGAAATAAGAGCCCCTCCCAAGTGAACCACCTTGATCAAATCTTGTGGCTGCCAAGGACTTTCCATTAAAGCCCTAGTTAGATTTGCTTCAGGAATAGTCTCAATTCTATTTCAAAACATTTTTTAAAAGAATTTTAAAAATTAGAAGCTCTTTGTTATCTTTGGAATCTGTCCAAGTTGTCATTGGATAATGATTATCTAATTAGAAGTCAATGGGCTTTCCTAAGATATTTGGGTTATTATAGCATTAAACCAATTCCTTAACCTTGCTGAACTCAGTTTTGCCCTCTGAAAAATGAAGACTTGGACTGAAAAGATTTCTAAATTCCTTTTAACCAAAACATTCTATGATTTAAAATAACAAACATAAAATACAATCATACAATATAGATTTGGTTGCTTATCTTTTATCTCTCTCATTTCTCCAAAGTATAAAACAAAATCTGTTTTAAAATTTCCTTTGCTTTTAGAATGAAGCATAGTTATCTATTGAAAACTCACATCCAAAACAGTCAGCTTCTACTTGCAGCCTTCTTTCTAATTAAAATTAATCCTTTAACACATAATCACATCTCTTACACCTCTACCCTATAAAAGTTTTATTTCACATACTAACCTTAACTGATTAAATGGCTCACACTATGTGGGCTTTAAATTCCCTCATGTACAGACAGCCAATTTTTGAGGCATAAGGTAAAAAGTGGGCAATGGGGTTGCAGGTGGGAAATACAGTAGGAGTTGGCAAAGGTAGAGTGCAGAGGGTGGAGGGTTGTCTGAGGAGCTCTCATGGAGTAAAGTATTATAGGTGGTTTCAAGATTAGCAGAATCAAAGATGGAGACTTGGTGTATTAGTCTGTTTCTGTTGCTTATAACAGAATACCTGAAACTGGGTAATTGATAAAGAAATGAAATTTATTTCTTACGATTTTGGAGGCTCCAAATTCCACAGTCCAGAGGGTGCATCTGGTGAGGACTATCTTCTGGGTGGGAACTCTGTACAGGGTCCTTTGGTGACTTAGGGTATCATCTGACAAGAGAACGGGAAGAGCTCTCTCATGTGCTCCTTATAAAGCCATCAGTCCACACCCATGATAATTCATTACTCCATAAATAGATTAATCAATTCAGGAGGGCCCAGTCCTCATGATCCAATCACTTCTCAAAGGCCCCACCTTTCAAATACCATAATTGGATTTCCCACACTCTTAACACTGTTACAGTGGGGATCAAGTTTCCAACACATGTACACATTTGACCCATAGTGCTTGGTTTTTCAATGACTACTATATAGTAAGAACTCAAATGTTTGTTTACTGAATTAAAATAAAAGATTAATAAATAAAAGGCAGGAAATTGGATGGTATGGGGTTTGGAGATGAAGAGGAAATGATTTTTTTTTGAAAAGTCTTATTACAGGCATGTATTACCAAACCTTGTAATGAAGATATGTGAACGTGTTTAGCTAAAAGTTACAATTGCTTCAAAATATATTTCAATTTTCATTATAATCTAGAAGACTAAAGTATGAATTGCCTTTTAATGGTAAAGATAATAAAGTGTCAGATATCTTCAATTACTCAAGTTGGAGTTAGTGTTCATGGATTAAAATATTAAAAACAGTTTCTAAGTGCAGAAGGATTTATGTATCTGCTATAAATGTGTTCACTAATTTCCTTGCCATTAGGATACCAATAAAAAACTACCAGAAATTTATTAATTTCATTTTTTCTTATGTCTTTATTTTAGTTTAATTGTCACTTTGCTAACAACAATGAATGTATGTGACCATGTAATGCCGGATACAAAATTTTAATTGCCAGTCTTGACTTATAGTCAGCTCTTATCCCTGCTAGAAATATGGTAGTATGTTTTTCAAGTATCACTTTAATCAGTTAATTACGGTTGTAGAAACTGTCAATTATTTACAGTGTTTGGGAGTAAAATACATACATGTCTCTTGTGTCACTTATCATGTGGTATGGTCCTTATTTCTTCTTCCATATTTAATTACCTTCTTCAACATATCTACTATCCCCTTAAATCCTAGAACATGGTATAATTGCTGGTTGTGGTTTTTAATTTACTGGTCACAAAGCTTTGTGATGCCTTTCCTTTGATTCCTTTTATTTCTAAGTAAAGAGAAATAGTGTTATTTTCAATATTTAAATTTATTAAACAGCACAAATAATTTGATTAGTAAAGACAATAAATTTAGTAATTCTTAAAATGTTATTCTTTTAATCATAAATGTTAAACATAACCAATTTTTCCCTACATGAAATGTCGGTCATTATTTTTTATCTTTTTGGAAGTTAAAGAGGAAATTGTTATGCTCAAGTAAAATTTTTTTTCTAGGTCTGACCTGGAAAACAAAATAAAAAATTAGTTTAAGAAACATGTGACTAAGAAATGCTGCTACATCATTTGTTTAGTGACATTACATTAAGTGATATATATCCCACATTACTATATGTTCACATAAATTTCTCTTTTGGAATAGTGAATTTAAAACAAACAAAAACAAATAAAATAACAAGTAGAAATATGACTGAAAGCAGGAGCAAGAACGTGTTTTTAATTTTATTATTTCCTGGCTTTTAGTATTTAGATCAAGGGGGCATTCTATATTTTGCCCTGGTTTTTTTTTAAAGCTAATAAATAATCCTTTATATGACTGAGCTTTTTGCTCATTAAGACCATGGGGATTGTTCCATGATGTCTTTGAGGTTGAAAACTCAATTATTAAGGCTAGAAACACCAAATTAACTTAGCATCATATTTACTTTTAGAATCCTGAATTTTAAAATAGAAAAAAATATTTATTTTGTCCATAGGAAATTATAGCATTGATTTCAGAAATCAAACTTTAATTGATATTTAAAGTATAATGCCACCAAGTGTGCCTTTTTTTGTCAAAATAAATTGTTAGTAATTGCAGCAGATTATGCACTACCAATAACCAGTTATTTTGCTTTTCCCTCTAATAGTTGATAAAGTAGGCATGATTAAAAATTGATAGCTAAAATCATCTTTTTGTTTGTTTGTTTAGTTTTTATTGAAACCCTTAAAGAGGTGCTGATGTTGAGAGCGAACTTGAATTACACGTATGTCAAAAGAGCCCAGCTACTCTTTAGAAAACAAGTTTATCAACACATTTTAAATACAGACAGAAGTTTTATGATAATCAGAGTTGTTGACTAGTTATAAACTACTTGGTTTAATAGAAACAACTTTTAACACTTAGATAATAAAAAGATTTTTAAAAATAGTCAAAAAAAGAAGTAACAGCTGGTCCTTTTGGAAAAACTAAACCTTATACATTTGTTTAATTTACAAGAAATGTTCCTTTTCCAACTGGGGTCTGTTAAAGAAGGAAAGCAATCCAAAGCTTGCCAGCATTGCAAAGAAACTCAGAGGTTTCTTTGTTTTTTGTTGTTGTTTTTTTTTTTTTTTTCAGTTTTCTGAAGTTGCTAATGCTTTTACAGTTCTTTAAATCAGTTATAGGATATTTTCAAAAACTGCTCAGCTAACCTGGTCCTAAGAACCATTTGTTTGTTCCTCATTTTAAGCAGAGGTCTTAAAATCTCCAGAGAAAGCATTTGCCCTCCTGCACCCATTAGACTAAGTTTTTCTTTATTTGATTCCCGTTTGACTATTGATCATATAAGATTGTACCTTGATCTACTGGGCCTTAGATAATTTACCAAACTCAATAAAGATAATAATTACATTTGGTTTGGATTATTTTTCTTTAAATTTTATAATTAAGAATGTAACATATAGAAGCATCAGCTCAGACTTATAAATTCTAACAAAAATTTGTTCAAAGAAGTCAATGCATGTTCATTTATGAGGTCCTATACCTTCTGGAACTTTAGGTTATGTCTCAGATTATAACAGAGATGAGTTGCATACTTCCTGAAAGCTGATGACTACATTATGGGAATGGGGGCTTTGTTTAGGGCAGTGGTCTTACCAAAATACGTATAGATTTCAAAGGTGTTCGGAAATGGTAGTTTACATTTTCCAGATTCTCACTGACCATATACATCATTCCTAAAACTGACGTGCCTGAAGACGATCTTGCTGTGGAAATCCCTTTCCCATCTTGACGTCACTATTTGTACTTCTTTTACTTTACAAGTGAAAGGCATACTGCTCAGACATCCAGATCTTTCTATGGTACAGTTTCAGAGATGTAAAAACCTCCAGAGCAGCAAACATAGAAACAATTCCACAGTTCTTTATTTTGAAGTGGAGAACTCTGTTAGGGCGATAATCAACAAAACAACAACAAATCTTTCAAACATAAAAGCATATTGCGTAAAGCTAAAATTGGAACGGAACGGAACGGAACGGAACTGGAACGGAAATAAAAGTTCAGAGAGAAAAATGAGTAATGTAAAATTTATAACTTAAAAAAGAGCTATTTATACATGTATTTAAATGGTCAATAGTGGGTATCAAATCTCGGTGATCTCTATAGTTCAGCAGATGCACTTAAATGAGGCACAGAGCAGTTTTATTTTTCAATTCAATGTTTATGATATGCTATGAACTAGAATTTTGGGGGAGGCAACTTTGAGCACGGTTTATCTCTCTCTTTTTAAGAACCAAGCGTTCTGTCTGTTCATTTTTTGCATTTGAAGTATTCTTTGATAAAATCCTTGGCCTGAGATTCTTTACCGAAATCCTTAAGTATCACACAACTGCAACCAACCACTTTATAGGGTTTATTCCTCCGTCACTTTTACAGAGATCACCCCATTTCCCTAATATCTTGTCATCAGCTTTAATCAGGTTGATCCAGTGTTCAGCACAAAGGCCCTCCACCAGGTTGCCATACATGGTCTCATCACATTTGGAAGTAAGCACACAAAGACGAGCTTGCGGCTTGTGGAAGGCTTTGGCAGCCCTGTGAATTCTACGTGCCAGCACAGTGGGTGAGGGCCATCTTCAGTACCTCTTATAAAGCAATGTGAATATCCATCACACCTCCTGCAGCAAGGCCTTCCTTGGCCATGGCAGTGGGTTATGGGTGGAGCCAAATCTTGAACACAGACTAAGCACCCAAGCCTCTGCCTCCATGAAATAAGGGGTGCAGGGAAAGAGCCAGAGTTCCTTATCCTTGCCTAAAAGGCTGCTTATAGCTCTTCAGGACATGGATTAATCATCCCCATTGTTGATTGAAGGTGTTTTGCATATGGTAAACTCACCTGAGACAGTGAGTTCAAGTGAAGAGCTATTGAAGATGTGCTTTTTATAGTATTTAATTTCCTTTCATCGTAAACATTGCATTTCCATTATATGATATAGAAAATAAACATACACACATATACAAATAACATTAAGGACTGATTCATAATTCAGGATTTTTACTTCGATAGATCATTAGTTTTATCAAGTTGTTTTTATCATGTTCACTATTTTTTCTTTTGCTTCTAATGCTTCCTGAGGAGCATTGCATTGTATACCCCATAAAACACTGTTATTGGTGAAGATAGCATCGTTAATAAGAGTGATGAAATGATTTGCTTTTCTACTAACTTAATCTCTAGTACCTTTAGTCGGGGCTTGTTAGCCTGATTCCAGCTATCAGCAAAAAGAGGGCTTAAACTTAGTCTGCCAGAGAGCTGAAGGCTAAGTGAACGCTCCCAAGGGCTGTGCAGTTAGTTAGGAAAAGGCAGCTCACGCAGCCACGCAATTGCATGTTTGTTATGTTCCTTGGAGACTGAAAGCCCTGTTAGGTACTTGGCATTACTTTTCTGAAGCCCCAGACAGCCGTGATAACGAAAGATACATGGAATTAACAGTTACTATGTTCAGGAATGGTAATCATGATTTAGCGCAGATTGTCACCAATTAAAAACCCCTTTGTTTTGTTGATGTGTCTCAGTGTGTACTAGCTAGGCTTGGTTCACAGAAATATTCCTTTGGGTTGGTGGCAGGGGTGGGGGGATGTTATAATTGGCAACCTTAATTATGCTGCACAAAAATACACTGGTGAGAAGGGTTGTGTGTGTGAGGTTTTTTTTAAATCCAATAACTATTTCTTCTGGTTCTTCCCAATTACTAGGGAAGTTTTAATGAGATCATTTTAAACTGTGAGGATTTTTCAATAAAATTTGAAAACACCTTTTAGTCCTTCTACTATTTAGCTGCTGTGTCATGTGCTAGAGAGGGTAAAGAAGCGTGTAGGTGTGTTTGTTTTACAACCGCCTTTGTTTCCCAGCAAATATTTTAATTAGAAAACATTCTAGTCTTTTTCAGTCACTTAAAAAATATATCTATCTTTAGGAAAATAAAGGATGAAAACAGTTGTTGTAGGATCTAATCGTGTATATGGTCCAGTAACTCATAGTAAAAACTTGAGTCCTTTCATCACCTGACTTTGTGTCCTCATTTGCAATTGGGAGCTGGAGGAGAAGTAGAAGAGGTTGTACTTAGATTACATAAAGTTGTGATTTTATAAGCTATCATAGTGTAGGCCTATTTTTAGGTATTATTTTAAATGCTAGAAATGACACTCCACATTTCAGTTCAAGGTGACAGTGCTTCTTCAGCTGGATGTATTTTGAAATGGAACGAAAGTGGAATTCCCTTATAAACCACAAGGAGAAAGACTCAGGTCGGTGTATATCCTAAAAGGATCAAGAGAGTTTAGAGCTAAAAGTGCAGGCTGTGATGTCCAACAGAATCTAGGTCCAGATCCCAAACTGATCACTTACTAGCTGCATACTATAGAACTCTATAGGAATTAGAGAAATTTATTTAATCTCTCTTACATCACTTTACCTATCTGTAAAATGAGGATGATAATGGTACCCCCCCCCATGAGTTAACTGTGAGCATTAAATGAATTAGTACATGTAAAACCCTTAGAATACTGTCGACACTTGGCATGAGTGTAGTGAATATGAGCTGTTGCTCCTGTTATGTTGCTATTGTTTCTTACTAGTGACTTTTGAGCTTTATCTCAATGACCACTAGACCTCGATTCTTCCACAGGACAGCCCCAGATGGGGAAGTGAACAGTATTCCGTTTTATCTATTTTGCACATTAGACATTTTGCCTAAAGTTTCTATTGAACAAAGCATTCTGTGCCACACAAACAACCACACACACACACACACACGAAAGAAGATAGAGCAAAAACCTGGAAAAGTGCCCTGAAAGCAGAGACCTTGTCTGTTTTATCTCATTAGCTACCACCACCAAGCAATGCCTTTTATTGTACTTTTATTGAATGAATGAATGAATGAGTGAGTGAATCACAAATAAAATCTTTAAGAACTTGGGAATTCAGCATAATTCCAGGGAATTTTACATACAATTTAGAGGTTTTATAAATTTTTGATAAATGTGAACTTTTTGATTATTCTAATTATATAATATTTAATATGTTATCCTCTTATCCTTAAATATCAATATTCCATATCCTTTAATATGTTATTGATTTTTTTATCTCTTAAATTAATTTTAACTTATGCAATCCATAATGTTTTGAGTTATTTTCATTCTCCCAGCAAAATAACTGAGTGAGGTTTTACTATAACTTGCTGCTAAGTGTGGATACCATCACAACATATCAGTGATTAATGATTATATATATCACATATATATACAATCATACATACACATGCTTACGTAAACACTCATGTGTATATATACATATACAAAATTAAAATATATTAGGTTTTTTTAGTTTTTCAGTCAGTAAAAAATGTAATATGCATCAAACAATTTATCATGCTAAAATTATAGATTATTTGATCAAGGGATATTATCAGTTAGCAATTGAGATTTGGAATATAGCAGCATAAAGGTCTAAATAGGTCAATATCAATCCTGTCTTAAATACCAAGGGGCAGAATTTGAGACCATCATACTTTTAAATCACTGAAATAATTTTTGTATTAAACTATACTCTCAAACCATGTCTTTTTTTAAAAAAAAAATAAGAATCTTATGTTTTCCAATTCCTCCTCATGGAAGGGCTTAGTTTATATTGTCTGTATATTCTCCTATACCTTAAAAATGGCATGTATAGCTACTGAAATCAGAAACCTGGGAGTTATTGTTAACATCTTTCTCTTTGTTAACTTCACCCCTCAAGAAGTCATCTCAAATTTTACCTCCAAAATTCACCTTTAATCTGTCCCCATTGTGCCAAATCTAATATCATCATAATAGTATAAAACCATCATCGTTTTTTCCTTAATTACTGCAACAACCCTCTAATTGATCTCTCCACTTCTTTTCTTAATTTCCTCTCCATCTCATTCACGAAGCTGCTAGAATGAACATTTAAATATGAGAATTCCATTATAAGACTAGTTTGCTTAAGACTTCAGTGGTTTCTCATGAGAATTACAATAAAAGCTGACCCTTTAACATGGCTGCTGTGCACAGCAAATCTGGCCCCTACCTTCCCTAACAAGTTTGTGTTGCGTTGCTGTCACCCAGTCCCACTACACAGGGTCCAAGTCTTTTAAAGTTTCTTTAGTGTCCCAGGCTTTTTCTTCAATCTGGATTTTTTTCTCTGCCTGGAATGCATTTCTCTAGGTTAAGTTTTACTCATTTTCAGGCTTCAGTTTAACTGTTACTTTCTCAGCATTCCCTTACCTCCAAACCAAATTATATTTCTCATTTTTCTCTCAGACAGCATTCTATCCTTTTCCTTCATGGCGTGCATCACAATTAGTTGTACAGTCTTCCCTTTGAGGGGGATTGTACAGTCTTCCCTTTGAGGGGTTTTCGAGGGGGTTTGGTTCCAGGACCCACTGACGATACCAAAATCCACAGATGCTCAAGTCCTTGATATAAAATGTCCTATTATTTGCACATCACCTATGCACATCCTCCTGTATACTTTAAAATATCTCTAGATTACTTATAATATCTAATACAATGTAAATGCTATGTAAATCGTTGTTATACTGAATTGTTTAGGGCATAATGACAAGAAAAAATAGTCTGTACATGTTCAGTATAGATACAACCATAATTTTTTCCCCCTGTATTTTCAATTCTCAGTTGGTTGAATCAATGGATGGAGAGCCCACAGATATGGAGGGCAGACTGTACAAGTACTCTACCCGCTTATACCTCAGTCACCATGAGTGCAGGACTCATGCCAATTTAAGCTGCCATTTCATATCTAATAAGGAGAGCATAGAAAGTGTATTGTAAACATTTACTGGATTTCTACTATGCCTTGGGCATTGTTCTGGGGACTGAAGATATAGAGGTGATAAAGACAAATGTCCTGTTCTCGTGGAGCTGACCTTCAGATACAAAGAGCCAAGCAATAAATACAGACGTACATTCCTTTGGTTGAGGCCTCTCTCCAGTCCAGGGTGCTAAATAGAAAGTTGGATTTTTATGAAAGAAAGAATGCATGCTTGTCTTGCCCTAATCAAGGTCCCATAGCTCAGATATCCTCATTTTGTCTGTGTTTTTTTAACCCTGCCAGGCTACTCCTGAGTGTGACTTTTGCTCTGGCACTTAGAAACCCCCATCAATGGCATTCTTTGTCCTTCTTTCCATTTGTACTGGCAGCTGAGAAATTTGGCAATTCCTTCCATAGTGACTAATAGCAATACTTCTCTGCAGATGTAATGCACCATATAAATGGCAAGTCCTGTATAAACATTAAATAATTAGCTCTCATAATAGCCCTATCAAGATAGAGTGTAAAACTCTCTGTTTGGGGTGGAAATAATTGAGTCATTATGAATAAACCTATTAAAATTAAAGAATAGTGGAAGAATATATGTTGTGATTCTGAAATTCCTGATTTCTGAGAGGTTTTTTGACTCATAAACAAACATATCTACAGATAATATCCATATAAAATGTATTCTATAAATGTTGCATTTTTCATTAATAAATCCATTTCATTTATAATTTAAAGTGTATAAAATATAAATATCAAGTAAGTGACTGACATCTTTAAGTTAGAACATAAAAATTTAGCAATTTGACTTACTTTGGTGGTGTATTTTTTAATAATCTCTCACTTTTAAGTCTGCTGAATATTAACTATTTAAATGTTGAACTTTATTAATGTATACTTTTCTCTGGAATACATTACAGCTTTTAACTTAAATCTAATATACCAAGCATACCTTCTGTTTGTCTTGATGACTTAGTGCCATTGTAATAAACACTAGGGAGTATACGGTACAGCAATACACGAAGTCTTATTATGGTGTCCATGATTCTGCCAAATGGGAATATGATTTCAACTTAGACCCAATCTGGAAATAATTCTAACTATTAAAAAACCAGAGACAACATTCCCCTATTGCTGCAGTCCATGCAACTGTGTTTAAGATAGCACAATCCACCATCATACATTATCTAAAGAAACAAACAAATTGCTAATTACTTTTATTCTCACAGTAGCTTCTCATTCTATTTGCAATGGCTCATATTCATTGTTAGTTAAGGTTGCATGATGTTTGATATCCATCCGTACTACAGAACATTTTAAGAATGTTTAATTTTGGGAAAAAAGAAAAAAGTATTGTTTTCCTAGGATAGACCACAAGAAATTTGTGAAATATTCAAAAAGCTTTAGTAGTTAAGAAAATTAGTACTTCTACCAGCATATTTTCTTCTGGGGTTAAAATAATTTAAGGTTTAAAAGTAGTTGTATGCTATAAATATCAAGTCGAGGATGACATAGTTATTGAAGAATAGTGATAGATATATTTAGTGTCAAATTTTAGAAAGTAAATACATATCTTTTAGGAAACAGTTATGATTAAATCGTAACATATAGAATTGATGTTCGCATGCATCATTTTTAAAAGCAAATTTCTAAGCTTGAGAAGATGGTGGTGTAAGATGGATCATACTTCACGGAATACTATTGTACATGTTATTTTAATTTTTCTCTTCAGTGGAATAAGTCATCTTTCTGTACATTCATCCTTTTTCTTGGAATATTTTTAAAAGTTTAGAGTTATTAATTTATTTTAAGAAATGTTAAGGAGTTTTGAACACAATTGTATGCCAGATAATAGTTCTTCTTGGCAATGTTGTGAGCTAAAAAGTGGGAATGCAAATAATTATAGAAGCCTTTTATAATATAGTTTTTATCCAGCTCTCAAAACATATCTCTTAATTCAAAATAACCTGCAGTGAAATCCTCTTGTATTACCTTTTCCCAGCAAAGTGAATATTAATTTTTTTTTGTCAGACATCAGTATTTAATATTTACTTCACCACAAAGAAAACACAAGAGTTTAAGCATAGCTGCCAGGGCCAAAGTATATTGGTCAGTACAGATGTATTAAACGAAAGAGTTATAGTTATTTTGAAGTTAAATAACATTTATTTACCACAGCATGTAAGCTGGCATTCAGACAGAGAACTAGAATTATTATAGAAGTGAGTAATGTATTCTCTACTCAAAATTAAAAACTAGGTAAGTGATTAGTAATTTTGAAAATAATTAAAATGGTATTGATGTAGTTTGTTTTTTTGTTTTGTTTTGTTTTGTTCAGAGTTGATATTTTATTTGCTGTTTGCCTCTATCAGGCTTTTCTATAGTCTAGCCCTCCTTCACCAAAATTTTTTCTTGGTTTCTTGTGGCCTTTCATATTACATCATATCAGATGTATTGGTATAGCCCATGCTGATCTTTCTTCAGAACTTAGTTGTATTCTCTACCGCAGAACATAGTAAGTTACTAATGTTATACAAAACTTAGTAATTCATTCAAGTGGGAAAGGAGTTTGGATATGTTGTTCCCCCAAAGTCCGTGTTGAAATCTGATCCCCAACGTGGCAGCGTTGGCAAGTGTTTGGGTCATGGAGGCAGATCTGTCATGAATAGATTAATGCCTTCCCTGGAAGTGAGGAGTAGAGACTGAGTTCTCTCTCTGTTATTTCCAGTGAGAACTGATTGGTAAAAAGAGCCTGGAATCTTCCCTTTCTCTCTATCGCTCTCTTGTTTCCTCTTCCCATACTATCTTGCACCTGCTAGCTGCCCTGCCATTTTTCACCAAGAGTAGAAGCAGCCTGAGGCCTGCACCAAATGCAACTGTCCCAGAATCGTGAGCCAAATAAACCTCTGTTCTTTATAAACTACGCGGTCTCAGGTATTCTGTGATAGCAACACAAAAATGGAGTAATACAAGTATATTGCAACAGAGGTATTACTGGGCATCTACAGAGTTATCTTTGGTAATACACTTTATTACCAAAGTAAAAAGTATTCCATTTATTTTCTTCTCAAATATACCCTATTTTTAAGGATTTTGTTGATTTTTTTTTCTTTCCAGTTCACGAGAGTTTACTATTTTTCTGCAAGGTTTCATTGAAAAAATGAAAAAATAAACACCAAGACTACATATTATCTTCCCAAGATACTCACTTCTAATTAAAGTGCCTCTATTTCATTGAAACACTTATTGTTGTACAGCTTTTTCAGTCATTTTGTGGTTGAAATAAAACAATCATTGATAAGAAGTAGAAAATCATATGTATCCTAAATAATAAATTCTAATACTCAATACTGCCACTAAAGTGTAAGGTGACCTCTTCCAAACACGAAAAAAATCTGAGAAAATATAGGAATGCAGAATATATTCGAAGATAGCCATATGGCTGTCAGGAGGGAAGTTTCTTATTTAACTTCTGTTCCAGTGGAAAGAGACTGGAATATTAATTATATCATGACACTTGTGTATTTAAAATTGTGAACACTGTGTAAAGACATGACCAGATAGATAGTTGGGCAACTTGGTAGAAAAGAGTCCTTTATGGACTGTGATCTGTGTTTTAGCTTAGCTACTAAGGCCTTTAAAATTCTTCATTTGTGAAATAAAACAACTATATTCACTTTAACACAGGTTTGTTATGAGAATTAAATGAGTTGATACTTAGTACAATTCCTTACACAATAAATGTTCAATAAGTATCAACCATTGCTAACATTATTATATTGCTAACATGCTCCTGTCCCCCTAAGGAGCCTTAATTAATTAATTTCTAAAAAAAAAAAAAAAATTTGGATCATACAATCTCTCAGGCCTTTAACTGCACCAAGATTCTAGGATTCATGAAGCTGAAGGCATTGTAGTTCACAGATGTTCACCACATGATCAGGGCACAAAATTAATTTGACGAGCACTCAAGCCTTCCAGGATTGAATAGTCAAGAGACTGCAGCACAGTGATGAACAATCACCATAAGTGAACACTTCTGCAGTAGTGGAGGAAATTTGTTGGAAATATAGTGGATTACATAGGAGAAATGCATTTTACAGTACAGCGGAGCATGGACAATGCATTGGTAAATCAGGATACCTGGGTTTTCTTCTGTTCTCTTTCTGATAAATAACACAAGCTAGTGGCAAAGTTTCCTAGGACTCAGTTGCCTCTATTTATGGGATGGATTAGATGTTGTCAAAGCCCTTTGCCTGTTCTATAATGTTATGTTTCAGTTCTCAAATTTCCTACAATGCTGTTAAAGAGTGGGTTTTTTTCAGGCTTTTTTTTTTTTTTTTTAACTTCTCAGTAGACATTGTAGTTGATTTTCATGACCCTTTACCCTTTCCTTTCCCCTTCTCCCCTCTCCCCCCACATCATATCTGTTCACTTGTCTTAACAAAGAATTAATATCCAGAATATACAAGGAACTCAAACAACTTTACATCAAAAAAACAAATAACCCAATTAAAAAATGGGCAAAGGAGCTGAATAGGCATTTTTCAAAGGAAGATATACGAATGGCCAACACACACATGAAAAAATGCTCAACATCACTCAGCATCTGGGAAATGCAAATCAAAGAGTGTTTTAAAAATATTGAAGTCTCTTTAGTACTTGGAATGGTTTCTGTTTACCTGTTTTTTTTCCTGATTTGTCCCTATCTTCTCAACATCACCCAGATAGATTGCAAAGACACCACTGAATTTTAGTATTCTGTTCTGAAAACATGTTCACTTATTTTGAGAATTGTATTAAAATTGATAGAAAGCTGTTCAGGAAAACAAATGATTATATGCTTTGTTATGTTTTAAAGGATTGATTTTAGTTAATCATTTTTTTAAGAAGAGTAAATTCCAGGAGATTCAAAGATTCAATAAAGCTTATGTTTTCTCTAATTTAACAGAGTGAAAAAATGGAAAGCTATTGAGCCAAATTATGGGCACTAACTTGTGCACATAAAATAAAACTACATATGTATTGAAGAAATATATCATTATTATAGTATTGGGGGCAACTGCGGTTTAACACCTTTTTAAGTGATTTCTACTTGGATATACTATATATGTTACTTGCCCTTTTTTCAAATCAATATTAAACATTCTTTTTGAAAATTCAGTTCTGAATTTTAGAATTTTATACTATTCCAATTAACAAACATTAAAAAATATGCACTTTGATTAATAGAGATTCTAGAGGAGAAAGGAGAGCTAATTAAAAAGATCTGTACTTGGTAATGTTTATGGATGCTGTTGGTTTTTCCGCTAATATGCTGCCAATCATTTGAATTTGACTTTTATTTCAGTGACTTAAAAATACACATGAATTAAGAAAATTAAGCAATTTGACTAAAAGTTCATGCTATTTTTTCACCAAAAGGAAATGTTCAGGATAAGTATAAGGAAGAAAAAACTGCCCTACAGAAGAGAGAAAATAAAATCTTAAATTCATAACTTTATGCAGGATTGCCTATAGCAAAAGACAATACTGAGATTTTATGCTTTACAGCTGCAAAAATAATTACATGAGCATTATCTAAGCAACAATCTTTAATGGATTACATTTTGTGAGCTTTTCATTATATGCTGTAAAAGCCCAAATAACCTAATTAATGGGAAAAAAAACACTTGATTTTTCTGAGTTAGACCTTTGATATTTTTGTAAGACATTTTATTATTCATTGGTTTATTTGAGATTATGATCTCAATTTGTAAATAAGATATTGTATTACAATCTTGGTTTTAAGCTTACTGCATAGAAAAATTGTGCAATTTATTTACTTTTATTTGAAAAGTATTTTACTTTTGGGTGTTTCAAGGGTGTTAAAACTTTTCAGAGGTGTTTTCATAGATTAATAATGTGATCCAGCACAGGCACATATTGCTTGTTAATTCATTTGCTTTTTCTGTAAACCCTACATTTCATTTGTGACACATTTTTAACACCTAATAATAATATAAGCTTATAAATAGTGGAAGTCTTTATACTCTGTTATTTTATTATGTGGTAACAGTAGCTGGATTTTCATATCTATAAGGTTTAGCTTTGTATATGTTTTATTAAGAGTGTGCAGTATTGAAGTTAAAGTTATAAGTTTGGTGCGATCATATTTCCTTTTCTTTTTCCCTATACTGTTGTTTCTAAAGGCAACGAAACAAGTCTCCTCTTTAAAGCAGTATTTTCCAAGTCTTAATATAGTTATATTGTGCCCAAGTTGTTTCAATTTGCAGATTAAAAAATAGGGGGTGTTTTTGAGAGGATATTATGGCTTACTCAGATGTATGTACATACTTAGTTGGTATTGAGCAAAGAAAAGTAAAGAATTGCAAGAGAAAAATATAGGTTTTTGTAAGCCTCTAAACTTGGTTGAGGTTTTGAAACCAAAATTTAAGAGTGATTTTTGAAATAACAGTTTGAGCATAAGTTTTTTACATTGTAGTACCCCATCCATAAAAATATTTGTAAATGCCATTGGAATAGAAAGACATCCATTCCTGTACAAAATTGTAGTATCAAATATTCACTTTGATAGACTTTAAAAGATAAAAAACATTTATCCCTCCAAATCTATGCACTTACCATATGAATAAACACTTTAAGTACCATATTAAGTTAGGTTACTAAAGTGGTTCACATTTTGTTACACAATGGATCAAGGAAAATGGGGAAGGGGAAAGATAACTATGTATTAGATTTTGCATTGAAGTCTGTATCTCCATCTTGTTTTGTAAATAAGGAAACAAAAGTATTAAGTAATGTGTTCAAGAGTACATGTCTAGTAAACAACAAAGTTGTGATTTAAGACTGACCAATCTCAATTAATTCATGATCTCTTGACATTAATGAGATACTAAGGATAATTTTACTGTGTGAACTATTTTTGAAATACATATTTGGTTTATTTTTCACATTTTATTCCGATAGTTACAAAATGAATAATACAGCTTGTTTTATGGTATGTTACTATTGTATTAGTATCCAATTGAGATTACAGTAATGGATTGTTTCCTCCTTTAAAATGTAAGATTGATAGTAAAAATGGGGCTAATCTTCTCCTGAATAGGTTTAAGAATTAATTGACATCATGCACAACAGAAAAAAAAAAAAAAAAAAAAAAAACCGCCTCAACAAGTTGGAACATAAAAAGAGCTATTGGTAGAAGTGCTGTTGTCAGTATTGGTGCTTTCTAAGACTTTCGCTGATAATGGAAAAACAGACAATGATTTTGAATGTGGTTGCTCTGCAAATATCTCTAAAGTTTTTATAATGAACTTATTTAAATTATAATGATTACATAATCTTATACACAAATTTTACATAGCTGTAAAATATCTCAAATGCATGTTGATGCTTGGAAGTGTCTTTATTTTTGGGTTAAATATTTTTGTTTGTATGCGTATGAGGGTATTTCAAAAAGTTTGTGAAAAATTGACTTTATAAATGTTTCCATGAACTTTCTGCAGACCCCTCATATATAATTCATTTAATTATAGGAAGCCTCATCTCTAGGTGTCAAACAGGTAAAAGGAGGATTCAATTTTACTCATTAGCACATGGGTGAGAAAAATGAAGACAGTGGGCAGAAAATATACAAGTTAAAGATAAGCCGAAGGCTAACTGTGAGAGAGCACTAAGCAGCAGAATAGACTTGACAGCTGGCCTATAATGAATATGAAATTCTTGTGTATGCTTAAGGTCACACATCTTTATTAAATTGCAGATGTGTGTAAGTAGATATAGATTCCTTTTTTTTTTTTTTTTTTTTTATTGCAGCTGGCCAGTACAGGGATCCGAGCCCTTGACCTTGGTGTTGCAATGCTGTGCTCTAACGAACTGAACTAACTAGATATAGATTCTTAAAGTTACATTGCCATAACTATTAGCAGTAGTTTATTATAATAAATGTCTCTTTTGCTGAAGTTCAGAGATAAGGATTGTATGCATTTCCATTTAGTATAATAATTTAATCTTGTTCCTACAGTACTACGGGATGACTTCAGGCAAAACCCTTCCGATGTCATGGTGGCAGTAGGGGAGCCTGCAGTAATGGAATGCCAGCCTCCACGAGGCCACCCAGAACCCACCATTTCATGGAAGAAAGACGGCTCTGCCTTGGATGATAAAGATGAGAGAATAACTGTGAGTATTTAATTCAACTGCAAGGAACATTTGTAGGTCTAATTGTACATGTATTAACCCATGAGAAAGAGAAAAATGGAGTAGATTCTTTAACGGCTTGCAACAGCTCCTATTTTCAGTTCTTCTTTTTAAATCAATATAGTTCAATCTCCCTGTGTTGATATGAAAATCAGTGAGGAAAATGCATGGCATTTAGTTTAGAGATTAGTAAAATGTATATGTTAATGTCTTAGAGTTAACACTTTTATCTACAACTTAATTATTATCATAATTCAGGGCTTGTAACATCTCCGTGTGTTACAGTGAAGACTATTTATTTAAAAAAAAAAAATCAGTTGTATAGTATGTTTCCAGAAGGTGCCCTAAGTCAGTTCAAGAGTTTTTATGTCTCTTTCTCCTTTTTAATTGGCTTTTCTATTCAATGGAGTTCAAAATTGTTTCTGAAAGATAAAACCTCCTTCTGAAAGATAGTTAATGATGAATTTATCTCATTGCAAAATAAAAGCATGTGGCTAGATTATTGGATTTCAAATTCCTGCTCTGATATACGTAGAGAGTTATGTGATCAGTTGTAAATCATGATGCATTTTCTTCTTGACAGCAGTGGTTGTATGTGACTTCATTGCTTGTTGTCTTGTAAGGTGTTTACTAAAGCATCTCAGTCAACGAGCTCTCATTGATTTTATAATTGTACAATATTCTCTTTCAGTTTCCTTTGTTCTGCACACACTGACATCTGTAATTTGTGAATTCTTTGGCCAAGATTTGAAGTTCCCTAGGAGAACATATGTGTGAGGAAAAGGTCACTGGTAAATTTGTAGAAGAGCAAAGTTATAGCAAAGACCACCTAAACCTAATAAATGCTTGCGCTATTTCTGAACAACCAGTTAGCAGGTTAGCATGATAATTAAATAGTGAGAAAAGTAGAGATGGTTGGGGTAGACAAAGTTTTAGGGACCTTGAAAGAAAATCAAGTATTTTTCCTGGATTGATCTGGAGTAGAATGAGTCTCTAAAGATTTTTATAGTTCTACAAATTGGGTAAGGATGACCCAAATCTACTTTTAAGAGGTGCTAAAAAGTCAGATGGCAAAGTGAACCATATGTATAAACATTGGCTTTGGAAAATGAAGTCAAAAGCACAGGGGACTAGGGAATGTAGGAATAAATGCTTCTCTGGTTAATGATAACAGATTCCTTTTGAATTTCTCCATGATTAAGATAAGAATATATTTTTATAGGCCAAACTTGTTTATGTTGCCCTTAAAAACATATTCTAGATCTTTTAATGACAATTATTTGTAATTCCATTTTCCTACCCTGATGATTCAAACACATTGAAACCATTATTATCCCTGACATCCCTCATGTCTTTCCTGATTACATACTTTTATGTATGTTTAATACCAATGAATGACAATATTCTCAGCACTGGAGATGCAGCATTAATGCAGCATTAAAGAAAAACCAGTGAGCACTCTTCTGGAGTTTACATTCTACTAGTGTGTATATAGACAAAACCAAAATAAATAAGTATAATATATAGTATGTTAAACTATAACAAGTAATATAAAATAGTGAAGAGGGGACTGAAATTTTAAATAGGGCAATCAGAGAATGCCTCACATAAAGACCTGAAAGCACTGAGGGAAGGAACAATACAAGTATCTGGAAAAAGGGTGTTCTAGGCAGACAAAGCAGTACATTCAAAGACCCTAAGGTGGGGCATACCTAATACATTCACTAAAAAGCAAAGAGTCAGTGTGGGTTGAACAGAGTGAGCAAAGGGGAGATTTGTGGGAGATAGTGTCAGGGGGCAACCAGTAGCCAGACTGTGTAGGTTCTTACAGACATTGTAAATACTTTGGCTTTTCCTGAGTGAGGTGGGAAGCATCAGAGATTTCTCAGAATCCTCACTGAAGAGTGGCAATGGCAGAAGCAGTGAGACCAGCGGGGAACTTTTGCAGTACTCCAGGCGAGAGATAAATGCTGGTTTGAAGCAGTCTGTTAGGAGGGGAGGTAGTGAGCAGTGGTTAGATTCAGGGTAAACTGTAAAGCAGTAGCCAGCAGAATTTGCTAACAGATTGGATGTGGCTTGTGAGAAAAAGTGAGGAGTCAAGGATTACCTTAATAGATTGGCCTGAGTTACTGAAAAGATAGGGTTGCCGAGAACGGATTACAGAAGGAGAAGATTTGGGGTGGGAAGTATCAGGAGCTCAGTCTTAGACATGGTAATTTTGAAATGCTTATTAGACATCTGAGTATAAATGTCAAATCGGAAGTTGGATATATGAGTCATAAATTCAGAGTTGAGGTTGAGGCTGGAGGAAAAATTAAGTTGCGGTAGACACACAAGTCCCCATTATTTGTAGTTCTCTTCTCCTTCTGGGCAGATGAAAGACTCCGCTTCCTAGCTTCCTTGCTGCTGGGCAGACCTATTTGACTGTTTCAGCTTCATGGGTTGTGAGTGGAAGTTAAAGAAATTAAATACTCGTACTGGAGTGAGCCCTGAGTATTCTCTCTCTTTACTGCTATGCAGCCAGGGAAGCCACATGCTCTAGGTAGTGAAGTTACAACATACATGCAGGACACCCCAAGAGCCTGAGCCCCTGAGTGATGTGAGCAAAACTTTCCACCCCACAACTCTGTCTTCCCATAATGGACATGGAGAATGAATGAGAAATAAATCTTTGTTGTTTTCAGTCACTGAGAATTTCTTACCACTGCACAACCTAGCCTATCCTGATGAATATGGGTGTTGTCAGTGTGTGTAAGTTATTTAAAGAGAGGAGACTGAAATCACCAAGACAGTGATTATAGAGAGAAAGGAAAAGAGGTCCAATGCTTAGCTATCAGGAAGAGGAGGCAGAAAGAACAGTGGAAACTGAAAGGGAGCAGTCAATGAGAAGGGAAAACCAGAGGGCAGCCTAGTAAAGACTGTTTTAAGGAGGTGGCAGTGACTGAGTGGATTGCAGCTGGTAGATCAAGTAATATGAGGACTGAGAATAGAGCACTGGATTTAATAACTTGGTGATCAATCTTAGATGACCTTGATAAAAGTCATTTCAGTGGAATGGTGGGGGTTAAAACCTCACTGAACTGGTTCAAGACAGACTGGAATATTTGAAATTGGACACAGAGTGTAGACAACTCTTTTTGTGTTGCATCTCATATGGTAGATAAAAGATAAAGGTGATTGTAGTTCTACATTTGGAAAGTCCTTAGTTAATTTTAAAGGTTGTGTTTTGTGCACCCACCCATGTGTCTGTGTGTTAATTTTTTGCGGCATTTACAGTTTAAAATTGCTATAGTAAATTCTAATTTTTCTTTTTTCTTTTTTTTTTTTGATGGCTGGCTAGTGTGGGGATCTGAACCCTTGGCCTTGGTGTTACAACACTGTGATCTAACCAACTAAGATAACTGGCCAGCCACTAAATTTGAGTTTTTAAAAATTCTTGGAATTTCCTGCTGTATTATATATTGAGTTAAATTAACTTTTTGTGATTTATGCCAAAATGTTTAGTTTATTATAGAATCTTCATTTATTTTGCTCTTTTTAATTAGGGATGCTATCCTCTAATTAAAGAGCTCTAGTCCCCCTACCCATCAGATTGTAGTCAATATAAGAACAACCTCCAATCAGGAATCAAACAATTTGAAATTGTGATAATTTATGACTATGAAAGGATGCCAAGATGTTAATGTATAAATAAATTTGAAGTCATTTAAATGCTGCCAAAATGGTGATCCACGATAGTGTTCCATATGTTAGGAAGTTGTAACATCTGAAACTTTTACTATTTCTAAGACCATCTGTGTGTTTTATATAAATTATGACTGTTGAACTGGTAAAACACTAGAGGTAAAAAGCACATTTACACATTGAGGGAAATGAATAAATTAAAAATCAGCAATTTGGGTTCAAAAATCACTGTTCTTATTTAGATCATAATTGTTTTTATTTTATTTTCTTCCTTTAGGCAAAACTAAAAGTAAATAATTAAAACAACTTAGAACATAAACAGAATGCATAACATTATTTCCAATTCTTTTTTTTTCAAAAATGAAAATAAATTATTGAGAGATGTTGGCTATTAGACATTTTATGTGATTCTTCTTTCCTAAGCTTTGTGTCAAAATGATTGTTTTCATTTCTATTGTAAATGTACTTTGCAAAATGTGTTGAATACAGATGAACGGGAGATTAAAGCACATAGTATCTTTATGAAAGGCAATTGGAGATTGCATGGTTATTGCTACAATTTTGGTTATGGGAATCTCTAGAGTTCTTTAATGTGGTGGCTTTCTTTGTTGAAAATTTAATGCACATCTCTGCCAGCTGTGAGAACAAAGACACACCCTACAAAAAGGGAAAATATGTAATTGAATTGTAGCTGCACCTGTATTTTTTGATGTTCTTAAGTCATTTCTTTTTACATTGACCTGGATACGGAGCCAAACTTTAAGATCCGTAATGAGTATAAACCAGTAATATATAAATAACATTTTCTCATTCTCCTACATGATATGAGAAGCTTTTAGAACTTTTTTGGCACATATTTCTTAAAATAATTTGAAAGAGACTGAAAATAGTACTTGTCTTTCAAGACATAAGTATTTATGTTTAGAATTACAAATAGTAGTTTAACTGGCAGTCTGGATTAAATTGATTTATTTCATGTGTTTAAGACTTAGTCATAACCATCATTATTAATAAATGAAATCTTCTCATGGAAATGAATCAGAGGACTGAAGTCTTCTTTTAGATGTGCAAGAACTTTCATGTTTTATGTATACCCACTACATTTTAAAAGCATTGTATTTAAGTTTAAGATATTCTGTAAGGGTGGAAAAAAGAATATTAAGTTTGGAAAAGAAACCTAATATTAAGTATTAAAAAATAATTTTATGATCAGTCAAAAAACTAAAATTGCCTTTGAGTTAAAGAAAAAGTTAAATACGGTTTAAAGTAGATGTCACAAATATTTTCCTGGATTATAAAAGGGCTAATTTATAAGGATGGTCAATCATGGGATTAAGTGGAATAAAAGCTGACATGTAGACCTAAAAAGGCCCAAGAAAAATTTTAGTATAATTTTGGATTCTGAATGGAGAGAACACTCATTAGTAAAGTGAAAGGAAAGAGTTACTGATGCCAAAACATTTTGGAAAGTTATCAAGTTTATTTAAATTTTTCCTAATTATTTTATATTTGTTGACTAGGGTAATTTTAATACTGTTATCTTAGTGATAAAGTAAATTTGCTACAAATCAGCACAGTTTTTGGAGGTCACACAAAACTCTATAATGTCCCAAGCATGAGTGCCCCATAATTCCTATTGCTTCTCTATTAAATGAACATCTTCCTGATGGTAGCCACAGGAATAGAGATGGAAGGAAATAGCCAATCTCTCATGGAGGATGGCTTACAAATAAAACTTATTTAATTGATTATTGTAAGCATAAGAACAAATGTATTTATAAACTATAATATTAAGATATCAAATTGTACCTAAGTGATAATTAATGAAACTAGAACAACTATATTAGTATGGTTTATCTTAATATATGATAAAGTGAGATAGAAATTGATACCATTATATTTAAAAAACGATAGTTCTACATACTTATATAATGAGATATGATAATTGATGAGTAGGAATTAAATCTTTTGTTTTATATTAGTAAGTGAATGTTTACAGGAACAATAGTAAATTCTCAATACTTGGTGCATAGTAAATGTGAAACAAATGTCTATCAAATGTTGCAAGTTAGCATTAAAGGCCTTGTATTTAGCACTTCCACCTGTCTACCATGAAAATGAATTGAAAATAAAAAACACTTCACTTTTTTTAATCTGAATATTTTCAGACAAATATGTCAAATTTTAGAAATGGCTATTATAGGAAGACCACAATTTATTAATTTACCATAGTAATAACAACAGCTGTTGTATATTGAAAAACTGCTATATATCAGATGATTTATGTTATCTCATTTAATCCACTTGAAAGCTCAATGAATAAGCTATTTTTTTCCCATTAGGGAACACTTATACTTGTCAATTCAGTCTCCTGGAGAAGAAGATGATAATGACAGTAAACACTTAATGTAGCACTTACTATGTGCCAGGCCCAGTTCTAAGAACTATATGTTTATTGACCTATTTAATCCTCACAACAACCTTGTCAGATAAATATTAAAATTTTTGCTAATGCAAAATTAGCTAACTCCAAATTGGCTGGTGGAGAAGGTGGAAGCAATAATGAGGACACCTGCCTTTTGTTCCTTGATAGCATTTTCTATAGGACCCTAATCTACTTCATATGTAAGACCCCAAATATACTAATCAATGCAAATCTCGACACAGGTTGACAGTATCTCTTGGTTTACACTGTGAAATATTGTCTTCAATTTGCAAGAGTCCGAAGAGGTTAGCTCACACAATGGAGGTTATGATGGTCTTGAAACTGGGCTTGGTACATTCAAGAATTAGTCCGCTAATGAAATCTATAACATAATAAAGATCTGTAAAATTTGAAAGGTTTATTAATTTCACAAAAGGTGGCACAGGAATGATCAAGTTCAACCAAAGAGTATAGCTCAGTTAAACTAAAATTACTTACTCTGAAGACCAGAAGCCATGTCTAAAGGGATATTAGAGATTATCTAAAAAGAATGACAATTAACTGTTCACCATTAGGCATTTAGGGAAAGAAGGACTTATATTAAAAAAGATATTATGAACCAGTGAATGATTCAACTGAATGCACATTATAGTTAGCAGTTCAAATTATGGATTAGCCAGGTTCTCATAGCTTCAGCTGTACCCATTTCAAAAGTTATTTCCGAAATGATTAAGGAATTACTATAAATTATATAATGAGTAAGAAACTGAGTTAAAGAAAATGTTACTAATGTAGTGGTTTGGTAATTTTGTATAGATATAATAAAATATAGTAAAAACTAACACATTAACAACATAATGTAAATAGTGAGCTCTGCCTGGAATCAATTCTGAAATTTCAGAATTATTTTCTTTATAATAACCTTTGTCATTTATCTTGAATTGTTTTATTTTTGAATTTAAAAAGAAGAGCTTTAAAGACAGTTATCTTATCATGTTTGAAATTCTCAGCTGATAAAAAAATATTTTTGAATGACTTGTATTACTCTTTGAGATAATCTGTGCCTTGAATTTTTTATTCCTCTTCCTACCTGTCCTCAGATATGAGTGTCACAAATATTCTCTATGTCTCAGAAATATTTTTTAGTTGACTAAGAAAATAATTTAGATGATGATGAAAGTTACTTCCATCAATGCCATAGTGTAAATAGCAACCATTTTTTTGTCAATTTCATCTGTTTATCACATAACAGAATTAAGATTTTATCCATTCTTCTTTGAAAAATGTAGAAAAAATTTACAGCCTCAGTGTGTTTTAACATGACAAACAAACATCTTTAGTAGCTTTTTCTTAAGGCTTTTAACTTAGAATGACCAACCATCCTGGTGTGCTCAGCACTGTCCTGGCATCAGCACTGAAAATCCTACTGCTTAGAAATCCCTCAGTTCTGGGAAAATGCAAATAGTTGGTCACCCTAATTCTAGATGGTTTAAACAAATTGTTTTATATATGAATAATATTGAGTGACAAATCACATTCATACAAGGTAAGTAGAAAATAGCTGAAAATAAATAGAAGGGTCTTATCTGTGTGATTTCTTTTATAAGCAAACATAGATTTGAAAATCAATAATGATGTTAGTTAGAAGAAAGATTCAGTTATACATTGAAAAAAATGATTTAACACTTCCCATTTCCATGCTGAAGAGGTCGAATAGTTAGGATGGAGTATATCATCAATTCTTTTTTCAGCCCTTTTCTGCTTCCTATGTGTCCTTGTAGGTTTCTTTGATTTCCCTTGTTGGTGTGATATTTTGGTAAAAAGCAGTTGACTCACATCCCATCCAAATCCCCAGTGTACTCTAGATCCTTCACAAATTTGGCACTCCTTGCCAATTGCTTCCTTTTTCCCCAATTCCCACATGTCTCCTTCCTCAGCCATCTGCTCCTCCTCCCTTCCTTTGATTCGTGCTTTCGTCTGGTCTTCCAATTTCTTTCATTGTTCAACGTCTGTTGCTTCCTTTTCCCCTCCTCTCCCCTGCAGGAAATCAACACACTTAATGCAGCTGATGTCATATCGTCCCTTTTCCCCGAGAAGTTAAATTTGTGTTCCTGCAAAATAAATATGTAGTTCTGTTGTGTGAAGGTCAAAGGAAATAGGGATAGTAAACGAGAAACAGATTTTTTTTCCTATCTCACATAAAAAGTCAATTCACATTATATATTTTCTTTTAAAAAATAAACTTTTTTCATGATTTAAATATTAGTTAAGTAAATAAAATTCCATTATATCAGCCATGGGATTGAAGAAATAAATTAAAAAATAAACTTACGTCCTATTCTACTGCCTTAATTTTCAAATTTAATAATCGGAACACTATGGACCAGTAAATAAAACATAAGCTTAGGCATTATAAAACCACATTATAACTTCAGGTTTCAATATTTACTAAATGCATGATCTTACGAAAGACATTTGATATCTATAAATTTCATTGTTCCCATGAGTGAAATAAATTGTCTGATAATACCTATGTTAACTCACTGTGTCATTGTGGGGACCCAGTGAGAAAATACATATTATATGTCATTGTAAATAGTGACACACTCTATACACATTAGTAATGGGTCTTGGGTATTATTGTTGTTAGTATACCTGTCTGAACTCTGGACATAGTTAGTCATCAAAAACTTGATGGAAAAGGGAAATCAGGAGCTGTTTGTGCTGTAAGAATTTCAATTGTCCTGAGTAAGCAAGAAGATCATATATATGTATGTACATGAAAAGTGATCCAGCATTATGTTTCCTCTGCCCATATGAGTATTTCTATCTATATCTGATTCACAACTGTGAGAAAATTTCCAGTTTCCACCTAATCACCATGAGTATTTAGTTTAGGTGAAAATTATGAGTAAGTAAAATATTTAGACTAATACTGAAATTAAGAAATCTGATTCAAATTCTGTGTACACATTTATTGTGAAATGCAGGAGACAACTGGGGATTCCACACGAGAATTAATTACTAATGCCATAAGGCATCCACTGTGTATAATGAATCAACTTTTCTCCCATGCATCTAGAAGAGTTCTAGTTATGTACCATCCTTAGGAGAATTGAGAAATTCTGTGATTCACATGATAAATGCTAGATGAGAAAGGTTTCCTTAGGAACATGCTGATCCTTTCCACAAACTTGTAATTATATTTAAATAATTACATGTGCACTCATCATGTTTGGACGCAAACCAGAAAAAAGGAAGCCAAGCATTTCAGACTTATTTGTGAAGTCCAAGCACACTTGTAAAAGGATTACAATAAACTAAGGCATTCTCAGTGCTAGAACACAAGTTAGTTTAAATGACAATAGAATTATGAACATAATTCCAGTAAGCATTTAGTTGTAGCCCTAGATTTTCATTATTTATATGTTAGATGAGCATCCAAAGCTTGGATACCAAGAGCCTGACATACCAATGCATATGAATTTTTGCATATGCTATTCCATCTACGTGGAATGTTCCATGACTCCCTGTCGTCTCACTCATTTTTCAGGTCCTATCTTAAAGGCAACTTCTTTAGAGAAGCCTTCTGTAAAACTCTGCCCGAATACCCACACTAGATTTCTTCTTCCTGTTATCTGTTCCTTTTTCCTTTACTAATTATTTCTCTTCTAATCTGTTATAAATCATGATTTATATATTACTTATGTAATGCATATAATACATACATGGGCCAGCTGTATTCCCCATGTCTGTCTTATGTTAGGAACCCAATACATATTTCTTAAGAAAATGTTAAATGAACAAAATATGTCAGAAATAATGTCTTCTTGCATATCCAGGTCTGAAAATTACCAATATGAGCATGTTTGATTTTGTTAATTTTATTGCCAAATGCAATTATATATTTATTTTCTTATTTTCCTATGAAACGGAAAGGGCATATGATTCACAACATTTTTTTTTGTTCCCTAAAGCATAGTTTTTCATTGGCTTAACAATAAAAGATATTTCACAGGTTAATTTTGTGAGTAAATATATTGCTGGAAATGTGATTTACAGATATTCAAAGAATCTTAGTGATGGAGCTGACTTGAGATATTATGAATAGGCAAGCTCTTTCATTTTAAGGAACAGAAGGGAAGCTAGGGAAGTTAATTTACCCTTAGACACATAACGGATTAGCGTTGTGTCAGCAGTAAGAGCCTGGCCTCTCAATACTAGAGTTCCTTCTGTTCTGACTTTTCCCATGACAAACTACACTTGATCAGCCCATCTAAACAACACTTACATTTGATTACAATACAAGAGTACTTCAAAAAGTTCGTGGAAAGACTTGTATTATCTTTTAATTTTATTTTTCCACAAACTTTTCAAAGTACCCTCATATATTTTAACAAAATATCCACTGATAAAGTGTTTTACTGAATTCATTTCATATAATTTTGCCACTTGTTTTATGACCTAAGTTCAATATTTCCTATCTTGGTCACAGTATGAAAGTAGTATTTTAAATATATCTGGCTTAACGACTTTCTCCATTTATCATTCACCAGGTGTAAACGTGGCCTTGTGTCAATTTGATGAATTATTCTGTGCATTCTGTGTTATTAAGAATGTATCCAGAATCATCTTAAATGAATGAATATCTGAGATTGTCTCACAATCTCATTCCAAAAATAAAAGTGAATTACAGCAATGTAAATAGTAAGTTAAGCTTAATTTACAGACATCTTGGGAAATGTCTCTTTTTTCCAAAGTTTCTTTGTGATACTTCACTGATAACCAGACCTTGGTCAAATCCTTTTTTAAAAAATTAAATTTATTTTAAATTGACATGTATTGATTGCACATTATTTCAATGCATGTATATATAGTGTGTGATGATCAGATAAGGATAATCAGCATATTCATAATAGCAAAAATTTATCATTTCTTTGTGATAAGAGAATTTGAACTCCTTTCTTGTAGCCATTTGAGAACATACAATAAATTATTGCTAATTATAGATGCCTAGCACTACTGTAGACCACCAGGACTTATTTTTTCTCTCTAGCTATGATTTACTATCTGTTAACCAACCAATCCCTATCCTCCTCTCCCCCCTCACGTTCCCAGAACCTAGTAACTATAATTCTACTCTACTTCTATAAGCTCAACTTTTTTTTTTTTTTAGCTCCCACATATGAGTGAGAACAGGTGGTATTTACCTTTCAGTGCCTGACAATTTCACTTACCATAATGTCTTACAGGCTCATCCGCATTGCCCAAAATGACCAGATTTCATTCTTTTTTATGGTTGAATAGTATTCCATTGTGCATATATGCCACATTTTCTTTATCCATTTATATGTTGATGGACACCTACGTTGATTCCATATCTTGGCTATTATGAATAGTGCTGTAATAAACATGGGGGTGCAGATATCTCTTTGATATGCTAATTTCCTTTCCTTAGGATAAATACCTAGCAGTGGGATTGCTGGATCATATTTTAGTCCTATTTTTGTTTCCCCTTTAATTTCTTTCATCAGTATTTTGT
This sequence comes from Cynocephalus volans, assembly GCF_027409185.1. Taxonomy (NCBI): domain Eukaryota; kingdom Metazoa; phylum Chordata; class Mammalia; order Dermoptera; family Cynocephalidae; genus Cynocephalus; species Cynocephalus volans. The sequence continues at coordinate 159,265,778 of NC_084460.1, forward strand.
AATTTTCATTTTAGAGATCTTTCACCTTCTTGATTAAATTTATTCCCATGTATTTAATTTATTTTTAGTAGCTATTGTAAATGGGGTTGCTTTCTTGATTTCTTTTTTGGCTAATTTATTGTTGGTGTATAGGAACACTACTGATTTTTGTGTGTTGATTTTGTATCCTGCACATATGCTGAATTCATTTATCACTTCTAAGACTTTTTTGGCAAAGTCTTGATTTTTCTCTATGTAAGAGCATGTCATCTGCAAAAAACCAATTTTGACTTCATCTTTTCCAATTCGGATGCTTTTTAATTCTTTCTCTTGCCTAACTGTTCTGGCTAGAATGTCTAGTATGTTAAATAGGAGTGGTGAACGTGGGCATCATTGTCTTGTTCTTGGTCTTAAAGGAAAAGCTTTCAACTTTTCTCCATTTGTTATGATGTTAGCTGTGGGTTTGTCATATATGGCCTTTTTTGTGTTGAAATACTTTCCTTCTACACCTAATTTGTTGAGAGTTTTTATCATGAATGGATGTTGAATTTTATCAAATACGTTTTCTGCATCTGTTGAGATGATCATATCTTTTTTGTCTTTCATTTTGTTGATGTGACTTTTCACACTTATTGATTTCTGCGTGTTGAATCATCCTTGCATCCCTGGGATAAATCCCACTTGATCATAGTGTGTAATATTTTTGATGTGCTGCTGAATTCTGTTTGCTGTATTTTGTTGAGAGTTTTTGCATTTCTGTTCATCAGGGATATTGGCCTGTAGTTTTCTGTTTTTGTTGTCCTTGTCTGAATTTGGTATCAGGGTGATGCTCACCTCGTAGAATGAGTTTGGAAGAATTCTGTCTTCTTTGATGTTTTGAAATGGTTTGAAAAGAATTGGTATTAATTCTTCTTTTAACATTTGGTAGTATTCAGCAGTGAAGCCATCAGTCCTGGGCTTTTCTTTGTTGGAAAACTGCTGTTTACTGCTTCAATCTCATTACTTGTTATTTGTCTGTTCTGGTTTTCTATTTCTCCTGGTTAAATCATTTGATTATTGAAAATATTGACACAATAATATTTTCCCTGCCTACTTATTAAAGATTTTATGAGAATTAAACCATAGTAGTCTGTATGCCCATTTTTGTCCAAGTCCTTGGAGACACCTAGTTATAATTCTTTTTAAAGTCCTTATGAGTTCATATTAACTGACTCAAGGGCCAAAGAGAAGGTGCAAATGTGTTTAGATGTAGAGATAAAGTAGCAAAGGCCAAAGATTGCCAGTTAAAATATTTTCTAGTTCAACAAGTAATCTTTGATGACTTCAGGAAACAATATACTTTATATTTTTCAAGTTTCCTCTATGTAGTGTAATGAACTTCCATATGAGTAAAAGTTCTCATATATGTGAAAAATCTGGATAATTTGAGCAGTTTAGGTGCTGTATAATGTTGTTTTATCCTGTTTTGATTGTTGCATGTTGATGGTCAGTATTCTGTTAAATCTCAGAATTATCTCTTGATATAATTCTGACCTTCTGAAATTTTTTTTCCCAAATAGGTTTCCTCAAAAACAGTTTTGAGTATTTTTCCAAAAGCTAGCCCCACCCAAATGTTCGTTTCAGTCAAAGTAACATTAGGCAACATAGAGTACTGCCTGACATATCTGTCTAAACTGCCTTCCCTATGGAATTCTGCCTCGTCTTGAAATTACTGGGGCAAAACCTGATATGGATGCATACTGCTGGTTAGTATCCATGACCCTTCAGTAAATGTAGAACCTCCAGAAAGCAGAAAATGCCTCAGAAATTTGAGTAATCAGCCCAAAAGAGTCATAACTGATAATTCAAAGTAATTATCAATACAGTAAATGAAGCCCAAGTATTATTACACTACAAAATGAACACACATGGTCATATGACAAAACCTGTCAGAAATTTTAGATTAGCTTGGTATCCTTATTATAGAAAGCAGACATGCAAATGTTTTCTCTTTTTAAAAAAATTTTTTTTCTTATAATATGTGCTAAGTCAAGCAGCTGAGTTTCTTCAGTCTCTAAGCACTTTGATATATCTGATCAGGCCATTAATTTCTCCAAATAGCCAAGGACTAGTGAAATTTTACTACTGTCTGGGAGTACTTTGTTTAATTATAGGTTAAAGTAGTTTGCCAAATTAAAAGCACAATCTTTCGTGGGCTCAAGGATGGTGTTCCAACCAGTTTATTTTATTTTCAGTGTCATATTAATCACACATAAAATGTTTCTCTAAAAATCTAGTTTTAAATTTATCAAAAAACATTGCTTATGGATTTTATACTTAACTTGGAAAACATTTAAATCATATCAAAATACTTTTTGGTAAATTTTCTGTTTTTAAAACTTTTCTAATAGCTTGTAATCTTTGTGTTTGCTCATAATGGCCCAGACAGGATTTTTTTTTCTTTCTGTTTACATCAAGCAAAATGAACTATAATCTTTCTTTTTAAAAAAAACTAGTATATTGAAAAGTGTTCTTGATTGCACAAGGTTTTCTTTTTTATATAAAAAACAGGGTTCACAATACAGAAACAAACAAAAAAAAGTTAAAGCTTTTAAATTAAAATTTTTTATTTTAAATTTGAGTACTTTAAGGAATATTGGGATTTCCTTTTAAAGATTCTCAAATTTTACACTGAAGCTGATGTCTCCCCTAATCTAATGCTGATTCTACATTTCTCTTGTTTAAAGGCTAGTTGTTTTAACTAAATGGCTATTGGCAACATCTGACCACTTCAGTTTTTATCTCCTTAAAACCAAAGAATTTGGTAATATGATAAATTGTACACTTGTAAAATAATTTGGTGTGCTTTAACAAAATTTCTACCAGATGGTACAGGTTTTCTCTTAAATCTTACAAATCTAGGTGATCACTAAGCTGTAAAGGCCTATCACAGTAACAGGCTCATGTTTAAGTCACCGTTAAGAGCATCATCTTGTGTGGGAAAATTTCAAGATTAGTTGAGCTCAATCTATAGAATACCATTGAAAATAATGGAAATGTATCTCCTTGAGGGGATAAAATGTAATTTACTAAAGAATCCATTATTTATTATTTCTTTGCCTTTTAACATTCAAGGTGTCACTGTTCTCTCACCTAGATATATCACATCACCATATTACCCCATGCATTATGCTTATACAAGATCATGTCAGGTTTCCCCACCTTTATTAGAAAGGCTTATAAATATTCTGTTTAAACTTTAGACTTGCCATATTAATAAGTGTATGTTTATATGGGAACAGGAGAGCCATTCCTCTGTATAGGAACTAATGTGGGATATTTGCCTAACTACATTTCTCCTACAAACTTTAACACATGCATATGTAAACATGCTCATTTTTTCTGCTCACAACTAGATGAATTAATGGCAATTAGGTTGCTTATCCAGATCAATGACATTTAAATATGGAGTGTGATGGAAAGAGGGCCCCAATCTAATACAATCAGGGAGATCCACACATAGCACCTATTTTTTCCTACAGCCATGTGGTCTTAGGATCTATACATTTTTAAGATATTGCTGATTTTTAGTTTGTGGCATGGGAAGCAAAGATAGTATGAGTGCTTGCTCTCTGTCTAAAAGAAAACCCTTTATAAAAGCTTTACTTTGTATCTAGGTAGAATGAGTTCCAACACACTTAGTAAATGATCTGGAGCAAGTTTCTGATATTCTCTGAGCCTTAGTTATCTCATTCAAAAATTAGAAAAATATACCTATCCTGTGAGAATGTTGTAAAAATAATAATGCATGCGTCAATAGCAAGTATATATAGCAGGTATTGGTACATCGTCGTTCTAATTAATTATAGCAATAACGATAATCCAGATTGTTGTTTGTTTGTTTGTTTGTTTGTTTGTTTATTTTAAATTTATTTTTAATTTTTTTAATTTTTTTTTTAAAAGATGACCGGTAAGGGGATCTTAACACTTGACTTGGTGTTGTCAGCACCACGCTCAGCCAGTGAGCTAACCGGCCATCCCTGTATAGGATCCGAACCCGTGGCCTTGGTGTTATCAGCACCGCACTCTCCCGAGTGAGCCACAGGCTGGCCCTCAGATTGTTGTTTAAATACATTGGTAGATTTATTAAATTTAGATTTACTAAATATAAATTTGTGATTCATGAATGCATTTCCATGTGTTTACACAGAAAACTCTCAAAGGCATTTTACATGTAGGAAATATCTTTTTTTTTCAGATGTTTTTGCAACTGTTAAATCCTTTAAAACTTCCAAAGAAACATCAGAGAATTTAAGTTTATTTGTTGTTTTTGTATGAAGTGGTCAGAATTTGAATGTCTTTCACATTGCGAGATAAAATACCATGCTTCCAACATAAATTCTAAAGTATTAAGCTTTTTTCTTAAGAGACGATGACTGACATCAAAAGAATCCTATGTCTGATTTCTCCAATTGTGAAAATGCTGATTGTGTGCTTTCTATATAGGTGCTGTATATTTTAAATGCTGGAAATAGGACAAGGTTTTTGTTTGTTTGTTTGTTTTGTTTTAAATTAACTTGTGTGTGTGTGTGTGTGTGTGTGTGTGTGTGTGTGTGTGTGTGTGTGTGTGTGTGTGTGTGTGTGTGTGTGTGTGTGTGTCTTTTTTGTGACCGGCACCCAGCCAGTGAGTGCACCAGCCATTCCTATATAGGATCTGAACCCGCACCCGCGGCGGGAGCGTCGCCACGCTCCCAGCACCACACTTTCCCAAGTGCGCCACGGCTCGGCCCTAGGACAAGGTTTTTGACATCACAGAATATATATTCTACAGAGAAGAGAGGCAAGAAATGTCAGATCAAGCTTTTTTCACTAATTTTACTTTGCTTCTTAAACTTCCCACTGACTGACAATCACTTTTTTTTTTTTTTTTGGCGGCTAGATGGTGAGGAGATCTGAACTTTTGACCTTGGTGTTATCCTACCACCCTATAATCAACTGAGCTAAGCTGCCAGCCCCCTGATATCACTTCTACCAGAAACTTTTCCACCTCTTAATGCTGAAAAACCCAGTTAGGTTTGTATGGAAGCCACCTAGAATTCATAAAATTCTGATTTTTAACTCAAAGTTCTTTTTTTTTTTTTTTTTTGTCTTTTTGTGACCGGTAAGGGATCACAACCCTTGGCTTGGTGTCATTGCACCCCGCTCAGCCAGTGAGCACACTGGCCATTCCTATATAGGATCCGAACCCACGGCGGGAGCGCCGCACTCTCCCGAGTGTGCCATGGGGCCGGCCCTTAACTCAAAGTTCTAACAATATAACTTAGGGTTAGGAGCAATACAAAACACTGATGTCCTTTAATACTATTAACATTATTTGCACTATATTTTCTGTTCAGTATGTTTTTGTCTTGGCCAGGGAACTGAACCACTTGACTGAGAAATAATGTCACAAACAAGTAACCACCCCAAACAATTTTTGAAATAGTCTTTAGATAGATCATTTTCACTTTTAGATTTTCACAGATATAGAAATAGAAGTGGGTATGATGCATTTATTTTTATTTCTTATTTGTCGACAAGTTAATCATTTGTTCTGAGGAAATAATGAGACGTGCTTGTGGATAATTCTGAAGCTTAATATAATCCACTGAAAGGTTCCTCTAAGCCTAGCTTAAATTTTTCCTTCCAAGATTATATTCTCATTCTCACATGAGTAAATTACCCTACTTGCCTACTCTTAGGAAGTATGTAGTTATATTTTTGTTTATTTTAACATGTGTAGTATTGGAGAATACAGGTGTTATCTTATCATGTGTCCCTCATGAAATGAGGCAGAAATTTGCCAAATAAGTTAGATTCTAGCATAGTCTGTGATCAGTAAAAGAGAGTGAAGCAACTGGCCATGTGGATATTGAATCTCAGACCCTGGCCAGATGAGTCCTGACTTCTGATTAATCAATTAAGCTTGTCGGTTGCGTGCTCTTCTGTTCTCTTTTGGCTCTTTGGGATCAAAATACCACAGAATGTGTGTTTACTTCAATTTGTAGCTATTTTAGGGATGTTCATACTTGTGTAGAATCTTAATTATTACTATTAAATGTTTTTACTGCTTTTTTTATATTTGCAAATTAAAAATATATTTCTGTAAAGTAAAATTGGTCACTCTGAATTTATGAATCCAAGAATCTCCTGCATACCAGACCTTGATTTGACTTTGTCTGCCATGATTATGTGTCTTTTTCAGAATATAAGTGAATTTAAATTCAAAAGTAATAAATTATACATGGTCTCTGGAAGAGGCATTATCTTAGCAAGGCATTTGGTGGTGAGAAAAATTCTCACACTGGACCAAAACTATACAGAAGAACTAAGTATAAGAACCTATGGAGAGAAAAAGGATTTACTGTTAAAAAAGTATTCTCAGCTGGCATATTTATAACTCAAAAAAGCCAAGAGTTTGAAAATGAGCTTTTCTCCCCTCAAATACTGTGAACATTTGTCATCTTTATTTCTAGAGTATGGTCATAATTCCTCCATAGATTTTTTATTTCAGGCTGTCTTAGCAGTGACTCTATGTAAATTCAGAATTATAGCCAGATGGTTAGACAAGGTGATAAAAAGCAAAACCTGGTTTTGTGGGAAAGTGAAAATTGCCCATAAGACTTTGTTTTTACCTTTAAAACAGCAGGACATTGTTTCATGAAACGTGTGAAGGAAATAATACATTAACTTTAATAGCTATGAGTTAAATTAATTTTTCATATCCATGCTGAATACTACCATGTGATCTACCTAGAATTTTTTTATATAGGTAAAAATCAGTCAGCTTTCTTACTTTTAAGAGATAGCTAGCAAAGGCTATTTTATTATAAAACCACTTTTTATATTTCCTCCTTTATATGGGATTCACTTTTGGGTTCTGGTATTAATGGCTTGAGAACCAGACACCTGAGGAATCTGCTAAAAGCCCTTACTGTTTCATCTGCTCTCTATTTTACCAGCACTCAGAGGTTGTCTGTCTCCGGTTTTGAATACTATAAATTGGAGGGGGCTTTCTTGGCTGAATTGCTGTAGGCTACATACTTCTGAATGGCCCAAGAAAATGGGTATCTGAGAGAAAATGCCTAACACGAGTCTTCATATTGGCTTTGAACCACACTTAAGCAAGCAAAATAGGTGTGTTTTAAGAAACCTGTGTTTCTTCCATTATTCCTTGTTAAATTAGGATTCATGCAAAAGTCCTTTGGTGGTATAAACTACATAGATAGAAAGGTACTAATTTACACCTTCACAAAGTAATCATTCCCTACCTTTAACTTAGCTATGTCTCTCTGCAGGGTGGCTCTCACTTGCCTGCAATTAGCAATCTAGCTCTTCCTGATGTAGTCTGTAATCAAATTATCACAGGTGTGCTTCGGCAGCAGCAAACAGCCAACTACCAATTTATAAATTGCTATGAGGAAGAAATGAGAAGTTTGTAGGAGAAATGGAAATAAGAGAGAAATGCAGCTGCCATACTCCTAGGCAGCAGCTCTACCAAGTCTCTGTTCTCAGCTGGCAGCACACCAAGCTGTGTAGACAGCCACGTGTTCCTACTGGGATAATTGCTTTTTCTGCATGAGTCTCTTGTTGCTTCTCTCTGATGATTGAGTGTGTTTAAACTCCTGGCTGAATGCATGTTGATTTTCAAATGGTATTGTAAAGAGTACAAGCAAACAAATGAAATTGGATCATGTTCTTGTGTATGTATGTTGCCCAGGCAAACAGCAGACCCCAATGGAGAGATTTTAATTGCCTATTCTTCCTCTGAATTCTACTCCTGCAGAACAGTTGAAAGACCTACAACAAGTTATGGTTTTCCTCCTTGTAATGCAGTCCCTTTTATGTCACCAAAAAAAACCACCATAGAATGGTCATTTGATTGCTTTCAATTTGTCATTCTCATATCTTCTTTACAATGCATACATGTACTTACCCTGGCGCTCTTTTGTTATATAAGCATAGGGAAAGTGAAGGGAAATGGTCAGGGCCCCTCAGATGTTCAGAATCTTGCAGAGCATTTGATGTAAATATGCACGTGCACCCAGGTTTTCCTTGTTTATTGTCTAATGTAATTGTGCATGTGCACCCAGGTGTCCTGGGTTGTGGACTTAAGTATAAAGGACAAGTGACTCTGATCCACAGGGTCCCCCTGCCCCTGGGATTCCCCTGGGGGCCACAAGGTGGCCGCTACTACTGCTGGAGGCTGTTGCTGGAGGCTGTTGCTGCCAGTGTCCCCGGGATGCCCTGAGATGCCACCGCTGCTGCTGTAAGCCACAGCTGCAAGCTGTTGCTGCTACTGCTGAGGACTGAGCTTGTGTCATCTGCCAACGGCTCCCGGGATCTTTCCCAATTACCTAGCATGGACCTGCGTGTGAGGGGTCTGGTGACCCAGCCTGGCATGTGAGGGGTCTGGTGACCCAGTCTATACAATGGGTTTGAAGGGTCTGTGAGCCCCAGACCTGACAATACAAGTGGAAACTTAGTATAACTAACATAATGAAACATTTTGGCATTAGTTGTGAATGCCTTAACAATATCATTGCCTAACCAGATAATTAGCGTAGCTGTTGCCTCAACCCAACAACTGGCGTAGTCATGTAGCTTTACAATAAGACTTTTCTGTGCAGATCCCAGGAACATTATTTACATTTTTTAAAAGTAGGCTATAAGACAAAAAGGGCTTTGCATAAGAATCAATTAGTGGATGGGTTAGTAAAGTCAAGGTGAACATTTCTTATAATGTGATTGAAATCTTATTGGGTTTAATTTTTTTGACAGTCTGCAGTAAAAAAAGAAATCTTGCAAATATTAGCATACAGTTTATTAGTTTGATTCATCTCTGGGGTACAGCACTCATTTTGTGTCATGAGTCCATATTGGACTGGTCATGAGTACATGACAACCTAACACCTTTTGGATGAGCAGCATGAAACCAGATCATGTCTAATCAAGAGAGAGTTGAGGAAATATTTGAAACAATGCATTTCTTCCTCCTCCTCCTCATCTTTTTCTTCCTCCTTTCCTCTCTTTCTTTCTCTCTCCTCCCTGTGAATCAAAATGAAATAGGAATAAAAAGAGGTGAAAAGTGTTTTGGAAAATGAATTGAGTAAAAGTTTTAGTCTTTATGAACAGTAAAAAGAGTAAATAAACTTTAATAAACTTTAAGTATAAAGGACAGGAAGAAGAACTGTGATTTGTTTTATGGGTTATATTAACCTAAAATAAAATTTGTGCTGTGAGACTTAAATATGAAATCATTTTTTCATGGATACATGATATCTTTCTTTTAAAATGTTAGCTTTTTTATAACAAGAATAGTACAAATAAATAGAATACATAAAAAGTAATTTCTTGAAATTTTTTGGACTTAATAAAAGTATTCATGGTAACTAGAATAGCGAGTATAAATTGTTTTATATCAATGATTTTTGATGGAGGAAACTCATCAAAAATTTAAGGTTTTATCTAATAACTATATTAAATTTTAGGTCCCAAAGGGAAAAAAACAATAAAATTGTTAATGTGCATATTCAGAAATATAAAATACCTACATATCAGTGCCAAAAAAAAGTTTTACCCTAAAGTTACCTACATGGAATTTTAAACTATAATTGGTAAAAACATGAAATCATGTAATACCAGATGTGGCTTTTTATGTTTAAATGTTCTTATTAAACTATTGACCCAGGAGGTAAGAATAAGAAATATTGTCAGATAAGAAATACTTTGATATTGTGTAAGATCTGAATTATATGAATTTTTTTTTAGGTTACTATTAGACATTTTGGATTGCTCATCCAATCCTTTGTCTATCATTTGTACAATATACTACCATCACTGTTTTTGCTTAATTTAGAATGCAATAAAGCATGATTGTTTTTGAAAGATAGGATAGTATATGTTAGAAGACATGGAAGCTTTAATCTGGCCTGCCTAATGTTAAAGGCTGAAAACACTCTTGTAGCCAGATTGGAAATTTATAGGTATTATTTCACTTCCCCCCTCTCTGCTCCAGGCTCAAACAAGGTGTCTTTTTGGTTGTTGTTGTTGTTCAATTAATGACAAATATTAAAGGGGTAAAAGCTGTTGTGACTCTTCTTCACATGTTTCTGTTGAAAGGAGTCCTTAGGGACCATTCAACACTGTCCTGCAGCTTATTTCACCAAGGAGAATCTGGGAGCTATGGCTAGCCATCTGGGTTACCTGCATCTCATTGTCATTAAGAAGCCATGCAAGGCACTTCTCTTCTAGTTCACGACAGCTTGCTATCTATTCTGTAGGTCAAAGATACAGGCAGAATTGACAGCATTGCTATGAAGAGAAATCCTGCCCAAGGAGAATTAGTGGCGAATGGTTTGAGAATGATACACTAAACTATAATTCAAAACCTCTCATCTCACGTACTTTGCAAAATAGTGTGAAAACGAGTCAGTGGCAAAGAATCAAATTTTTCAGAAAAAATAATTTCTAAACCCCAATGCTTTAGGAAACTTCACTCTTCATGTTAATCCTATGTAGCAAGCCCTTACTAGTGTAAATGAATATTCCCAAGCCTTTAATCTTTTAGAAATATTTTAAAATTAAGTACTATGCAATATCTATATCTCATTGGTATGATGATGCCTATCTTGAGTCTTATATGTATTTTTTAAACATTTTTCTCTTTTCTAAATCAGTACTCAACACATTGTTTTGATGTGTTTTTAAAATAGCATTTCTAGTAAAGAACACATTTTGAATGCAAAATCTATTAAAGGAAATGAGATAAATTATATGACAGTTTGGTGGTTAGCAATTTGAAATCATCTTTGAAGCCCTTAATATAATTAGAGGTTTCATTTTTGGTCTGTTGAATTCAAGTCACATTAGGTTAATGTAATTAAAAGCAGAAAAGATTTTGTGTAGCCAAACTAGTTAATTAGCCCCAGTCGGTTTAGTACATTAACCTAGAGGTATATGAATAACATTGTGGGGGTGATGCCTGAAAAAAAATTCCTGTGTAACAAATACTGCGAATCATCTGACTTGCTTTAGGGTAGAAAATGAAGACATACCAAGGAGTTCATTTTAAGTTCATCTTTATTTCTGATTGTGAGCACTGATTGCAGGGTAAGCTATATGCACCATAGAATACCTAGACAAAAGAGCATACTTACTTTTATTAAGGAAGCATGCTTCGATGTGTACAAAATTAATAAGTTTTCCTTCTTGTATTCTGGAAATAAGAATACTGACGGTAATATTTTCATGCTAACTAGAGATATAAAATGGTTCTCTTCACTTTTCATAGAAAAGTTACATCTTATACCTGATTTTTCTATTTTATTACTCAGTAAACAGTAAAGGAGATGAAAGCCTTATAGAAAGGGATTTTCCACTGCTTCAGAGAAGTCTTTAAGTGCTAGGAGAGAAGACTTACCCTAATGAAATTAGAAAAATAATCATTTTTAGTTTTCTTATAGGGAAAATTCCTAATATGTAAAAATCACCTATATCAGATATATGGAGGATTTCCATATCTTCATGTCGCTAAAACATCTTTTTCAAAACTTGAGACTGTTCCCCTTCAAAACATAAAGTTTAAAGATATTTGAGACTTTAAAATTCTTTACCACCTTCTTTTCCTTTCCCCTCCGCTGTCTCCTTTCCAAAAAGGAGCAAGACCACTGGGACCATTTTTTTGTTTTGCTTTCATCAAATATGTATATAGCTGAGGCCTCCCTGTAAGCACTGTCTAGATCTTATGGAAATGTGGCCTTCTAATGTGGTTACCACTGTGGGCTGGGAAGGTATATGGAAATGAGGAAGGAAGACCTCTGCCTTGAATTTTTGACATAGGCTAGATGCCAGCATATTGTCTGAAAGCTTAACACGTTCTGCTTCTCCACTCCCCGGATTATGTTAATTGAAGTAACGCTGCTGCGGCTCAGTGTTTATCATTGCGTCTGTTCATTACACAAACTAGTTTTTGATAGGTTTACAGTTTGGCTGTCAAATCCAGCTGCAGGAAGAGACCTGCCAAGAAATATTTCTTAGCTTGTTTTAAATAGTGCTATTTTCACATTTATAGTGTTTTCGTGTGTGTGTTAGACATATTTTTTCCTTTCTGTGTAGAGAGAGGAAATGTCAATTTTTGGTTCACTAAGGGGCACCACAGGTTAGAATGTATGAAGTCACCCTAAATTTATAATCAATATTTTTATGTTGAGTTCTCTCAACATAAAATGGTGATTGTTAATAGGAGATAGTGCTTAAAAGTGGGTATGCTGTATTTGGTCAGGGTTATATATAGTTTTATGTTTTTTCTGTGCTTTTGCTTATTGAAAAGAATAGTCCACCACATATTCCAAATTTGTGGCCATAGAGAATAGAATTATGGTTTTTAGTTAGCCCCATTTCAATTCAGCCATTGACATACTGCCAAAATCAATTTGAATTTATAGAAATTGAAGACTATCATTTTTCTTCCATTATTTTTTATTCTCCATTTGTCCTACTTTGTTTCTTCCCTATTATAAATTTCTATCTCTATTATCTTTGAGGAGTAGGTTTCTCCTAAGGCTTCCTGAGGCTCTTGCTGCCTTCCATTTAAGCTGCAATATCTGCTTTGCGATTCTAAATCATTATTGCCAGTGAATAGAGATGTATGTATTTTATAATGAAAATTGTCTTATTAATGGGATGGAAGGTGTTTGTGTGTGTGTGCGTGTGTGTGTGTGTATTTGTACCAATCTGGGAAGTCTCAGCAATATTTTGCCAAGCAAAATAAATATTTCTTGTATTATCCAATTTTATCCCCTCCTTTATTTTGTTATTTTAATCCAGCATTTATCCTTAGTTAAGAGCTGGGTCTTTAGAACAAAGTTTCTTAACCTCACCACTATTGACATTTTGAGTCAAATAAATCTTTGATATGCAGAGCAACTCCGTGCATTGTAGGATGCTTAGCAATATATCTGTCCTGTACCCACTAGATACCAGTAACAACAGGGCATCCCCTTGTTCTCAGTTCTGACAACCAAATATGTTTCCAGAATTGACAAATATCTCCTGGGAGAGGGATGGTGGTTCCCCCCATTCCAAATCACTGTTTTGGAGAAAATAATAACATATAATGCTTAAGAATTATTTGTTTTTAAGGCTTTGCTGCATTAATGCAAGTACTAACAAAACCAATGGAAGTTGTATTAGTAATTAATTTTAATAAAAAAGCTTCTGGATTTGACCTAACAAAGGAAGATTGTTTTTTATTGGAGAATTATCTCTTGAATCATTAAATACTAAAGTACAATGTATAATAATAATAATGGATAGGCATTTTTCTAAGTACTTTATATGGTATAACTTATGTAATCCTGATAACATCCTTGGATGTAGATATTACTAGGATATCCATTTTAGAAATGAAAAACAGAGATACAGGGTATTTAATACATTTCTTAAGGTCACATATTTGTAATAAGAGGTGGTCCGACTCCAGGGTCTACAATCACTTTGCTTTCCTGTGTTTATGTATCTGCAATATTATCTGGGATTTAGGAATTTTTTTTAATTTTTAAATTTTTGTATATATTTTTATTTTGAGTTTGCTTCTGACCTAGATGATGTTTTTAAAGAATATCTTACGTGGAAAAACAAAGGTGCAAGTCAGTTGGCTTTTTGGTTGTCAGTAATTAGAGTCTTTGCTGTTACAGGAAAAGATGCATTTTCTCATAAAAAATGTTTTATAAGTATAATGTTTTTTTCAGATCTTGATTAGTTTTTCTCATTGATATGGAAACTGTAAGTGCATGAACAGCTGTGATAAATACATGCTTTTATTCATATTATGATACTAATAAAAAGCTTCTTAAGATACCCCATTCATCAAAAAACATTTTTTTGTAGGAAAATTTGTCAAAATGGTGCATGCTATTAGTGTTTGTTTACTTACAAAGGCTAAAGAAAATATTTGTAAAATGCCTGCTGGATAACTTTTAATTTACCCAGTAGATATGACTTAGCTGTAAAAGATGGTTGGAAAATAAATTTTTATAAAACAGAAACAGATTTTCTATTTATATTCAACATCAAAAACATAGATATGTGTTCCCAAAGTATAAGTATTCTGGTAGATTGAGTTACAAAATTTTTCCAAGATTGAGCCAAGTGTAATATATACTAGGGGCTATAATAATAGGGTGTGTACTACAAACTCTTTAGGACCTTATAGCTCTCTTTGAATTTTGGTTCACCACAGCTATTGTTTCCTCTAATTCATCTCAAAATTGTAATTTTTCCATGTCTGAGAATCTCCTGGCAGTTCTCTCATAATTCTTGTTAACTAAACTCCCCTTCTCCATTTGTATGGATTCTTTCAAAATATAATAGCATTGGGCTGTAATATATAATGTTAATTGGTGCCTCATGTGTATATAAGCAAGTTGATTTAAAACTCTACATTCCCAACTCTTTAAGATTTTTAAATTAGTATTATAGTGAAGCTCTAGAAATAATTCTGTACTATTGAAAATTATTTACATGTTATTATCCTTTGACTTTCATTTTCCTATATATTTGAATATGTTTTAAAATTATTGTTAAATCCTTGCATTTTATTGTAAATAAAACACATTGACTTATTGACTTTCTGAACAAAAAAAGCAATGTTTAAGGCATTTTTTTTGTTTCCTCTTATTTTGCTGGGTTTTTTTTCTATTATTGCGTGATTTCTTCAGAAATGAACTGGTCTCCTAAATAGGCAAAGGCATTCAAGGTTAGATTCTGTGGCATAGGAGGAGGCTTAATGTGTTGTCTGAAGTTATAGAACCAATAAAGGAACGTCTAGGAGCACAACTTAGGTCATTTAACTTACATTTCAGATAAAGGATTTTTCATCTTCCTTTTTGCTGTAATGATTTTGTTTTCTCAAGATTTTTGGAAATATTTGTGTGTTTCAAAATAAGTACATGATGAAAGGTTACAACATATCTTCTTAGGGGGATCCTGATTTTATGATACTCAAATTGTTCTGGACCTCAAAAACTCGAATTTATTAAACTCAAGTTTATTAAACAGTAATTATGATAACAGGATTGGGGGCTGTGCATTTATTGCCATTTGTACAACTCTTGTAGCTAAAGACATACGTCTTGCCTACAATCTTAGCCCTGTTCCAACTTGTTATGTGACATTGGGCAAGTCACTTTCCTCCCACAAAAATTTTACTATTTACAAGGTGTGATGGGCCATAAAGAGGAATTAGATATGCCTCACAGTTCTCAGTCAGGGAGGAAAAAGTGACATTTTAAAGCATAATTAAAATATATTGTGGTGGTGGACATAGTGGAGTTATGTGGGAGGAAAAGTTATACTTTTTAGAGCCTCTGGTCCCTTTAGTGATAAATCAGGTTATTATATAACACTTCTCCTAACAGTCTCACAGCAAGGTTATGCTAAAGACCAAAATTTAAATGATTTATTTACACCAAAAGTACTTTATAAAACATAAGATAGCACTATGAGTTGATAGCCTTAAGTTAGGGGTATATTTAAGAATCTTATTTCAAGGAGATAATTGCATATATGAGAAAAGATACATACTAAAGGATGCAGATTTCAGTACTATTTATAAGGGGAAGTATGAAATATCTACCAGGTATATCTTAAACATCTATCAGTAGGATATTTACTGTATATATGTAAATACTCTGTGTGTATATGTGTATATGCATGTGTGTGTGTGTGTGTGTGTGGCATTCATACACACAGCTAAAAGAAGACTATTCACAAAGTATTGATAGCAATTAACTTTTGGAATTTTGGCATGACATTGATTTTCTTCTTTGTATTATTCTATTTAAAGTGTGTAAATGTGAAAATAATTAAATTATTGTTAATGTATCTTGTAACTGTTATAAACCTTTATAGAAATGCATCAGATCGGACAACAGACTAGATTTTGTCCATAATAGTAGTAGTTTACACTTCAACAGAAATCCTTTGAGTGACTACAATATACAGGCATTATTCTAGGTATGAAAAAAAATCACAGGATGGTATTTATAGTGGTATTTAGAACAGCATGATCATTTGTTTATAAAACTACCAAAAAAAAAAAAAAATCAAGTTCTAGAGCCACAAAAATTAGAAACTCTTTGTTAAAATTTGTTTATTCCAATACATAAAGACTTGGCCAGAATATCTAGTTTGAGTGTCTGGATTGAAATAAACCAATATGGTTGTCCCAAAACTGTATGATCCCACCTTTACAAAGTAGTAGTTTCAATAAACTCCATGGTGTATCATAAAAATTTTTTGTTTGAATCAATCTTTCCTTCCTTCCTTTTTTTCTTTCTATCTTTTCACTTTTGTCTAATTGGTATTCTGTGCAGAATAACTGTGTGGTCAAACCCTCCATGAATAAACATTCTGGAAGTTTTCCCTGACAACCCTTTCTAAGGTTCAATACATTATAGATATTCATGGGTAATTGAACTCAACTCTTTAATCAAAAGCATATTAAGTAAAGATAGTCCAATTTCTGCATCCCAGTCTTAATTCATGTTTAATTTCAATCCAGTTCTTTTACTGTATGTCTGCTTGCATTTATAGTTATCTTTTATTCAATTAATTAAATGTTCAAAAGTGTACCCAAATGTGACTTTCCAGATGATTTACTGGGGTCTGTTCAGTCTCTGTCTCTTAAGTCCCCATGAAACTGCTTGGGAGGCAGCAACATTATGATTTTTTAGGAAAATGGCAAATTCCACTATGTCTTGGCAACTACAATATATTTCTTTAAAGCAACTCTGGCGAATTAAGTAATTATAAAAATTTTTATTTCCACATCTTACAATACTAGAATGTTTCCTTGAAATCACTTATAACTGATATGGATGTACATATTAATTATAGTCATATGGTATTAAGAATTTCCTTTTTCTTTTTTCCACTTACTAACCAAATCATTCATGCACAGTTTTTGTGGTTTTTATTTAACTAAAATATGAAAGAACTTGGCTGATTACGAAATACAAATTTCTAGTTGTATGGAATATAACAGCTTTACAAGAAATGTATGTAGCAAAAATGTTTTGCCTGTTTTATATTGTATCTTCAGAGTTAATTCTATCTGAGGTTACTACCTAAAATACAGCAAATACTACACATCAGCTTTTTGATATAGTTATGCTTTAATTTATATGCTTAAAAAGTAGACTTCACTTAAGAAGACCTCTGTCATGTAAACATAGCTAAAGCAATTTTAATAGTATTCACGTGAAAATTTCTTTTTAAGATACGAGGAGGAAAGCTCATGATTACTTACACCCGTAAAAGTGATGCTGGCAAATATGTTTGTGTTGGTACCAACATGGTTGGGGAACGAGAGAGTGAAGTAGCAGAGTTAACTGTTTTAGGTAAGTGCAATTTTATCTAATCTACATCTCATTATTATTTTGTATCTTTATACAAGGAAACAGAATGGCCTTTATACAAGATACAAATGACCTTTATACAAAGGAGAAAGAAATATTGGTAAACTAATATTGTCAGAGGTGCAAAGAGAAGTGGAGGAATCAGTAAAGCAGCCTAAAATAAAATAGCCAAAGATGTGGGAGGAGAACTAGGATGAAATACTTAACTGAGGGAGAAGCTTCTAGAAGTAGGGAATATGTGGAGTAATTTTCTAAGTAATATTTTAAATTATAAGTCTGCTCTTGCTGAACATCTAAATTGTTTTCCAGTTTGTTCACCTTTTATCTTAAGACAGTTCTTTCTTGTTTTAGAGAGACCATCATTTGTGAAAAGACCTAGTAACTTGGCAGTAACTGTGGATGACAGTGCGGAATTTAAATGTGAGGCCCGAGGTGACCCTGTGCCTACAGTACGATGGAGGAAAGATGATGGAGAGCTGCCCAAATCCAGGTACAGATCAGAGTTTGTTGATGTAATTCATCAGCTTGGAATTTCCACGTTTCTCGTCAGACCACTAGCCACATACTTGCTGTTAGAACAGTCTACTCTAGACTCCTTAATCAGGGACCAGATAAAAGTTTAGAGAAAAATAGAAACAGGAGGTCGATGCTTTCTTTGAGATTTTCAGATAAGAAATATACATTCATGACCCTCGCCTGCACAACGAACCCTTATAAAATGGGATATTCCTTAAACAGGTTTCCAGTCTGTTCAGCCAGATCACAGTTAATACCAACTTCTCGTACAGGGGTAGGTTGGAAAGGGAAGAGAGGTATAGCATTAAAAACATTAACTATGAGCCAATTAAAAATTGGGCTTCCTTTTGCTCAGCTACAATATCACCAGAGAATGATAGAAGAGGTCAGATTTTCCTGGTATCTGTCAAGCCCTAAACTGGCTAGAAGCAGAGATACAGGAATTAGGGAGCCTTAGAGAATAAAGCAATAAACTAAAGCCTGTAGGTGTGGTCAATAGGCTGTCTTCTCTAGTGTGTTCATTCATTCAGCAGACATATGTTGAGCCCCTGGTAGGTGTTGGGATTACAGGAGTGGTTTACACGTGGTTTCTGCTCTCACGGAGCTCACAAAACGAAACAGATATGGATACATACAGAATACCATTATCAAGCTCTTCTGCCACAAAAAGTTACACCTATGCAAGCATAGGGGAAGGAAATCAGGAGAGAGTTCTCAAGAAAAAAAAAGTGACACATATACAATATCTTGAAAAATGTGTGTCAGTTTGGTAAGTACTAAAGAAGAGAAAAGTGTTCCAGGAAAAGGGATATCACAACACAGACACAAATCTGAGAAAGAATATCACATATTTTCTGTGGTAGAAAGTTTAGAGTGGCTAGTGCACAGGGTATGTGGCGAAAAGTTATGGGATATCATTTTGGATAATCTGGGGCTGAATTATCAGGAGCTTTGTGTAATAAAGAATTTCAAATCATATTGCATGCACATTTATGAGCCAAGAGGGGTTAATATAAACAGGGTTATTTTTTAGAAAAAATGATTTTGTTAGCACTATAGTTGTTACATTATTGTGGGTACCAGCTAGTCGCAAGGATTCCACTGTGTGGTTGTCCAGAAAAGAGGTATATATTGTCTGAATGGGAGATGAGAAGAAGACAGGGCTGCCTTGTGAAGAGAAATTTCCAAGACTAAGTTGACAAATTGCAAGACTTGTTAGATTTAGAAAGTTGATGAAGAAAGATAGGTAGATTACATTAGGAGAACGAGTTGGTTAATATTAGGGGAATAAAAGAAAGTTTTATTTAATATATTAAATAGTAGATGCCCATGGATGTGATGTCTAATTATGTCTATTGTGAATATTGAGAATATGTATTTGTAACTTAGATGAAATAGGAGTTGAAAATGTTTCTGAGGTATATCAATATGTATACTATAGTAGATGATATAACCCAGAGAGGTCCATAGAATAAAAAGGGGATTAAGTGCCACTTCAAGGGAAACCCAACATTTGCGGAGGGAAGATGAGGGAAGGCAAGTAAACTCTAGAATGAGACCATTTGGATTCACATTTCAATTCTGCCACTAAACTACCTGAGGACCAAGGCCAAGTTACTATCCTATGCCTCAGTTTCCTCATCTACAAAATGGAGGTAAGCACAATACTTACTTCATGCAATTGTTATTAGAATTTAAGAAGGTAAAATCTAGAAAACATTTGAAGTCTGGCATATACTAGGAATTTAATCAGTGGCCACTATCTTTTAATTTTAGCGTGAGCATAGTAGCTTAAAGAAATAATGAGTAAGTGTTAACTTTACCCAAAAATGTTTTTTAGAAAGTAATTTAATGTTATTCCACATAAATATAAAAACAAGTGCTTTTCTTCTGCTGCCCTAGAGGAATGGTACCTTTTACATTTAGTTTTAACTTACTTAGGAGAATGTTGCCTGTGATTTGATGCCTAGATACATCATATATGTAAAGATGGGATCTTTCAAGTAGAAAGTCACTTAGTTATGCTTTCTTTTATTATGTCATTAGATATGAAATTCGGGATGATCATACATTGAAAATTCGGAAGGTGATGGCCAGTGACATGGGATCATACACTTGTGTGGCAGAAAATATGGTTGGAAAAGCCGAAGCATCGGCTACTCTGACTGTTCAAGGTAGGCATTGGAGGACTCTTTGTTGTGGTTATTTTATCATATGAAATGTAATGTTGATATATGAAGAAAATATAATTTATTAGCCTATATTAAATATAGACCTTAAATATTGCTCTAAATATTTAATTTCAAACATATTTAAAGGAAATATATCGCTTTGCCTCTGAGAACTCTATAAGTGTTTGTTACCAGAAATTGAGCTAAATTTTCAAAATTATGCAGAGTCTTCAAACATAAAGCCCTTCTAGTCTTTTAATTAAATAACAGGTAGTGCCATAAAAACTTTATCTTTGCAGGAAAGAAAATCTTCCATTACTTCAGATCATTCACCTTCAAGGGTCTTTATAATTTGTAACACAAAAATGAAAGATTCTGTTCTCCTCTAGAATTTAAGATCCAACCACGGAATAGGAAATTTGCAATATTTTTCTATGCACACAGTGCCTGTAAAAAAAAAAAAAAAAAAAAAAAAAGACACAACAATCACAACAATTCCTTTTACTTGTTAAGACAAGTGAACAGATATGATGTTGATGGGGGGAGGGGGGAGAGGGAAGAGGAAGGGAAGAATCAGTAAAGGGACAGGAAAATCAACTACATTGTATATCAATAAATTAAAATTAAGAAAATCATACACTCAATAAATGTTTGTTGAGTGAATGAATTGCATTTTTACTTTGCTTATTTTAATGAAGATTTATTATTTGGTATTATATGAGCCAAAAGGTATACCATGTTCTATGGATGCAAATCGGTTTTTGAAAATCAGAGTTACATCTTAAATTGATATGCAGAAAGGGTTCTGTCCCCTCCTTTGTATCCATAATCCAGATGTTTTTCATTCTCATAATCCTGTTCCTCCTTTCTCCATTATGTCATACTGATTTTTCCTCACTATGTGTCATCTGAGAACTTTCTCTTGATTTTTTTGTTTTTTGTTTTGTTTTGCCATTTGGGGGACAAATTGTTTATTGTGCAATTGAAAGGCAATGACCTTTAAAGAATATTTTATTGGTGGAAAAAAAATCCCTATTTGACAAGTATATATAGTAAACAGGTTGGTTTTTTTTTTTTTTTTTTTTTTTTTTTTTTTGCCGTAAACCACTTAGCTTGTTTCTGGATCTAACATTAGCAACACTTGGTGCTGTCATCTTTTCTGAACACTGTCTCTTCTGAGGCTATTAAGAAGAAAAAGGTGGCTTTTGAGGGAGTACTTCTACTGTGGGATTTCTACAAAAGAGCCTTGTGGGCTTTTTACAGTAGAAAAAAAGAATAAAGAATATTTCCTTCCTGTCTCTAAAGCCATTATGTCCCACTTTGGGGTTTTTAGCTCAACCTCATAAAAACAAAAGGAAAAAGAAAAAAGATCAAGAGCAAACATTGAATTTCTAAAGCCAAGTCTACTTCCCTTTAATCTAAGTTAGACTTGAACTTCACGTTAAGGCTAAAACTGTAAGAAGAGAAAACCTCTTTACGTTGAAAGAAAGCATAAATTTAAGAGATGTCAAATCAAAGTTCAAAAGCCCTCCAGAGGGAGTGAAAGTGGCCGGGATGAATACAAGATATGAAAAGGTGTGTCTATCTCCCTGCAATTGTGACAGGTTGATTTTATCACATTTGTCGGTAAAATGTGTTTCACTTTATTAGTTAAAGTCCTTTACCTCAGTAGCTTTATGCTTTTATTAAAAATGGCCATTCTGCTGTCTGTACAGTAGACACTAAAATCCAAATAGAGTTTCTTCCTGCAATTTTAAACTCAGTTCCAAAGCTAATTCAGCCTTAAGTTTTCCATACGGAATTCTTGCTCCCTGAGCCTGGATTTCAGTGGAAATTGGGTACAAATGATCAAATCCATAAATTTAGAGGATCTCATTTAAACTGCATTGAGTTTTCTATAAGTTTATGAAACATCTGTATATAGTTAAGAATGTATTATTTTATTTAATATCAAAATAAAATATGCATATTAACATCACGATTAAAATATCTTTAACATGCTAGAATAATATACACAGTATGTTAAAGAAAGTACCATGATTCCCAACTGCAAAAGATAACTAAGAAAGGAAAAACATTCAAAGGAAACCTGTCTGAGAGGTTATATCTCCCCCCCCCCCCCCCCCCGTTTGGGATTGAATGTAGAAAACTACTAGTTACTGCAAAGGAAACTAATTAGAAATGAATCCACTTGGTAGCAGGAAACAATTGCAACAAAAAATTCAGTAGTGTCGTTTCTTATCATTTCTGTGCTTTATTTGTGGTTCATGTTTAAAAGACATTATTGTGGTCAATATGAGTTTAAAAATAATCTTCCTCTTCCTCACCCCTCAAGCAATGAGTATTTAATTTGGAGAACTAATGTTAAGGAAAAAATAAAAACCCTATACTGCAGGTAGAAGTTATGGGAAACAAAACACCTTAAATGAGGGTGGCCATTTGATTTTCACCCCCAATACAGATGTGATTAATTCCAAAATCTTACAAAGAATCCTGATTTGAAAATTATTTGGTTTTTTTTCTTCCCACTTTCTTCTTGAAATTCCAAATTCTGCTCTTTTGTAGACTCTACCTATATATTTATATCCTTAACTATTCCATTCTTGACTCTAGGGTTTTTCTTATCTTTTCCATTTGCGTACTCTTCGCAGTGCTTAGCATGGTACTGAACATCTAGTAGGCACTTTATCTAATAAATACTTGCTAAAATTTGAAATATGAGTGTGCATTTCAAACTTCTGCTTGAGTGGTAGACAGGGACATCCTAGGGGAAACTCCAGCAGCTTCTGGTGGCTTTGATCCTCGTACCAAGAGTAAGCTCCATTGGATCAACTTTGAAGGGATTACTATTTATGACTGATGCTGCCTAGAGGTCTGTGTTTGAAAGGGAACAGAATAGAAACCATTTTATGATCTGTATGTATCTCATAATATCATGTTGTTCATGTTAAATATATTCAATAAAATTTATTTTTAAAAAAAGAAAGAAAGAAAGGGAGCAGAGTAGCAGAGTAAAACTAGGGCTAGACAAACTTTCCTAAGCTTTCCTGAAATTACTTGTTAAAAAAAGATGGCTTGATTTAGGAGATCTGAGTTGGAGTACAGAAAGTTGTTTTTATTCTTGTTTTTAAACAAGCAAGTTTACAAATTCCAGGAATGAGGAGTTACTTGATGAACTGGCAGAAAGAATAAAGGTCCTTAAAATTTTTCTTTATAAATTGAGA
The DNA here is from genome assembly GCF_027409185.1 of Cynocephalus volans. NCBI lineage: Eukaryota > Metazoa > Chordata > Mammalia > Dermoptera > Cynocephalidae > Cynocephalus > Cynocephalus volans. Next base: position 159,289,106 of record NC_084460.1, read on the forward strand.
ATTACCAGGGCTGGAAGAAATATGTTACAAAGAATGGTGACACTAGAGTCATACATTAGAGTCAGGCAGAATTTAGTTGAATACTGTTTCTGTCATTTACCACTGTGTGACCTGAAAGAGGTTATTTAAACTTCCTGAGCCTCAGTTGCCCCATACGTAAAATAGATATAGTAATACCAACCTCAAAGCATTTTTATAAAGATTAAATTAAATTATGTGTATAAAATATTTAACATATTGTCTGCTGTAAATGTTTTGTGAGTAAAGAGCATTATATTCATAGTAGTGTTATTATTATTGACATTTTATAGCTTAATATTAATAATTATTATAATTTAGTCAGAATAGTAATTTTAAGATGATTCTAGATAAGTAGCTCTTCTGCTACTGTAAATGAGAAATCTGAAATACCAATGTAGTCCCAACAGCTTACTATGTAACAAACTATTAAAAACTGCACAAATACAAAATATTACATTTTCATTTTTTAAAAATCTTTATTGGCTGTTATAGTAAATGTGTCAGATTTTGCTAGTACCTTCAGTGCTAGTGCTAGACTTATGTTGAAATTTCACAAAATAATTAGACAAATTAATGAAAATTATGACCATTTGAGAATAGAAATTATTCGAAAAGATTACATTTTATGTGCAATGAAATGCTGTTGTTATGGAAAAACATTCAGCAGAGGGTATTTGACCTCAATTCTGATTCCATTACCTCTAAGAGTGACTGTTTTCTAATTTTTTAGATTCTCAGCACCTCAGTTTATCTCTCTATAAAGTAGGGGTGTTTCTTGCAGTTCATACTGAGACTAGTAAGATTATCCATGAACAAATATCCTCAAAAACGAATTAATCTTCTACATGACCACTTGTAAGCTTCAATTAACCACTCCCAAAACATTGGTGAAAAATGAGTTCACACCCTGTTAATAGCAAGTCATTGCACCACTTAAACACTATACCACATACATATCTGGTATAACATTGGTTGGATTACTTCTTTTTGGGTTTCAGAATGCCAAAGCTAAATCAAAATTTTGGGTGGATCGAAAATACTGATTATTTAATAATATAGAAGATTTTATTTTACTTGGAAAAGAGGCAAATCGTAATAAAATTTAGTGATATTAGGAAGTTTTAAACTAAAAATATATTCTACCTGGGCTCTGTAAATATTTAGGCAGTAAAAAGAATATCTCAAGTCCTTTAACTTGCATATCAATTTTGATGTATTATTGAAATTAATTGTTAGAATGAGACAAAGTCTCTCCAGTAATCAGACCTATTGAACAACAATTAATGTTCACTACATGCCCAATTAAAAACCAAAAAATGGCTAAACAATGCTGTTTGGAGTAATAACAACAGAAAAGTTTCTGTATTTAAGTCCCAGTTAATTAGAAAATTCAATTAACCTGAACCTGATATTCCATGATTTTCTGGACTAGTCAAAGGTTTATTACCTATAAATTTATACCATCAATGTTGTTACATTTATACTTAATGTTTTTCTGAATCTGTATTTCCTCCATATGTACATCTACACACCTCCTCAAGAGTTATCTTTGTAAACCTAAAATACACAAATAAAATCAAGCATCTTTTTAAAGACACGTTGCCTTGATTTTGATTTATTACATTATTATATTTGAATTTTAATGTCTCCATTTGACAGGTGTTAGCATTTCTGGCTTTGCCTTGCTAGGAATGGATTACTTTTTAAACTATTATTTCCTATTGCAGAATGCTCCTATCTTTTAAGGGAAAAGATATATACTGTGGTATTTATAGTAATTTTATAGGTTGTGACATACCTATAAATATAAAATCTAACCATAACAAAATAGATGCATAGAGGCACCCTGCCAAGTTTTTAAACAGTGTGTCATTGAAACTGCTAAAATTTATGCCTCCCCTTGGTGTTTGAGAATGGTTGCAGGCTTGTTTTTATATTATTTTACCATCTTAATCTAAACCCATTAGGTCTTTATGAGATGATTACCAGGCGGGCCTAGAGGTTCTTCTTGGAATCAGATGATAGTCAACTTAAATTATTTTACTGGTTTATATTTTTGAATCAATTCGTTGTTAATTTAAAAAGTGAGTGCTTTTTTCCTTTGGTTGAAGGTAGACTTTAGGAAAAGCATGATGGATGCAAGTCTTCTTTTACTTAGAAGAAAAATAAAAAAAGAAAAATCATTTATTTCTTATATTATTAATAACAAACCCTATAAATTTATAAATTATTTTTTTACGATGGCAATCATGTTGATGGCTTTTTAAATCTATTTTCAAGTGCCTCCCCAAAAGAAAAATAAAAGATAAAGCCACATAGAATTTATTTTAAACTTTTAATTTCTCCTTTTTCCAAGTTTGTCCTCAGCCTCTAAGATTTCTTATGATTCCTTGCTTCAGTGATACTCGCTGTTTAAAAGGGCAAACTAGATGGCTTTATTAATCTTTCCACTCCCTTTGCAACTTCACAGATAAAGCAGCTCTTATTACTGTAACAATTTTATTTCCAAAGTAAATTTGTGGCGTTCTATCACCAGAGTGATCATGTTCCCATCTCTGTGTGCCATCGGTCACAGGAAACCAAACTGAAAATGGTTTTTCATATACACCAGCCATTTCCCAAGCAGTCACCTTTTATCTTCCTGAGTTGAACCATTAAGAAAATCTAATCTCATTTTTGCTCGTCTCTCTTACAATAGGAACTAAAAGACATTTAGTCCTCTTGTTTCCCTTGAGGTCTGAGTGCTGGGCCAGTCAGACACAGGAAACTATACATTTAGATCTCAGTTCACACCTCACTACACTTCTCTCCAGGCTCCTCACAGGGACCAGTTATTCTTTGAAGCTCAAGAAACAGTTACTTTCCTGCCCTTTCCACAACTCTGTTAAAATAAAAGGCAGGTGCCAAACATTGCCAAACCAGGTGATGCTTTCTTATGAAATGAATGGGATTTTTGTGAATAAGTGCTTGTCCATTTCTTGTCTGTTGATGTGAAATTACTCCATTCTCTCAATTTCATCACCTGTTTTTTTAACTATAAAATATGATATTGTGAATTATGTTGCTATCTCTTTAAATTTTTGTTGACATACAATAGGATTGTTAAAATGAATCATCCAAGGATGTGCATTCTATTTTTTTCTGTAAAATTGTTATTTTCTCTGATGCTTCCCATAAGTATTTATGCCAACTATGCAATGAAGTAACATAGCACTTTCTCATTAGGACTGATTAGCCAGTGACAGCTTCTGGAAGGCTGAGCCTTGAAATATAAGATTGACATGAAATAAGGGAGACATAAAGGTAGAAAAAAAGACTGGTGCTGTCTTTTGGCTGACTTAATTGCTACTAATGGGATGTTTCCTAGGGCCTCTTCCCTTGCTGCTAGTGAACTGCATGCTTCAAACAAGAAGCTTTGCTGAGATATCTAGGGCACTGCCATTTATGATTGACCCCTATTTAGTGTCCCAATGAACTGAGAATTGAAGGGTAATTATAACTTTCAGTAAAACAAGAAGCAACTGTCAGAGGTTTTTCTAAGTGTTTAAATTTCTGCTAACCCAGACTGTAAGTATTAATTCACAGGAAATAATAGTGATGCAGTGAAAATAAGAGCAGACTGGGCATCAGAAGCTGAATTCTCTCATATTCTCCATTTCAGTGACGGGCAATGCAACCTGCAGAGACGCATCCAGTAGACAGCTTGGGGGCAGGGGGTTATCCTTTACTCTCCCATTTTTCCCATGTTTTATCCTAATCAATCACCACGAAGTCCTACTTATTTTGCCTTTTAAATATTTTTTCAATTCTCTCACTACCTCTCTCATCTTCTTAACATGGCTCCAGTTCAGACCTTCATCATCTCTCAGTGAAACTGTTAACCTCTAACCAGTTTTGATGCTTCTCTCTTTTCCCATTGAATCCATTCCTCACACAGCAGATGCATCTACCTAAAATACAATCTAGTTAGATTAGTTCCTCCCATAAAACACTGTGATGATTCCCATCTCTTCAGGATAACATGCAAAATACTCAGTGGTGCTAGCCTCCCCTCTTGCTTCTCCCTTCAGTCTAGTATGCTATATTTATGTTTTTCATGCATGTACCACCATGTAGCTTAGCTCTGGGGTTTTCATTATGTTGGCTCCTTGGCCTAAAATGCCCCACCCTGACCTGCCCCATCTTCTACTTGCTAAATACTACTATCCTTGGACTCAGCTCAGATAAGCATCCTCCAGCAAGCTTTCAAATACTCTTCATCCCAGAGCAGGTTAGGCACCACTCAATAATATACCAATTGGATGCTGTTACTGTCCATACTGCATTTCAATGTCTGCCCTGCTTCACGGTGAGTTCCTTAAAGGCACTATTGTTTACTTGGCCTTCCTAGTCTCATTGCTTACTGCGGTCTCAGGGGCATCTGTTTTAGTCAGGATCTTCCAGAGAAACAGAACCAAAAGGATTCATATAGATATATAAGAGGGGATTTTTATAAGAATTAGTTCACTCAATTATGGAAACTGAAAAGTCCCATGATCTGCCATCTGCAAGCTGGAGAGTAAGGAGAGCAGGTGGTGAAATTCAGTCCAAGTCCAAATCCACACAAGATTCGAGAACCTGGAGTCTGATGTTCCAGGGCAGGAGAAGATGGATGTCCCAGCTCCATACGAAGGAGAAAATTTGCCCCTCCTCCACCTTTTTTTTTTTTTTCTATCCAGACCCTCAACTTATTAGATGATGTCCACACTTAATTGGTGAGGGCAAATCTTTACTCAGTGTACTGTTTCAAATGCTGATCTCTTCTGGAAACACCACCACAGACACAACCAGAAATAATGCCTTACCAGTTATCTGGGTATCCCTTAGACCACTCAGGTTGACATAAAATTAACCATGGCAGCATCCTTAGTGCTCTTTTAACATTTTCTGTGTGAGCGAATCAAACTCTGGCCCTGATATATACCAGCTATGGAATCCTGGGCAAGTCACCTAATTTGTCTGAGTTTCAGTGTTCTCATATGTTGAAGAAATGAATGTACATATAATGTAAATATCAATGTGCTGATAGAAAGATAAACTAAGATAAGGAACAAAATAGTTAAATTCTCATAAAAGTGGGTTGTGGGTTATGAGTGCATATGCAAAAGCAATTGTTGCTATTGGTTGTTGTGATTATTTTTGTCAGTTTCTTTCAAAACAGAATTTAAAATTCATAAGATTCCCAGTAATTTTTATTTTGTCCATAGAGATTTAAACTTTTGGTTAGCTAATTAATGTAAAGTTTGAAAATTGTTTTACTTTTCTACAATGAGAATTTTCTGTGACCGCTTAATCTGTCTTTGAAAATTAGTCCTTGATATTTCTTTGGGCAGTATCTTAAGAAGACATCTTTATCCCCCTGCTGTTCAGAAACATTCTCTAGGGTAAAAGTTAGCATAGTCTTTTCTGACAAATGCACTTGGATTCAAATATTGGGTATACAAGTTAATAAATTTCTGAGTCTCAGATTTCTCATCAGTGAAATGGGAGTGATAATGATTCTCTCTTAGGATTGTTGTGGAGATTAATAAACTGGTATACATGAAATGCTTACCGTATTGTGTAAAGCATTTAAATCGTCATTTTAGTGATGTGTTTTATGTGTCGAAATCATTACTTCATGTACCCTTGGTGTTCTTAGCTTATCTCTAGCTGTGTAAAAGGACTAAGGTATGAATCATGCGTGCATCTACCAAAATGCTTTACAAAGACACACAATAAATACTTTTCAATAAATAATAGATATCAAAGCTTCTGTAACTGTGGTTTAAACAAAATGTCTATTTTGGGCCGGCCCCGTGGCTCACTCTGGAGAGTGCAGCGCTGGCAGCGCCGAGGCCGTAGGTTCGGATCCTATATAAGGATGGCCTATGTGCTCGCCGGTTGAGTGTGGTGCAGACCTCACTGTGCCAAGGGTTGTGATCCCCTTACCGGTCAAAAAAGAAAAAAAAAAAATGTCTATTTTTATTCTAGGTTCTTTAGGCAACAGTGGGTAAATGGAGTATAATACAAAAAAAACCACAAAAAACTGCATTTAGTTAAAATGCTTTCTGTTATATTACTTTTGTGTATCTGATATACATTTGAGACCCAAATAATAAGTTCTCTCTTTTTGATTAAACAGATCCAAATTAACACAATTCCATTTGATCTTTCACATAATTATTATCCTTTCTGGTATGTTCAATGATGCTAAATTTCCTGATAGAATAAGTAATACTGAATCCGTTCATTGACCATTTTATAAATATGATCCTTATATTGGAACAATTGAATTAACTGAAGATAAAAATAATTTTGATAGATAGTTCCCAACAATAACTTCCATACAATTTAGTATGGAAAAATGGATCAAAAAGCCTAATCCATTAAAAGAACTGTGCATCTATGCATTTGGTCATTTTCTAACATGTGAAATAACAACTTTGAAAATAATGGAGATACATGTTAATCTTAGGTAATGTAACATGCTCAGTGTATGTATGGCTTTTTTCATGGACCGCTAGATAATTATTTCAGAGTGTAAAATTAAAATTTAGGTAAAAGTAAAACAATATAGCTTTTGTATATTTTATTGCAAATAGTACGGGATAAACTTTAAAAAACTTGCTTTCAAACCAAACTCTGGGGGATAAAAAGGCCTATTTTGTAAATTTGTGGTTTCCATAAATAGGGTTCACTGTGTTTAACTTTATCAGCATATGATATCTTTGTGTAAGAGTCATATGACTTTTTGGAACTCATCTGATATCAAGGCATAAAAGAAGTAATGAGAGAAAAAACTGGGTCCTTCAGTTCTGAATTTCCTTTCTTTGATGTAGACTTCATTTAAATCATTTGTCGGAACAGTTTCCTTAAATTGCTGATTTCAGAAAAGCTGGCTGTATAATAGTACATTGTTTCTGACCATTAACGTGGTTATTTGAGTCAAAGCCAAAACTAATAGTGTCCAGGGGGCTTTTTACAGGTTCAAGTTAGGTTTACTATAATCCAAGATCCTGGTTAAGAACTGTGAGTTCATCAACATTTTGATGAAACACATATTATGAGACCCCGAAAGCTTTACTTGACGACCTTAAGAATCTTGATATGTGTGTGACACTTTGGTCATACTCTGATAACATATAGCAGACTGGTTCTTTGGGAAATGTTTCCTAATGACGTATAGCAACAATCCACAGAGGCCCAGAAAAGTCAGTAGTCCTATGGTAAATAGTACATCAGGGGTCCGGGGATATAATACACATATATTTGCAAATATATATATATGTGTGTGTGTGTGTGTGTGCACAATGTAATATACATATTTACCACTTTCTGTATGTATTGTCACTCTTAATGCGGAACTCAAGAGTCTTACTCAAAATGCTGCCCTTACAGGATCGGTTGTGGGTTTTTTGTCTTCTCCTCCTCTCCTTCCTTCTATTTTGTTTTGTAGTTAAAATAATGACTTAAAAAATTCAACTGAAGACTAGAGGGGCTGATGGGGACAAGAGGTTTGTGATTGTAAAAAGAAAACCTGGAAAAGACAATATGTGATTGAAATTTACAAAGAATCAGTATTGCCAGCTGAGTTCTTTGTGAGAAGGCTGAAAGTAAAATGCCATCAGCCAAGAGAGGCTTAATGAAGTCCCACTACAGAATTTAACAAGAGAATGATTTGTGAGAATGGCTCCCTCTCCTAACTGTTCTGATCCACTGGCATAAATAGGATGCTGAGCTCCACTCCTGCTGGTTTTTTATACCATTTGATTTGACTGAGACCCAGCAGCATTTTGCGTATGATTCTTTGCCATTTTATTTTTCAAGTAGTGATAAAGTAAAGAACTTCTTGTGTTCTGATAGCTTAAAGAAATAGCCATTTTTAACCCTCATGATTACTGAAGATGTGATATTCTCTTGGATTTCTTTCATTCACATAAAGGTTTTGCGCTGCTTTCAGTTATTTCAAACAAAGTGATATAAATCTTAAAAAAAATATTCAAAAGAGAAAGCATTCACCATGTGTCCTTCCTACAGAGAATTTGAAACAGTCTCTTCATGTGTGTGCCAGGCAAATATTTGAAGAAATAAGTAGAGCAGTCAGGTACAAAAAATAATTGATACGTGAGATCCTTGTGTGACATATAATGACAGAGCACCACACTAGTAAATAGCACATCATAAGCCTTTCATTATGTTCTGAGCTTTACTGTGATTTCTTCATCTACATAACAGTGGCTAAGGTTTTCTCATGGCCAAGTTATATAGATGTATAACTGAACAACTGTCTTTATGAACCAACATTCTGAAATAATGATGTCAACTTAGAAATATGTAATTGAGTTGTGTGTATCTATAAAATCTGAATTATCAGCCTGAGAATGAAATTTGGAGAAATAAATTACTTTTTTGCCCTACTTGTTGACAGGCAGATCATTTTCAAATGTAAGATTCATTGCAAATAATCTCACATAATTTTAAGACTTGAAATTATTTTGTGAGATTGTGTATTATTTAATGTAAAATAATTAATTCTAAGTTAATTCACATTGATATATTGCATATTATTCAGAATTGTTTGGGCAAAGAGCAGTTGAGATAATTTATTGTTTAAAAGAGAATAATAGAGGGTTGGCCAGCTAGCTCAGTTGGTTAGACATGATGCTGATAACGCTATGGTAAGGGGTGCTCGATCCCAGCCAGCCACAAAAAAAGAAAAAAAGAATAATAGTAAAGAAAATAATCATAGACTATTTACATTAAGACACCTTGGAAACCTGGATACTAAATATGCAAGATAATTGAATTTGACTTTTAAGGTATCCATATATATTGATTTTTTTATTATTCATTTGCTATGATTTTAAATATTTCAATATACACAGCATTAATAATTATGTTGACAGTATTAATTATTTGTAGATTCAAAAATTATTTCAGCATACTGCAAACACCAGGTTCATCACTAGAATAATTACATTTACAATTATGTGCTTTATTTCAGTAATTTAAAAATATAAAGTAATTCTTTTTAGTTTCAAAAAAATTCTGTATGCATTAGAAGTTAATATTTTGTAATATCATACCTAAAGTTTGCAAAACTGATTAAAATACCATAAGCATTTTAACTTGCTTTTAAACTGTTATTCTCATGATCTGATAAATAATGTGCCAGTATAAACACACCTGCAGAAAATACTAAAATCAGTATAAGAAAAAATATAGCTGAGTAATTGCTTTATAACAGATTTATGAGGGTAGGAAAATCCATAAATTGTTGTTAAATTTAGCTTTAGGACATTTATTTTGTGTGGTCGATGTTATTAGGAGAGAATTTAAAGCACTACACAATTAGACCTGATAGATAGGCCATTTTATAAAGGTGCTTTTAAAAGTTAACTCTGTGGATGGTGGAATAGTCATTTCAAAAGGTACTTTTTGGTCATTAGTAGAGATGAGATGTGCATTTGTGATTTTCCTGAGGCTTTCTATGCCCACAAAATACACTTAATTATTGAATATAATTGATAAATAATTTGAGCCTGATTTAGTTTTCTAGGGAATAAATATTAAGTTATATAATAATATGCTGAAGTTTTGCAACTTTGAACGTTGGACATGGATGGGGGCTTTCAAATCATTTACTTTGGCACTGTTTTACACTTGAGAAAACTGAGGTTAGAGACATCTTTACCACCATATAGCAAATTCTGAACATACATTTGGTTATTTGACTGTATACTTTTGACGTTTATGGTGATTGTGCTAAAAGGTTGCCACACATCACTTTTCAGAGATGGGATTGGCTGTTTGGACAATGTTTTTATGAGAAAATAAAACATAGCATGAGTTATTTCTTCCCTCAAAACTTTTTATGTGTATGAAACCTGCCCATGGATGAGTAAAATAATTATGTATCTGTGTTTGTCCAGCATATCAATACACACATTATGCATTTATATCATTTCTTATTGGAAGTTATTTTGTTTGGGTCATGGAGCCAAAACATTCCAGAACCAAAATTACATTAACATTTGACTTTTTTTTTTTTTAACAAGTCATGCAAAGTAGTAAAAAGAGCAAGGATTTTAAGAGCTGGAGAGACCTGAGTTCTAATCTTCCTTTTCTTACCTGATGGCTGACCTTAAATTACTTAATCTTCATTTTCCTCTTTTTGCAAAATTAGGGTATTGAATTCTTCCTTACAGAGTTACTGAGAGGGTTTCTAATATATGATCTGACACATTGTTAGCAAACATTGATGGCTTTTTATTATTAAACTGAGATGGAGAACGTTTATGTAATTTATGCAGGATCACAGACCTGATTACTTTTGTGGAGAGGATCTTGATCCAAAGTTGTTTAACTGTCAGCTGAGTAATGTTATCATCATACCATTATGTACCTTAACTCTAGACCCTCCGGGAAATATGATGTTTAAAGACAAGCATTCTGATTTTTTAAACAAACAGATTCTTGAGAACTTTCTATGTACAAAATAGTATGATGGTCACCATAAAAGATGTACAGATAAATAAGACATGGATCCTATCCTCTCAGAGCTTATTATAGCACAGTGAAGAAAAGGAGTATACATAAGTATCTACAGTATAAGCAGAATATGAAAAGTGAATTCATAAAAACATAGGAGCAACTGGGCTATAGGAACATTATTGCCATTTGTTCAGCCTTTCAGTAGACATTTACAATGTCAGTAATGTCCACAATTTCAGAAGTTCTAGAGAAATAATGGCAAACAAAATGGTTAAATTCTTGTTCTCATGGAGAATGCAGGCTAGTTTGGGAGATAGCCATTTATAAAATAATCACACAAATGTGTAATTTTAAACTATAATAAGGGCTCTGGGAAGAAAGTTAAGGTTGCTATGGGAATATATAGATAATATTCTGATGTGATTTAGAATCCAATTTCGAGGTGCTTCTTGAAGAGGTAGTTTTTTTGTGCTGAGATCTAAAGGGTGAATAGGAATTAAATAGGTGAAGAGGTGGCTCCCAGGGTACAGCATAAACACAGCTGGAGGTAAGATGGTGTGTGGTGGACTGAAAGACCAGAAGGCCTGCAGGGCTGGGTTAGGGTGATGGAGGAGAAGAGGCTATCTGAGAAGGCACTGAAGAGTTACATAGCAAGGACTTGTTAAAGATTTAGCTCTCTATTTTAAGAGCATTAAGGCTGCATAGTAACATTTTAAACAAAAAAGTACTATATTCAGATTAGTTTTGTTTTGTTTTAATTGCTCTGTCTTCATTGTGAGATTCAATTGGTGAATGCTGTGGAATTTGGTAGTAGATTTTGTATTTCAAAGAGGAGGGGAAAAAGAGCTAGGTTTCTGGCTTTCTGAGCTGACTTAGGGAATATTACCATCAAAGTTATGATCCTGAGATCTTGTGTCAGGTGGCATGCACATTGTCATAGCTTGTTAGGTAGTTGCATTTGAATCTTGGGTTTTAAAAAAATTTATTTCTTGAATTGAACCGTAATTGATTATACATATTTATAAGGTATAGAGTTGACTATCCATATTTGCGTATAGTATGTGATGATCTTTGATTCTTTAGTAGGCAGATAAGTAAGTAGCAACAGCTAATAACTTTGCTTTTTGGGAAAGTGGGGAGATTTTTAGAAAAGGAAGAAAAAGAGGAAGAGTATTAACCTCTCCTTAGTAACTGTGATATGTCAGGCATCGTGCAAGATACTTTGTATATATGGGAGGGGAGATAAATATGAGCTAATATTCTTATAAACTTTAAGTTGAACCGAAAATGTACGGCAGTTTCTCCGTCCTGGCACTACTGCCATTTAGGGCCAGATCCTTCTTTGTTGTCAGGGGCTGTCTTGTGCATTGCAGGATGTTTATCAGCGTCTCTGGCCTCTGTCCACTAGATGCCAGTAGCACCACCTCTTCCCTCCCCACTGAAGTCATGACAACCAAAATTGTCTCCAGAACCATTGTTCTACAGAATGTGAGATATTTGAGTGGAGGCGAAAAGTTCATAGTATTTCATGTATCCCTATTAGTCTCTCTATTTTTACATCTAAAAAGTTGAAAGACATAATGACAGGCTTTTATGTTAAACTATCTTTTCCTCAAAAAGAAATCACGCCTAGAATTGAAGTATCCTAAGAGTTTTTAATTGTTAGAGATGTTATCATTCATGAGTAGCAGTGCATATAATTTCTCCAACATACCAGTGACTGCATTTTGTCAGTTCAAATGTAGATAGCTTCACTACTTGCGAATTTGAATGTTCCTGTGTTTTAATAAAAATGTGTTTTTTCCAAAAAGTTTTGTACCTCACCACTTCACTCCATTCATATTCTCTTGGAATGTGGTATTTACAATTCTAGTCTGTCAGATTTTTTAATTGAGCCCTACATTCAAAGAGCCCTACAGATGAGAATGAAAAAAAAAATTACATCAATTTAAGGATTCATTAGAATTTAGCTACTAATAATGAAAACTAATGTCTATGAATTAGCAGATGAATTCCATAGTCAAGATTATTTTATTTATAGCTCATTCAAGAAAGCTACTGTTCTCTGGTATTTACTAATATAGAATTGATCCTATCGTAGATAAATTTACCTAACTATATAATCTTACATAGAGTCCTCCTAGGAGTTTAGAATAGTTAAATTATTTTAGACCCAAATACTGTGGCAGTCTTCTGTCATTACCTTTTAAAAGAATTGTATAGTCTATTGCTAACAGTGGAGAATCTTAATTCCTTATTTAACATGTATGGATAAACTCTTCTATATTTGTCATTATGCTTCAAAAATTGAGATCTCAATGGGAAAATATCAAAATCTGAATCATAATATTGTGATAATATATGCCAATATTTTACTTTCTTGGAATTTTCTGATATCTTCTCACTTTATCATAGGATCTATGTGTATAAAGTGTTTCAGCAATTTAAGGTAATATTACCATAAATAATATTTTTGAGGACATTTTTCTAGGAGAACATACATTTTTATATACATAATCAGAAGGGAAAATAGCCCGATAGTTGTGCTAGTCTTATGTTTGGGCTATGTCAGTTGCCTCTGAAAGTCATACACTTTAAAATCATAGCATAGAAAGCACTTTAAGATTCAATTTCTCTATCCCTTTACTAGACACGGTTTTATCTAAACTGTTGTGGCCAACTGGAAATAAATTCCATTTTTAAAGACCTCTAGAGACATCACAGTTGGCAACCAATTCATGGTTCAGTGACCTTTACTGTTAACTGCTTCTTTTCTGTACTTTCCCTAAGCTATTCACGCTATTATTTAGGTCTATTATCTTCTGGCCTAAGTAGTTATCAAATTGGCTGGTCTTTGTATTTATTACACCTAATCTGAAGACTTCTTAAGTGTCTGCTCAGCTAACTTATTTTCTTTCAGACCAAAAAAGTCTTTTCTTCTGACTTCCATATAATTTTTCTCAAACATTTATCATCTTTCTGACTCACGTCTCCTGAACATAACAAGCATATAGAAGAAATGAGGAACAGAATCTTTCTCCCTCTCTCTCCCTTCCTTCCTTCCATCCTTCTTTTGTCCTTCCCTCCTTTCATTTTTACTTCCTTTCGCTCTTAACTACTTATTTATACCTAAAGATTGTCATCTGAACAATGTACATTCTTAGAATGCAGAAGATTTCAAAATAAATAAATAGCCTGGAGCCCTTTTCTTCAAAAAAGGAAGAAAGTCTTTTATTCTGAGTGGGAGAGCTATCTGTGTGAGAGAGAGACAGAGAGACAGAGAGAAAGACTAAATTCTACCAAACTTTTGAAACTTGTTTTTTTAAAACTACTTGTCAATTATTTAATAATTTTATATCTCCCAATATTTTTAAAGACAGCTGTCCTTTTTCTCTTTTATATTCAAAAGGTACCAGAGAATTTATAATTATATAATTTATATGTACTATATATATTCATATATATATATATATACAATACATATTTTAGACTTTGTATCACTCCCCTTCCTCTCCCAAAAATATAGTCTAGGTAAAAACAGTATTATTTTTATAGAAACTTAGCCTCATGAAATGTTCCCTAATCCTTCATTCCTTTCCAAAATATCTCCTATATATATATATATAATTAGAACTGTTATTAGACATACCGCATAATGGCACTGTTAAACAAAATAAAAAATTTTAATCTCTTATAAATATGTATTCACTTTTCAAAAGTTATTTTATCTTCCTATTTGATGTATTTACCTTTAAAAGTATTCTTGTCAAATACAATTTTTTCTCGTGGTTCAAAAAAGATGACTATTTTTTTCAATTGGTAATGATTTCAAGTGATGAAATGATTGAAATTGGTTCGCCCTTTTAAAAAAATCATTGTATCACTTTTTGTTGCAAAAGGTAAACTTTTCAAGTGACTTTGTCTGCTTTGTTATCAGCTGTTAGTTTTCTACGTGTTTTTTAAAACTATAGTTGAATATTCTTAAAAGATCTTTAACATCATGAGGAATTCTTTAAAAGCAGTTTTTATATATGTATGTAGTAATGATTTTAGGGTAAGCAGTTTATGACAGTTTAAATGTCAAATCAAATGTATTTTTTACCAGCCAGCAAAAAAAAAAAAGAAAGAAAGAAAGAAAGAAACATTTTGTATCCTATTTTATGTAGTTCTCCCCTAATCGATTAACTAGTGGCAAAATTTGCAGAGACCTGAATTTAGTCAAGAGACCTGGAAGCTAGTCTTTGGTTAGCCATCTGTGACCTTGAGAAAGTTATTTAACAATTTAGGTTCTCTGTTTACTTATGAAAAACGTAGAGGATTACACTGGTAAGATCTAATGTCACTTTCAGCGCCAATATTTTATAGTTTTATTGTTTTATTAGAGATAGAGACAGACAGACTTTTCCTTTCTCAGCAAGGAAAGGGAATTGGGATCGAGGTGATGCAGGTCTTTAAAGCAGAAAGAAAAGACAATGAAGAAAGTTAAGAGAAGGGTAGGAGCAAAGCCTCCCATAAACCACAAACTATAGGACATAATAAATGAACCGGTTCCAAGTTACTCTGCTTTTAAAAAAAATTCTTTCAGACATACCCAACTGGACAATAATGGGAACTGCCTGTTTCATAGGAAGGTTCCTGCTCTCTGTGTGGAAAGAAAATCTTTTGACTTGACCCTGGGAAGAATGTACAGAAAGGGGAATGTACATGAAAAACTTAAATTTCTATAATTTATTGTTTAGCAAAGAAAGTTAGGGATGATAATTTCCTTCAAATGATTAAAAGGATGTTATGTGGAGGATATTATTGGCTTTTGTTTGTTTACTGAACCTAGAACAAAAAAAAGGATTTACTTTGTGAACAGACAGGTTTTCATTTGGGTAAGAGGAAGCATTTCCTGATAATGATGGTTATTAAAAAGTTTAAATGATCACTCTAGATAGAGTCCTCTCAAAAACCTCTGATGTTTTAGAAGCTTCTATGTTAGATGATGTTCTTAGATAACTTTAAAGGTCCTTAATAGACTATAAAATTATTTTTCAATTATCATTTATCATGGATATGATATGCAAATTCAGTAGCTGGAAGTTCTTAAACAAAGTTCTTAAACACATTGGATTTTAATTAATGGAAAGATTCTATTCCCATTGCTTGATTGATAATAAAAACCATAAGCAAGGTAAGGGTGCTTTTTAAATTTTTAATGAGCTGCTTCCCAGTAATTTTCTTGTTTTTAATGTATTGTATATATTTGAAATGTTTAAGAAATTTTAAATTACTACAAATATATGAAAATATTCAGGAATTATTTCTCTAGTCTCCTGACTTTAAATAAGGCTTTATTTTAAGTGTGTCAGTGTAATGAGATCAATTTTATTTTCACAGATTAATCCAAAAGATAATTCTACAATCTCCCATTGTTTCAAAGCAAAATTCTATTACTACAGTTTGTCAGGTTCTCTCATTTGTAGCTTCTAAATATTTCTCCCTGTCATTTAAAAGACATCTTTAAGGTATCAGCAGATGTGATCACACCCTACTCACTCTGTGTTTTCAAGTCTGGACAGCATAGCTGGTGATGCTATAATAAACATTAAGCCTGAGTAAATGGAAAATGTTTCTTTTTCTTTCTTTAACTTTCCTAGCTTAAGTGAGTGAAAAATTATGCTTAATTTTTTTTCTTTAGAATGAAAAATAAAGAGAAATTATTTCACTCATGTAAAAGGGAACCTGTGATTTAAAATGTCTTTCTGAATTATTTTTAAATTTTGCAGATGTGGCAAAATATGCAAGCAAACTGTGTCTCTATTTTATTACAGTACCAATTCACAGCAGCAGTCCTTGGCGTTTATTTAAACTATAGGAATGTGTATCAGGTCTAATTAGTTTTGCGTTGTTAAAGATATGGGAGTTATTTATTTGAATAAAATGTATTGTGGGTTTGTACTGAGCTATTATGAAAAAGTTCTGCACTTGGCAGTAATTACCTCTGCTTCTAAAATAAAGAGAGAAACAGAACAATTATTTTCCAAATATATATTACTTGAGCTTTCTTTATTAAAATACCTAATGTTTCAGCATTGAAAACAGATAATTTGATTATGACTTATAGATAGAATTATAAAGTTTTCTCTGTTCTCATAGTTTATTCACATGTTTTTTATCATCTCAGTTAAAATATGCAAGAATTTAAATGCAACACCTTTTAATAGCCTTCCTACTCAATTTATGTTCATGGAGCAGTGGCACCTGGGTGCTTTTTTAGAAATGCAAAATCTCAGGCCAGATCCCTGACAAATAGCATCATAATCTGTGTTTTTACCTCATCTTGGGGTGGTGTGTATACTTTTTCAAGTATGAGAAGCATGGATTTAACAGAATATCATTGGCAGCTTGAATATTTAAAAAATTAATCTGATGATTAAGTTATGGGATTTAACACTTCTTTATCTTTGATTAAAATGCTCAGTTATGATTTCTTTGTAGGCTTAGCAGCTAAGATTTATAGTATTTTTAAACTCATTACATATATAGTTATCTAACCTGTCTTCTGCTAGCAAACGTAGATTCATTGAAAAGTGTATTATAATTTAATAACTATCATTCATTGTAGCTCTGTAGTAGAGATTTTAAGATTCTATTTTTCTTAAATTATTCATGATTATACTGAAAATGCTAACAAATATTCATTCATGGACAGTGCAAGCCATATATCCAAATATTAATGTGTTCTTTATGATAAAAGAAGGGTCATTAAGTCAAATCGTATTACTTTTTCTGTTTCATTTTATGTTTCCTTATTTTTATTTATTCCATGTTTTCTTTCTTTTGTTTTAGTTGGGTCTGGTAAGTTGACATTTTATTGGCCATCTTCTAATCACCGTGTCACTGTGACTGGAACTTCTCTTCCCCTTTCCATCCATACCCTTCCATGTCCTTCAACCAATCAGCCTCCATGTTTCACTTGTCATTGGCCACAAAGACAGACTGCACAGAATAAAGTCTGCAGGAAGTATGGGTAACTGTGACAAAGAGTAAAGGTAATGGGGTTGCTAACTTTACGTCTTTTTAAATGCTCTTTGATCTGCATTCTCTCATTTCTTCTCTCCTGAAATAAGTGATAGGATTGAATCTTGGTTAAGTACTATTTCAATTTATATCTCATATGATTAAGCAAACAAAAATAAATGCCCAGAAAACAATTTGAATTTTTTGGGGGGGGTCAAAATATGTTTATGATTTTATGTCTGTCTAACTGAGTTTTTATACTATTGTTTAAAAATAGTCATTGAAAGTCCCATTGGTGAATAGCCTTGCCCTTAGGGCTGTTTGCAGTCATTTTCATTTCTATGTGTCAGATTCATTTCATTTTATGTAAGAAAAAAACCACAGGATGTGTCCAAAGTTTATCAAAATGTACTTCGATAAATGTTTGTTCCCGTATAAATAAAGAGTCATCAGGTTTCTAAGCACTCACCTTGAGGGAAGTTTCATTCATTCTATGAGATTGCTAGAATACCATTTTTAGAAAACCTTACCTGAGTACGCTAAAGGTATACCAGGGAATAATTTTAACTGTACAATAATCTCCCTCACTATTTTCTAAGTTTAAAAGCTATACAAATATTATAAAAGTGACATTTCTTATTAATAAAAATAGGATGGATTGTTCAATAATCATGATGCAATAACTGGATATTTTTAAAAAATAGCATTCTCTATGATATCCTAGATACAAAAATATAGATGGATCAAAATTTAAACATAAAAATAATAAAGACATATAAGTACAGAATGAAAATGGAGTTGAATATTTACATAATATAATTTATTATGTATTTGTAATCTATATTATATAATTTTATTGATACAATAACAAAAATGCCTAGACAGATTAGAAAGACTATAGTATTAAAGCGGCAAAATATATTTACAACATATATAGGAAATGTATAAACTTTTAGCTTATAAACAGGTTTTAGAAATTAAAAACTATATAAACATATGAACATAATATCTACAACAAATAGGAAATCAATGATAAGGTAATATGAGGAAAAGTATTTAACCTTGCTAATATAAAATGTTAAATTAAATAGAGAATAAATTCTGTTCTATTCTGGCAAAGACGTTAATGCTCAGTGTTTGTGAGGTTTGGGAGAAAAGGCAATTTGTGTTCTGTTAGCGAAAGTATCAGTTGATAAAAAAATTCCTGAGCACAATTTAACTGGACTTGTCAATATGCTCTAGATATTTGCATATGTTCAGAGCCTGTAATTTTACTAGAAAATAATCTTGAATATGCTTGTGAGAAGGATGTTAATGTTAGCACTGTTTTTAATAGTGAAAATGAGAAACAAACTAAATTTAAAACAATAAAAATTGGTTAAATAATTTAAGATAATTTGCATATTGATTATTTAAGTCATTAAAGAGATATTGTAAGAAAATATTTTAAAGCAGTATCATCCAATTTGCATGGTAAAATTATGAGTCGTTTTTCTTTTTTTTTCCTTTGTCCGATTTTCCAAATTTTCAATACTAAACATATGTGACATTGGTAACATGATTATGTATTTTTGATTATAGCAAGTTTAAATATTGTAGCTTTCAAAAAATATTCCAATGTTTTATCGTAAGCTTTGAGTAAGTGTATATGATGAGTGGCCTTCTCAGTGTAAACAGGTAATGATAGATTGATAGATTGAAGCATATTTAGTTCATTCATTTTTTTCTTAGAGATACATTTACATCTGATATTTAACATACATATAGAAAAGGATTTTTTTAAAGTTATATTTCTAAGACATATCTTGTGGCTGATGTCACTGTTGACGTTGGCATGAGAATATGCCTACCAAATATAGTAAATTCATTTCCAGGCAAATATCCTGTGTGGAAGGATTGCTTCAAGATAAATGTAGTTAGCATAAGGATTTCTATTCCTTGTTCCCAACTAAGTCTTTGAGGTTTGAGGAGAACTGCCATTTTATAAAAGAAACATAGATTCTGGCACACATTCTTAGACATGTTTCTGAGATTTAGGAAAGAGACCACCCGAAGTTTTTACTTGACTAAGTGGTTTGAACATTTATATTTTCCTACTCAAATTCCCTGCAATATTGAAAAGTCATATTTTCCCACTCATCTGATTAATCATTTGGTTTTCTTTCATTGAAACAAACCAAATTCTAGTCTGGGTTTAGTTTATTATGCAGTCAATCCTTTTAATTCTTGGTCTGATTTCTACATCAATTATTCCGACCCTTAACTAAGAAATAGTGTGCTCCTGTATGGATTTGTACTGGAGGAAAATCCCCAAGCGATGATGCACATGCCTATTATTATACCTGGGTAATGACAGTGTTTGCTAAATTCATGAGTAAGCCACTCAATTACAATCACAGTTTTTAAAAAAATTACAAGCTAGAACTTCAGCGTTACCAAATTGAACTTCAACTGTATCTCCTAACTTCGTATTTTCTTCCCTATAAGTTACAGAACATTTGAAAGCATTTGACCTGATTTTTTAGGTCTCCTATAATTTTGTAGTCAAATGGTATAATTTCTACTAAACCTCAATTTAAAAAAAAAAAGAATATAGAAGAAAGCACACTAATCTAGATGTCAGGAGATCTAATTACTTTCTTCAGTTTTGCCACCATGCAATAGTAGACAAGTCATTTGATGTTTCCTTTTTTTCTACAAGGAGTTTTATATTTTAAATATATATATAATTTATGTGCATATTAAATAATCTTTAATGTGTCTTTATGATCTGTATGTTCAAGTCAGAGTAAGGGAATTCAGCAATTTTAATTAAAATTTTAAAATTAATCAAAATGCCTTGTCAAATATATATTATACATATGTATGTACATTAGATGCATTTTATCAGAAAATGTTAAACAAGAGAAAAATATCTTTTCAAATATTGACCTCATTAACAAAGAAATCATACTCTTGTGAGCAGAGTGGTGGATATAAAGTGAATATAATTTTTGATTCATATTCACTTCAAGGAGTTACGCTAAATGACTGACATAAGTAACTGAAAATACTTTTTAAGAAAAGGTTAGAAATAATGAAAAAGTCTTAAAATGTGGATTAGAAGAACCATGTCCTGTATAAACTGTTAAAGGTCTGGCTTGAAAGTTTCATTCACTTCAATTTGGTTTCTTGTTGTTGCTGTTTTGTTTTGTTTTTTCTAAACGATGACTGGTAAGGGGATCCCAGTTGACTTGGTGTTGTCAGCACCACACTCTCCCAAGTGAGCCAACTGGCCGGCCCATCATTCACTTCAATTTGAACTGAGACAAGAGAGGAGAATAATTAGGTGTTTCAGACAACTGATAAGAAATGAATTTGAAAAGTGTAAACAGCAGGCAAAGAGACTTACATTCAGTGCACATTTTTCCAAGCACAAGACTCAGCCCAAAAATGAGCATCTTTTTTTCCAGGGATGACCCTTCAGCCCATATCATGCCTTCAGCTGCCATTGCTCTCAATGTAACTGACACAATTTTCTGACACTCTATTTATTGCTGGATGAAGTGGCCGTTGAAGTCTGTATAAATCAAATAGTTTGGACAAAGCTGGCAGTATTTATAATGTCAGGATGAGCAGATGTTTCAAATTTGCCCTCATTTCCATATATATTCTGTTTAAACATGCCCTTGCCTATGTAAATGAAGGAAGCCTTCTACTCCACTATTGCTTTAAATTCATTTCTATTCAGGTAATTGGACTGAAGATTTTAAATGGTGATAATTTGCATGGTAGCATTTCAGGAGCTTCTGAGTTAAAGTAATTTTAGGGCCTGCCTACATCAGGAGGTCCTTTGTGCATGATTAAAGTTCATTCACCTTTAAGCCACTCTAAATGAGAAAATATAATATTTATTCATATAAATTTCAGGTATGCTTTGAGTGTGAAGGGTCAAATTTTAGCTCAAGAATTCTCCTAAATATGAAAGTTAATGATAGAAGGTCAGGTAGTAAAAAACTTTTTCATAAAACAACTCATTTCGTTTTATAAATATCAACTTAGTAATTTATCTTCAAATCGATGATGACAATTGGTACATTATTACTGTTGTACATAACGTATCTTATAAAATAAAGGCAGCATTTGAAATATCAGGAAATTGTCTCAATTAGAACAATGACTACATGCTTTTGATTCAGTGTAATTTGTTTCATCTCCTTTAGAACCCCCACATTTTGTTGTGAAACCCCGTGACCAAGTTGTTGCCTTGGGACGGACTGTAACTTTTCAGTGTGAAGCAACTGGAAACCCTCAACCCGCTATTTTTTGGAGGAGAGAGGGGAGTCAGGTATGACTTTTTTCTGATTTTTTAACCAGTGAACATGGGTGCCTGATAGGTAAGAAGAAAAATCAAAGTCACTGAGTCATACAGCTGTCACATTAAGAGAACTGAGAAATCTCTGCGTGCTCTAGAAGATTTCAGCAATGAGAGGGAAGACAAAATTGTCTCCATCGTTTTACGTCTCAAAGCACTTTTCCTGCCTACTTTTGGTACACAGCGGGGGAGAGAGAATAGGCAGTGTTTTATCACGTAAATGTGACCTTTACTTCCAATTCAGCCACTTTTTTTTAAAGTGGAAGTGGAAACTTCTCTTTTTTTCTCAACATAATTCAGTTAATTATCATTTCTATTATTCAGATATCTGGAATTATATATTAAAAGAGATTTAAATACATTTAAAACAGGGATGATAATTATTCAATGTGATTTCTCTGAAAGTTACAAGGGTCCGAAAGTGCCTTCAGAATCAACAAATTATATGAAATTCTTTTTAACATAGACGTTGTGTTAAATATAATTCAGTATATTCTAATTCTTTGAAAACCTATCCTATATAATCATCATTTGCTATCAAATCCTACTCTCCTACTCTCTTTGGATTTTATAAACCAGAATTTTCTATATACATCGAAACTAGAATATAGAAATTTATACTCTTTGAAACTCTAAGTTCAATTTGGGACTTTGGTTTAATAAACAGGAAATTTTACAATAGTTTAAAATGCCTTTTTATTTAATCTCTTAATGATTTGCCTTCTTCAATAGGGCAAAACATTTTCTTTTACTTGTTTCTGACACTTGGAAAAAATTATTCTCATTCATTTTTAACACAGTTACAACTGACCTCTTTTGTTTTTGCTTAAATCACTTGGGTGTTTTGATTCATGGTCTTGCTTCTGATGTGCTCTTATAAATATAACAAACGGGTAATTTACTCACTACACAATAATCTTTTGAAGGCAGTGCCATCAACTTCATTTTTGTTTTCACTTTGGTAGGCAAACATTGACTTGATTATGGTTTGTAGACTATCATTTTAGTTGTAGTATCTTGGTGGATTCTAACACATTCCATTTGGCTTCAAAGGACTAAATTTGCTGACAGCAAATTAAAAACAAGAAAAAGCAAAATATTTTAATACAGCAGGAAGAATTGGGAGTGCATTATAGAAGAAAATCTGTATAGCAGTAATAGTAAATCCATGAGAACTTCTTAATACAGTAATATTTAGATAATACATTTAAGTTATTTAATCTCTAAACCAAATTTCCAAATAATTTTGGTTTTGTTTTATTTAATGATGCAACTCATTTTTACCTAAAATTTAACCACTGGACATATATCCATGGAATAGGAGTTAAATCTTTATTAAATGATGTATACTAAAAAGCACCAAAACCTTTTAAAAGTTTTTGGTCAGAAAAAAAGATGATTTTATTTAGTGAAATACAATCACATGATGCATTATTTTGTGTGAAATACACACTCCTTCTAGCAAGCTTAATCTTTTGATTAAATTCAGTATATGAATTTAAAAATATCTATAACAGATATTCTCAACATTTAATAGGAGAAACAACATATATAATTGTTAAAGTTTGGTTTGAATTACTGTGTATTTATAATGGAAGGCTAACAGAGAGATACTGGTTGTGATGCCAAAATGGTATCCTTGAACTTAGTTTGCCAGAGTTTGTTTAAATTTTAATTTTGTTTATGTACTAAAGGTCTTAGTGTTTATAATTCTAATAGTCATATACAGTTGACACTTGAACAAGGATGGGTTAGGGGCGCCAACACCCTGCGAGTTGAAAATCCAGGTATAACTGTCGACTCCCAAAAACTTAACTACAAATAGCCTAATGTTGACTAGAAGCCTTACAGATAACGTGAACAGTCAATTAACATGAATTTTGTATGTTACATGCATTGCATACTTTATTGTCAGATAAATGAATCCAGCGTACGGACCATCGGACAGCTTCACCAATTTCCTTTTCTCTTTTATCAATGGTCCGTACTCTGAATTCATTTATCTTGAAATAATGGGCAACCACAGCTACAGACCCCAATCTACGGTATATATCAAGCAGTTCAACTCCTTATAATGTCGCTGACTTTTCTCTGCTCTTTGGGAGCACTTCCAGGATTACTAGTGGCATTCAGTATGGATTCAAGGTTTACGGTATTGTACTATACACAATGACCATGAGAGATAACTTTATACTGTGATACCAATTTACTGGATACCCAATATATATGTTTACTTTATATATTTTATATAACATATTTATTTTATGTATTTGCTTTATACCCAATTTACTGGAGAGACGAACTTCTTACATGGAGATATTGGCATCACACGTTTTAAGTGGATACTTGCAACGCTTGAGCTCACCGCAGTAGCAATAGGAGATGGCAACTAAATTATGGCAGTTGTACAGTATTGTTACAGTTAATTTAATGCAGTTATGATTTAATACTGCATCTTTATGTTTGTTTACATTTCTATCCACTGCAAATGGTACCATGTGTGGCCTGTAAGTGCTTGTATGCATAAGTTCTGATAAATTTTAACTTTTTATAATAGATTTGTGTACATTTTATGGTAGTAAATGACAAAATAGACTAGTATCTACATATATTTTATGCATTCATGACATACCTAACCTTTTCATAATTTTTTTGTGTTTCATAATTTTTTTGATATTTCAAGCCTACATGGTTTGTCTGCAAGTTTTTTCAAATTATCTCAAATCTCCAAAAAATTTTCCAAAATATATTGAAAAAATCCATATATGTAGACTCAGCAGCTCCAACCCGTGTTGTTCAAGGGTCACCTGTATATGTGAAGCAAGGCTTTTGTCTTCAGTTAAACATGTAAAACTTTTTACTGTAATGATACCTAATATCCTTATATATCTAGTATTGTTTGAAAACTAATAGTTATAAAAACATATATCAATACTGAGAATTTATTTAAATTTTCAAATGACCTTATCTAAGGTACATTATTAAACTCTGTGTGTATGTTTATATTTTTGTGTGTGCACATCTATATATGTGGGAATGTGATGAAATAATATTTAGCTTATTTATGTGTATTTGTGCATATATACATACACACATATATATATGTGTGTATACTTTTATATGTGCTTTTTAATTGTATGTGTGTATATGCCAAAATATTGGAACCTAGCAATTAACCTATTTTTATTCTTTCCTCCTAAATTCTGGATTCTAGAATCTGCTTTTCTCATATCAGCCACCACAGTCATCCAGCCGATTTTCAGTTTCCCAGACTGGTGACCTCACTATTACTAATGTCCAGCGATCTGATGTTGGTTATTATATCTGCCAGACTTTAAATGTTGCTGGAAGTATCATCACAAAAGCGTATTTGGAAGTTACGGATGGTAAAGTAGAGCATTTTATTTCAAAGAGTCCAACTTGGGCTTCAAGAGAGTGCCAGTAGATGTATTAATTTTCAATTGTATATTTCTTACATATCTTTCTTTTCTTCCATATCTTTATTTTGGTGTAAAGCCAAAGAAGATGTTGATGCAATAATAAGTTCAAAATTATTTTTACTTTAACTTAAATGTACTATAAATTTCTAGCGTCAAATCAGGTTCATAAAAGCATAGCGATTATCCAAGGAGAAGCTTATACTGAATAGCTGTACGTAGGAATGTTTCCAAGTTTTGGAAAATATAAAGTTATTTTATACTCTCTTGATGTAAATTACTATCTCTTCTCTTTTCCATAAGTTAAGGAGGTAAGATTTTTCATAAATCCAAAATCTAACAACTCACAGCTCAAAAATAAACAAGTTTTTCTTAGTAATGTGGTATATCCTATTTACAGGTCCCCTAAACATGATCAATTAATGCCAAATATATTATTGAATAATTAAGAAAATTACTGAATAATTAAGAAAATCTCCAAGCCACAGTTGGAGAGTAGTGATAATTTGAAAAGAAGATTGAGAAGGAGGAGAGAAAAAAATACATATAAATATATGAAATAAATACATATATACACAAATGTATATATTTCAAATATGGATATATTAATTATATAGATATTCAAAATATTTTACCTATTTATATGTATGCATACATATAAATAGGTAAAATATTTACATATGTGCATATAATATACATAATGTATATATTGCTGAGTGTATATGTGTGTATAATCCAGAAAGTATTATGAGTAAAGAATTCTTGCAAAATAAAGATATAACTAAAGCCTAATAGTGTTAAGGGGTTTTTACTTCTAAAACCAAATTGATTGCAGTGATCAAAATTATTTTTTTCTCAATTTCAAAACATAGATGAAAGAACATGTAAATAAAGAAACATTCTCTCTCTCAAGGAGGAAGATAGTTCAAGAATGAGAGAAACAGGAATGAAAGATGATTATGCATTTCGAAAAACACAGTAAGACTTGATCTTGAGGAAGTAATACATGCAAAAATTTAGCTGTTTTAATCATACAGTATGCTTGATTAAAAAGAAACTTTGGATTTTGATTTATTCAATATAATAGAGTTGTTTCTTTAATTAAAAACTGTGAAGTCCACTTTGACTTCTCATTCTTCCTTCTCTCTCTATCATTCAATAATCTTTTGAATCCATCAAATTGTCTTCATCTCTGTTACAACTCCCAGAACGGTCTACTAATTCTGTCCCTGTTTCTTGTCTCCTCTCACACCAAATTATATTCCCATATTGTTGCATGAATTTTTTTTCTCTAGACCCTCTTTTCTCCCCCATCATGTAAATTGAGGTATAAAATACATACAGTAAAGCAAGTAGAGTAAACTAATACTGCTTGATAAATTTTTTCATGTAATGATCACTTAGATCAAGATATGGAACATTTCCAGGACCATAAAAGACTTCCACCAATTTCTTCCTAGTCAGTAAGCCTCTCTCTGGCACAGATAATTACTTTACTGTCTTTCTTCATCATTGATTAGTTTTGCTTGTTCTAGAAACTCAGTTAAATGAAATCAGATAGTAGGCAAATAATATTTTGTATGACATCCTTAGTTCAAGTAATGTCAGTGAAAATAACCCATGTGTATATTAGTAGGGTTTTTTTTTTTTTCTTTTTTGTTGCTGTGTAGTATTCCATTCTGTAAATAGACCATAATTTATTTATGTACTCTCCTATTAATGGATTGTTTTCCATTTAGGGCTCTTACTAATAAAGCTAAATATCCCTGTACATGTCTATTGTGCATGCTCACTCAATTCTCTTGGTTTGCCCTTTGGTGGACATATGTACTAGTTTCTCTTCTTTTTGTTTTCTCATATAGTCTAGATACAAGCCTTTGTCAGATATATGTATTGTAATTATTTTGTCCCAACCATCCTCTTAATGATGATTTTAAAGATTGACTAATTAATTTTAATAAGGACCAGTGTACTATTTTTCTTTCATGGTTCGTATTTTTGATGTCCTGTCCTACTTTGAAGCACAAAGATGTTCTCCTATGTCTTTTTCTGGAAGTTTTATTATTTATACCTTTGTGATTCAAGTTTTTGATTCATCTTGAATTAATTTTTGTGTATGGTGTGAGCTGAGGGTCAAAATTCTTTTTATTTTCCTCATATGGAAACTAATTGTTTCAGCATCATTTATTGAAAATACCGTCTTTTCCCCATTGAATTGCAGTGACATTTTATCATAATTCAAGTGAACATAGATGAGTGGGCCTACTTATGCTCTCTCTGTTATGTTCCAGTGATCTATTTATGTCAGTTCATATGATCTTAATTATTGTAGATCTATAGTAAGTGTTAAAAGCATGTAGTGTATGCCTCCAACTTTGTTTTTCTTATTTTGTGATGGCTGTTGGAGATCTCTACATTTCCTTATAACTTTTAAAGTCAACTTGTCAAAATTAGATACACACAGTCACCCCAAACAAAAAAAATCTGAGTTTTTAATTTTGATTTTATTTAAATTATTGGATAATTTAAGGGGAATTAACATCTTAACACTCTGATTCAATTCAGGGAAAGGGTGGGTATACATTTCATGTATATGTCTCAGTTTATTTAGTTCTTCTTTAATTTCTCTGATATGTTTTGTAGTTTCTAGGATAGTGGTCTTAAAATTCTACATTCTACTTTTTCTACATATTGTTATAGTAATCATTATCAAATTCATTATGTGGTCTTCATAACCATGATTTAAAGACTATAATGTATGTATGACACTGTCAAAACATTTTACATCATTTTAACTTAGTAGAGTACAATAATATATTATATATATAATAATAATATAAAATATATCATAGATACGGTTTAGGCTTTTGATTGAGACAGTTCTAATATTGAATTTGAATCTACATATTTTGGTAAATTTATACCTAAGATATTTTATGATTTTTGATATAACTGTATATGTGTATATATAGATATATTTTTGATTTTTGTTAATGAAATGTTTGAAGCAAGTGAATTGTACAATTGACTTTTGTATATTAACCTTGTGTCCAGCAACTTTGCTATATCCACTCATTATTTCTAATAGTTTGTAGGTTGATTATTTCTGACATTTTTATGTACAAAATGTGTCAATTTCAAATAAAGACAGTTTTACTTCTTCCTCTCAATATTTATACCTTTTATTTCTTTTACTTGTCCTGTATTATCAGTGACCTCCAACCTAGTGAGTAGAATTGGTGATAGTGGGCATGTTTTTCTCAATCTTAACTTTAGGGGACAAGAATTTAATGTTTCACCAGCAAATATAATATTGGCTAGGATTTTTGCACATACATTTGAATTTCAAGAAATTTGGGGGAAATTTTTTAAAACATTAACTTTATTATTTGGTTTCCAAGTGTTCTGAGGATAAAGTTTATATTTCTTATATGCTTTACAATTCATTATCTGACTCCCTGCAGGCTCAGCTCTGAATACAGTTGCTCATGTGCCCTAATTGCATTGTGTTTGCTATGGTTTTCCTTTGTCTTAAGATCTCTGCACACCTTGTTTCCACTAACTTGAAATTTTATTTCAGGAATTATTTTGTAGCTCCTCACATATAGATTCTATGGCCCCATCCCTGTCATATATATACAGATTACATCTTATATTTTCCTGTCTTCTCTGTTTATTTTTCTATATTATTTATTAGACACTGAGTTCATTGAGAGCAGTGTAGAGATATCTGTCTAGTCAAATTAAATATAATACTCAGAATTCACCCAGGGTTTGACATGTGGTAAATGCTCAATAGATCTTTGTTTAATGAGTGGATGAAACAGAGAAGGAAGGAAGGAACAGCTAGCTCTTGGTTAATTGAGAATTCAGTATTAGAATTGTCTCACTCAAAAGCCCAAACTCTGCCTATGAAATATAATATTATATATATATATATGACTGTACTCCAATAAATGATCTAAAATGTTTTTACAGTGTCTTACATGTATTATAGCCATTAAATCATGGTTGTGAAGAGCACATAATGAATTTGATAGTGATTGATATAACCAATATGTAGAAAAAGTAGAATGTAGATTGTACACACATTTATAATTGCAACTTTGTAATGCAACATATGTGTGTGTGTGTGTGTGTGTGTATATATATATATACATGAAAAAAGACCAAAAAAAAACTCTGCTAAAGTATCCTCAAATATCTCTTATGCTCATAATTATAGTTGAAAGCAATGCTTTCTCTGTGCCAACTGACATGTCATTATCACAAGTTACTTGTATTTGTGAGACTAGATGATGCATAAAACTATTAGTAAACTAAAAAAAAAAAAAATCAAAAGCAGAAAACTTAAATTTTTCTAAGTAGCCAATTTATTTCCAACCCTAAATGTCCTGTTTCACCTTAAAATATCTGGGGGGATTCAGGTGGTTTTGTGTTTGCTATTGTGGTACTATTTTTTAGTTTTCTTTTCTTTATTTTGGAGTTCATTGATGTACTAACACTAACAACCATGGACTCATTCTTCACAGGTAAAACTATAATTATTGTGAGTGCTGGCAATATCAATATTTATACATTACTAGGTCAGGTCAAGAGGATCGCTAGTTAGCAGAGTATTTTCTGGATGGTATTTGACTTTAGCTCCTTGATCTTCTTCATTAATTGCAAACAGAACAAAAGCAGAGGCAGAATAAAACATGAGGCAGGGACATAGCAGCCCTTTTTGAAATGTTGCTTCTCTGTAGCTGTGGCCTACCCTTAATAGAGTCAGAGCATACAAACTCACGTCACCTATTTAATTGAAAATGTTTCTAGTCATTATTACTAGAATGTAAGAAAAAACAAAGTTAATGATCATTAAATAAATGGTATATAAAACTTAAAATCATATGTATTCATCTCTCAAAAGTTATCCAAGGTCCTTCAAAAAGTTTTTGAAAAATGGAATTAAAAGTATATATGAATTCTTCCATGAACTTTTTGTAGTACCTTCATACTGTACAAATAGTGTTATCTTTTATTTAGAAAAGGTATATTTGCCAGTTACTATTTAATTTGAACAAGTCACTTGAACTTCCAAAGTTTCAATCCCTTGATTTCTAAAATGGGATAATAATATTTTACGGCCAAAATGATAGATTTGCAAGATATGATGTTTGACGTGCTATGTAAACAGATGACAATTATGATACATAACTTTGATGTTTGTTTTGGTGTATAAATGTAAATTTTTCATACATGAAACAGTCAGTGTGTGTATGTAAGTTTGTGTTGTTTTTCACTTAAAATTATCTTATAAAATGTTTATAGTATTAACATACTTTCATCATTTTTGAGGTGACGAAATATTACACTGTGATGATATACCCTCATTTAGGGGGGTCTTTAAGTCTTTCATTGAACGTGGGAAAAATACAGGTAAACTTTTACAAACCCTGCTGTAACAGGGTTACACCATCTGTTGCACTGCTGGTACTATCACTGCCACCACCACTACTGCTATTACACTGATACTTATTAATCATAAGCTACAGTTATTCAGTGCTTAGTTAGTGCCAAGCACTATGCTGAGAACTTTTTACACGTGAGCAATTTCAAATCTGCCAACATCTCATTTTACTGCTGAGGAAACTGAGGCAGTGAATGCTGAAGAGTTATACCCAAATCACACTGTTAATATGTGTCTGAACTGAGATTTAGAACGTAACTCTGCACTGTCCAATATGGTAGCTACTTAACACATGTAGCTATTTAAATTTGAATTTAAATTATTTGAAAGTAAATAAAATTACAGATCCAGTTCCACAAGCTCCCTAGCCACACTCAAGTGCACAGAAGCCACTTGTAGCTGTTGGCTACTGTATTGGATAGAGTAGATATGGAACGTTTCCATTGTACATCACTACATCTTTCTGACTCCAGAGTCCATACATCTCTGGAGTCAGAAAGACATAGTGCTGGAAAATTATCTGCTCATTTTGTTAAACATGTCTGTTTGTTACACTTTCTTTTTTATTGCCTGGTGATTCATTCTAATAATTCCAGCGTGAGATATTGTCCCTTAATTTGAGGTTTGTCTCCAAATTATAAATTTAGGTTTGACTCGTAAATGTTCTATGTTCTTTTGTGTTTTCAAGATTAAACATTTCATCAGTATTTTATTCTAATACATGACAACACTAAAAGGTTTTATTTTCTCTACCTAAAAACATGAAATTGCTTTAATGAACTCTTAAATCTTTCAGCTCTGATTTACCTATTAGTTCTTTACAGAAAAGGACAAGTGGTGATATCAAAGTACATATATATATCTCTAGCCTTTTTCAATTAGCCAAACACTTTTACTCCATTACACCATTTTAATCTTCATAGCAATCCCCTGAGCTAGTTAGAACAAGTATTACTATACTCATTTTCCAGATTAAAAACCTGAGACTTAGAGAATTTAAGGAACTTTCCCAAAGACATACAGCAGATTATGGAACTGATGCTTCACTTGCTTTATTTTTGTTAATTACCCAGTGTAAATTATGCAGAAATAAATGACAGAGAAACAGCATCAATAACAGTGTCAGGACGGAATGAAGAGGTGTGGAGAATGCTAAATATGCTACAAATATCAAAGAACTGTAATGATACAGAAAATTGAATAAATCCCTAGATATTGGATTATTTCTAGATATAACAAGACTGCCAAATGTAAACTACTCTTTTACTGGACTTAATTGTAATCAGCTATAGAGAAGCACTCTGTTACTAATTTAATTAATGTCCAGAAATACATATTCATTGATTCTTATAATCAAAGGAACACAGGTGGTCTTATAAAAATGTCAGTGCAATAAAATACTTTATTCTTTTTATTGTATTCATCAGGAGGAACCTCTAATTTGATTTAGCAAATCTCAATAGAAAATACAGAAAAAATTAAAAAATTTTAAGCAAAAAGATTATTGGCGTATGTTTTTCAGCCATGGAGTATTTAAAACACTCCTGCCTTCTGATATGCCCTCTAGTATTAGCAAATTTCACATAGTAACCAAGGCATAGAAGAGAATTGGAAGAGTAGAGTGGGAATATGCAGTTGCTGATTTCACTCCATTGCTTTCCTTTTTTTTCTTATTAGTTTGAATGCACAAAACTAATAATTATTACATGATAAATGAGGAACAAATTGAAGTGTGACTCCAGCTTGTGAAAATCTTTGGTGCATAAAACTTTGAACATGACACATCCAGCTTTGTAAAAATTATTGCATCCAAAATTTAGTTACTCTGGCAACCAGTTTCTTTTCATCAGGCAACTTACTGGAATCTTTTTGTTTTGTATATTTGTGTCTTCTTTTTTTACTTTAACTAATATCCAGAATTTTAAAGATTGATAATTAAAGAAAACTTCTGAAATTTTATTTTTTAAATTTTTATTCATAAAAAAAAATCAGTGGAGTTTTTCCTAAATTGCCTAAGTCAGGGAATGTGAATGTCTAATACAGGATTTATTATATTTCCACCACAGTTGTTTTAAATTTTTCCATAAAATAACAACTTTTTGTAAACTTTTTAGGTTTTAGATTTTTCATATAATAATAAGAAAATTTTATTTTATACATAATAAAAATGCCTCTCATTATTACTTTCCACAGCACATTAAAATCATTATTTAAGGTAACAGAATTGGCAGAAGTGCTTTTTCTATTCCTATTAATTCCAGTATGGAAGTATGGTATTTGCCAAGTCAGGATATTGCCTTGATTTCTTTTTAGATCAGCCTCCCAGTAATGTATTTGGGCAATTTTCCAGTTTCTTTGAATTCATTATAGTTGGGTAATTTTCACCCAAATTTATTCTTTTAATAAAAAGAATTCCAAGATAAAAAAAGATACAAGGAGCTTATTCATATTGATTTGTAAATTATGAAAGTCCAAACACCTTTTTGAATCCAAAATTGTCAAGCATGCTGATATGTTACCATCATTTTTTTCTGTCAGACACAAAAGTTATGTAATGTCCAGTTGGCTTTAGTTCATTTATTAAAATTTGTCTCATTTGTTTCCGTGGGATAAATATTTTCTTGTAGTTGTTGTGCTTTGTTTTTTTCATATTTTAATGTTCAAAAATGTAGCATTCCACATCTCACCTCTACATATCTACTTCACCATCTACAATCCTTATTTAAGTTCTGAAGTCTTAAGTTAAATAATGACAATGCAGCAGTCTCAGTCAATGGTTGGTCATTTGAAAGGAGCACATCGTACCTCATTTTAATATTCTTGCTCTGGCAATTGCTTCAGTGCATCATATGAATAATGCATTCTGAATAATGCATGTATCCTACTTTAATTACTTGTTTAATTATCTTTAGTTTTTTCAAAGCCTAGAGCAACTGCTGTTGCTTGGATGATTAGAAAATTGCTTCCAGTTGCAGAAATCTATTTCCTGTTGTTTCTGCTGGCAGTGATTGCAGACCGGCCTCCCCCAGTCATTCGACAAGGACCTGTGAATCAGACTGTAGCAGTGGATGGTACTTTAGTTCTCAGCTGTGTGGCCACAGGCAGTCCAGTGCCCACAATTCTGTGGAGAAAGGATGGAGTCCTTGTTTCAACTCAAGATTCTCGAATCAAACAGCTGGAGACCGGAGTGCTGCAGATTCGATACGCTAAGGTAACTTGAAATGACACCCTGGGCTCCCTTTCTATTCCACTTTGTTTTTACTTCCAGCAACTAGGTATTGAAACCTCAAATTTTAGAATTAATGAAATGCTAAATAAAAGTATTAACATATTTTTAATTTGATGCTTTATTTTTGAAACTTTCCATTGTGTATGTTTAAGATAATTTGGCTCCTATTTTAGCCTATGGCAAGTAATTTAAGGTTATATTGAGGAGAAAAAAAGATCCTAAGACCTACTGAGGAAAGTAGATGGGGACTTGTGGAAGCAAAAATATCTTCCAAGTAGTAGTATGATGCAGTTATTCCATAAAGAATTTTTTCAAGATATTTTCTAGTACCATTTTACATGCAATGTACTTAAACAGTTCTATCATGAGTAATTGGCTCAGCATTTTGCTATTAGAGAATACTATACATGCAAACAAAAGCTATAAAGCAATGTACATACTGAATGTACATTTCAAACCAGAACTTTCAATGATGAAAAGCCTACAGGTTTGTGGGAACAATTTAGGGATTTACCTTCCCAGGGCATCACATCCCATACCTGTTCTTTCAGGACTGTGTTTTTTGTTTTGATTTTTCTTTTTCTTTTTAGGTCAAGATCAGACAGGCTCCTGAGATCATGAGACATGTGAAAGAAAAGTTTTGACAACAATAAACATAAATTTCAATTGCTTTATTGCCTGTTGTGGGTGGCTTCTTTGGAGTTTTGGATCAGCATCATACTTCTTTTTATGTGTCACAAAAGTTAATATGTTGTACTTCTTTGTGACAATTATTGTGACATTGTTATTGCAATTGCCAGAGCAAGATGACAACATTTTTGCTTTATCAAATGTTACTTGAAGATTGGGTTATTAGCATAAGCAAATATGTATATGGGTTTATTATACTGCTGATGACTTTAAAGGTGAATGTGTGATATGTGTTTGTTTTATCATGTTCGGAGTTTAGAAGAGAAAGAGAGAGTTCATTCCAGCTAGGGTTTGGCTTTATACTTCTTAAACCACCTTAAATAATAGGCTTAAAACATGGGAGGGGTAAGTGCAAATACCTTAAGAAGAAATCCTTTTTTACTTATCCTTTCTCTGTAAATGTATGTTTGTTTCATATATCCATATAGGTATAACTCTGATAAATATGAAATAGCAAGAATAGTCATTGGCTAAACTTTATCAGCCTTATTATGTGACTTATTGGACATAAAGATATAATTTAACAATAAAGATTAACTCTTTGAATTTGAGGAGTTACATACCTTAGTAATTGTTAATTGTCCCTGAAACTGATATTTTGATTTGTTAATACAACTAAATATTATGTTTATATTACACAATTAGAATAACCATATAGAAGCTCCTTTTTTCTGTCTTTGCAATATTTTCCTCCACATTCAATGAAAATATATTAAATTAAGAGGATGTTTCTGGTTAGCAAATTTTAATGTAGATATCCACATTCAGGGACCATATACAAACCTCTAGTTGCTTTTCCAGCTCAGTAAGCTTTTATTGTTCCAAGTGTTTATTTTCCATCTGTCTTCTCAGCTGGGTGACACTGGTCGGTACACCTGCATTGCATCAACCCCCAGTGGTGAAGCGTCATGGAGTGCTTACATTGAAGTCCAAGGTAAATTAAATGGTATTTTGGCCTTAAAGAAAAGCATCAAATACAGTTGTTTAACTTACTGGTAAATTGATGAAGTAGATGTCCTGGTCCCTGAGTAGGACATGTTATCGACATGCATATGCTTATCTGTATAAGTGTAAATATTTCTTTTCTCTTTTTCCTGCTTGTTAGAGTTTGGAGTTCCAGTTCAACCTCCAAGACCCACTGATCCCAATTTAATCCCTAGTGCCCCCTCAAAACCTGAAGTTACAGATGTCAGCAGAAATACAGTAACACTATCATGGCAACCAAATTTGAATTCAGGAGCAACTCCAACATCTTATATTATAGAAGCCTTCAGGTAGAGTAAAGAGGATTTTTCCTGGTTGTTCTTTTTTTTTTTTTTCTTTTTTTTTTTATTTATCATTAAATATGTATGTTCTAACTTGTGTATCTATTCTTAGCCATGCATCTGGTAGCAGCTGGCAGACCATAGCAGAGAATGTGAAAACAGAAACATTTGCCGTTAAAGGACTCAAACCTAATGCAATTTACCTTTTCCTTGTGAGGGCAGCTAATGCATATGGAATTAGTGATCCAAGCCAAATATCAGATCCAGTGAAAACACAAGGTAAATATTGATTTATTTAACCTGTGACACCTACTTATCCCTAGATGTTATAACTGTACAGGCAAATAATTTGTCCTACAAGCTAGAATTGTATATTTATAAGTGGTTGTCCAAGTTGTCCATGGCTTAGTACAAACACAGTGTCTATAAACTCTATTATTTTCTAGATTAAACACATCAAGATAAGATTGACAAAGAAAACTATGTCTCATTTTATAAAACTACAAATCCACTGAGACAAAAATATTGTGTGAATATTTGTGTATTATATTCAATTTCTTGGCTTTAAATATAATTACATGTGGGTGTAAAATCTTAATCATTTCATAATTGTATTTAAAATTAAGTAAATTTTATTTATGTTTAAATTTGGTACTCATCACCTTCTGGATGAATTTTCAGGATTACAAACTTAATCAAGCAATATTCTCTCAAAATCACACAAATGTGAGAGATATTTGGAGAGTAAACTTAAACTTGTTCTTAATCCCTCTGTTCAGTCAACAACTTATAAAGCATGAAAAAAAAATACTGTAGGTCTTTATCTCAGTTGGCCTGTTTTTTATTGTCGATTATGTGAGCCATGAGATATGAAACTTTTAAATGAAAAACAGCTATATTTTGGTCAAAGGTGGGTTAAAGAAACAGATAAAAGGAAAAATGGACATGTTTAAAGCTGCTTCTAAAACATTTGAAACTAAAAATTTTGTTCACTTGAACCACATTTTGGATATACTGCTTTTTTATATTTTGTGAATAGAAATTATTTTTAGCTTTCAACTGACAGATTATTATCTCCTATCCACCCTCTTGCTCATCCTATTATTTTAATGCTCTCATACCACTAAAATTTATGTATTGATTAAAAAAAGAGATAGTTTGAATCAACCTTTACTCTTTTTTTACATAATGTCGTTGCAATTACAATGTGTTGTTCTTATTTTAATCAAGAAAGCTAATTCTAGAGGGTAGTGATTAGAAATATAAAATTATTTTCTCAGCATACAGGGGAATCGTGTCTCTACCTTGAGGTACACGTTTCCCAAAGAAAAATTGTAACTTTGTTATAATGATAGAAACAAATTATGCTCAAGAAAATCTTTAACCATTTTTTCCTGGTTTGGGAAGGGATCTGCCAGCCATGTTGCATGTTTTGTCTTTTCTAGTGCATATATCAACAGTCATTTTGGAAGGATTTTTTGTTTCAGAATTCACAAAAGAAGCAAACCGAGTTGTAGAACATGCCCACGTCTGTCTTGTGTTGTGTGAATTCAACACACCCAAATGCCTATATTTGCTGATATGAGTCACCTCACCAAGAGCTTTAATAGACTTGGAGCCTGCCTTAAGGCAGTTTGAGGTTTTCAATATTAGATACGCATTTGTAAAGAATGCAGAAACTATGACAGCTGTAAAATGAGTTTAAAATTTGTTCCCATTGTAGTGGGCTCTATCCAGTAGACTCTAACTGAAAGTTTTTGATTGCTTCTTAACGCTATTCTGTCACATACTCATATTAATGATTTTGTAATATATGCCCTCATCTGTAAGTGAGGAGGTAGTTAACATTTTATATGAACATTAAGAGTTTTTAAAATGTTAGTCAATTTGCCTTTGTACATACATAGCTAGTGTAACAACTTAAGTGAAATTAATCCATGTCAACTGGAAGATGAAATATACAGAAACTGGCATAGAATTATTAAATCAAAGAAATTTTCATCTCATCTTCTCAACCTACTATGTGGCTGTAAGCAAATTAGTCAGTCAGTCCTTCTGAGCTTTAGTTTCCACACCTATAAAATGGGGCTAAATGTACTCCTCAAGTTTGGAGAAAGTTTAAATTAACTAACCCGTATATGAGTATACAGGATTCAGGTTTTTTGTTTTTGTTTTTGTTTTTCTATTTTATGCCATAAGACTCTGGTCTTGAATTTCTTTCAGTTTCTGGACTAAAAATAAAGGAAGTCCACAAAATTTGTGGGTATCATAAAATCGAGAAAGACAGCTAGTGTGCCAAATGAAAGAATCAAAATTAAATATATCTCGACAGTCTGGAAGGATGGGCCAGCGCTAACAATATTAAAATTAATGGAGCAAATTAAAAAGCGTGATATTTGAACATAGGTTTAAAAAATTAGCTGTAGAAGGATAGACTGAGGATACTGGCTTAAGAGAACACGTGGATATGTGTCAGGGCAGTGGGAGGTGGACAGACTTTAGTGTCTGAAGTCAGTTAAAACACCTATCTGAACCAACTGAGTGATGTAGCTGCCAAAAAAATAAATATAGTCTTAGCTGGCATTAGTGGAATTATGTCTGGATCAAGTACTCTCCCCCCTCGACTCTGAACTGGTCAGATCATGAGTGGAGTAATGGTTTGTGGTGAGCACTACATTTCCAGGTGGACTTTCAAGACTTTTCAGAGGAGCAAAGTGAGCATAATTAGTGGGGCTGCCTGGATGGCCAAAAATCACATCATCGGAAAAGAAATTCATGGATTTTGGCATGTTTAACCCAGAAAATAATAAACTGAGAGTAGGCATGACATCTTTTCCCTAAAATTTTAAGAGACTGTCATGTGGAAGAGGAATGCTCATTCTAACTCCAGGCACTGGAACAGACCAATGAATAGACCTAACACTGAGGCAGATTTCACTGTCTAGTTCTTGGACTGCTTTTGAGACACTGTATAGCCCAACTGTGGGTCATGGCCATAGCAGAAACCTGGGGCAGAACCTGAAAAAATTCCTCTTGAAAGGTACCAAATGCATAAGCAATGAGGGGAAAACCCAAGGGTGGAGGAAATTTAGAAAAGACTTGTTGGACATTGATTCATAAGGAACCAGGTATCATATCTATTCCCATTTTTGAAACACAGTTGCAAAAGAATCTTACCCAAGTACAGACACCTATGAATGAGCTGAGGTCAAAAGGTACACAGATACAGGGCACAGGTTCCTAGTTCAGGAGTCAGGTAGGCTTATGTCGCAGTTGGAGTGAGAGCCTTGTCATGAGGTGATCAACATATGCTTTACCAAAGACAAGACTTGACAGTGCGGGGAAGATGAGTCTAGTAGCTGGCAGGGATGGGTGGTGAGCATCGCTGGTATGTGGTGGTGGTTGCTGCTGGAATGACTAGTCTTCATCCACATGACCTGTCCATGCAGCATTCTTGAGCCCTATTTTTAAAAGAATATGTACACAGACACAGAATGTAACAGAATATATGTAGTTACATAGGAAGATGCCAGTTATTGTAAGTCATGAGTGGGGCCTGGACAATCTCCCTCAGCGATTGTGCGTAGGGAGTTCCGGCACCGGGGAAGCGATTGCACAGAGCAGTATCTAAGGCTTCCTCCAAGTCTAATTCTGAATGTTGGGAAGAACCTTTGATATTATAATACGTTTCTTCAGGAGAAACAGGAGAACAAGATCTATGAAGGGATCAATTCATAAACTTCTCAAAATTGCATTATTAGATGTCACTTTCCATTTTTTTCCTCTGATGTGAAAGTTTCTAAAATAGTAGTATAGGACAGCTATTGCTGGAATGGTTAGACTTGATGTTGGAAGGGAGGGATTTTCATGGAGGGATTGACCAGCGGGTTTATCTCAAACTAGAAAGATTAGGGATTGAGATGCAAATCATGGTAGTTACCTTATAAAATGGTTATTTCTGCATTTGAAGATACTTCCCAAAAGACAGACGATTCCCTGAGGATGGGAGCTTACATATAAGGCAAGTGTTTGGAAGCTGACATTATGTGTGCGGTTTTTCATACACTAAAACACTTTATTTATTTATTTTTATTTTATTTTATTTTATTTTTGGAACTGGCTGGTATGGTGATCCAAACCCTTGACCTTGGTGTTTTCAGCATTATGCTCTAACCAACTGAGCTAACTAATACACTTTAATTCAACTTGTTTTTTAAGCACATTCTGTGTACATGACACTGTGCTAGTGCTGTGGGTCCACAAAGATGGTCCCGATGCCTTTCTTTAAGAAAAATGCTTTTTATGCCTTACCACTGGCAATTCTCACAACAGTTTTCTGAATTAGCTGCCACTGATTCTACCATTTGACACATAAGGAAACTAAAGAATAGTGAGGTTAAGAAATCCTCCCAATGTCACATGTTGCAAATCCAAGTCTGTTTTATTCCACATACTTCACTCTCATCCTAGAAATAAATGGTAGCCAAAGTCATTGGAGCAATTGAGGCCAGTAGGAAAGGAAATGTACCTGAGATGGAAAGGTGACAGTCAAGTGTTTCTATCTGTAGGCTGTGATAATAGGTATCCTGAGGTCCAGAACCTGCCAAAAATACTGGTAAAGTATGACAAAGTATGAGGTGTCAGAATTATCTGTTGTTTTTCTCATTTTGCTTATTGGTAAGCTTAATTTGCAGGTTAAATATATATACAATCAAGTGAAATTCAAGAGTATTTAATGGCACTCTTGATCTGCTATCTCTTGCCTGGCTTCCTTGGACTCCATCAGACAAATTTACCAATCTCATTGTTTTTCTTTTGGTGGCTGGCCGGGACAGAGATCTGAACCCTTGACCTTGGTGTTACCAGCACTATGCTCTAACCAACTGAGCTAACCAGCCAGCTTCCAATCTCATTTTTAATACTCATGCTTTTGCTTTCTATCCAAGGTCAGTTCCTTGAAGGTATTTAATCACTTAGAATACTAAAATTCTCAGTTTTGTTTTTTATGGGATGGTGAATAATCTAGATTTCTGTGTCAAAATACAATACTCTGAGAAGGAGAATTCTGCAGGCCAAACAAAAATATGTACTTCTTCACCCTGTATTCCCTTTTACTGTTGTAAACAAAACAAAACATCTGTATTTAGAAATTCTCCTTAGAAATGAGCAACTGCTGTGGAGTACATACTTTTAATAAGTTTAACAAAACCCCTCCTCATCAGAAAAGAAATCTGCTTAACAGTAGTAGCAGTTTAATACTTATTTGGGAGGAAATCCAGATTCATCTTATGAGATGTAAGGTAACTGACTTCTTTTGAGCTTGCTTTTCCTTTACCACGTCTCCATGCTTTTCATTGCCCAGCCACTCTGCTGTGATTTCTGGCTCTTTTGTTTTTCTTGCAAGGTTAGGATCACTGCAGAAATTATAAGAAACTCAGAGGGGATTGCACTAGCCTCCTCATTCTTAGCAAGAAAGTGACATTACACGGTAGGAGGAGCTGTTAAACGTTGCCATTTCCCATTATTACCTTTGCCTCCTGATCATTTTGCTTTCTACATGCACTCTGCTTTCTCTCTCCCTCTCTCTCTCTTTCTCTCTCTTTCTCGCCTTACTGTCCTTATCCTAATAAAAAGGTTAAGTTGTTACAGTTTTATTCCACATCACAGTTGGCTTTATAGTCCCAGTGATTCCTCTTTTCAGAGTTGCTATGAGTGAAAGGATTCTTTCACCATGTTTTCATTCAATGCAGTAATATTGTGTAGCACCTGACACAGTCTTTTTGAATTGTTGCAGATGTCCCACCAACAAGTCAGGGGGTGGACCACAAGCAGGTCCAGAGAGAACTGGGAAATGTTGTCCTGCACCTCCACAATCCTACCATCCTTTCTTCCTCTTCGATCGAAGTGCACTGGACCGTGAGTTGTTGCAAAATTTGATCTCAGTTTTAATAAGCAGGTGACTTGTGTGAGATCATTACATATGTAAAATTTAGCTATCTGTTGCCCACTTCTACACCACTGATAACTTTATAATGTAAGCATTGTTTACTGTGGTTGCTATGTTCTGACTTTAAACAGAGAAAAGTTTCCTTTTTGTGTATATTTTTTTCTATTATGTTCTAATAGTGAACTTTA
Source organism: Cynocephalus volans (assembly GCF_027409185.1). NCBI lineage: Eukaryota > Metazoa > Chordata > Mammalia > Dermoptera > Cynocephalidae > Cynocephalus > Cynocephalus volans. The sequence goes on from NC_084460.1 coordinate 159,331,209, forward strand.
ACAGTCTCAGTGGAAAGGGACACTAAGTGTTACCTATGAAGATGTCACGTGTGATAGGACCATTATCACAAGAATTTTTAAAACTTAGAAATATCTTTGAGTATTAAGTAGACTTTTAAAATTAGTCATAAAACACATTTTACTTCCTGTTCCCTTTACCCTGGCATGTCTCTAGATAATGTCTCAGAACTGCCATGATGCCTCACATTCCAGCATGAAGAATAGAAATTAATATCAGAGAAATTAATATCACCTTACAAAAGATAATGGATTTTTTTTTAATATTATACTTTTATGAATGAGGAAAACAGGGGGTGGAGTCAAATTAAATTATTTGCATTTTGTTATATTTAATTTTCATTATTTTTCAGTGAACCAATAAGAAGATATGAATGATTGCATTTTCATTTGTCATCTGAATAGGTGGACCAACAGTCTCAGTACATTCAAGGGTATAAAATTCTCTATCGGCCATCTGGAGCCAACCATGGAGAATCGGAGTGGTTAGTTTTTGATGTGAGGACCCCAACCAAAAATAGTGTGGTTATCCCTGATCTCAAAAAGGGAGTCAACTATGAAATTAAAGCTCGTCCTTTCTTCAATGAGTTTCAAGGAGCAGATAGTGAAATCAAGTTTGCCAAAACCCTAGAAGAAGGCAAGTACGATAAAGTGTGTGATTTCCGTGTGTTGCTGTATACTTGTTAGGTATAACAATTACAACTTAATTGAAATTGTTAAGATGTTAATAGTTAATAATTATTAAGTGTGTTGATATTTAATTTTATATTTTGTTAAGAGAATTTCTTTAATTATAAAAGTAAAAAAACGAAAATGCTATAATAGTTGACTTGCTTTAATAGAGACCTGCATAAAAACATGCACATGTGAACACTGTATTACTTAATGGTGTATATAGGGTATATTTACTTATTATGGGGTATATTTAATTCTTCAGAACTAAAATTCACATTTAAAGATGGAATTGTTTTCAATTTGCTTGCCTTTCCGTTCATTTACTGAATGTTAATTTTGATTAATGATTTATAAATAAAATGAGTAATGTCTTGGTTTGCCCAGGACTTTCTGGGGTTAGCATTTTCTCCTTATGCCTCATGTCTCTGGAAACCCCTCAGTTCTAGGCAAACCAGTATGGCTGGACACCCAATAACTAGGAATCAAAATTTAATATTTACTACATAAAGGTAAAAGGCTACATGTAATAAGCATACTCTTAAGAAAAAAACAGCATTTCCCCTAACATGTCTTTGTCACTTTGACTATATAAATGATAGGATATGGTTAATATCATGAATGATTAGCATTCATCTTCACATGTTTGAACACTTCTAGGGAGAACATAAGAGTAGTGTTAGGGTAGGAGAAATAGGCATTATCCTAAGATATTTTTTTATATAATTTTATTTATGGAAAATTTACAGTGGGTTAGCAATATCGAGGAAAACTTAAGCAGTTTGGGACCAGGCAGCTTTGGATGAGATACATCTTTAAACATATGCACATATTGATATAATATTTATATAGATATTGTTGGATTTTAAGTATTAATTACTTGCTTTCAATGTTCTGTAATACTAATAATCTTCTTTTTAAAACAATGTAATAGCACCCAGTGCCCCACCTCAAAGTGTAACTGTATCAAAGAATGATGGAAATGGAACTGCAATTCTCGTTAGTTGGCAGCCACCTCCAGAGGACACTCAAAATGGAATGGTCCAAGAATATAAGGTAATGCATGTATATTAATTTACCGAGGGACACCCCCTCCAGCCACAAAGAAAAAGCTGGTTAAATTGTTTTCTGGACATTTGGCGCCATCTTCTGGTCTAAGTAACAACATGTAAAATTATCTTGAAAATACTTTCCTGTTTGTATTCAGAGATTGTAGAATAATTATTTTTGCTAGAAAAGCCATTTTAAAAAAGAGAATCTAAGTGGTTACAAAATATATATGTTTGTCTAATTTATCACAAAACAAACTAATTTAAATGCTAATAAAAATCTTTTTTATACTAAAAATAGCTGAAATATATTTTGCAGAATTAGATTGCCTTATGGAATTGGCTATGGGTCACATTCCATGTTAGCTTTATTTTTTACATTTTTTAAATTTTGGGACTTTATAGTTAAGTTGGAAAATTACTTTAGTGTGTATGAAAATCGTTCTTTCTGTAAAAGAGGGTGTTTGACCTTATCTTATTAATGAATCTGCATTATAATCTTAATGAGCTATAATAAATGAATAATTGAAAGATTGAATTAGGAATACCCCAATAGAAAGTAGATTTTATGTGTACTTTTTCCAACACTTACATAAGCATACAACATGCTAGAAATTTAACTGCAGAACCTATACTTCTGTAGTGACTGATTTATATTTCTGTGATGCCTGAGTATTTTTCTAGTTACTAGCTAACTTTTGACATTTAGTAGATTATCTCTCATATGTGAGTATTTTAAACTGTGCCTGATGATATGATACTAATGTAAGAAGGTGGACACAGCTACCTTCTCCAGTGTAGGTCAGTGATTTTAATAACAGGCTAACATCAGAATCAATGTGGAATCATTTTCCAAATATGGATGCCTGCCCGTCTCTCTCAGAGATTCTGATGCAGTTGGTCTTACAGGGGTCTTTGCATGTATATTTTGGTGATTCTGATACAGTTGGTCTTATGGGGTCCTTGCATGTATATTTTGATGATTCTGATATGCAGCCTTATTTAAGACCCACATAAAGACCATAAATGTTCTTCTGAATAGCAAATTAATTTGTACAATAACCAGGTATCTTGAGCTTAATTTTAGGTATATTTTATTTTTAAATGTTTTTTTTTTAAATAAATTGAAAACATCCTTATGAAATTTGTGTACATTAACAGGGCTACGGTTTTTAAAAAGTATTTAAAATGTCATAAGTGCACTGTGGATGTTTTAAAGTAGTTCAAATAAGATTTCCTAGTGAAATTGAGTCATTAAAAGGTAAAATTCTCTATATTTTTAAATGCTTTTTCAGGAGTTTCAAGGTCATTTTGATACTGGGGAGTGACAGGATGCCATGTTTCAGTCTGGAAAAATAGAATGTTATAGAAGATTTTTAAGAATTTAAAATGAGGCGATTTCTCAGCTCTCAGGCAAAGTTGTGTAATGTAGGCATTTTCCCCTAAGAGTCAAAACTCATTTCGCTCCTGAACAAATGCAAAAGAGTGGATTTCACTTAACTTCATGGTCAATTTAAAATAATAAAATGCCTTTCAGAACCTGATTGACTGGTACAAAATCATTTTGTGGCTTCGGTTCAGCTGAGTAATGTAATTGGGGGAAAAAATTCACAAAGGAGTCTTATTTCCAAATGGTCAGATCCTGATGTAGTGTCTGACCATTTGCTGGTGTTTGCATTGAAACTATATTAAAATAATATTAATTTTCAAAGAAAAAATTGAAAGGTTATTGCCCAAGTGATAGAGGACCTGTTTATTTTAAATCCCATTTCCTATTACAGTTTAGACAATAGCCAACTTGAAGCTAATCCGACATATGGCTCGAGGACATCATAAAAAATATAGAGCATGTTTTACTACTCTGTGGATCATTTTATTATGGAAACTGAGTCCGAATATCGTCACGCACCATATCCAAGTTCTTAAACATTGCAAAAGATCACTCTAAGATTAATCCTTTAATGAAATTTCATTAAATCCTTGTGAATTAAATCCTCATGGATTTAATTTAGTGTAGTTCAAAAATGCTTATTTCCTGAAAATAGTTTCCTATCACAGATATAATTACCAAGGCTGATAAGGTACACAACAACTTTCTTACTAGAAGAATGTTCTTCTTTACAATCACATATGTGTTATGGAAGACTAATTAATATTCTCATTTAAATATAAGATCACCGTACCACCAGCCACCACCAAAAAACAAGAATAAATGAATAAAAATAAGATCAGAGTGCTAATTTTCTCTTATTAATAATAATTCAACATACCATAGGCTGAATAAAATCCTAGGATGATCCTTACTCCTTGAGTGAAATTTTATTTTTAATAACAATATTTATGCAAAGTACTTTAGATTATTCAGAAGCTCCACCTCCTTTTAAACCAACTGCTTCTTGGTTTAATGTAAAATGTGATGTGACAATAACAGTGCCAGGTAATATGCCAGTCATTGTTGAAGTAAAGTACTGGACTTGTAGTTCCTGTCCACCTGTTTTGCAATACAAGGCCATCCAGCATCATGCCTAAGTGTAAATGTCACACAATAGCAGATAAGTTATTGTTTGTTATCTGGATATACACAGCTTTCTGCAAGTTCCTTTTTTTTTTTTTTTTCTGGCAAAAAATTTCTTGGTGTTAAAAAAGAAACAAAATGTACTGACATGAGCTGATATAGAACCTAATGATCTGGGTTCATAGGAACCAGTATCTTCATGCAAAAATTTGTAAATTTACCAGATATAATTCTTTAAAAGTATGTGAGAAAGTATAAAGAGGTCTTGAAGATACTACTAATACTAAATTTGACTGGCAGAGTCTTCTCAGAACTAGGTTTTCGGGAAAAATGACTTTTGAAACTTTCTATGGTAGGCTCACGGTAGATCTGAACTCTGTGTCTAAAACCACAATCCTCTATTGATCTTTGGATTCATTTAGATAATTTACCAACTTGACATTCGTGACATGCTTCTTACAGGTTTGGTGTCTGGGCAATGAAACTCGATACCATATAAACAAGACGGTAGATGGTTCCACTTTTTCTGTGGTCATTCCCTCTCTGGTTCCTGGGATCCGATACAGTGTAGAAGTGGCGGCCAGCACTGGGGCCGGGCCTGGGGTGAAGAGCGAGCCTCAGTTCATCCAGTTAGGTGAGTGCCCATGCAGATTCAGCTGCACAATCTGTCACTGCACCCCTCGTCCTGCTGTGCTTTTTTTGCATGTGGCCGAGCCACTGTTGCAGGTTGAATAGGATATGGACTGTGGCTTAGAGCTACCACAGTGATGTTAGCTTTATTTTAAACATATATGAGGCTACTCCCAAAAGTTCATGGAAAAATGGAATTTAGAGATAATATGAATATTCCCATGAAGTTTTTAAAGATCCCTCGTGAATAGATAGATCTATAGATCTATACATATGTGAATATAGATTTAGATATCTCACAATTAAACTTAAACTTATCCAAGCACACATTGTAGGCTGTCAATATTTATTGTCATCCTAATACCGTTCTACAGATTTTTTTTCATCTATTCAACAAATACTGTTAATTGAGCACCAAGGATACCTCAGTGAACAAGAAAAACACACTCTACACCCTCATCAAACTCACCGTTGTCTGGATTTAAAAGAAAAAAATATTCATGCAAAACTTAAACTAGGTATTAAAAGTTGGAAGTTTATGGCAATGTGCAATTTATATTCACATTTAGTGTCCATTTAAAATTGTAATTACTTTTTATGGTAAAATATAGATCGAGATGTCAAAGAGCATTGAAATATGTTTATATGCTAATTACTTAGAAAGTTAAATAAATTTGTGCTATAAAAGTGGTTAAATTAATTAAAAAGAAAATAACAAACCTGATATAGAAGACTTCATTACACAGATCCCTATAGGCAACATGGCATGAACATAAAACACAAATTAGCAAGTGATGACCAGTAAAAGCTAAAACAAACAACAACAAAATATTGTAACTGAAAAAAGTAGAGAAAAAGATCAGATGTTCAGAAGCAACACTTAAATTATGAAAGGTCCTGAGAAGTATATAGTCAACTTTATGTCTGTGTGTTCCAGATTAGAAGTTAAGCATTAGTAATATTTTATATCAGTTGCTAAATTATAAAAAAAGAATAAGATGAATCTTTATACTTCACAATTAATATTATTTTTGAATGTTAATAATAGTGATGACATCCTAGAAATTATTTTAAAGATTAAGAAATATTGGCTTTAATAAACTTTGTTGCCATACATAATGAAATTCACATTCATTTTGAAAACAATGAATTGATGTGTTATTGTTCAGACAGTGCTGGCTGCTGTAACAGGTAACACTTGCAGAATCTGCGTCCTATACACGAACACAATTTTAGTCTACCAAAAGTCCTATGGTGGGGTGGGACTCTTCCACATAGACATTGAGGGTCACAGGCTGACGAGCCTTAATCTTTTTAATGTGGGGCTTTCACGATTGACCCTGGGCCATCAGAAAGGAGCAAAGGAAACACATAGTCTCTGGGAGGATTTAAATGGTGCAGATCTGGAAAACGGTGCTCAGTGTGATGGGAAGTAGATGAATGGCGCATCACAAAAGAAGCCACTGGCTGGGAAGCTACCACCACCAACTCTGTCCTGTGGAAGTTTCATTCAAGCCTTTAGGTGAGAGCTGGCTGTCCCTGTCACAGCCACGGGCTGGAACTTAATTTGGGGATTTATCTTTTACATTTAGCACATTTTAAAACAATGATTATATGCACAACTTTTAAACAAAAATAGCTTCATGGTTTGTTTCAAGCAATACAGGAAAGTATTAAAAAATATTGCTTGAGGCTTCTGTTGTAATATATGAAAGATATGGAGAAAAACAGTTATATTGAGGACACAGTTGATATTCATATATGGGCCCACTTTTGTGAAATGTCAGTACTTATTAAAATTGAAATTATAAGTGACATCGTGATGACCCTGCATATTGCTGATATTGTTGATGTTACCTGTTTTTATAACATGTGACTTTTAGTCCTGTTTTTTGGAAAATGAATTGGAAAAAGGACCATATGTGATTTTATTTATTTAAGATTTAAATCATGAGTTTAAAGGGTTTTCCTGAAATTACAAATGTGTTCCAGTTTTTCATATCTTAGTATAGCCTCAGCTGCAGGAGACAAAGACTGAGATACAGAATGGCTGTTTTAATTCATTAGTCACACTATGCTTTATTCTGTTAAACCCATCTGGTCACTTGCATGGAACTTCTCTTGGCTATTTCCATAAAATCTGAAGCTACTCAACTTAACCTTGCACAAATAGCCCTGAAATCCATAAACCTAGCAGATACAATGGGTTTATTAGGAATAAAAAGAATAAGGCTGCTTGGTGAACTTTCAGAAGATGAAGTGCTCTTAGGATAACTGGAGGTAAAAGTGTCTGGAACATGAAATAAAACTTTCAGTCAACAAACAGTTGAAGGGAGGTGACTGCTTGTGAAAATAGGTTTTGCAGCCTTGACTCTCCGTAGAATGTAATCTGGAATTCTGTCCAAGAAAAAAGCAATTATAAACAAAACAACATACACACAAAACGAGGAGGAATTTAGCCATTTCACATGAGTGCTGTTTTCCTAAAGGCTGTTTCCTTAGCCATTGAATGCCGTTTATTCTTCCTGCCAGCTGTCTTATCAACATACAATATGATTTAATAAGAAAAAATAATCTATAGGAATTTTTTGTGTTTAAGTAACATTATTCATATATAATGAGTTATGCGAATTATTTTTCTAGGAAAAATGTATATTTGAACTGAAAATGTTTCTATTTTAAAGCAGTTTGTATTTCTCTCTCATTTGGTCTTAAGGTCTCTCTCTGCAGAGTGGCTATAAAATTTAGTCTGGCCTTGACAGGACTCCAGGGGATTTGGTTGTGGATGTTTACAGTGTGGCTTTCACAGGATATTCCTTTATCCTGGCAGGCAGCATAATGCCTACGTGTCCCTTTCATAGGAAATATGTTTATACTGGCAAATACCCTGATGGCCAGTTTATTCCTGCCAAGATGGCTCCTCTTTAAGGTAGCCTTGACTGGGAGGAAAGTTAGGGCCAGGTGAGTTGGTCACATGAGACACAGAGGAAGCAACACAACAAAAAGACATGAAATAACAGGAGCAATTTATTACTCACAGATCCACGGAAGAAGAAGGGCGACTGTGAATGCTGACTAGAAGGTGGCGGGGGTAATGAGTTCAACTAGCAGGTGGGGAGCCAGAGAGAGACGACCTATGGGCTGAGGTCTTTACTGGTGTTCAGGGCATTACCCTAGCAGGTTTTCTGAAGGGAATTCTAATTGGCAGGTTCGTAGAGCAAACAGGTGTGAGTTCCATGGGGTCATGCCGTCACTGCAGCCTATCTGTGAAGTCCACATGAGGTGTGAGGTCAGGGGTCAGGTCAAGTAGGTTGTATCTTAATGTCCCATAGGGAGGTGGTCACCAGGAGGTGGTTACCTGGATCAACCACATTGAGGAACTGGGAAGAGGCAGAGAACTGGAAACTATGTCAAGATGACTACACTCTGCTTCTGGAATGAGAAAGTTAAACTTAGTTTCAAAATGGATACCAAGGCAACACAAAATTATAAGAATTCACTACAAGAGTAGTTTCAGAATCTAATCCTTACCCATGGGGGAAATGTTCCAAGACCCCTAGTGGATGGTTGAAAAAATGGATAGTATTCAGCCCTATATGTACTATGTTTTTTCCTATACATGCATACCTATGGTAAAGTTTAACTTATGAATTGGGCACAGTAAGAGATAACAACAATAACTAATAATAAAATAGAACAATTATTAACAATGTAAGATAATAAAAATCATGTGAATGTGATCTCCCTCTTTCCCTCTCTCTCTCAAAATATCTTATTGTGCTCTACTGTACTCACCTATTGTTGGACTGTGGTTGGGGCAACTATTATAATTGTAATAAAGCACTCATCCTATGGAAATGGGCAAACACCTTGTTTCACCAGATATTGTGGAGGAAGAACATTAAAACAGTAAACAGTAATGGCAATTCTGCCCATTGGGCATCCTCAGGTTGGCATCACTCGGTGCCAACAAAATGGGATATTGCTTTGATGATGATAGAGCCACAGCCTCCAGTTTTCTACAAGGGCTTTGTAGACTGCTCTGTGACTTGATCCGTTGGTGGTCTTGAAAAATATTTTAGTGGCTTAAAACATAAATGTAATAAAAGTAATTTTTATTAGCCATGTATTCCATCATTTTTTAATTCTTGGCTAACAGAAAATATAAGGCTTTTTGACTTTTCATCATACTTAATAGTGAGTTCTTCTATGTGTTTAATGTTCTTTTCTTATAACTGTCACTGGCCATGGTTATTATCTTAAAAGAAACATTATTCATAGTTCTTTCAATGGTAACATTATCTTAATTTTTCATTGTCTTTTAATGATCCTGAATTTTATAAGCCTTTTTGAGCTTGGTTTTAAATGTGTTTCTAAGACAGTTCAAGGTATTACAATACAGTCTTGGTAGAAATATACACATACACATCCACACTTGTTTTTCAATATTTACTTTATAGAGGAAATAAAATTGTATATCTTCTCTTTATTAGAGCATATAGTTGAGGGTTCCTATAGAAGTCTAAGAAAGTTTATATCTTTTCTATACATACTTATTCAATAGGCCTTATTTATTTGTACATGAATTATTTGTATGTGAACTAAAGTATTTCATTTTTTAGTATTATTTTTTTTTGCCATTTATCTCAGTTCATTCACACTGTCCTGTGACCTGCAGAGTTTTCTGGATTAAAAAGGGAAATATTGTGCCATTGACTTTGTTTTTAAGTATGGTCCCATAAAATTGGCACACTCGTTTTGAATTTAAAGAAAATAAATATGTTTGCAATTATGATGAAATTCTCATGAACTATTTTAATTAATGGTGATGGGTGGTGCAGAATGGAAAACAGAAATTATTGTCCAAAAATAAACATAGTGGCACCCATTTATATCATATAAATATGCTGGCATTGTCATGTAAGTTTTAAACCCAAATTAATCAGAGGATGGTTTTCAGATTCTCATGGAAATCCCGTGTCACCTGAGGACCAAGTCAGCCTTGCTCAGCAGATTTCAGATGTCGTGAAACAGCCAGCGTTCATAGCAGGAATCGGGGCAGCCTGCTGGATTATCCTCATGGTCTTCAGCATCTGGCTCTATCGACACCGAAAGAAGAGGAATGGTCTCACTAGTACTTATGCGGGTATCAGAAAAGGTATTAACTTTCCTAAGTTTTTCATATTTTATATGTTTATAAAACTCTTAATTTTTGACTCCAAATTATTCATGATTATACATATACTATACTAAATTATTTTAATATATAAAGATTTTTCAAAAGTGCTTTTATTTGTGGTATCTACGTATTAACTTCTCTTATGCGTAGCATTTCTAACAGATAGGGCTTATCAGTTTCTTAGGGCCCAGTTCCTTATTTAAAATATACTGCACCAAAGTAGGTCTAGACTTGGCTGTAATACCTTTCCCCTCTTCTCTTAGGGAATTATTTTATTGCTTTATATTCTTGAGGGAGATTTTTAATCTCCTTGTCACAAGAATTATAAATACAGGCTTTGAACTGTCTCACTGAGTTTTAAGGGGGAGCATTGTTGCTCTTTGTGAAGCCGAAGAGAGAGTCCTGCCATTTGATTATTTATAAAATAGTCCTTTCTTAGTGAATGTGGAATGCATGATTCAGTGATGTGCTTTTGCTTGCGGTGAGAAGAGGGTTAGTACCTTTTTATTGTTATATATAAAGGTGCTGAATTGAATAAGTGCATGTTAATTAGTGATGGTGATTTTGTGACAAATGTGTTTAAAATTTTAGAAAAGAAAGTGTACTTGGCTGCTATTATTTACAATTTTAAGGATGAACCAAAATGTCAAGGTATTTCACAGATACTTTGCTACATATGTTCAAACTCTGTAGATTGGTGATCTGTATTTTTTATTCTCTGAGGAGAGTGTTAACACTTTCAGACAGATAAACCTTCCTGTCCCCCCAAAACACTTACCAACTGTTTACCTCTGATCTGGGCTATATGTTGGGTTGCTGTAAGTCTCAGTTTTCAGGGGACAGTCCCAGTTCATGTTTTTAGCACAACAAAATTATTTCTAGTACTCCTTTTATGTCTGAAAATCATCCTGGTTTAGATGACAAGTTATATAGTCACCCTAATTATAGAGCCTTTATTTCAGTCTAATATAATAGTTTTGCTTTGCTGCAAAGCAAATTTAAAGAGGATTGCCAATAAAGATGTCTTCTCCCTCACCATCACCATTTTTTTTTCCTAATTGTCTTTATATTTCCTAAGTAAACATTTCCTACACATCTTGCCCAGGTCTTTCTCTGACCAATTATATGACAAAGTCAGAATTTTCAGTGCTAGCTAGAACTTGAATGTTCCTTTGCATTTATAAAATGGTCTGGGACAGTAGTCTAGAATATTTGTGCTCTTGTTCACAAGGAGTCTTGGCAAGAAAGAGTCAACACAAACTCATCATCAATACTATAAAAATAAATCTCCGTGCCTCCTGCCTGTGGTTCAGTGGCAATTTCTTCATGGACCTACATTTGCCTTAGCATTATCCTTACGTATGTTTTTTTCAGATATGTGTCCTATGTAGAGATGAAGCAATATGTCAGTATCCCAGCCTGTGAAATGGAAAATGAGGGCTTGGAGGTTACTGCAGAGAGAACTGGAGCTCATTACACATACAAAGTAGAACAATGCCAGGCACATGTGTTACCATATAAAACCTCTGACTAAAAATCAGTGCCAAGAAGGGGTTTGTGGGTGTCTGTCTGTGGCAGAGCAGGATGGGGTAGGGTATTGGGGGTAGACTATGTTTTCAAATCTGATTTGAATGAAGAAAAGTGACTAATTAACATATAAATGTGAAGTCTCTTGGATTCCATTCAAAAGACCTCCATCATCAATTCCATTTTGTAAATAGTCAGTGGAATCCTATATTTCCTTATCATGATGAATTGCCATAGCTGTATGGTTATAACAATTTAATGCTCTATATTGTCTTGAAATCTAAAAATGTGACATGAAACTCTCCTTCCTTTCTGAAATGTTCCTTTTCCTTTACTAATGTACTTTGAGCATGCTGACAAATGCCTGTATGCTCTTTCTGCAAAATCTATTAAACTAATATCATTGTCCTTTCAACTACCTTGTGTTTCAGCAGAAATCGTAGAACATAATTACAAATGTAATTTGATGAGCATTTCATTCTGCTTTCCTCACTTTGTCCTGTTGGCACTTTTTCATAATTCTGTTTCTATGCAATTAAAAAAAAAAGTGCATTTTTGGATCTTAAATTTTCTATGCCCAAAGCAATGCTGGTAATCTTAAGAAAAAAAGGAATTTAAATATCTTAAAGAAATAAATGTAAAAGAGCTTATTGACCTATAAAACATCAAGCCAGAGTGTGACTTTGGGTAATAGTGAGCATTTTTAACATTTGTGCCCTACGTTTAGCTATAGGTGTGACATCTGCTGGAACACTCAGTACCTATTGTCCACATACAATCACGCATTGCCCCAGTATCACTGAGTAGACAGTTTATTACATTATTGGAAGCTTTGAGAATTAAGTTGTTCTTTGGTGTGCTAGCAGTGAAAATTTCATTTAGACTGACCTCTTTTCATCTTTTCTTCAATTCCTCAAAGTGAAGTTAGCAGTTTGCTAGGAGAAGTAAATGACAAGGACCTTTCGTATTTTCCTGGTGCCCTTGTGATTGCAAATTAATGTTTAGGCACTCAATAGCTTTAGTATCAAATGTACCTTTTTAAAAAAATTATGAAGACTTGTTACTATGGCTCTGAATTTTTGAATGTAGCTAAATTACATTGACTCTCTGAAAAGACCTGATGGAAAGAAAACACAATAGAATTCTTAAGACAGGGACTGCTGTGCTGCAAATGAAGGCCAGCGTATAAATTGAGTGCCCAGCATTGGGGTTTTTGTTGTTGTTCTTTCTAGTATGTTCAGAGATAAAGTGGTTTGGTAAGTGACAGTTGTAGAGGATACTGTGGCTTTCCAGTTTATAACCCCAGATGCTCTAATCCTTAAGTAAATGTCTTAGAGATGTTCAAATGTGAAATGGAAAATATATTTTTGGCAGCTTTTTGACACATGACAAGTAATCAATATTCTAGTTTGTTTGCATTAAGGAATTTTTTAAAGCCAACTTTATTTTGAAAAGGAGTAATGTAGATTTCCCAGCTTTCTTTACCAGGGCAGCGTTTACTTTAAATTAACACGAAGAGACTGGAAAATGAGTCAGTCTCCTTCCTCTATGAAATGACATGGTAATTGCTCTGGTGTTATCCAACACTCAGGAATGGGAGGAAAATAGGAAAAATGGGGGAGGCAAGGCTGCTACTTTTGAGGTCTGCAGTTCAATTTCAGGCATTATTGATTAGATTAAGATTTATAACTGCAGAGAGAGTGAAGGTTTGCAGAGGGGTGTTATTGTTCTATTGTTTAGCTTCTACTGTGGCATTTAAAAAATGATCATCCTACTTCTAGAACACTTCTAAATGTAAACCAGAACAGAGAAATTAAAGTTTAAAACCCCGCATTTTTCTGTCCATTCATAAATTTTTATGATGATAAAAATATAGCATTACACTGTTGTTGTGGTAAGATGTCAGGCATTTCTTCTCAATGAAACAATTCGATTTTCTTATTCTCTTTGCTGCAGTTCCTTCCTTCCTTCTTTTTTTCCTCCCTCCTTCCCTCCCTTCCTTCTTCCTATCTTCTTTTTTGTCTTTTTTCATCTCTCTCGATGATAAATACTTAAGTGCACCTATTAGTACACTTTAATAAGCATTTACTTTCAGATTCCTAGATAAGGTCCCAGCAAGACCCTGATAATACTTGTTTAAAAATCCATCATCTAGTGTTTGGAAATGATTAATAGTGGAGGATTCCTGTTTGTGCTGAAGCCGTGAGCTAAATCTGTGTTACTAAATGCAGGGTCATTCTCAGGCTAACCCAGTGCCATTCCCCTCCTGAGACTACTAGAATGTCAGACACTTCAAAATGGTACCTGTAGAAACAAGCTCCTTTTTTAAACCTCAGATTTGGTTTTATTCGTATATTAGAGTGTCAGAACTACTGGCTTAGTTATTTACATTTGTTTTATGTTCAGCTGTCTGCTTGGTTTATACTAATGTGATATGTTCCCTTTCTCTCTTCAGCTTAATAACGGGTTCATATTTTGTTTTGATTTTTCAGTCCCGTCTTTTACCTTCACACCAACAGGTATATATTTGCACTTACACTCCTCCTTTTCTTTGTTAGTTTGGCATGTGTTGTACTATTGTGTTTCTGTTTTTATTTCATTTTCCACAGTGAGTTGGGGGAAAGGACTTAAAATGGAATACAATCCTTCATGTTCTCATGGCAGGCATGCATTTGAAGTAGAAATGGTTGGTGTTGCTTTTCATCCACTTAATGCAGTTATTTATTCATGACTCCACATTGCATCTCAGCCTTGTTTGCATGTTTTTCATTAAATAGACACACTGTTTCTACCCTCAGCATGATTTAACATGCTAATGGTCTTATTGATTATTTCATACTTGGCAATGCATTTTTTCCCCTTAACTTTAGCTTTCAGGTTTTGGAACAAAAAATATCCCTCCCTTGCAATTCTCTGTCCTTAGTCAGTATTCTTAGAAGTAGCCAAAATATCCAGCACAGGTGAAAGATAAAACTTTTAATTTTCCCTAAGTCAAAATCCTAATATTTTGTTCTATTCAGTTTCTTTTAAAGTGGGTTCTCTTCTCTCCCATTACCTCTAGTAAAAGATGTACCTGCCGTTATGCCTCCTCAGTTTTAATCCAGTTATTGCAATCGCTAGGCACAGTTATCTCTCCCTAACACACTCCCAGTTTGGAGTTCTTCTAAGTAGCAGACTTTGGCAGCTTTTAAAAACACATTTCTCCTTAGAAAATGTGTCTGTATTTATAGAAAAGCTAATCTTCTTAACCCCTTGCCTAACTATGTGCAAATTTTTTTCTTGTTATGGCTAAATTTTTATACCCAAAATTTATTAAGCTGAGAATAGTTTCAAGAGCTTTTAAATATATTTTCATTACATATACATATTTGATGAAAAGATAATGAGAAAAGGTTTATACATGCCACAATAAAAAATAGGTTGCATTAATTGTCACAACTTGGCATACATTTTTGTGTGTGGAAAGAAGGTTTATTTTCACATTTGTCTCTGTCTTACTTATACTCATACTTTTGGGAAAATAACCCAGTAGGTTCACCCCCACCCCGAACATAAGGTTACACTTATATAAAATCATGAAATTCTATGATCCAATAATAAATTAAAAATACAAATCTATGGGAACGCTAATATACAAATATGTAATTGTTAGATTTAATAAGAGTGTACTGAAGTTTTGCTTTTGTTTCATTCTCAACCTTGCTGGAACATTAATAAAATAAGAATGATGTATATTTAATTCTATACAATCTTTTAAAAAATGACTAATTGAATCAGGAGACTGCTATGTCCTGTGATGATTTTTGCAATGCTGCTAGGTAGGAAAGGAGGAAAAATTCCATTTTAGAAAGATGTTCATGAATGCAATAGTTTTTGATACATAAACATGTCTATTAATTCTTTCTTTATTTTATTTTTCTATAACATTCTAGTAACATATCAGAGAGGAGGTGAAGCTGTGAGCAGTGGAGGAAGGTAAGATTGTTTCATAGATCCTAAGGGGAATTCCAAATATTTCTTCTTGTCTTCCTCAGTGACACCACTTTCTTTGCTTAAAAGGTTGAACTTAAAGGTGAAATTTGTTCAAATACTTTAGAAAGACTCCATTCAACTGTGCTGTTGAACCAGGCTATTTACACACAAACGCAGTTATTGATCTGAGCGGTTGCATCTTAGTCTATGACCACCAGAGAGAGCACTTTAACCGAGAAAGACAGATTTGCTGATTTAGCAGATGATTAAAAGGAGTTAGAGTGATGAAGCTGCGGCATTTATGAAGATTAAGAAATATAGCTAGTTAACAGATACTATCAAAGTAAGTGTTCATCTGGAAACTTTGCTGAACGCTGCAGTTTCTCATAAGTTGTAGGTTATGTTTGTTCTTGTTATGAATTCAACAGAGTTTACATCTCCATTTGCAGGGAAATATGTTGAAATAAAAAAAGAAATCTAGGTAGCTTGTTAACAAAGAGCTTTTTTTCTCTAATTAAAATGAACCTCAGTCCTATACTTATGGGGTTTTTTTGGTAATTATTATTCAGTGAACTTTAATATATTCACAGAGAAATCACAAATTGGTGTGACAGGCGGCTTTAAAGGGCTGAAATAAGGTATAAGCCAACCATCAGGATTTTCCACAATACGGTGATTTTTCTTTTTTTTCAAAACAGTAACATCTAGCTTAAAGGGCAAAAAAAAAAAAATCTTCTGACCAAAACCATTTTATAATTCAAATTCAATTAACTTATTGAGTGCCCTTTTTTTAACACTTGGATCATGAGGTTGTTGTAGAAAGACAAAAATAAGAAAGATATTATCCCTACATCCAAGGAACATGCCATCGGATAAGAAAATTACTGAATTTAGTATATAACAAAGAATAATTTTTTTAAATGTTGGGAAAAAAATGTTGACCTCCTTAAGTTAATGCAATACAAATTTGGCAATAAGCGCTAATCTTTTCTTTCCTGGGTACTGCTAACTTCCTGTTTTCATGCCTGTGAGACAAAGCCAGCCACTGAAAGATCCAAAAACTAGGGAGTCTCCGTAAAGAACAAATCTACTTGGTTCAGGAATTAAACCAGGGCATGTTTTTGCATCCAGGGGAATTCCATCTAAATCACAGCCCAGATATTCATGAAAGAGCCTCTGGCATAAGAACATTTTCTCATGGGTAAATCTAGAATGCCTGATTATGCAACCACCTCTCTACGTGTGTGTACTCATAACTGTACACCTCAGCTTTCTTATTAATCAAAGCATGTGAAAGTGCTTATGGAGCATCTTCTATATGTTCTGTTCTAGGCTCTGTACATGTGCTCGTGTACACGTGCTCACACACACATGCACACACATAAAATATAAGCCTAGTTCCTGCTCTAAAAGAATTTACAACCTAGATAGATCAAACTGTCACATGAGAAACCATGGTGAGCATGCACAGGTAGCAAATGCTAATTTGTACTGCAGGACTGAAAAATTACAAAGTTTTTCAACTATCTATTTGGAAAGCTCACTATATGACAATGCAGACATAAACTTTTGAATTTAAAAATAGAATCCTGACATAACCTTTGAATTTAAAAATAGAATCCTGGCAGTTAAACTTATTTATTTCTAATACTAAATAGAAATGATCATTTTCCTGAATGAAATGATAAAAGATGCTGAAATATTACAAAGGCAACAGTTAAATAGAGATCTTAGAATCAGTGCTCAAAATGACAGTTATATACACAATGTTAAATTTATCTATTCATTAAATATACTGAACACCTACTATGCAGCAGGCACTGTTGTAGCTGCTTGGAATGTGTCCGTGAGCCAAGTGGATAAAAATTCCTGCCCTTGTAGAACTTACATTATATAGTGAGGGAGATAGAAGATGAATAATAAACATTTTTGAAGTCAACTGTGTAGTACCAGCAGCTGATAAGTACTCTGGAGCAAACAGAGCAGGATAGGAAAGATGTGGTGCATTAGGAAGAAGCCCCATTCCTAGCCACGGGTGAGTATGTGAGTGTATGTCTGTTTTGTGAGCCTGTGAAAGGTAAGCCAGACTCGCACTGGCTTCTCCTGTGTCCACCCTTCAAGCACTGGTTTTCCTCATGCATCTCAGACTCTGAGTCCTCACTGGACCTCCCAGCTCACTAATGAACACCTAAACCCAAACCTTCCAGTCATCCTCTTCCACCTCCGTCTCCATTACTGCATCTTGTTGATCTTAGCTCTTACCGCCTTCACCATCACTCTATTGTTTCACTTCAAGCACTCATTCCCTCTCGCTCATCTATGACAAAAGCCCCCGGCAGTCCTACTTTCACCTACCTTCATTAGCTCTACATCCTGCTGAGTTCCTTTGCCCACCGGAGCCAGAATGATCTTTTGAAATGCATACTGATCATGTCTCTGAGCTGCTGAAAATTTCATTTTCAATAGGACCCACCCTGTTTAAATATCAAATTAAACTTGGCATGGCATGTGAAACCTACAAACTCTGGGGCTTCCCAGACTCACTTCACACCTCTCTGTGGCATATGCTACAATCCATTGTGTCAACCCACCTGCTGTTCGCCGATATCGTGTCCTCATACATGTCGTTACTACACTATGCATGTGTTACATCAGCCTGGAATGTCTCCCCACCGCCCTTTGTCAGTTTATTGAATTTCACCTGCCGTGTCCTTCATGAACTGTGTACGGTGGAACTACCACCAAACATGAGGTAATGCAATTATCTTTTGTTTATACCAGGGGTCAGCAAATTATGGTGCTTGGGCCAAATCCAACCTGTGACCTATTTTTGTAAATAAAGTTTTGTAAGAATACAGCCAGGTTTGTTTGTTTACGTATTGTCTAAGACTGATTTTGAGCTACCATGACAGAGTTGAGTACTTAGGACAGAAACCATATACCCTGGAAAGCCTTAAATGGTTATTATCTGGTCCTTTACAGAAAAAGTATGCCAACTTCTGGTGTATATGATTTCCTCTGACAATAGAATGTGAGATCCTGGAGTATAGAGATGAAATAGTTTATTTATCAACAAATGAATTTTTTGTGATGTAATAAATGTGATTTATTGAATTACATCAATAAATTTAATAAATTACACGATTTATTGATCTTTGAAAGATGTCATCAGTAAGTGTCTGTGAAAGCAATAAATTAGTTATTGAATAAATGAATGTTGGAAGACCTGAGTTCAGTTGTTGATGACTTTAGAGAAAATATTTGGAGCTGGATTTTTCTAATAAAGGAGAAGTTCATTTAGAAGTCTCTTCTATTTCTTAAAATTGTACAATTGTACATAAATGGTAGTTATTCCCAGAAAAGAGAGAATGAAAATTATGGTACACAAAGAGAAATCTCCCTCACTTGAAAAGGGCAAAGCATTTGTGAGGTAATCCAGAGGAGGACCATAGAAATAGTAGCTGTTCCTATTCAGTTCTTTTCCTCACCTCAAATATCCCATCTGCTTCTTCCAAAAAAAAAACCCTACTTAGCACCCAAACCACAGCATAAACCAGGGAAAAGCAGAGAAAGCCAGCAAAGTGTGGAGGAAAGTCAGGCTAACCTGGTAGAGAATGTCAACACACATTTCCTATCAGTGGCAGGTGAGAAAGAAATAGAGCTCAAGGCTTGTTTTTCTTCAAAATATTGGCCACTCTTAGATCTGTCCCTGGCCTTTAAAGCTCATTCGACACATCAGTGGAAAGAGGAGACAGCCTATAGCCTGACAACCTTTACTGCCTGGCTCTGTCAACATCCCCACCTCCTGTACCCATAGTATCTTATTTTGTGGGTTAAGCAATTCAGATAAATTTCTTGAAGTGAGTGGTTGGAATATCTGAAGTATGAGAAGAGGAAGATTGAAGGTAATTGCCATGTAATTATTAAGGTGCTTTTACCCTCTTTTCCTTCGTGGCGCAAATCTATCCCCTTAATATATTATATGATAACCTTGTATAGTAGTATTTTAGACACATGTTAATCACTGTAACCAGCAGGTGTTTTGCTTCTGCTTTATGTCTTACTCTTGGGCAGCTAAAATCAGTCTCATACACATTAGATAAGCTTAAATGTATAAAGGTAGCCTATGAAATTGTTAGTTTAAGCAGACCCTAACATCCTTATCAGAGTAGCTGCATATGACCTCGACTTCCTCAAAGACCTCTGAAATACATACATGGCATTTTAAGTTTCATTATGGACCAGTCAAAATAGCTCACCTTTTCCCTTAAATAATAATCACTTCAAACTCAATCTAAACAGAAAACAAGGATGTAAACTGTTAATCCTACTTCGTATTGGAAATTACCAAAATACATGAAAAGTTCTCTCAGCTTATGAAGCTATCAAAGCATTCACTGTAGAAGTGTTTTTCAGAGGGAATTAGAATAGCATAAAAATATCATCTATTCCTTTTGAAATATGTAAGTCAGACTGGAAAATTTCCACTTGACCTCTACTTCAAACATCCTATAACCTTTCTACAGTGTCAAATATGGAGTTTTATGTTTAATAATTTCAGCAGTGATAACACACATGTTTTAAGCTCAAGGAAAAATAAAATAAGAAGGCTAAAGATTACTAGATGCAGAATTTCTGTAACTAACATCTACTTCAAGAGCTCCAGATATCTATGATACAGCTGGCATTTAAATGTTTAAGATTTTAACAGTTCAGCAGTATTGCTCTTCAAAGCATGTTTTTATCAATAATTTTAATAGTATGTTGGCTCAGTTTTAATAGCTTTATCTTGAATTTCAAGACTTGAGACGTTTTATGCACTTTTCTTTTTATTAAGAATATTTGAGAGTTTCAGGAAATTTCAGCACTCTCCCGTATGGGTGTTTATAACATCCTAGATCAGAGTGTGGACTCTAGGGCTGGACTGCTTAGGTTTGAATCCCAGCTCTGCAACTCACTCACTTTGTATAACTGTGCACATGTTTCTTAGCCTCTCTCAGGTATGCCAGTTTCCTCACCCGTAAAATTTGGATAATAACAGCCCCTACTTTACAAAATTGTTGTGATGATTGAGTTATACATTAAAGACCTTTGAATGATGCTTCACACCTTGGAAGCAAAGAATAAATATTCATTTTTATTACATTAAAATATATACACACACTATGTGTACAGATATATGAATTATAAATACACATTCTTCATTCGCATAAAGTTTTCTCAGTTGACTATCTACGTGGCAGAATGGGAACCACAGAAAATGAATTGCTAGGTTTGTGGTCCCCTTGTGCATAAGAAACACAATTGTTGCACTTTAACCAAGAAAATGAAACCATGAAGAAAGCCTTTGCAGTCTATAGCGCCAATCTGTTGACTGTGGATCAGACAGCACACAATTTGTCATCACCTCTTTTGCTGAATTATCACATGGATTCAATGTTGGAAAAGGAAGTGAAGAAGGCCACTCTTGGTTTCCAATTGGAGTCCCTGGCGCTGGTGGTTTAGGGCTCCCATGAATAACTACCCACATACTTTGCATTCCCAACACACAGTGAAAGAGGATTAACATCTTTTGTGCCAAAAAAAAAGCATGAATGCTAATATTTCTTTTGTTGGACATCTTCGTTTTCCCAGATTAAACTCAGTAGCCGTCTTTTGCTTATGAAAGGCTTTATGGCACTTAACATCATGATCAGAAAATGTTGACAGGCATACAGAACTGTGCAGTGAAACATGGATGAGGCTCAGTGCAAAATGTCACAGAGCCCCAAACTCACTATTTCTGAAGTGTGGTTTTGAAGAAACATGCAAATATGCCTAATTTGAAGGATCCACTATCGAAATAAAGGAGTTTGTTCCATTTTTTTAATGAGGTTGTTAAGATGAATTGTAATAGCTAATGGGTCAAAAATGAAGAAATGCAAAGTGTCCTAACTCAGGTGTTCTCATCTACTAAAAAGACTCAAAAATATGTGTATATGTGTTCTCAGATTCCATATCTGATTTCTAATCAATATGACTAAACATGGAGTAGAAGATTGCAAAGGGTACAAGATTTTAGGTCTGAAGCACAACTCTGCCAGTTTATAGTTATGGCTATGGAAACTGAGGCACATCCTAAAATATTATTTTATAGGTGCCTTGTCTACCAAATAAACAGAATAATAATATCATTTATCATAGTTCACCAAATTTTTTGTGAGGAAAATGAGATGAAGAACTTGTTGGAATTCTGAATAGAAAATGACATTTTTGTTTTTATATATTTTTTTCTTAAATATGTGTTTTTTAAGTTTCTGTATTTTATGTTTTTTTTTCTTAACAACTTTTCTTAAATAGCTTTTATGTATTTTTTTAGATTTTAATCACTTTTGCTTTTATGTATTTTTTTTCTTTAGGCCAGGAATTCTGAACATCAGTGAACCTGCCGCGCAGCCATGGCTGGCAGACACGTGGCCTAATACTGGCAACAACCACAACGACTGCTCCATCAATTGCTGCACAGCCAGCAACGGGAACAGCGACAGCAACCTGACCACCTACAGTCGCCCAGGTTAGGCACACAGAGAAAGCCTGATACGTATAAGCTTTATAAGGAATCAGCCAGCAAGAAATAAGTCTGCTTTTCCTTTCCCTTCATGGGAAGGGGAAATTTGATCAACGTTTTCATGAAACGTTGACTCTTGTTTAGCAAACTAGACTGATTCAAGTATTTTCTCCATCCCTAAACCTTCATACCTCACCTTCTACCAAAAATATTTTCCTAGAGACTAGAGAATATAAATTCTAGAATAGATAGCAGGTAAGGAAAAATGAAACCATGTAAAAGAATTTATCTTTATAAGAATGTGTGTAATTATAATTTTTAATTGTTTAATTATTGATAATATTGAATAATATTCAAGATTTGGGGAATAATGCCAACCAAAATGTTAATAAATTTATATTTAGAGTGAACCAAATGCTTCAATAGCAAAATAATAGTAATAATTGTACAACAGTAATAAAAATTTTAAATAGAAATTAACTGAAATTTTAAATCAGATTTTATAGTAAAGAAGTTAATCCTGAGGACCCTATACACACACACACACACACACATCTTTTGCAGGTGTGTAGGCATACGTTTATTTTCTGTTGCATATTTTTGGTTCAGAAATATGGGTGAGTAAATTATTTTGATAAAATTTTATACCAAATCATGAGCAAAAATAAAAGGAATGTGGAACATGCAACATTTAAAGAAATTAAAAAGAATTAAAATCACAAATGATTTCTTACAGAGCGAAACAAAAGCCCCTCTATGTTCACAAAATAAGAAACATTAGAATTGTAAAGAATCAAAGGATATGACTATAGAAGTAAAATAACCTATGGCATTAAGGAAAAGGGAAAGAGAAGATGGCATTTAAGTAAAGATGTTATGTGCTGTAAATAACAAATCAGAGCAATCTGTATGTCTACCCTTACAACAAGTCCTGAGTCACCACTGGATGTGGATATGACATGTCCATGTGACCAGGAATCCCAAGGTCCATATTCTAGTTGTCCAGACAGATAGATACTCACAAAATCATAAATAAAAGAAAGACAAAGATCTATCGGAGAAAAAAAATGCAGTTACCATTTAAATTAACATGTAGAGCTGCATTATTCAATATGGTAGCCCCTGGCCACAGATGGTATTTAAATTTAAATTAATTAAATAAAATACAATTTAGAGTTCAGTTCTTCATTCACACTACCCACATTTTGGGTGTTATGTAGCCATATGTGGCGAATGGCTGCTGTATTGGACAATACAGACTAGAATGTGTCCAACATCTCAAAAAGTTTTCTTGGTTAGCACTCATACAGAAAGATTGGCAAAGCAAAATGAGTTTGCCAAAACCATACTGGCTTTGGGTCGGCCTGTGGCTCACTCAGGAGAGTGTGGTGCTGATAACACCAAGGCCACAGGTTTGGATCCCTATATAGGGATGGCCAGTTAGCTCACTTGAGAGAGCGTTGTGCTGACAACACCAAGTCAAGGGTTAAGATCCCCTTACCGGTCATCTTTAAAAACAAACAAACAAAAATATTAGCTTTGTAAGATTTCTTAACTACTATTAATCAAAATTTTATATCTAGAAATTAGAAAAGAATTACTAAAGGCCAGGTAAATCAAATATCCCTGTGCCCTGATTATTTATGGTTGAAATGCAGAGTAGTTGAATTTAGTTACAAATTTTTCTTAAGATTATATTCACATTTTCATCTTTAGTAGCAAGCTTGTTAATTTATAATTTTTTAGGATATCAAGTTAAAAAACAATTCTCAAGGTCACCTGTTAATGTTGGTGCCACTTTTGAAGTATATGAATAAAATAATGGTATTTTTACCATTGTAACTTGATTAATTTTTTTATTTTAAAAGTGTATTAATTTAAAAATATGATTTTAGTTTTTCCTGCTATTTTAATATTTTTAACCACAGGCCTTAAATATGTCTATATGTATCAATTATTTAATTCTAAAACTTTTTAATCTTTTAAAAAATATATTTTTTATTGTAACATAGTTGATTGTATGTATTTGTAGGATAACAGAGTTGAATATCCATTCCTCATGGCCCTTTACCAATTCCTCCTTCACCACATGCCCACCCCCCACCTTTCCCACCTCTGGTAACCTCAGTTCTATTCTCTCCTTTTGAAAGTTTAATGTATTATTGTGATTATTGTATCTTTCTCTTTTTTTTATATTTATTTATCTTTTAGCTCCCACTTATGAGTGAGGACATGAAGTATTTCTCTTTCTGTACCTGGCTTATTTCACTTAATGTGATTTTCTCTAAGTTCATTCATGTTGTTGCAAATGGCAGTATTTCATTCTTTTTTATTGCAGAGTAGTATACCATTGTGTAAATATACCACATTTTCCTTAGTCAGTTGTCTGTTGATGGACATTTAGGTTTGCTCCAACTCTTGGCTATTGTAAATAGAGCTGCAATAAACATGGAAGTGCAAGTATCTCTTTGACATGATGATTTCCATTCCTTTGGGTATATACTCAGCACTGGAGTTGCTGGATCATATGGCAGTTCTGTCTGTAGTTGTTTGAGGACCCTCCATACTGTTTTCCATAATGGCTGCATCAATTTCCAGTCCCACAAGCAATGTAGGAGGATTCCCCTTTCTGTACATCCTCACCAACATTTATTGTTCTCCATTTTTTTGATAATAGTGAGTCTAACAGGGGTGAGATGATATCTTAATGTGGTTTTGATTTGCATGTCCCTGACAGTGAGTGATGTTCAGTAGTTTTTCATGTCTGTTGGCCATTCGTATAGCTTCCTTGGAGAAATGCCTATTCAGCTCCCTTGTTCATTTTTTAATCAGGTTATTTGGTTTTTCTTACAGTTAAGTTGTTTGAGTTTTGTATACTCTGGATATTAATCCATTTCAATGAAGGGAAAATTAGAGTGGAAATGAGATATTAGGCATGTTAGATATTAGTTCAGGCTTTGTTTTATTAAATGACGCAGGTTACTATGATTCATTTTGTCATCATTATTGCCATTTTATACTTCTTGTGGTATTATTATGAAACCATGAAAAAAACAATTATATAGCATCATTTGCTCATAATCATTATCCTACATAACCAAGAGAAGAACTAATAACATTCTCTAGAGCACTGTTTACTGTCATTTTACCCCTGTTCCACATGTTTATTTTTTCAGTAGAAGTACTTTATGAAACATTGAAATCTCACGTTCTTTGATCCATGGGCGGAGTTTTTTTCCTTTGTATTCTTAACTTATATGTTTTGTCTGTTGCTTCAGCAGCTAACTGGTAGCTTCAAATAACTCAATAATCGAAGACTAGAAAATGTGAAGTTATCCACACATATATTATTTTAGTAGAATTCCTATTAATGGGGTTGTTAGAGGAAAATTATTTTAAATTGGATTAATTATTTATTTCAGCATTAGCAGAAGTTCAAAATTATTTAGTCTGTATACAAATTCTGTGTATCCTCTCTTATTCCTTCAACTATTAATTCATTTTTTGGAAATTACACATGACTAATGGGCCCTTTTTGCTGATCTCATTTAAGCCCATGTGTAGTTTACATAACAATTTTACTGTAACTCACAACACTACTTCGAAAGAAATTTAAAGCAAATAACCCTGCAGAATGACTTTTTCCTTTTCCTCTCCATTGCACATAGCTGATTGTATAGCAAATTATAACAACCAACTGGATAACAAACAAACAAATCTGATGCTCCCTGAATCAACTGTTTATGGTGATGTGGACCTTAGTAACAAAATCAATGAGATGAAAACCTTCAATAGCCCAAATCTGAAGGATGGGCGTTTTGTCAATCCATCAGGGCAGCCCACTCCGTATGCCACCACCCAGCTCATCCAGTCAAATCTCAGCAATAACATGAACAATGGCAGCGGGGACTCCAGCGAGAAGCACTGGAAACCACCCGGACAGCAGAAGCAAGAAGTGGCACCAATTCAGTATAACATCATGGAGCAAAACAAACTGAACAAAGGTGAAGTGTTCTGGGCTTATTCCTGTCCTTTTCTGTATTGATCCTCTAAGCCCTTCAGCACTAGGTGTTGAAACTAGTCCACGACTAGAAAGTAAAATCTTTCTCTTGTTACTAACATTTTCTTTTTTTTTTTTTTTTGGTTTCAAACTTTCCAGTGTCAAGGAGTTAATTAGTACAACAATAACCTTGGAGAATGGATTTTAAAATAATATATAAGTATTTTCAAATGGCTTTGAGATTAATTTAAATTTAATAGTAGGTGAGGGATTGCTTAGGACAGACAATCTTTTATTTATAAGGCAGATATACAACCGTCACCATACCTTACATTTTCAGTAAATAGGCTACCCCATTCTTTCCACTTGAGGATGAAAGATAATTGCTTCTTCATGGTCATATAAACGAATGGCATTTTTATATCAAACCGAAGAAAAATAATTAGATTAAACTTAGACTGGAGAAGTGGTTCATTTTGTTATATTTCTCCTACTTCATGTGGTTACTAAGACTGCTGTGATATATAATTTTAGAACATATATTTCTTTGGTTGACCTGATTGAAGTCCGTCAGTATAGAACCTAATATAAATTGAATTTAGTATTAACTTGAAGCAGCAGCATAGTATTTTATGGCCTAAAGGGAATGTTTCTCTATTGTAATATGTGTGAGTTGGAGGAGATAGGTATTTGATTTCTTTTTAGTCCTTCAGGCTACTGCTTTAATAACATGATTTGCAAAGTTATATCTCTAGGAAAAAAGTGATTGCTGTAGTTTGAATAGATGGGGCAATGTTGTACAAGTAACCAGGTAGAGAATACAGGTAATTAGAAACATAGATTTATTTTCTTTAGACTTGAGTTGGGAACATTTTCTTCAAAAATAAGACATTATAAATAAAATAAAATGCTACAGTTGGAGCTTACAAAAAGATAACAAATGTTTAATTTGATTACATTAATGCTATATGTTTTAATTTGACAATAAAATCATCAAGCCTTTTCTCAAGTTTAAGAAAGCACTTGATTGGTATAATAACCCAATTTAATAAATATGTATTAAGACTCCTGCATAAGTTCATGACAAAGGCTGACAAATATGAATGGGATGTTTTCTGCAATTGTGGAGTTTACAGTGGAGATTCAAACTATTGTCACGTTATTCCTCCATAGTGTG
Source organism: Cynocephalus volans (assembly GCF_027409185.1). Lineage (NCBI taxonomy): Eukaryota > Metazoa > Chordata > Mammalia > Dermoptera > Cynocephalidae > Cynocephalus > Cynocephalus volans. The sequence continues at coordinate 159,358,495 of NC_084460.1, forward strand.
TGGCTTTACTGTGGCAGTCCTCTGTACAAATATTGCAGAACTCTGATTTATTGTTTATGCTGCTTGTAAGCAGATTTGGTAATTACAGACTGTAATAAAGACCCTGGAATGCAACTAGACTGACAGATTATTACTGACTACATTCCAGTGGCGAGCTTATCGTTTGGATTTTCACCTTTGCCTAAATAAGCAGAAGCATTTCTGGAGCAGATTAAGATTATTTTTTCTTATCATGGATATATTTTTATTAGATATAATCTTGCTGACAAGTTTCAGTTTTATTTTTTGTTTTGTTGTCATTTATTTTTTATGATTTACAGACTTGCTATTTTCATGATTTCTTATTGTTAAAATTATTTTTTTGCTATATTTTGAAGTTATATGTATCCATTTGGAGTATAAACCTTTTTATATCCTGACAACCTAAATATAAAATTAAAGAGAAAACAAGACAAATAAATGATCCAATTAGTTTCTTGAATTAGTCAGAAAAATAGATAAAGAGAAGTGATACAACTAACACAGAGAAAATAAATGTTTAATATTTTTCCATTTGAAATGTCTAGATTATCGAGCAAACGATACAATTCCTCCAACCATCCCATACAACCAATCCTATGACCAGAATACTGGAGGATCCTACAACAGTTCAGACAGGGGAAGTAGTACGTCTGGTAAGTAAGGGGCCCAAGAAAATGTCAACCTCTCCTTTAAAAAGATGGTACATTCCAACATTACAAATTTGGTGCTAATGAACTGCTGTCTGTTGGTGACATGTCTAATCACTTTATGTAATTTCAATCCCAGGCATGGGTCTTGTCTCTGCAATTTGAGAGACTGAACACTCACCAAACCATTTTATGTTCTATTTGGTAACAAAAACTGAGCATCCTCTTTTCCTCCTTGTTAATGAGCTTTCATAAAGCTGAAGCATGAACTAATCTTTAAAGGCAGTTGAAACTTCTTTTTTCTCCCTGGGCCAAAATGTAACTAAAAATGTTGCAGATATGGTTCATCTGCTAAATATGTTACTGTTTGAAACTAGGCTATTAAAGTACATATCTGAGAGCCCTTGAGCAAATAAAAAGCCGGAGAGACAATAACACGAGATCCAGGTGCAGTAGGAACCTGTCTCAGTTTATAATCTCTCTACAGCCTTCCAGTTCTTGCTTCCAGCCTCAGTCTGTAAGTGCCTCAGAAGCCACATTGAACCTTCTTCCCTGTGGTCTTCATGCTGTTGCAGCTGTTTGCCAGCTGTTTTCCTGATAGGGGAGGCAGATGGGAGCTTGCTGGTACTTAAGTCCTGTTTTTCTCATTAAAGGCGGTTCATTATTATAACTAACGTGTGGCAAGTCAGACCACAATGGGAACAAAACTGATTGATCTTGACTCTAGCACATTTCCCCAGGAGAGAGTAGAAATGGCACCTCCCAGCAGCTGGATTAAAGTTGTTGCTTTAGCCAAGTGTCTCTACCCCTCTTCTGCAATGCATATGGTATTTGTATTTTCCAGTCTTTCCTTAACTAAGGCATACAGGTTTAGCCTTTGTTGAAATAGTTCCTATTTGGATTAAAGGAGATTAGAAATGTCCCTTTACCTTTTCAGATCTACTCTGATTCTACTATATGTTGTTTGTTTTTTATTTTTATTTATTTTTATTTTTTTTATTTTTATTTTTTTTATTTTTATGTTTTTTTTTTTAATTTTATTTTGTCGATATACATTGTAGCTGATTATTGCTCCCCATCACCAAAACCTCCCTCCCTTCTCCCTCCCCCCTCCCCCCCAACAATGTCCTTTCTGTTTGCTTGTTGTATCAACTTCAAATAATTGTGGTTGTTATATCTTCTTCCCCCCCCCTGGTTTGTGTGTGTGTGTGTGTATGTGTGTGTGTGAATTTATATATTAATTTTTAGCTCCCTCCAATAAGTGAGAACATGTGGAATTTCTCTTTCTGTGCCTGACTTGTTTCACTTAATATAATTCTCTCAAGGTCCATCCATGTTGTTGCAAATGGCAGTATTTCATTCGTTTTTATAGCTGAGTAGTATTCCATTGTGTAGATGTACCACATTTTCCGTATCCACTCATCTGATGATGGGCATTTGGGCTGGTTCCAACTCTTGGCTATTGTAAAGAGTGCTGCGATGAACATTGGGGAACAGGTATACCTTCGACTTGATGATTTCCATTCCTCTGGGTATATTCCCAACAGTGGGATGGCTGGGTCGTATGGTAGATCTATTTGCAATTGTTTAAGGAACCTCCATACCATTTTCCATAGAGGCTGCACCATTTTGCAGTCCCACCAACAATGTATGAGAGTTCCTTTTTCTCCACAGCCTCGCCAGCATTTATCGTTCATAGTCTTTTGGATTTTAGCCATCCTAACTGGGGTTAGATGGTATCTCAATGTGGTTTTGATTTGCATTTCCCGGATGCTGAGTGATGTTGAGCATTTTTTCATATGTCTGTTGGCCATTTGGATATCTTCCTTAGAGAAATGCCTACTTAGCTCTTTTGCCCATTTTTTAATTGGGTTGCTTGTTTTCTTCTTGTAAAGTTGTTTGAGTTCCTTATATATTCTGGATATTAATCCTTTGTCAGATGTATATTTTGCAAATATTTTCTCCCACTCTGTTGGTTGTCTTTTAACTCTTTTAATTGTTTCTTTTGCTGTGCAGAAGCTTTTTAGTTTGATATAATCCCATTTGTTTATTTTTCCTTTGGTTGCCCGTGCTTTTGGGGTCGTATTCATGAAGTCTGTGCCCAGTCCTATTTCCTGAAGTGTTTCTCCTATGTTTTCTTTAAGAAGTTTTATTGTCTCAGGGTGTATATTTAAATCCTTAATCCATTTTGAGTTGATTTTAGTATACGGTGAGAGGTATGGATCTAGTTTCATTCTCCTGCATATCGATATCCAGTTATCCCAGCACCACTTGCTGAAGAGGCAGTCCCTTCCCCAGTGAATAGGCTTGGTGCCTTTGTCAAAGATCAGATGGAAGTAAGTCTGTGGGTTGATTTCTGGATTCTCTATTCTATTCCATTGGTCAGTGTGTCTGTTTTTATGCCAGTACCATACTGTTTTGGTTATTATAGCTTTGTAGTATAGCTTAAAGTCAGGTAGTGTTATGCCTCCAGCTTTATTTTTTTTGCTGAGCATTGCTTTGGCTATTCGTGGTCTTTTATTGTTCCATATAAATGTCTGAATAGTTTTTTCCATTTCTGAGAAAAATGTCTTTGGAATTTTGATGGGGATTGCATTGAATTTGTATATCACTTTGGGTAGTATGGACATTTTCACTATGTTGATTCTTCCAATCCAAGAGCATGGGATATCTTTCCATCTTCTTGTATCCTCTCTAATTTCTCTCAGCAGTGGTTTGTAGTTCTCATTATAGAGATTTTTCACCTCCTTGGTTAACTCAATTCCTAAGTATTTTATTTTTTTGGTGGCTATTGTAAATGGGCAAGCTTTCTTGATTTCTCCTTCTGCATGTTCACTATTGGAGAAAAGAAATGCTACTGATTTTTGTGTGTTGATTTTGTATCCTGCTACTGTGCTGAAATCATTTATCAATTCCAACAGTTTTTTTGTAGAGGTTTTAGGCTGTTCGATATATAGGATCATGTCATCTGCAAACAGGGACAGTTTGACTTCATCTTTTCCAATCTGGATGCCCTTTATTTCCTTCTCTTCTCTGATTGCTCTGGCTAGTACTTCCAACACTATGTTGAATAGGAGTGGTGAGAGTGGGCATCCTTGTCTAGTGCCTGTTCTTAAAGGAAAAGCTTTCAGCTTTTCCCCATTCAGGATGATATTGGCTGTGGGTTTGGCATATATGGCTTTAATTATGTTGAGATACTTTCCCTCTATACCTAACTTATAGAGGGTCTTTGTCATGAATGAGTGCTGAACTTTATCAAATGCTTTTTCAGCATCTATAGAGATGATCATATGGTCCTTGTGTTTGAGTTTATTAATATGGTGTATCACATTTATTGATTTGCGTATGTTGAACCAACCTTGCATCCCTGGGATGAATCCCACTTGATCGTGATGAATAATTTTTCGTATGTGTTGCTGTATTCTGTTTGCTAGTATTTTAGTGAGGATTTTTGCATCTATATTCATCAAGGATATCGGCCTGTAGTTTTCTTTTTTGGTTATATCTTTACCTGGTTTTGGTATCAGGATGATGTTTGCTTCATAGAATGAGTTTGGGAGATTTGCGTCCGTTTCAATCTTTTGGAATAGTTTGTAAAGAATCGGTGTCAATTCCTCTTTGAATGTTTGGTAAAATTCTGCTGTGTTGTTTGTTTTTTAACAATTAAAATCTTATTTAATGACTTTTTTTTTTACTTGTAACATAATTTATTTTACATATTTTGGGAGTGTAGTATTGACTATTAATATTCATGTATAATAGGTGATGATCAAATCAATATTATTAGCATGTTCACTATGACAAATCATAATCATTCTTTGTGTCCCTCACCCAGTTTCTTCCTAAGACTTATTTTAAAGTGAGTTAGAAAAACGTCAAGGATCTACTTTTGGGAAAACCATATAAAATAGTTTAATATTTGATTATCTCATGCCATGTTATCTTTGAATTCTTAGTCACATAGAAAAAAATCATATCTTAATGCAAAACAATCCCGTGACTCTAGATTGTTAATATTCAATTTACCTTTTCCATCCCTCAGCTTAGATACCTAGATCTTGATGTTCTGCTGTCATTTATCATTTGGTATTCTGTGATTATTTGGTAAAAAGATATAAAGATGTGAAATCTGGTGATGATTTCAGGAGAGAACAAGGGAAGTAAATAAGGTGTAGGAGAGATTTGTGATGTTAGGCTTCTTGGGACTGAAGACATTGTTGCAGTAGATGTATGTCAGGAAATCGAGAGGAAGGCCCTGATTAATGTTGACTCCACAGCACATGCACAGCCATCTCAACACAGGACAACTGAGTGGTGGAAGAGAGAACAGAGACACACAGACATGGGGCTGACAGTCATAGTTTATTAATAACAGCCTGTCCCTCAGCCCACACTTGGTGCAGTAACATACCATTGCAAGAACATCTGGCTTAACAAACACTGCCATTTAACTGAAAATGGGGAATTAAAAAATTCCCAAGTCATTTTAAAAAAATAAGGCTCACTGAATATGCTTACGCCTGTTTTCACGTACCATGTGACTTGGAGCTGTTTCAGATAGGGTTAAAAATAAATAGATAAGACCAAGATGATTCACTGATATTAAGGGATCATATGAGAAAAATAATTATAGACTCATTGTCTATAATTTACATATGATTTAAAATATATCATATTAGGGAGGGAGACTCTTTTATCCCCAAGTATCTTTTGACCCAAAGTTTTTTAAAAATGAATACTCTGTCCTCGTTAGTATAGTGGTAAGTAATAAAAGAAAAATGAATACTCTAAAATGTACAGCTATGTTTAAGGAATATGCTAAATCTAAAATTAGAACACTGGAGCACTTGAACAATTGGGCTACTTCAAACTGCTAAGAATGTTCAAGCAACATCATTTTACTATAAGCCATAATTTTATAGAAACAGTGGCTGAAAACACTTCTGCCCCTTTTAAAAAATCATTTTTCTGCTTCTTTTGTCATTAGGTATATTAGTGCTTCCAGCACTTATTTTCATCTGGCCCTTGCCTTTCTGAAGAAAACTAGAAATTTCATCGTACCTAAAACATTTCAATGGACAAGTACAAATTATATGTATTCAGTGATTTAATGCAACAGTGGAACTCTAATAGATTGTATCTGTATCATATTGTATTTTAGATTCCTGTAATTAAATAATAGAAAGGCACTCCAGAAAATATGTCTACAGCTCATTTGTTTTATGTGATAATCCATAATGCAATTAATTGCTGTAGGAAGATCACTATTAATGATATAATTTGTAAAATGCATTTATGGTTTTATTGCTTTTTTTTGCTATTTGTTTTGCAGTTAAATTTGGCAATATTTTGCTTCTGCTGTACAAAGTTTTGTTTAAAATTAATGAAGAAAGTATGTTTATCTCTATATACATATATAAATTGTAAGATCATATTTACAGAAAATAGTTAACTTGTAGATACTAGAAAAATTTTAAAAATCAGATGTAAAAGCCTTGTATTTTATTTCCTTTGTAGGGAGTCAAGGGCACAAGAAAGGGGCACGAACACCCAAGGTACCAAAACAGGGTGGCATGAACTGGGCAGACCTGCTTCCTCCACCGCCAGCGCACCCTCCTCCACACAGCAACAGTGAAGAGTACAGCATGTCTGTAGATGAAAGGTAAGAGGAACCTCAGAATTGATGTTAGTGTTGGCACACGATTGCTTAAGCCCAAAGTAAGTAATTGTTAAACTAGACCACAAAGAGGAGACTGAGTACTAAGGTCCATAAACAATGTTCTCTAAATAAAAGTATTGATCAGCAGGACTTAACCATACTTGGTGCTGCCCCAGAAAAGGAACTGGTGCTTTGGAAGCTTTGGGGAACAGTTGGGGGAGAAGAGAGAGAAGAAGGCAAAAATGTCTACAAGATATTTCTAGTTTGGATTAGTAAGCAAATTGCTATGCTATTTGTTAATAAAGGAAACAGGAAAGAGTGGCAAAGAGGTAGATAGTGAGATTAGGAAAGTAAAGAAAGAAACAACAAATCATGTTACTGGAGCATCAACTTTGCTCAGTCCAGGTAAGGAGGGCAGGAGGTAGAGAATGAACAAGAGAGAGGTTAAGAAAAACACAGTTTCTATAATGCAGTACATCACTGCCATGCTAATCAACAAACACATACCCTGGAGTAAGAGAAGAGACAAAAGCATAACTGTGTTCTACATTTCGCCTTGCTTCCCACACAGCCTAGCAGAGAAGTAGAGGAGGATTTTATTGTTTAAAAGTATTGTATTTTTTCATTCACTGTCCTAAATACAAGCTAAAACTTTATTTTGGGCTCAGCTGAAGAAAAAAGTGATATATTATTATAATTTCAGAGAAAACAGTGGGTTGTATTGGACGAAATAAGTTGATCTTCAATATTTCTCGCACTGGAAGAATTTTCAAGAGTAATTTTTCTCAAAGCTTAGAAGCTTATTCTCGGGTCATCTGTAACATCATTTTTGAGTCTTCTTTTTGAGAACATGTTGAATTGGAGGGACAGAATACATCAAATACATGTGGAATACCCAATGTCAAACTATGTTAAGTGGATTTCTTTATTGCATGACTCATCAGACTATATAATATGCTAACATAAATTTCAGTCCCTCAGAGAAAGATAATACATGTAGTAATTCACAAACTTTTGAGACAGTGAACTGTTTTTTAAAGAAAGAATACCTCCTTAACATGACCCAGAATATTCAGATTTGAAAAACAATTCAAAGATGACATTCCACTTACTACACAGATAGTTTATTTGAATAAAATGAAGGAAATCTACATGTCCTTATAATTTCTTTTAGCTATGACCAAGAAATGCCATGTCCTGTACCACCAGCAAGGATGTATTTGCAGCAAGATGAATTAGAAGAGGAAGAAGATGAACGAGGCCCCACTCCCCCTGTGCGGGGAGCAGCTTCTTCTCCAGCTGCTGTATCCTACAGCCATCAGTCCACGGCCACTCTGACCCCCTCCCCGCAGGAAGAACTCCAGCCCATGTTACAGGATTGCCCAGAGGAGATTGGCCACATGCAGCACCAACCCGACAGGAGGTGTGTTCTCACTACCCTTCTTTGCTGACAAATGAGATAATTTCTACTCCTCAGTGGCTGTTATTGAATGCTATCCCATGAAGTAATTTTCATGTCACATGAGCCTTTTCTTGCAGTATCTTCCCACAGTAAGCCCAGGTAATTAATATCTCAAGTGATATTGTTGACCATTGCATTAGATTAATTGATCCTAGTGAACTTGCAACCATAAAATAATGTGCATTAACACTAACTTATGATAATTGCATGCATAAACACATGGAGATCATGTATATGGTTACAATCCGGTAACATGTTATTGATGGTGGGTGTTTTTGTACTGTAGTTTTCCTTATGCGTGGGTAAGTCACTTCTTTGGTCTGCAGAAAATAGATTTTCTCCTGTATTTTTAAATTAAGTCCAAATAATGATTTGTTTTCTCATAGCTGTAATTAAACAGAAGAATGAGTTTGATATGATCGTTTAGTGTTGACCTTAGATACCTTTATTTTGGTTTAGATATATAGGTTGGAGTTCTTTTCTCCAGGTCACTAAATAATTTGTGTGTGTCTGCTTAGATATTTTTAACCTGAGCATCACCACTCAACATTTTTTGTTGTGTATGACTTTACTTGTCATTTCTACCACATAAAAGCTATTACTACATGATGTTAGCTTTTCTCTCATTGTTGATGATATTGTTGGTACTATTTTATTGCCCTTGACACATTATATTATATATATATTACTTTTTGTATTCCTAATATAATTTGAAACTGAGTATATTATTTGCCACGGATGATTTTCCTTTCATGTTCTTGAATGAATAACAAATTCTGGTTTATGCTGCTAGAATTTTGCAATGTTTATTAACTATTCCATCTTTAAGAGGTTATTACCAAATTCAAATCATATACTCTGTAAAAAGAAGGAAATAGTTAAACCTTCTTTGATATGTCAAGGGGGACATTTGATTGCCATTCATTTAAATGTAATATTCTTAACCCATGAAACTTTATGAAGATTGGGAACAAATAAGGCATCTCTTTTCCCTTTTAAGGTCACAGATCATGTCCGCTACTCTTATTGGAAGCAAATGAGAGACTGATAGAGATTGTGCAACTCTGAAATATCTTAGCATTCTTCCTTTGTTCTCTCAAATCACCTATTTCCTCTCCAGTCCTGTCTGTGTTACCAGGGGTGCCCAATAACTTCTTCCCGGGCAGCCTTCTCCTTTGTCTCCCTTATGCCATCCTTTCCACCTTCCTCAAAACCAAAAATTGGTTTCCTTTTATTTCTCATGACTTTATGGTCTCTTCCTCTTCATTCAATCCTTCTTTCTTTTCACCGTTAACTCTACTACTTTTAAACTTTTCCTTTCCTTGACCTCCCCTTCTAGTTCATGTCATTCTGCTGCTGCTTAGTGATATTTAACTACTTCTGTCTTCCCAAGTCCTGCTCACACCTCAGCACACTGCAGCCTGCCTTATCCCAGTGCTTTCATCAGTCTGCTGAAAGCAACCTTCTAATGGTCATCTCTGAAAGCTTCTAAGTCTTCATCATACGTAAGGTTTCCATAACGATGGGAATTTTATAAATTGTTATGAGAATCAAATAGATCATGTATGTCAAATATCTGAAGCAGGGTCAGTATTCAACAAATTTTAATTTCCTACTGTCTTTACACTTACACTCTCACCCCATTGCTTGCTTCAACTATTACTTATATTCTGATAAGTCTCAAATTTATTTAGCCAGCCCAGACCTTTTTCTTGAGTGCCACAATGTTTTCACTTGGCCGTCTCCACATGTCCAAATCCAAATTCTTCATCTGTGCACTTGACTTTTTAAGCTTGCTCTTTCTCCTTCTTGGATGGCTTTCTTGTTTAGAACTATCAACCATTATTTATTTGACCAATGTATTAAAAATAAAATAGCCAAGAAACGAGGCAAAATCAAAAAACATACCTTTGTCGTTTTGAAATCAGCTTAATTTTCCTACTGTTTAATTTCTTTTATTGTTTTTCTACCATACCTTAAAATAATTTTTCACCAAGTCCCTTCAATTCTAACTTCAAAATACCTCTTGGCTTTGTTTCTTTGTTTCCATTCCTGTAGCTGCTATGGCACACTGTCAGTCCCTACCCCTTGACAAAGTGCCATATCCTTGAACCAATTGCCACTTTTATCTTCTCTCCCTTTTTCTGTCCACTCTCACGTTATCATTCTTTGCACACAGCAAGTCTAGTAATGTTTTCCCACATTCAGAGCCAGTCTTACGGTTTAGCCCAGTATTCGGAGCCTTTTACAACCCTTTCCCCTCTATTTACCTTTCCCTCTCAAACCCTTCACACACCCTCTTTTCTTAGCAGGCTGCTTGAAATTTCCTGAATTTGTCCTGAATTCACCACATCCAGGTCTTGCACATGCTGTTTTTTGATTGCCTGACAAGCTCTCTCATCTTTCCAAGACCTGCTCAAATGACACTCCCTCTGTGAAGCTTTCCTCTGGTTGCCTAACAAAAATCAACTGTCCTTCTCAGTTACTCTTCATCAGGGTCTATACACATCTCTGCAACCACACTGTCAGTTCTTATGTTGCATTAGCATTTGCTGTTTGTATCTCTTTTGCCACACTTAAATTAAAGCTCTTTGAGGGCAGAGCTTATGTCTTACTCACGTCTTTGAGTTCCACAGAGCTTTCTTCAGAAAGTATTTGATGAATGGAATCTCATACTGCAGGAGAATTTGGAGTTGATCTACTCCTATTGTTTTAGGATAATGAATACTTGTATGAACTACAGGTGGACATACATAATTGGGAAATGCAAAAGAACCCACACTTATAATCATTCTAACTGTATTCAGACTTTTTGAAAGGTATGATTTCCAGTCTGTAACGGTATAAGAATTTTATTTCCAAAATCATTGCTGGAAATAACACTGGACACTAATGAAAAGTAGATGAAAACTCATTAAAAAAAAAAAAACCCTCTTAGTGCTTTTCTATGATGAATGTATATTCTATACATTTACTATGGAAATTTTTGAAAATACAGATAAACAAAATGAAAATATTAAATTATAATGATGTATGTAGTCAGAAACAGCTACTCAGTAAAGATCCTTCCAACCTTCTGTCCTTACATGTACTCACATTGCTTTGGGTATGCCAATATTATTTTGTTAAATACTCTTGTCACTGAACAGTGTATTTTTCTATGTTGATGATTTTTTATTTAGACACTGTGTAAAATGTGTACTGTCATTCATTTAACCAGTTCCCTAATGTTGGGCATTTAAATTGTGTCTACCTTTTTGATACTATAAATGATAATGATTCCCATCTTAGTGAAGTCCTTGAATGAAACCTCTTCTCAATCCTTGACCTGTTCGAATGCCTGCCCTATCAATAGATGACTTCTCTGTCTTATCATCCTGACACTTCCCTAATGGTGCACTCCTTAGAGACTGATAGGTATTTCTCTATAGATCTCATTCTAGAGTTTCAGACCCATATACCCACTTACTTGTTCCTGCAGTTTTACTGCCTAAATATCACTATGAGTGATATACATGTCTCCAGCCATAAATGCACTTCCCTGGATCCGACAGCCATTTTCTCTCACCTGCATTACAATAATGCTCCATCCACTAAGTGAGCTTGTTGCCTTTAGCCTTGCCCCTTCTTCAATCTAATCTCATGCTGCAGACTGTGCAGAGGGATTTTCCTAAAATGCAATGCTGATCAAGTATCTCCACTGCTTAAAATCTCTCAATGGCTTCCCATTTCCCTTAAAATAAAGAGATTCCTTAATGTAGCAATCAAGGCCCTTTGTGATCTGACCCCTGTGTGCCTTCCCATCCTTACTCACTGCCACTCCCCGTCACTGTCTGTATTGTCTTCACTCTGAGTTTCCTCCAATTCCTGGAAGGAACACAGTTCTTGTTCACCTCAAGATCTTTGCTTGTGCCATGCATCTTCCTGGAACACCACTTTCCACTCTCCTTTTGGAGCTAACACCCACGTATCCTTTAGATTCGAGATTAAGTGGCAGATCCTCCTCACAGAATCTTTCCCTTATGTCTCAACTTGGAATAGGAGCCAATTCTGTGTCTTCCCACAACACTCTCTGCATCCTCTGTCATGGTGCTTACTTAATACTGCATTACCATTGCATACTTATTGTTTGTCTCCTCCACTGGACTACAAATCGCTGCAGACAAGGACTATATCTATTTTATTTAGCTGAATTCCTAACATAGTGCCTGAGTTCCTGTCTCTATTCCTAACAAACTACTCCCCAAACTTAGTGGCCTAAAACACCATTTTATTTTATTCACAATCCCCACAGGTCAATTCTGAAAGAATTCCCCACATGGTTTTAGCTGGGTTGTTGGGATTATAAGATCACCTTGCAAGTTAGTTCCTGCACACATGTGTCTGATATCTCAGTGCTCCTCAGTCTCTGCTTTCTCTTGGGGTCTCATTCTCCAGGGTCTCACTACATATCCCAGGCTTCACATAACATGGGGTCTCAGGGTAGTGGCACTTCTTACATGGCAGCTGGGTTCCAAGAAGGCAGGAAGAGGAGGTTGCCAGGCCACTTAAGAACACACTCAGAACTGGGACACAGTCTTAGTCTGGCCACATTCTAATAATCAGAACAGTCACGGGGTCCATCCAGATTCAACAGTGTGGAACTCAGTTCCTTCTTTTAATGCGATAGTGGCAAGTTCTCTTGTCCAAAGAGCATTTGCAATGGGAGAGATTGTTATGAACATTTTGCAAAATACAGTCTGCCATGGCCAGATATGTAAGTAGCTTGTATTAAGTATGTATGCCTTAAAATTGAATCCCAGGGCTGGTTGGTTAGCTCTGTTGGTCAGACTGCAGCCTTATAACCCCAAGATCATGGGTTCGGATCCCCATACTGGCCAGCTGCATTAAAACCCCAAAACCAGAAAACAAAATTGAATCCTGGACTGGTCGGTTAGCTCAGCTAGTTATAGCATGGTGATGATAACACCAAGGTCCAAGGTACAGAGTTTGGTCCCTCTACCGGCCAGCCACCAAAAAAAAAAAAAAAAATTGAATACTTTCATGTCTAAGCCCTTATTGCCTGTGGTCTCTTTGGTCTTAAAATCTAGCAGAGCACCATAGAAGGTGTGCAGTAAATCTTTAAATACTAAATACATTTATTACTTTTGTGTTGATTGATTAGGGGAATATATAAATAGTGTGATATATTAATAAAAAATTACAAACTATAACACTAGTATTAATTAAACAATAAAGACTTGCAGTATTATGAATATTGCAACTTCGGCATGCAAATAAACTTCTAGGATATTCTATTTTTGTCTAAAATGATATAAACTAGGTCACCAATGTAAAAGGAATCTTTCTCCATTTTTTTAAAGACAATAACTATAAAAATTATATAGTTAAACTTATTCACATATATTGTTTCAAAAAGTGTCTAGTATTACTGAGTTACTGCAGTTGACATTTAGTAAAAATCTCTTGGAAAGTAAAACTGGGGCCGGCCCATGGTTCACTTGGGAGAGTGTGGTGCTGATAACACCAAGGCCATGGGTTCGAATCCCTATATAGGGATGGCCGGTTAGTTCACTTGGAGAGTGTGGTGCTGACAACACCAAGTCAAGGGTTAAGATCCCCTTACCAGACATCTTTAAAAAAAAAAAAAAAAGGAAAACTGATTTTCATGTATGGAATAGGAAATTTACTGATATTTTATTAATGTAGACAGACTGAATATAAAATAGTTGGAAGAAAAAGAAAGTAAAATGGCAAAAGAAAATTAAATATATTGTCTATTTACAAACTGGGTAATAGTTCATTATACAAAGAATTGAATCTACCAATGTTAGGAAAAAAATCTTAAAGTTATGCATTTTCACCCTTTTGGCTAGTAAATTCTATGTGGTGAACTGTATAAACACCTGCTTTATAAATTAATGGCATCATTCTGTTTTTCTCTTGAACGTATTTATGAAGGCATCATTTTTGCAGGAGCCTAGAGTATTGTGAATCACAGTCATATACTTGTACATTATTTCAGAAGGCACTGAAACGCCTCAAGGGGAGAAGTCTAGAGAGCTGAGGTTCATTTGCGACAAGTCCAACTTGAGTGCAGCATCTTAAAATAGCTTTTTGTTTTCAAATAAAATATATTACATGTTTCAAACAGTACATGTTTATCACACATTCCCTGGGCTTGCCTTATTTACCGATGGTTTGAATAAATGTTTCTCTCTTTCCTCAGCATTTGAACATGGTGGTAGTAGTTAAAAGCCAGTTAACATGAAGATATTTTTGCTCTACAGAATGCGAATTATCCAAACACAATAATGCTGGCATCCTTTCATAGTGAAAGGAATTCTACAGCCCCTTAGTGGTGGTCAAAATAGTCCCCTTTGTGCTAAGAAGTTTTACATGTCTTAAAAGAAATAAAGTTTCTTGTGGTATTTTGGGTATGCATGCTGACAAAGGCTGTAAATTAACTTTTAAGTGTGGTATTTTATGGCATTCCAAATTAAACTGATTTTCTTCCTATGTGTATAACACACTCCATGTTGAAACAATTATCCATTTTAATCTCTTAAATAACTTCAGCATTGGAACATTTTTTCATATTTCTTCTAGTGCCACACACAGCATACTAAAAACCACCCAGAAATGAAAAAGTCTGCATTATATTAATGAACTTTGCGTGTGTGTATTTATAATAATATATACTTACACGTGTGTGTGTATACACATAATTCTTCAATGTAATGGTATTCTTCATTTCTTGGGTTTTTAATACATCTGTATTTGGCACAAATCTCTCTTAACATATATAAACACACACATACATGTAATAATGTATATTTACGTATATGCATGTGTGTATTTGTATATAATAATAGCATTCCTAGAAAGAAAGTCATGACCTTGGAAATAAAATTTGGGTTCAAATTCTGTGTTTCATACATACTAGCTGTGGGAATTTTGGCAACATCCTTAGAATTTCAATATCATCATCTGTAAAATGGTAATTAAAAAGTAACTCAGAAAGTTGTTGTGAGAATTAAATGAATCAACATTGTGAAATATGCTTAGCTACAAAATAAGTGCTCAGTAAACAATGAGTTAATTGTTGTGTTTTCATAATCATTTATTTGTAATATTTTTTATTTGCATTAATAAAGCAGGTTTATTGAAGTGTCTCAATTCATTGGGATAATAAGCAGAAAATGTTTTTCTTCAGAGAACTGACATGCCACCCTTAAAACTGTGCTATGTTGAACTTACTTTTTCCTCTTTACAATAGAGATCTTGATCAGATGCTATGTGCTATTGACCTTAGCTAGATATTGACAATATCCTACATGGTTTTATTTGTTTGCTTGCTTTTAATTTAAGACCAGTTCCGTTAATTTTAAAACTCAGACATCCTTTGCAAAATGCACCTGTCTGTGGCTGTGGCAGCATGGGTTAAGGGGCATGTTCTGCTTTTAACCACCTCTCTCCTCCTGACACATGCAGGTGCTAAGGCAGGGAAGAGAATAAAAAGAGGGCAAACCAGACGAAGATCCAGTCTTCTCCATTGTTAGCCCTAACGACTATTGTATTTCATCTTACTCTATGAGTATCGTAATGGTGGTGGGGAAGGGACGCTGGCACTAGCTTACCCCACTAATGAAGGCCTCAATCCTGTGCCTCAGTGCATTGTCTCTAGGCATTTGTAGTTCTTGAATGATTTAGCCAAAACCTCAGATGGACTACCAATCGGTGGCATTCATGCCATATCTCTCCTAGTTTCCCGAACCATGGGGATCACCAGATGACACTAGATCCTAATCTCAGACACTCTCCAACACACCCAGTGCTCAGGTTGGCAGGCTTGTGTAGAATCGATCCTCTTTACGTCTCTGGAGTGCAGAATTTGATGAGGTGTTGTCCTGATCCTTCCACCTGATGTTCCCCTATTATGTCATCCCTTCAGCCTTGCTTAAAGAGCACTGGGACCGTTGCTGACAGTCCTCCAGCTAGAAATCACCATATGTCTTTCTTTTCTGCAAGCACTCTCCTAATTTGGGAGTTATTCTCTTGGCATTCTCCTCCTTTGGGAATAATTTCTTTCCACTAACGTGCAAGTACCCTCTACCCTGTCAGTCATCTTACATTCACTGTGGGTGATGGTGTTGGGTGGTGTTAGTGGAAGAAGTATATTTAAGCATATCTAAGTATTTTAGACTCTCCAAGTCTGTGGAGAGCTGGCTGAAACCAGTTATTGGGAACTTTGTGATCTTAGATTGTGGGACACTACTTCATTTTTATCCTCAACTTTGGTCTTTAACTAATTCCATCAAAAACAAAGCAAAAAAACCAAAAAACCTTTGAGCATTTTGTTAAACAGAGAAAGAATAACAGTAAAAGTCATAGAATTTAAAATGGCTAATAATCTTTAGTGAAACTCATAAGTGAATAAATTAGAAAAAAAAAGTCTCTTGGCTCCCATAGTCTTTTTTAAATAGAATAAAATCTAAAGGAAATTGAGTCATATGATGAATCTGTATTTTTTTTTTAATTGTATGAATTCTTCTCTTTGGGAGGGAAAAAGTAAATTCCACTCTTTATAGTCAAGATGAATGACTTTCTTTGCTTGAAATAGTGGTAGTGGCAATGAAGGAAAAGAAAAGAAACATGTTTATGGAGCAAACTGTTTCAGAACCAATGTCTGTTGCCTTTAGTAATAGTATAATATTCAAAACTCTGGGCTGGCCGGTTAGCTCACTTGGGAGAGCATGGTGCTGATAACACCAGGGTGAAGGGTTTAGATCCTGTATATGCTAGCTACCAAATCATAATCATAATCATAATCAAAACTCTTTAGCACAAATACATAGGCATATGTTCCCAAAGTATTACTTCCCCCTTTTTAACTGAACATAATCCAAATGATAAAACATAAGAAGACTTACAGATAGCTGAGTATATTTCTATTAAACCGGAATCAAAAGGTAGCCCAGGAGAGCCTCTGGTTGTGAGGTACAATTCGAATTAACATCAAACTTAGACATACTCCAGTTGTTTCTCCTGAATAAATTAGCTCAACAGAAGAAAAGATCATATCATTGTAGTTGCAAATGTCTTGCTTAATTTGTCCTGTTGTGTCTTAAATAATGAGCTGAGCCGTACCTGTTTATTCGCCTTCGTGCAGACGGCAGCCCGTGAGTCCTCCTGCGCCCCCGCGCCCCATCTCCCCGCCACACACCTACGGCTACATTTCCGGGCCCCTGGTCTCAGATATGGACACGGATGCGCCCGAAGAGGAAGAGGACGAAGCCGACATGGAAGTAGCCAAGATGCAAACCAGAAGGCTTTTGTTACGCGGGCTTGAGCAGACCCCTGCCTCCAGCGTCGGCGACCTCGAGAGCTCTGTCACTGGTTCCATGATCAATGGCTGGGGCTCAGCCTCAGAGGAGGACAACATCTCCAGCGGGCGCTCCAGCGTTAGTTCTTCTGACGGCTCCTTTTTCACTGATGCTGATTTTGCGCAGGCCGTCGCGGCCGCGGCAGAGTATGCTGGTCTGAAAGTGGCACGTCGTCAAATGCAGGATGCCGCTGCTGGTAAGTCACGCTCTGTCACCCAGCTGGAAAAGAAAACTCCATGTGGGGCCGAGCCCGTGGCGCACTTGGGAGAGTGCTGCGCTGGGAGCGCAGCGACGCTCCCACCGCGGGTTCGGATCCTATATGGGAATGGCCGGTGCACTCACTGGCTGAGTGCCGGTCACGAAAAGGACAAAAAAAAAAAAAAAAAAGAAAGAAAGAAAAGAAAAAACTCCATGTGGATAGGATAATCACTGATTATCTCCTGGGATCTTGTGTCCTGCATAAAATGCAACGGTTCTTACTGTCTTTTTTGTTGTCGTTGCCTAAGGAAACCAGTTCCAAGAATATGACTTAGTAGGACTATACCCTTTCTTTTTTTATTTTTTCTGATAAGACTTTTTAAGTCATGTTTTATTTTTATTGAATGAATCCTATGTAATGTGAGTCATAGGAAGCTACCTGGGAAGTCCTAAATTTTAGGATGGTGATAACAAATATATGTGAGCATATACATTTGACCCAAATTGGTATAATTTCGTTAAGGTATGCATATAGTCAATTAAATAAAGTTTGTATTATTGAATGTATATTATAACATTTTTTAATGTAGATAACAACAATAGGTTTGTTGTGCTAATTCCCTTACCACATTTAATTAGAAATTTTCTAGGAGAAATAGATAAATCTTCAGGTGGGACTTTAAACCATTGGAAAATGAGCTATTTCTCCTTAACCCTCATTTTCTTCATGTCCTCTCAAATTAGAATATTAATTTAATTGAGAAAATATAAAGATATTTGTATTATGCATAGATTTTTCAAGCATAAATGTTTCACACTTTTAATCTAATAATTGGGAGCGTGAATTAATCCAAATGCTTATTATATTTTTTTGTATTTTCCTTTGGCATTGCCAGTAGCTCATTTTTAATGAACATACATATTTATTCTTGTGTTTTAACTTATTTTTACTTATCTCCTCCTTCTCCCAACCTTTTTTAAAAAGTAAATAGTATGAGAAAGAAAAGAATTTAAATTTAAAACATATTTATCACATGATTTTCATTTGTGTAGGATGAATATATGGGTGTGTATATATAGATACATACACACATTTATGTACATATTGTGTGCGTGTGTGTGTGTGTATTTCTGGTAGCCAAGAAAATACAAATAGAAAAGTAAAATAATGTGATCAGAAAGAAAGAGATACATTTCAAAGAAGGAAAAAAACCATCACAACAAATCGATAATTGGTATATATTTTTTAAAGTTTTTCTTCATTGTGTAATGTATCACATTGGCAGTTTTGCATGTTCTCTTCAGATATTAGGTTACTGATTACTTTTGATCAGTGTAGAATATACTCAAGGAAAATTTAACTCATATCATAAAATCATCTCTATGTATTATTTATCAAGAATGTGTTGTAGGAAAAAGATGTTTAATCTCCCTCAACTTATTATTGTAGAATGTATATTTATTTTAGCCAGGCCTATATTTTATGAAATTCAACCAAATATCTTTTTTTCCCCCAGTAGCTGCTGAATGTAATAAAATATGCAAACGTAATTATCTTTCTTAATAAATAAATAACATCTAACTTTACATGTAGCTTTTGTTTCTCCTTATTTTTTCATCCTCTGTTAAAAAAAAAAGTAAGTAAGTGAAATTAAGTATCTCAAGCCACTGCTTTCACTTTGCATTAAGGGTGTTTTTCAGTTCATTAAACCAAAGAAACATAGAAATAACATTGAAAATTCGTCTGTAAACAACCTTATGCCTCAGGGTCTATGGCCTTATGGATGGCCTCACACAATAGAATGAATAATGGGTTCAGTCTCAGCTCTAATTCTCTGTTTTCATGGATATATAACTTTAATTGTAATAGTTCCCATCATAGCTAAAGAGAGTTTTGTTTAATATTTTATTGTATTATAATATAGTGGCAATTCTAGTTCTTGTTTGGCTCATAATTACAATGAACTAAACTTACATTGGCCTCCTTCTGCATATTACAATGCTCTTTTCAGGAAATGGTTTTGCTGATCATGTGACTTGAAGTTAATATGAATGAATAATCCAATCACATTGCTTTTCACTTAGCTACATTAACATCTATTATTTAATACGCTGACATTAGCATTTTAAATAGGTTGATTTCAGTATATGTGGCTTCTCCTTAGCCAAAAGACGTGCTGTCTAAGTCTGTTTGAAGTTTTTTGTGGTACAGTAGAAAGTTCTGGATTTGGGACTGAAATACCCAGAAACCAAAATAGTGAAGGTTAAGGCCAATAGCTCTCTATTGCTGTTGGATTAAATGTGTTGTACCTGCTACAACCAGAGAATTTGAGAGCTCAGAAATGCACCATGTCTTATTAGTAAATTCAGTTTCCACTGGTACGTGGGATTATTGCCCATCCAAAAACAAACAACCGAAAACTCCCTCTGTCACCACTAAAAACCAGAACTCTTGGAAGTGTCACCTTCAGTATCAGAACTAGCAAATATCTTGAGATAGAAAAGGGGTGTAAGTAATTTTTGGCAAAATTACTAAATATGTGAGCTAGATCAATTTCAGACCACTTGGAGGGAAAATACCAGAGATTGTATTAAAATATTAGGAGTCTGCCTTTGAAGACTGTTATGAATATATATGCATATATAATTTAAATAAGCATGTAATTTGTACTGCTAATTCTTAGAACATGAATTTCACAAGGACTTTGGTTCTTCCTCTTGAGAAAACAAATGTTGAATATATTATACAAAAAATTATTCAATATTTTTTTCAAGAATAACATTTTATTGAAGCTAGTTGAAAAAATAATCAGAATGTTTTTTCTTGAATAAACAGGTATTATGAACTTTAATGCAATCAAAGTACTATGACTTAAAAAAAGAAAAAAGCCTGAAAATGCTTTTAGAATATTCTCTCCAGTGGTTAGTACAGAGTGACAAAAAGCTTATAATTTGCTGGAAGAGTTTATTTAAGTTTTTTTGTTGTTTTGTTTTGTTTTTTAAGTTAGGGATGTTTCTAGCATTCATGTTTTGTTTTAGTTGTTCCTGTGGTAATTAAAGTTCATTGATGAGTTTGGCTCTGATCATTTTTTCCTCAGGCCGCCGACATTTTCATGCTTCTCAGTGCCCTAGGCCCACAAGTCCTGTGTCTACAGACAGCAACATGAGTGCTGCAGTAATGCAGAAAGCCAGACCTGCCAAGAGACAAAAACACCAGCCAGGACATCTGCGCAGAGAAGCCTACACAGATGGTAAGTCCATTGAAACGGACGGAAACATCTATGAATCTAGCCTGTTTACCCTGCCTCTCTAGGACTAGAAAATGCATTCACTGACATTAGAAATTACATTAAAAATTCATTACCAGTATGTTTCCCATTACTTATAGGAGTGGCCTACTTCCATATCTTGTCAAGCATCTCTAGTCCTTGTGGTTTTCTAATAAACTGGTTATTTAAGAAACTAAAATAATGCATACCTTCAATGTTTTCGAAAGGTTCTTCTATAGTTTCAAACAAATGGACATTACTATAATTGAAGTAATGACACAAGATTAATTTAATCTTCGTCAGATTCAGTGATAATTCCTCCAACGTGTTCTCATGGTTTCATCGTTTTTTTTTTTTGTTTTTTTTTTAACAATTTTGCATTTAAATAGAAGCTGTAAACTTGTTCGAATATTAATTCTAACTATAGTGATATCACAAACAGTTATTTGTGCACCAAAAGGCAAATAAAATCACCTTCTACGTGCCTTTACATACAATACAGACGCTCACTGGCGAGGTAGCGGTTATACTCTGAAGGGAGCATGAGAAGATAGTGCAAACATCGTGATGTTGTCTAGCGAAAGCCTTTAATGAAAGTGCCTCAGGTGGCCCAGCATTTATTAAACTGCCACCTTCTTCTCATTTTTTAAAACAACCCCAAGGGCTTTGTTGGAAATTCATGTAGGATAAATTCTCTCAGACTCACCCATCTTGTCAAGTTGGCTAAATTTGCTAAAGGGGTGGGGGAAGAACAGTGTCACCAGCATAGTTTCCCCACCTCCTGGTCCTCTGCAACCACAATCTGATTAGGACTTTCATTACCAGTCAGCAATTTTTCAAAAAGGCCATCATTTGCCATTATCATATGAAAGCCTAATATTATAGATCCTTATCCAAGGTTACAAGGAGGGTTTTCTGAGGTACTTCTCCCTGTGATTCCTGCCACTTGACAGAAAAATTTAATACAAAGCTCACAGCAGGATGAGCACAAGTAATTTTGCAATGAGTGGCTGTCCATGCTATTATCTGTCCTTTATTCTGAGTATTTTCTCTTACTAGCATCTATCTGATATTAGACTACATTAAATACTGGCATGACACAACGCACCTGGGCCTTCTGGCTCCTGCCCAGGACTCTTTAGTCAGTGAAACTGAGCTGTCAGAATGTTATCTGATTCTGAAAGGTTATTACAGTGGCTTTGTGCATGTTTGCTTCTGAGAAGGAACAAACACTAGGTATAAATCCCCAAACTCTACTGGCAATTTTACATTTATGGGACCCCTGTAATGGCATTTTACAAGTTTTATAGCTGTTTTATCAATTTTTATTATCTAGAAGAGAGTGCTGCTAACTGGAAAACTGGCCAAACATCAAGCCTGAATCTAAACACATCTAGATTGAATGCATAAGGGAGAAAATCTGGCCTAAAGCTTTGTGCAGATCTCTCCACCTCTTATTTATATTTGTTTGGAGGGGAGTCTGGTATTGAGTGATGCTTTAAAAAAAGTTTTAAATAATGTAATCATGCCAAGTTAAAGAATAATAGCATCACAGTTGTACATTACACTCTGCTTGAAAATTGTTATCTGTATTTATTGTTCGGTATTCTGCAGTACTTATTTCATTGTGTTTAATAATTAAATATAAATTCTAACTAATCCCTGAATAATGACTATTAAATTGAATGATGAAGCACCACCCGAGTTTTTTTTTTAAAGTTAATTTCAGAAATACCAAAGAAATATATTGAAATATTTGTAAAGCCAAAAAGTTAATCTGAAATATTATTTGGACTTCTAATTGCTCATTTTGCAAAATTAATTATGCAAAGTTATCATAGTACATACTGCAACACAGAAGCCAATAATTATCTTCTCTAAGCCCCCAAAATAAAAAAAAGATGGAGACATGGTTAAAGCTATTTTTAAATTATAGCTTTAACTTCTGTTGAAGAACAGAAGTTAATGGAGCATTAATCCATCTTCAAGTTATGTTTATTGTACTTACAAGTGTTGAATTTAATTCTGTATGCTTATTGTTTAATAAAATAAGAAAGTAACAAAGTTATACATTATTGTATACATATCCACAATGCATATTACCCAATTAAAATCATATAAATGCAGATATTTCTTAATGCACTAAATAAAAGAAAAGCATATTGTATTAGTCCTTTTCTGTTGCTTATAACAAAATACCTGGATAGTTTGTAAGAAAACAAAATTTATTGCTTATAGTTTCAGAGGCTGGGAAGACCAAAGTCCAAGGAACACATCTGGTGAGGTGACTCTACAGCAATGCAGTATGGCACATGGCAAGAATGACAGAGCAGAGAGAGAGAGCTAACTCCTCCTCCTCCTTTTAAAGCCCTCAGAACCATGCCCATGACCACCATTAAACCATCAATGGTTAATCCATTTACTTGGGCATGGTCCTCACAATCTAGTCATCTTTTCAGGACCCCACCTTTCAACTACCACAATAGGATTTCCCACCCTCTTGACACTGTCACAGTGGGACTCAATCCTCAGTGAGTTTGGGGGGACATCCAGTCTACGGCACATATACTCTTGATAGCAGTAGTTATGACATAGAGACAAAAGCCATTTTCTCAGAAATTATTTCTCAAATTTACACTTCACTTTTTGAAAAATTATTCACAGACCATTTCATGAAGAAGCTCAATGGCAGACACAACTTTTACAATTTATTAAAAAAGAAAAGGGAAAGGAAAAAAGAATTTAAAGAGCTACAAATTGTTAAAATACAAATTAAACCTATTAGTAAGACATGGGGGATTTTGTGGGGTTTTTTTTTTCTTTTTAATAAATGAAATACATTAACTATGATGGATAAGTTGGATTATGGTCAATTGACTTATGGGAACTATGCTCAGAATATGGTATATCAGTCTTGAATTTGCAGCGTCTTTGCTTTGTAAATTTTGTTTAAGTTATGAATTTCTTTTGCAGAATTTTTGCAAGCTATGTAGAGAGGGATAAAGAGTAGCTGTGTCTGAACTAATAAAGAGTAATTTGGGGTGATCCTTGTCAGCCCCTGTATTAGTTTGCTAGGGCTGCTGTAACAGACTACCAAAGAGAAAATGGCTTATTAGAAATTAATCTCCTTGGCTTACAGATGGCTGTCTTCTCTCTATGTCTTCACATGGTCTTTCCTCAGTGTGTACAATCTCCTCTTCTTAAATAGACTTTAGTAATATTGGATTAGGGCCAACCCTAGAGACCTCCATTTTAACTTAATTATCTCTTTAAAGACTCCAAAAACAGTCACATTCTGAGGTATTAGGGGTTAGGACTTCAACATATGAATTTTGGTGGACACATTCAGCTCATAACATCTTATGGGCTCCTAACGCATGGCATTGTAGTCATACCTTACTCTGTTGATGAGTTTAAGGCCTCATAAACACCCAGGTAGTACTTCATGCAAAGCCAAGTGCTTCATGCTATAGTCGCACCGACAGACAGTATCTAATTTTTTATTTATTTCATATTTGTCGCTTACAAGTTTAACCCAGATGAAGGGTAGGATTAAAATATATGAATATTTATCAGTTAGAGTCTTATTGAGTTAAAGCCAAGCATAAGTGCATTTCTAGGACCTTCTAATAGATTCTTTCCACCCCCTCTTTTCAGCCTTTCGATGCATTTACATACTTGATTTAAAAATGAAACCTAAATTATTTCTCCAGCCCTACTTTTCATAAATTATAAATTCACCACCCTCTTTGGAATGATGTTATTTTGACTTGATTTATCATTAATTACCAGGTCTTGGGACTTTAAGCAGTTAAGTAAATAGAGTGCTGGATCTCTATTACAAGTTAATGCTGGCAGAATTGTCTGCATGCACATGTTTTTATGTGTTACTTTACATGCATTATACTGTTATTTGGAAAGGCTTATATAAAGAATGGGTATTTATATAATTATATAAAAAGAGTCTATACATATAAAATAGCTCCACAATCCCATTTGTTAAATCTAATTTGTACTGCTCATGGTATGAATTGGATGAAAGCACTATTTATCACTATGTAAAATACAGAATTGTTTATACGATGATAATCCCTGGTTTGACTTGGTAATTATTTTATAATACCTAAGAAAGAATTTATTTGGAAATCTTTTTATGTAAGAAAATTAAACCTGGCAGCATTTCTCTCTAATTGTTAGAGGTACAGTGACAAATATATACAAAAGTTAGAATTCTTAAAACTACCTTTGGGTTCTCTTCTCCTTTCCACCTGTGTTTTAAATAGCACCTATCTAGAACATCTGGTAACAGATTTTGTCTCAAGAGTCATATGTTCCTCAGACTTTGTATGATTTTATGATAGTGGCAGTCATCAGCTTTGATATCTGATAAGCCCAGACATTTTGTCATTTGATGGTAGTCACAGTCATCAGCTTCCTGATAACCTGTGTTTGCAATCTGGTTTAAGTTTATAGCAAGCAGATGATGCAGAAATGAGCCCACAGTCCTTCACTCCCTCTGCTTCTAGGTATGCTCTAAATTAGACTTTTCTCTTCTTGCTTGTCCCAGGTTTAGTCTGCACCTGGAACCACTGTGCCTTGGATCTCTTGGTTTTAGTCTGCTCAGTACAGTAGTCTATTTTCTAACTCTCTCTTTTTGGTTTTCTTTAATAAATAAGTAGCAGGACTGGCTGGTTAACTCACTTGGTTAGAAAGTGGTGCTGATAACACCAAGGTCAAGGGTTCAGATCCCTGTACCCCCCAGCTGCCAAAGCAAAAAACAAACAAAAATAAAACATAAATGAATAAGTATCAGGTGAGGGAGGAATCTAATTCTAGTTCTTATTATTTTTTGAAAAATCCATTAAAGTTGTAGACAAAGGAGGAATGGATATCATGTGCAAGTGACAATGGCAATCTATGTGACAATACAAAAAACTTGTGATTTTGTAGAATCAGGGAAATTAGTGCTATTAGCTGTATTTAGGCTACCATTTTAGCTACAGTGTTGAAGCTATTTATATGATACTGGAACACGATAAGCTATAAAAATCAACAACAAAAAAATGCAAGTAAAAATTTGATCACTTTTTATAATGGGTTTCTAAGTAAAACAGCTGGTGGTAAGATGGCAACTCAAGCTTTCTGCTTTCAGAGTCTAATACAATGGATTCTAATGCCTTCGCTTTAGCATATGATGTCAAAAGAAAATTAGTGTAAAAAAAATTATACCTATTTATAAGACAAAAAGGATCTGTTTATTTTTTATTTTTTAATTATAAGAATCAGAAACACAGTCATCCCTCAATATCTTGGAGTATTGGTTCCAGGACCTCCCATGGAAACCAAAATCCGGGATGCTCCAGTCCCTGCTATAAAATGCTATAGAACTGGCATATAACCTACTCATTCCCCTACCCTTGTACTTTAAATCATCTCTAGATTACTTATAATACCTAATAAAATGTAAATGCTATGTAAATAGTTGTTAAACTGTATTTTTTTCTTATTTATATTTTTTATATTTGTTTTTTTTTTCCAAATATTTTTGACTTGAGGCCGATCGAATCCACGGATGTGGAACCGGTGGATACAGAGGGCCAACAGTGTATATAAACAGCACTCAATGGACCATTGTCAATAACAGTAAAATATCTGGAAAAAACCTTAATATTCCTCTGCAGGGGTTGGCTAAATAATGATATATTCAGAGAACAGAACATAATCCAAACTTTTCAAAAAAAGAGGTACAGCTGTACATACGCATATGGAATTGTATACTACTACACAGTTAAGTGAAAAAAGTGCAATCCCATTCATGTTAATAAAAAAGAAAGGCTGTATATTTGTGTATGGTACTTTTTATAAGAACACCGCATACAGCTGGGCAGAGAGGTACTATATACAATACCTGGTGTGACAATTTTACCTGGACATGAACAGTGTGCCCTGGAGTTACTAGACTTGGTAGTCCTGCTTTATGTGCTTAAATAATTTCAGGAATGATCTATAGAAACTATTCAAACCAATTACCTCTGCATAATCAATACTGAGGATTTGAAATAGAGGTGTGGAGATACCACAGGTCATATTTCCTAGTTCAAACCCTTACATACTTTTGAATTTTTTTACCACGTAAATGTATACTTTTTAAAAATCTAAGGCTAATTTTATAATACTAAGCATTTAAAAGATGTCTTATAAATGCTTTTTAGTTGATGTATTTTATCACATAGACATTACTCTCTAAATGTGAAAATATTATTTCTACAGACATGATTTAAAAAATGTAGTTATGTTGATAATTCACAAATCTCTCTGTATCTCTGGTTTAATCTCTCTTGATATTCAGATTTTATATACAACTAACTGTTGCATATCTCTATCTGGATACACTAAAGTTTCCTCCTATTCACTTTTCTAAAATTGAACTCACGCTCTTCTTTCACAAACATCTCTTCCTCATTTGTGCATTCCATACCTTCAGTGATGTTTCTCTCATCCACCTTCTCAACATAGCAAAAATCCTAAAAGTCATTTCAGAGTCTTTACTCCCCACCCCATACACACACACCTGATACTGTATTGCACTGATTGTAAAATAATTTTGATATTTCTTTATGGTTCTCTCTCAAACACATCTTCTACTGCCCATCTGAACATCCCCCAACACCATTTTATTCCCTATCATTACTTTTGTGAACTATTATAACTAACCTTTTGACCTCCTGGGTTGAAGCTTCCATTTTATTCTATCTTCCATACTATAGTCAGAACTACCTAAATTTAGAATTTATTCATATTCTTCTACCAAATGGTATTAGGATACATATTTCTTTTCTCCCTGAAATATATATATGAGTCATCTTGAAAGATAGTACCACTTAAAGAAAATAAATTTTCTAGATATCAAACTTTATACCTACTTTTACCCGTAAGTATATCTGATATAAGAAAGTGAACTATATATGTTATATTATATATAACATGTTTTACCTTATATATAACTACAACTCTAACTAATATATGAATGATTAACCTATAGTCATACTAGTGATTATCTGGTTTAACAACTCTGGGTATACATACAGAGTGGAGAGATTCCATCAATGAATGGTAGATTGTAAACATGTGATTTGTTGAAGTAGTATAAAAACTCTGAAACAGAAATTAAGAATCTAAGGGCATTAGTCCTGGTTTTGATCATGTCTAGCTTTGAGACTGGAAAATAGGTTAAAGTCCACATGTTTGAGCTTTCTTATCTGCTAAAATGGAAAGAGATTTAGGCTAGATTAGAGATAGCAAATAAGTCTCAAGTCAAGGGCCAAACTCAATCAATTTGAAGCGGTTTCCTTAAGGAGTAAGTCTAAGCAACTGAGACCCGCAATATCATGCTGAAATCAATCAGGAAGTTCTACCATGGACTGAGGAGAAGTTGCAGTACATGTGCCCAGTACTAGCTATCCCAGGAATAATCAGTGAGTCCCAGCTCTATCATTCAATAGTTCTGTGCTGCACAATGGGAGTACATTAAAATGGTTGATCTTCTTACACCTTGGTTGCCTTCAATTGTTCTAGTCCATTTAAGGTACAGTATCTCACAGTTGAATGTGACTAAAATAATAATCCTAGTATTTGATGATCTTAAAAGTGGCAGACTTTTACATTGTTTTAAATCTTTCTTTTTAGATCTTCCACCTCCTCCGGTGCCACCACCTGCTATAAAGTCACCCACTGTCCAATCCAAGGCACAGCTGGAGGTACGACCTGTAATGGTGCCAAAACTCACTTCTATAGAAGCAAGAACAGACAGATCATCAGATAGAAAAGGAGGTGGTTACAAGGGAAGAGAAGTTTTGGATGGAAGACAAGTTGCTGACCTGCGAACAAATCCAGGTGATTCCAGAGAAGCACAGGAACAGCAAAATGATGGGAAAGGTCGAGGAAACAAGGCAGCCAAACGAGACCTTCCACCAGCAAAGACTCATCTCATCCAAGGTATTGATATGTTCAAGCAGTAGATAAATACAGATTGAGCATATGTTCTCAGGGCACTCAGGCAGGCTCTATCAGTCCATGTGAAAACTGGTAAGATTAAGAAGTTTGCTCTGTAATAGAAGAGACAGGCCTGTACCCAAAGAACTTTAGTAAGATTCATTTCAGTACATGACACTACATAAGGTTTCCTTAGAGAGGTGTCAGTTGAGTAAAGGAAATGGGTTGAGAAAAGAACATGATAGTATGGAAATGAATGTTTGATGAACAATGGTTTCCAGTTTGGCTGGAGATTAGGATTCTTGGGGTTAGAGACAAATGGTAAGAGATAAAACTAGAAAGGTGTTTGTGCCAGATTGGAAAAACCAGAGTTACTATTCTGAATAGTTTGGGATTTATAGTCCAGGCAGTGGTGAGCCAGCCAGTTAAAAAATTTTGAGTGAGAAATGACATATAGGATTTGTATTTTAGAAAAATAACTGGCAGTATTGTACAGTGAAGGAAGAGACTGGAATCAGGCAGATGAAGGTATCTTGTAGTTACGTTGCAGTAATAATCTAGTTATAAAATATGAAAGCACTGAATTAAAATAATGCAAATGTAAAGGAGAGGATATGGCCTACACAAGCATTCAGAGATAGACCAAACACTACTTGGTGACTAACTGAATGTAGAAAAGTAAATTGAAATAATAGAGTAAAGAAAAGAAGTTATTCAAATGTTGATTAGGTGGCAATGTATGACTAATGGGACACAATTGTATTAACTAATGTAGAAGAAATTGGGAAAAGGATAAATTTCATGGGAAAAAGTAATTTTAGTTTTGAATGAATTAAGATGTTGATAAGAACACAGCTATGGAGAAAACCATTACAATTTAGACAACTAGGCTTAAAGATCAGGAGAAAGGCTGTAAGTAGAGAGTGGATTTTAGAACCAGCAACACAGGGGTGATAATTATGTGAATTACAGAGGCTAAATATCAGCAGTGATATGCTGATAAATATTTAGCAATCAGTTCTCTGGGAGGAAAAACAAAACAAAATCCTAATTTGTAGCTATTTGCTTACTTCTGCTGTGTAAATACTCCCCAAATGGCTAATTTCAAGATACTGATATGGAGGAGGTGAGAACAACAGGCTTTTGTGAGATCTTGAGCCTGCTCCAGTGCACCACTAGTCAGGGAAAGAATGCAGGAAGAAATTTTAAGATAGGAAGGAATATAAAATGCCATAGAGGTGAAAGTTGGATGTGAAACCAGAGGGAATAAAAAAGTATTTGCAATATGTTGTTCATGGGTAGTATTCAAAAGAGCTGTTTTTAGTGCAGTAATCAGAATAGAAGCCATGCTGTAGGGCACTGGAAAATGAATGGAAATTTTGGAAGGGGCCATGATGAGCATAAGGTCTTTTCAGAAGGTTGGGGATGAGGACAGGTTGGGGGAGGGTTTGACAGGAGGACCAAATCAGTGGAAATGTTTCAGGATAGGGGATTTGAACATTAATGAAATTCTGCTATTTGCAGCAATGTGGATGAACTTAGAGAAAATTATGTTAAGTGAAATAATCCAGGCACAGAAACAGAAATACCATATGTCTTCACTCATAAGTGGAAGCTAAAAACAAAAACAAATAGATAAAGAGAGAAAGAAAGATATACCAGTCACAATAATTCGTTGAACTTGCAAAAGGAGAGAACAGAACTGAGGCCATCAGAAGTGGGAAAGCGGAGGGGGAGGGGGTTAGCCAGAAACTGATAAAGAGCCACAAAAAATTATTACATTGTGTAATGTTAAATGCACTAATTATTATACTCTTTGTTTCTCTTCAAAACGTATAAATCTTTCGCCTTTTAAATGCACTAATTATTCTGATTTGAGCATCACATATTACACACAGTTATTGATATTCAGCACTGTACCCCACAGATATGTACAATTATGTTTCAAAAAAAAAAAGAAAGAAAGAAAGGAAAAGAAACCATTTCAGGCAAAGAGATAGAAGAAAAGAAAGATGCTTATGGAGGAGTCAGGAAATAGTAGTCAGTGATAAGGGAATGAAACTTGGATAGAAAACAATATGGGTACTATAAATACTATATTTTAATAGATATATTTTGGTTAGATTTGACATCAGTCTATGTTCTGTTTATTATGGGCATCTGGTCACTAGCTCACTTACATTCAACATGGACAGATGTCTCCACTGTGTGACCACAAAGGCCGTGGTGACATCGTCACAATCCAAAGTTTGAAAAACTTTTTAGCTTATTTTATCAAGTTTTAGCCAAAATTGATCTGCCTTTGAACTTTTGACTCATGGTGACTATACTCTAAGTAGTGACTTATAAACAGAATGTCATGATGTTATCTTCAGAAATTTAGTAAGCTGTTCCTTATGTTATAAAAACATTTCTCACTAAAGAACTTAGACTAGAACCATTTGTCTAGAAACAAGGAATTCTATTCCATGGAAAACACTGAGATACACTGACCTGCTATTATTTTACATGTCCTGCTTTTCCGAATTCTTATTTGAATCATAGCCCTGTGTATGTTATTAAATTATCATTTCTATGCATTGCTGTAATTTTCACCTTCATAATTCAATTTACATTATTTACAATGAAAGGCTCCCTGATTTACATGTGTAATGAATGGTTATTTTTAATTAAGAAGAGTGGTCTGTTAGACTTGAATGTCTGATCTTTCTGCTGACATGTACTTCAGTTACTTCTATTTAGTTCTACATATATCAAACACCTACTGTGTTATTAAACATTGTACTAAGTCCTGAGATTTATGTGTAAGCATGAACCTTGACCTCCAAGGAGCTTGTAGTTAGAGAGGGAGACGGATTGTCGATTCACAGATGTTTTTTTATTCAGTATAGCCTTCATGGTGCCATGATACTTGAGAGTCCAGAAGAGGGACAATTAGCCCAGTCTTTCAGGAGATGCAATATTAGGAAAGACCTCTTGATCTTTCCTGGCAGAAATGTCATGTAAGCTGAGTGTTCAAGATAGGTGGGGTTTAGCTAGGGTAAGAAAAGTGGATTCTTCTGGCAGAAAAGTCAGCATGAAAAAACTTAAGGCTCATCGAGGAACAAGAAATTCAGTATTACTGGATAGTAAAGGTGGTCAAAGATAAAGCTCTTGAGGTGAATGTAGGCTTACCTCATAAAGAGCCTATAAATTCTGCTATAGAAGAAAGTGGCTGGGAAGAAATGGTTTAGAGGGGAAAACTCAAGAGGCAGAGACCTGCTGGACAATATGTGTAGCCCTCAGAGAAGAGATGCAGAG
Source organism: Cynocephalus volans (assembly GCF_027409185.1). Classification (NCBI taxonomy): domain Eukaryota; kingdom Metazoa; phylum Chordata; class Mammalia; order Dermoptera; family Cynocephalidae; genus Cynocephalus; species Cynocephalus volans. The sequence goes on from NC_084460.1 coordinate 159,390,429, forward strand.
AATACAGACCAGGCTACAAGAGCAGAATGGGTGAATGGGTACACTCAAGAAACTTAGAGTCAAAACCAGCCTTAGTTGTTGTATGTTTGAATATGTAGAAAGGGTACACTTAGGGGGTACAGAAAAGTTGTTGAAAGGGGGGGAAGAATCTAAAATAATTTTAGTTTTTTATCTTGTATATCTTGAGGATTAGTGATGTTGTTAGCCATGTAGAGAATACAGAGGGGGTCAAGGATTTGGATTCTTGTAACAGCCGGCTGAAAAAAAAAAAAAAAAGAGAGAGAGAGAAGAGAGAATACAGAGTGGGAAGAAATCTCTGGGATGTGGGGATGAGGAGGTCAATGTTCAACATGTTGAATTTGAGGGACCCTCAAGAGGAGGTATTCAGTTGGGCTAGCTACAGGAGCCTAAGATTCAGGGCATGGATCAGGAGTTGAAAACATAAATTAATGATTCATGGTGATGAAAATAGTAGTCAAAGCCACTTATCCACTTAGTCAAAACTAATTATTGATGACTTGTTATATGTCGAGCTGGGAGTGTATCAGCACACAAAGCAGACAAAAATGCCTGCCCTCATGACAATTATATGACAGAAAGTTTACAGTCTGTAAAACTGGATGAAATCTCCAGGGTGAGTGGGGGGAAAAATAAACACACACACACACACACACACACACACACACGGCTGAAAGTAGAAACTTGTAGGGCATCATCATGTAAGAGGCACTTCATAAAAAGAGCTCACAGAAGATTGGCCAGGAAGGAAGGAGAACCAGCAGCTGAGAGAGTAATACTGTTTACGTTGACTAAGATCAGCGTTAAGTCCAGAGAAATAAGGACTGAAACATGGTTAGCATTAGCAAAGTCAACAGTGAATTATCTCAGTTTCTTGATATGTGTCTATATATATTTTAATTTTTTTTGGAAGCCAGGGGATCCAAACCCATGATCTCGGTGTTGCATGGCTGCTCTCTAACCAACTGAGCTAACCAGCCAGCCCCCTATCTCCATTTCGTAGTAGTAATGTCGGTATAATTAGCTTTCAGTGGGATGCAGAGTGAATTGGAGTTGCAGCTACCAATATTGAATACAAATTACTTTTCAAGAAGCTTGGCTGAGCAGTGAGGAGAGAAAAAATGTATGGATTCATGTACAGCACAGGCGTAGGGGAAAGTTTATAGCAAGAGAGAGATTTTATTATATTGCAGTTTGACAAAACTAAAGTTAATAGAGAGAAAAAGATTAATAAACAGGGACAGAAGATGAAGTTCACAGGAGACCAAGGACCATGAAGAGAGACTGCAGGAGCAGTCATCCTCCTGGACCATTAGACACCTGTGAGTTGAAATTGTGAGTAGGGGGTTAAAGTTATGATAAGCAGAATGGAATGAGCAAGGAGCCAGATGAATGGCTTGGACCTCACGGGAGGAGAATGTTTGGGGGCAAGGATGGAGGAGCAATGACTTAGAATCAGTGTTGGTTAGTTAGAGGCAAGCCTGCCTCCTTACCCTTCTGCTAGAGAGAATGTCGGTGAAAACTTCAGGAGAAATCAGTTTTCATTCAGGCAATAGTAGAGAATGCTTTCTGGGTAGAAAGATTAAAAAGCCAATAGAAGAATTATTTTTTTTATGAGTTTGATGTACAAAGGGTAGAATGGACAGACTTTGGAGACAAGTGAGCAGTTGGACAATGTATTAATAGAAGTAGGAACAAAGTTAAAGCAAGATGGAGATAGAAATTCAGGAGACAGCAGTTAACTAGAGTGGCTTGTTTTTTGAAGTTAGCAACAATGGCAAGTTTCTGACATTTAAAATTCTACAGTGTAAATACGATGTCAAAATGGAGGTTGATACCTTGGAGTCTGTGAGTGAACTTGGGTTTGGCTCAGATTTGGTAGTTTTGGATACTGTACTCGGTTTCCACTAATTCCTTATAATAATACTTTATAGTTTACATAGAGATTTCTCTCTCTCATCTGTTTTCATGTCAACATTAGGAGCTTCTCTAGGTATTAACACTATTACCACTTTTTTAGAAAAGTGCAAACTAAAGCCTAAAATAATCTGAGATCACATAGTGAATGATAGAATTGGAAGCCAAGTCTAACTCGTTTTGGTTTACCTCTTTTAGTGATATTCATCCCAAGTGAGTTTGAGATGGACAAGAGTTTACAAGTGGAATCAATCCAAATCCCTAACTACTACTAGGAAAACAATAAGGCTTATTATTTTCCTTTTCAAAAGACAGTGCTGCATTATTCATTTTGCTTATAAAGTGTCCTCATTTATACATCTGAATCACTGATGCTTGCCCATGCAGAAGTACTGATAAACGTGAGTGATGCATTACACAGTGAAAGTGTACAATGGTGTTCACACGCATGTATTCTACTTCATTACACAGAGGATATTCTACCTTACTGTAGACCTACTTTTCCAACGTCAAATAATCCCAGAGATCCCAGTTCCTCAAGCTCAATGTCATCGAGAGGATCAGGAAGCAGACAAAGAGAACAAGCAAATATAGGTCGAAGAAATATTGCAGAAATGCAGGTACTTGGAGGATATGAAAGAGGAGAAGATAATAATGAAGAATTAGAGGTATCTATAAATCTTTTCCAGGTTTTTCATCACTAGACTGAAGTTGTCATATACGCCTCAAAGTCGGGAACATCCATCCATGTACAGAAATGTTACTATTTTATCACAAACTTACTAGTACCCAAATGTCTTGATGCCAGAAAGTGAAGTTCTGAAAATTTAAGGATTTTCTTGAAATGTTCCACAGTTTTGTGTTAACAGCAGCTTCTCTGTAGATCTAAGGTTCATCGTCATTTGCAGATATTCAGAGAAGAAATATATATGGCAAACACAATGTCAGGAAATAAAAACTATTGATCTAGATAAACTATAATTCATCATATTGTAGTAGGTCTTGAAAACCCAGTAGGATGACAGAATTATATGATGTGAGTGTGGTTGTTCTGCCTCTGTTATCTGTCATCCTAGTGACCATCAGGGTTAATCTGGCTGATTTGGCCAACTATTTTCCATCTTCACTCTTTTGAAAATGTGAACCTGGTACTTGACACTGACTTTCCCAGATGGAGAACACTTCTTGAGTCAAAGATATTCTCCTGTGTTAGAATCTATAGATAGTGAAATAAGACATAGTTGCCAGTAAGTCATATCATATTATAAAATTCCCCCTCCCCCCTTTTTTTAAAAATTGTGTTTTCTCCATTTAAGAAAAAAAATAAGTTAAGAACAAATTTCTCTTTTTGCAAATATAGTTAATTTCAAGTAATGCTAAATGAGTATTAAATTATAACTTTTTATAATAAAAGATAAAAAGCTGTAAGTGATTGTGTCTAATTGAATGTTCTTTAAAGCCCAATGTATTTTGATTTTGAGGTTTAGAATAAGAAAGACTTCCCTCCTGCAAACGCTTTTAGAGAAGGTATTTTTCTTTCTTTCTTTTATTTATTTATTTTTTTATTATTATGAGTATTTATGAGATACAAATCACCAGAAATTGCTTTTATACCCCGTATCCCCACCCAGTTGTCCCCCAACCACCTTCCCCCTCCCCTCCCCACTCCACTTTGCAGACCTAAGAATGTTCCCTCCCTGTGTAAGACTACCGCAATACTGTGGTCTTTCTTTCTAGAGAAGGTATTTTTCGAGATTTTTTGTTTTTGGTGGCTGGCCTGGTTACCCAGACCAGCCCAGACCTTGGTTACCAGCACCACACTCTAACCAACTAAGCTAAACAGCTAGCCCAAGATGGTTTTTGAACTAGAACATTTTTGGAGGACAAAAAGCTATTACCGTTGACTTTATATTCATATATAAAACCAATAAAATATTTAAAATCAATAAAACAAAGCTATAATGTTGAGTTGGGGTTTAGGAGAGTAGAGCTCAGCACACTTTTTCCCCTCTCTCAGAGCACTGCTCCCCACCCTGCAACACCAAGACACTGTGCAGAACACAGATTAGTACTTGTTAGAGAACTGTTAGATTTGCTATCAAGACCAACTAAAGTTGACAAATGAAATTAGTTGCCATGAGCACTTTCTAATGTATGCCATTGATAGAAAGTGCTCATGGCAACTAATGAATAGAAAAACACATTAAAATATAATAATAAATGCATATAAATAAATGTAAGACAATACTCTTAAGATTTATTTTCGAATTTAACAATAATGCATCTCTTCCAGGAAACTGAAAGCTGAAGACAACCAGAGAAGTTTGTGAGATCCAATGTGAAAATTATCACTCAAGATGCCTCATGTCTGATGACACATGATGCCAGATAAAATGTTCAGTGCAATCAGAGTGTACAATTGTCTTTTTTATTCCTCTTATTGGGATACCATTTTTAAAATTTTATTGGGTTTTTATTGTTGTTGTTTGATCCCTAACCCTACGAAGAACCTCCTCATACCCCTTGCTGTTGGAACAAAGCATTGCACCTGACTTCCAGCAAGGGAAGTATATTGACTTATTGCTTCAATCATCAGCCAGCAGGAGAGAACTAAACAGTTCTTTTGCATTTTGTCCCTGAGATATGGCATTGCACTGCTTACATACCAAGCTAATTTATAGCAAAATAGTGATCAAAGATTCAAAGTTGATTAATCAACCTCATGCCAAGGGCTCTCAAAGTATAATCTTTCTATAACCAACTGCTAATGCAAATTAAAACATACTTCATTTTAACATGATTTTAAAATCAGTCTTTCATATCAATCTTTGCTGGGAGAAACTAAAAATATGGCAAGTGCAGAACTGCAATTTGAATGTGGTAGAAACATTGTAAATATATACTCTTTGCAACCCCTGGTGGTACTTTATTTTGTTTTCATTTCAATCATTAAAGTATATTCTTATTGGAAATGTACTTTTGGATAAGTAGGGCTAAGCCAGTTGGATCTCTGGTTGTCTAGTCATTGTCATAAGTAAGCCTAGCAAAAACCTTGTTCTATTTTTCAATCAAAAAGCAATTATAAATGCATATTACAAACAAATGGATGTTTTTAATTACCAATTGAGTAAGGACATCCCTATCTTAACTGGCCTAAATTTCTTCTGGTAGTGTCAGTTCAACTTTCAGAAGTGCCACTTAAGGAGGTTTGTTTGATTTTTGTTTTTGTAATGCACTGTTTTTAATCTTTTTTTTTTTTTTTTGGTTTTAAAAGCACAATCACTAAACTTTATTTGTAAACCATTGTAACTATTAACCTTTTTTGTCTTATTGAAAAAAATGTTGAGAAGCGTTTTTAACCTGTTTTGTTAATGCTCTATGTTTGTATTTGGAATATTTGAATGATGACAGATGGTGAAGTAACGTGCATACTTTATTGTGGGCCAAGAACCAAATGGTTCTTATTTTTCCTGGACTTAAAGAAAAAAAAGGTTTAAGTTTGTTGTGGGCAATGTTGAAAATTGCAAGATTTCCTTATAAGCTCAAATGGAGGCATTACCTGCTTTGAATTGCCAAATGATGCCCTCTGTAGATTTCTATGATCCTTTTTTGTCATTACGTAAATTTCATTGACTTTATAATTGGTGCTATTTGAAGAAAAAAAATGTACATTTATTCATACACAGGTAGCAGGCCTGACCCCACTGGAAAACAAAGCCAAACAAAACTGAACCACAAAAAACGTCTGGTGTTCACCAAAAACTAATTGTGTTCATTTAGATAATTTGAAAAAGTTTCATAGAAAGGGTGTGCAGCATAAGGGAACAATCCATGTGATTAATGTTTTCATTATGTTCATGTAAGAAGCCTCTTATTTTTAGCCATAATTTTGCATACTGAAGATTCAATAATCAGAAAAGTAATTTTGTCACATTATTTATTAAAAATGTTCTCAAATACATCATTCTTGTGTTGATTTTTTTCATTGTGTGATAATCAAATTTATTCCATTTAATCACAAAGTTGTTCTGTCTTAACATTTCACCACTATATTATCAGATGAGTAAAAATACTGTTTTATGAATAATCAGGCTTTACTTGTATGAAAAAAATTCTCATTTAACTCCTTGAAATTAAAAATGTAAGATGATCAAAACCTAGAAGTTAGTCATTTTATCAGAGACTAACTCTTTAATATTAAGGGTATATTATTTTTGCTTGTGTATGTATATCTGAATTTCAGTTAACCTGTTTCTTACATAATCAGGATTCAACTAAGGTAAATCTGATTTGTAAAGTTTGAACCAACTGTATTCTGTCAACAAGAAAATTATATAAATCCAAAATGCTTATCATAAGTATCTGATTTCTTGTTAACAATTTCACGTGAAATTTTAACAATAACTCCTTATATACCAGGATTCACATTATTATTCATTAAAGGCAACATATGTAAGTATTCAACTTTGGATAACAAGAGGGGATCGTGTCTTGGGAGTGCCAAGAGCAATAGAATCTAATGAAGATTTTTTATTATGATATATACTCATATATTGCTCTTTTACCTAAATTTTGTGTTTATCAGAATTTGAAAGCCTGAGGAAAAAGATTGAAAAAAATGGGGTATAATTTGAAATTTATAAAAATGAAGTCATCTCCAGCATCTCACAGATGAACAGGTCCACAGATCAAGAAGTCAGTTTTCAAGCTATTGCAAGAAAAAAACTGGAGGGACGTTTTTAATGGCCTAATTTTTCTCTTTCCCATGGTGGGTTCACTATAAATACTTGTAAGTTTGTCTTTCTATTTGTAGTATGTGATATACATCAAATTATGTATATCAGAGGGCCTGGGTTTGAGTCCCTGTTTTGTCACGGCTATTTCCTCTAAATCTCAGGTATTTTACCTGTAAATTCAAGAATACCTACCTCATGGAGCTATTGTCATGATTTAGTGAGTTAATGTATATGATATGGACTCTGTAAACACCAAAAACAGTACAAGATATTGTAATATTTATGGACTGAATTCCATTACACATGCAATCCCACTTTTCATACATAGTTTGTTCCTAAAACTTTGCATGAAAGTCAAAGACTAAGTGTGGTACAAGGTTGAGAGTGGTTCCATTTCTGGTGAGTAAAATTCACTATGAAATACCTAATCGTGGAATAAATTCTTGATGTTTTGTTTGCTTCTTTGCTTTTGAATTTGAGGGCCACGCAGTGGGGGGGTGGTATGGTGTTTTCAGCACATATTTCACAATTCAGGGGTGCAAACATATTACTTGAGTTCTTAATAACTGAACTCAGAGTCTATTTTGGTCTGCTATTCTTCCTAGTGGCAGAAAATATCTTAGTTCCAGGTGAACTCGGTCCTAAAGTCTTTCTTAATCATTTTAGATATAGTCTGGATTTTCTCTTCCTTTCCTTCACCACAGGGTGGCCTCTAAATTCCAGAGGCTGTTCTCATGTGTAGAAAGCTGTGGGGGAGGGGTTTTTTGCATTTCTATTGTCCAAGTTTTTAATGGTCTCCATTTGTCAGAATGCTTACTCTGTGTTCTCTTCATCTCAACCTGTTAAAAATTTTTTGGTTGGCTGGTACAGGGATCAAACCCTGGATCTTGGTGTGATCAGCACTATGTTCTAACCAACTGAGCTAACCAGCCAGCCCCATCTTCACAACCTTGATGCCCCTTACTATCCATTGCTCTTCTCCCAATACTTCTAAGCCCTTTGATGTAAGGAGGGTGCAAGGAGCAGGCAATGGGAGTTCCATTTCCTCTTCTGTGCCATGCTAGGGCTCTAGAGACTTGGGACTTCCTCACGGCCTCACAAAATGCAGCTATATCTTCTAAAGTGGTTGGCACATTTGGACTGTGAGTTGGTTGGGGGAGAGTGTGAAAACTACTTCTGCAGTTTTAAAGAATGGAGCCTAATAATTTGCATTTTGGAGACAATCCCATTTATATTAAAAAGAGTTTGACAACCGCTACCCCATCAAATCAAATATGTTTCATTGTATGAGGGTACTTCAAAATGTTCATGAAGAGAATAATATTATTTTAAATTCTATTTTCCCACAAACATTTTGACATACCTTGTATTATATCTGAAACTGGAGTGAATTGTAGTCAGCAGTGTCTCACAATCACTTTCAGCCAGGCAAAAGTCATAATGTAGTTTTTATTGCTTGCTTGTTGCTAAAAAATGTAAGTCTTGTGCAAACAGTGAGTATGTGTCAAACTTTTACTTACCTCAGTAAGAGAATAGCAGTGAGACACACAACAGATCAGTTGAAGAACAGTTGTAGAAGGAACTTGAATATGATTTCTAAGTTAGTTGACTTTTTAGAATGCAATACAAGTATGACATTAATATCATCTCTAATGGGCTACAGAAACATAACACTTATCTTTTTCTTTAAGTTAAATAACCACTAACCTTCAGGAATACATGAAGTCTGCACCTTTCTCCTTTGCAAATTATCAGTCAAAAATATACTTTGATAATTTACATTCACCCAGGAGAATCAGATAAGAGTCAAACAGAATGTCCTTGTTTCTTGAGTAGAGCCTGAAACAAAGACTTGGAATGCAAACAGTTTATTGGAGACGTAATCCCAGGAAGTGGGAGTGGGAGTAAAATGAAAAATGAAACAGTATAGGTCCTTCAAAGTAGGTGAAGGGGCTGGCAAACTAGCTCGACTAATTTGGTTATGTTAGAGTGTGGTGCTGATAACACCAAGGCCGAGGGTTTGATCCCTGTACCAGCCAGCTGCTAAAAAAAAAAAAAAAAAAAAAAAGTAGGTAAAGGTGCCTCCACCAGGGACTTCACTGGCTCTTCCTAGAAGCATACAGAATGCCTCGCAGAACCTCTCACTGAAAGACAAGATTCTGGAACAGTATCAGTTTGCTTCTGTCCCCCCATTGGTTGTGGTTGCTGGGGTGGGGGTGGGGCTGGGGGTTGGCCAATTTAACTCACAAGCACTAGCAAACAGACCAGGTAGAAGTGGAAGACCCTATGGCGGAAAGAAGAGGTGCACATGGTAGGTGCTTATGGGAAGGTGCCAAGATGAGGTGAGTCTGAATTCAAAGGGCCATAGCAAGCAAGCCCTTGAAGGCACTTGCTATGAGGAGGATTATTGGAAAGTGTTTTAGCCTGGTATCAAAAATCAAACAAGCAAACATCTATTCACCTTCTTCCAAAAGTAAGATGAATTTTCTTTCATAATGTGCATGTGTGAAATTAGTCACAGATATAACACTTGCACATTGGTGGAGTTCTCACCAATTATCAAACATGTTGAGTTTAACTGGCGTTTAACATATTCTGAAATTTTTTACAGTATCAGCACTGAAACAGAACAAAAGCAAAAAGGAATGGAAACAGCAGGGAGATGTGAATTGGATCCTTAGAATAATAACTACAATTATGCATTTTTCTTTCTTTTTTTTTTAAAGATGACCGGTAAAGGGATCTTAACCCTTGACTTAATGTTGTCAGCACCACGCTCACCCAGTGAGCTAGCCGGCCATCCCTATATGGGATCCGAACCCATGGCTTTGGTGTTATCAGCACCACACTGTCCCAAGTGAGCCACGGTCCAGTCCCACTTATGCATTTTTCTGACAAAGCAACAAGCTTTACAATACTTAAGGAAAAAAAGTGTCCACAATGCAAATGAAAACAGGCAAAATTAACAAATCAGTCAGAATAACATGAAAGAAATTTCAAGTAAAGTTGAGGATGATGTAACCAATTTATCTGTTGTACAAGATTATCCCTGAGGCATTGTATCATAACTAAAGTGGGTAGCATTTACACACTGGCACATAAAATAAAGCTCTTAAGTTTAACAAAGTATTACATTTGATGAAATATTGTAACATGTATACAAGCCCATTGCCTTAAATAGAGTTCATAATATTTACATGGACTGTGTTTGTGTCCTCGCCAAATTTATATGTCGAAATCATAACCTCCAGTGTGCTGGTATTAGGAGGTGGATTTGCGGGGGTAATTAGGTCATGGGGGTGGAACCCTCATGAATGGGATTAGTGCCCTTATAAAAGGAACCCCAAAGAGCTCTTTCCTCTTTCTGCTATAATACAACAAAATGTTGGCAGCCTGCAACTCGAAAGAGGATCTTCACCAGAACCCAACCATGCTGGCACCTTGATCTCAAATTTCCAGCCTCCAGAACTGTGAAAAATAAATTTCTGTTGTTCATAAGCCACACAGTCTATGGTACTTTGTTACAGCAGCTAGAACCAGGACAGGCACTTTTTAAAACTTCAGATCTTTGGCATAATCACTAGTTTCACATATAAGTTAACCATTGAGCTTTTAGAAATTCTCCTTCCACTTGGGAAAAACTCTGAGTTCTTCAACTTTTGAGTAACAGAGCTTTCAGTTAGTGTCTCAGCTCAGGTGACCTGTAGCTTGCTCAGCTTCAGGAATTAAAAGTGACCTGGGCAAGTAGGGCTTCTGTCCCTGCCCTGCACCTCAGAGTGCTCATGCACTTTGGAATGCCTTCCTTGAAACTTTAAAATCCTCCTCCAGTATCTGAGAGTGGGCCAGGAGAGGCAGTGCCATCAGGACTGGTTTCTGGAGCTTGGACAGGGACCATTGTGGATCCAGGTCCCCTGCCTTTGGGGTTGATGCCTGAGGAGCTTCAGAATTCAGAATCAGTGCCTATGGGATCCTTCTGGGTCCCTGCAGCTGGCCTCCTGGTTCCAGAAGGTTGGCTTTGTGAGTGGATGGCTCTCATTGGCTGACATGTTTTTCAAAGGACTGAGTGAGGTCATGCTGCTAGAATGGTGCTGACATGCCTGATTTGGGATGACTTAAATTATTAACTAGGGTTGCCTGGTTAGCACAGTTGGTCCAGGGTTCAATCCCTGTTACTGGCCAGCTAAAAAAAAAAAAAAAAAATTGTTAACATAAACAGGGGTCCTGCAGAAGTATTTGCTCTGGCCATCAGCCCTGAACATAGGAAAGGGGCACATTTTTAAACCAGCCTAATAAAAACCTGAATTTTTATATAAAATGCCTCTTTAATAACCTACCTTATGTTTTCAACAATAAGGGAGTTTAGATAGTATATATACAATATCTAATCTACCTGTTCTCTGGAGAGGTTATGCATAAATCATCGCTAAAACCCCTTCCTTTTGTGTGGAAGAATGAGTGTTTATGTGCGCATCTGTGATTTCAGTGTAAAGGCAATAATAAGAGTAAAAGAAGTTAGTGGTTCTTGATATTAGCTTTGTTTTCAAATCTACAAGACAAAGTTATGTAACATGTCAGTAAGGCATTTGGAATAGTTAAGTTGGGGAATACCACAGGAAGTAAACTATGAATAAATAGATTACTGAAAAAAAAATGAGTCATTTATTGTATGCATGCTATGATTTCAATATATAATCAGATTGAATTTTAGCCAAAATTGGCATGGAATATCTAGTATTAATCTCTTTTGACAGATGAGAAAACCAAGATTTTGCAAGACTAGGACATTAGCTGAAATTCACAAAACAGAAATATAAATAGAGTATGGCTGTGAATCCACCTTCAAGTTTAGTGCTCTTTCCAGAAATTAAAACTGTCCCTCAGGAATGAGAACCAAGTGAGCAAACATTAAAACAGTACCCAACTTTTATCCTTAAATTAATTATAACTAGAATGTGTAAAAAATGGTGTTTGTTAGAAGTTGCAGGAGGGATGGACACTAAAGGTGCTCTTGCCAAATAAAGTGCCATTATCACTAATTAATATGTAAATCTTAAAATATTGCTTAGACTTCTAAAGACCACTTTTAAAAATAGGAAATTATAAATGATAATGTCCAAGCATTGCAACTGGCATTTATATATATGTAAGATATGGAATCCCATATTAGCATTCCCAATATTAAAGTATTTTAACAATTTAACTTAAAAGTAACTTAACCTTCCAAGTATACTTATCTTCATTTTATCAGAAAAGAACTTGAGAAGTTGTTCAAGGTCATAGAACATTGCTTCTTTTTTTAAATTTATTTTTTTATTTTGTGTTTTTTTATTGTTTTTATTTTCTACTTGTTTTTGGTTTTAGTTTTTTATGTTTTCTTTTTTTTGTTTGTTTCTTTTTGTTGTAGAACATTGCTTCTTAAGTCAGAATTTCTAATTGCTTTGCCAACAGCAATCTCTATGTTTCTCTCTATGGGAATGAGAACTATTTTGGAGAGATTTTAACATTTTTAAAAAATCCATTTAAAATGAACTAAGTCATTTATAATGGTACCTTACCATTTAAATGCTTGAGGTATGCAGTGGATTGAATGCCCCCCCAAAACTCATTGAAGTTTGACTCCCATTGTAACAGTGCTAAGAGGTGGGACATCTGATTATGATATTTGAAAGGTGGGGCCTTTAAGAACAGGTGATTAGATTGTGGGGACTGTACGCTTGTGAATGGATTGATGCATTCGTGAAGTAATGGGTGTGGTTCTGATGGCTTTATAAGGAGGGCAAGTGAGGTTAGCTCTCTCTTGCTCCTGCCAGTTCTTACCATGTGATACACTGTGTTGCTGTAGAGAATCATCACCAAGAAGAAGGTCCTCACCAGATGTGGCCCCTGGACCATGGACTTCCCAACCTTCAAAACTGTAAGAAAAAATTTCATCTTATTATAAATTACCCAGTTTCAGGTATTCTGTTATAAGCAACAGAAAATAAACTAATACAGGGAACTTTGGGGGGAAAAGGTCAAGAAAAATAATAAATTGCTTAGAATAATAATGTACTATGCTTAGGATTAGCATATATTTAAACGGTAATATATTTTATCTGGATAATTTAATGTCAATCAATTGTTAATTAAGCCTCTCATGTTTCAAGTGTCCATAACTAAACAATCACTTTAAATAAACTCTGTTTCTTATCCTGTCATATAACATGGTGCCAAAAATATGAGTGCAGGCTATCCTAAAAAATTAGTAACCCTCTACAAGATCATCAAAAGATCATCAAAAGAGTTTGATTAAGTTACTCATTAATTTTAGTTTGTTTTCCTTACTCTTATTTCCATCTAGGCATTCATTCATTGATTCACCAATGTACTGAGCACCTATTATGTACTAGGGAAAAAAATAAACTCTGGAAGTGCTCACAATGTAGTGGGAGTCAGACATGCACAACAGTGTGAACCATGTGATAGAAGTATTTACACAATACTTTAATAATGAAGAAACTCTGATCAGGAGTATATAATACGTTTTCTCTGGATCATGAAGGCTGAAAAGGAAGTCATCAATTCATTTATAATGTATAAAGTTTTGGTGTCTCAAAATTATATTTCTTTCTACTTAAAAAAGCATGTGAAATACATTTAAAAATTAAAATAGATTTAGTTGAACCAAAAAGTCCCATTTTCAATTACATTTTCCTTTGATTATTTTTTTATTTTTATTGGTTAGTTTCTATCATTCTCCAACAAAAATAATTTTAGAACCACACAAATTTAAAGAATTAACTAATAAAAGCATAAATGGATTACTGATAAAACATATAAGAGGATTTGGGATTAAATTGTTTTCTTATATATTTAATTTCTCTCTTTTAAATAGTATCTGTAATGATGTTTCTGAACACAAGTTACAGACAAAAGACACATAAAATCCACCTCAAAGTGGCTAAACAATGGAAGAAAATTACAGTGTCATGCAACTGAAAAAGTACAACAAAAGGGCTCTTAGCAGATGTGGTTCAATCAAGGCTCTGACTCCATCTTTCTGTGAATCTCTTTACTCTATGTGGCTTCATGTGTTGCTTTCCTTCTCAAACTGTCATCAGATGCTGGCAACACACCAAGTCTCAAGCCACACATGATAATATTCACAGGCCAAAAGACAAAAGCAAGATAACTTCTCAAAAGTCTCTAAAAATGCATCCCAGTGATCTAAATTGTTACACATGTTCTTGCCAGGATGAATCCTCCGTCCACAGAAAGACCATATGCACTGTTTGGCTTAAGCCTAGGTTTCCTTAGACCTATTAGGTCCTCTACTTATCTGTTACCCCTGAAGTACATGGGTGGTTTGCTGAAGAGAATGGATTATGGGAAAGCAACCACCAACTAGAAAAACACATACATTTTTACTCATACAGTTAGCAATTAGTCTGTGCTCTACATCCAGCCCTTATACAAAGTTTATGTGGCGATATTTTTTTAATGGCTACAAACTTTTGGACATGACTCTTACTAGGAGGCAAGGTCAATGACCCATCCCCTTAAATAATGGTAAGATGGTAACTACTTCAACCAATAAAGAAAGTTATTGACTTCTGAGGTTTGGCCATTTTAGTCCTTGTAGCTTCCTCCTGGTTCTTTGTACATTCACTCTGAGGAAGCTTGCTCTCAGAATCCAGTTGTTATGCTGTAAAAAGTCTAGCCACCTAGAAAGGTCCTGTGTAGGTCAACAGTCTCTACCGAGCCCAGCTGTAGTGCCTTTGATGGGGGTCTGATGATTCCAACCCTCAGCCATTAAAGTCGTCCCAGTCAATCGCGACTTCCAAGCAGGAGCCTCAGACTTTATGGAGCAGCCATGAAGACATCCCGAGACAAGCCATTCCAGCTGTGCCTTGAATTCCTGACCCACAGAATCCATCAGCAAATATTAATGATACCTTATGCCACTAAGTTTGGGGTGTTTGTTAAATGGCAATAACTAGAATTGCTTAAATGTCTTTAGTGAATAGAAAATCCATAAACTTGGAAGCAGGAAGAAAGAGCTGAAAATAAAAGGGGTTGCCAGGCACTTAAGCAACAGCATATGTTTTGGGAGGGAGGATGATGTTTTTGAAATAGGATGAGAATAAACAAAAAAATTAGTAACACTTTACAAGATCATTGTACTTTATGTCTAGTGTCACCCTTAATGATCCAACTAGGACGTTGTCCAACTGTAAAGAATCTGCCCCTAACATGCACATCAAGTCACAGGTTCTAAGATTTTACTTTATAAACTCGAAATGTGATGTTCCTTCTCCTTGACTGTATGTACCAAAGAAGCTACAGGGGTATTTGAAAGAAATTCTAAAGTTCAGGCAACAAGTCTTCTGCTTATAAACGGTACCTAAATCATTAACTTATATCAAACAATCAAACAGTTATTCTTGCTTTCTTTTCCTACCCTTAGTCTTTTTGTTTATTCCTTATTTGTAATGTCACCAAAGCAGTGAAAATGAATAGAAATAGCACCAGAAAATGTACTCATTTTTAATTCTCTTTAGTAGGGAATTCTAATATAAAATTAAAACATTGTTGAGTATTTCACTGCTTCTTTACAATGTTTTCAGAATTTTGCAGTTTACAATGTATTTTCAAGTACATTTTAAAATATAGTCTTCACCATGACTTTATTTTTATTTTATTTATTTGTTTGTTTGTTTGTTTGTTTAGGTGGCTGGCCAGTACAAGGATCAAACCCCGGACCTTGGTGCTGTCAGCACCATACTCTAATGAACTGAGCTAAGTGGCCAGCCCATCCGTAATCTTAAATATACTAGTTTGCCTATGAAATAATAGAAGCTCAAGGTGGTCATCTATCTTTTCCAAGGTCACACAACTAGGTGAAGACTCAGAAACACAGACAAAAGTTTGTTGCTTTTGTCTAATACTTGACTAATAAGTTTTATAATGAGCTATTATAATTTAATATTCTTATACTAATTCTTTGTATATATGAAAAAAAGAATTTTGATGGTATGATGAAATACACCATTGTGTATCACCCGAATTTACTGTATTACAAATTTAAAGAACATCCATATTTCAGTATCTTCCCCAGTTAATTTTTCAAGGACTCTATCTTCTTTCGGGTGTTAAATTTCTACTCTTTCTCCACACAAAATTTACCAAGTTACTGAAGATTACTTAGTCCAAAGGGAATTTATGAATGTGACTGAATGTGGGCAAAGCAGATGATAGTTGAATCTAATTCCCTCTCTCTCTCTCTCTGAAAATAGGCCTTTCTGATATTGGCATTGTTAGAAAAGCCAAACACAGGGAAGGATTCACCTTTTCTTTGGTGTGTCAACATTCCCTAATTACTTATAAAAAATACTCTAAGATGGCACCTCACTAGATTTGCTGCTAACACATTTTTGGGTAATGACTCTAAAACCAATGAAAATTAAATTAGACTATAAAATAATCCTGGGAGATTTAAAGGTGGAAAAAATACACAATTATATTTTATTGACATTTTGACTTTGTTTCATTTTATACTCTAAAATTTTTTCAACTAGAGCCAGAATATCATAAATAAATGAAATGAGTGACTGGAAGCCTGTATTTCTGCCAAAAAAATAAATATAGAAACTTCATAAAGTAACTCACTCCTAATACATTTATTTTTTAATTTTAATTATCTTTGTACTTGGGTTGGCCAGTGTAGAGCTAGGGCTAGGGTCTGGAGCTCACAGACCACTCAAGCCCGTTCACAAACCCTTCACACGCAGGTCTATGAGCTAGGTACATTGGTGCACATGCACACTAACTCCACCCACACACAACTTGTTTACAAGAAATGTGCTACTTGAGCCCCAACCAGACCTGAGCTGATGGAGCCTGAATAAATTATTCTATTTCCCCCACAATCCGCCCCACAATCTATGCATTCAAAATCTTCCACAATGTTCCCTTAGCGAGGATAAATGACCCTTTTATTCATGTAACCTATTGTCCGTTCAATATGCCTTAAGACTTGTCCTTAAGGCTTGTCCTGTAGTTCTGTCCTTTAGTCACACACGTCTGGTTAGTAGTCATCATTGGTGTGATTTTCCATGGGAATCTTGTAGTGATACTGATATGAAGTTCAGTGCATATTCAGTAGATGATCACGCCAAGGTATGTATGTACCCAGTTGACTCTGGTGCAGTGCCTGTGGCCAGAATACTATGGGCAAAAAGACAGAAGGGTTATTTGTACCAATAGGGGAAGTTCTTGACCCTCTGGTAAGATACATGCAGTTTGCCATCCTGAGAAAGAATGGTTGCAGGAATAGGTATCATGCCTGGTTTGTGGCTCCACAAGGCCACAAACAGAAAACCAGTAACTCTATGACTTTGGCAGTGGTCACACATGATCCACCTGCCACCGTGTCAGGTGCACTCTCATATGAGTTATCTGCCCATCAGGGGCATTTTTTTCTCGGGTTTATGCAGCACCCAGCAAGCCATTGACCACCTGTCTTGCAGCCAGCATGCTGCATTCTCCAATGTAGCCACCCGGCTACATCATCTGCTAGAGTTCTCTCTTAGCCAGCACATCAAGCTTCATCCTTGCCAATTCAACATGAGTCCTCTGGTCCTCGCCTGTCCCCCAAAGATAAGTGCCTTGGCCTGCTCCCTAATCAGAATGGAACATTTCATCTGCCTCCTCAGGAGCAATCAAAAAGTCTTTTAAATCCACAAAACATACCTTGTTACCTATTTCTAGACATTTAGCAAAACACTGTTCAGGGTGCAATTGCTGCCACAAGGCAAACAGAACTGCATTTGGCTGCTGGTCAATTTTCTTTCTATCAACCCCTGCTGCAAGTGAGTCAAGCCACATCTGCTTATGGCTAGTCTTGCTTGGTCCCATTGGGATAAAATCCCGAATACTTCTTGGGGTTTGGTCTTAGTCACCTTTTGGACCCCTTTTGCTTGTCTTCTATCCTCTACTTCACCCAAGCTGGTTATCCTCAGGTATAGGACGACCAATGTGTGGGGCCAGTATGGCCATCAGTGACCCAAAGGATGTTGACGGGGCATTCTGCAGCACTATGTCTCTCATGCTGCCTGTAAAATTTTCATCATCCAGGCCACAAGTGTTCACATTTAACATGGACTGCCACATCACCAGCTCTCGAATTATTTGAACTAACTCAGCATACATTTGCCATTTACTAACAATCTTGGGCAGTTCTCCAGCATTTGCCCACAGGGTTCAGGCAGCTGCACTCACCCAGTCCATTAAGGAGTGATTACCTCGTCTGGGTGCATATCTGCAGCTATTGTGCAGCCGCTGCCTCAGGGACGGGTGCATGGTGATGGAGGCCAATTTTTCCACCTCCTCACCAGAGCACACCACACTCTCCACCCCTAGGTACCATAACCGCAGCAGCCAAGCAGCCAGGAGCTCCACCTGTTTCTGTCGGAACTGTCTCCCCAAGTCAACTAATTCAACCTGGGTATATGGGACATAGGTGGTAAATTGGGTCACCTGTAGATTGCCCACTTGTTGCCCACCCAGTCCCATAGACTGCTCATGCTTCATTTTCTGATGAACAGCAGATCGTACCTGGAGATGCACAGTCTCCCCCAACTCACCACTGGGTTCGTTGTCTTCCCTGGTGTGAGAAGCTGGAGTGGCCAGTTGCTGCATGTCATCCTCCAGGACATTCATCTGTGCTTCCAACAACTCTGCTTTCTTCTTCAGATCTTGGTCAGTTTGCACCAGAGTGAGCAGCAGCCAGGCTCCTGTCAGCAGAAAAGTGGCCACTGGGCACCACACGCTCAAAGACAACCACATTTCCTCCCCCTTCCAAGGGCTTTTCTGCTGTAATGCCTGGTCTGTGCTGACTCGCAGTGCAGTGAGCAGCAACCAGATCCCGGCCAACATGAAAGTGGCCACAGGGCACAACATATTCAAAAGTAGCCACATTTCCTCCTTCTCCAAGGGCTTCTTGGCTCCTGTACCTGCTCAGAATCCTGCTCCGACTACGCCAATTGTAGAGCTAGGGCTGGGTCTGGAGCTCACAGACCCCTTGAGCCCATTCACAAACCTTTCACATTCAGGTTTACGAGCTAGGTACACTGGTGCACATGTGCACTAACTCCACCCACACATTTGTTTACAAGAAATGTGCTACTCAACCCCCAACCAGACTTGAGCCGAGGGAGCCTAACTAAATTATCCTATTTTCCCCACAGCTGGTTAGCTCAGTTGATTAGATCATGGTGTTATAACATAAGAATCAAGAGTTCAGATCCCATACTAGCCAGACACTAAAATATATATATATATATATATATATATATATATATATAATAAACAATTTTAATAAAAAGAATAAAATTATCTTTGTGTCTAAGGAGAAAATATTTTCTTCCAAACATGATTATGAAGTTTTATCAACAGGTTAGGATTTTAGCTTCGTGCATTGATAAGAAAAATAGATTCTTCCATGCTTGTTTCTTATAAAGTCTGACCCTTGAGAAGGTTCAGAACATGTTACCCCAAATATGGTATGTTGGCATTTGAGAAAACAGCAGGAGCAGAGAAGCCACTCTCACCTTCCCCTTGCCCTTCTTCCCTGAAGCAGGCCATAAAACCTTGGAATGTCACTCTCCCTCCCTTCTCCCCTGAAGCCCTCATGTGTCAGGTGTCCTGCCCTATACCCAGAGGGAAGGCATGTCACACATGGACACCAAGAAAAATCTGAACAAAGAAGCCTTGCTAATTTCTACCCAGTATTTTACCATTAGGTTATATCCTGCTGTCCTCTAATAATGCTTAATGCACAACTGTCCATAAAAATACATAGACTCTCCTGTTTCTTTGGGTCTATAGTCTGAAGGCTTCTGTGTCACAAAAAAACTTATGTTAAATAAATTTGTATGTTTGTCTCTTGTTAATCTATCTTTTGTCAGCCATGAGCCTTGCAATGAGTGAGGAAAACATGTTTACTTTTTCTCCCCCGCACACTGCTACTTCAAAAGAAAAGTTGTAAAGAAAAATTTTATTTAATCCTTTCTGTTCTCCTTTAACATGATTGCCAGCGATTTTACTGAACAGCAGAATAACTTATCCTGCTGAAAATCAGCTCAATGGCAAGTTGCTTAAATATCAAATTAGCCTACTTGTTTTATGTTAGAAAGTTGGAAAGTCCCTTTTTACATAAAATTTGTCATGAAGCATTTAAAAATCCCAAATTCATTTTGAAAATATATAAAATGTAAATATTTAGACAAATCCAATTTTTAAAGGTAAAGCTTTGCTTTTGGACTATACTTATTCTATTAAGATTGGCTCCAGGGGCTAGCTGGTTAGCTCAATTGATTAGAGCTTGGTGTTATAACATCAAGGTGCAGGGTTACCCTTCTTATTTCTTATATTTCAGAATCAAGGAATGGCAGGAAGAATTGGTCAAATGCTGCATTGATTGATAATAATAAAAATTTATAAAATGGCTACTCTGCAAAACGTAGTGTGCTCGGTACAAATGTAGATCCAAAGAAATTATAAAATAAATACCTTGCTTCACATTATAAAAGTGAAATAAATAGTAAGAAATCATCATACAAAATAACATTATATGCTGCTGCAACGAGAGCTAAATTAAGTGCTAAAAACAATTTCAGGTATATTAGTGGATAGAGTTTGGTTATGGTGACCCCCCCAAAGCTCACATCAAAATCTGATCCCCAATGTGGCAGTGTTGGGAGCTGTTTGGGTCATGGGGGGGTGGGGGGTGGATCCTTCCTGGATAGATTAATACTGTCCTTGGAGGGGGCAAGTGAGTTCTCTTTCTATTACTTCTGAGAGAACCGGTTGTTAAAAAGAGCCTGTCATTTCCCCTCCCTCTCTCTGTTGCTTCCTCTCACCGTGTAATCTGTTTGCACCTGCCGGCTGCCCTGCTGCTTTCCGCCATGAGTAGAAGCAGCCTGAGGTCTGCACCAGATGCAGCTGTCCCAGAATCGTAAGCTGAATAAACCTCTTTTCTTTACAAATTACCCAGTTTCAGGTATTCTATAACAACACAAAAACGGACTAATACAACTAGGCTTGTTATTAAACACAGCTGATTGGAAACACACTCATCCTAACCTCTTGACAAAACTCCAGTAAAATAAAATTAAAAAGAATAAATATATATGCTGGAGTGAGCAAGACTGAAGCCATCTCAGGACTGAAATCTGCATGGGCTGTAGGCAAATTCTAAAAAGGCACAGTTTTTCTTCTTAGCATGCATTTCTTTGAGTTCTCTCCTTTTCCCATGGTTATTTGATATTTTGAACCTTGGGTATGGGGCAAGATGACATTATTTACATGAATGTTAAGTTGTTCTCCAGCCAGCCTGAAGCTGCAGACTTGCACGTACTACCCAGACGCTGAGATAACACCAAAGATGGGAGCAGGAACCAGACAGAATCATGGCAAGACTTTGCACCTGAGACCTAGCATGAAGCCCTTGCTGTTCATGTGCCTCTCCCTCCTGCTTTTTATTTCCCTCATTCCTTTCCCTCAGTAAATCCCCTCAGTAAATCTGAGTCTTTGACATGGTTTTAGCCTGGCCATTTTCCTTCAGGTTTACCAGAGAGATGGCTTTAGCCTAACGTCTCTCCTCAGGCCACCAGCATTCCTGAGTAAAAGCTGACTTCCGTTTTCACCAACATTTGCTTTTGGAGTATGTTTTAGAAAGGGGCAGGCAGCCAGACTTGGGCTCAGTAACAAGATTCTGACAAGCCTAAGTCAGGAGCTGAATACCCTGGGGTAATGGATTTTGGCAAGCCAAGCCAGGTTTTTCATTTGGGGCGGGCAGCCACACTTAAGCCAGGCAACATACACTCTTGTATATATGTAAAACCACACAGGCAAAGGGAACAGGAGAGGGATGAGGACCTATAATAGATCTCAAGCAATTCTATAAACATGGAAATCAGACTTTTCAGATGATCGCTGACTGTACAGATCCAAGAAATATGAAGACTATATGAAGAGAAACTAACAAGACACAACTTATCACATAATAATATGTTCTTAATAGAATAAGAAACTTTTAAAAAAGAAATGTGAGCATTATTAATAACCATGAATTATGGAAAAACTATATGAAAATTGTACAAGAAAAGGAAATGATGTTCTAGTATACCATATAACTCAGCTATGAACAATATTATTATTGTCAAAATAAGGTAAACATTGAATATCAATTTTTTCTTTTTTTCAGCTGGCTGATATGAGGATCCAAACACTTAAGCTTGGTTTTATCAACACTGCACTCTAACCAACTGAGGTAACTGGCCAGCCTGAATGTAAAAGTTTCATAGAAAAATGAGAAAATGGGGCTGGCCAGTTAGCTCAGTTGGTTAGAGTGAGGTGTTGATAACACCAAAGTCAAGGGTTCAGATCCCCATACTGGCTAGCTGCCAAAAAATAAAATAAATAAAATAGAAATGAAGAATGGATAGGGAAAGGGAAAGTGGGTGCATTTGGGTAGTGGTGAGTGTTTAAGAGCTAAATTCTTATTTTCCTAGCAGGAAATAAATAAATAACAGCTAAATTTTGAAAGATCAAAAACTGATAAACATCTAGAAATGTGGACATAAGTATGGAAAGAAACAACTGAAGTGGGACTTGCGTGGGAAGCAGTGAGCAAGGTACTGCTTTCTGTTGTTATTATAGCCTTGTAGTACTACTCAAGTGGTGGGGTTCACAGCACACTATCCCAAAACATGACGCTTTGGCACATTGCATATTTTAAGCTGAAGGAATTTGAGAAAACTACAGGATCGAGGTCACTCTCATTTTTCCCTGCCCTTCCCCCTGAAGCAGGTGATGAAATCTTTTTCTTTTCTTTTTTTTAACCTATACTCAATGAAGACAAAGGTCAGAAGATCTTCATGGAGAGGTGTCCTCCCTATATCCTGAAGAAAGAAACATCCTTATCTCTGAAGACACAGGGACACAAAGAAGAATCTCAACAAAAAGGCCTTGTTAAGTTTCCCCAAGTTCATGACTGTTGGCCCTGCCAAATTTCTCTGCGATTATCCTCTTTTCATCAGACCTACTGTAAGAAACAAACAAACTCAGGTTTAAATGTTTCTTTAGATCTTCATTTCCTTATGATAGTTCCAGTGACACATAAAACTTTTATTAAATAAATTTGTTTGCTTTGCTTTTATTAATCTTTTGTTATATGGGCCTTAGCCATGAACCTAGGATGAGCAAGAAAAAGATATTCTTCCTCCCTAAACAAATATTAGAACACTGTACATGCATTCATATGATTAAAAAACACTAAAAAAATAAATAATAAACAAAACCAAAAATAGACAGTAGAGAGAAGATGTAATAAAATGCTAGTCATTCAGTACCATAATATTCAAAACAATTTTAAAAGGGAGAAATTAAAAAAAAAAAAAAAACTGGCTCAGGTAATATCTAGCTGAGGGAGGAATTATAAAATACTTAAAAAAAAAATATTCATTGACTGGCTAAGCTTGTGCTTCAACTTTTCAGAGTCTCTTCCTGGAATTAATTTTTCAAACATAATTAACATTATCTTCACTAAGGCAAACAGCAATAATATTCCAAGTTATTGAGTAAAATTTTGTATCTGTTATTTTTTTACAGCCACTGATTATAATATTTAATGTCTTTAGAATATTTTAAAAACCTACGTCTCTTGACCTCAAACTACTTCATATAGTGATAATGGGTTCCTCACAGTTTTAATATTAACTCTGGAGTGCTGTAGATCTAAAAATAATTGTTAGGACCAGGTGTTTTGTGGCAAATTTTAGTGTTATCTCTATGGCCTTCAGTGAATTAAAATGGGACTGGGAGAATATTACACGTTAGGGGGTCTCCCTAAATGACTCAATAATTCAATAAACATTAGCTAGTGGACAGAAGGAACAATGGATGAGAAGGATGAAAGGGAAAACCAAATGGAGTGTGTGTGTGTGTGTGTGTGTGTGTGTGTGTGTGTGTGTGTGTGTGTAAATAATTTGTGGAACTAAAGAGCAATGGATGGAATAGAAGGTGATCAAAGGCTAAAAAGTCCCAGTAGTAAATGAAAGAACAAGAAGCCAAATGTTAATCATTACACTCATAGGCAGTTGGTGTTGCATACCCAGTACTTTGCCAAAATTAGCTGATTTCTTTAGAAAGCCTGTTTGGTCCTGTCTGTACTCTGTGGGAGACAGTGCCAAGTAGGCCCATTTCCAGACATCAAAATGGAAAGAAAAAAGTATTTGACTTACCTTAGCACTCAGAATATGTAGAATGAAGCTAGTAAACCAAGATTAAGAAGAACTATCTGCAATGAGTGAATGCATGTGGTTCTATATGTGTTTCTTCATGTTCTACATTGTAATATAGAATCTGTGATATTTGTCCCAATGACGTTCTCTACTCTCCACCTCTTCTGCCTTCTCTTATCTCTCTCCTTTAAGTACTTTTATGGTGCATTTGGGGGATTTTCCATCTTCTTCAGGCCATGACAAGTCTTCGTGTTGAATGATGAAAGAATAAAACACATTCAGAATCCATGACATTACCGACACTCGTATTAATTCACGAACCTCCTCTTGTGATTATATTTAGATTCTTCGCCTTTAAAGTTGAGGAAAGTTACCTTGATCTATATGTTTGGACATGTCTAAAACATGTCCTGTGTTAAACATGACTGGTCCTGTTTAATCCAAAGTTCATACCTGAGGGTCCAAACTAACTGGAAGGTAGACACTGTAATCCTATGTATTTTTAGTATGAAATCAAGTTTCTATCCTCCAATAAATCCATGACTCACAGCTAAAACAATTTTTCAAAAGATGTGTTTGTACCAGAAGAGCCTGAGAAAGATCAAAGGCGAAATTTTCTGTACTGGTGAAATTGCTAGAGAGAACGGAACTGAAGCCATGTTGGGACCTAAAACCACTTGGTCTTTAGGAAAATTTTTAAAGAAACAGTTTTTCTTAGCATGCACTGCTCTGAGTTGCCTCTTTTCCCATGGTTACTTGGTATTTTAAACCTTGATTATAGGGCAGGATGACGTTATTTACGTAAGAGTCGAGCTGTTTTTCAGATCCTGAGAAACCAAGGAAGAAATCAATAAAGCTCTGCTGATTCCTCCCCAAAGCAAATCAGAATCCTACAGGACCCTGAGATAATGTCAAGGATGAGAACAGGAACCAGATGGAACCTTGGCGAAATTTGGCACCTGGCCCCTTAGAACAGAGCCCACAACTCACATGCCCCTGCTTCCTGCTGTGCACTCCCCTCTTCGTACTCCATAAAAACCCTCCATTACTTGAGAATGAGGACGGGCTAGTCTACCTACTCTCTTCAGATTAGCCATCCCGAGCAAAGCCGCCTTCTTTTTTCTCCAACTTTTGACTTTCGGGTCATTTGTTTCTGTTTGGCTGCTGGCCGCCAGATTTCGGTTCGGTAACAAAATCTATCTTACAATATTTTGATGACTTTACTAACTCCTGTGCTTCAGGAATTGGTTCATATAATTTTTATTCCTTTGTTTATTTTTAACTCTAATCTGAATTGTTGTCTGAGGCTTAGCAAGAGTAGAAACAAAAGGTTTGCAGTTTTTTCTTTCAAAGACCAAACATTAAACATTTATTTCCCTTGCCCTAGGAAGGCTGTGAGTCCTCAGGATTCTCACCTGGAGAGAAAAAGTGAGAGAAGGAATAAGAAGGAAACAAGAGAGGGAGAATCCCTTGGACTTGTGCTCTGTTTCATAAGGCATGAAAGTTTTGTTGTCCATCTTCACTCTGGGATGGATGTTCGGCCACTGTGGTATTTGTTGACTGGTGGGGATAAATGAGATAAAGAAAAAAGGATCTGATGGGACATAAAATTTTAGTTATTTAGGTGATGTGGGGAAAGGATGATAGGAGTAGAATGTTTTAGAATCAGAAAACGGTATTAAATCAGGCAAGAGGGAATTGAGCTTTGTCCAGGAACCGAAAGGCCCAAATAGCTCAGGCACAATTGGTGGGGACAGTGGTGTCTCAAGTGGCTGATGAGGAGGGCAGCTCTTGAAACTAGAAGATGCACCACATGTTTGAGGCATCACAAGAAAATTCCTGAATTTGCCAAGAAAATGCAAAGGGTGTCAAGAACCAGAGCAAATTTACTGCAGTCAAGGATTGTTAAACATGCCTGTAGTCTCAGAACCTTAACGTACTTGTCGATGTGTTGATTGTCTAAGAGCACAGGTTTTGGAATTGGGTAGAAAGAAGTGCAAAGCTCTAAAACACAAAAAAATAGTTAAAGAACTGTAGGACTGTAGGATTGTGACTTTGCTTCTCTAACTCTCATTTTTTTTTTTAATCTGAAAATGGGAATAATAGTATTCACTTTATAGAATGGAGAATTAAGGGCTGGCTGCCAGTTTAGCTCAGTTGGTTAGAGTGTGGAGTTGTAACACTAAGGTCAGGGGTTCAAATCCCCATACTGGCCAGCAACCAATAACAACAACAACAACAACAACAACAATAATAATAATAATAATGTAGTATTAAATAAGTTAGTATCTGTAAAATTTTAGCGCAAGGCTTAACACACACAAAGAGCCCAGTAAATGACAGTTTTTTGTTTTTCCTTTGGTGCAGGTTCACACAAAATAATCTTCTAAGAGATGGATCTATACATCAGAGTAAGGATTTGTTGACATATCATTGGAAGTAGTTGGTGAAACTTTTGGCCTGTCATTCTTTCCCATACAGAAAATTACATGGAAATTATAATCACAGGGTTGCTTGTGAAAGTAGTATAAAACCTGAGTGAGTTAATTCTGAGTCAAGTGCCAACAAGGCTGTGTAGGAGCAGAAAGGTGTGATATGTTTTCTCACCCATCATAAGGATCACAATCTACACTCATAACACGAAAGAAGTTAGCAAGAGAAAAGCATAATGAATTTATTTAATTGGTTTTACGTGACACAGGAAACTTCAGAAATGAAGACCCAAAGACCCGGGGAAAACTGTCTATTTTTACACTTAGGTTCGACAAAGAAGGGACAGCCACATAGAAACATGATTGCACAAAAGGGTACGATCTAATGGTAATAGGCAGGGAACCAGCAAGGCCTGTCTGTTCATATTCTTTGTGTAGTATTTCTTCCTTCCACGTATGGGGCAGGACCTCATCTGGAATGAAGGTCTTCAATAGAAGGGAGAAGGGAAAGTGACCTTTATAGGTTATATGGCTTGCTTTGGGGGAGAAGAGTTCTAGTTTCTATGACCTGTCTTGGGGAAAAAGAATTCCAGCTTCTATTACTTGCTTTGGAGGAGATAGAGAGGCAGGAGACAGGAGGATGGGAGAAGGTCAGAAAGACCTTGGTTCTGAGGCCCTTCCAACCTTCTGCAGTTCAAAGTACACAGCATGCCAAAATACTGTACTTTGGGGTATCATGTTCTGAACCCCAGTGGCTGAACTGGAAACATTAATTTCCACACAAAGATAGGTCTTGCTAGTATCACTCTGCCCTGGGCAGGGCTTAAGACAATTTTACCTATTCTCTCACTCTTCCTTTATTTACATACTGCTGGTTGAGAACTTCTTTTCTTTAGAAATGTTATTGAATGAGTTAGACTACCTAAAACTGGGCCCTTTTGTCTCCTTAAAGTTCCTTTGTATATACCTACTCAGATGCTTTAAATTGCTTTTAAAGTTTAGTTCTCAAGGGGCTGGCTGGGTAGCTTAATTGGTTAGAGCACAGTGGTATAACACCAAGGGTTCAGATCTCCGTACAGGCCTTCTGCCCCCCAAAGTAAAATAAAATAAAATAATAAAGTTTAATTCTCTCTGGATAACCTTGTTTCCAGCTACTTGTTCACACTCCCCCATCACTTGCTCTGAATATCCCACCCCCCATAAAATGTAATGCATAATAAATGCACAAGCTATTGTTATTTTCATCAAATCAACTACATGCCTTAACTGCCTCTCCTCTAACCGATTTTGCTATTTTCTACAGACTAAAGTCTGAATTCCTCGGTTTTCCATTTAAGTGTCTTCATCTACAGCCTGGTCCTAATAATCCAATTTTGTCCTCCACTCCTTCCCAGCAAGAAATCCAGGCTCCTCAAGATCCATGAACAAACAATGGTTCCTCATTACCAAGATCACCTCCCTGGCTCTGTTCACTGCTGTTAGCCTCTTCATCTCTCCTCAGAATCCTTAGCCTCTTATTTCATGTCAATCATTTTCAGTGCTTATTCACTTATTGTTCTGTGCTATTATCTATTTTTATCTACCTTTTTTTCTAAAAAGTGTTAGGTCTAGTTTCTGTTTTTATTCTGTTTCCCATAGAACAGAGTGCAAAGTAATACACTCTGTATTTAAGAGGAAAAAAAAAAAACAAACATGCAGTGACCCTTGTTAAAGCACAGTATGGAAGTCTTTATTCAGGACTGTGAGATAGATACAGGGACCAGTGCAAGGGAGTCTTGCAGTAGAGGAGAGAGATTAGGCTCAACTCCAAAGAATACAGCATGGGCAAGTGGGGATTTGCAGTCAAGGAGCAGGGTGGGGGTCAGTGGATGGAAAATTACTAAGAGGAAACATTAGGGGTAAGAGGGATTCTGGCTAAACAAACTTATCAAGATTCTAGCTGAGGGAGTCGGCTGGTTAGCTCAGTTAGCTACAGCACGGTGGTATAACACCAAGGTAAAGGGTTTGGATCCCCATACCGGCCAACAGCCAAAAAAAAAAAAAAAAAAAAAAATTGAGCTGAGGGAAGGCCAGGGTGATCAGACATCACCTGGGGGATGGTAGAAAATGAAGAACCTGATCAGACATTGAGGGTGGAGGTCCATAGCAGGATTTATGCTAAAACTGGATTTTACAAGGAAGAGCACAGATGGGCCTAGGAAAAGGTTCTAAAGCCTAACTAAATTTTGGTCAAGCAGAAAATTTTTGTCTCTTATTAGGTGCTCAATAAATACCATACAAATTAATACCTATAAATACCATAATACATTAATAATGAATTAATTTGTTTAAAGGTGGTAATGTGGTCTATTTTCCAGAAAATCCTCTTAACTTCAACTATTTGGGAAATAAATTATTTAAAATGAATTTTCAAAGATAGAAGCAAATCATCAATTGGATAAACATGTTGAGAGTTTTTTAACATTAGGAAGATGGATTTTTAAAAGGAAATATTTGCTTTTTCATTTTCTAGAATCATTTTTAAAATATTGAAAATAAAACAAGTCTTAGAGATGATTTAAGAAAATTGCCTTTCTGCTCTGACTCCTTTTACCAAAAGAGCTTTGAGGAGAAACAAAGTCAAGTGAGTTTTGGGAGGCCCTGCTGTAAAAGACGGCAAAGTCGGCATGTTCGAGTAAGACCAGAGGGGCTCTCAGGCCAGCTGGGGAGGTTGCATCTAATTGGGCTGAAGAGGGCCTTGGGGATCAGCATTTTAAACGCTTCCCTGATGATTCTAATGGGGAACAGGATTGAGAACCACTCATGAGAAAAAGAAAAGAAAAATAAAACTCGTTTAGCACATGCATGGTTTAAGACCGGTTTCATGGCAGCAGCAGAAGCCGGCGGGCTACTAGCTGCAGTGCCTTGGGTTGAATGTCCACTTGAAACTTAATTCCCCCTGTGACTATTCAGAGAGTGGGAAATCCTATTACGGTAATTGCA
Organism: Cynocephalus volans; assembly: GCF_027409185.1. Taxonomy (NCBI): domain Eukaryota; kingdom Metazoa; phylum Chordata; class Mammalia; order Dermoptera; family Cynocephalidae; genus Cynocephalus; species Cynocephalus volans. The sequence goes on from NC_084460.1 coordinate 159,419,799, forward strand.
AGGTGGGGCCTTGAAGAGGGGATTAGATTCTGATGAGCTCGCTTGCTCTCTGCTCCACCATTTTTTGCAATGTGAAACTCTGCTGTCACTGTTGCCACCAGAAAGGCTCTCACCAGAGGTGTTCCCTGGACTTTGGACTTCCCAGCCTCAGAAACTGTAAGCAATCAATTTTTTAAAAAATAAATTACCCAGTTTCAAGTGTTTTGTTGTAAACAACAGAAATGGACTAATACACGCAGTGTGTGCTGTGTTCTTCCTACTGTCCTGGGAGGAGCGCCTGCTCGTTCTCTGTAAAAGCTTTTGAGCTCTGGAACACCCATGAAGAATAACTTACAACAGGCACTGTTTTAATAAATGCTGATAAACGTGGAGTTCGATGGTGGGATGCCAGATTGGGATTTAGGATTTATGTCGCAAGTCTAATTTGATTGGAGAATTTTTACCTACGATGTTTTTATTTGAAGAGTTATCTATTGCTTTACTGGGAAAAACAGCACTCTTAATTCATGTGTATGGTAGTGAAATTATTTTTATGTACAAAATTATAATTTGAAAGGAGAAAATTGTAATGAGCTCCACAAAATCCCTTGTGGTCTCCTGAAGCAGATAGTCGCACTGGTAGGTTTCATTTTTAGTGTTCCAGTGTTATTTGGCCTCTGGGTTTTTTTCTAAGTATTATCTTTATATTTTACTTACTGTCTACTTATATTTACACAACAAGTTATCTGGCCTATGCCATCACTTCTTGAAAGTTAGTTTTTAAAAATGTCAAAAAAAAAATAAAAGTATGTTTTTCTGGGTAAGCTAGTTAGCCTAAAGCCATAGATAACTAAAAAGTAAAATGAATAGTTTTAAAGAGGTATTTCTGAGGTATGTATCTCAAACATATTTGTTTTCTTTTTCTCTTCTTTCTTTTTTTTTTGGAAACTGACTGGTACAGGCATTGAACCCTGGACTTTGATGTTGTCAACTCCCTGGTCTAACCACCTGAGCTCACTGGCCAGCCCTCATATATATTTGTGTATAGTTATATATATTGGTGTATTTATTTCTGTACAGACACACAGATTTCAAAGCACTTTAATGTGGTGATGAAATGTTTCTAGATTTTTAAATTTATTTAAAAATTTTGTGCCCTTTTTTCCTCCAAAGTTTCTTATCTACTTCTCGTATTCTAAATAATATGAATTCAAAGAGTAGAGTCATAGAAAGATTAACAGTTATACAGTATTTGATAAGCTAGGATCAATGCAGTGTTAGCTTATGAAGAAGTCTGTAGGCATTGTCAATTTCTTTTTTTTTATTTATGTTTTTGGCGGCTGGCTGGTAGGGATTGAACCCTGGACTTTGGTATTATCAGCACCATGCTGTAACCAGCTGAGCTAACTGGCTAGCCCTGAAGAAGTCTACAAGCACTGGATGAAAAAATAAACCACCAAATAAACGTTAATGAAGGATTTCTCCTTGAGACACAAAATAATGCCACCTTGAGCAAAAAGTAACCCTCTTGGCTACAGAAATTGTGAATTTATTTGTTATAGGAGCTAGCTGGCTTAGCTAAAACACACAATAGAATTCATTATATATATATATTTTTTTGCATAAAGGAAATATTTAAGAATATTATATAATTGGAGATAAACAGAAAGAGTTAAAGAGTAGACTTTTAATTAATTTATGAGGGCACTTCATAAAATTTTGGAAAGATTCATATTATCTTTTTTTTTTTTCTTTTTTTTTTTTATGGTAGCTGACTGGTACAGGGATGAACCCCTGGACCTTCATGTTATCAGCAATGTGCCATATTATCTTTTAATTCTATTTTTCAACAAACTTTTTGAAGTAACTTTATATTTCTATTTCATAGAAAAGGTTTCTGTAAAGACATTTATATGTCTTCATTTATCCCTTCTAATGTAACTACTTACAGGGTAAAAGATAAATAGGTTTTGATATTAAAAACATGGATTAGGGCCTTGCCTGTTAAACTCACTTGGTCAGAGCATGGTGTTGATAACACCAGGATCAAGGGTTCGGATCCTCATACAGGCTAGCTGCCCCCCGAAAAACCCGAAAAAACTTGGATTGGTAATTTCTCTATTTGTACCTAGAGAACTGCATTCCTGTCATTGTTATCCCTGTCAGGAAGCTATGGGTTCCCACGATATGAATAGCAATGCACTTGCACAGAGAAGATCGGGGTCCCAGCACAGTTAAAGATAAAAGGAAATGGGTAAGCATAGACTACTGGGCAGAGGCAAGATGAAGAGGGAAAGAAACCAGAGTGGTGCAGTGAGATGGGGTTCAGGACATACTACCCAAAATATGACACCTTGACATTTGAGAAAACAGCTACACCAGGAAGCTCACTCTCACATTCCCCTCAGTCTTCTCTCCTGAAGCAGGTCACAATCTAGGAGGGATTTTCTGACCTTCTCCTGAAGCAGGTTATAAGACCCTCATGTTAGAGGTGCCCTCCCTATACCCAGAGGAAATGCACATCCTTATCGCTGAAGACCTGGGGACACAGAGAAGAATCTGAACAGACAGGTCTTTCTAAGTTCCCACTGTTTATTAGCATGAGGTTATACTTTTCTATGCAATCATACTTCTTCACAACTATTTATTTCTCCATCAAAGCTAGCATAAAAATATGCAGGCTTATCAGTTTCTTTGGGTCTTCATTTCTGAAGGCTCCCGTGTCATATAGAACTTATTTATTAAATAAATTTGTATGCTTTTTTCGTGTTAATCTTTTTTTATAAGTGCCTCAGCCATGAACCTAAGATGGGAAGGAAAGATGTTTCTTCTCTCCCACAGTTTCTGGCACCCAATGAGTGATGGCTGAGACCCCCATTTTCTCCAGAGCCTGCAGATGAGATCCTGGTGTTACTGACAAAAAGTTGGGAAAAAAAAGAGTTCTTACGAAGGTCAGCTTCCTACATCTCTGTCTATAGTGCCTGGTAGAGGGAAGAAGGTAAAAAATTTCTCCTTGTGCCTTCCTTTCCGAATTCAGCATAGCAGAAGAAAATCATTTGTTTGGATTGTGACTCTTGTTAAATTTGGTTTGGGGGCACCCATTAATTAGCGATTCTTTCCCTCCCTGGGACAGTTATTACTTTCCTATGTGTCCTGAGAACTTTGCTTGACTGTCCACTTCTCCATCAAACCTAGGATAAAAAAACACATAAAAATTGTTTCTTTGTGTCTTTATTTCCTTATGAAGGCTCCTGGGTCACATCCAAATTATATTAAATACATTTGCATGCTTTTCTCTTGTTAATCCTTTGTTATAGAGGCCTTAGTCATGAACCTAAGATGGAAAGAAAAAAATATTTCTTTATGCCTACATGTCCTAACCCAAATGGTAAAGGAAGCAAAATGAAGTGTCAGAAATAGTTGGGCCTGATACGCAATTATAGTCATGCACCACGTAACAATGCTTCCATCAACTTTGGACCACATATATGACATTATAATGGCTATACCATATAGTAGCCAAATGTGTAGTAGGATATACCATCTAAGTTTGTGTGAGTACATTCTATGATGTTTGCACAACAACAGAATTGCCTAATAACACATTTCTTTCTTTCTTTTTTTTTTTTTTTTGTCTTTTTCGTGACCGGCACTCAGCCAGTGAGTGCACTGGCCATTCCCATATAGGATCCGAACCCGCGGCGGGAGCGTCGCTGCGCTCCCAGTGCCACACTCTCCCGAGTGCGCCACGGGCTCGGCCCCTAATAACACATTTCTTAGAACGTATTCCCATAGTTAAATGGTGCATAGCTGATAAGATACTGGGAGAGTTTAGAGAATAGAGGCCTACTAAGTGGAAACATTTCAAGTCCATGGGTACCAGTGAATGGTACCTTAGATGGATGCTTTTTACTCTACATTATTGCACACACAGAAAATTATAGTATTTACAGGGTACAGTTTGTAAATCGATATGCTTGCTGATGGCTGGAAATAACAGGCCAATAGCTCAAGCCCTTGAGGCAAAGCTAGCTAACTTAAAATACGCATATTCTCTTCCATAGGATAATTGTTTCTGGGAAGTGGCTGCTCAGCTATGGACCACATGTCCTAGTTTTCTTTGCACCTAAGTGTGGCCATGTGAGACTAGTTCTTACTAATGGAATATGAATTAGAAATAATATATGGCACTTGTGAGTGAAAGTGGTTACAAAGTAAGTGGTGAAGTCCAAGGTGAAAAGAGACTTGGTTGCTAAATCATCCCATGGAGAAAAGCCACCTGCTGACTAGAAGCATTAAGTTTTGACCAGAACATAAGCAAGAAGTAGACGACTGCTGTGTTACACCATCGGAATGTTGAGTGTGTTACAGTTTCTAGCAATATCTTAGCTAAAGCACACCTCAAGGACTAAGATGATCAATATTTCACCTCACCTGGAACCCATTCAGAGAAAATGGTGTGTCCCAGTTGGAAAAATCTGCCTGAGATCATGCAGGTAATTCATTAAATAAAAGAATGCAAGAGGAGTGTGGGGAAGAGTTTCCATTTGCTTTATCACTAAGTACTTCTAGTTTATTAAGGGAACATATTTCAAGAGAGAAAAGAGAACTAACATTTGTTAAACGCCTGTTATTAGAACCCTGGGACCTACTGTTAGCACCATCCTGAGATTCTTTTCATCCATATTTCATGCAAAAATTTAGGCCTAATTTTCTGATATGTTTGCTCTTTTCTCCGATGTTTTTCTGTATCCATCTCTACCAATGCACAATCCTGAAGGAATGCTTTTATCTCGGGATATATCAGTTAGGTAGTTTAAATTAAGACTATCAGAAAATAGAACTCTGACTTAATAATAATAATAAATAGGAGATCCATGTAACCAGAGTCCAAATTCATCTATACTTAGGTTTCTTGATCCATGGCTTCAAAGACAGCAACATTTTCAGTTTTGCTTTTCCTAGTTTGGCCTAAATCTAAGCCTCCTTGTAATCATACCCATCAGCTTTAATTTTATGTCATTTGAACACACACGTCATCAAAGGAGAGTCCACTTCTCTGACTGTTCACACAAAAGTGTCAGTATTGACTCTTATTGATCTTATTGTTCCATTCTGGGTCATGTATCAATCTCTGAACTAATCACTTTGACAAGGAATGGAAGTATTGATTAGTTATCATCAGTTGTCTGAGTTACTCCTTGAGCCTTAGGTAGATTCATCTTTACCCAAAACACAGGGGTTGAGAATGGGGAAGGAAAGTTACCCCAAAGGCTGTGGTTTCCCTAAGAACAAAGTATATTAAAAAAAAAAAAAAATCCAATGGCTTCTGTTGTCTTCCTTAATTGAACTAGTCCTACGTTCTGAGTTTTCTGCATCTGAGATAAATGAGTGATTCAAATGCTACCTTGTTCCATCTAGTCCTTTCTTCTCACAATCCTTTTCCTTGACAATTTGACCTTTTAATACCTATTTAAGGACCCCAACCCGTACACTCAATTTTCATTTGGTCTGAAGATGGGTATTCCATTTTACCCATCAGTCTGTCCAAATAGTCCTTCATTCTAATAGGAAAATATTTTACCAGACAGAGATTGCTGCTCTACTTCCTTCCAAAGAAAAACTTTTGAAAAAAAAGTCTACTGTATTTAACGTACAAAACTTGTGATATTTATGTATACCATTCAAGTGCAAATATCACATAGAAATACAAAATTGGTAAGTGTAAGAAATTTAAGAGTTCTTATCAAAGAGGATGTGTTTACTAGACCAGAGAAGATTATGGAGAAGAGGATTTTTTAAAAAAAATCTACCGCCAACTAGCATGTCAGTTCATCTTTTAAACTCTTTTCAGATGTTATAATACAGGAAGTATTGTACTTTGTTGCAAAGACTGTGGTAATAATAAAACTTGATAGGTTATTTGTGGGATCTTCTACAGTGCTAGACAAATATTAAGTAAAACTAGATAACATCTAAATCGGCAAAGCGCTGTTAATATATTCTCTCAGCCAACTTTTACCTAATCATTCAAATAGTTCTTATGAACTGGATGACTTGCCAGGAAGTGATCTGGGCTGTGGACACATTAAGATGAATAAAACTCATCCTCAGCCTTCAGAGAGTTCTTTGTTTAGTGGTGGAGGCAGACATATAAATAAACATTAAAAATACAGTGTGATTTATGCAACAGTAGGCATATTCACGGGTGTTTTAGAAGCAGAGATGAAAAAGCAAAGTTTTCTGCCAGGATATAGAAAAAGTATCACTAGTAGCTGGATACTATAATATTGTAATATTTGAAATGGGCTTCACTGTAAGTTTTTGAGGAATGATACAGAACTTAGTATAACAAATCAACAAAGAGAAGTTGTTAATTGATTGTTGGGAAAAAGAGTTGGAGCTCGGGGAATGTTTTTGTCACCTGTTTGTAGGACAGAGACAGGAGGCAAAAGGATAAGCTAGACATTCTCAAAGTTCCTCGGTGATCTGGACAATTCCTAAGCTCATGTTCAAAGGACAGAATTCTGTCCAAAAAAGGACATCATGGTGGTAATCAGAATTGGATAAAGAAGGTATAAAAGTAAGAGAATATACATGCAATGATGCCCATTGTCTTAGTTTATTTTGTGCTGCTATAACAAAATACCAGAGACTGGGTAATTTATAAAGAACAGAAATGTATTTCCTCACAGTTCTGGAGGCTGGGAAGTTCAAGACTGAAGAGATGACATCTTGTGAGAATCTTCTTGTTGCATCATCACGTGGCAGAAGGGCAAAGAGAGATTGCTGGGGAGAGAGAAAGGAGTTAAATTTGTCGTTCTATAACTCACTCCTGAGATAATGAACCCATTCCCATCATAATAACAGTAATCCATTAATAAGTGGGGAACCCTCATGGCCTAATCACCCTTCATTAGGCCCCACCTCCCAACACTATTGTGTTGGGGATTAAGTTTTCAACACATGCTCTTTGGGGGACACATTCAAATAATAGCATCATGGTTGATGATTTAGGACATTTGAACAGGATGTCTCTTTGCCTACTGTTTAGGAAGGAACAATAAGCCAGATATGAAACATATTTTGGAAGCCTATAAAATTGGAATTTAGATAAAATGAGCTTAAAAAATATATAAAAACACAAGGAAAAAACCAAAACCCTCCTTCCCAGAAACATGTCTGGGAAAAAGAAAGAAACGTGTCAAGGGAGGCCAGGACATCCCTTACCATTCTCACTGTGCATCCACCTCCGCTCTTCAGTTAAGCCTGACTCTGGAACTTCTAATCTAGGGGGAGGAGATGCTGCAGAAACGTGGCACAGATCTTTTTCTTTGAACAAATTGCAGATCAACAGTGAAGAGATGTGCTATCAGAAACAGGGTCAGTCTGAAAAAAAAAGCAAGACATAAACAATAAGTAAATTAAAGAAATGACCCTAAGGTGACAAATCATAGGGTAGGGTTTCCTCATAATTATTGCATCATGCACTTAACTAAGTGTGAAGTATTTATTTTTTTTTTATCTGAATGATTTTTACCATAATTCCTATGTAAAATTTTACTTTCTTTTTTTGTTATTTTTTTTAAAAAGCTAAAGATACGTACAGGATAAGTGATAAAGCCTAATTATTTAGCTGGAAAATTGCCCTGAGAATTGAAAAAACATGCTTTGATTTTTGGGGAAATGATGTAATTTACATATTGTTTTACTCTTTCTGTCAAAATTCATATTTGTTTTCTTTAATTATATTTCAGAAGAATGAGAGCATATGTTTAATAGAATAAGAGCATTGACACACAATATATTTGTATATAAAATGTGTCATTTTAGGAGAGGAAATTCAGAAAATAATAAATGAAGGCAGAGAGACAGTCCCTCAATCAGGATTTAGCTATTCTGTTGCAGGATATGTGAACAGCTTCCAGTCCAAGCAAGCCTCAACCTAATGGAGGGCAAGATGAACGTTAGAGATGCTGCAATATAATTGCTGACATTGTGTAAAGTTTTCTTTGCCTTGCATTCAGTTGTTTTAGTAGCCAGATAATTTTAAATAATTAACCTGTGTGTAGAGGCCAGTAATGAGTTATTTTGACCTAGAGATTTTCTGCAGTCCACTAACCTTCTTGTTTTAAGGAAAACAGCGATATTTATTCCATATCTTTTTTTCTGTCATTCTCTCCTTTTAGGGAGCCATTCTACCTTTCTTTCTCGCTAGATCTCCAACCCCAGGCCACAAATCACAAACATTAATTTCTACTTGTCTTTGATTAATTGCTTTGTTTTTCAGACATTCCATCCACATGAATCATTAAGAATTCCTTAACAATTTCCTCCTTGTGTTTAATCTGCTTATTAATTGTGTTTACAATTATTCTTCTTGTTTCATCATATTACTGGCTTATTGCATTTGACTTTACTGATTTATGGTTTCTTTCTAAAGGGCTTCTCCCCGCCTCAAGCCTTGTTGAATTAAGTGCTTTCAGATATAATCAACCTGTTCATACATTGGGTCTTTATTGAATAACTCTACAGTTGGGATGGAGTGACTGGAAATGTGTTGTGAAAAACACTTTTCTGATATTTTCCAAATGATCATTGTTGCATTACACATATTAGAGACTTAATGATTCTAAGATACAACTTAAGGGCTGGCCAGTTAACTCAGTTGGTTAAAGTGAGGGGCTGATAGAAGATATAATTTAGGTATACTGAATACATGCTTCAAGCTACTAAAACATACGTCAATAGAGGACTGTAGCTAAAGGATTTCCAGTTAGGGACTTAGAAGGTTGGGGTTCTAGTCTGGGATCTAATAGTTCTTAGCTCCATGATTTGTCAAAAATTTTTTTAGAAAGTGATTTAGCATATATGGGTCACAGTGATGATGATGATGATGATGATAAAAAAGTTTTTGAGAATTTTTTGTTAACACAGGATAAATATTCTCCATAGATCATCTCATGATCTGATAGATCATGATCATCTCAGAAGTAGTTACTTATCATCATCATCATTGTTAATATTGTACTATCCTCATTGTACAGATGACAAACTGAGGCTTGACTAAGATGAAATGACTCTTAGGTAGTCCATTCAGTATTTAAAATTTTACTCCAAGCCTTTACACATTTCTATGGAAAGAGAGTTTTAACTTTAGTGTCAATTCTAATAACAGTACCATCAAAGTAGGAGGAGCTGTTTTCTTAGAAATCCTAAATAGAGAGAGGTATTTTATAGCCCTTTCAAATGTTCGCTATTCATGAAAGTATTGTCTTGAAATTGTACATTAACTTCCCTGTGCAAACATCCCCAGAGTTAGACAAAGTAGTTCATATTTTAGCAATCAAATAGGATTTCATCAGTTTGCCCCTAGTCAACATGCTGCATGTTCTTATCAGCTGGTTCTCATCAGTGGCTTAGTACACATTTCTTTTTGTTTCAATCATTTTCACAAGTCCACACTAAAAAAGAACTGAGGGCTCAGAACCAGATATTTATATTTTGATTCTTTCTATTTGGATTGGTCCTCTTCCTCAGTCCCCTCCTCCAAGTATTTATTAGTAATCAAATTAAGAAACAGATTAGACTTCTATTCCCAAGATCACAGATGAATAAAGACATAATTACATTAAGACAAATACCCTGTAGTGGGTTGAAAGGTAGCCTCCAAAAAGATTTGTACAAGTCATAATTCTTTGAACCTGTGAATGTTACCTTATTTGGAAAAAGGGTCTATGCTGATATAATTAAGTTAAGGATCTTGAGATGAAGAGGTCTTCCTAGATTATCTGGGTGGGTCCTAAATCCAATAACAAGTATCCTTGTAAGAGACACAGAGGTGAGATTTGACATGCAGAAGAGGAAAAAGTGAATGAAGACAGAGGCAGAGATTAGAGTGACGTGGTCCCAACCCACGGAACGCCCAGGAATTCTTAGTCAACTACTAGAAGCTGGAAAAGAAAAGCTGTTCACTAGAGCCTCCAGAGGGAGTGTGGCCCTGCCCACACCTTGATTTTGAACTTCTCAGCTCCAGAACTATGAGAGAATGAATTTCTATTATTTTACACTACACAATTTGAGGTAATTTGTTATGGGCAGCCACAGGAAAATAATACACACTTACATAAACAAATATTGAGAAAACAGATTAAGTAAATTCCTTGGTAGTCATAGAATGTACAATGAATAAACATATTAAGGGGAAGTGAAGATAATCTGGCACAGAAATGATACAATTCACAGAAATCTTCAATGATATTGCTTGTGAATTGGTTAAGCTATCTGTATTTTATACTGACAGGTAATTCTATAAAAATAGCTGTGGAACTTTATCTCTTGGAAATTTTCAGAAATAGCATAGATTAGCACCCTGGTGGAATCACTCAGTTAATTGCTGAAAAATAAGGGTGTGTAGTAAAAGAACCTTGAACTAGTGATCAGGACACCAGAGTCCTAGCATTGACTCCACTGCTTAACTATTTTTAGTAATTTTAGGCAAGTCAGTTAACCTTAGCCTCCTTCTCTGCAGACATTTGGTAAAACTGCAAGTGTGTGGGGAGGGAATATTTCTACAGGGGCTGCTGTTTGTGATAATGAATCATCATTTTGAAAGCGGACTTTATTTTTATTTTTTTATTTTTTTTACCTTGTACATTGGTGGCAAACTTAGCTCTCACCACTCTTGTTTGTTTTTATTTTCTGATTTGAGAAGAAAAAGTTAGAATTTTTACACAGTCACACACAAATAAAATGCATGCTATTTCACAATTGATGTAGCTATTGTGTGTACTTTTGTCGGCCCATTATGTATATGGCAGTTACATTCCACCACTGCTCTGGAAGTTAGGGTGTGGGCGACTACCTCCTCTTCCCTTCAGAAAATGCCTTCTTGTTATCATTGACAAATGTTGTCCATTCTAAAGCTTTGGCCCATCCACTTTGAATCCTTATATCCCTAAAATCTCAGGCCACAGTTCACATGGCTAGGTTCTATATTGTCCCAGCCAAAGTTTTAGTGAGGCTACTAGATGAAATTTTGATTTTTTTTTTTTTTTTTGCAGATTTCCTTCATGATCAGAACTGAATGTCCAAAGAAAGAAAAAACAAAAAAAGGCAGGATTCCTTGCTCCTTTCTGTGCTCTATTTAGAAAGGAGTAAAACACAACTTTCCTTTTCATATTGTGTTTCTTGGGGCTGGGCTCCCCCTCTACTGACTTATATCTTAACTGCTGTTTCTGTGCAGGTAGCAAAAGCAACATTTGGAGGAAAAAAAACCCTATTTTAAAAATACCTTATTGAAAACGCAGTGTTTGTCTCCTTCAGTTCACAAAGATGTACTCTGGTAGCTGTTTAGTTGTAACAAGTGACAAACCAGAAACACTGGAGCTCGTGGCAGACACTGAGACTATTCAGAAGTGTTATAGTTGTCTTTCTGGGAATGATAGGAAGGCATGTTCCTGTTCCCTTTGTAGCTGTCATATAGTCTTATGACTTGCTTTGGCTACTGATATGAGAGAGGAAGTGACATGTTACTATTGGGCAGCTGGCCTGTATGGGGATCGAACCCTTGACCTTGGTGTTATAACACCACATTCTAACCAATTGAGCTAACCTGCCAGTCCCTTGGGAGAAATCATTTAAATAGTAGTGTAAGAAAACGTTCTGTTTTCTCTGCCATGGTCCTCATGGAAGCCTGTGTTGAGATTAAGGCTCTGCCAGCCCCAGTCCCCAATGGATGACCATGAGCAGAGCACCCCTCCACTCACTCACTTGAGCATGTAGAATGATGAAGAACTCTCTGCTTTGTTAATACTGAGATTTGGTATTTGGCTTTTACTTCAGTGTAACCTAGCCTAGGCTGACTGATAAAAGTATATATCAAGTTATTCAAAATCCTTCCTCATCTGTAAGGGTATGAGGATGAACTTGACCAGTTGATTGACAAGTTTGTTTCCAACTCTTGATATTCTGCATGAATCTATGAACAAGAAAGTAAACTGTGCCCTCTTTTCTATTTGAAAAATCCAGTCACCAATATACAATATACTGGAATTCATTTAAAGATTACTTTTTCTTTCTTTAAACCACCTTCAGCCACAGGCAGTGTTTCTGATTTCCTTGTCATCCTGAAATATCCTGAGGTTTGTACTTCTTGAGAGCACTCTATCTGAAAAGTGGACTGCTTAGGTTTGATTTGATTTGTTATCAGCCAACTCTCAGCTACATTTCTCTGTCCTTCTGGCACAGATAAATGTTTCCTGAAGAAAAAGGAAAAAGTAAAATATTACATGTGTAATACAACAATATGAAATCATTTGAAATTCAATTTTGATTTTTGAAAAAATCAAACATAAGTTTAAAAAATTCAGGAGAACCCAGAATAATTCAAAAACAAATATAGGACTTTTTTAGATGAGCAGCAGCAAAATAATTAAGAAAGCAATATAAATCTCCTACTCAGAAGGCTGCTTGTTATTTTAATTAAAATATTAACAAACAAATCTCTAGTTAGTAGGTACGTTGCCATGCTAGTATGTATACATTTGCAGAGCAAAAACAACGGGGACATAGACAAAAGGGTTAACCCAGACTTGAGATGCAGTGTTACTTCATCACAGAAGCTCTTTCCCCCGCAAGTTTGTTATTTTCCTAATACAGTGCCAGCAGAAAGGCACTTTGCCTGTATTTATCTTTTTTCTCTGCTTGGGTTGAACAGGGATCCTGCTTTAGATTGTGTAATCCTAGATAAATACTGTGAGTTCCTTAGCCCTTTAGATTTAGGTTGTAATTTAAAAAGTGTTGTGGGGCCGGCCCCGTGGCTCACTCGGGAGAGTGCAGTGCTGGTAGCATTTGGATCCTATATAGGGATGGCCGGTGCGCTCACTGGCTGAGCGTGGTGCAGACAACACCATGCCGAGGGTTGCAATACCCTTACCAGTCAAAAAAAAAAAAAACATTTTGTGGTTTTCATCTTGGTCAGGGGTTGGCAAGCATTTTGTATGAGGCCATGTATTAGTCTGCTAGGGCTGTCATAACAAAATACCATGTGTTGGGTGGCTTAAACAAGTTATTATTTTCTCACATGGAGGCTGGAAGTCTGAGATCAAGGTGCCAACAGGTTTGATTCCTTCTGAGAGTTCCCTCCTTGGCTTGAAGATGGCTGCCTTTTTGCTGCGTCCTCACATGGCCCTTCTGTGGGCATGCATTCTAGATTCCTCTCCCTCTTTCTTTAAGGACTCTAGCCTGTTGGATTAGGGCTCCACCTTATGGCTTCATTTAACCTTATTACCTCCTTAAAGGCCCTATCTTGAAATACAGTCACATGGAGGGTTTGGGGTTCAACATATGAATTTAGGAGGGAAATAATTCAGTCCATAACAGGCCAAATGATAGCTATTTTAGGCTTGGGGGCCACAAGGTCTCTGTTGTAGATAATCAATTCTCCCATTGCATTGCAGAATCAGTCATAGCTAACACATAAACAAATTTGTGGGGCTGTGTTCCAATAAAACATCACGTATAGACTTTAAAATATAAATAGTATATAATTTTCATGTGTCATAAAATATTACTATTTTGATTTTATTTCAACCATTTAAAAATATAAAAGCCATTATTGGTTTGTGGGTCATACAAAAAAAGCTGGGGACTGGATTTGGTCCACAGGCTGCAAATTGCTCACCCCTGATCTTAGTCATACTGGTAACTCATGTTAACATTGTCTGGTCTTGACCTTCCAAGATGTGTTTGATTGATAAAATGAAAACAAACCTAAGAGCACTTCTCTCTGATCTGTAGTCATGGAAAAAAATCCATTAATGCATCGTATCATCAGAAAAAAAGGAGGAATGGAGTACATGCCACAGTTTCTTGAATACTCCACACAATCAAATCTGAATTAACACTCTCAAATGCACATTAGTTAGCAACATATTTTAGCTCTAATATTGGGGAATTTTAGCTCTTTATGAAATGATTATGCTAGATTAAAAAAAAAAAGCAGAACAGTACAGAATCAATATTTTTTAAGTTAAGGAACTCCCAAAGGAAGCTAATAGAATATGCTTCTCTTAAGTAATTTTATTGCATAGAAGATTTTTGAGGTCTCTTAATAAATGCTAAAATCAAGTCTCAGAAGTGTATCTTAAAGTTTCTATTTTTACCTTGTGTCCATTGGTACATATTTATACTTGGCAGTATTTTCATATTCTACAGAGAACAAAGCTGGCTGGAAAGATAAGTCATAGTTGTTCGTTGGTTGTATTATTCAGCCACATACAAAATGAGTTTCAAAATTATTTAGAAAGTTGCAAAGACAACATATTTTCTGTTTTTGTTTGTTTGTTTGTTTGTTTTCAGTATGATAGCCTTTCTAATCATTTCCCAAAGTCACTACTCAGCCTCAGTTATAAGAGCTGAGTTAAAAATACAGCTACTACTGCTTTAGACTTACGAACACCCCTGATAGCTGGTTCTACCCATATTCTTTTTTTTTTCTTTTTAATTTCTTTTCTTTCCTTCTTTCTTTTTTCTTTAAAGATGACCGGTAAGGGGATCTTAACCTTTGAGTTGGTGTTGTCAGCACCACACTCTCCCAAGTGAGCTAAAGGGCCATCCCTATATGGGGATCCGAACCTGTGGCCTTGGTGTTATCAGCACCACACTCTCTGAAGTGAGCCATGGGCCGGCCCTAATTTTAATTTCTTTCGTGGCTGGCCAGAACAGGGATTGAACCCTGGACCTTGGTGATATCAACAACATGCTCTAGCCATCTAAGCTAACCAGCCAGCCCTACTACCCATGTTCTTCTTTGAAATTTTAAGGTCATAAGATTACTCAGAGAATGTATCATAATCAGGAAAGGAAGAAACAATGCCTCATTTGTCTAGAGACAAAGTCTTTTGACATAAACCCTTTTCGGAAATTCCTCTTTTCCTTTTTTCTGAGAATTGTAGTAGCAACCTCTTGAAGAGTAAAACAGAGTTCTAAGAGCTTATGGTTATATGAATTAGAATATCACTTTCAGAAATGCTGTGGGAGCGAATGGCTAGCCAGCACAGATTGTGGTAGAGATTATGTCCAATCTGCCTAATTTTAGGAAGGGGACCTGTTAATTATGAGATCAAATCATCCTTCCAAATGGTAATCCTAGATTAGTAAAATCTAAGACGAAAATTTAGTCTGAACTTCACAAAGGTCTATACCACAGCAGAGTCATGTCCCAGTGGTGATGCAGGCTGTGGATTATTCAAATCCCGCATGAAACAGTGAATGACTTTGGCACACACTTGGGTAGGAAGGCTCTACCAGCAACAAACCATGCTCACTTTACTCCCTCTATCACACTGAATTCATCTCAAAATAGACTTCCGCTGAATACATTAAAACTTATTAATTTAAAAATGTTAATATTTTGTGATTATAAAATTAATGCATATTTATACTAGAAAATTTAGAAAGAAAAAAATGAAAGCAGAAGAAAAAAATTGACCTTAATCTCACAACCAATGGCAACTGTCAACATTGTGGCATATTTTCCCTTAGTCATATATGTTTTTTGTTATTTATTTCTACTTCTGTCAGATCTTTTTGCCTTTAACTGTATAAATTGAATCTATTCTTCAACTCAGAGGCAGGCTACAATGGTCTGAATGTTTATGTCCACTTAAAATACATATGTTGAAATCCTAATCCCCAAGATTAGGATTATATTAGGATGTGGGGACTTTGGGAGGTGATTAGGTCATGAGGGTGGAGCCCTACAAATAGGGTTAGTGCCCTTATAAAAGAGAACCAGAGGGCTAGCTAGCCCCATGTGAGGACACAGCTAAGAGGCTCCATCTATAAACCAGAAAGCAGGCCCTCACCAGACACCAAATCTGCTGGCATCTTGATCTTGGATTTCCCAGTTCCAGAACTATGAAAAATAAATTTCTATTGTTCATAAACCATCCAGTTCATGGTATTTTCTTGTAGCAGTGTGAACAAACTAAGACACAGACATGTTTAATATTATAGACTATAAAAATAATAAGATAAGTAAATGTACTTTTGTCAAAAGAAATGAACATTGAAAATATAAAGTGAATGGGTTGGCCTCCTGAGTCAAGGCCCAGAGGGAAAAAAGAAAATAAAAGTTAATGGGTCATGATGTACATGTGCTCTCTCCAAGAGTAATCCCTGAGAAAAAATGGAAACAAAAGTAGATTAAAAATGGTTTGTGATTAGATATTTAATATACTTTAGAGGAGCTAATAAGTACATGTCTATGAAAATGGAGAGTGTTAGAAATTGTATGTTGGGTCTATAGCTGCAATCTAGAATTCTGGTCTGTATAGATTCTAAAGAATAATATTCTAAAGAATATTATGTTTTTTTGAGAGATCACACCTAGGTTAACGTAAGCATTTATTTATTCATCCACCTCTCCAACAAATACTTACCAGGTATCTATTATATGCAAGACTTTATGTCTGATGCTATAGATTCAGAGAAAAGTTTAGAGGACAAAATAGGTTCTAATCCTAAACAACCATTCCTAGTCATTGGAAAAAAACCTTAATCAAACTCAAATCGAATTAGAAAATTAACTTTCTGAATTGTTACTTGATGCCTTCCTGTACCAAGGAACATGTTATAATCTGCCAGATCTATAAATCCACCTCAGTAAATGATGACTTCATTTCTTTCTGAAATCAATCTTTTTAGAACTGTCTTAAAATGGTTAATTTTCTGTTCCATTTGCTATCCTATCTCGGATATCTTTGCTGTGTATGATTTTATTATTTGTGAAGATAACATTCCCTCTTGTGATTTCTTACAATGAACCCCAAGTGGAAAGGCTAGTTTTTATTCTGTAGCTCCACTGGTAAATCATAGCTTCTACAGGAGGGGTGGAGGTCCATTGAGAATAATGAAATTAAAAATTTTCCTTGTCATTAGTAAAGTATTTGGTATTATCAAAATAAGGTGTTCCTTCCATGAAACTGAACAGTTTTTGATTCAAAGACATATTTAGTGCTATGAGCAATGCTAAGCTCTGGAGATTCAGAGCTAGTCATGTTCCCTGAACTAGAAACGAACAAATGGATAACATCACACAATATAAGAGTTGTCAAACCAGAGGAAGGTGCAAATTACTGTGGAAAATCAGAGGAGGGAACAGATGCTATGAGAGATTACTGTGGAACTAATGTCTGGGCTAGGGCTTAGATAATTAGTATACTAATGTGGAAGGCAGAGATAGTTAGCATAATAGGCAGAGAATAGAATGGGTTGGGGTAGAGTGAGGACAGAGTAGGGGCAGGATATCTCGACAGAGTTCTTTGTAAAAAGAAACCTACCAAGTCAACTCTCAGAGATGTAAGCATACGCAACATGTTGCGGAACAGAGAAGTAGTCCAGTGATGGGAAGGTAGATTGCATGTGGGAGAACAGGCACATTGGTGGCTGCCAAAGATGAATGGATGGGTAGGTAGCCCATGGCCAGATTATGCAGGCCTTGAATGTCAGTCTAAAAAGTCTGGACTTCCTCCTATGAAAAACATCAAGCCTTTAGGTGGTTTGAAGCAGGAAAGCTATCTGATTTACATCAGATAGCCTCTGTTTTCTAGTCTTCTGCCTTGAACACCCAGCACCCTCACTGTGCCTTCTGGCTGCCTAAGGCTGATAACTGCAGACTCTGTTCTGTCATTCACTTTCCGACTGTGCTCTAAATTCCCACATCTCTGCATGTCTACATTAAGGCTTTTCTCAGCCATGGCTTTTCTCAGCCATTGTAGTGAAAAACAAGTTCATGTTAAATGTGGCCACAGATTTTGACTTCCATGTCAAATATTACACATTAATAGTGCTTTAATGGATCATGGTGTTGGAGGAGAACTGTGTTTAGAATTAGCAGGAAAGAATTCTGTGATCCATTATAAGTGAGTTGTGTGCTTGCAAAAGAGGGACAAGACTGAGAGATTGTGACCCTGTTGAGATGATAATAGCTGACTATGCCATATTTTCCTACAATCTTCTGAAGATAGGTACATCTTAATAAAAATGTTTCTCAAACTTCAATTATTTTTATAACACTTCTACAATTTTTGCTATCTTCATATATCATATACTTTTATTTACCTAATAGTAAACTTTGCATTTTTAAATAAATGTATTAAGCAGAAAATAGTGGAAATATGATTATGATTATGATTTAAATGGTTTGTGTTACCCCCCAAATGTTGAAACCACCCCCAATGTTGTAGTATTAAGAGGTGGGGACTTTGGGATGTAATTAGGTCATATGGGTGGAGCACTCACGAATGGGATTAGTGTCCTACAAATGAGGCCCTAGAGAGACCTCTCAATATCCACTTTTACCATATGAGGCTACAGAAAGATGGCTACAGTTCACCTATGAACCAAAAAGCAGGCCCTCACTAGACACTGGTTTCTTTTCTTTTTTTTTTTTTTAGAATCAGCAATTTATTATTTGTTTTCCAAAGGTACATATTTATTTATTTATTTATTTTTGTTTTTAAATTTTATTTTGTCGATATACATTGTGGCTGATTATTGCTCCCCATCACCAAAACCTCCCTCCCTTCTCCCTCCCCCCCTCCCCCCAGCAATGTCCTTTCTGTTTGCTTGTCGTATCAACTTCAAGTAATTGTGGTTGTTATATCTTCTCCCCCCCCTGTTTTGTGTGTGTGTGTGTGTGTGTGTGTGTGTGTGAATTTATATATTAATTTTTAGCTCCCACCAGTAAGTGAGAACATGTGGTATTTCTCTTTCTGTGCCTGACTCGTTTCACTTAATGTAATTCTCTCAAGGTCCATCCATGTTGTTGCAAATGGCAGTATTTCATTCGTTTTTATAGCTGAGTAGTATTCCATTGTGTAGATGTACCACATTTTCCGTATCCACTCATCTGATGATGGGCATTTGGGCTGGTTCCAACTCTTGGCTATTGTAAAGAGTGCTGCGATAAACATTGGGGAACAGGTATACCTTCAACTTGATGATTTCCATTCTTCTGGGTATATTCCCAACAGTGGGATAGCTGGGTCGTATGGTAGATCTATCTGCAATCGTTTGAGGAACCTCCATACCATTTTCCATAGAGGCTGCACCATTTTGCAGTCCCACCAACAATGTATGAGAGTTCCTTTTTCTCTGCAACCTTGCCAGCATTTATCGTTCAGAGTCTTTTGGATTTTAGCCATCCTAACTGGGGTTAGATGGTATCTCAATGTGGTTTTGATTTGCATTTCCCGGATGCTGAGTGATGTTGAGCATTTTTTCATATGTCTGTTGGCCATTTGTGTATCTTCCTTAGAGAAATGCCTACTTAGCTCTTTTGCCCATTTTTTAATTGGGTTGCTTGTTTTTTTCTTGTAAAGTTGTTTGAGTTCCTTATGTATTCTGGATATTAATCCTTTGTCAGATGCATATTTTGCAAATATTTTCTCCCACTCTGTTGGTTGTCTTTTAACTCTGTTAATTGTTTCTTTTGCTGTGCAGAAGCTTTTTAGTTTGATATAATCCCATTTGTTTATTTTTCCTTTGGTTGCCCGTGCTTTTGGGGTCGTATTCATGAAGTCTGTGCCCAGTCCTATTTCCTGAAGTGTTTCTCCTATGTTTTCTTTAAGAAGTTTTATTGTTTCAGGGTGTATATTTAAATCCTTAATCCATTTTGAGTTGATTTTAGTATACGGCGAGAGGTATGGATCTAGTTTCATTCTCCTGCATATGGATATCCAGTTATCCCAGCACCATTTGCTGAAGAGGCAGTCCCTTCCCCAGTGAATAGGCTTGGTGCCTTTGTCAAAGATCAGCTGGCAGTAAGTGTGTGGGTTGATTTCAGGATTCTCTATTCTATTCCATTGGTCAGTGTGTCTGTTTTTATGCCAGTACCATACTGTTTTGGTTATTATAGCTTTGTAGTATAGCTTAAAGTCAGGTAGTGTTATGCCTCCAGCTTTATTTTTTTTGCTCAGCATTGCTTTGGCTATGTGTGGTCTTTTATTGTTCCATATAAATGTCTGGATAGTTTTTTCCATTTCTGAGAAAAATGTCTTTGGAATTTTAATGGGGATTGCATTGAATTTGTAGATCACCTTGGGTAGTATGGACATTTTCACTATGTTGATTCTTCCAATCCAAGAGCATGGGATATCTTTCCATCTTCTTGTATCCTCTCTCATTTCTCTCAGCAGTGGTTTGTAGTTCTCATTATAGAGATTTTTTACCTCCTTGGTTAACTCAATCCCTAAGTATTTTATTTTTTTGGTGGCTATTGTAAATGGGCAAGCTTTCTTGATTTCTCGTTCTGCATGTTCACTATTGGAGAAAAGAAATGCTACTGATTTTTGTGTGTTGATTTTGTATCCTTCTACTGTGCTGAAATCATTTATCAATTCCAACAGTTTTTTTGTAGAGGTTTTAGGCTGTTCGATATATAGGATCATGTCATCTGCAAACAGGGACAGTTTGACTTCATCTTTTCCAATCTGGATGCCCTTTATTTCCTTCTCTTCTCTGATTGCTCTGGCTAGTACTTCCAACACTATGTTGAATAGGAGTGGTGAGAGTGGGCATCCTTGTCTAGTTCCTGTTCTTAAAGGAAAAGCTTTCAGCTTTTGCCCATTCAGGATGATATTGGCAGTGGGTTTGGCATATATGGCTTTAATTATGTTGAGATACACTGGTTTCTTGATCTTGGATTTCCCAGCCTTCAGAACTGGGAGAAACAAATTTCTGTTGTTTATAAACTACCCAGCTGTTTATGGTATTTTGTCATAGCAGCCTGAACATATTAAGATACATACACACGCATACACATGTATGTATATATTTAATATGTAAAAATATAATAACCGTGCACAGAAATGATGCCAGTCACAGTTCTCCTCTAACACTGTGATCAATTAAAGCACTACTAATATGCAATATTTGATGTGGATTCAATATTGGATAGTGGAGAAGGGAGGTAGAGAAAGGGTGAAGGTTTTAGCTAAATATCTTCATTTTATTTTACTTATTTTTATTTTATTTTTATTTATAAATATGTTCATTTTATTTATTTTTTTCAGTCATTTGAGGGAAGAATGAGAAAAAGTTCACGTTTTAAACCAAGGTGGTGCTTTAAAACCATGGATGTTTTTCATGTCTGTACATTTCTATAAGTTTGATGTATTTTTTAGTGCAAAAATCTGAAAGGAAATGAGGAGATGATAAGAAAAAGCCAGGTTCAAAAGGGTAGTGGCACCATGGCTTCCAGAAGAAAGAGAAAGACTCAGAGGGGTAGACCAGAAATGGCAGGGCAGAGAAAATAGGGTCTGGGAGTGTTGAATCTCATTCCAAAGGGCTGGGACAACATTGAATATGTAGATAATGAAAATAGATGAGGGATCCTGGCATTAGGTTTGGATTCTCAAATGTCTCCTGTGCTGCACAGGTGGCTCCCCTGAAACTAAACTGTGAATGTGATGGTACACACCAGTCACTGCTGATGAAGTGGGCTTATAGCACCTTATGATTTA
This sequence comes from Cynocephalus volans, assembly GCF_027409185.1. Taxonomy (NCBI): domain Eukaryota; kingdom Metazoa; phylum Chordata; class Mammalia; order Dermoptera; family Cynocephalidae; genus Cynocephalus; species Cynocephalus volans. The sequence goes on from NC_084460.1 coordinate 159,441,308, forward strand.
GCTTAGCACACATACCACACATTTCTATACAGAATTAATTTATCATGGCAAGTTTTTAAGCATCAGCTATTTGGTACAGGAGAAAGACATCTGAGGATAAGGAGGATTTCAGATTGTAATTTAGATAAGACTTTTTATTTGACTATAACTAAGATATTGTTCCTCAGGATTACTCAGATTTTAGAATATAATTCATGAGCATAGGCACTGAAGAATTGTTTTTGGTATATTGTATTTTAAAAATGACAACAGCCATATTTCTGTTTCCATGTACCCTTTCAAAACTTTGCCACTTTCCATCAAGGAGGAGTCAATTTTCTGTTACTGAATCTGGGTAGGTGCTACGGTCTAAGTGTTGATGTTCCTCCGAAATTTATATGTTGGAACCTAATACCCAATGTGATAGAATTAAGAGGTAAGGCTTTTAGGAGGTGATTAGTTTATGAGGGCTACACCCTCATAACTGGGATTAGTGTCCTTTCAAAAGAGGCCAGAGGGAAGTGTGCACCTTCTATCATGTGAGGATGCAGCAACAAGGAGCTGTCTATGAAGCAGAGAGAGCCTTCAACTAATGCCAAATCTGCCGGTGCTGCTTGGACTTCCCAGCCTCTAGAACTGTGAGTAATAAATTCTTGTTTAGAAATTACTCAATCTAAAGTATTTTGTTATAGCAGCCTGAACAGACTAAGACAGCAGGACATTATGACTGCCTTATGAATAGCTGCAGAAGTGATGCTGCATGGTTTTGGAAGCTAGGGCATAAAAATGACATAACCTCCACTTGTTACTGTCTCTCAGAAATCTCACATTTGGAACCATCCACCATGCTGTGAGGAAGCCCAGGTAACATGGAAAGGCCACATGTAGAAGTCAGAGTTCTCCAGAGAGACAGAACCAATAGGGTATCTATATATATACACATAGATAGATATAAATTATGAGAAGGAATTTATTAGGGGAATTTCCTCATGCAATTATGGAGGCTAAGAAGTCCCATGATAGGCTCTCTGCAAGCTGGAGAACCAGGGAATATGACATTATAGCTCTGCTCAAGTTTTGAAAGCATCAGAACCAGGGAAGTCAATGTGTAAATCTCAGTTCCAGGCCAAAGGCATGAGGAACTTGGGGGCTGCTAGTACAAGTCCGAGAGAGAGAGAGAGAGAGATCTGTCTTGTTGTATAGCTGATTGGATCGTGCTGGCCCATACTGGGTGAGGGCAGATCTTCCTTACTTAGTTCACTGGTTAATATGCCAGTCTCTTCCAGAAACACCCTCACAGACACACCCATAAACAATGCCTTACCAGCTATCTGAGTGTTCCTTAATTCAGTCAAGTTAACACCTAAAATTAACCATCACAGTCGGTGTAATTTTTTCCACTGCTGCTGTGACAATACCATAAATTTAGTGGCTTCAAACAACTCATACTTATTATCTGACAGTTCTGTATGTCAGAAGTCTGAAATGCAATTAACTGTGCTAAGATCAAGGTGGCAAGAGGGCTGTGTCTTTAGCCTGTTTTCTTGATTTTCCAGCTTCTAGAGGCTGCCTACATTCCTTGTCCCATGGTCTGCCTCCTCCAACTTCAAAGCCATTAACGATGGATCAAGTCCTTTTCACATTGTACCACTCTGCATTTCCTGCCTTCTCTTTTCCCACTTTTAAAGACTCATATGATTAGATTTGGCTCATACAGATAAACCAGGATAATCTTTCCATCTCAAGGTCAACTGATTAGCAACGGTGAATGCGTCTGTAACCTTAATTTCCTTTTGTCGTGTAACCTGGCATATTCACAGATTCTGAGGATTGGGATATGGACAACTTTGGGGCCATGTTAGGTGTTCTGGATGAAAGCCCTAGTCAAGGTCATAGCTAACAACCAGAATGATTCATGTAACGTCAGCTGATTCTAAACTCAGCCTATAAACCACCCCAGCTGATGCCAAGTTGAGCAGATAATCTGTCACTGCCAAGCTCTACCCAAATTGCAGATTCGTGATTAAAATACATATCACTAATTTTGAGAAATGTGTGTTGCCTCATAATAAATTACTGGAATACCACTTAACAATGATATGTGCAAGTAAATTTGCAAAATTCAAAAAATCTAAATATTAGCAGTAAAATAAAAGTAACCTTAACGATGTCATTCTAAGAATACATTTTTTTTTTTCCTGGCAAGTTGACCCCCCCTACATAATTAAAACTGCTTAAATGCTTAATGGAAGATAATTTGATCATTTGACCCTCAAAGTTTAATTTATAGTTAAAAAAATGATGCTTATACTCTACTTTTATAGCTTTTTTGATGATGATTCCTCACAGGAAACTCATAGATTTTCAAGAATTTGCTAGTTACTTACGAGAAACTACATTAGCTCTGATGGTTTTAGTGAAGGAATTTTTAGCAAAGACATTTAAAAACTACACTGCATGCCAGAACCAGTAACAGGTAATTGATCCATGGGGAGATAGGATTTGAATTGTTTCTTTCGTAGGACAAGATTTGTTTCCTATACAGGTTTCATTCCAAATATTGGCGCATTCATAAGCAAATTCCAAATACAAGGAAGAAAAACTTTCGTCTTTATATTAATATATCTGTACTTCAGGGTTCTTATGTATAAATTGCATGCATTTGAAGAAAAATTATTCTGAATGTGAAGGACTCATATTAATAATATTTTTTTTAAAAAGCAAACAGAACATCTGGCTGAAAATGCCTGTCATTAGTTGGAGGGACTCTTAACCTCTATTAAGTAACATTTATTAAAAATGCTAAAAATAAATGTAGGTTGGTATTCTAATAATTTTCTATCATTCCTGTAGTTAATACAGGACAATCATAATTTCTTCTAATCTTTTTCGTAAAGCTCTTTATATAAAATTTTATCATTCTACTATCTTGGGTAATTAAAAATATCTGCTGCTACTTACTTTGAAGATTTAATGTGGATTTGCCCATAGGAAAAACAGATAAATCACAAATCAACACCTGTAATTTAAAGAACGGGCTTATGATGTAGCAAAGGTCATAGCAAAACTGAACTCAGAAGGAGAAACATATAAAAGCAAATGGCTGTATAAGATCCCGTGATATGTATATACTACATTTTCTCTATCCAGTCATCTGTTGCTGGACATTTAGGTTGTTTCCATATCTTGGTTATTGCCTATAATGCTGCAGTGAACATGAGAGTGCAGATATCTCTTTGAGATTCTGATTTCGATTCTTTTGGATATATATCCAGAAGTGGGATTGGTAAGTCCTATATTTAATATTTTTTTGGCAGCTGGCTGGTATAGGGATCCGAACACTTGACCTTGGTGTTATAACACTGCATTTTTTTTTTTTAAGATGACTGGTAAAGGGATCTTAACCCTTGACTTGATGTTGTCAGCACCACGCTCTCCCAAATGAGCTAACCGGCCATCCCTATATAGGGATCCGAACCTGTGGCCTTGGTGTTACCAGCACCACACTTTCCCAAGTGAGCCACAGTCCGGCCCCTATAACACTGCACTTTATTTAATTTATTTATTTATTTATTTATTTATTTATTTATTTATTTATTTATTTATTTATTTTAATTTTTATTGAATCAAAATAGATGATACATATTTTGGGGGTTCAACATTGAGATACGTTGGTCAAATCAATATTACTAGCATATATATTGTTATAAACCGTAATTATTCTTTATGCCCCTTGTCCAATCCCTCCCTATCCCCCTTTCCTTCCTGTCTCCCCCTCCAGTCACCCTAGATTTCTTCTCTCCCTCTGAAAGAATAATGGTTACTCTGTTGATTTGCTGCCCAAATGATCTGCCCAATGCTGAGAGGCATGATCAGGTTCCCCAATACTATCACAGAGTAAATGCCTCTTCCGTCACTCAGAAATGGGCTCTGTGTGGAGAGACTTCCTCCTCTTTTCTTTGGTCTCTGTTGGTGACTCTCCTTGTGTAAATGCACTCCAGTGGCTGGCGGACCATCTGCATGGTGGTTGTGGCATCTAGCCACCTTCATGGCAGCCATGGTTAATGTGGTAGCTGTGGTGGGTCACCCATATGGAGGAGATATTTTTGGCATGCTCCTTGGTGCTGGTGGTGTGCCTGGTTGTGGAGAGTGTCCGATCCCCAGCTCCATGCCCTGCATCCCTGAGTGGGTCCCAAGGTAATGGCACAGTGTGCCTGGTTGTGGGAGGGGGTCTGGTCCTCTTCTCTATGCCCTGGGTCTCTGGGCAGGCCCTGAGGCACTGGCATGGGGTGCCTGGTTGTGGGAGGGAGGTCCAGTCACCTTCTCCATGCCCCAGGACCCTGGGTGGGTGCCAAAGCACTGGCATAGGGTGCCTGCTTGTGGGAGGGGGACCGGTCCCCTTATCCATGCCTTGGGTCCCCGGGCAGGCCCTGAGGCACTGGTGCAGTGTGCCTCGTTGTTGGAAGGGGGTCTGGTCCCCTTCTCCATGCCTCGTAGGACCCAGAGGCATTGTCATGGTATGCCTCATTGTGGGAAGGGGATGTGGTAATGAGGTCTAGTCCCTGGCTACTATCCTTGGGTTCCTGGGCAGTGTGAGTGGTTGTGGGTGGGTTTCTGCCTCTGGCTCCATGCCTCATGTCCCCTGGTGGGCCCCAAGGCATTGGTGGTGTGCCTGGGCCAGAACTAATTTTTTGTCCTTTGCTTTCTTCTAACATGGGGAACTTCTTGTGGGAACCAGTACTTGAGCTGTGTGGTTCAGCTAAATTGCTGCTTTGCTGCTGTTTCCCCAGGGAAGGCTTTTTGACCTTATAGGTACTTCTGGCTCTCCAGATACTCATTGCACCTGGGTTGTGTAGAAACTCTGATCTGGGCCTGAGTTTTTTTCATCAAACTGCACCCCAGGCAATTCTGCATTCCCGACCAGTCTCATCTGAGTGGTCCTGTGCTGATTGGGGGGCAGGTCGGCTGTCCTTGCTGTGTCCCAGTGTTCTCCTGGTGGGCCTGTCTCCCCCACCTCCCATGCTCCAAACACTTCCCATGGGACAGGCTCTGCAGTGGCCCCTTGCATTGACTCACTGGCCTCTGAATTGCTCCCTTTTATCAGCTGTTCTGGCTCCTCACTCATGCATGGGTCCACGGGAATCCTATTAGCAGTCTTGCTGTACTGTGTGCCACCAAGGTCCTCTTCTCCCCTTCCACCTCTAAGTAACTCCATCTAAAGGGCACAGATGCGGCTTCTGCCGGCTCCTGCTCCATGTGCTCCAGCATTAAAGTGGCCACAGCCCAAAATGCTAAGAGCAGTTTTTTCTTTCTCTCATTGTGGTTTCTCTTGCCTTCATGAATTCCATAGGTCTCTCCTCCTCTTCACCTGAGCTCCAGCAGCCCCAGCTTGGCTGTTGTTACATTTTTATAGATGTAAATTTGTTGATTTGTGGGAGAGTAATGCTGGGGACTGTCTATTCTGCCATCTTGACCAGAACACTAACACTGTGTTTTAATCAACTGAGCTAACTGGCCAGCCCTCTATATTTAATTTTTTGAGGAATTTTCATATTGTTTTCCGTAGTTGCTACAACAGTTTACATTCCCACCAACTGTGTACTAGGATTTCAATTTTTCCACATCCTCGCCAACAGTTATTTTTTCATTTTTTAATAATAGCCATCCTAATGTGAGATTATATCTCACTATAGTTTTTCTTTTCATTTCTCTGAAAATTAATTATGTTAAACATCTTTTCATATACCTGTTGGCCATTTGTATGTCTTCTTTGGAGAAATGTCTGGATCCTTCACTCATTTTTTAATCAGGTTGTTTGGAGAAACGCCTGAGTCTTTTGCTCATTTTTTAATAGGGTTGTGTTGGGTTTTTTTTTTTTTTTTTTTCTATTGAGTTGTTCCTTACATGTTTATAAAATAACGTTTATCAGATATATGAATAAAGAAAATGTAGTATGTTCATACAATGAAATATTATCTAGCCTTTAAAAAGAAGGAAATTTTTCCATTTGTGACATGGATGAACCTTTCACTTATACGAGATATACGTAATAGCAAAACTCATTGAGTCAGAGAACACAATAGTGGTTGCCAGGGGCTGGAGGGTGGTGGAAATGATGAGTTGTTCAATGGGTGTAAAGTTTCAGTTGTGCTAGAAGAATAAATTCTGGAGATCTACACAACATAGTGCCTATAGTTAGTAATACAGTATTTTGCAGTTCAAAACTTAAGAGGATAGATCTCATGTTAAGTGTTATTACCAAGAAAAAATAAAAAGAAAGGGACACAAGGAAACTTTGGGAGGTGCTGGATATATCTATTAATTTGATTGTGGTGATGGCATCATGGGTGTTTGCATATGTTCACATTCATCAAATTGTACATGTTGACTATGTGTCGTGTCATTCACTAGATATTAGTAAAGCTGTCAAAAAAAAAAAAAAAAAGCAAATGGATAATTCCAAGGATTCCATGGTATTGATTTTGGGGGAATAAATGTGAATCTGCTTTATTCCATCCCGCTAGAATCTGTTGTGATAGACCTCAATGCATTATTTTCAGTGCCTCAATTTTAAATGTTCCTTCAATAATAACTATTTAAATGCCTTTGGGGACTCAGTGTGGTAGGTTGTAAAAATGGCCACAATTTTTTGCAGTTCCTCCTTTCAAGAGATAATTTCTTTCCTTCTGAATTGGACCTGGCCTTGTGACTTGCTTTTGACTAACGTAATGCAAGCAGTGACACTGTGCATCGTCTAAGCCTAGGTCTCCAGAGGCTTTGCAGTTTTTGCTTCCATGCTTCTGTAACCATTTGACTACCCTATGAAAAAGCCCAGCGAGCCTTCTGTGTAGAAAAGCTCTTATAGTCACAGCTCTCCTATGTCTATCCTAAACCACTGTTCCCAAATGAGGTCTTGGACAGATAGTAAGCCCAATCAAGAATAGCCATGCTTGGCCAAGATCAGAAGAACTACTGACCCTCAGAAAAATGAGCAATAAATTATGGTTGTTTTAGTTATTAAAGTTCTGTGATGGTTTGTTATATAGCAAAAGCTAACTGAAGGGGCTGGCTGGTTAGCTCAGCTGGTTAGATCATAGTGCTGATAACACATAGGTCCAGAGAGTTCAATCCATGCACTTGCTAGCCACTGGAAAAAAACAAACAAACAAAAAAAAACGACAAAAACAAAACAAAACAAAAGCTAACTGATGCACTCAATAGCTGGACCCAATATAACCTCTTTATCATAAAACTATGTATCTTTACCCCAGGGGTTAGAAAAGTACAGTTCACAGGTCAACTCTAACTCACTACTGGTGGTTGTACAGCTATGAGCTAAGACTGGCTTTTACATTTTTAAATGGTTAAAAACAAATCTAAAGAGTAATAATATTTTATTAAATATAAAAAATATATGCAATTTAAATTTTAGTGTCATTAATAACATTTTAGTGGAACACAGTCATGTCCAATCATCCATGTATTGTCTATGGCTTTTTTCATGTTATGGTGCTAGAGTTGAGAAGATTTCAACAGACATTAAGTCCTACGGATGTTAACGTATTTATGATCCAGCTCTTTACCAAAAAAAAAAAAAAAAAAAAATTACTGACTCCTTATTTAGATACAGATTTCTACCTCAAAAAAAGAGTGAAATTGGCAAATTTCAGAAACTAAGCTGATGTTGCTTTCCATATCAATTATGAGTTTGAGCTTATATTTGAAACTCCATTGTTTTTCTCTCTCCATGACACCTTAATACCCATGGCATGTTTTGCATGATCAGCAGCCTAACATCCTTCATACTGTACTGGAGTTTCAATTTCCTTTAAGTGCTGTGTCTTGCCCTATTGGACATCTTGAACTGTGTTTTTCAGTGGCTCTGAAGGATGACTGATGATTTCTCTTGGTGCTCAATCATTCTTGGCATTTTGCAGTCAGTCTTGGTTATCTTTGCGAATGCATGCCCTTCCCTTTTGGCTGCCAAATTGTCCTCATATTGAACATAATTTTAATTTGCTTTTAATCGATCCTTTCCACTCTTATAGCCTTCAATTTGTTTTCTCTTTTAGATTATCTTTGAACTCTTAAAATTATTTTTAAAATTTTAGCTCACTAAGCTCTGCATACTTGTCATCAAGGTGTAACAGGCACAGAAAAGAAAATAGATTGCTTTAAAATAAAAAAATTAATATTTGGAACCATAACCATAAAAATAGAGAAAAATTTTAAACAAATATACATTGCAAACTTTAGCTTGTTGACATCTTTTAAGTGATGCGCTACCTTAATTTGTATGGGGAAATAAAAGCTTGTGACATCAACTAGGGACTCCTAGTGTGAATTCCTCCTATGCCACAGAGCTGATATATTAAAGCAACAATACCAAATATTCCATCAACTTTATAAAAATATTCCAGCTATTTTTTTTGTTGTTGTTTGTTATGTTAAATAGATGAATAAATGGAAGCTTAATCATATTTACATAAATAAGACTGTCACATTTTTATTTTCTACTAACTAGAGCATCTTCACTCAAGAATATTTCTTTCATTAATTTTATGTTCAATATTCTTTAGGAAAAACTTCAAATTGAGCATACTATATACTTCATGAAACTATGTATTTTCTTTTAATTACCTTATTAAGATGCCTTTACAAATATATAAATTACTCCACTCTTAAGCAAAATGTGAATCAAACAAAAGTACATAATAAATTATTTATATTTTAATTCTTTTCTTTTTCTAAAGACTTATAGAATTGATGGGAAAAGAAGAAAAAATGAGAATTTCTTACAAAACCTAAAGCAACTAAAAATAATGATATACTTAAATAAGATGCTTATGCTAAACAACACATATATTAATTGTATGTGTAAATTTGCTTTTCAAGAATGAAAGTTATGAGATATGCCAATAAGAAGAGAAAAGGAAAACACTAAAACATAATGCCAAGAAATATTAAACAACCATATGCTTTCTCAATCAAATCCTCAAAAACCACTTGCTCAGTGTTCTGGAAGTCCTTCCATAAAAGCGAAATTGGAGGAAGTCACAGTTTTTGAGAATTCTGCTTAGAAACAGATGAGAATGTTAGCTTATTCTTTCATGTAATGTTTTCTGGCATTATTTAGTGGGTAAGTGAAGACATTGAACTGCATCTGGAATTGTAGAGAAAGCTGGAATACAGACTTCTTAACAGGTGTTCCAATTTACAGTAATAACTGTTAACACACACGTGCATTTTTAAACAGACTAAAGCTTTGGGCTAGTCTTCAAAAGTCCCTGTTACAGAGATAACTGTAGTGGTTTACCAAGACCAAATATATTTGACATTAATTACATTGCGTGAGGGTGGGAAGATATGCCTGTTACAGCTAGAAAAGGAAATACCGGTTTTTGTCGAGGACTGAAAAAAATATTTTTACAGAGAATATTATAACTTGAGTATGGGAAGAAAGTGTTTTATTTAGTAAAACATCATGGCAAATCTAATTAGAATGCAAAAATGAGTACTTGTGAACACTGGGTGAAAAGAGGTAACAAAGTAGATAAAATAGAGAAAATAAAAAGTTAGCTGTACTGCTCTTATCCGTAACGATGAAGACCAGAAAAGAGAGGACCAGAAGAGAAAAGAAGCATTTCAAAACAGCTATGTTAATTTTAAGTTGTTTGAACGGTCTATCACGAACAAATTTTCAGTAGTCTCTTGCAAACCCGAATACATTTTTGAAAGTTTGTTAATGTTTGTGTGTGTGTAGATCACAAAAATGAATGCTGAGATTATTGATATAGGCAATACATTGGGTGCAGAAAGGGGAGATGACCCATATACTAAACCCTTTAAGCCTAAATGCAGGAAAAGAAGTAAGTAGAGAAAAATTTAAAATCATTTTTCTTTTCCACAATATATCCATCCTCCAGGAGATTTTGAGAGGTACTCAGAGGCTTTGACTCAATATAAAATGTCATTCAAAGAAATTTTATTTGAACTCTGTTGGACAGCATTCTCCAGCTAAAAAGACAAAAACACTTCACTCACTAAAAGCAGCCAAGAGCAACGGGACAATTCTCAATCATCTCATCTCTGGTCATCTCATCTCTCTTCTGCATCACCTTCTCTCTCTCTGTATCTCTTTGTCTACTTCCCCTCTCTCCCCCTCCCTTTCTATCTCTCCTCATAATCCTCTAAAACACATGTTCTAGGACCTCACAGTAAAAACAAATGCACAAACTAGCGTAAACATTATATATCCTTTATTTCAAATCTTCCTTCCACTACTGCCTTATTTACATGTTCCTTTTCAGAGTGGTGCTTCTCTGAAAGGTTGTGTAAGTCCATGGTCTTGCTTCCTATTCACGCTTCACTCTTAGACCCTCTTCTTTCTGCTTCCTGTCATAATCATCCCACTGAAATGGCTGTAATTAATGTCACTAACAATCTTCATGCTGTCAAGTCCAACAGACACTCTTCTGTCTTCATCCCATGCAGTCTTTCAGTGGCATTTGGCACAGTTAGCTACTCCCACCCTGTGTTTATTTATACTTCCTAATTAAGTGTTCCTCATAGTACCAAGCCTTTAATACCCAAGAATTCAAAAGCCTTTCTTTCTGTCTCATCCTTGAGCATTTCAGCCTCTGAAAATTGTTTACAAGAAGACATTTCTTCCCTTGCTCCAAATCCAACCTCTTCTTCCACCAGACTTCCCCATCTCAGTGGGTGTATAAACAACAACCAAACCTGGAAGAGATTCCTTTATCTTCCAACTTTGTGTTTTGAAAAATTTCAACTCTACAAAATAATTAGCAGAATAATACAATAAACACTGAAATGTGAATATATACTTACAAATTTTGCTTTCTATTTATAGTCCTTTTTATTTTGACTGAGCCATTAAGTCAAAATAAATGTCATTTAAATAATTAAATTAAATGTCATTTAAATAATTTACAATTGCTTACAGTGTAACTCTAGATTATTTCTCAACCTGAGTTTCACCCCTGTTCAAATTGTCCCAGCAATCTCACCTGTTTACAGAAGCCCTGGTTATGCTCCTTTCTCTCATACTCTAAGGACTTCACACTCCTTTCTCTCTGCTGGAAATGCCCTAGCCACACCTTCATTTATTAGCCACAAGACTCTTCCTCTGAATTCTATTCTAACACCATTTCATCTCTCCTGGGAAGTTTCCCTAATCTTTCCCTCACCTGTTTGCTCCTCTGCCATGAAGGCACCTTGGCATACCTCCCCCACTAGATTGTGAGCCCTAAGAGAATGGGCCGAACCTGTTGTCATTGTCAAAATGTGTGCTTGTGCACTACATATATTAGTTGAGGTTGAAATATGCTCCAAATCTCCTCCTGGGAACCAGAAAGCTGAAATATATAGCTCAATGTTTCCTCTTAAGGAGGAATCAGAATCTAAGTTATCATGGTTGATTAATGAACAGCATCAAAACTCTGAATCGGAGTCTCCAACTCCAGTGCACATGTGAGAAGTCCTACAATTTCAGCAACATGTCAGATTTTAAGAACTCATGCCTATTTAATCTAGCCTAGGATCTAGGATATAAGAAAACTTATACAGAATTTTTAAATTTAATTTTTTCATTAAACATTCTTGTTGATGCAGCAAAATCTGATAAAGTCTGACCACAAGCATGTCGATTATTCCCTTTGGTATTGGTGAAAAAGAAAATAAATTAATTTTGAATATGTACCATTTAAAATAAATGTTTACTTAATGTGGCCTTAGCTGTTTATGACATTAAAAGGTTTCTTTTTCCTAAAATAAAGATTCTAAGATAAATCTGATTCCTTTGAATAACAAAGCAAAACAAAACAAAAACAGAAAACAATATACCTTCTAAAACAGTGAGCTTACAAAATAATGCAGCGGATTGCTAGCACATTTACTATACTGGAAAAGTATGTTCACTGAAAAGGAAATTTAAAACATGACCCTAAAACTTTATGAAAAATGACTAGCCTATTTACTTCATTTACTATTAGCTATTTCATAAATATCAGAAGAGACGTTGGACACAGTTTGATAAAACTTAGAAAAAGATGTTTTTCCATAGAGCAAACTTGTAAATCTTTCCATCTGACTGCTTCTTCTGATCCTCCTTTACTGTGTTGAAGAGTTCTTCCAGATTTTTGGTTAACTGGGTGGTTCTGAAATGGACTGGACTCTTCAGACTGGTAGTTCTTGCACCAGGTTTTCCTGTCACTAGATCTGACTTTTCCAGCTTTGAAAATTATCTTAGGCAGTTCATGTTTCACATTCTTTATTTATGGAATAGATAAAGTTTTGGGAAGTGCAATATCACCAATGGTGCACTGCTGAAGAGCATCATGAGCAAAGTAGGTTTTTCACTTATTAAAATACTTTAATAAATTGGTCTTTAATAATAAACAAGCCTGGTCACTCTCACTTTGGTGGTCTTTTTTATTGCTGTCCCAATCACTTTCTCCATGATCCACTTGGCATGGTCAGATGAAAAAGCTGTTAACGTTATGTGGCTTTGGTCACCTCTCAGCTCTACTGACTTGTCATGTGGCCCTTGGAGCACCTTGTTGCTGGCTCTATTGATCCATTTTTGAGTTAACTGATTCTTTTTTTCCTGCTATCTCATATCTACTGTTAAGCCCATATAGTGAATTTTCTTTTGGAGTTATTGTACTTTTCAACTCTAGAATTTCCACTTGGTTATTTTACATATTTCTGCTTTTTTAAAAATTTTATTTTATTTTGTCAATATACAATGTTGTTGATTATTGTGGCCCATTACTGAAACCTCTCTCCCATATTTCTGCTTTTGAAAATTGAGGTTCCCTACCTGGTAAGTCATTGTCACATATTTTCTTCTAACTCTATAAAAATAGTTTCAATTCAGTCTTTGCTTTTTATACTCTTTTTTGCTTTTTATTACTCTTTTACTTTTTATAATAGCTTATTTGAAGTTTTGCCCATTAAATTCAATATCTGGACCCACTCAGTGAAGTTCTATTGCCTTTCTATTTTCCCTCTGGTATGGATCATATTTTCCTCTTTCTTTGAGTATCTTGTAATTTTTTGTTAAAAACTGGACATTTTATTTAATATGTTGTGACAATTCTAGATTGTAGGGGTTTTTTTTCTTCACTAAGTTATTTTAGTTGCTGTGTTTTCTTGCTGTTGTTTTCTTAGTGTACTAGGATTTAATCTGCAGAAGCTTTTTACCCAGTGTGTGAGTTCTAATGTCTCTGATTAGCTTTATTTGTTCTTAATTTTATTTTTTAGCCTGGATTCTTAGGAGCAGCCTCTACATCTGCATATCTTAACAGTTAGCTAATGTTTGGTCAGAGGTTGTGCTCAAACACCTTGAGCCAGTTAACTTTCTACCTCCTACCAATAAATCTATGTTTGGGTTGAGGGCACATTTTTCTGGAACCTCTCATGTCTTGCCTATACGTGTGAAGAGATTCCCAGCCAGCCAGAGAAATGTTGACAGCCTGTCTAACTCCTCTATAGCTCTTTTATTTTTAGGATCTCCCTCTTAAATTTTTGTCTAGTCACTGGTCTTCCACTGACCTCAACCAAATCCAAAACCTCCAGTTTGCAGAGGTGTTGCTTTCCTCATTTTACTAGCAAGCTTTCTCCTTTTACTGACAAGGACCTGGGATGTAAATTGTTCTCCCTCTGGTCCACTTTAAATCAGCCCTCTCCAGCTGCAAAGCTACTGGTTTTCAGAGCCATACCCATCCTGGTAGAACTATAGCATCAACTGGGCTGAGGAGAGGAGGGCAGCAACCCCAGGCAAGAAAGCCACAGACTCCCATTGTTTTTTCCCAAAGTTTAGCAATTTCTAATAAATAAAGTGTGTCTCAATTAATTGTTTGGTTTTGGCTAATTTTCAGAACTGAAATGGCTGTTTTGACAACTGATCAAGTTTTATGAGCTTTTTGTGGGAGAAGATTTGCCAACTTTTTGCCATTGCTGGGAATTCCACTCTTCTTGCTTTTGATCTAGCATCCAGTTAGGGTTGCCTCTGGTTGTCATGTCCTTTTAAACTTTTCTTTGATCTATGGCAGTAACCCCACCATCCCACCATTTTTCAACCTTTGCAACAATAGAGCTTAATTTTAATTCTTCCTATTTTCTTATCACTCTACTCATCAGATATCTTTTTGGTTATTTTTTTTTCCAAAATAGTTCCATGCACTTCTGTTTATTTTTATTGTTACCACTCTAATCCAGGTCACTGTCATTTCTTTTCTGGATCACTGCAATAATATGTCTTCTGCTTCCACTTATTTTCCCCAGTGTCCAGTCTTCAAACAATAAATGGAGTGACCTTTTTTTTTTTGTTGGTGCAATATTTTCTAACCATCTTAATCATTTTTAAGCGTATAGTTTAGTGGTGTTAAGTATATTCATATTGTTGCAAAACAGATCTCCAGAGTGACATAAATCATGAAGCAGATATTCCTTTCTTAATATCCTTTTACTTTTCTTTATAGCTTTTTTTTCTGAGTTCTACTCATTTTACTTTTTCTGTTCTTGGAATAAAATTCAAACACATTGTCGTGGCCTATGACGCCAGGTATTATTTGGCTGAAGCCTACCTCTTTGATTTCCTCTCATCACATCCCTTATTTACTGTACTCATTCAAACTAGTCTTTCAGCTCTGCAAATTTGCCAAGCTTTGTCCCACAGAACCTTTGCTCTTGCTTTGCCCTCTACTTGAAATATTTTTGCCTCTTCTTTACATGCCTGTCTCCTTTTCCATTCTTCACAAATGGGCTTCCATGTCACCTCCTAAGAAGATTTCTCTTACAATTCCATCTTATTTAACATTGTTCACTCCTTAACTAATTACTTTCTGGTATATTTTCCAGGTCTTTAATTTCATGGTACTTATTATAATTGGTAACTATATTGTTTATTTGTTTCCTTATTTTTTATTGCCTCCTCCAGTCAATGTACTCTATGAAGGAAAGAGTCTGCTTCACTAAGCATTGGGTCTCCAGCTCTTTTAACAGTGCCTAGCATGTAGTGGAAGCTCCTTACCCCACTCTTCCATTAAGAAATTAAGTGGAAGAAAAAATGCATTATTCTTAAATTATTTTGTTGAGAAACATTAGATAAGGAAACCCACAAATACTTAGGTTAAAATAACCAACTTGAATAAGTATGAACATATTTCTCTTAGTGTTTTTTCTTGTGTTTCTCAATAGCATGTACATTAGTTAATAAAGTGGCCTTTGATGTCATTTTGTATCAATAAGGTATTAAACCACAATGGTTAAATAAAAAGAACTTCAAAATAAGAAAATAAGAGCATATACTTGGCTTTGTCTTTTGTTCTTTTATTTAAACAGTTGCATAATAATTTAAAGTTCAAATTCTCTGTTTAAAAATGAGGATAATATAGGCATAGTAACCAAGGAACATTGTTGTGTACTCAAGAGACTCATAAAATAGACGTAAATCTGTATCTCTACAAAGAAAATACATTTATGTCCCATACTACATGTGAAGAAAGGACTATTTAAAGTTATCAATCTTCCAGAAAACCAAAGCGTAATAGCAATATCTCTGAGCATGTCTGCAATCTTACTGATTCTGACATTGTTTTCTAAAGAAACTTAGGCATTTTAATCAGTTTATCTCTCATCTCTTGAAAATCTTTCTACCGAGACATTTTAAAAATCTTGGTTTTTAAGGAGAAAAAATACGAAGCTGCAGTGTAGTGACTACTAATTCATTTAATCTATAAGTCAGCAGGAACAGAAAAATAATACATATCGTTTCTAGAGCTTACAACTTCCATAAATAAAAATTTCATTTTCTGGTACTGACAAGCTGAGTTTCTACTATGGTAGTGAGCCCTCATCATGTCACTTGCTCTTTATGACTAAAGTAAATATTAAAGCCCACATACTTGATGGATCTGGTCTTCTTTTCCTTTCAGCTTCTGAAATGAAATAAGAGTTCAATAAAATGGTGCACTACAAGTCTTTTGTTCAGATACATACAGTATATCTTCAGATATATACAGCATATTTATTTCTTCCAAATGTTTTATCGACCTTGGTGATTGAGGGTGATGAAAAAACAAAAAGAGTAGCAGTGGAAATGTCAAAGAATTTACAAAGGGATTTAAAAAGTTTATTGGACACTATTATCAAAAATAACATTTAATTTGTTTGATTTTTTTTTTTTTTGCATTGTCATAAGTAGGATAGGATTGATTAGAGTCTGAGAACATTGGGTGCTTTTCACCAAAAACCATAATTAAAGTGTAAGAGACACTTAGGCTCGGGAATTTAATTCCAAGCAGTCTCTCTTATGAAATTGGAACTTGAATCCTATCCAGGATTTTCCCTATCTCATTTTAGATCACCATTATATATTGTAGTAGCATCCATGCAAATTAATACATTCCTACATGCTCAAGGCACTCAACACAGCCTGTAAAAATAAAATAAAATGGCATGGACTTCTTTTCTTTTTCTTATGTTTATTTATTCATTCATTCATTTGTTTGTTTGTTTGTTTATTTTGCAGCTAGCTAGTATAGGAATCAAACCCTGTACCTTGGTGTTATTAGCACCATGCTTTAACCAAATGAGCTAACTGGCCAGTCCCTTATATTTAATTTTTGTTATTTTGTTGTTGCTGTTATTGTGCAAGTGAAGAAAAAGCTGGGTTTATTTCTAACTTGCAAGGGTCTATGTATTCTTAATGTAGTGAAACAGAAATCTAGAGCTAATTTCAGAAAAGAGAAAGAGACTTGGTAGTGGAATTGTGGATGTATTACCAGGACTTTCTGTTATAGAAGACAGAAATGCAAATCAACAAACTTATGTATGAGGTATAACTTACTGGTATATGTAATTTGGTAGTTGAGAAACTGGCTGACTTCAGACAAGCTTAGATGCAGTGTCTGAGGCTGTTTGGACTTCCACAACAAAACATCTTAAACTGGGTAATTTATAAACAACAGAAATTTACTGCTCATCGTTCCAGAGGCTGGGAAGTCTGAGATAAAGGTTCCAACAGATTTGGTGTCTGGTGAGAGCCTGTTCCCATAGATTCATCCCTTCTGTGCATCCTCAAATGGCAGAGGGGTGAACAAGTTCTCTCAAGCCTCTTTTGCAAGGGCACTAATCCCATTAGTGATGCAATCACCTCCCAAAGGCCCCATCTCGTAATACTGTTGTCTTGGGACTTTAGGTTTCAACATATGAATTTTGGGGGAACACAGACATTCAGACTATAGCATCCAGAGACCCAAACAAGGTTATTTTTCTTTTGATACATCTCTTTGTTCAGCTTCTTGATCTGTTGGTGCAAACTTCACATGTTGAAATCCTTACCCCTAAAGTGATGGTATGAGGAGGTGAGGATTTTGGGAGGTGAATAGGCGATGGGGTGGAGCCCTCATGAATGGGATTAATACCGTTATAAAAGAGGCCTGAGAGATGGCTTGAGAAAGAACCCTCACCCCTTCCATCATACAAGGATACAGCAAGAATGCCCTATCTGTGAGTCAGAAATTGGGCCATACCAGAATGGAATCTGCTTTCATCTTGGACTTCCCAGCCTTCAGAACTGTGAGAAATAAATTTGTGCTGTTTATAAGCTCCCCAATTTATGATATTTTGTTATAGCAGCCCAAATGAACTAAGATAGCTGGTCTCTGATTTTTCTACTACAGACAAACACTCACGATATGGTGAAGAAGCTGGTTACCTGGAGATAGTTAATCATATTCTACTTATTCTATAATCCAAAAGAAAAGGCTTTATCTTTGTTAGGACATTTATTCCCAAACTAGGCATTCCACAGCTATTATGGTCCAGACCTCTCATGTAGGTCGTATTCTACTGGGAAGAGACAGAAAATAAATAGATGAATCAGATAGATATAACTGTGTGCCCGAATCCCCTTTTTCCTTTCTCTGGAAATAAAACTTCAGTGCCAATATCTCATGATCTTTGAGAGTCCTGCCAATCAAGAGGATTAGTTGTCTTTTATTTCTTTCTTATGTTACAAACTCCAAGCCATTGCTGCTTTTAAGATGGAAGGGGGCTGTGTGCCAAAACCATGGACAGCCTCTAAAGCTGAAAAAGGCAAAGGACAGATTCTCCCCCAGAGCCTCCAGAAGGAATGCAGCCTTTCTGGCATCTTGATTTTAGCTCAGTGATACCCATTTCAGACTTCTGATCCCAGAACTGTAGGATAATACATTTTGTTTTGTTTTAAGCACAAAGTTTGCGGTAATTTGTTACAGCAAAATTTACATACTCCCATTGCTGGTGGCATGTATATCTCCATTAATTAGTTCATGTCTTCTCCTTTCTTCTCATGTCTTTCCATCTTTCACTTGTCTCATTCATGGAGAAGTTTCTTTCCCATGATGATTTATCCATTGTGATTATACACTGCCCTTTCCTACACTGAATTTGTAATCCTAAAGGAAAGTGGTTCTTACCAATCCCAGAAACATCATTTAGGGATTAGTGCTGAACATTAGCTATTTGCGAAATGTTTCTTTTATTATTATTTTTTTGTGCATCCAATCTTACATATCTCCAGTGTGAGTCCCCTCTGTTCCATGGCTTTAAAAGTAGTATGTTCTTGACTTTGTCTGATATCATTTATTCAGGAAATAAATATTTATTGAGCACTCACTATGTGTAGGGCATAATGTTGTGTTTTGCTACATTTACATGTATTAGAAATAGTGTCTAGATTATAGAACTGATAGAAAAGTCATTTTACCATAACATATGTACCTAATTGATGGATTCTAATAAACAAAATTAGGTACTGGAAAATCTGCTCTGAAGGGATTTGTTATACATAGTTCTTTTTAGTAAGTACTAAATAAAAGTAAGATGACAGTGATTTCCCTATTGCTTCAATTTGTTTAGGACTGTCTACACAAATTAAATTCCAATTTTGTTGCATCTTTTAAAGAAACAAATATATTGCCTTCTAGGCTTCCCTACATTAAAAGGAAAATCAATACAAATAAATGATTTTATTCCTTTGCTGGCATCACAGTTGCCCTGAAGTAGTTTGCATATTATAAAACCTCATGTACTCTGCTTTTAAATCCTAGTAAAGCAAGTATTACATCTATTGCTTTGTGATAAATTTCACAAGTCTGTGTTGTTTTCTTGACACACATAATGAAAGACAAAACCATCTCTGAGTGATCAAGCAAAGGGGAGATTTTGAGGGAGTGTACATTGTCCATTTATTCATAGCTCCCCTAGTCCCCTAAAAGCAAGCATTATTTGAGGCTTGTTTTAAATCAGCCTTACTATAAAACATTTGGCCCGCCTGTGTTTCAAAGCAGTTCTTTGAACAGCTTGAAATCATTAGTGGAGAGGGGGTGGCAAAAAGTGGAGCTTCAAAGACCTCGCTCTATTGAAACAATATACCACACTCACAGCTAACAAATCAACAGGGAAGACACTGCAGGCAAGGTCAAAGCTGACAGTAAGGTCGCTTACTTTTTCAAGGTTGTAGAGACCCGTTTGCTGGTCTACAACAGCGATTCAGCCATGCATAACCAGGAGAAAAAAAAAAATAATAATATGAAATATAATCTGCCCTGAAGATGTCACTTATGGTTCAGTTGAATAAGAAAATGTCTAGGAGAAACAGAGTGATTTGATTGTCTGATGAGAGTTGTGAATCTTGCCTGCAATCAACTCCATTCAGGCTTTGAACTTTAAAGTCTTGAATGGGGCTGATTGCAGCCCCAGTACAAAAGCTCCTTTTCCTATTACTTAATTAACAACATAAATATATATTTTCCCTAATTGACGTTTTCTAATTGCAATAAGAAAATTGCTGTACTTGACCAGTGTCCATTTTTGAGAGATCTGATGACATGTCTCCTCTAATACCCTGTATTTTGGCAAGTGATGAAACAGTGGTTATGTGCACGAACTCTAGTATCAAACTGCCTGAGTTTGCACACCAAATTTGCCACAATCAGTGTCTTTGGCCAATTAACCTGGAAGTGCCTCCTTTTCCTCTTCTGTAAAGTGAAGCTAGCATTAACCACTGTCTAACTAAACACATTTTAGTTGTATTAAATGAGGTAGTACTTGCAAAATAATTGGAAAAGTATTTGTCCATAATAAATGCTCAATAAATGTCAGCCATGTGTATTCCCCAGCATTCTCCAGAGAAATAGAATCAACATACATACACACAGACACACACACACACACACACACAGAGAGACACATATATACAATCAACATGTATATATACACACACAGAGGCACATATATATAATCAACATATTTATATATACACACATACATATACACAGAGAAAGAGAGACAGAGAGAGATTTATTTTAAGAAACTGGCTCACATGATTGTGGAGGCTTAGTAAATCCAAAATCTGAAGGGTAGGCCTGCAGGCTGGAGATCCAGGAAAAAATTGCAGTTAGAGTCCAAAGACTGTCTGCTAGTTGGTGGTATTCCTTCTTGCTTGGGTGAGGTTGGTCTTTGTTCTATTAAGGCTGTGAACGTACTGGATGAGGTCCACTCACATTATGGAAGGTAATCTACTTTACTCAAAGTCCACTGCTTTAAATATTACTTTCATCTAAAAAAATACCTTCACAAAAATGTGCAGAGTAATGCTTGACCGTATATTTGGGTACCATAGCTCAGCAAATTTGACATAAAATTAACCATCTGTTATGGACTAAATGTTTGTGTCCATCACCTCCCCCCCACCCCAAATTCATATGTTGAAGCCTAAATACCCAATGTAATGATATTTTGGAGGCTGGGCTTTTGGGAGGTAATTTGAATTAGATGAGGTCATGAGGGTGGCGCCCTCGTGATTGGATTAGTAGCTTTATAAGACAAGAGAGAGGAAAGACCACGTGAGGACACAGTGGGCATCTCCAACCCAAAAAGAGGGCCATCACCAGATACTGACCCTACTGACACTTTGATCTTGGACTTCCAGTCTCCAGAACTGTGAGAAATAAATTCTTGTTGTGTAGGCACTTAGTCTATGGTACTGAGGTTGGTATTGAGATTGAGATTATATATTGATAATAATGATGTGATGGCAGCCTGAGCTAACTAAGACACCATCACACCATTATTGTCAATATGTAGTCTCAATCTCAATATATAATCTTAAACTGAATAATATAAAGGGGAAAAAAGTAAAACAGATTTTCCAAAAAGGACCCAGCCTGTGCCTGTGTTCCACCTTTTGGAGCCTTAGTTCTCAGTGTTGGGAGTCTGAGTGAGAGAAAGGTCGGTTTGAATGGAATGAATTTCATAACTTTAGAGACTACCTAGAAGTAAAATGGACAGACAACTCTTAATAAAGTATAATGTACCAACGGTAATAAAAGTTCTACCTCTGTCAAATCAAACTTCCACGGCATTTTCCAGCTTCCCTACTAGATAAAAAGTTTTTGCCATTTCTTTCATAAATAGTAAGATAAATGAGCAGAATGATTTCCAAAAAGATGTTTTTGAAATGTGTATGCTTTTCTAGAAGAAGTGTGCTTTTCTGGAAGAGAAGGCTCTTGAGTTGCTTCTTTAGATCTCTTTGTCATTAGCATATCAACCTGTAATTCTCTACTAGATTATTTCACCTTGCTGTAAACATTTTCCATTATTCAACCTTTGGTTTAGAGCATTTATCTCAATATTATTTTTTGCAGAGAATCAATTCATTCCTATAACTTCATTGTGACTTGGCATTATCAATAACACCCTTATATCCTGGCAAGGCAATGACTCACCTCGCTTCTCAAGAGACCCCACATTTTGGACTGTCTTTCTTAAAGTTTTGTAAGTTCTCCGCCAGTGACTGTGAGGCAACAGTGCCTTCTGGGCAAGGTACCCTGAGCTGGGATGGGGACTCACGTGGGGGCTCTGGTTCCTGTTTCATGTCTTTGGGGTATTTTCTGACCTTTAAACCTTCATGGTAATCAGACGCCCCTAAGAGCTACAGATTGAGCCTATGAGGATCATCCAGGTCTCTGTAGATTAGTGAAATAGATGGCCGAGGAATAGATTGTTCCTTCTGGCCTACAAGATATTTCTTACAGGGTAGTGTGAGATTGGTCTGTCAGAATGGGGATGATGTGCAGATTTTTGGTGACTCAAAATTTTTATTTAGGCCCTCACCCTAAGTATTAACGTAGGAGGGGTCATGCATGCAATGAGCATCCTGATGGTCATGAAAAAATAAGACTGGATTTTTAAAAGTATTCTTACAGAAATGGGCATTTTCATCTACTCTTGGTGGGATCATATATTGATTCATGTTCTGGAGGAAGGCAAATTGGTAGTATCTACCATAATTTTATTTTTTTATTTATTATCAGTATTTATATATTTTATTTCTATGAATATTCTTTAGGTAGAAGTTAGATCATATCATATAAAAACTTTTTTTATTTTCACGTTCATATTACAAATTTTAATTATTGTGCCCCTTTCCCAATTTCTCACTAACCCCACTCTCCCTCCCTGCTTCGCACCTCTAGTAACCATATTATTGTGGTCTTCCTTCCTCCCTCCCTCCCTCCCTCCCTCCCTCCCTCCCTCCCTCCCTCCCTCCCTCCCTTCTTTCCTTCCTTCCTTCCTTTTCTTTCTTTTCTTTCTTTCTTTGCTCTCACTTTTTATTTTTTATTTATTTATTTATTTATTTATTTTTAAATTTTTTATTTTATTTTATTTTTTATTTTTATTTTTTTTTTAAGTTTTATTTTGTCGATATACATTGTGGCTGATTATTGCTCCCCATCACCAAAACCTCCCTCCCTTTTCCCTCCCCCCCTCCCCCCCAACAATGTCCTTTCTGTTTGCTTGTCGTATCAACTTCAAGTAGTTGTGGTTGTTATATCTTCTTCCTCCCCCCCCCGGTTTGTGTGTGTGTGTGTGTGTGTGTGTGTGTGTGTGTGTGTGTGAATTTATATATTAATTTTTAGCTCCCACCAATCAGTGAGAACATGTGGTATTTCTCTTTCTGTGCCTGACTTGTTTCACTAAATATGATTCTCTCAAGGTCCATCCATGTTGTTGCAAATGGCAGTATTTCATTCGTTTTTATAGCTGAGTAGTATTCCATTGTGTAGTTGTACCACATTTTCCGTATCCACTCATCTGATGATGGACATTTGGGCTGGTTCCAACTCTTGGCTATTGTAAAGAGGGCTGCGATGAACATTGGGGAACAGGTATACCTTCGACTTGATGATTTCCATTCCTCTGGGTATATTCCCAACAGTGGGATAGCTGGGTCGTATGGTAGATCTATCTGCAATTGTTTGAGGAACCTCCATACCATTTTCCATAGAGGCTGCACCATTTGCAGTCCCACCAACAATGTATGAGAGTTCCTTTTTCTCCACAACCTCTCCAGCATTTATCGTTCAGAGTCTTTTGGATTTTAGCCATCCTAACTGGGGTTAGATGGTATCTCAATGTGGTTTTGATTTGCATTTCCCGGATGCTGAGTGATGTTGAGCATTTTTTCATATGTCTGTTGGCCATTTGTATATCTTCCTTAGAGAAATGCCTACTTAGCTCTTTTGCCCATTTTTTAATTGGGTTGCTTGTTTTCTTCTTGTAAAGTTGTTTGAGTTCCTTAGATATTCTTGATATTAATCCTTTGTCAGATGTATATTTTGCAAATATTTTCTCCCACTCTGTTGGTTGTCTTTTAACTCTGTTAATTGTTTCTTTTGCTGTGCAGAAGCTTTTTAGTTTGATATAATCCCATTTGTTTATTTTTCCTTTGGTTGCCCGTGCTTTTGGGGTCGCATTCATGAAGTCTGTGCCCAGTCCTATTTCCTGAAGTGTTTCTCCTATGTTTTCTTTAAGAAGTTTTATTGTTTCAGGGTGTATATTTAAATCCTTAATCCATTTTGAGTTGATTTTAGTATATGGTGAGAGGTATGGATCTAGTTTCATTCTCCTGCATATGGATATCCAGTTATCCCAGTACCATTTGCTGAAGAGGCAGTCCCTTCCCCAGTGAATAGGCTTGGTGCCTTTGTCAAAGATCAGATGGAAGTAAGTGTGTGGGTTGATTTCTGGATTCTCTATTCTATTCCATTGGTCAGTGTGTCTGTTTTTATGCCAGTACCATACTGTTTTGGTTATTATAGCTTTGTAGTATAGCTTAAAGTCAGGTAGTGTTATGCCTCCAGCTTTATTTTTTTTGCTCAGCATTGCTTTGGCTATGCATGGTCTTTCATTGTTCCATATAAATGCCTGGATAGTTTTTTCCATTTCTGAGAAAAATGTCTTTGGAATTTTGATGGGGATTGCATTAAATTTGTATATCACTTTGGGTAGTATGGACATTTTCACTATGTTGATTCTTCCAATCCAAGAGCACAGGATATCTTTCCATCTTCTTGTATCCTCTCTAATTTCTCTCAGCAGTGATTTGTAGTTCTCATTATAGAGATTTTTCACCTCCTTGGTTAACTCAATTCCTAAGTATTTTATTTTTTTGGTGGCTATTGTAAATGGGCAAGCTTTCTTGATTTCTCGTTCTGCATGTTCACTATTGGAGAAAAGAAATGCTACTGATTTTTGTGTGTTGATTTTGTATCCTGCTACTGTGTTGAAATCATTTGTCAATTCCAACAGTTTTTTTGTAGAGGTTTTAGGCTGTTCGATATATAGGATCATGTCATCTGCAAACAGGGACAGTTTGACTTCATCTTTTCCAATCTGGATGCCCTTTATTTCCTTCTCTTCTCTGATTGCTCTGGCTAGTACTTCCAACACTATGTTGAATAGGAGTGGTGAGAGTGGGCATCCTTGTCTAGTTCCTGTTCTTAAAGGAAAAGCTTTCAGCTTTTCCCCATTAGGATGATATTGGCAGTGGGTTTGGCATATATGGCTTTAATTATGTTGAGATACTTTCCCTCTATACCTAACTTATGGAGGGTCTTTGTCATGAATGAGTGCTGAACTTTATCAAATGCTTTTTCAGCATCTATAGAGATGATCATATGGTCCTTGTGTTTGAGTTTATTAATATGGTGTATCACATTTATTGATTTGCATATGTTGAACCAACCTTGCATCCCTGGGATGAATCCCACTTGATCGTGATGAATAATTTTTCGTATGTGTTGCTGTATTCTGTTTGCTCGTATTTTAGTGAGGATTTTTGCATCTATATTCATCAAGGATATCGGCCTGTAGTTTTCTTTTTTGGTTATATCTTTACCTGGTTTTGGTATCAGGATGATGTTTGCTTCATAGAATGAGTTTGGGAGATTTGCGTCCGTTTCAATCTTTTGGAATAGTTTGTAAAGAATCGGTGTCAATTCCTCTTTGAATGTTTGGTAAAATTCTGCTGTGAATCCATCTGGTCCTAGGCTTTTCTTTGTTGGGAGCCTTCTGATAACAGCTTCAATCTCCTTTATTGTTATTGGTCTGTTCAAATTTTCTATGTCTTCACAGTTCAGTTTTGGGAGCTTGTGTGTGTCCAGAAATTTATCCATTTCCTCCAGATTTTCAAATTTGTTGTTGTATAGTTGTTTATAGTAGTCTCAAATGATTCCTAGTATTTCAGATGAATCAGTTGTCATATCGCCTTTTTCATTTCTAATTTTGGTTATTTGAGTCTTCTCTCTTCTTTTTTTTTGTTAGCCATGCTAATGGTTTGTCAGTTTTATTTATCTTTTCAAAAAACCAACTTTTTGATTCGTTGATCTTTTGAATTGTTTTTTGGTTTTCAATTTCATTCAGTTCTGCTCTGATCTTAATGATTTCTTTCCGTCTGCTAACTTTAGGTTTGGATTGTTCTTGTTTTTCTAGTTCTTTAAGGTGAAGTGTTAGGTTGTTCACTTGCCATTTTTCCATTCTTCTGAAATGAGCATTTAATGCGATAAATTTTCTCCTCAATACTGCTTTTGCAGTATCCCACAGGTTTTGGTATGATGTATCATTGTTTTCATTAGTTTCAATAAATTTTTTGATTTCCTGCTTGATTTCTTCTTGGACCCATATGTCATTAAGTAGAATGCTGTTTAATTTCCATGTGTTTGTATAGTTTCCAGAGTTTCGTTTGTTATTAATTTCTAGTTTTAATCCATTGTGGTCTGAGAAGATACATGGGATAATTCCAATTTTTTTTGAATTTATTGAGACTTGATTTGTGACCTAATATGTGATCTATCCTGGAGAATGATCCATGTGCTGATGAGAAGAATGAATATTCTGAGGTTGTTGGGTGGAATGTTCTGTAGATATCTGCCAATTCCAATTGGTCTAGAGTCTTGTTTAGATCTTGTGTTTCTCTACTGATTCTTTGCCTAGATGATCTGTCTAATATTGACAGTGGGGTGTTCAGGTCCCCTGCTATTATGGTATTAGTGTCTATTTCCTTCTTTAAGTCTAATAGAGTTTGTTTTATAAATCTGGCTGCTCCAACATTGGGTGCGTACATATTTATGATTGTTATGTCTTCTTGATGGATCAGTCCTTTTATCATTAAGTAGTGTCCCTCATTGTCTCTTTTCATTGTTTTTAGTTTA
Source organism: Cynocephalus volans (assembly GCF_027409185.1). Taxonomy (NCBI): domain Eukaryota; kingdom Metazoa; phylum Chordata; class Mammalia; order Dermoptera; family Cynocephalidae; genus Cynocephalus; species Cynocephalus volans. Next base: position 159,467,854 of record NC_084460.1, read on the forward strand.
AAGTCTATTTTGTCAGATATAAGAATAGCCACTCCAGCTCGTTTTTCTTTTCTGTTTGCATGGTAAATCTTTTTCCATCCTTTCACTCTTAGTCTGTGTGAATCTTTATGGGTGAGGTGGGTCTCTTGTAGGCAGCATATAGTTGGGTCCTCCTTTTTGATCCAGTCAGCCAATCTGTGTCTTTTGATTGGGGAATTTAAGCCTTTTACATTAAGAGTTGTTATTGAAAGGTGTTGATTTATTCCTAGCATTTTATTGGTTATTTGGTTGTCTTAGGTGTCTTTTGTTCCTTGCTTTCTGATTTACTTTTTGGTTTCTGTGTTTGTTGGTTCCTTAGGTTGTAGATAGTGTTTTTGTTTGCTTGTTTTCTCTTCATGGATGCCATTTTTATTATACTAGTGGGTATTGACTTTTCTTGGGTTTTTATGGCAGTGGTAGTTATTTTTCAGGATCCAAACCCAATACTCCCTTGAGAATTTCTTGTAAGGGTGGTCGTGTGGTAGTGAACTCCTGCAGTTTTTGTTTGTCTGAGAAATATACTATTTGCCCTTCATTTCAGAAGGATAGCCTTGCAGCGTAGAGTATTCTTGGCTGGCAATCTTTGTCTTTTAGTATTTTGAAAATATCATCCCATTCCTTTCTAGCTTTTAGGGTTTGTGATGAGAAGTCTGATGTTAGCCTGATTGGGGCTCCCTTATAGGTGATTTGACACTTCTCTCTTGCAGCTTTTAAGATTCTCTCTTTGTCTCTGAGTTTTGCCAATTTGACTATGACATGTCTTGGAGAAGGCCTTTTTGGGTTGAATACGTTTGGAGATCGTTGAGCTTCCTGGATCTGAAGATCTGTGACTTTTCCTATACCTGGGAAATTTTCTGCCACTATTTTGTTGAATATGTTTTCAATGGAATCTCCATTTTCCTCCCCTTCTGGAATACCCATGATTCAGATATTTGAGCGCTTGAGGTTGTCTGATATCTCTCTCAGATTTTCTTCAATGTCCTTGATTCTTTTTTCTTTCTTCTTGTCTGCTTGTGTTATTTCAAACAGCCCATCTTCAAGTTCAGAGGTTCTCTCTTCGACTTCGACAAGCCTGCTGGTTAAACTCTCTGTTGTGTTTTTTATTTCGCTGAATAACTTCTTCAGTTCAGCAAGATCTGCTACATTTTTTTTCAGGACATTGATTTCCTTGTACATTTCCTCTTTCAGATCCTGTATACTTTTCCTCATTTCATCATGATGTCTAGCTGAGTTTTCTTGTATCTCATTCAGTTTCCTTAGAATTATCACTCGAAATTCCTTGTCAGTCATTTCAAGGGCTTCTTGTTCTATAGGATCTAGAGTATGAGATTTATTAACTTTTGGTGGTGTACTTTCTTGATTTTTTGTATTTCTGGTATCTTTTTTTTGGTGTTTATTCATTGTGGCAGGGGGTTTCACAGACCACCGGTTTGAGACTAATGACTAACTAGGATGTTGCTGTGGTTGCCAATTTCGTATGGCTCCCTCCGTGACTGCTCAGTTGGCCTCTAGTGCCTTGTGTGTGTGGTTGCCTCGGGTCTTGGGCTTTTCTGGGGAGCCACCTTTCTGGTCAGCTTGGACTCTGCTGGGCTGGTGGATCACGTACCACAGGGTGTGTGATCTCTGTTGAGCTTTCACTTCTTGTGCAGGACTTCTCCCTGTTCCCTGTGCTCTGGCCCAGGCTGTTGGATCGTGCAGTGGCGCCCCCACCGGGTGTGTGGTTTCTGTCAAGTCTCTGCCTCCCAGGTCGCACGTCTCCCCACTCTGTGCACACTGTGCTGGGCTGGGGCGTGTCTTCTGAGCCCCTCTTCTATCAGGTGGGCCTTCAAGACCCTGCTCGGCACCGCCTCGCCCAGGAAGTCTACCAGGTTTCTGCTAGGCACAGACAACCGGTCTCTCTGGGTGCCTTTGTTGCACTGTGTAGATCTTTCTCGGGGCATAGACCGAATCTAGCGCCCACTTGCAGCCTGCTCTCCGGCAGGTTCAAGTGGACCTGGGAACTCTCCTACCACACTATTCCCAACCAGAAATTGGTTAGGCTTTTTTCCGAACTGGTGGCTGCAGAGATGGTATCTGCCTCCCAGTAACAGGAAGTTTACTGGGGGCCGGAGTCCAGGGTGTGGTGGAGTGACAGTCGGCCCGCCCGTACTTCCTTGCCCTCCCGACACTGGCTGGGGACTCCCCTCGCCACCAGCCCCGCCAGAGAACCGTGGAGGGAGTGGAAGGGGAGGCCAGCCCGCAGGCTCCAGAAAGCCCCATGCCGGGCCAAGCAAGTGGGAAGGCTCAGTGATGGCAGAGCCGGGCGGGGCTGCGAGCACCTGGGAAAATGGAGGCAGCCCCAGGGCGGTGAGTGGCCTGGTGGTGCAGGAAGGAGCCAGGTGGGCATAATCCCCCCGAACAGATCTGAGCCAGGGGTCACTCACAGGGTTGTGCCAGGTCAGGTGCTCACTCTCTGTCTCTGGTTTGTCGCCTTCCCTGTTCTCGGCCGCTGCCGCCTCGGGCTGTTCAGTCGCGGCGCGGCTCAGGCGCTCCCAGGAATCTTCTTTAATGCCGGCCTGAAACCTCGAATCCTGAGTAGGGCAGCTGGTCGCCTTCAGCGTGGCCCCGGCCTCCAGGATCCTGTCTGCATCCACAGCAGCCCTGGCGCCGTGTTCCCTGATTCGAGACTCGCTTTTGCAGCTAAGAAACAGTTCTTTTCCTGCTCCACACTTCAAAGCTGTTGCCTGTAAATGAGGCAGCCTCTCCTGCTGGGGGCAAAGTGGCGGTCACCTCCCACAACCGGCCAGCAGCTGCGGTCCTCCCTTAAGAGATGGCAAGAGGAAGGTCCACAAGTTTCCCGGCTGCCTGAGGACCAGTGGCCGCCTTTTCCACCTCAGCTACTCTGCGCCAACCGCCGCAGCCACCGCCATCTTGAAACTCCTTTGCTCTCACTTTTTAGTGAGGACATGTGGTATTTCTCTTTCTATGCCTGGCTCATTTCACTTAACATAATTTTCTCCAAACTCATCCATGTTGCTGCCAATGGCAGAATTTCATTCTTTTTTTTTTTTTTTTTTTTTTTTTTTTTTTTTACAGCTGGGTAGTATTCCCTTGTGTTTATACCACATTTTCCCTACCCAGTCATCTCGTATCTTGGCTGTTGTAAATAGAGCTTTGATGAACAGCGAGTGTAGGTATCCCTTCGACGTCATGATTTTCGTTCTTTTGAGTATATACCTAGGAGTGAGATTGCTGGATCATATGGTAGTAAAAAAAACAAATAATCAAATTTAAAAATGGACAAAAGAGCTGAATAGACCTTTTCTGAAGGAAGACATACAAATGGCCAACAGGTACATGAAAAAATGTTAAACATCACTAATCATCAGGAAAATGCAAATTAAAGCCATATTGAGATATCATCTCACCCTAGTTAGATTGGCTGTAATAAAAAATATTGAGAATGACAAATGCTGGTGAGGATGTGGAGAAATTTATTTAGAAAAGTTTGTTTCTGCACCATTGATGGTACTGTAATTTAGTACAGCCATTATAGAAAACAGTATGGAGGCTTCTCAAATATTTATAGATAGATCTGCCATAATTTTAAATTCATATCATTTGTCCTAGATATACAACTTCTAAGAATTTATCTTAAAGACACATAAGTGTGCAAATATTTATGTACAGGAATGATTATCCTAGCATCAATTATATTAGCATGAAGTTAGAAACCATCAGTTGAAAAAGTTATGTAAATTTTCACATTTACTATGAAATACTGGGCATATATTGAAAATAATGAGGGAGATATATGTATACTAACATAGTAAACATTTCAATTTACATTTTTAAATAAATAAGAAAAAGCAAGTTGCTAAACTTCTGGAAAGATACTCAGCAAAATAAGAGGTTACTTTCAGCAAATGTTATTAGAAGTGAACAGTAATGGGGAACTTTAGATAATATTTCTATCCTTCACTTCTTTAAATAAATGAAAATGGTCAAAAAAGGGTGCCCAGCTTAATGGGTTGATCAAGCCCATGTCTGTCAATTCTGATTGCAGTCTTATGCTCTGTAGTGAATTAGGACAGTCCAGGGGACCTGAAGACTGGATTTAATTCCTGGCTCTGTCAGTTACAGTTGTATAGCCTTGGGCAACTTGTGTTAAATTCTACTCACCTCTAAAATGAGAATTGTAACATCTATATCATAGTTTCCATAAACACTGCATGAAAGGAGACCAATAACGTTCGTTTCAATCCAGACCTCTAGTGGGCACATTGACTTTTTAGCTATTATTTTGGCTTCTTATGTCCTGACACTTATCCAAACATGTATGTCACCAGAATTTCTGAATCCAGACTGTAGCAGACTTGTATGTTCACTTGTAGATGTCATCATTACCTCAGATGCAATGCATTCAGAATCAGAACAAAATATTATCTTTTCTCTTGCATAAAAGTTTCTCTCTCAAAATCCCTGCCTGTAAGACTCTCCCAGTCTTTCGATAATGTAGATTTAAAATGATTCATCTTTATTTATTTATTTTCATGTTTTGGAAGCCAGGTAAAATTTATTGAATATGAATGTCCTTTCATTCCAATTCAACTGTCATTTATCAAGTGCTTACTATTTTTTTCAGGTATTATACTATACTCTTGAGATATGGACATGTTTAAAACATAATGCATACTCATAAGCAGGTCGACATTAAGAAGTACAGATAGTAAAACACTTATAATATAGCGTAATCAATTCTTAAAAGATAAAAGAGTGTGTGGTTATCAATCCGTAGGTGGCAAATCAATAAATGCTCTTACAAATAATAGGAATATTTCTTAAGTCAAAGAAGGAGAAAAAATTCTGGGGCGTGGTCAGCTCTGATGAAAATGTAGCTGCTTCAGTGACATGAGATCTAAACATTTGTATTATTAAAGTAGTAAAGACGGAAGACAAAATTTTCACTAAGAAAACTGAATAAATTGCAAGATATTAAGAGCGGAGGGCTGGCCATTTAGCTCACTTGGTTACAGCTTGGTGCTGTTAACACCAAGGTCAAGGGTTTGGATCCCCCTACTGGTCAGCTGCCAAAACCAAAATGAAAAAAAAAAAAAAGAGAGAGAGAGAGGAGATATAAGATTTTTTTTTTTTTTTCTCCCCAAAAGCATCATGGATCTGAGAAATTTTGGATAGGTTTGGAATCAAACATGTCTTCAGAAATTTTTGCAATGTCACCTCATAAATACCTATTTTCTGTGAGATCCTGTTTGAAATAATTAATTTCTTGGAGCCTTAGTTTCCTCATATATAAAGTAGACTGATTAACAGAAATTATCTGGTGTTGTGATAATTACTAAGACCTATTCAAGAGTCTCTAGTCCCAATGCTGACACACAGAAGGTTCTCATTAAAAGTAAAACATTCTCTTATTTTCCTCATTCATGAATTGGCCAATAAACAAAAAGAAATGGGACAATTGCTTGATGAGAAAGGAAGGATTGAGAAAAAGATTTTTTACTTTGTTTTTCCAAAGATGGAAAAGCTTTCTTGTGGTCAAGGGAATGAGCCAAATGGGAGATAGAAAACAGGAGAAGGGGTGAGCTATATATTCTCAGTTACTGCTGTTCAATAGAAGTAAAATGAAAGCCACAAATGCAAGTCACATTTGTAATTTTAAATTTATAGTAGCCATATTAAAAATAAAAAGAAACAATGATATTAATTTTAATAGCATATTTTTATTTAATCCAACATATGCATAATATTATTTGGACATATAATCAATATGAAAATTAACAATGAGATTTAGAAAATTATTTTATGAAAAGCACGTAGCAGAGAAACTGGCATGCAGTAAGAGCTCAATAAATCTAGTTATTATTATTATAACCTTTTTAAATAAATTGTAAGCTCTGTGAAAATTAATTTCATGCCCCTTTAATTTCTCTCTTAAACACCCCTTATTTTCAGTCCTCACTAACATTATATGAGTTACCTTGGTCCTGGATTATTCTGACAGCTTCTTCACTGGTGGTCTCCCTGCTTCCAGGTAGATCTTTTCCATACTGCCCTTAGATTTATTGCACTAACCCCAAGCGTGATCATGTTAGTCATCTACTTAAAACCTTCTGATAGCTCCCTATTGCTGTAATAAAAATTGTAAACTCCTTGTGGCTTTGATTTCTGTTGTTTTCCTCTGTCCTTTTCCTGAATTCAGCAGGGAGAACTCCTCTGTACTCTTCTGCTTCAGCAGAGGCACTTGGCAGAGGTGAAAGCAGAGGTAGTCTGCAAGTCTTTTTGAATGGTTTTAAAATGCTGAATCTTTAGGAGATTTCAAATCATTCTCACGGAGTTAAAAATGGAGAAAGGATTTGAAGGTATCACCAGAGTGCCTTAGAAAAAGCAAGAATGAGAATGGAGCTCTTCTCTCAGAGTAGGAAGTCTTTCCAGGATGCAAGAGAAGAACCAAGAGAGACGGTGGGTTCTGAGGTGTTAGTGGCCTGGATTTATTATCCTAGCAGTGACTTCTGGAAGTATCAAGACCTAGGAAAAGAGTGACCGTATAATGTGAGTGGGAATATTTGACCCCAGGTTTCAAGATATCATTTCCTACACATACATATTTTTGGATGAAGAATAACATTTCTGTGTTCTCAGGAAAGCGGGTTAGACCGTTTCTAAACTGGATGTTGCTTCTCGGTTCAATTTTATGTGTTCCTATTCCTCAATCACTTGTCTTTTATGCCACCACTGTTATTTATACATAAACCTTGTTATATGCAGAGAGAGATTACACTATGGTAGTTAATAACGTGTACTTTGGAGCCAAACCACCTAGATTCATATCCTAGCTCTTTTACTTACAAATGGTGTGTACTGGGGAAGTTATCATGCTTCCCTGGCCAAATAATTATGCCTCTCTGAGCCTCAGTTTTCTCCTCTGTAAAATGGAAATAGTATCTACCTCATTGTGTTTGTTCCTGGCACAGTGAAAACATTAATTTCACAGTGAAATAAGCATTGATTATTTATTATTATTTAATCAGTAATTTATTATGATTATTATTTTATTATTATTAATATTTGGTAAAACAACCATTTCTTATTTCTGCTATGGTCTGAATGTTTGTAACCCCAAAGGTGACAGCATTAGGAGGTGAAGCCTTTGGGAGGTGATTAGGTCATAAGGCCAGAGTCCTCAAGATTGGGATTAGTCCCCTTACGGAATAGGCCCTAGGGAGTTTGTTTTCCTCTTCCGCCATGTGAGAACACAGCTAGAAGGCTCAATCCATGAGCTAGAAAGTGAGCCCTCACCAGACACCAAGTCTGCTGGTGACTTGATCTTAGACTTCCCAGCCTCCAGAGTTGTGAGAAATCAATTTCTGTTGTTTATTAGCCACACAGTTTATGGTATTTTGTTATAGCAGCCCGAACAGAACTGACAGTTTCTATGCCTGTCCTCCCCATAAGTTTATAATTTACCTGAAGCCAGCAACCTAAGCATTATTACAGAATGTGCAACAACAGTTGTTCAATATAAGATTGTTAGATGAATAAATGAATGTTATATAGTCCCCTTTCATCCTCAGCACAGTACTTCATAGAGTCTGACTCAGATCATACCTTGAGAAGTGAGAACCTTCTTAGTTTGGAAAATGAACTATTCAAGGGGTGGGCGTGGAGGGGAGTGGGCAAGGTAGGTTCTGTTGCTGTGTGGGGTGTGGGCATCTAAGGAGCAAGATAAACTTGGTAGATGTAGCAGACTCTACAGCACACACCATTGCTTGCATTTTCTCCAGCCATTCACTACCTTTCCACCTTTCTAACAGACCCTCTATCTTGTTTAAATGCCTACCATGTAGCAGAGCTACATGTTGCAGTAAGACAGAAGGTGGGCAGCTGTCTCAGTCCCAGGCAGCCAGTGAAACATTAGAATAAACCAGTCATGATTGTCCCATCGTTCCCCTTACCAGGGACTGGTTTAGGTATAGGCCTGTAACACTTTCCTTCTCTTTCAGTGGACATTGCTGTGTTTTCATGTGATGCCTGGACATGAGGCAGCCATTTTCTGACCATACAGGAGCCAACATGTTCAGTTCAGCAGAGCTAATCATTGACAGAAACTCCTATTTGTTAATCTTCTGAATTACATAATCTAAAAATCTAAAAATGATTTTCTTTTAAGACTTTTATTTGTATGAGAATATAAATATTCCTTGGTTGTTTTTGTTGAATTTGAAAGATTTTTTTTTGGTAGCTTGTGGGAAAAAACATTATTAATAATTAATGATAAAATGAACCAAAGAAGAAATACCTGTCGATCAACCAAGAGGTTTTCACATCACTACAAGAAATTACTAGGTTTCTGGCAGAAAGCTATTGAGATCATTCTATTAAAAGTTCTATAATCATTTCCTCTAATAGATGCTGTCTTTTACTGGTTGTTGAAGTCAACCATAACTATTTGCTCCAGCAAAAAATGTAAAAAGAGAACACAAAATTGCAGCTCTTCATACATGTATTTGTTTCTTTTACTTGGAGTTAGGATCAAATTAGTGCTATGAACTGAATTGTGTCTGCCCCTCCACCTAAATTTATGTATGGAAACCCTAACCTCTAATGTAACTGTATTGAAAGGCCATTTAAGGAGGTAATTAAGGTTAAATGAGGTTATAAGGGTGGGGTCCTAATTCCATAAGACTGGTGTCCTTATAAGAAGAGGAAGGGACATCAGAGATGCACACTCATAGAAAACAGGCCATTCGGGGACACAGTGAGAAGGAGCCCGTCTGCAAGCCAAGGAGAGAGACCTCAGGAGAAACAGACCTGTAAGTGCTTTGATCTTGGACTTCCAGCCTCCAGAACTGTGGGAAAATAAATGTCTGCTGTTTAAGCTACCTTGTCTGTGGCATTTTGTTATGGCAGTCCTAGCAACGTAATACATTTAATCTGCCGTTTTAAAAATTTGGGTGCATTTTTTTTTCTGTGATCAAACTTTCTCTAAACTTGATGTTGATGTTGAGCAGTAACTGCAATTTCCTTGTATAATGTTGAGTAGAGGATGATAATTGCAAAGTAATGAAATATGTTGAAATATTACTCTTTAATAGACACATATTCTAATGTGCATTTTAAGTTTTGTGTGCTTTTTCTCAATTACTTCACTTAGTGGTTTTAGGTTTTGTAAGCAAAGAAAAGCTAAAAAGTTAACATCTTGCTTTTATATAAAACTTTTTAAAATTATCATTGTTAAATACATAAAGTAGGTTACAAAAAGGTAGCCTGATTTTACATTATTTAATATATATAATAGATATCAGTACATATACATCAAAATATTATATTAATAAAAATTATATGTGAACATTGGTATCAGTGATTTTTTCATGTTCTTCATGCTTATGTTTATTCTTAAGACATTGCATATGATTTGCATGTTCATTTTAAAATTTTTTTTAAGAAGAAACCATGTAAAAGTAGAAAATATCATTTGGAAATGAATAGTGTGCTACTTATTATGCCCAGGTATTTGTATAATACTCTTTGTAACATCTGGAGGTTGACTTGAGTAAGAGGCACAATGGTTGTTTCTAAAAGAGTTTGGAAACAGTTCTGATATTCATACTTAAGGGCAGTGTCACTCAACCCTTCTATGGTCGTGTACAGGATGGGTGGCATTCACTTCTGTCAAGCTATCTTTTATGACCTGAGACATATGCTCAGTTCTGAGTCTGCAAGCTGTTATTCAACTTCTTTCTCTCTCATTCTCTGAAGAAAACTTATATCAGAATGCAAGAAAGGGAGAGTGACCAAACTGTAGAAATGGCTTTATTTTAGCCCTTATTATTTTCTCGTGATTGAGAAGTTTGGTCTTGTATTATTAGTAGTAACAAATTATGTTGCCTCTTCAGAATTTCATAGTGGAGATCTACTCTAGGAAATAAGTACTAAGCAGTGTTTGTCAAACCAATATGTACCTGAATTACCTGGGCACACTTTAAACTGCAGATTCTGATGCATTAGGTCTGAGGTGGGGCCTGAGAGTCTGCATTTTTAACAAGCTTCCATGTAATTCCAATACTGCTGGTCAGTGGATTAAAAATCAAATTATAAAGGGTTATGGTCAATAGTCAGATATAGTAGTTGTAGAAGGAAGATAGGCATGAGGATCAGTGCCCATATCTGTAGCAAGTTCAGGTGGGAAATGTTAACCTGGCTTCCATGGAAGACTCATGGAGTGTCTAGGAGTAAAGGAAGCTCTTAGCATCCGGTAGGGTACTTGGTATTCAAAGCTAACAGTCAAGGTTGTTGCATTTATTTAACATACATGTAGTGCTTGCCATACGCGTGGCATTGTTTTCTGGAGGCTTTCAGATATTAATTTATTTAGGCCTCCTATCAGCCTTAGGAGGCAGGAACCACTATTTTTACTCTTTCCATTTTACTGGCTAAAAAATATTATACAGTTGTGAGTGAGTGGGCTGGAATTGCATCCAGGCACCCAGGCCCCTACACTTAGCTACAGTGCCATTTTATATCTCTGACAGAGGGGGTGAAGCAGGTCAGAAGCATAGATGTAATGAATTAACTAGAAAATTGGGCAGCACAAACCAAGGGGGTTGGGGTGGTTCCTGGGCTCATCAGATCTGCTTGTCAGAATAAAAGCTAAGGGAGTGTAAAGGAGACAAAATATCTGAGGTTTGCAGCTGAGGCCCCTATAACAAAAGACAGATTAACAAGAAAAAAGCATACAAATTTACCTAATATAAGTTTTCATAAGGAAATGAAGACAAAGAAATGAGTAAATCTGTGCATTTTTATTCTAAGTTTGATGAAGAAGAGCATAGTTATGGAGAAGAATGATTAGATAAAATATGACCAATGCTGTAAACTAGGGGGAGTTTGGCAAGGCCTGCATGTTCAGATTCTCCTCTGTGTCCCTGTGTCTTCAGAGATAAGGATGCTTCTTTTCTCTGGGTAGAGAGGGCACCTTTCACATCCTTATGTGCTTTCCTGTGACCTGCTTCAGGGGAAGGTCAGAAAAATCCTTCCTAGTCTTTATGATCTGCGTCAGGGAGAAGGTCAGGGGAAGGTGAGAGTGACTTGCCTGCTTTCTGCAGTTTTCTTAAATTCCCTCATCTTAAAATATTGTGAGGTGGTGTGTGTCGAACCCCTTCAGGAGCCATATGAAAACCTCAGCAATTTACACAGCCTGCTGAGTCTGCATGAGTGACTGAAGCACGTTCCTTCTAGACTGTGGCCTGGAGACTCTTGACACACGTCTGTTACATTCTGGGACAAATACAGGACCGAACTTTTAAGTGTGTGTGTATGTGTGAAAGTGTGTGAAAGTCGTAGGGTAGGGGTGGGGACTGGATATTAGTGAGATTAATTGTTGAATATCTGGGAAAGATAAAGGTAAAAATTAGGTAAGGGTTAATTTTTCAGAATTTCTATAAAATACCACCTCATCAAAATTTTATAGCTCCCTTACAGAGATTGAGAGGTTTTGTCACTAGCCTTAGGTTGCAAAATAAATCAAGGTCAAATTAGGTGCATCCTCAGGAGTGTCAGTTTTAGATCTAGCATCTTTGAAATCCTATCTTAGTTCCTCAAAAAGATCATTAGAGTATCCATCCCTGAAGATCCTTGCTGTTAACACTCTCCATTTAAAATTGCCAGAATAATCATTACAAAGGAGTATGTATTTAACAATGTTCATGTGCACTTCAGATTGTCCTAACCAAATTAATGATTAATTCTGAGACTCAGGTAGTGGATCCTGGAAGATTTTTGAGGCCACATGTTAGACATCAAAGCAGATTTCGACCTCGACACAGCAGGCTCTAGTGCAGCAGGACACAACTGCCTGGGGGCAATGCCCCCAAAGACCCAGTAGGGAGGAAGACATTTGCATTCATCTTGTGTATATTTGTTTATAGCTGGAGAACTTTGTTTCTTAAGTTATTCACTAGCATTCCCATGAAAATTTTATAATGGAAGATGAAAGTGAATTTGAGGGAAACAAAAGAAACAATGTAACACCCAGGTCCCCAAACAGTAGGCATTTTGACAAGTTTCCCAGATTCTGAGAGCAGCACTTTCACATCAATGTGTATTTAGAGAGTCCCACTTCTGTTGGTTTTGGGCTAACTTTTGCAACATTTCGAACTCTCTTTTCTGGGGTATTTTATGACTGAATGTTCAGTAGCTGCGGCTCTTATTTCCATGCTTGCTGACTCAGCTCAGCTCTCCAACAGGGCTGTCTCCCTTTGATTGGCAGTCACAGGAGATGGGGAGCAAGGGTGAAGGGGAGATGTTTCAGGTCAGTGCCACTGGAGACTGGAAAGGCTTGTGTGGTGGTGATTTATTATTTCTGATGACTAATTATAAGGAGGTTTGTGTTTCATGGGTATTTTGATGGTTGGCTTTTGCAGAGCTATCACCTTACTGAAATACTTCAATACTTCACCCCTTTGTCAACACTTAAAAGATACTACCTTTCTCTGTGGGTTAAGGAAGATAAGGAAGCAGAAAATGTTTGTATGGTCAATGTCATGATTTCCTACAGAGAAACTAAGAAGATTTAGAGGGAAGATGACTGATCTCAAGATTTGAAGGATTAAAACTAGGCTGAGGGAAAGGTTTATTAGGTATTAGAAGGTTCTTATTTGGAGGAAGTTGGTAGAAAGCATATATCCTAAGAATGCAGTGTGATTGTTTTATCTTGATTGCATTAAACACCTCAGAATATTGTACTCCTGGAATTTAACATTGTCTCAAAGGCTCATAAATCAACTTTGTCTCCTTGAACACTGGATTGTTTAAAAAAATGAAGGGAGCTTATATTAGGCCTACTTGCAAAGAATTTTGCACTGCTAACCAACCCAAATTATGTGTAAAATTTTTATGAGGAAAATGGTTTTGAATGAAGCATAACACTTATCTAATTTCATTAACACATTTAAAAAAAATATAATATTGTATTAGATTTTGCTGTAGCAACCAGCAACTCCAAAATCTCTATGGCTCATAACAAGTATTTATTTCTCACTCAAGTTTCATGAGAACCGTTCTTCAGCTAAGATGCTGCTAGGTTCAGCTGGGGTCCGCTTTAATTCCAGGCCTTAGGGTGAAGGAGCAGCCATTACCTGGTTTGTGATCTTTTCCACAGCATGGTCTTTTTTAGAGGGCAGAAGCTCAAGGGGGCAAAGACATATCACAAATGTGTATTTATAATTTCTGCTTAAACATGTTACAAGTCTCATCCACTCCTGTTCCTTTGGCCAAAGTCACATGGCCAAGGCCAAAGCCAGTGATAGGAAAGTATATTCTGACTATAGGAAATTATGGCGAAGTCCGGTGTCGGGTCTGCCGCCAGCCAACCCGAACAGCCCTAGCCTCATTGCTTTCGGTGGGTGAGCGAACGGCCCGGGATTCCTCTTTCCCTCCTGTCCCCTTTGGAAGGAGACGGGGGAAGAGAGCCGTGAAGAGAGGTGAGCACAGCCACCGGCCCCAACCAGCCTGGGCAAAGGACACTCAGACGTGGCGGGGGTTCTGTTGAGCAGTTCTGTTTATTACCACACAAGCACTTGCTTTTAAAGGCAAATGGGGAAGGGAGGTTTTTTACATAATCTTATCAGCTTAAAGGTCAAGAGAGCATGCATCCTGTCTCAATGCCTAGCTATTGCAACCTCGAGCGCAGAAGCACGTATTTGGCCAATAAGGGCTAAGGCAAGGTTCCTGCAGACACCCCCACCCTACTTCCTCCTGGCGCCGTCTTAGGCTGCCACATTAATACTCCCTTGTGGGCCCATAATGGCGCCACTTGTAATGTCACTTAAGGTGGCCTTAGTTTTTAAGGCCCGACAGTCCAGGATGAAACAAAATGATTGTGAACAGGTAACCACCTACCACAATAACCTTGAAGTGGCAAGAAGTCAGCTTCACAAATAAAACAACGGAAAGAAAATATGAGGGCAAAAACATATGTAGGATATCTGTGAGTGAGGTGTATTTAGTTTTGTAAATTCTGAGAAAGACTAGTGTTCTTGGAGAATGCTGGATTGATTGAGAAACTTCATGAAAGGTTTGGCAGCACCTGATATATACCCTTTACCCAACACCTACAAGAACTTGTAGTGAAGAATAAATTGGAGAATAGTAACAATCATTTACTGACCACTTATTAAGAGCCAGGCTTTGGGTTGGTCCATCAATCTCATGAAGCTGTCTGTGGATACTCTTTCCACATGGAACTCAGGTTAAGGAAACCTTATCTGGAGGAGGCTCACCTTCTTCCTGAGCCTTGGAATTAGCTTTTGCTGGTCAGCAGTTCAGTTTTTTCTTTTGATCAGACTGAAAATTTCTTGCTAACTTCCATTTCTCGGCATTTAACTACACTAACTCTGCTACCACTAATAGATTATACCAGTGTGAGACTACAGCTTTTTTCACTCTTAATTGTTTTTTAAATTGGGTATATCCACCTCTGTGTTGTAAGTGGCTGAGAACCTACTTACTTTACTGTTGTATCCCCAGCACCAAACAGAATTCTTGACTTGTAGCATTGCTCAATAAATGTTTGTGGAAGCATGTGGATGTTCTAAAAAGAAATATGTGTAGGATGATATAGAGATTTAGAGGCCAGATGCCTAACATCCAAAATCTACCAGTGAAAAGAGCTGGATTTAAAAGGATGAATGTTTTTTCTCCATAGAAAGAGAGATTGAGAGTAAATCTTCAGAACTTCTAGTTATAAAAATGATAAAGGACCCTGCCTAATGTTACATCAAGTCAGCCTGTCACATTTTTTTCACAACCGAACTCTCAAGGTTCTTCAGAGAATCATCAGCAAATGAAAATATTTTCTTTATATCCTTAGTCAGCTAGTCAAGGACACAATGCCCACACTGTACTCCCTGCTAGCTGCCAAATAATCAATTTAATTAAAAAATATGTAAACATGGTGCACTATTCCCAGGCTATCTGCAGTACCTTCCCCCTTCCCTCTTATAAATCCTGTTTTTGTTTTTCTTTGACTCAGTCTACCAGTTGATTTCCTCATATGTGAGTTTATTATTTGCATGCAAATTGCCTAAGCAGCCAGCAGAATCGCTCCCTAAATGTCTCTGAGCGATTCTGGGATAATCAGAGAAGGGTGAATAGTTATTATTGCTGAGACTGAACATGATGTTATGGGCAGGCAGTGACGGGAAGAGGCTACAAAGTTAGGCCTAGACTTATAGTGAATGTTTTTGTATATCGGATTAGGAAATTTGGAATCCTTCCAATAATAGGTGTGGAAGAAGGAAGCATTTTTAAAAAGCAG
The DNA here is from genome assembly GCF_027409185.1 of Cynocephalus volans. NCBI lineage: Eukaryota > Metazoa > Chordata > Mammalia > Dermoptera > Cynocephalidae > Cynocephalus > Cynocephalus volans. The sequence goes on from NC_084460.1 coordinate 159,483,185, forward strand.
AATTATAATCAGAATGGTGCTTTATACTAACTTATTAACTAATTCATCAATTCATTATTTATGTGCTGAGCACCCACACGTTGGCAGTATGTGTGCTAAGCAATGATGATATACAATGGTAAGCCAAACATTCTTGACATCTGGTGTCTAGACGCTAAAGCAAACCAGCTACTGGTACCTAAAGCAGCACAAGATGCAGTACTGAAGATGATTTGGCTTAAGATAGGGTCTTTGTTCTAATGTTACTTTAAATATGCAGAGAGGAATGTCAAATCTTAACAGATTCTTCCTTTTGATAAGAGACAGTAGGAGTGTTGAAGAGATCAGAAATAGTGTTTACCATTCCAGTATACTTTTTTTTCTATTGAGACCAGAGGTGTTTGCCTTGGTTAAGGATAACTATCACTAACTGCAGTAGCCTAATATACATTTGACTATGTTAACTGCCTATTGAATATAATTCATGATAATGTATATTTGTTTTCAAACTAAATGCACATGCCATCTATCTTCACAGTTTGTCATTTGCTAGAATGGCTTCACCAGAATACTAAAAGGAACATTGGCACATTTAATTAAGGTGGTGGCTGGCCACTGGTGTCTGATTCACATTCCTCCAGATTTGTCATCTGAATTGCTATAAAAGGCAGAAATGGGGTGCAGCGTCATAAAATGCTAGGAATATTGTATCTGCAGTTAAGAGGAAAAGTACAACAAATTCTTCTCTTTGAAGGCAGATTAAAAGGAAAAGGAAGAGGAAGGGTAATTTTCCATCGATCTCCAATATTGATCTGCCACTTAGATACACAGAGGAGGCCAACTAGTAGGAGTGAAGGACGGCCTCTTTCCTTCCACAGTTCCTCACCCCTTCTCCACCTAGTGCATGAGATATGCTGTCTGAGAAAACCAGGTGCACTTTGTTCCCTGTTGTCCATTTCAAATTTCTTTATAAATCATTCACTGTTATCTGATACAGACACACAAACACACAATATATATGCATGCATATGTTATTGATATGTATATGTCTTTGTATACATATGTACATATACAATGTGTATTATATAATATGTATGTATGCATGTGCACATTTATAGTCATACACACATTAATCGATAATTTGTTTTCTGTCTTCTCTATTATAATATAAACTTCATGACAGCAAGACCCTTGTTTATATTTTCATAGCAAAGTAAAAGAAAATTAACAATTATTAGCTAAATAGGTGAAGAAAATTTTTAACATTTATCTTCAACTTGTTTTTTCTTCTTCTCAGCTTCTTTTGCAATTTGTGTGAGAAAAATGTATCATTTCCTGATCACTTTTACAAATGCATAATGTGACCTTAATGTATCACTCACAATGGAAAGACTCATGATTCTAACTGGGACAGTGCAACTGCAGTTTGTAGGAAAAATCAACAAAAGCTAATGCTCTGCTCTGAGAACATCTATCATGGTAGTCTAAGCAGTATTTAGAAACTCAGGTCATTTTATTATAAAGGCACTTGAGGTAGAGGCAAAAGTGATTTTATGGTTATTGCTGGGAGGTTTTGGGAAATGATAGGCTCTCCTCTGCTTCTCAAAACAAGGCAAATATTTGAGGATCTTTCTAGAAGCTAAGTTTAAATTTTTTTTTTCTTTAGTGATGAAATGTAGTAGCATGACTCTAAGAAATATGTTTTGATTAGCTCTTATTTCCAGGGAATATGTTATAGATACAAAAATATCAAACAGAAATTTAGATCTCTAAAACTAATGCAAGAAATGAACGAATACAATTCTGGTTAAGAAAATAGCATCAAATAAATGAGTTCTACTCTTCAGTTTTCTTTTTAAAATTGAAACATAATTGAGTGTACATACTTGTGATATTTGTGGGGTACAGAGTTGAATATCAATACCTATGAACAATATGTGATGATCAAATAAGGACAATTAGTATATTCATCATTACAAAATGTCATCATTCTTTATGACCCTTCACCAATTTCTTGCTAACCCCCTTCCACCTCCCCCTTTCCCACCTCTAGTATCCACAGCTCTGTTATCTCCATTTGCATGTTCAATATATTATTGTGATTGTGTCATACACTTCTTTCTTTCTTTTTTATTTATTTGTTTATTTTTAGCTCCCACTTATAAGTGAGGACATGCTCTACTTATGAGTGAGGACATTTTACTTTCTGTGCCTGGCTTAATCCACTTAATGTAATTTTCTCCAAGCTCTTCCATGTTGCTGCAAATGGCAGAATTTCATTTTTTTTTTTTTTATGCCTGAGTAGTATTCTATCATGTACATATGCCACATTTTCCTTATCCAGTCATCCAATGAGGGACATTTAGGTTGGTTCCATCTCTTGGCTATTATAAATACAGGTGTGATAAACATGGGAGTACAGGTATCCCCTTGACATGATGCTTTCCATTCCTTTGGGTATGTACCCAGCAGTGGGATTGCTGGATCACATGTAGTTCTATCTATAGGTATTTGAGGAACATTCATACTGTTTTCCATAGTGGATACACTAATTTACATTCTCACCAACAGTGTAGGAATATTGCCCTTTCTCCACATCCTCACCAGTATTTGTTATTCTCTGTCATTTTGATAATAGCCAGTCTAACTAGGGTGAGATGATAACTCAATATGGTTTTGATTTGCATTTCCCTGATGACTGGTGATGCTGAGCATTTTTTCATGTGTCTGTTGGCCATTTGTATGTCTTCATTTGAGAGATGTCTAAAAAAGATTATAAATTACGATCAAGTGGAATTCATCCCAGGGATGCAAGGATAGTTCAACATATGCAAGTCAATAAATGATATACCACATCAAAAAAAAAAAAAAATCAAGGATAAAAACTATACGACTATCTTAACAGATGCAGAAAAAGCATTTCACAAAATTCAACATCCCTTCATAGTAAAGACAATAAAAGCCATATACAATAAATCCACCACCAATATCCTGGATGGAGAAGAGCTGAAAGCTTTTTCTTTAAGAACAAGAACAAGATAAAGATGCATACTCTCACCACTGCTATTTAACATAGTACTGGATGTATTAGCCAGATCAATCAGACCAAAGAAAGAAATAGAGCACATCCAAATTGGAAAAGACAAAGTCAAATTGTCCCTGTCTGCAGATGACATGGTCCAATATACAGAAAAACCTGAAGACTTTAAACGATAAATGATTTTGGTAAAGTAGCTGGATACAAAATCAACACCCCCAAATCGGTAGCTTTTTTGTTCTCCAATAATTATCTAGCAGGAAAAGAAATCCAGGAAGCAACCCTATTTACAATAGCCACCCAAAACATAAAATACCTAGGAATAAATTTAACCAAGGAAGTGAAAGATCTCTACAACAAGAGCTACAAATCACTGCTGAAAGAAATTGAACAGGACACAAAAAGATGGAAAGTTATTCCATGCTCTTAGATTAGAAGAATTAACATTGTGAAAATGTCCATACTACCCAAAATGATTTACAGATTCAATACATTTCCCATCAAATTACCACAGACGTTCTTCAGAGAAATAGAAAAAGCAATCCTAACATTCATATGGAACAACAAAACACTGAATAGCCAAAGCAAGCATGAACAAATAAATAAATAAATAAATAAAACTGGAGGCATTACCCTACATGACTTCAAATTATATTACAAAGCTATAGTAACTAAAATGTATGGTACTGGCATAAAAACAGACACTCAGACCAATGCAACACAATAGAGAAGCCAGAAATCAACCCAGTCAACTGATCTTTAGTAAAGGCACCATGAACAAACATTGGGAAAAAGACAGCTTCTTCAATAAGTGGTGCGGGAAAATTGGACACCCATGTGTAAAAGAATGAAACTAGACTTGTATCTCTCATCATATTCTAAAATCACCTTTAAATGGATTAAAGATTTAAATATAAGATCTGAAACTATAAAACCATAAAACTCTGAAAGAAAACATAGGGGAAACACTTTGCAATGTAGGACTGAGCAAAGACTTTATGAATAAGATGTCAAAAGCACAGGCAACAGCCCTCTTCCCAGAAGCAAGCAAGAAAGCATGCCCAGGTCCTAGGCAGGAGCCAAGGGCAGTCCCATCTGCCCAGAAACAGGCAAGAGATCATGCCAGAAACACCACTTCCATGCAGGTGGCCCACCACAGCCACCACCAGTCACAGCTGCTGCAAAAATGGCTTTACACCACAGCAGTAGCCACAGCCACCATGCAGGCCACCTGCCAGACATTTGACTGCATTGACACAAAGAGAGGCACCAGCAAAGACCAGAAAAAGAAGGGAATGTCTCTCTCCTTAAAGCTCATCCCAGAGTAATAGAAGAAATAACTGTTCTACCAGATAACCAGACATCAAAGCAGAGATACTAGAAATATGAAAACCCAAGAAAATATGACACTGTCAAAAGAATACAGTAATGCTCAAATGCCAGACCCTATAGAGCAGGAAACTCTTGAAATGACTGAAAAGGAATTCTGACAACAATCTTAAGGAAACTCCCTGAGTTATGAGATGACATAGACAACATAATGAAATGGGAAAAAACATTCAGGATAAGAAAGAGGAAATTTATAAAAAGATTAATATCTTTAAAAAGAATGTAGCAAAACTCATTCTTTTTTAAAGATTCACTCAACAAAATAAAAAACACAACTGATAGCTTAAGCAGCAGTCTGGAACAAGCAGAAGAAAGTCTTGAAGACAGTCTTTTTGAAATAACCCAGGCAGACAAAAAAAGGAAAAAATAATTTTAAAAAATGAAGAAAATGTAAGAGATCTAGCAGACAGCCTTAAACATAAGAACATTCAAATCATGAGCATTTCAGAAGGGGAAGAGAAAGGAAAAAGTATGGAAAACCTATTCAATGAAATAATAATGGAAAACTTCCCAGATATAGGGACAGACATGGACCTTCAGATTCAGGAGGCTCAGAGATTCCTAAACAGATTCAACCCAAGAAGATCTTTTCTAAGACACATTATAGTCAAAGTGGCAAAGCTCAAAGGCAAAGAGAGAATCTTAAAAGAAGCAAGAGAAAAATCATCAAGTCACCTATAAGGGAGCCCCTATCAGACTACCAGCAGACTTCTCAACAGAAACTCTACAGGACAGAAAAAATGGGATGATATATTCAAAATACTAAAAGAAAAAAACCTGCCAGCCAAAAATACTATATCCATCAAGGCTATCCTTCAGAAAAATATTGTATTTTCCAGACAAACAAAAACTGCAAGAGTTCACCACCACATGATCAGCCCTACAAGAAACCCTCAAGGATTGCTGCATCTGGGATTGGAAAAATGATAATCACTATCATGAATACACAAGAAAGAACAAAAGTGCAAACAAGCAAGAGAGAAAAGCTAAATCTTACTGCCACAAAAAGCCATAATGATGATGCAATAATGCCCCTGCTTTATTTCTGATTTTAGTAATTTCAGTCTTCTTTATCTTTCTCTTGTTCAGTCTAGATAAAGATGTGCAAATTTTGTTGATCTTTTTCAAGAATCAACTCTTAGTTTTGTTGATTTTCTCTATTGTTTTTCATTCCCTATTTCATATACTTCATATATTGAATCTTGGTTATTTCCTACTTACATTTGCTTTTGGTTTAGTTTGCTCTTCTTTTTCTATTTTCTTAAGGTAGAAATCATAGTACTGATTTGAGATTTTTCTTATTATTAATACAGATGTTTACAAGTACAAATTTTCCTCTAAGCACTGCATGAGCCCTGCATTCTATAAATTTTGATATATTGCCCTTTGATTTTTATCTTAAAGTACTCTCTAATTTCCCTTTGATTTTTCTTTTTACACATTTTCGTCTAGGAAAGTGTTGTTTAATTTCCACACATTTGTGAATTTTCTAAGTCTTCTTCTGTTATTGTGGTCAGAGAACATATTTTCTATGATCTTAGTCTTTTTAAATATATTAAGACTTGTTTTATGGCCAAAACAACAACAAAAAAACAATATAGTAATCCATATTATCACAATAGAAAAACAAGCACAGGTAACAAAAGAAAAATAAACAAATGGGATTCTACCAAATTCAAAAGCTTCTGCACAGCAAAGGAAATAATCAACACAGTGAAAAGACAACTTACAGAATGGGAGAAAATATTTGCAAACTATGCATCTGACAAAGAATTAATATCTACGATATACAAGGAATACACACAACTTAGTGAAAAAACAAGTAATCCAATTAAAAAATGGGCATCATACAGTTCTTCAATACGGGTGAGAAATTACAGAAAAATAGGGTAGGAGGACAACTGTATGTGTGTTTGCATGAGAACACTAAGTGTTTATAGAAAGATAAATAATGAATTGTGGATGGAATTTGGAGAATCAAGGTGGAAAACAGACTAATCCAGATTTTTGTTTAGTTTTCAACAAACAAAGAAAACAACCAAGTCTTCAAAGTTATCAAATTGTAGGGACTATACACTCATATCTTCCAGAGAATTAATTAGATTGACAATTTAAAACCATATATTTTGCTTCATTTTGTTTCAATGTGTGTTTATTATTGTTGTTTTGCTTTTCATCTGTTCAGTGTTCTAGGCAACTTGAATAGAGACAATGATAAGAAGCTGAAAGTCAATATTTCAAGTCAAGCAAATACTTCAACTTATTAATTTATTGGCCAAATAATTTTAGATAGACATGTTTTTGTGTGTATGTACTTAAGGCATAGATAAAGATGTGTATCTTTCATAAATGCCCATGAAAAGATCTTTATGATATCCCAATAAAGCTGTTAAGAAAAAAAAAGGATCTCTACATGTATGAAGGCTTTGCATGGCTAATCATGCATAAGCTATCAATTGATTTCGGTATCTTCACAAACATTTTATGAGGGAAGCATCTCAGAGAACGAATTAGGTCAGAAAGTTGTTGTATAAAAAGTATTAAACCTATTTTTCTTAGTATACTCAGGTCAATATTATTTATAGGTAGTTCAGTACCTGCTTATGAAAAGCATCTATATCTACAGAAATGGTATATAGTTTTCTAGTTTGGGATATAATTTAGAAAGGATATTTGGAAAACAAAATGGGGGTATATTGTAAAATAATAAAATTGAACCTTTAATGATTAGTAAAAATCAATTCCAAAAGCTAATTAGTAAAAAGTGCAGAATCAGTTACATGTATCAATCTAATAAAATTTGAAAATAACATACTCAATTCTCATCAGACACTAGGGGGAAAAAAGAGCCAATTGAATCCTCACTTACTCATGTTTGCTATGGTGAGATTTGAGTACATGAGGATTCAACAGCCACCTGGTTTATAGCAGAAGGTTAGCAGCGTGAGTGAGTGGTATGACATTGTTTACATAAAAAGGTTGGTGGAAAAAAACTTTTTTCCTAGAAATTAGGAAAGAATGGTGATGATTCTCCTTGTCCCGATCAAGGAGACCACAGAAAAATTAGGATAAACGTTTTCAATACAGGCTAACTCCTGGTGTCCTTTTCAGAAGAGAAATATTTCTTTTCCAGTAAAGCTATTGATCATACACAAATGACCCTAGTCTTCTGAATTTTCTCAAATAAAAAATTCCACGTGTTTCACAATGCTTTTTCTATGTATGTGATGGTTTTGGCAAATAGGTATATGTCTGTGAGTAGTGTATGTGGGTGTACTTTTACACCTGTATTTTTTTGTACAATGCATATTGTCGTGGGCCTAATGGTAGATCTTTCAAAAATTTAAAATTTGCCATCAAAAGGTTCATCTTCCCTCCCTGCCTAAACAGTCTCTGTTAACCTCTAAGTATCTCTCTACTTTTACTGATCTATGAGCAAAAACAAAATCACAGCTATTGCTTTTTACAACATATGTCTGTGAAGGTCTCTCCCTGCACATGTCAAGTCAATGCTCTTGAGCATATGTGAGTTATTTATCATCAAACAGATTTCACAGTAACAGGTGCATTCATGGGACCCAAATGTATAAAAAAGACTAATTTCCTTTCTCCTCCTAAAAGACAGTGTCTAAAAATGATAAGATAATGGCTGGAATCCTAGACAACTAAAAGCTTCCAGCAGATGTAGCTCTTGAAGCTTTTACTAAACCCTGGAAAAGCATTGTGCAATCATTGTAAGCAAACAGGTCAGATGACTGAAAGATATTAATAAACTCATGCTCCTATCTTAGAACAATGGAATGTAAAGCCATGAAAGCACACTTAGAGGTACTCTCATCCAACTTCCTCATTAACTGAAGCCATCAAGGATGGATGGTTTGCCTGAACTCAGAAGCTGTTCCTATAGACATCAGGTGTTACAACTAGCCCAGGATTCTCTGATCTCAACATTGCTCTACCTTTCTGTTAAAATCAGCAGAGACATCTCATCTTTTGATCTCATGAGTAATTTCTCATAATATAGCTTTCTTCACCCTCTACTCATATTTATGCCTCTCCTATTTCTTACTTCTAATTTGAGAAATGCTCTTTGTGCTTGAATGAAAAAAGTTAAGTACACCACAAGAAATGATTTGAAAAGACTATTCTCAGGCAAGAAATTCTGTGTTGTGCATGTCACACCTGCAGTGTAATAGTATTTTCTCCTGGCAGCATCCACATGATCACTTGACACAGAATTAAAAATCAGCAGCTGCGAGAGAAGTCTTTGCAGCCCTCACCAGGACCTCGGCACTGGTGGCTGAGCTTGAGAGCACTCACTTACAGGGGGTGCAAAAATCAGCTCTGAACCTGGCCACTCTGCTGTGTTGTGTCACTTGCTCAGACTATGCATGACAAATCCTCAAATGCGTTTGGTGACATTTAGAGAGCACTGTGGACTCTGCCAATATGCCAAGCAATCAGAGTGTGCATGACAAATTATGAAACACATACTGTGAAAATTATGGACTCTGTCACGGTGCCAATCTGCTGCTGAAAACCTACTGCTGCTAGAAGTAATGTTGGCACAAATTTGTTGCTAAATTCAGTCGTATTTCTAATTCAGTAATGGGTTGATCCTAAGGGTGAGTTGCTGTACCTGTTTAGGTTTCAAAGAAGTACTGTGGGGTCTAATGACCTCACCTGCTATTATAGGTAATCGTAGGAGTCAAATCCTTTTCCACCACTCTTCTCTGCTGATGGAGCTTCTTTACGTCTCTGTATCATGTGGGGATTTCACGCAGGCCCCTAAATCTCCTCCTTGAAGGTTTTTCAGTAAGAGATGTTTCAATATGCGATAAAACATTGAGGGTATTTATATTCTCACTGCATCTTAATCGAGACTGCACAACCCTTTCCTTCCCTACCTTGCCATACGTACCTGAAAAGACAAGAGCAGCGGGAGATCATGAACTGGAGCAGGAGCAGCTATAACTAGCTCTACTAGAGAAGTGGGCAATTTAGGACCTGGACCGAGTTAGTGCTTGACACTCAGTGAATTGCTGCAAAAAATCATTAAGTAAAAAGCACCAGAGAGGGCTACCTCACAAACACACCAACACAAAAGACCAACAACAATAAAATTTCAGCAATCCACTGAAAGGATAAGAATACAGAAGCTAAATGTTCATAAAAATAAGTTCAAGGACACAATCCCATAGCCCAATAGAGATCAAAGTGAGCCTAATAATTTGTCTTTAGAGCATGCACTTTTGGGGTATCATCTCTCACTGATTTACATAAAAATATGAGGATACTTTGAAAAGTTCATGGAAAAACAAAATTAAAAGATAATACAATCTTTCCATAAATTTTTGAAGACTCCTTGTGATGTGGAAACAATATGGACCAAATTGAAGGGTGTAATAACTAGTGTAATATTAAGTTTATATTTACAAATCTATTTGGAGATAGCTTTAAGGTTTTTTTCTGTATGTATTATTATTATTATTGTTTATTTTTTTTGCCAGCTGGCTGGTACAGGGATTGAACCCTGGACCTTGGTGTTATCAGCACCACACTCTAATATATATATATATGTATTGTTGTAAGCTTATAATTGCAGCTTTAATTTTATTTCCTTACCTGTGCTAGGACTAGTCTACATTTTATTGATAAGAACATGGAATTTTGTACAGTGACATCATAATGATTTCTTTTCATGATATCATATTTTTGTAGTTATCTTTAGTAAAACAGACTCTAAGCCCATGTTGAGTATTAGGTGGATTAAAATAATAATCATGACATTTACTCTTATCACACACACAGAAAAAGTGAATAATAACCCCCCAGCAAGCCTGTTTATATCAAATTTGTTACAATATTATATGTGTCCCTTGTCTGTTTTTTGATTTTCTTGCATCTAAATCACCAGTTGTATTTAGCTGTTGTGTTTGCTTATGGAATCTAATTATAATTTAGAATTATATTAATTTTGTGTGGATTATTAAAAACGGTCAAAATTCTGTGTTTTTCTCTAATGAATAAAATTGTGTGTGGAGCTTTTTCAATAGAAATCATGGAGCCCTAGAAGGCATGTTAATTTTTTTTAGCTAGCTTTAGTACCAAAGGATAATGTGAAAGCCCAGTCTAGAAGAGATTTGGCAAAATTTAGTAACTCCTGGATTTGGCACTATCACCGTATTGATATGGCTCATTGTGAATAATATGAAAGGAAACAACAAAAAAGAGGGATGGAAGGAGAAATCTTTCCAGGATTTTCTCTGCTTGGTGAATGCTGAAGCTCTGACTTTTAACTTCTGTCAGTACCAGACGTCTTGAGAATGAAGCCAAGATATGCCCTTTGACTCTGTGCTCTTTTCCTTTGATGAGAAGAAATTGACAAGACAGCTACCACCTAGGCTCTCCCAAACTTCAAAGAGTCTGCCTAAACTGTCAAGAGTAATAATTGGCAGTTAGCAACTCTTCTTTCAGGTGATACAGAAGAGGAATGCCTAAAACTGAAGAAGGCTGGAGCAAGTATTGATAAATAATCACAAATCTTATGTCTAGGAAATAGCGATGGAAATAGTGAAATGGTTGTGTTTAGTAATCCACTCATTAATTCTTCCAAATAGGAGAGCTTTTTCTTGGCCAAAAGGAGTCTAGGAGGCTGACCAGTGCCAAAAGAAAAAATGGCAGCACTCCTTCCATCTATGTCTCTGATTATAAAACAGCAGGAGAGATCATTAGGGTACCATACATGTTCTGCTTTGGGGCATATGTCAGGTTCAATACTGTGAACAGATTTAAGCTTTGCCAAGGATGCCAAGTACTTCTTCCTGAGACTGCTCCAACAATGAGGTGCTGGGCTTGTGCTGCTGGCAGTTTTGCAGGAAACTGTGGTGGTGAGTGACACAGATGGTGTGGAGAGTCTGACATTGCATATTATTTACCAATCAGAAAATGACTTGGTTATTTTATGCACATAATTATAAAGGACCACCTGTACCAGTGTGTGCTGCCTGCCTTTGAGTAACAGCAGGGAGAGGGCATGTGTCCACATAAAAGAGAAACTGTTTTACTCTTCCTTATATAATTTTATAGTGTTGATACCAGCTTTATTCTTATTCAGTTTGCAAGAATTCAGTAACATTTCTACTCCTGTTAGGACTCTGCTAATGCCATTTCTGTAGGTAGAATTCAACATAAGGCAGCCCTTCTTAGATTCCATTTTCTAAGTATAGGTGAAATATCAAAATGCTACATTATAAGTTGATTTCCTTGTCTAGTCTCTAAAGCATGGCATTCTAAGGAAGTTCCAGTGCATTATTTAGATATTTCTTGGATGTATTTGAGATATTTAGGAAATGCTCTGATTATCTGAAGACCATTAAGGAGGACATTAAATTGTATAGCATTAAAAGTAAGGGAACTAGCATTTCTTGAACACTTGTGGTAGACACTTTATAGCTACTGATTTATGTAAACCTCTCAATTAACTCTCTGAGTTAGATAGTAATATTTCTCTGTACAGATCGAGAATCTGAGACATAGAGAATTTAAATAAATTTTCAGGTTCACATAGCTGGTGTGTGGTAGAGAAAAGATTCTAGTTTGTGATTCTAAATCCTGTTCCATTTTCACAAAAGCTGATCGCATGCATTATTCTGAATTTTCATTAGGCCACTTGATCGAATTTTTTTTTTTCTAAATAAAAATATCTTTACATCATTATCATACCTGCCCATTATAAAAAATTCACTATAGAGATACATGTAAAAGCAAAAATACGCTTGTAATGCCACCTACCCTCCCTGCCACCAACCCTCTCCCTACCTCTGAGCACTAGCTCAGAATAGAAGGATATATATTCCAAACTTTAAAGAGTGTGTGTGTGTGTATATATATATATATATATGAATATAGACATACAGTTTCATAAATATGTTGACCTAAGGAAGAAAATGAGGCAAAATATTAAACAAAGAGTTTATTTGAGCCAAATTTTGGGACTGCAGACTGGGAAAACCTAAATTCAAGTTGCCTTGAAAATGTGCTCTGCCTGGCAGCAATTTCAAACAGATTTTTAAAGGAAAAAGGAGAATGTTAAAGGGGCAATTTCAAAGTTGTTTGTCAAGAATTTACATTGATTGAATAAAATAAAATAAGCTGCTGATTACTGAAAGAAAGTGAGCTGAAACACCAGGTACCGATCATGCTTTAATAAAGGAAAAGAATCTGCCAGGCTGCACTCAAAATGGAGAGCAGCAACCGTCATTGGGGTGGGAGAGCTTATATGGGCTGTAGGGCACAAAGGGCTGCCTGAAGCAGGCATGGAGGGGCATTGTGAGAGAGGGGAATTGCACCAATGTGGAAGCAAAAGGGCTTCTATTTAGTAGAAGTCATGAGGCTTCTAGTAAAGGGAAGGGAGGAGGATGGCCTTGCCTAAAATGGTGCTGGTTATATTCAAGATCTATCATTTCTACCTTTTAAGTATAGGGAGAGGGGAAAAGGGAAGGAGTTCTCTTTCTTTGGAAGCTACTTCCTGCTGAGAATGGGTGGAGATCTTTGAAAATAAGAAGGAAAAATTAGGTGGCAGGGTATTGGTTTTGTGTGGGAAGACTGTGTTCTTCTGGGGAAGGGTCGACGGTTCTCAGGGGCTAATACCCTCCTCCCAGGAACAATTTGGCAACCTTTTGGTTGGTGAAAGCCTGCCTATGTTACTGTAAGAAATTAGGGAAACACCGAAAGAGGCAGGGACCAAGAAGGGCAAGTCCTATCATGGTTGTGGGTCTGATGTGTTTTGTCCTGAAGTCCTCTCCCATAGCTATAGCCTAGGTGAGTGGTTTGGGTGAAGCAGAAATGTTTTTCTCGGGTGGGGGGGGCACTGGACTCCAGCAGAATCCCCTCTGGAAAGAGCTATCCAGTAGTTTATACCCCCGTAAGAACATGATGTGGCAGTTGTCTGGTCATAGCATGCTATGGGAACATATGCCAGGAATGTGAATGAGTCCATTAGGATTCCCCCAAAGATTCTGGGTGGCTGACCTGGGAGGTTGGAAAGTGTCCTTCCACCCATCAAGACCTTGGTTATACATTGTGAACAGGGTGTGGCATATGTCTATTAGGAAAAGAAGCAAGAAGGAGAGAAAAGCCAGGTGTTCAGGGGCTGAGAGGTTGAGAGGATGCATAGTAGGAAAAAGGAGTAGAGGGTAACCTCATCGGGGGTGTAATCACAGGGGGAACATTCCAGGATAATTCAGTTACCCACTCAAGGTTGACTTCAGCACTGGAGGTGGCAGGTCAGGACCAGTCTTGGAGCAGCTTCTGTGTGAAGGACATGAAGCAGGCCTGAAAGAGTGACAAGATAATCACTGGAGCAAAGCTCATCCTTCTGAGATTGGGGAAAGAGTGGAGGTCCTGGAGATTTTCAATTTTGTGGGTCCTAAAATGGATGAAGTGTAAGGAGATGTTGGGTTGGGGGTCAAGCAGAGGGAACCCTCTGGCTTGGTGTTAACAAATTCTTTGGGTAAAGTCTCAAGTGCTAGTTTTACCAAGGGTAAGTGATACCAAGGGGCCTTTCCTAGTACCTTTTCTGCCATAGGGGTGGTGAGAAGTACTGTAAAAGACCCTTCCCAACATGGTAAGAGGGGCTTTGGGCTTTGGGTTTTAATATACACTTCATGTCTCAGGCTCAGTTTAAAGTCTGAGGGGGCGGTGGGGAAAGGATGAGGTAATAGAAGGTTGGCCTGTTCCCGAAGAAGATGCCTAATGGGCAAAAGAGTAGGGAGATACTAGCTTAAAGGCGATGATCTGGAAGGGAGAGGTGTGAAAGTGAAGGGTCTACCATACATAAGTTCGAAGGGGCTTAGGCCAATGGGTTTGTGCAGGCAGCTCATAAGCGAGTGAGTGCTAGAGGGAGAAGTTGGGTCCAAGGGAGGTGAAGTTCCATGGGCAGCTTGGTGAGGTGTGCTTTTATGAGGTGTGTATTGGGGTAAGGTCATAGGGACCATGAGAAAGACCTGAGTGGGAGAGGAAGAATAGGGGCCTTGTGATTGAGCAGCCTGTTTTGCAGTTAGATCTTCCAGTTTGTTTCCCTGGACTATGGGGTCACTGGTGTCCTCTGCAGTGTATAACCCCAATCTCCTTTGGGAGTTGTGCAGCCACAAGAAGTATCTTGATAAGATGTCCATTTTTTATGGGCCCTCCTTGAGTGGTCATGTATCCTCTCTCTTTCCATATGGCCATGCAGGAGTGTAGGATGTGGTGAACATACTTAGATCAGTGTATATATTGACTCGTTTGTTACTTGCCAGAGTGAGAGTGCAGGTGAGGGAAGTGAGGTCTGCCGGTTGGGAAGTGGCATTAGGGGGAAGGGGGGCAGCCTCAATAGCTTGTGTTAGAATTACTATGGTATAACCGCCCTGGGGGGTGGGTGTGGAGGTAGCTCTTCCATCTATGAACCTTGTATTTTGGGCCACGTAATGGGATATGGGGAGATGTGTGGAAAGGGATGGAGAAAGAGGTCAAAAGCTTCCATGCAATTATGTTCTAAGGGTCGTGAGTGTTTGGGATGAGAGTGGCTGGATTTAAGGGAGGGCAAGGTTTAAAAGAGAACTGGGAATTTTCAATGAAGGTAAGGTGGATAAGTTGTAGGCAGGAAGGGGAGAGAATTGACATGGCCTTATGGCTGAGAAGGTCTTGAAGATGATGGGGGGAACAAATGACTGTTTTTTGTCCAAAAGTTAGTTTAGAACTTTCTTGTGTTAAAAGGGCAGCTGCTGCCAAGGCCCATAAACAGTGAGCCCATCCTTGAACTGTGTTGTCCAATCTTTTGGAAAGGTATGCAACTGGGGAGAAGATATTTCCTGCCTCTTGTCCCCAAACACTAAGCGCCAATCCTTTGGTTTTGGTGACATATAGGATAAAAGGATGAGATAGTTTTGGGAGGGATACATCTGGGGCTGCAGGGAGAGCAGCTTTTAATCCCTGGAAGGGAGAATGAATGCGCTTTGTGGGATCTAAGAAAATGGAAGTATCCCCTTTGGTTGCCTCATAAAGTGGTTTTGCCAGCACACCAAAGTTAGGAATCCATATGCAAAGATAACCTGGAAGCCCCAAGAAAGAAAGGATTTCATCCTTTGTGGTAGGAGTAGGGAGTTCATAAATTAGACTCTTGCAATCCACCATTATTTCTCTGGTGTTGGGGGTGAGGTGGACTCCCAGATAGTTGACTGAAGAAGAGATTTGGGCCTTGCTGGAGGACACTCGATATTCCCTGGAGGCCAGGAAATGAAGGAGATCAACAATGTGGGCCTATGAATCCTCACAGGAGGGGCTACAAAGGAGGAGGTCATCCACATATTGTATTAAAGTGCTAGAGGATGGAGGAAGTTCAGATAAGTCTTGAGCTAAGGCCTGGCCGAAGAAGTGGGGGCTATCCCGAAACCCCTAAGGTAGGGGTCCAGGTGAGTTGTTGGGAATGACACGTATCAAGTTCAGTCCAAGTGAAGGCAAACAGATTTTGACAGAAAGGGTGTAAGGGGATAGGAAAAAATACATCTTTGAGGTGAAGTGCAAGGAAGAAATGGGTTGTTATTGGGATTGTGAATAGAAGAGTATAGGGGTTAGAAAAAATTGGGGTCATGGTTAAAACAGCCACATTAATGGCCCTGAGGTGTTGAACTAAATGGTATGAGCCATTAGCCTTTATAAACGGAAGGATGGGTGTATTAAAAGGCGAGTGCGTAGTCTGTGAGAAATGAGAAGAAAGGAGTTTGTGTATGATGGGTTTTAAGCCTATTAGATGTTTGTTAGTGATGGGGTATTGTGGGACATTAGTGAGCAAAGAAGGTTTCTGCAACTTAACAAGGATAGGGGAATGGTGCATAGCAACAGAGGGAGAAGAAGTGTCCCATACTACGTGATTAACCTTGTCCAAGGGGAAGGTGGAAGCCTCAGGGGCCAGGTCTGGGGCAACCTGTAACAGGAGTATTGTAGCTGGAGTTAAAGTGTTTGGGGTAAGAGCAGCTTTGAGTTGAAAATAATGTCCTGTTCCAGTAAGGGGGGTTGGGCATTGAGGCATTATTAAAAATTTGTGTATGAATTGGGTGTGATGTAGGGTACAGGATAGGGGTTGAGTGATCGGTGGGTGATATTCTGATCCTGTGAGCCCTACTATTGTGATAGAAGATGGTTCTGCATATTCAGGAAGGGTAGAGTAAGTGGCCCCTGTATTGATGACAAAAGAGATCTGCTTACCTGCTACAAGGAGAGTTACACTGGGCTCATGTGTGGTGACATACATGGGGGCCTTGGGACCTGGGAATTGTCAGTCCTCCTCCTGGGCAAAGCTGAGGAGCTCTGGTAAGGATGGCTGTGGACCTAAAGGTTGTGGGTTAGGGAATGGGCCACTCCCTCTCTTGCGAGTGGAATGGTCAATACCCACATGACCAGGCTGTTTGCAGTGAGGACAGGGCCTAAGAGGGGTCCTGGGGTTAGAACAGGTCTGTACCCAGTGGCCCAGTTGACTGCATTTGAAGCAGTTCCCAAGTGGCTTACCCCTAGAGGCAGCCAGCTTTGGAGTGTGTGAACCCTGGATAGCATTAGCCAGGAACTGGTATGTGGCCTGATCTCTTTTGTATCTATCCTTCTTCTCCTCCTCCTCCCTATTGTTAAAAACCTTGAAGTCTGTGTTGAGGATGTCTTGTTGGGTCGTATTTGGACTATCCTCAAGTTTTTTAGTTTTTTTTTTTTGAATATCAGGGGCTGATTGGGTAATGAAATGAGAGTGTAAGAGGGCCATCCCTGCAATGGAGCTTGGGTCTATATGTATGTATTTATCTAAAGCCTCAGAGAGGTGGCTTAGGAGTTCGCTGGGAATTTTGGTGGATCTCTGTGTGATTTCTCTAAGCTTGTCATAATTGACTTACTCATGAATAGCCTTTTGGAGGCCGTGAAGTAGGTGTGTGATCATATTATCCTGGAGGTCCCAATTCCTGTGGCCAGCATGGTAGTCCCAATTTGGGTCCGTGTGAGGGACAGCAATGGCTCCCACAGGCCACCTATTATTTTGGGCATGTACCTCATCTTCCTGTTGTTGGGCCATTATCCAGACCTGCTCCGCATCCTCAGGGGACAAAGTAGTAGTGAGAATCATGAAAACATCATGTCAGGTGAGATCATAAGACTAAGTGAGATATCAGAATTCTTTGAGATATGTGTCTGGGTTGGACTGGAAGGACCCTAGTCGCTTTTTAATTTGGGAAAGATCAGAAATGAAAATGGGATATGGACCCGGAAGAAGAAGAAGGGGTAGGAGGTTTGGGGGACTAGGGACAGGCATCACGTGACCTAGTATGGGGAGGAGAGGGAAGAGGTGACCAGGTGGTGAAGGGTCTGGAGTGTAGGGAGGTGGTTGGGGAGCAGAGTGGTCTGACGTATCAAAAAATTGATCTGAATCTGGAAGGGCAGGTGAGGCATGAGCTAGGAGAATTTGAGACATAGGACAGTTTTGACAGAGAGAAGAGCATGATCAGAGATAGAAGAACGCTCGAACATAAGGAATCTCTCTGGCTTTGCCGCTTCAGTGACAAAAGTTGTCTAGGTCTCTGAGAGTATCCAAATCAAAACTGTCATTTTCTGGCCACTGGGATCCATTGTCTAGTTTGCATTTAGGCCAAACCTGATTGCAATAGAAAATAAGACATTTAGATTTAATGTCTCCCTGGAGGCCAGGGGTAGATTGGCCAGGTGACAGCCCAAGGGCATAGAGCATGGAGGTTTGGATTGTAAGGATCCCATTTAGAAGGTGAAAAAGGAGGTGATCAGTCCCAGTAGAAGAAGGGTAACACCAAGGAGTGTCCTCAGTGGTGTACAGCTTCTTTCCGAGAGAGGTGCAACTGACCAGCTAGACGAGTGTCCTCCAATAGCTGGGGGGCATGAGAGGGATTTCCCTGGCCAGGCACCTGGTCTTTGGGAAGTAGAGAGTAGTCACAGAAAGTAGTTGGGGGAACCTGTAGAAGTAGGACAGACCCACTGAATCACCCTGAATTGAGGCTGATGTTGGATGTGTTGTTCTGAAGTGGCAAGAGGAGAGAGTCCTGGCGGTACCCAGTCAGCAGGTCTGGGAAGGGCGGCTGGGAGCCAATCATCCCAAGAGAGGGGATTGTCCAAAGGTCCCAGCCAGAACCCTTTCTGGGTTTCAGCGTCAATATGACAGAAAGTGAGCCTAAATGCTGGGTACCAATCAAGATTTATTAAAGGAAAAGAATCTGCTGGGCTGCACTCAAAATGGAGAGCAGCAGCCAGCATCAGGGTGGGAGGGCTTTTATAAGCTGTAAGGAAGGCTGATGTAATCAGGGATGAGTTTGGTGCTGGAGTGGAAGATAAGGCTGGCTGACGCAATCAGGTGGAAGGTTGCACCCATGTGGAAGTAAAGGAGTTTCTATTTCTGAGAAACCATGAAGTTTCTCATAAGGAAAAGGCTGGTGGCCATTTTGTGCTCAGTGTGTGTAAAATGGTGCCAGTCATGTCAAAGATCCATCAATTATCATTACCATCATCACAAATATTAATAATGTTGGACTAAATACTTTCCCCCTTGTTCACCATTAATTTCCTTCTCTCAGTTTTTGTGACTTTGTTTCAGACAGTTCACTCTGGCTCTGATCTGGCTTTCTCTTAAAATGCAGATCAGTGGTGCTACTGATTTTGAATGATATGTGCAATATTAATTAATATTTAGTTCAACATTAGGATTTGTGATGACCAAAAATGTCTCCAGACATTACCAAATGTCTCCTGGGGGCAAAATCACACACACATTGAGTGAGAACTACTGACCTAAAGTTAATGTGAATAAAAATTTTTGTCACCTGAGATAAAATTTATAGTGAGAACATGAGATCTAAATTCGGAAAAGGCTGTGTCTGCATCAGCTCAGGCCATAGTAAAGCTGATGAGCTTCAGAAAATGGTTAGAGGACTCTGGGAATGACAAAGACATGGATATTGAGATGCATAGGTAAAGTCTGAGAAAATTATTTCATGTAATATGAGTAAAAAATTAATATTTAATAAATGTGTTATTTTTAGGACATGTAATTTTAAGTATATGAGACAACTAAGTTAATAAATTACCTATAAAGGCAGATATTTGATTCTTTAATTGATATCACAAAAATTTGGAAGGTGTTTTTATTGGGAAAATAATCAATTTATAGTTTGGTATTCTCTTTATTGAGCACTACAGTAGTTTTCTGCGGACTTGAAACTATAGAATCTAAGCATTTAGAGATGCATTATCTAACAACAATAAGCCACTGGCCACATGTGGCTATGAGCAAGTCCAAATTCAGATATGCTATAAATGAAAAATGTACACTGGATTTCAAAGAATTAGTATGAATTAAAATAATGTTACATATCTCATCTACATTGCTTGTAAATGTTGAAATTATAATATTTTGAATATAATTAGTTTTAATCAATTATACTATGGAAATCACTTTTATCAGTTTCTTTTTACTTTTTTAGTATGTCTGGTAGAAAATTTAAAGTCACGCATGTGCTTGACATAAATTCCTGTTGGATATCACTAACTTACAGCATGGTCATACAAGTGTTTGCAAATATGAATCATCTGATAAAAATCTAGACATTTTGATTTTATTGATTTAAAAAGATGAATTAAAAGTTTATGCATCACATGCTACAACATGAATGAATCTTGACAAACCTGAGTAAAATCAGTCAGTCATGAAAGGACAAACACTGTATGATTCTACTAATATGAAATATCTAGAGTAGCCAAAATCATGCAAACAGAAAGTAGAATGGTGGTTGCCAGGGGCTAGAAAAGGGGAAAATGGGGAGTTACTGTTCAATGGATACAGAACTCAATTTTGTAAGATGGAAAAATTCTAAGGATGTATTACACAACAATGTGACTCTAGTTAACGCTACTGAACTGTATGCTTAAAAATTGTTAGCAGGAGTTAGTTAGCTCAGTTGGTGAGAGTGTGGTGCTGATACCACCAAGATCTTGGATTCCATCTTTTACCACTCAGCAAGAAAGAAAAAATGTTAACGGGGTGAATTTTATATTATATGTTTTTTACCAAAATTAAAAATGAAAAAAAAAAATACAAAGAGTGTAAAGACAAAAAAAAAAAAAAAAAAAAAAATACAAAGAGTGTCTGTATTTCAAAAATAAGGCAAATTCCCTGAGGTATTATTTATACATTTTGTTAATTATTTAGTACTACCACACTACCATGGTATAATTCTTGTTAATTATTTAACACTACCACACTACCATGGTAGTGCCAGGCAGATACTTAAGACCCATTGGCTTAATAGTAATAGTAGCTAATGTGCATTGAGTTCTAGACACTGTGCTAAGTACTAAATATACACTAGCATATTTAATTCTCACAACAACCATATGAACAGATGAAGAAACTGAGATTTAGAGAGGCTGATTTTTTAAGGTTGCAGAGTTTCCTGTTCATGTGTTTGAGCTACTATTGTAAGAACTCATTCTGGCTTAAAATATCAAATGCAATACAATTTAGTATTGGATGAGCCACACAAGTTGGACGTCTGTGGCCTGGAGATGGCATAAGAGAAGCTGGTGTCACCAAGGTGATTTCATGATTTTGGACCTAGACAATTCTAAGAATGGAGGTTTCATTTTTAAAAGGAAGAGTGTGGAAGATTGAGATATGTTAGGAGAAGGAGTTGAATGTTTTTGGACATATGTTGACAGTATACCCTGGTGAAGATGTCCAGAAGATAGACATTGGAACCTACAGTTAATATCATTTTGTTGCTTTGCCTCACATGGATTTGTCACCTCTCTTCCCCTGGGTGACAGAGCCACAAAAAGGATTACTCAAAGCCCATTTCTTCTGAGCAGTGAGAGACCCTGAAGGGGTTAATTTCCCAGAACCCTCAAGAGAGAGGCATTCCTTCCTTTTGGAAATTAACCATGAACTGGGGTTCTTGCCCCACATTTATTCTCCAGACCAGGAAGTTACAGAAAGAGAACATAGGTGAAGTTATGGTTAAGTATAGTTTAAAAATAGAGTCTGGTAAGAAGCAAAGTGACATTCCATAATGCATTTTGCAAAACGTTTAGTCAATCCACCAACAAAATCTTGATCTTAGCAAACACTGTTTTTCCCTACAGCAATTTCCCCAGTATTTTACATATAAATCAAGCAACTTGTCTGTCCTTGAGCCAGCAACTTTGCTGTGTTACAAAAACTTTAGCCTGAGGAAATTTTCCTGTCTTTTGCAAGGTTAACATTTCTATATGTAATTTTAAGAAGTTAGGCTAAACCTGAGACTACAGGGCTTTTGAAAATCAGCCCTATAAAATACATTTGCTTTATAAATGTTAGTGCTCTCTACATTCACATTTTCCATAAGTCTTTCTTTTAACAATAATTGATTCTAATTTTCTAATTTATATAATGCATCCTTATAGTATTAATCAAGTCAGAAGAAAACAACTGACATATTTTAGTCACTACTTATTTAATATATTTTTGGAGTCATGACAATTTTGGAAGTCTGAGAAATTGAATGCAAGCACCTTCTCTCCTAATCTATTTCAAGCAAAAGCATCAGTGATTTTTCACATTATCCAAAAAGTTGGCATAAATTCCTGAGTCCAGTGATTTTTATTCCAGGTTTTGCAATATGCACAAAGTCATGCACAAAAACCAAAATTACATTTTGTAGGATTTATGACTTTTGTCCAAAGACCATTTCCTTTGCCATGTATGAGTTTTGCATAAGAAATTAAAATTAAAGTTAATTATTAGCCAAAAAGATTAACATGTAGTGAACTTCTTGATTTTGCCTAAGTTCTGGCTTCAG
Source organism: Cynocephalus volans (assembly GCF_027409185.1). Taxonomy (NCBI): domain Eukaryota; kingdom Metazoa; phylum Chordata; class Mammalia; order Dermoptera; family Cynocephalidae; genus Cynocephalus; species Cynocephalus volans. The sequence continues at coordinate 159,505,463 of NC_084460.1, forward strand.
AACTATTAAATGGACCCCTGGGCCTTACAAGAAGCCAATTAATTCCCTAGAGGGTTCACAAATATCAATTGATTAAAGCAAACAAAAACAGAACACTGTCCTTTCCCAGTGAAATATTTAACTCTGGTAAACTTCCTTTTTTGAATCCAATTTCAAGGTGAAAATTAGTCACTCCTGCCATGCCAATCCTTACAATCAAAGTATATCTAATAACCACAACTTCTTATTGAAATAATTAAAAACACTGTTTGATGAGAGTCTTGAAAATAATGTCTTTGCATGGGCCACCAACAAGATATAAGTTGTATAAATAAAAGTCATATTTTCATGAAAAAAATATAATTGCAACCTCTTCTGAAACTTCTTTGTTATCTGATATAAACAAATAAGTATGATATTTACTGGATGGCTGTGAATATAAAAACCTTCCCCATCAAATGAGATACCCCATTAGACACTAACTAAAATCTAGCTTTCCTACTCTGGTAGCTAATGAGCACAAACCTAAAAGAAACACACTCTCTAAGGCCCATACAACAAAGGCATGGTTTGCTGGCAAAAGATAAAATTCAAGTGGAAAAAAAGTGAGTCAATGCCAATTACATATCAAGTGGTATTTTTGAAATGCTTAATGCTTTTAACCACAACTTCAGAAAACAGATACGAGTGCAATTCAAGAAATAAAATTAATATCAAGAGGCCTAGAATCCTGAAATTCCATAAAATCTTAACTTTATATCGATCACTTTGTTGATACTTTGAGAAAATAGACAGTATACTGCAAACTACATAAGGCTAAATACAAATCAGATTTTACTCAGACTCCGCTTGACATTCCCACTTTAGGCAGATTAACCAATTGTCAACTTTGTAGTTACTTGGGTCAACATACAGATTTGGGGTTGATTATGCCATGATATTAGTCCCCTATCTAACAGAAAATATACAAAAACCTCCTGAGTGAGACAGATATTTGGCTTGGTTGCAGAGTAATTTCTTTCCTAACTGCTCACATTCACTGCCTAGGCTATTTCCCTGAATAGTTCTGAATTATTGTTTTCCAGTTTAAAAAAAAATTAGATTCCAGATTCTCCAGTTGCAGGAACTGCTAGTAGCCTACCCAATAGTCATTCCTCCCTCTTCCCTTCTTCCATACTTTTTTTTTTTTTTTCAAAGTGGCAACAAGTCTAGCTAAAATACCTATCTTGAAGCTAGGGTATCTATTAGCAGAATCCTGGTCAGTAATATATAATTAGATTTTTTATGGAAATGTCTAAGATCTTTCACTATCTTTCTAAAAGAAAGTCCATTGGCTTTTTGCTCTTGGCCCTTAACACTTAACCCATGTTCCCGTTTCCTGTTGGAATGTTAATGTGATGCCTACAGGTGTAGTAGACAGCTTGCAATCACAAGGATGAGAGCCAAGCGTAAGAATGACAGAAAAGGTAAATAGAAAGATTCTGAGTTCTTGTAAAACCTTGAAAGTTTGCACCAATTCTGGGCTGCCTACTGCAGATTCTTCGTTATGAGAGGAAAATCACCCTTGACCTGCCTACACCTCTGCAATGCTTTCCCTTGCATAGTTAATGCAGTTGCTAACCATGGTACACAATTGGTTGTGATGATTTTTGCATTCTTGGGTTGTGACTTAAGCCTGAGTTATTTAGTGGGACACATAAGTATCTCCTGTTCTGGGAACCACCATTGATGTGTGCCATTTCCCTGTAAAGCCATGTCTATTGCCACATGTGGAGCACTGAACACCAGTTGTTTTCCAGTTAGCTGGCTTTACACACATTGAATGAACTCCCCTTCAAGCACCCGAAGCTGGGCCATCTTCCCTAATAGTTGTCCCATACAAGTGCCCAAGATCAGGTTTCTTGTCCGGAATCTATTCCATCTAAGCCACACATTCAAAATCCTGAAAGATGTTAGCCCCTGACTGAATCACTTCTGTTGCTCCATTTTAGAACTATAGTTTCATAAATAAGCTTTTACTGAAGGTGTTCTAGCTGAAGAGTAGCAGTTTTCAAATGAGGATAACTATGTATTCTGTTAAACATCCTGCAATTCACAGGAAGGACAGCCTCCCACAACAAAGAATTATCCTGCACAAAATGTCAATAGTGCTGAGGTTGAGAAAGTTTGCTCTAGGGCAATGATTTTAACCCTAGCTGTACTTTAGAATGAAATGGTGAATTTTAAAATAGTCTTTATACCCGGGCTCCACCCCCAGAGATTCTGATTTAAGAGTTCTGGAGTGGAGCCCACACGTATTTAAAAGCACCCCAATTGATTCAAAATACAGCCAAAGTTAAGAACCACTGAGACAAGCATAACCCTTAATTGTGGAGAACGGGCTGAGTCAGAGAGTTGGCCAAGGATAGTGAAAAAAGAATCAAAGCCCGCAGAGAAGTGGGCTAAGAATCAGACCCAAAGAGAAGGCTTTCTGGGAAAGAATTAATCCCAAGGTGAAAAGTGAGGAAGGTCAGAAAAGGTTGTTAAAGGAATTATGAGGTGTGTCAGGAAAAGAATTCCAAGGCAGAGCATGAATAACTTGAAGGTGTTGGAGGCCCTTTGCATATTACTATTAAAATATATGTCTGCTTATATACCTATATTTGTAGTTTTATGATTATACCTCTAACTACATAGTTGTCCTTTTATCCCTTTTTATAAGAATGATAGAGATGGAAAAATGAAAGCAATTATATTCCAGGATAAGATTTGTGCTAACCTCTATTTTTATTTTAAAAAAATCTTGAATATTGTTGTATCAACATTAACAATTCTATTAAAAAGTTAAAAGCCAAAATAAAAACATGGGTTAGTGTTAAAAATTTGAAAATCAAAAATGATGAATAAAAAAAAATTGCAAGTACATTAAATAACAGTTTGTAGAAACAGCACCAGTTTTTTAAGTTTTTGTTTGTTTGTTTTGGTTTTGCTGATATGAGGTGAGACCTAAGGGTCTAATGATACTGAGCAAGAACCAAAATGTCTTCTATAGTTCCATTTTCCCATCCTGGATCTAAACAATTCCCACACAAAAAAATATATATCTGAAATTATAGGCTGGAACTGGCATGATAATTTCTACTAAGTTATAACTACCAGCTTATTTCATCTCACAAAAAATCTGAACTTAACATCACATTCATTTAGTATAATTATTAAATATTGCATCTAACTTGAGTATGAGATTTTTCCCAATGAATCCATGTATTGAGTCTCTCTGTGCTCGTGGACATTTTTTTCAAATTCAGAGAAACCTATTTGAGTTAAGTGTGGGGACTGCTTTGCTGGTCCGTTATATATGGCTAAACCCATCTTAATTTTGCAGCATCTACACCCTGTATTACATCTTTGACTCCTGTGTAGTTTCATAATTCATTTGAAATATGGTTATGAAATAAAAATATGTGCATGTAATATTCCAATGCTAATTTAGTAATAGCCAGCTTCTTTTCTTGAGGATGTTTTTCACCAATGATTGATACATACGCCTCTGACAGGAAAATGATTAAGTCTAACTTCATTTTCATCTTTGTAGGTGATTTATTAACCATCAGTGAAGTCTTGATTGCAACATTGAAAGTGGGCCACTTGACCATATTCATTGTTTATATTCCAAAATCTGCATAAAATAGAGTAAATGAACTACTGACATAAGTGCCAAGAGTATATACATAGAATTCTTCTGTTGCCTTTCATCTGGTCTAGAGGCTTTTCAGTAATATTTTACCTGAATCTACAGTAAGGAATTCAGTCTCCATTGCAACCTGGTTTACATAAGTGAAGCAAATATTTTCATAAAATTTATTTCAATAATGTACATAAAGCACTCTAATATTTTTTATTCTGTAGTTATTAATTTTTAAAAATTCCTTATATCTGATTAGGGAACTTCATCCTGCAATTAGAAAAAAACTAAGCAAGACCATAAACAGACTATGAAGTAAAAATTTTTAAAACAAGGGAACACAGGTGAGTAATGGAGATGGGAATTACTAATGTGGAAAAATATAACAAATATTTCAACACTTGCTAAATTGTTATAATTTCTTAAAAACTTAACATTATAAACATGTACTTTTTAATATAACAAAATTTGTTTCCATTTCCCATAGGGTAATGTACTGCACCAAATATTACAATTTATTCTATTGTTAACTTTTTCTAAATTATTCTGTTTAATTTTCTAACATATTACCAATATGTATTTATTGTTCTTTATTTGTGCAAAACCTCCAAAATTGAAACATTGAATTGAGTTTTTTTTTTTTTTTAATTTTGGCTTTCCATCTTTACTATGTCTAACAACAGTTCACAATAAAGAATCAGAAAAACCAGTCCTAACAATGTTCATGAAGAAATATCCAAGTAACAGAATAAACACATTCTCAATGTTGAGAGCCTTCCAACTCATAAAATATATAGCTGCAGAATGCATTATCTTTGACAACACTAAATAATCATTATGACACACAAATCTGAGAGGAAAGCTTATTAATTTGCTTTATTGATAAAGATGTTTGTCAAATAACAAGTGGTTACATTTTATTTCATGTAATTGATATCCTATTTGTGAATATTTTAATTAAATATGAAACATTTATCTGTCCTAGAGAGTGCTCAAGAATTAGGTTGTTATTAATATTGAAATTAAATAATGTTAAGATTCTTATGATATTTTCTCTTTCATTGACTAAACATATAGAAATCAATGGTATAACTACTTCCAAAATAACTAGTTATAATCATACAGATAACTTAAAACTATGACTATAACATTCTCTTGTTTAAATCTTGACAAGACCAAAGGTTGTATACATGTGCATATGGAGTAACAGGAAGAAGCTTCCCTTGGAGAGTTCAGAACAAAAGAATAATCAAGTTTTATCAGCAGTTTCTTAACATTCACTTTAATTAGATTAATCTTTTAAAAACAAACTACTGTCTTATCCTCGACTTATGAGCCTCTTTTTCTTAGCTTGATTCGCTGAGATTTTTACAACTTCATATCTTTCTATGAATTTATTTTCTCCATATCTTCATTTTACACCAGGCTATCTCACAGATTGACACTAGATTATTCAGATAAAATCTTATGAAAATTTAAATTATATTTTAAGAATGGTTCTCTTTAATTACTGAGGCAAAATACAAGGTGCAAAAGCCCCAGTATTCTTCTTTCTTTTTCTATTATAAAAATATTGAGTTATTTAATTTTTTTTTTTAATTAAAAGAAGTAGGTATTTGTGTACCAAAGAGTACTGAAGTTTTAGAGTTGGGTCACATCACTGAAAATTTGTGATGGTGACCTATGGAGGAAAAAGAAATTCCTAGATTGTCTCTCAGTCATTTTCATACATAAATGTAAGAATACGTTTCCCTTTAGCTGAGAATTTAATTAGAGTAAGATAAAGGATTTGAAGGTGGACTAATTTCTTAACAAAGAATATGTTTCAAGCTGTGTTCAAGAAAAAGAGAACATTAAATATAATATGAAAAAGCATCATCACCTGTTTGGCACAGCACTGAAATGTTAAATATTGTATGAAACCAGAAAATATGCAACTATTTTCAAATAATATACTTATGTATAATTAAAAATATTTTATACATTTTCAAGTATATGCACATATACACATATACTGTATACATGTTTTTGAATGTGTGTGTACAAATACACATACATATTTTTACTAGCCTTCTTTTTTTTTTTTTTGAAAGAATTACTGCCTGCTGGTTAATCAGTTTCAGGTGCTTTCATTTTTCCAAATATATACTTCAGTGTGCTAAAGGTAAAAGCTGATAACTAAGGTATAAGTTTCACTGGGCCGTACCAGTAATAATGTTGGCCTTTGCATAACCCCTGACTCTCAGCACTTCCGCACACACAAACACACTGAGTCAACCTCTGTCATCAGTTACTCGCTCACGGCTCTGAAGCTGAATCTGGCCCTCCACTGTTCAAGCTGAGATTCTCCAGGGAGGCAATTAGAATTACACAGCAACTGCAGAGGGCCACATCTGGACATGGCATTTTCCCTGTTAGTGACATCTAACTTTGCCCTAGGATTGGCCATATTGTTCTTGCCACTCTGGAAAAAGGTGAGGTAAGATATTCAAGCAATTAAAGACTGGGTTTGGAGCTGACATTCAGTAGTGCCATTGGAAGTGTTCTTCAGCATTTGAAAAACGGAGATGTTATTTAAAACTTTACCACAGGTTAGTTTTATAATCCCCCCCCTCCCCCCCGTGGTCATTCATATGGATAAAGCAATCTCAAAGCTTGCATGAAAACTATTGAAATTAGCTAGAGAAAAAAAAAAAAAAAACAAGTGCCTTGCTCATGTCAAATCACAGAAGTTTAATAGCCCAGCAGGGACCACCTGTGTTCTGTAGAAACAACTGTGGCCAATTCAGTTTAGTTTTACACATTATCAAGATTACTTTTGTCTGATTTAAGTTTAAAGTTGATTTGGTTGACACATAACTTTAATAATTTAATGACTTATTATTTAATAGTCTTTAGATTTTTCATATTTTTTCAGAAGTAAATTTATACAAAAAAATAAAACACCCATGATTGAGATAATTAAAGTTTTGAGTGGGAGAGATAATTGTATAAAATATATGTAATTCTCTTCAACTTCATCTGTTTCAAATTCAGTTTTCTAAGATGGAGATCACAATGTGCACCATCTAGTACTAATCCCTTTCTCTTCACATCTTTAAATGTCCTCTTTTTGGTGATAACTTTCCTCACAATCTTTTTCAAAATTGCAATATCTCTTCCCACAGCACTTCAAATCACCTGTCTTCACCTTATTTTCTTTTTGCTCCTATCACCAACCATATGACATGCTGCATATTTTTAGCTGTATATTCTCTATCTCCTCCCATTAGAATGTGAACTCAATGTGGCCAAGGATCTTTTTGGTGTTCTTTCATTGATATATCCTCAATGCCTAAAACAGTGCCAGAACAGAGTAGTGTTAAACAAATATTTGTGAATTAAAAAAAAAAAAAAAAAAAGTTGCTTTCTTCAAGCAAAGGATTTTACCTTAAAGAGGCAAGCGTGATTTTGAAAGTGGTGAAACTTATAATAGCAATTTAGCTCATTAATATTCCTTTTAAGAGATTCTGGTCTCTCACTGGGTAAGATAGAAGCACAGCCTGCCCATTTTCTTCCACTAAAGGCAGCTATAAAATTTAGAGAGAATGCATGGATCAGCCACTTGAGGATTCCAGAAAATAAATAATAGCAGGCAAATTGCAGTAGACTAGAATTAAAGTACCAACAAACTAGTAGGAATTTGCCTTTTTTTCCCCTTCAGTGTTTTCTAGCTTGGACTCAAGGCAGCAAAAATAAAACAAATCAACAACAACAACAACAAAAATAAGTGTGTGCGGACACAAGTGCTAGGATAGCTAGGAGAAGCTCTCCAGTTCTAGCCTGATGCATGGAAAATACACATGATTTTCCACGGAGCATGGAGCATTCAGCATGATATACCATATTCTGGGTCATAAAACAAACCTTAACAAATTTTAAAAAGTTGATATCATATAAAGTATAAGTTCTTAAACTACAATGGCATTAAACTTCAAATCAACAACAAAATGTATAGAAAAATATTAGAAATGTTTTTTAAAAAACAAAGAAAACAAAAAACACTTTCTAAATAGTGTTTCTCTTTGCCATAGGGAAAAGAGAGTCTCAAGGGAAATTAGAAAATATTTTGAACTAAAACAAGACAAAACAAAAAAAGTGATGTGACACATCAGAATTTGTAGAATGTAGCTAAAGCAGTGCTTAAAGAAAAATATTTATAATCAGATGCTTATATGAGAAAAAAAGAAATGTCTCAAATTAATAACCTAATAACCTAAGCTTCCACCTCAAGAAAATGGAAAAAGAAGAAAAAAATAAACCCAAAGCGAGTAGGAGAAAGGAAATACTATAGGGCAGAAATAAGTGAATTAGATACCTATATGATTCCATTTATAGGACATTTTCAAAAGACAGGAATCATAGTGATGTTGAATAGATCAGTGGTTACCCTGGTTATAAATGGGGGAGGTGAATAGAAATACAAGGGAATAGCACCAAGGGAATTTTGGGGGATGATGGAACTTTTCTGCACCCTGCTTACAGTGGTGTTTCCACAAGTCTATACATGTATTAAAATTCATAGAACTGTATACCAAAACTACCAGTTTTTCTTTAGGGTAATTTAAAAAATAAATTTGAAACATAATATTGTTTTGAAAATTCCTGTTAATGTATTCATCCTGCTTAAGAGGGAGCATGAGAATTTCATAAATGTAAAAATACATTATTTCTGTCTTCAAATGCTGGCTTTCTAATTACTAACTTTAGGACCTTTCTGAAATTCCTTCGCTCCTCTGAGCTTTGCATCCCCAAATTTAAGGCAAGGAGAGTATAACTTTCACACAAGGCTGTTGTGAACAACCCTGATTAAATGGTACCTTGTTGGCTGGCCAGTTAGCTCAGCTGGTTAGAGCATGATTCTGATAACAGCAAGGTCCAGGGTTTGATTCCTGTATCTTTTGTTTGTTTGTTTGTTTCTGAGACATTATCCTTAATGATGTCAGTACTATAAATACATGCTTGGGACTGGGAAGACTTTCTATACAGATAAGAGTTTCCATTGCCTGCACCTGCTGTTCTATTGTTTCTCTTTTTCAATAGTTTCAAAATATGGGCAAGTGCTTATTTTTTATTTACTACCACAAGATTTCTTTCCTTGACCCTGGAAAGTTCTTTATCTTCAATTTTATTCATCATGAAGAGAAGTATCCTTTAATCTTGAGGCAAAGGTAAATAATTCTTTCAGGTGTCTCTCAAAAAACCTTCAGGGTTGACATATAACTTGTCAAGTTAACAATTATGATAAACAATTCAACAAACTTTACTGGTGAAGGTGAGTGTTAAATAGTCAACTTCTCGGATGTATGACTGGAAAACTATTTTAAACTGCTGTGTCTACTCATACGGGAACTAAATGCCTCACTGTAATCTGTAAAATCAGCACAAAAAGTAAGCTGGTAAAATTACAATTTAAATTTTTGCATCCTCTACAACACATAGTTTAACACTGAATTGACAATTACCTATTTCAACAGATAAATCTTGAAGCCTTCCACCAGAAAATAAAAACTAAAGATAGACTCAAACAAAAACTAAATCAAAATAATTAGTTCTGAAGTTTTTGTTTACATGTGTGGTATATATTTTTGGAGACACTGTAAAATACTCTATTTGGCAAAAGAAGAGAAAGCAGTTTTTTTTTTACCTATATCACTTAGTACTTTTTGTGTTACAAGGACAAAAATCCCAACTCAACCTGAATTTTTATTGACTTAAACAGGAGTAAAATTTAAGGGGTAGCACAAGCCTTTGAACGTGACCTCACGGCTTAACAATATTACCATAGACCAAATTCATTCTGACACTTCATCTTGTTTTTCATGGATTTTCCCTTATTCTCAAGCTCTATAAAATGTCTCTCCCCAAAGCTCTAGGCACACCACTAATTTGAATCAAAACGGCTATGATAATGCCAAACTTATTGGCACACACAAGGGGCAAACACATCCCTTCTAGTAACCTCCTTGAAAAAAAGTGGAAGTTATCTCTTTCCTAGAGTCCCTGTAAAGTTCTTGCTTCTCATTGCCCTGGTTGGGTTATAAGTCCATTTCTGGGGGTGAAAAATCACTTTGGCCAGAGCAGGCATTTTGCATTGGCTGAAGTCAATAATAACGCACACCCAGTGTTATGGGTAGGTTCAACCTACCAAAAACCATACTAATTTTCAAAAAGAAAAGTTTTTAGAAGACAATAATATGAGTGTTCACATGCTATACTGGTGATTGGTAATATTTTGGATTAATTTTACCTGCCTCTAGAATTTATGGTCATTATAAATATATGACAAGAACTAATTGTTATTCAGGAGCAATACACAATTTATATTCAAGTCTCTTTTACCCAAAATATTTTATTGTACATATGGTAATATGAAATTCTGATTAGATATTTTGACTGAACTTTATAACTAATATAGTTAAAAACAACATTTTATATTTTTCTCTAAACAGCACATATTAAAAATTATTAATTCATTAGTCAAATATTTATTGAGCACCTCCTATGTGTCATTCCCTATTATGAATGCTACAGATATAGTGGTGAACAAAACAAAATGTTTGTTTTTATAGAGCTTACACCCATATGGCAAGGCTTACATTCTAGTGAATGTTTTGTGTTGACATAGTTACTATTTATACAACATTCTAAAATTATGGTAAGCTTTTTGACAAAGGGCAGTCATTTAACACAAATTGCTAATTTTGTTAGTAAATTTTCCTATCTAAACTCTGAGTTTAATTTATTTGTGTACTTTTTAACAAATAATTTTGTTGACTTGAGTTAAACATTCTGCCAACCCCTAAGGAAACAAGAGTGAGCAACTGAATAATGACCTTTTTCCTGATTGTTATGGCTCAAGAGAAAAATGTATATTTTAAGTATAAAACAGTTGCCAGCAATTTTATTTCCTAAAATACTAATTTTAAATTTTTCAAAAAGTAATTTAAAATCTGAAAAATTGAAATTGCCATCTTAAGTATAGATAGGTAGATATATATGATCTATGCTGGTAATGTATTTTATACATAATAAAAAATATACATACATATTTAAGGTGTGTGGATCACTTTTACATGAAGAAAATGCTTTAACTATTCACAAACCAGAACCGCCCCCTTTCCATAAATCTCTGTGTATCCATATGTAGTACATATGGCAAGAGAGGTGCTAAGACAAACATTGGCATCTATAGTTCTTGAAGAGGAATTGCCAAGAGAAAGTCTCTTGGATGAACTCTTTCTAAGAGGGAGTAATTGTTGATACAGAAATTTAAAGCCAGAAAGACAGATTTTATCTTTACATAGGACTGTGAAATTGGAAACAAAAAACATTTTTCATTTCAGTCCCATTAATTGACACAATGTTCAGCAGACCAAGAGAAGAGAAACTTGTAAAGTCCCCAAAGTACAAGTTTCAAATAAAATACATCCATAGGTCAGGATAATGCCTTAATTGTTCCATATGGATTAAAAAGTTACATTATAACTTATTATAATTTAACCAATTATATTTTCTTCCATGAAATAAAATGCAGCCACTAAAAATAGATTTTTATATGCTGAGATATAAATAAATATAGGATATATTAGTAAATTTTAAAAAGCAAACCAAAAAACAATATATATAACTACATGTCCGATTTTAAACAGAGAGGAACAAGAGGATTTTACCTCTATGCCATACACATGTTTCCTGGAAGAATGGGATATGAAGCCAGAAAGCAGGCAGAAACTAAATAAACTACATTAGTATCTGTGGGCATTAATAAGGAATTTAGATTTTATGTTAAGGACAAAATGGTCCACGACAGGCTTTTTAAAAAGTTTGATATAACCTGATTTTACTTTTTAAAGAAAAATTTCATGAATTCTACTTCAGACCAGGTTTCTAAAACAGGGATCCAGATATAGCCTCCTAATTGAAAAAAAAAAAAAAAAGTCAGAGTATATGAATCAACAGTTTCTACAACAATGGACAGCAGGTAACAGACAGTGATTCACTGAGAAACAGAAAACAAGTTCCACCCTATGATTGCCCTAGCATACTACCTTGGGAGAGATTTCAGGCTACAATGAACATAGAGCGAAGGCAGATAGAGCTAGGTAGATTTCTTGAGTTGAAGAAATGAAGTTACGTGGTGAGGGAGACCCAGGCAGCTACGGTTTGCAAGATGCAGTACTGAATAGAAGAGAATTGCACAAAGAACCCATAAATCTGCAAAGTCCCTTTTGAATATTCAGCAGAGAACTGATAATTGCATGCATATGAAGAAATTATTCAAGGTTAGAGGGGAAAAAAACAAAAAAACAAAAGCATGATAGGGAACAGTGACAAAGGATAACATATGGCTGAGAATAGTGCCTGTTCCCACTATCCAGACTAGAATAATTCATAATTCCTGGGGCATTTTGTAGAGTATTGAAGAAGATCTTGCCTTAGAAGGGGAAAATAATTATCCCTACACTGTGCCGTGCTCTAGAACGTTCAAAAAAAGCATAAAAACAAGACTCGAAGGAATCAAACTCTTTCCTACAAACTTAACTGCATTCCAGAACAAAGCAGAAGCTATACGGGTTTATAGAAATATAAAAATATCTAGCAGCCAACGAAATAAAATCAACCATTCTGGCACCTAATCAAATATTAAGAGTCATACAAGGAAGCAGGGAAACAGAACTCGTAATGAGAACAGTCATTTAATTGAAACTATGCCAGAACTGTCCCACATGTATGAATTATGAGACAAGAAAATGAGAAGTTACTATAGCTATATTTTATATGTTCTAAGTTAGGTAGAGACATACAAGATATAAATAACTATCAAACTTCTAGAGATGAAAACTACAAAGTCTGTTATGAAAAATATACCAGATAGAAATAAATCTATAGACAAGCTCATAAGATTAACAAACTTAAAGACATACCAATAGGAAATATGCATCACACACAAACACAATGAAAAAAAATATTTTTAAAAAGTTTATTAGTCTCCTGTGAGACAACTTAAAAAGAATCCTAATACACTTTTTTTTTTTGTTTTTTGAGTTTTTTGCCAGAGGTAAGTCTGACCTAATGTGCTTTTAATTGTAACCCCTGATAAAAGAGAAAAGAGGAAGATTAAAAAAAAAAAAAGAAAGAAAATTGAAAGAATAATGAGCAAAATCTTTCCAAATTTGATGAAAACTATAAACCCACAAATCCACAAAGCTCAATAAACCCCAAGTACAAGAAACAAGAATAAAAATAAAATGATGAGGGCATCATAATCAAATTGCTCAAAACCAGTGAAAAAGAGAAAATCATAAAATTAGCAAGGCAAAAAGACACATTACACGTATAGATTCTGACTGGTTAGCTCAGTTGGTTAGAGTGTGGTGTTACAAGACCAAGGTCAAGGGTTTGGATCCCCATACCAGCCAGCCACCAAAAAAAAAAAAAAAAAAAAAAGAGACACATTACACATATAGGAACCAAGATAAGGATGATAGTATATTTCTCATTGGAAATGATGTAAGCAAGAAGATGGTGGGGCAGCAACTTTAAAATACTAAAAAAAATACTGTCTACTTAGAATTCTATACTCAGAAAAAAGAATTTTTCAAGAACAAAGGCTAAATAAAGATAATTTAAACTGCACAGAATGAAGGAATTCATTGTCAGCAGATAATTACTAGAAGAAATGTTAAAGGAAATTCTTCAAGCAGAAGGAATATAATGCCAGATGGAAATATAAATCTATACATGGGAATGAATAACCATGAAATGATAACTATGTGCATAAATATATATGATTTTTCTCATTATTTAAATATCTTTAAATAATTGTAAACATAATGTGATATAATGTGAAGATTATAACATATATAAAGAACTAAAATGTTTTACAACAATGGGACAGAGGCTGGGAGGGGAAAAATAGAAGTAGACATTTACATGGTTCTTGTACCACACATGAAGTAGTATATATCACTTGAAGTGAGGCTATAAGAAGTTAGAGGTCTACATCACAAATCAAATAACAAACATTTAATAATAACAAAACAAAGAGTTACAGCTAATAAAGTGACAAAGGAGATAAATTGGAATAATAAAATATACACAATTTAAAAGAAGTCAGAAAAAAGAGAACGAAAAGAGAAGTGGAACAAATACAAAACATATAGCAAAACAATGGACTTAAAGCTATGTCAAAAATCACATTAAATGTAAATAGTCTGAACATCCAATTTAAAGGCAGACATTGTCATATTGTTTAAAAAAGCAAGATCCAACAGCATGTTCCCTATAAGAAATGCACTTTAAATGTAAAGGCACAAATAGATTAAAAGTAAAAGGATGAAAAAAAAATGTTACAGGGGTTATACTGATATCAAACAAAGATTTTGGAACTAAGGCTATTAAAAGGGATAGTGGTGAGTTAATTCACCAGAAGCATGAGTACATCGCAATCCTAAATGTTTATGTACCTAGTGACAGAGCTTCAAAGTATATGAAGGAAAAACTGGTAGAACTGCAAGGAGAAAAAGACAAATCCACAATTACAGTCAGAGATTTCAATAGCACTCCCAGTAATAGTTAGAACAAGTAGACAGAAAATCAGCAAAGATAGATTAGACAACAATGCTATTAACCACCTTGATCTAATTTACATTTATAATATACTCAGTCTTACAAGAGCACAGTACAACTTTTTTTTCAAGTGCACACAGAACATTTACCTATATAAACCATATCCTGGACCAAAAATAAAGTTATCAGTGCATTTAATGCAATTAAAATAATACAAGTTACATTATCTTACCACAATTGTATTAAATAATAAAACAAAAATAGATCTCTGGAAAGTCCCCAAATGTTCGGAAATTAAATAATACTTCTACATAACCCATGGCATCAAAGAAGAAATCAAAAGGGAAATTAGAACGCATTTTGAACTGAATGAGAATGAAAACATAACACATAAGAATTTGTGGATACTGCTAAAGCAGTAGTTAGAAAGAAATTACAGCACTGAAAACTTATATTAGAAAACTTAAATCAAAAACCTTAGCTTCCACCTTTAAAAAAATTACCAAAAGAACAAATTAAAGATTAGTGAGAATAAGGAAATAAAGATTAGTGTGAGAATCAATGAACTACAAAACAAAAACAAATAGAGAAAAATCAATGAAACCATAAGCTAATTCTTTGAGAATATCAATAAAATTTATAATCCTCTAGTCATGAAAAACAAAACACAGAAAACATGAATTACCAATATTAGAAAGGGGAGAAATCTCATCCTTACAGGGAATATTATAATACAAAACTATTTTTTTGTGTGTTGTTCATAGCAATGTTATTTTTAATATCTAAAAACTGGAAATAATTCAAATGTCTAATGGTAAGAGAACAGATAAATTGTGGCATATTGATAAAATAGAATATAACTCAGCAAGAAAAGGGGATGAACTATACAATACGTGCAACAATCTTGCTGAATCTCAAAATGATTCTGCTTGGAGAACAGTAAAAAAAAAAAAGAATATACACTGTATGATTTTATTTAAATATAATTCTGGAAAATGCAATTTATCTACAGTGATAGAAAGGAGATCAGTAGTCAGCCAAGAAAGGGGGAAAGGTGGGGGAGGAGCAGCAGGAAGTGATCACAAAGAGGCACTATGATATGTTTGCAATGACGAATAGGTTCACTACCCCAAGTGTGGTGACGGTTATACACTTTAAATCTATGCAGTTTGTTGTGTATCAATTATACCTCAATAACACTGTTTTAAAAAAGATTATAAAGAAACTATTAATAGCTAGCACTAAGATGTGGGAGTAAGAGTGAATATGGTTAAAAAGTTTTTCTGCTGTTCTTTTGAGAGTTTATCTTCCCTTTATACAATTTGAAAATTGTTTAAAATATATGTGATTTACTATTCAATTTTTTTTTAATTCTTGCACCAAAAAAAGAACATGACAAATTAGGAATGTATTTATATTAGTGGGTATATACAGTATATATTTAATATATATATGAAACAATATACAAGGTAATAACAAATTCAATAAGAAATTAATAAGAAAAAATAAGCAGCCAAAATTCAAATGGCCAAAGTATATGAAGAAGTAATTCACCAAGATGGATACAAAGGGCTAGTAAAAATACGAGAAAGGTGCTCCAACTTATAGTTATAAAGATGTATATTGAGAACATGGTGAAATAACTGCTTTCTTCTATCAAACTGTCAAAGATCAAAAAATTGATCTCTTCCAGGCCCAAGTGAAAATGTAAAAGACACAGATTTTTAAGGATAATCTGAACTTTTGTATAAAAATTCTAAGTAAACATGTTGACAAATCTATTTCACTTCAGGAATTTGTAGAAAACAATAGAATAATACATAGAAAGATACTTGTCAAATATTGTGTAAAATAACATAAAATTTAAACAATTCACATGTTCATCAATAGGACTTGGTTAAATTAAATGCAATATCTCTCTATCGGTAACA
The DNA here is from genome assembly GCF_027409185.1 of Cynocephalus volans. Taxonomy (NCBI): domain Eukaryota; kingdom Metazoa; phylum Chordata; class Mammalia; order Dermoptera; family Cynocephalidae; genus Cynocephalus; species Cynocephalus volans. Next base: position 159,521,648 of record NC_084460.1, read on the forward strand.
TGGAATACTGTAGATTGTTATAACCCCTCCATGAAGTGGCAGGTATGAAGGGAATTGTCTGGGTCCATGTCCCCTTTTCTCTTTCCAATCACTCCCAAATTGAAAAATGACTGGGATCTTTCCAGTCTGACCAGACACATATCTTAAGGAATTCTGATATCTCACCCACTCTTATGATCTCACCTGGCATGATATTTTTATGATTCTCGCTACTGCTTTGTCCCCTAAGGACAGGGAGCAGGTCTGGACAATGGCCCAACAACATGCTCAAAATAATAGGTGGCCTGTGGGAGCCATTGCTGTCCCCTCACATGAACCCAAATTGGGACTACCAGGCTGGTCACAGGGACCAGAACCTCCAGGATAATATGATCACACAATTGATTTATGGCCTCCAAAAGGCTACTCACAAGTCGGTCAATTATCACAAGCTTAGAGAAATCACACAGAGAACCACCAAAAATCCCAGTGAGTTCCTAACCCTCCTCTCTGAGGCTTTACATAAATACACACGTATAGACCCAAATTCCCCTCCAGGCATAGCCCTCTTACACTCTCATTTCATTACCCAATCGGCCCCTGACATTAAAAAAAAAACTAAAAAAATTTCAGGATGGTCCAAATCTGACCCAATGAGACCCTCTCAATGCAACTTTCAAGGTTTTTAACAATAGGGAGGAGGAGGAGAAGGATCAATACAAAAGAGATCAGGCCAAATATCTCCTGGCTAATGCTATCCGGGGATCACACACTACAAAGCTGGCTACCTCTAGGGGCAAGCCACCAGGAACTGCTTCAAATGTGGTCAAGGGGGCCACTGGGTACAGACCTGTCCTAACACCAGGCCTCCTCTCGGGCCCTGTCTTCACTGCAAATAGCCAGGTCACTGGGGGGTTGACTGTTCCACTCGCCAGAGAGGGAATAGCCCAATCCCTAACTTACAAAATTTAGTTCCACGGCCATCCCTACCAGAGCTTCTCAGCCTTGCTCAGGAGGACTGACAATTTCCAGGGTCTGAGGCCCCCATGGAGAGCACCACGCATGAGCCCAGGGTAACTCTCCTTGTAGCAGGTAAGCGGATTTCTTTTGTCATTGATACAGGGGCCACTTACTTTACCCTTCCTGAATATGCAGGACCAACAACCCCATCCTCTATCACAATAGTAGGGGTATCAGGATCAGAATACCACCCATGGATCACTCAACCCCTTTCCTGCACCCTACATCACACCCAATTCACACAAAAATTTTTAATAATGCCTCAATGCCCAGCCCTCTTACTGGGGTGGGACATCCTTTCCAAATTCAAAGCTACCCTTACCTTAAACACTTTAATTCCAGCTACAATACTCCTGTTACAGGCTGCCCCAGACCTGGCACCTGAGGCTTCCACCTACCTCTTACCCTTGGACAAGGTTAATCCGTAGTATGGGACACTTCTTCTCCCTCCATTGCTATGCACCATTTCCCTATTGTTAAGTTGCAGAACCCCTCTGATGGAGTTTGGATATGTTGTCCCCTCCAAAACTCATGTGGAAATTTGATCCCCAACATGGCACTGTTGGAAACTGATTGAGTCATGGGGGTGGATCCCTCATGAATGGATCAATGCTCTCCCTGGGGGAGGGGGGAGTAATGAGTGGGCTCTCACTCTATGATTTCCCATGAGAGCTGGTTGTTTAAAAAGACCCTGGCACCTCCTCTCTCTCTCTCTTCCTCTCTCTTGCTTCCTCTCATCATGTGATCCACTTGTACACACTGCCAGCTGCTTGCCACTTTCTACCAAGAGTAGAAGCAGCCTGAGGCCCATGTCAGATGCAGCTTTCCCAGAATCATAAGCCAAATCAACTTCTTCTTTATAAATTACCCATACTCAGGTATTTCTGTAATAGCAACAGAAAATGGACTAATACACCCTATTTTTTCCCTAATGTCCCACAATACCCCATCACTAACAAACACCTAATAGGCTTAAAACCCATCAGACACAAACTCCTTTCTTGTCATCTCTTATGGCCTGCCCACTTGCCTTTTAATACACCCATTCTTCTAATTATAAAGCCTAATGGCTCATATCGTTTAGTTCAACAACTCAGGGCCATTACTATGGCCATTTTATCTTCTCCCTTGTTGCATACCTTCCCAAACAATTGGACACCACAGCTTGAGGATGGTCTCCCTGTTTACAGGTCTTGGTGGCAGCCGCCCTTTTAACACAAGAAAACTCTAAACTAACTTTTGGACAACAAACAGTTGTTTGTTCCCCCCATCATCTTCAAGACCTTCTCAGCCATAAGGACATGTCAATTCTCTCCCCTTCCTGCCTACAACTTATCCACCTTAACTTCATTAAAAATTCCCGTTTCTCCTTTAAACCTTGCCCTCCCTTAAATCCAGACACTCTCATCCCAAACACTCACGACCCTTAGAATGTAATTGCATGGAGGCTTTCGACCTCTTTCTCCATCCCTTTCCACACATCTCCCCATGTCCCATTACGAGGCCCCAAAATACAAGGTTCATAGATGGGAGAGCCACCTCCATGTCCACCCCCCCGGGGTGGTTATACCATAGTAATTCTAACACAAGCTATTGAGGCTGCCCCCCTTCCCCCTAATGCTACTTCCCAACCGGCAGAACTCACTTCCCTCACCTGCGCTCTCACTCTGGCAAGTAACATACTAGTCAATATATACACTGATCTAAGTATTCTCACCACATCCTACACTCCTGCACGGCCATATGGAAGGAGAGATGATACATGACCACTCAAGGAGGGCCCATAAAAAATGGACATCTTATCAAGATACTTCTTGTGGCTGCACAACTCCCAAAGGAGGTTGGGGTTATACACTGCAGCGGACACCAAACCTCCAATGACCCCATAGTCCAGGGAAACAAACTGGCAGATCTAACTGCAAAACAGGCTGCTCAATCACAAGGCCCCTATTCTTCCTCTCCCACTCAGGTCTTTCTCATGGTCCCTATGACCTTACCCCAATACACACCTCATAAAAGCACACCTCACCAAGCTGCCCATGGAACTTCACCTCCCTTGGACCCAACTTCTCCCTCTAGCACCAACCCACTCGAGAGCTACCTGTGCAAACCCATTGGCCTCAGCCCCTTCGAACTTATATATGGTAGACCCTTCACTTTCACACCTCTCCCTTCCAGCTCATCATCTTAGGCCAGTATCTCCCTACTCTTTTGCCCGTTAGGTATCTTCTTCGGGAACAGGCCAACCTTCTATTACCTCATCCTTTCCCCACCACCCCCTCAGACTTTAAACTGAGCCTGAGACATCAAGTGTATATTAAAACCCGAATCCCAAAGCCCCTCTCACCATGTTGGGAAGGGCCTTTTACAGTACTGCTCACCACCCCTATGGCAGAAAAGGTACTAGGAAAGGCCCCTTGGTATCACTTATCCTTGGTAAAACTAGCACTTGAGACTTTACGCAAAGAATCTGTTAACACCAGGCCAGAGGGGTTCCTTTGCTTGACCCCCAACCCAACATCTCCTTACACTTCATCCATTTTAGGACCCACAAAATTGAAAATCTCCAGGACTTCCACTCTTCTACAATCTCAGAAGAAGGATGATCTTTCCCCTGGTGATTATCCTCTCACTCTTTCAGGCCTGCTTCATGTCTTTCACATAAGACCTGCTCCAAGACTGGTCCTGACCCACTACCTCCAGTGTTGAAGAGACCTTTGAGTGGGTAACTGAATTAGCCTGGCAGGGTGCCTTCTGTGATTACACCCCTGACGAGGTTACCCTCTACTCCTTTTTCCTACTATGCACCCTCTCAAACTCTCAGCCCCTGAATGCCTGGATTTTCTCTTCCTTCTGCTTCTTTTGCTTCTTTTCCTAACAGAGACATATGCCACACCCTGTTCACAATGTATAACCAAGGTCATGGTGGGTGGAAGGACACTTTCCAACCTCCTGGGTCAGCCACCCAGAATCTTTGGGGAAACCCTACAGGACACATTCACATCCTTGACATACATTCTCACAACATGCTATGTCCAGACAACTGCCACATCGTGTTCTTACGGGGGTAAAAACTGCTGGTTAGTAAAAGAAAGTGGGCTGAGACACCGGATACCATTCAAGCTTTATTAAAGGAAAAGAATCTGCCAGGCTGTGCCCAAAGTGGATGGCAGCCTGTGGCTGCCCTCAAAATGCAGGACAGCACCAGGTGTGGGGGTGGTAGAGCTTATTTAGGGTGCCAAGGGTTGGCTAATACCATCAAGAGGGGGCATTATGCTAATGTGGAAATTATGCGACCAGGGTGGGGAACTGCACCCTTGCAGAAGCAAAAGGGTTTTTGTTTAAGTCACGAGGCTTCTTGTAAAGGGAAGGGGGGAGAGGTTTGGTGCTGGAGTGGAAGACAAGGCTGGCAGCTATTTTGTGCTTATTGTGTACACAATGGCGCTGGTCACATCCAAGATCCAATGGATAGCTCTTTCCAAAGGAGATTCTGCTGGAGTCCATTTCCCCCAACAAAAACATTTCTGCTTCACCCAAACCACTCACCTAGGCTATAGTAATGGGGGAGGACTTCAGGGCAAAACATGTCGAACCCCTAACCATAATGGGACTTATCCTTCTTCTTGGTCCCTGCCTCTTTAGGTGTTTCTCCAATTTCTTACTGGAACATATGCAGGCCTTCACCAATCATAAGGTCACCGAATTGTTCCCAGGAGGAGAATATCAGCCCCTAAGAACTGTCGACCCTTCGCCAGAAGAATACAGCCTCCCCACATGAAACCAATACCCTGCGACCTAATTGTTTTACCCACCAACATAAATCTTTTATTTTTTTCATATCATTGCCCATCTCCAGCAGGAAGTAGCTTCAGAAGAATGAGACCTCCACCCCTCTTTCCTTCTCCCTATACTTAAGAGGAGGGAATGATGGATCTTGGACATAACCAGCACCATTTTACACACACTGAGCACAAAATGGCCACCAGCCTTTCCCTTATGAGAAACCTTGTGGTTTCTGAGAAATAGAAACTCCTCTATTTCTGTGTGGGTGCAACCTTCCACCTGATTGCATCAGCCGGCCTTATCTTCCACACCAGCACCAAACCTCTCCCTGATTAAGTCAGCCTTTCTTACAGCCTATACAAGCCCTCCCACCCCAGTGCTGGCTGCTGCTCTCCATTTTGAGTGCAGCCTGGCAGATTCTTTTCCTTTAATAAAGCTTGATCAGTGCTGGGTGCTTCTGCTCACTTTCTTTCAATAATAACAATGCAATATGCAGTAAAAATATTTACAATAGTATTGTATTATATCATTGCTAGAATAAATTTGAAAACAATTTCATTTTAAAGTGTCAGGAGGAAAGTGAATCTATAAGCATGTAAAAATGTGTATGGATATGGGAAGTAAATAGAAAGAAAAAGTCAAAGTAGTGTTTCAACACTCTGTTGATCCTATTCCTTTAAAGAATGCTTCTCGGATTTCACAGATAGGAATAACAAGAGCAGCTGAGAAGCCATTATGAACCTAAAGCTGTCACCTGATGAGACATGGGAATCTTGCCTCAAGGCTAGGATGGTGTGGGGAGCTGCCCACGTTACACCGTAATCGCCATTACAAGATGGCGCCGGCCGACACTGACAATCGGCAAAAACAAGTCTAGAGCGCATGTGCTGGGAATTTCCCCACCTCCAGTCTCTGCCTCTCCCGTGGCGTCATCTGGGCTGATGCACGACCGCCAGTCAGAGAGGGACACGTCCTAGGCGAGGGACTGTCTCTATATAAGGGGCGCGGCTCCCCTTGCTCGGGGTCTCCATTTCTTAGCAAGCTTATGCTCTTCCTCTCAAGAGGCATTAAAGCTTATCTGCAGAAGGATCCTTTGTGTGCCGCGTCGTTCTTGCTGGCGAGACGGTAGCGCGGGACAACTGGTGCCGAAACCCGGGGAAACTTGTGTCATCGTCAGCACCTTCGGAGACCCCCTGGAGACAGGGAGGATTCAGAACTGCAGGAGGGTAAGTTCGGAGAGGTATGCCTGTTCTTGGTCTGGGGTTAATCCGGTTGGTTTAAAAGGTTTTGAAATCGCCCGTTGGTGTGGTCAGACTGACGTAGATAAGCAGCTGCACCAGAGACCTGTGTGAGCCTCTAGTACGTAAGGGAACGGCGCGTCTCACAGCGCCTCCCACGGAGTGGGGCACGTTATGGGTTCCACTCAGTCCATGGTTACTGCGTTAGAGGCCGTGCTGAGACAACGTGATATAAAGGTAGGGGGCCGTGTGCTCAAAAATTTTGTAAAAGAGGTAGATCGTGTAGCGCCGTGGTTTGCTTGTTCCGGCTCCTTGACTTTGAGCTCTTGGAACAAACTAGGCAGAGACCTTGACCGCAAGTACGTGGAGGGAGACCTCCGTCAGGGCACCAAGACCATTTGGAAGTTTATTAAAAATTGCTTAGAAGATGAGGGCTGTAAACCGGTAGTGATAGTAGGGCAAAATACATTAGAGGAGGTCCAAGACAGCATGTCAGAAACTGAACGGAGTGAGAGGATGGGTACCCACAAGAGGAGAGACGTCTCCTGTAGAAAAAAGTGCCCTCCCGGTAAGTCTACGGACGAGGGAGAGATTCTAAACCATCAAAGTGATGTTCCCGGAAAATCTGCCGGGGAGGAAGGGGTTTTAAACCCCCACCAAAAGAGAAAAAACGAAAGAGAGCTTTACCCTGTAGGAGAGCTGAGGGCCATAGACCAAGGGTTGGAGGACTTAAATCTACATGAACCCGACTCTGACTCCCTCAGCCCTAGCGAGGAGTCCGATTTAAAGGAGGAAGCTGGGGGCATGCCACCTTTGAGTGGAATACGTCCGAGACTTTTGAGTCTTCTGTTTCTGTCCAAAGGTACGGACAAAATACGTCTGTACCATCGACACCAGTCTGCCTTTTCCCCCCTTTCGTGTTTATTTTAGTTCAGGATGCAGTACAGGAAAATCAGATTACTTGCACCAATGAATCCTGCTTTTATGCACAGTGTTGGAATGCTACTGGGTTTAAATTGGCTGTGATTGCGCGAATGCCTAGGTGGGTTCCCGTTCCTGTGGAGGCCCCTAATGCTATGTCCTTATTCAGGCAAAAGAGGGATTTTGGTTTCACCGCAGCAATTGTTACCGCTGTCTCCTTGGCGGCAGCTGCAGCTACAGCTGCGGCTGTGTCTTTGGGTACCACGGTTCAGACTGCCTCCACATTAAATAATTTGTCCTCTTCTGTTGCTCAGGCCCTGAACACACAAGCTGCGATAAATGCTCAGTTAAAGGGAGGATTAATGGTGGTTAACCAGCGGGTAGATCTAGTACAGGAACAAGTAGATGTTTTGTGGCAAGTAGCACAGTTGGGGTGTCAGTGGAAATATTCAGGATTATGTGTAACCAGCATCCAATATGAAAATTTTACCAGGGCGGCAAATTTGTCTCATCAATTGTCTAAGTATCTTTTAGGAAACTGGACAGGGAACTTTGACGACCTGATGCAAGAACTGCGCTATGCCATCGTGTCTGTGAATTCAACAAGAGTGGATGCCTCCTTTTCAGCTGGACTGTCCTCCTGGATCACAACTGCCATGTCACATTTCAAGGAATGGGTGGGGGTGGGGTTGTTTGGAGCGGCCCTCTGCTGTGGACTAGTGTTCCTTCTTTGGCTGGTCTGTAGGCTGAAAGCCCAAACACAAAAAGACAAGGTGGTCATTGCCCAAGCACTTGTGGCTCTGGAGCAAGGAGCCAATCCCGATATTTGGCTATCTATGCTCAAAGACTAGTCCCCCCCCCTCTTTTCGGCTGGCCTCCCTGAAAACTGGTCAGTGGGGTTCGCCCTGGCTCGTGCTGGCCCACAACTCACAATTCAGAGTCCGTTCCAGTAGGTCCAGAGACGGGCAACTTCCCCCCGGACGTGTGCCGACCTAAGACATGGTGCCCGGTGGCGATAGGGTTAACCTTTGATGGGTAAGGTCACGGCCTGAGGTGGGTCAACCTAAGACAGGACTACTGGCTAGACATGTTGTGGCCAATGAGCTTGCTCCAGCCTCTTAATGTAATAAGAAAGGGGGAGATGTGGGGAGCTGCCCACGTTACACCGTAATCGCCATTACAAGATGGCGCCGGCCGACACTGACAATCGGCAAAAACAAGTCTAGAGCGCATGTGCTGGGAATTTCCCCACCTCCAGTCTCTGCCTCTCCCGTGGCGTCATCTGGGCTGATGCACGACCGCCAGTCAGAGAGGGACACGTCCTAGGCGAGGGACTGTCTCTATATAAGGGGCGCGGCTCCCCTCGCTCGGGGTCTCCATTTCTTAGCAAGCTTATGCTCTTCCTCTCAAGAGGCATTAAAGCTTATCTGCAGAAGGATCCTTTGTGTGCCGCATCGTTCTTGCTGGCGAGACGGTAGCGCGGGACAGGATGGTACAATGCAATATAGACAATAGGTAAACACAAGAAATAAAGGAGGCACTTAAGCAGCAACTAGCACCTCTGCAAGTAAGGTGGGCTTGTGCAATCCCCCATGACTGTGTACAAAAGACCCATAAAATAAAATGTCTCAAGTGTATTATGTTGAAACTACAATAAGCTGCCTCTTGCTTTTTTTCTTTAGCAGAGCAAGCCACTTTTGCCAGCATATAAGAACAATAAATACTATGTACAGTATTCACATTTGTGCATGTGTGTGTGCATGTGTCTATCAAAGATAGAGGTTAAAATGTGAGAGAAGTGAAGGAAACAGAATATTTCACCCTGTAATATAGGTGAATTAAAAAACAGCCTCAAGTTCTCTTGGCACCACCCCATCTCTCCACCCTATGTCTTTCCCAAAACACAGGATGATGCTGTTCTCTGAAGTTCCCTTATCTACCTAGAAACTGGACCCTCAAAGAAAAACACGGTTGCCTTCTAGCCACTCCCTGAAATCTCATTATCTATTATAGAAAAGAAGACTGAGGAATGTAATCCCACCTGGACAGACTTTTTCATAGGATAATGTCTGCTTCCTAGGCTCATTCAAATTCCAAACAGAATCATTTACAAGTTAATCTCTGTCTCCTGGATCTATTCATTCTTCCTAAAAATAATTTACTGTCCCTCAAAAGAACTGCAGACATTCCCTATCTCCCCCTGAAGAAGGAAGTGTATATAAGCCTCTGTACCCAATTGGGTTATAGGGTAATCATTCTTCTGTGATTCCCCATGCTATGCACATTAAAATAAATTTCATTGCTTTTACTCCCATTAATCTGCTTTTTGTCAGTTGATTTTCAGCTAACCTTCAGAGGATGAAGGGGAAGTTTTTCCTTAGCCCCAAAAGAAGCAAGAATATAATTTTGTGATTAAAAAATTTATCAAAATATACACAGATGAAAATGACATCATGAAGATGGCAGAATAGGCAATTCCCAGCATCACTCCTTCCCACAAGCATGAATTTACAACTATTAAAAAGCAAAGACTACCAACCTGAGTCTGGAGGAAAAGGAGGAGTGAACCATGGAGTTTTTGAAGGTATGAGAGGCCATCATGAAAGATAGTAGGGATGGCTCCAGCTACTTCTGAGCCAGGTTTGTATGGGGTGGGGAGTAGCTGCAGCAAATGGATTTATTTCTGGAAACCCACAAAAGCTGCATCAGCACACTTCACATGAACTTGTTTGGAATCTGCAGAGGAGAGGAAGGTTTCAGGGCACACCATACCAGCCCACAGGCCAGAAAGACCACTGGCAGAGTTCCACTGGGCCTTCATTGAAGTGAGGAGTCACAACAGATTGGAGAAGAGAACCACCCAGGGGCCACTGAGTTACCATGAGGAATATATATATATTCCTCAGTGTATATATATATATATATACACACACACACACATATACACATATATATGTATATGTATGTATATATATATATGGCCTGCCCCACAGAGAGTGGTTGGAGCAGAAGGGAATGGCTGGCCTGCTGGGGGAACACTGAGGTTTAGTGTGGGCAGTGGGTCTCAGTGGAAATAGATCAGGGTAATAGAACTGCTGAGGGCACAGTTTGCAGGAAAGACTCAGTCCCAGGCTGCAATTTCAACATAGCCCAGACTGGAGGTGATTAAAATATCAACAATTAAAATTCAATCCATTGGGGAAAAAAGCCTTCTTCAGAGAATCGGCAGCAAAGCAGCAATTTAGCTCAACCACAGAGCTCAAGTTCTAGTCCCCACAGGAAATTTCCCAAATTCAAGAATTAACAACAGGACAGCACATTACTTCCAGTGCAGAGTCTAAGTGGTAGTGGTAGCTATTAAGCCACCACAGAACAGAAGAAAACCACCCACCAGGGACAAAGCTCTGATATAAACCAGTAAGGGTCTAACACCACCTATAAAACCTAGAAGATGTAGCAATTTCTTCAAATGCCTAGGCATCAATGCAAAGTCAAAAAGATTGAGAAAGAACAGAGAAAGATGTTGCCACCAAAGGAAGCCAGCAAAGCACTGGCAGTAGACCCAGAGAATTTAGAATAACCATCTTAAGGATATTCAGGAAGTCACGAGAAAATAAAGATAGAAAATTAAATGATATCTGGAAAACAGTTCAGGAGTAGAACAAGAAACTTGACAAAGGAATACAATCAACTAAAAATACAGAAATTCTAGAAAAAAAGAAGAATACATTATTGGAACTGATCAACTTGATAAAAAGCTCCAACAGCAGACTTAATCAAACTGAAGAACGAATCAGTGAGCTCAAATATAGAATATATAATATTATCCAATCAGAGGAGCAAAATGAAAAAAGAGAAAGAGCAGTGAAACAGAAATACAGCACATAAGGAGATCTTTCAAGCAAAATAACCTACAGATACTTAGCATACCAATAAAAGAAGAAAAGGGAAGAGACCTAGAAAGCATATTTAAGGAAATAGTAATTAAAAAGTTCCCAAGGTATGAAGAAAGATGACAGCATCCAGATAAAAGAAGCTCACAGGATGCCAGTAAAATTCAATCCAAAGAGGAATATCCCAACATACATTATAATCTAATTAATAAAAATCAAAGATAGAGAATACTGAAAGCAGTGAGAGAAAAGAAACACATAACATTCAATGGAACCCCCATACATTTCTTCACAGATTTTTCAGTAGAAACCCTATAAGTCAGAAGAAAATGGAATGATATATTCAAAGTGCTGGAGAGAAGACTGTCAGCCAAGAATTCTATATCCAGCAAAACTAACCTTCAAATAGGAAGGAGAAAGTCCTTCCCAGACAAACAAAGGCTAAGGTAAATCATCAACACTAAATCTGCCTTACAAGAAATCTGCCTTACAAGAAATCTGCTTTGAAAGAAGACAACATATGCAAAACTCATTAGTAAAGTAAATACACAGACAACATCAGAATACATCAATGTTGTAAGGGTGGTGTATAAACCATTTATATCCTTAGAATAAACACTAAAAGACAAACCCAATGAGACAATAGCACACACAACAATCTTAGATGTCAAAGTTAAGTTGTTATTGGTCTAAAATAATTTGTTGTAACCATAATATGCTTTTTGTAAACCTCAAAGTAACCATAACACAAAAACTTATGACACATACTAAATATAAATAGTGTGAAATAAAATAGAGTACTAGAGAAAACCACTCAACCACAAAGGAAGACAGTAGGACCAGAAAAAAATAAATTTAAAAAAAATGTACAAAACAATTGGAAGAGGGAGGGAAACATAAAATGTCAGTAACAACTCTATATGTCAATAAAAACCTTAAATATAAATGTGCTAACTGCCCCAATTAAAAGACACAGAGTAGCTGAATGTATTATAAAACAAGAACCAACAATACTCTTCCTACAAGAAACTCACTTACCCTATAAAAACAAACACTGATTGAAAGTGAAGGGATGGAGAAACATATTTCATGCAAATGGAAACTAAAAGAGGAGGAGTAGCTATACTCATATCAGATATAATAGATTTCAAGCCAAGGAAAGTAAAGAAGATAAGGAAGGTAATTATATAATGATAAGGGATTAATTCACCAAGAGGATGTAACAATTCTAAGTATATACACACCCAACTCTGAAGCCATCAGTTATATAAAGCAATTAGTATTAGACCTAATAGGAGATATAGACTCCAACACAGTAATAGTTGGAAACCTGGATACCCCACTTTTAGCAAAGGACAGATCATCCAGATAGAAAATCAACCAGGAAACATTAGAATTAATCTCTACAATAGGGTAACTGGACCTAACAAATATATAGAACATTTCTTATATTCTTCTCCATTGCGTATGAAACATTCCCTAGAATAGACCATATCTTAGGACACAAAACAAGCCTCAACAAATTAAATAAAAAAAAAAAAAAAGAAATCATATTAACTACCTTGTCTGACCACAAAGGGATAAAACTAGGAATCAACAACAAATGATACACTAGAATCCATACAAATACATGGAAATTAAACAATGCACTTCTAAACAACAAATGGATCAAAGAAGAAATCAAAAAGGAAATTGAAATATTTCTGGAGACAAATGAAAATAAAAACACAACATATAAGCACCTACGGAATACAGTGAAAACATTTCTGAGAGGGAAGTTTATAGCAATAAATGCCTACATCATAAAATAAAGACTTGAAATAAACAACCTAACATTACACCTCAAGGATCAAAAAAAACAAGAACAAATGAATCCCAAAATCAGTAGGAGAGAAATAACAAAGATCCAGAGCAGAAATAAATAAATCAAGATTTACAAAAAATACAAAGATCAATGAAATAGTTGGTTTTTTGAAAAGATAAACAAAAGCAATAAACGTTTATGTAGCTTAACAAAGAAAAAAAGTCAGATGACTGAAATAAATGAAATGACACCAGAAAAATACAAAGGATCATAGGAGACTGCTAGGAACAATTATTTGTGAACAAACTAGAAAACCTTGATGAAAAGGATAAATCCCTGTACACATACAACTTACCAAACTTGAATCATGAAGAACTAGAAAATCTAAACAGACCAATAGCAAGTAATAACATTGAAACAGTAATAAAAAAAAAAGTCTCCCAACAAAGAAAACCCCAGGACCAGATGGCTTCACTGCCAAATTCTACCAAATATTTAAATAACTAATACCAATTCTTCTCAAACTCTTCCAGAAAATTGAGGAGGAGGGAATACTTCCAAACTCATTCTACAAAGGGAGCACTACCTACATACCAAAACTGAAAAAAGACACAACAAAAAAAGAAAAGTACATACCAATATCCCTAAGGAACACAGATGTGAAGATACTCAACAAAATGCTAGCAAACAGAATCCAGCAACAATCCATTCAAAAGATCATTCACCACAACCAAGTAGAATTCATCTCAGGGATGAAAGGATGGTTCAACACAGGCAAATCTATAAATGTGATACATCACATCATCAGAATGAAAGAAAAAACACCTGATAATTTGAATAGATGCAGCAGAAGCATTTGATAAAATCCAACACCACTTCATGTTAAAAAACACTCAACAAACTAGGTATAGAAAAAATGTGCCTAAGACCAATAAAGGCAATATATGACAAACCCCCGGCTAATATTATACTGAATGTACAAAAATTGGAGGCTTTTCCTCTAAGATCTGGAACAATATAAGGATGTCCACTTTTCCCATTCTTATTTAACATAGTACTGGAAGTTCTAACCAGTGCAACAAGGCAAAACAAAGCAGTAAAGGGCATCCAAATTGGAAAGGAGGAAGTCAATCTATCCCTATTTGCAGTTGACATAATCACGTACATAGAAAACCCTAAGGACTCCATCAAAAAATTATTAGAACTAATAAATAAATTCATATAATGGCAGCATGCAAAATTCACACACAAAAAATTTATAACTCTCCCAATAACAAAATAGCTGAAGAAGTCAGGAAAGTAATCCCATTCACCATAGCTACCAAAAAAATGAAATACCTAGGAGTAAACTTGATCAAAGAGGTGACAGACCTCTATAATAAAAACTACAAAACATTAGTGAAAAAAATTAAAAAGGACACAAATGAAAAGATATTCCGTGTTCATGTGTTGGAAGAATTAACATCATCAAAACATCCATATTACCCAAAGCAATCTACACATTTAATGCAATCTGTATCAAAATACCAATGACATTCTTGACAGAGATAGAAACATGATCTTAAAATGTATGTGTAACCACAAAAACCCTGTATAGCTAAACAATTCTTGAACAAAAGGAACAAAGCTGGAGGCCTCATATTTTGTGATTTCAAAATATACTGTAAAGCTACAGTAACCAAAACAGCATAATACTGGCATAAAATTAGACAAATTGACCAATGGAATAGAATAGAGATCCCACAAATAAATCCACTCATTTACAGCCAATTGATTTTTGACAAAGGTGCCATAATATACACAGAGGCAGCACAGCTTCTTCAATAAATGGAAAAATGGATATCTACATACAGAAAATTAAAACTAGACCCCTACCTCTCACCATACACAAAAACCAACTCAAAATGGATCAAAGACCTAAATTTAAGGCCCAAAATTGTGAAACTACTAGAAGAAAACCTAGTGGTAACACTACACAAAATGGGAGTGGGAAGTGCTTTTTTGAGTGAGATTACAAAGAAACAGGCAACTCAAGCAAAAACACACAAATGGGACTACATCAAACTAAAAAGCTTCTACACAGCAAGGGACACTATCAAGAAAATGAAGAGACAACCTACAGAATGGTAGAAAGTGTTTCCAAACTATATACATCAGATGATGGGCAAATATCCAGAATATAGAAGGAACTCAATAGCAGAAAACCCAGTTAAAAAATGGGCAAAGGACCTGAACAGACGTTTCTCAAAAGAAGACATACATGTGGCCAATAAGAACATGAAAAAGAAAATGCTGAGAATCGGTAATCATCAAGGAAATGCAAATTAAAACCAGTATGAGATATCATCTCACCCCCAGTTAGAATGGCTATTACCAAAGAGACAGAAAATAGCAAGTGCTGACGAGAATGCAGAGCAAAAGGGAACCCTCCTACACTGTTGGTGGGAATGTAAATTGGTACAACCACTGAGAAAAACAGTATGGAGTTTCTTCAGAGAAGAAAAAATAGATTTACCTTATGACCCAGCTATCCCACTAGTGGGTATATACCCAAAGGAAATAATATATCAAAAAATAATATATTGATATATCAAAAAGACACGTGTACTCCCATGTTCATTGCAGCACTATTCATGATAGCCACAGATAGAATCAACCTAAATGTCCATCTACCAGTGAGTGGATTTAAAAAACTGTGGTATATATACACAATAGAATACTATTCAGCTATAAAAGAAATAATATCCTATCATTTGCTGCAACATGGATGGAACTGGAAATCATCATGCTAAGATGTTAAGTGAAGTAAGTCAGGTTCAGAAAGACAAACGCTGCCTGATATCACTCATATGAAGACTCAACAAAAAGAGGTGGGGGTTCCCATAGAACCATAGAAGTAGAGAGTAGAATAATAGTTACCAGAGGGAGAGGGAGGGAGGAGAAGTAGTGGACTAACAGGTACAAAACTATGATATATACCCTAAGTGAATCATTGTGCAATGTATGCATGTTTTGAAACATCACACTGTACCCCACAAATATGTACAAGTAAATGTTAAAATATTGTGAATAAATAAATAAATAAAATGTACATAAAACATTTTTTGTAATTTCTCTTGAACTATCTTCTCTTTTATTTATGTACTTGTTCATTTCTGTTGCTTATAACACAGTACCTGGAACTGGATGATGTATAAGACAATGAAATGTATTGCTTATGGTTTTGGAGGCTGGCAAGTCCAAAGTCCAGGGAACACATTTGGTGAAGGTCTTGGTGGTGGTGACAGTGACACATGGTTCTCACATGGCAGAAAATGGTGGAGCAGAGAGAGACTAACTTCTTCATTCACTCTCTTTTAAAATAATTAATTAATTAATTATTATTTTTTTACACTCTAAGATGTTGTTATGGAGCAGTTGGGGGGAGAGGGAGAGGGAGAAAGAGAGGGGGATAGAGTGGGAGGAATGAAGAGAGTGGCCGAGGCCTGTGACACCCCCCTCATTCTGGCAGGGGAGCCCTGGCACTTCCAACGGCAGGTCAGCGGTCATTGCTGGGCTGGATGTGGACATTGGGGTGGTGTGGCTGAGGCCCTCAGACCCCCTCACTCCAACTCAGAAGTCTGGCATGCTTCCATCTGCAGCCTGGTGGTCATCACTGGGCTGGATGCAGACATTAGAAGGGTGTGGTTCAGGTCTTCGGCCTCTCGTTGCCTCAGCTTGAGAGGTAAGGGCACCTCTATCGGTGGCCTGGTGGTCATCATTGGGCTGAATGCAAATGTCAGGGGGCATGGCTGAGGCCCTTGGTCCTTCCCCACCCTGGCTCAGGTGCCCTGGGCACTTCCAGTGGCAGCTCAATGGTCATTGCTAGGCTGGATGTGGACAGCCGGGGGGGCGGGTGACTGAAGCCCTCTGTTGGGTCTGCCGCCGGCTGACCCAACAGCCCTAGCCTTGTTCCTTTCGGTGGGTGAGCGAATGGCCCGGGATTCCTCTTTTCCTCCTGCCCCCTTTGGAAGGAGACGGGGGAAGAGAGCCGTGAAGAGAGGTGAGCACAGCCACCGGCCCCAAAAACAGCCCAGTTAAAGGACACTCAGACATGACGGGGGTTATGTCAAGCAGTTCTGTTTATTATCACACAAGCACTTGCTTTTAAAGGCAAATGGGGAAGGGAGGTTTTTTACATAATCTTAACAGCTTAAAGGTCAAGAGAGCATGCATCCTGTCTCAATGCCTAGCTATTGCAACCTCGAGCGCGGAAGCGCGTATTTGGCCAATAAAGGCTAAGGCAAGGTTCCCGCAGACACCCCCACCATACTTCCTCCCAGCGCCGACTTAGGCTGCCACATTAATACACCCTTGTGGGCCTATAATGGCGCCGCTTGTAATGTCACTTAAGGTGGCATTAGTTTTTAAAGCCCGACATCCAGAAACTTATCCATTTCCTCCAGATTTTCAAATTTGTTGGCATATAATTGTTTAGAGTAGTCTCTAATGATTCCTTGTATTTCTGAGGTGTCAGTTGTAATATCACCTTTTTGATTTCTAATTTTTGTTATTTGAGTCTTCTCTCTTCTTTTCTTAGTTAACTTTGCTAAAGGTTTGTCGATTTTATTTATCTTTTCAAAAAACCAACTTTTTGTTTCATTGATCTTTTGTATTGCTTTTGGGTTCCTACTTCATTTAGTTCTGCTCTGATCTTAATTATTTCTTTGTGTCTACTATTTTTGGGTTTGGATTGTTCTTGTTTTTCTAGATCTTTAAGGTGAAGTGTTATGTGGTTTATTTGCCATCTTTTCATTTTTCTGAAGTAAGCATTTAATGCAGTAATTTTCTCCCTTCATACTGCTTTTGCAGTATTCCACAGGTTTTGGTATGATGTGTCATTATTTTCATTAGTTTCAAAAATTTTTTTGATTTCCTGTTTAATTCTTCTTGGGCCCATTTGTCATTAAGTAGAATGTTGTTTAGTTTCCATGGTTTGTATAGTTTCCAGAGTTTTGTTCGTTATTGATATCTAATTTTAAACCATTGTGATTGGAAAAAATACATGGAATAATTTCAATGTTTTTGAATTTGTTGAGACTTGCTTTGTGACCTAACATGTGGTCTCTCCTGGAGAATGTTCCATGTGCTGATGAGAAGAATGAATATTCTGATGTTGTTAGATGGAATGTTCTGTAGATATCTGCCAAGTACAATTGGTCTAAAGTATTGTTTAGATCTTGTGCTTCTCTATTGATATTTTTTCCTGGATGTTCTGTCCAATGATGAGTGGGGTGTTCAGGTCCCCTGCTATTATGGTATTAGTGTCTGTATCATTCTTTAGATCTAATAGTGTTTGCTTTATAAATCTGGCTGCTCCAACATTGGGTGCATATATATTTACACTAGTTGTGTGTCTTCTTGGTGGATAGATCCTTTTATCATTATACAGTGGCCTTCTTTATCTCTTTTTATGTTTTTTGCTTTAAAGTCTATTTTATCTGATATAAGAATAACTATTCCAGCTCGTTTTTCATTTCTATTTGCATGATATATCTTTTTCCATCTTTTCACTCTTAGTCTATGTGTGTCATTACAAGTCAGGTGAGTTTCTTGAAGGCAGCATATTGTTGGGTCCATCTTTTTAATCCAGTCATCAGTCTGTGTCTTTTGAGTGGGGAATTTAATCTCTTTACATTTAGAGTTACTATTGAAAGGTGTTGATTTACTCCTAGCATTTTATTGATTGTTGTTTAGATGTCTTAAGTACCTTTTGTGTCTTTCTTTCTAATTTTCTGTTTGCCTTCTGTATTTGTTGGTTTCTTGGGGTGGTACATAAATTATTTTTTTTCTCTTTTGCTAGCATTTCTGTTTTGCTGGTAGGTATTGTTCTTTCTTGGGTGTTCATGGCAATGATGGTTGTTTTTGTGGTATCAAACCCAGTACTTCCTTGAGAATTTCTTGCAGGGCTGGTCATGTGTTAATGAACTCCCACAGTTTTTGTTTGTCTGAGAAATATACTATTTGTCCTTCATTACAGAAGGAAGGGCTTTCTGGGTAAAGTATTCTTGGCTGACAATTTTTTTTTTTTCCTTTTGTACTTTGAATATATCATCCCATTCTTTTCTAGCTTTGGGGGTTTCTGATGAAAAGTTTGATGATATTCTGGTTAGGGCTCCCTTATAGGTGACTTGCCACTTCTCTCTTGCAGCTTTTAAGATTCTCTCTTTGTCTCTGAGTTTTGTCAGTTTGATTATCTCATGTCTTGGAGAGGACCTTTTTGGGTTGAATATGTTTGGAGATCTTTGGGCTTCCTAAATCTGAAAATCTGTGCCTTTCTCTATACCTGGGAGGTTTTCTGCTATTATTTCATTGAGTATGTTTTCAATGCCATTTCCTTTTTCCTCCCCTTCTGGAATACCCATGATTCAGATATTTGAGTGCTTAAGGTTGTCTGTTATCTCTCTTAGATTTTCTTCAATTTTTTAAATTCTTTTTTCTTTTTTCTGGTTTGCCTGTGTTAATTCAAACAGCCTATCTTCAAGGTCATAAATTCTCTCTTCGGCTTGTTTTAGTCTGCTGGTTGAACTCTCTGTTGTGTTTTTTATTTCATTGAATGAATTCTTCAGCTCCACAAGCTCTGCTACATTCTTTTTCAAGTCATTGATTTCTTTGTACATTTCTTCTTTCAGATCCTGTATATTTTTTCTCATTGCATTGTGTTGCCTAACTGAGTTTTCTGAGTGTCTCATTTAATTTCCTTAGAATTTTGCTCAAAATTCCTTGCCAGTCATTTCAGACCTCCTGTTCTATAGTATCTAGTGCTTGAGATTTATTATTTTCCTTTGGTAGTGATATTCTTTCTTGATTTTTCATATTTCTGGTATCTTTCCTTTGGTGTTTTGCCATTACAGCTGGGAATATCACAGTCCACTCATTTCACTCTGATATCTGTCTTGGATCCTGAAAGGACTGCCAATTCTGGGCAGTAGGAACTAGCCTGTGCTGGGGATCCCACAGCACCTACCTGTTCTGGGACAGCTGACTTGGGGCATGTGGGTCCAGTGTCTCTCAGGCATCTCTAGGCAGCAGGGACTGACCTGGTCTGGGGGTCCCACAGCCCCTGCCTCTTCTAGCACAGCTGAATCAGGGCATGTGGGCCCGGCAGCTCTCAGGCCTCTCTGCGTGGTGGGGACTGGACTGAGCTAGCGGTCCCATGTCACCTGCTTCTTCTGGCTCTGCTGGCTTGGGACGTGTGGGCCCAGAGGCTCTTAAGACTCTCTCAGCAGTGGGGACTGACCTTGGCTGGAGGTCCCACACTGCCTGCTTTTTCCAGCACAGCTGGCTCAGGGTGAGAGCAGTCTTCTGGTGTTTCCTGCTTGAAAGTCCTGCTTAATGAATTGTTTGATATAGATCGAGTTGCCTATCAGATCAAAGTCTCACAACATAAAAATGCTTTTAATATATACCAACCACAAGTTTGTTTTTATCATGTTATTCTGAAATATGTAAAAATTATTTTGGAAGAGATTAAACCCTTCTTGGTTGAAACCCGTATAACTTAAAATAATGAAAGAAAAAAAATTGTCAAACCCTGCTGAATTTTCTGATCACATTAAAATGAACATAATTTAGGTCAACCATAGAGGAGCAAGTGGGTGAGAGAAATATACGTGAAAGAAGAAAGAGAAGGGGGAGAATTAATAATTGAGTTATTTTTGTAGAGGAAAGCATGGAGAGAGTGAAATGAACAGGTGATAATGGAGAAAAAACAAAAAGATGAGAGAAGAGAAAGGGAAGCCCATCAAAGACAAGGGAGAGGGTGGGTGAGAAGGGGTGGTCAGCTAACTACATACCACTGGCATTTTCCTGGTGTTGTCGCAGATAAACACAAACAACAAAATAACTGTAATTACTTCAAGTTTCTTATTCCCATGAAGTTAAAATCACAAAGATGATATTAGACTGCATTCTCAGAGCCAAAGTGTAACTTGCTTAGCTTAAAAAGGGGTTGGTGAGACAGAAAGGTAACATCAGTTACTGTTTTTCTCACCATTTTCCCACCATAAAGAGGGTATTCTGTCTGACTCCATTAAAGGTAAAGCCAGCAATGGAGGAAGGTGAGGATTCAGCCCCTACTTTCAGTGATGGCAGATAGCATAAAGAGTAGGGGTGTCATTTGTGATCTTGGCTCTAAAAACCACTATGTTTTTTTAGAAAAAGGTTTGGGAGAGTTTAAATTTTAATTCTAAACCTTAATTTGTATAGCTCAGCATGTCTGAGCACCTGGCTTTAGGACTTCACATACCTCCCTTATTTTTAGAGTTTTTCTTGACAGCTCTTTTGGAAGGAGAAAGGACTTCTTGATAAGACACACTTCTGTGAGAGAGGCTGAGAGCAAGAGTCAGTGGTTTTTCTCAGACTTGCAGAAGTCCATGCCACGTGGTAGAAAACTGGAAATTCTTACATGGAAACATAGATGCTTAACTGTCTTTCCACTGGCATAACTCCTATTCCTAATGATGGAATATGGAATTTCCTAAAGAATTATTCAGTTGCTCCCCAATTAATTCACTCAGTGTGAAAATACTATACATTGAGCACAGCTTTGGCAATGACTAAGTATTTCTCTAGGATAAGGGTTTCTCTGTTGCATGAAGACAGCCTATGGGATTATAGTTAAGTTTGTTCTCCTATCAGAGCATAGACACTAAGGAGTGAAAATAACACAAAATTTATAGTCATGATCTAGGATCCAGTATAAACCCATTCTTTTCTAGTTGTGTGATCTCTCAACTTCAGTTTTTTTTTATATTTAAAATGGGAAAAATAAAATCTACCATAAAAATCAGATAATATATGCTTAAGTATTCTAACACTTTAAGCACTATACAGATAAAATCTAATATCATTACTTTTGTAATTTATGGGCTATTATTCACTCAGATATTAATGGCTGCTGTGTGAAGGAAGCTGCAACCTGAACTCTGAGGGCTACTGCAGACCTATTTCTAAACTCCTTACCTTGCTGGAAATAGGAATTATTACACGAGGGCAAGAATGTTCCATAAGGGAATAAAAGAGAGAATTTAGCTTTCTTTTATTTTTTCAACGTGTTCATTCATGATAAATTACAGCCACAAGTAAGTATTCAGATGTACCTCAAAATAAAATAATTTGAATTTACGGTTGATTTGATGATACCGCTGTCTCTTAAAAAGTTATGCGCACCATTTGAAAATAGCTACTCTGTCTACCACACCTAACTGACTTAAATGCTGCATTTTACAGTGTTTGATATGAGGAAGGTGATGATATGAGGACAATGTTGCAGCAGGAGAGCCATGCTGAGAAGCAATGTGAATAATGTCTCCTTGAGATACTGATGGATAGATGGTGGGGGATATGAGGATCAACCATAAGTATTAATCATATGCAGTAAAGTGACTGATCGTTATTGCTTCATACACTAGGTGGCTAGGAATGCAGCCAGTTCAATAAAATCATTTTAACTTCCTTTTCATGGTGGTCATTTTTCTTGTGTCTCCTTTCCTCCTTTGGCATTCTTCAATTAAGAAAGAAAAGGCCTTCCTTTCATTTCACTGTAAGTGACCCATGATTGGGGTTCACTGGGAAAAAATTTAAAAATGACCGTGCTATTAAGGGCATGTCTCTTCCTGTGTGTGAGAGGACTCTACAAGTCTGGCTGAGAACCACGAAAAGAATTGGGTAAGTTCATCCACCTGTGTGCCACAATCTTATTGTTAAAGAGGGGTAAAGAAATTCAGATTTGTCTTTTCCCCGTATAGTAAATACGTTCAGATATTTCTGCACATTTCTGGTGTAGAGAAATTTCTCTAGAAATGAAAAAAGAGAAATTCTAAATGTGGAGCAGACCATATGATTTGCTATTTGAAGTATCCCCACTTAAATTCTGTAGGAAATGTAACAGAACTAATAAAATGCAACCTGAAGTGTTGAATGTTCTGGACTAAAGATATTTTAAAGACAACTTATGGTCTTGAAGATTTCCACAAATTCTAGACTGCAGGGGATGTTATTTTGCTTTTGTTGAGCTCTGTGTTGCCTTTTAGAATTTTTAGAAACAATTCAGATGAAAATGATTATTGTTTAGTTGAAGTGGGGAAACATTAATGAAACCATTTCACCTATGGATGAAATACCATGTGTGGATGGCTAGGTATTTCTGGCTGGTGGTAAACTAAAACACACTCAAGCCAGAATTTGATTGCACAGTGTGTTTCTGTAGCTATACTTTAAATATTAGAATTTTATTACATATATACCCAAATCTAAAACCATTGAAAACACTTTTTTTTTTGACCAGTAAGGGGATTGCAACCCTCAGCACTGTGTGGTCTGCACCACGCTCAGCCAGTGAGCGCACCAGCCACACATATATAGGATCCGAATCTGCGGCCTCGGAGATACCAGCACCACACTCTCCCGAGTGAGCCACGGGGCCGCCCTGAAAATACTTTTTATAATAAATGCAATGGAAAAAAATAAATGTGAATGTAATACTATAATATATTTGATCATAAATAGTTGCTTTGGTAACTGATGATAGGTTAGAGTGACCTTTTTGTTCCATTTACTGTTGCAGTGAATCCGGAATTTGAAATATTTTAAAAGGAGTTGTCAAATATTGTTGTCCATCTTCATGGGTGAATAAAGAATAATTGTTCTGATTATAAAATTTTCCAGGCTCTGACAGTGAGAGATTAACTAAAACAATATTTTATTCCCTGTTGTAATGGTGAGTACATAGCATTAAATATTTTATTAATCCAACAAGATATTTTCATATTAAGCCATTCGGATCCATCAATAGTTCCATTGTGATTAATGGATTACTACATTACCATTTAATTTAGTTTTGTTTTAAAGGCATAACACTCAATATCATTTTAGTTAATTGTGTAACCAAATAAGGATAGACATGCTCCAGGAAAATGAATAACATAGAAAAGAAATTTTGTTTTTATGAGAATTTGAATAAATTGTTCTTTTAAAGGATCTACACACAGGACTGCTTACACTCTCAGCATTTACCTTCAATGTAACAGGAAAGAACTGGGGGAGAAGGAAAATCCGATTATTTGTGATTTGGGAGTTGTACCTCTCCCTTAAAATATCAGTGATAATATGTCAGGACTGTTTTGGGTTTTAGTTTTCTCTCAGAGCAGTTTTCAAACACAAAACCAACTCTGCTCATGGGGAGAGTTACTGGAAATTAATTGTAATTTTATTCATGATACTTAGAATTGTACTTCCCCCCACCATTTCTGCTCAGTTATACCAAACTTAAATAATTTGTTAAATAGCTGTGTCATAGTGTCAATACGTGGAAGTGAATGTTACCTATATATATTCGTGTAATTTTTAGAAAGCAACAGACAGTTCTTCCTTTGATGAAAATTGCTTGAATCTGAAACTCATGAAATCATACTAAATTGCTCACATATGACTCAAATGATTCTTAAAAACATAACCTTTCATTTTACAACATTTTAGATTTACAAATTTATTGTGAAGATAGTACAGAGAATCCTTGTATATACCAGACCCAGTTTCCCCTATTACTAACATCTTACATTTGCCACAATTACTGAATGAATATTAATATATTATTAAATTCAGTACTTTGACAGATTTATTTGGTTTATCTCTAAAGTCTTTTTTTGTTGTTGTTCCAGGATCCCGTCCAGAACAACACATTGCATTTAGTAGTCAAGTCTCCTTAGACACTTCTTGGCTGTGACAGTTTCTCAGACTTACTTTGTTCAAGGAGTATTGGTCAGATGTTTTGTAGAATGTTCCTCAGTTGGGATTTGTTTGATGTTTTTGTTATGATTTGACTGAAGTTATAAGTTTTGGGGAGGAATACCAAAGAAGTAAAGAGCCTACTACGATCTGAATGTGTCCCTTGAAATTCATGTGTTGGAAACTTGATCGCCAATGTGGCAATGCTGTGAGGTGGGGCCTTTTGGGAGGTGCGTAGGTTATGAGGGTTCTGCCCTTATGAATGAATTAATGTCATTTTAAAAGGGCTTGCTGGAGTGAGTTCACTCTCTTCTGATCTTCTCCCATGTGAGGACATAGTGTTCATCTTCTTTTGTCCTTTTGCCTTCACCATGTCAGGATGCATCAAGAAGGCATGATGCACCAGACAGCAGATGCCAGTGCCTTGATCTTGGACTTCTCAGCCTACTGACATTGAGAGAATAAATTTATATTTTTTATAAATTACCCAATCTCAAGTATTCTGTTATAGAAGCACAAAGTGGACTAATGCCGTTCCATTCTCATCACATCATATCAAGAGTATGTACTATCAACATGACTTATCCCTGTTGATGTTCACCTCAGTCACCTGGCTGGGGCAGTGTTTGTCAGGTTTCTCCACCATAAAGTTACTTTTTCCCTCTTCCTTTTGTACTGTACTCTTTGGAAGAAATTTACTATGTGCAGCCCCACTTAAAACAGTGGGAAGTTGTGCTCTACCTCCTAAGGTGTGGAATATCTACAGAAATTATTTGCAATTCTCCTGATCAGGAGATTTGGCTCTTCTCTCCACTCACTTATTAGTTAATAATGAAATTATATCATCATGGAATCATGTTTGTTTATTTTATACTTTGCATATATGATACTGCTTCGTTTTCATTTATTTTGCTCAGATTGTTTCAGCTTTGGCTCTCTTTCTGTTGGGTCTCTTCTGTTGGCTCCTATATTGTATATGTTTTAGTTTTGCTATGTTTTTTTTGTTTTTGTTTTGCACTTTCTTACTTTCTAGAACTACAAGATACTCCAGACTCTTGTATATTTCCTGTCCATTCCTTGGATCCGGCATTTTTGCAAGGAGCCCTGGTTTTGGGGTTTTTTTAAATTTGAAAATGGCATTAGAAACCAAGATCTGGGTGCTAAGTGTGTTCTGTGTTTTTTGTTATTTGCTTTTTTTTTTTTTCTTCAAGCACATCTTTGGTAAGATACTTAAGAAGTTTATTTGTATTTGATCAAGAAAAATTAAAAACATCAATACATTTTAAATACAAATGTAGACATTTTAAAACATGAACAAAACTGAAATAGTATTTTAGAGTTCCCTAGACATTGCCTACTAATTTTTGAGATTTACTTCTGTTCTTTGAAAAATAAGCAATTCCTGCTTACCTTGAATCAACAGTGGATAGGTGTTTCAAAGCTGGGAACTACTGTAAACTTTGCCTGAGATCTGAAATCACTCTCCAAAATGGGTAAAAATATAGCATAATTCTTCTACTTTAAAGAATGTCTTATTTCTTCATTCAAACAGATCTGAGATTAAGCAACTATTCTGACAAAAACAGAAAAATTTTGAGCTAACATTGACTATCATCAGGATGTGGAAAATGCTTTCATCTCCAGTTGTGAAGTGATAATTACCCAAGATAATTTATGCACAGAAAAATAAAATGTATGATCTTTTCTGTACACATAGTAGATTGACGCTGATCTTGACATTCTTTTATTATTCAACAAATGTTTAATGAGCACCCACTGGGCCAGCTCCTATGATATTCAGCAGCTCTTACAGATGTTCGTATTTATTTGTGATGTAGTTGATGCACAATAAGTGCAGTGTGTGATCACACATGAGAAGAGTTGGAGGAATTTACAGCACTGGCTTCAATAGGAATTGACTATTACTGAGATAACTAAACTTACATATATGTTGAGCAAAGCTCTGTAAAATCTGAAAGAGGAAGGTGTGTGAATGTCTAGTGTATATGGTGGCTATATGAATTATTACATACATGTGATCCTTAAGAAAAATAAACTTAAAATTTTTCAGCACCACATTGAGACCAATGGCCAGCATAATTAACTATCATACTGAATAAGAACACTGTATTACTATATTTATTCAATGGCTAATAATATTCAATAAGTACTACTAATAATACTATTAATAATTTAGTAATATTAAATGCAATGCGCCAGTCACTAAACTACAGGCTTTCTATATAAAATGGCTTTAATACCTAAAATAAGGCCAAGTGGGTGGTATCTGCTTCAAAGGTAAGGAAATGGAAGTTGTGAGAGGATAATTAATTTACCAAATATCACAAAGAAAGTAAGGAACAAGGCTAGTGCTTAATACAAAGACTTCTGATTTATGTTCTTAAGTGCTAGACTATATTGCCTCCTTGAAAATAATTTGATTTGGGTCCAGAAAAGTCAAATCATTCATTTATAGCTAAGACTAAAATCTTCCTGACTACATTATGAAAAGCCTAATCAGTCTATATTAAGATCTATAGTATATAGTAATTATAGAACTATGTGTGTGTATATATATTTTTATAAACATATAAACACACACATAAATGTTCAGAGAGGGGGAGAGGAAAAGAGCAAATTTAAATTTAATTTTCTATTAAATTGGTAATTTGACACATAGCATTTGGAGATTTTACTAATTGCTCACATGGATTTGATGGGTAGATTTTTATTTTGGTTATTATGATTTTCCCTTATCATGGTTAAGAACCCAGAGAGATAAAGGAAAAGAAAATAAAGGCAGACTAATGCAGATGAGAAATTAATCATGTTGCAGAAACATTGTTCATTTGCTTCTGGCATAAATTGAAGGAAGAGACCATATATTTATGTCACAACATAATGGCATACTGTAGGCTATTTCTACACGCGTTTTCATTCCAGACTAATTTGTCAGTTGTCGGTAAATTCAGCATCTTCCACGTCCGGATAAATATAGATTTCTTTCTCAGTTGACGGTAAATACATTGCAGCAGTTCTACGGCAGATGGCAGATAGAGGGAGGTATTAAAGTTACTGCTTTGCGGAGTGTAATGTAGTAAAATCAGGCCCTCTGTAGAGGAGGTACTTGGACTGTGTTAGAAAATGAGACCAAAGTCTGGGGTCATCTCACCATTATCAACATAATTCTTCTCTTGGCCACTGTGGTTTCTTGAATTGTGTTAAAGCAATTAGAACCAAGATGACTCAGTCTAGAACAAGGGGCTTTGGAAATCAGGTCCCAGTTTTGATGACTCTATGGTTTAATTAGGCTTGCTTTGATCTATCTCAAGTCATTTTGGAACAAGGTGGGAAACAAAGAAATAGCTAAATAAATGAGTGTGTAATACAAACTTTGATCCAGAGTCATTTTTGATCCATCATGTAGTGAACACTGGCCAGTCATCTCAAAAATATTATAAAGGGGGATCAAGTAAAAAATAGGTGGATATTAAAAAAGAAGAAAAGAGAAGAAAATTTTTTTTAAAAAGTGCTAACCTTTGAATAACAGAGTCCTAGATGTCATATTGAAATAAAAAATACAGCATTATAAAATATATTGATATTAAAAGGCTCAATAATGTAAAAATAAAGGCAAAAATAATGTGTATGGTAGTCCAGTGGTTCTCAAAGTGTGGCACAATGGCCAAGAGCATCAGCAGCTTGGAAACTTGTTAGAAATGCAGATTTTTTAGTTCCAACCCAAATCAACTGAATTTGAAAGTCTAAGAGTGGGGCCCAGCAATCTGTATTTCAAGAAGCCTTTGGATGGTTCTATATGAGAATCACTGGTAAAGTGACACCATTAAAGTACCTAAAAGTAAAATAGACCAGGGATTCACTTAAAGGAACAACAAAAAAGAACTTTGGAGTGGACTGCTGATTCCAAGCTGATTTACTTCTAAAGATTATCACTCGCCTGGATTTTTTTGTTAAATAAATTCTTTGTCCAACATATTGGATTTATTGTGGAAAAAGAACTTTCCAAATAAACAGAAGTGATTTCAGGATGTTTTTCCTGATAGATCTCAGGTCTCAGATCTTCCAAAACTGTTAAGGTGATCCAGATAGATATGTAAAATACCTAACCATTGACCTTTCTAAATCAACAGTCCTGAAAGTGAAGGGATCAGGAATCTAGAGCATCTGGGCTGTGTTTGGTGGGCTATTTCTAATGGAATTTAATTTAATAGATACTATTAAAGGGTGACTGTGTGTTCCTTAATGAAGTTGGTGATGTGGAAAAATATATTTACAATCCACGATTCCTGATATCAAATTGCTTACCATTTTTGTTACCTAAGGAAAATCTTGGAAAAGATGTATTTTACTAGCAGGTATTTGCGTACATATAAATTATCTGAGCTCTCATTTTGTGCTAACAGCCTCTAAAAATCAGAGTTCAAATAATTCAATTATCCAAACTTATTACTTCAAATGCAAGTTTTTTGAAATCGTATTTAAAGACATCAAATATAGGAGTGAAAAAAATGAGTTTAACATCAAGGTATAAAACATGCTATATTGTTTTACTAAAAACAGGAGATAATTAGGTGATCTAGAAGAGGAAATAAAATGTCAAAATTGCTAAAGCAGCAGTGAACATTTTTTCAAAAGGGGAAGTAAAACATTACTACAGTGCACAAGTAATCAGAAAAGACTTGTAAGAACAATGCAGCTTAAGCAGAAAATTAGGTATAATTATTTGGGAATAAATTGGAATACAAATGTAGTCAAACACGTCTGGAAAATAAAAATAGTTAATTTTTATTAGTCATGAACGAAAAAGTGATGCTGGAACTAAAATAGAAAATCTCATAATGAATTTATTAAAATTCTGATAATGTTTAGAAATAATTAATTGGAACTGGGCCAGCCTAAATTTGGGACCTTATGTAACCTAAACTAGAAATGGTAAATTTCTGTGAAATGCACATTCAAGTGGTCAGGCCTGACTACTTTTGTTCTAGTGAATTAATGAAAAACTTCGAAGTCAAAGCAAGATTCCCAAACTATTTCAGGGAAAGCAGGAATACTGAGAAAGTATCTTGATGGAGACAAGAAAGTAGGGCTTTTATTTAAAGTTAGCTACAAAAAATTTCTACAAATAAAATATCCATGGTATTAATTATAGATTTGTGATTAGTATTATTTACATGTTTCAATTTACAACATGGGAAAATACAATTTGCAACATAGAAAAATATCTGTAAGGGATAAATGTTTTGCCTCTCATCAATTATCTTTCATCTATAAATAAACTATAGAATTAAAAATATTGACAAATTGAGTGAAAAATCCATATAAAAATGTTAACGTAAGAAAAGCCAGGATGCATAACTGGTTATGACAACATAGTAAAATAAGACAACTTCAAAATTCTGTCAGTACAAATGTGTAGAAATGTTGGATAACATATAGTCCAAAATACATTTTAATACCTGTTAATCTTAGAAAGAAAAAAAAGGAACACAATATCTAGATGCAAGAAAAAAAGAAAAGAATTGGCAAATTGAAAACCAGAGCAAAAGCACATGAGTTGACGCTTCAGTAGCTTGGTGGGAGGTAGGAAAGGGGAAATATTGTCCCAGCAACCAAATAGCTTTGATATTAGTGCCTACATGAGGACAAAACCCTGGAGCAATGTAGGAGGGAAATCAAAGCAAAGATCCCTATATAAAAGATCTCTGAAGGGCTGCATATTGCATGAAATGTTGTGTTAGAAAAAATAAAATACCTGTAGGTACAGAAAGATGACAAAGAGTTTTCAATTTCTGCCTGAGTTTTGAGGGAAACAAAAAGGTCCCCTAGACTGTGATTTTAAAATAAAAAGTGGTCCCAAATAATTGACACATGTGGGCAGTTAGAAGAACCAAATATAAAACTGCTTTGGAAGACATGGTCTTACCCCTGGTTAAACAGGAAACCACAGTTAAATTCCCATTAAAGATGACATAGTCCAAAATCATAGAACACATGTGCAAATAATTTACTGTGATTAAGTGTCAGTCAATAGTCAACAGGAGAACTGAAGTGCCAAAAGAGTCACAAACCTATAAAATAAGTATATTTATTTAAATGATATTTATTTAAATATAAACAAGCCCCTATTTAAATAAGAGAGTAGCAGTATTTAAAGTGAAATATAATTATAAATATAGAAATTTAAAACAAAATAAAAGAGAAGTCAATGTAAGTAAATGCAGGCAAGTTTTAAAATAGATATTATGTGACTTATACATAAGTTATTTTCTTATTGGTCTCATCTCCTATTTAAATAAAGTGCTGGAGGAAAGAGCAAACATCCGAATGAAAAAGAAATTTCTCATACCAGAGACTGAATAATTGGTACTGTAGCAATGAGTAATGAAATCTGTTCAATTTCTCCTTTTTCTTTTGCCATAATTCACGGAATTTTATTTTAGTAGAAAAAAACGTTAAAATGTTTAAAATTGTGATTAGATTTTCATTCCAAACTAGAATAAGTTTAATTTACAATGTAATCAAAATATTATATGCTTGAAAACCATAGTTTTCTATATATACTTTTTAGTTCAATGCACTTTAAGTTAAAGAAGAATATATAATAATCAAGATATATTTTTGCACATTATATCTATTAAATATGGTGAAAATAGGCAGATTTTCTAAAGAACCCAATATCATTTCTAAAGTCAAAAATATATAATCAATAAAATTAAACAACTCCATAGAGGTCTTCTAGATTAGATACAAGTGAAAAGATAATTAATGAACTGAAAGACAGAGCTGAGAAACTTTCCCAGAAGGCAGTAAAAAGAGATAAGCAGGCAGTTAATGTGGCAGAGAGGTTAAGCGATGTGGCAAACAGAATAAGAAGATCTAAAATATGTCAAATACATGCAACAGTAAAAGAGATTAGAAATATATGATACGAATATGTAATATCTATTGTCAAAGTGAAATAAAGATACAGAATAGGTATGTAGCAGCATAATTTACCTAAAGTATACAACATGAATATGCAATAATGCTTATGTAGATTACCTTCAAAAGCAATGCATGAGTTACCCAAGACACTGGTGAGAGTGATTGCCTCTGAGTAGTGGGTCTGTGAATCAAGAGTAGGAAAAAAAATATATGTTTATTATAGTTTTATTTTTATTTACCTCTACAAATTTTTTTAACACAAAATTTTCATTTTTAAAAATTCACGGATGAATCATATTAAGTGAAGTAAATCAGGCACAGAAAGATAAATACTGCATAATCTCACTAATATGAAAAAACTAAAACAAAAAAAAGTGGTTCTCATAGAAGTGAAGAGTGGGAGGGGAGAAGTAGTGATGGACTAATGGGCACAAAACTATGCTATCAGCCCTAAGTGAATCACTGAGCAGGATATGCATGTATTCAAACAGTACACTGTACCCCACAACAGTACACTGTACCCCTTGTACCTCTATGTGCAAGTAAATGCTAAAATTAAAAAAAAATTATGGATAAAAAATGAGGACTTAAGTAAAATGAGAACAAGAAGATAAGGTTAAAGCCAGCAATATAATTACATAAAATAGGTATTATCTTTTTCTAGCGATAAACAACTTGGTTCTAAGCCTCCTGTTATTCATTACAAAGAGGAAAATACCATTTATATGATTCACAATTTTCAAAGACAAAAGGAGATTAGTAGCTCTAAAGAAGACCTAGCTATGTGTTGAAATGAGAAAAAACCATCTCCTGTAGATCCCTGAATTAAGACTCTGGAAAATGCAATTATTAAAGTTACCCATACCTCTCTGTAAGGTAGGACCTAGGAAATAGTCTCATCAGTGCCAACACTAGTGATTTAAATATACAATTCCCATGTCTTTATAATACTCATTAAGTGAATTATTGTTGAACACCTACTGTATCACAGGCACTGAGGAAACGTTGGCTGAAGTGATTCATGTTATCCCAGGCTAAAGGAAAAAGCAGACACGGAAGTCAGCAATTACAGTACAATGTGATAATTGATGTGACAGAGCTACTCACAATGTACAACAGGCTCATAGAGAAGACTGGGAGTAGCAACATAACTTGAGGAAAATGGTTTCAAAAGAGGTAAAACTTCACAAGAAGACAGAAGTAGTTATATAGATAAGTAAGATAGTCGATGGGGGAGTTCCAAGAACAGGAAACACATCTTCTCTGTCCTCTACACTATACTCCCTAATTTGCTCACTTGCTTATCAGTGCATTTACTGATTGCTTTATTGATATTTATTTGTGGATTTTTATTAACCACTTTCTTTGTTTCTGGCTTGGTTTTAGGTATTTGGGATACAATAGTGATAAGAGATATCTTTCTACAAAACAAGTATCACCAGGTCACTTTTATATTTAAAAATGTATAATTGCTCTTTCTTGTCAATGGAAGTGGTCTATAAACTGAGTCTCTTGCACCTCTTGGCTGTGGGAATACTTTTCAGGGGATATAAGGTCATAGGTACTCTTAATGGAATACATTTCCAGATTTTCAATTTCCATGTATATTTTCTCCTAAAATAAAATCTTCTGAGAACAATCTTGCTTTATACAGGTATTCGTTTCCCAAAACTCATTACACAATTATCCTTGTCTTTTTTTTAAATAATCCATCCTGGATGGTATTTTGTACATTCCACAAGTACAAAAATCTCCAGGACCATAATAAAAGGGATATTTCAAGAATTCATAGCTTCTTGAATTCCCTGATTGATTTCCCTGAGAGCAAAGAAATTTTGAAGGGGCAGTAACTTATTTTAACCAGGTAATACATTTTTGTCAAGACTTCAGTTTCTAATCCATCTGTCTGTCTATCTGTGCATCTACATACCTACCTATCTGCCTAAATACCTACTTACCTTACTCACTCAGAAGTGAGTATGTATATGTGAATTGAAAATGAAGCCAGACTTCATCTAAGAGAAATTCTGATATGGATTATGGGTTTTAAAGAGAAGGCTGCTTTTGTCATTTAGCTTACACGAAGGAGATATATATATATATATATATATATTAAATTAGATGAGCTACTCTAAAGTTCAAAGATTTGCAAATATAACTAAAACATATATATAATATATAATATACCAGAAATGTATCCTTTGGAACAATTTAAAATTATAATAAAATAGTTTAGATGTCAATTTTGAAATATACAGCAGGTATATAGTTTTCAACAACACATTATATATTTATGTACTATATAAAGTGTGAAGTATACACATATATTACAAAGGATAGTCTTTGACAATCCATCTAGTTATACTTCAGTGAAAACATATGGTTACCACTGAAATGAAATTAAGCCTAATTTCTTTAGCATGACAGGCAAGTTTTAGGATCAGACCAAATCTCCCTTTCCCTACTTACTCTCTCCTTCCTTCTCTTTTCCCCATACCCTATGTTCTTAGCCACATGGAATTATTTACTGTCACAGAATACATTGTTGCCTTAATTTCACATACTATTTTCACTGCTTTGAAAGCATTTTTTTTTTTTTCTCATTCCCATGTCTCTCTCAATTTTTCTCTGACATCCCATTGGTCACTTTCTCCTCTGTCCATTTTGTAAGGGCTCTTATGTTAGGCATTACAATGTGATTATTTGGTTATAATTATGTTTTTCTTCCTCCATGCAACTCCATGAGGTCAGGAAATGCATTTTTTTCTTTTAACACAAAGCTATAACTACCCTCACCATGCCAAATATACAATTGTAAGTAGAAAAATGAGAAAACTACTGCAATTTCACCTCCTTGACATAGTCATTATCGACAGTTTGATGAACATTGCCTATGTTTTCATACACACACACATATGCTCATAATTATCAATGTACTCCTTCCTTTTCAATATCTATACGTTTGTTTGTTTCTTTTTTTTTTACTCTATAACCTCCATACTGTTGAATAATAGTGAATTATAGGGGACTTGCTTCTGACTTGAATAGAGCTCTCTCTCATGATTCACTCTTTTAGAATATCCCTATAATTATTTCTAACTTATAATTTGTGTGTTAAAAATATTTTTTTCTATTTCCAGTTTTCTAACCCCAAGACCAGAAATATTTGGATATTATCAAAAGATTTTCTGGCAAATACTCTTATGATTATAAGGTTTTTCACTTTCAATCAACGATGTAAGGACATAAAAAATTAATTTATTATTTAACTTTCTTTGCATTTATGGGATAAACTTTATTACTCATGTTGTATTATTATTTCAGTGTATGTTGAGATTATTTGCTATCATTTAATCTAATCTATAATGTTTTTCTCTATGTTTATAATTGAGCAATGACTATATCTTAATTTTCTTTTATATTTCTAGCATTTAGCATGAGAGGTATTCAGTAAATATTTCCTGAGTAGATGTTAGCATCTGATATTTTTATTTGTATATAAGTTTATTTTTTTGTATGTAAGTTTAATATATGATCCACTACATTTATTTATTCTCTCATCTGTGTCTGTTTGTTTATTTGTTCATTCACTCATTCATTTATTCAGAAAATATTTGCTAGAAACCTGAGATGTACCAAGCCCTCTACTAGGAGCTTGTTAAACAGTAATGATGATAAAAAACAAACAGTGTTGGTTCTTGCGGAACTCTCAGTCCAGTGTCTACACCACAGTAGAGATCTTAAAGACCTAAAGAAGTCTGTATTTTTTTTTTTATTGTAAGCTCCTAGGAGACAGGAGCTATGTTTATTTCCATAGAAAGTAACAAATTTTATGTATACTAAATGTACATACAAAAATGCTTTAATAGAACGCCAAATTGGCATATAGCAATTTCAATGTTTTCCTCTTGCTATACTCAACATTTTACTGTTATTACAGGACAATGTCCAATTTGATGCTTCTTAAGGAGTTTAATGAACTTGTGTACGATTCACTGGAGAGCCACACAAATGAAAGAGCTGGAAATTTATACTCAGGAAGGGAATTTAAAAGAATTTAAATGAGTCTGCTTTTAAAATGGGACACAGACCAGTTTCAAAATAATCCATCAGGGCTCATTTGAAAAATAGATCAGTTGTTCTAAGTCTCTATTGAGATAGAATTATAACAAACAAATTCTCAGTTCATTGAAATTGATTTCATTTATTGCATACTGACTATAATAACATACTGATGGCAAGGCTTATTTAACTTTGGAATATGCTATGAAGAGAAAATGTAAAAGAAGCAAAAATGGGGTAATAATTTCATTGTCTTGAATGGTCTAATTGTCTTGGTAGGGTGATAGTATAGATCAAAGATGACTCAAAGTTTTCTATATTAGTCCGTTTTGTGTTGCTATAACAGAAATACCTGAGACTGGGTAATTTATAAAGAACAGAGGTTTATTTGGCTTATGATTCTGGGACAGCTGCATCTGGCATGGGCCTCAGGCTGCTTCTACTCATGGTGGAAAGTGGCAGGCAGCCAGTGGGTACAAGCAGATCACATGGTGAGAGGAAGCAAGAGAGAGAGAGAGAGAGAGGAGGTGCCAGGGTCTTTTAAACAACCAGCTCTCCCAGGAAATAATAGAGTGAGAACTCACTGATTAATGCCCCATCCAGGGACAGCATTAATCTGTTCATAAGGGGTCCCACCCCCGTGACTCAAACAGCTTCTAACACTGCTACATTGGGGATCAGATTTCCACATGAATTCTGGGAGGACAATACATCCAAACTCCATCAGTTTCCATGCGCCAATAATAACATATAAAAATACTACTATTAATCTAACACCTATTGAGCACCTATAGTTTAAGTTTTAAGTTCTAAGTGTTTTCTGGGTATTTTCTTATTTAATAATGTTAGATACTATTATGAGTAGGGTGATCACACGTCCTGGATCAGTCTAGGTTATGCCTGTTTTGCTAGAGTAATTAGTATTATCATTCTCTACCATTCACAAAAGTATCTCTTTGCAAAATAAATTATACGATCACTCTAGTTAATGTCTGTTTTTCAGCATAGAATCTAAACTGTATAGAGGTTAAATAATTTCCCAGGATTACACAAATAGTAATTGAAAAGCTGTGCATTTATGATGACATGGCTGCATAATTATGATGTGCATCAAGGACTCTGAAAATAAGGAATAAGACATAATATCTACCTTTCTGGAATTTATTGATTAAATCATATATCTCTGCATGGATATGACACATGTAATTCTAGGCATAAATAGTGAGGAAGCCAAACAACCCAGATATGAGTTAAAGTTATCTTTATACTACATTTAAAATTGTGTTTAATGCATTAGCATCTATATATGAAGATTTTAATCCTCTTAGCTCTCAGAGGATAAAGTTTTTCAGTAAATATTAGAAGTAAGCAATTGAGAATGTTTAAAGCTGAAGTGAAAAAGAATCTTTGACTTTAAAGAGAAATGATAGAAGACTGACCTTAAACATGGAGAAATGGAATGTGCAGCAAAAAGGGCATCAGGAGGAAAAAGTGGAGGAGGTAACCAATAGGAGCTGGAGAAGATGAGAAAGGTCATGGGATAAAGGGAAGAAAGAAAGAAAGAAAGAAAGAGAGAGAGAGAAAGAAAGAAAAAGAAAAAAGGAAAAGAAAGAACAACAGTAATACACTGAACTTTCAGAAGGAAAGAACAAAACTATGGTTTCTAGAGGTGGGAAAGGGGGAGAAGGGGCTAGGGAGAAATTGCGTAATGGACACAAAGAATAATTATCTTTTGTAAAGAAGAACATGCTAATAAAACTGATTTGATCATCAAATATTGTACACAAATACTGATAGTTAACTCTGCTCCCCATAAATATGTATAATCAATTATTTCAATAAAAAAATTAAAATAAAAAACTCAGAAAAACAACAAATAAGGTAGCTTTACCATGCAAGCTTCTTCAAGTAATACCTCCCACCTCTACCTCACCTTTTTACATAGAGGAACAGAGGTCTGCATCTGCAATGCAAAGAAACTTCTAGGAAGATTATGTTTCTTTAATCATCTAAAAGCCACTTGCTATCTACCTGGCCTGCCTCTTTTTTCCCTGCCTCAATCCAGTGCTCTCACTAAATTAGCAATCAACAGGAACAAAAGGATGTTTTCATGAATGCATTTACTGGTATGTTCTGTGCTTGGTTCACTGTTCAGTGTTCCTGGCTTCTGAAATTGGAAAAGTATGAATTGCTATTTCCAGAAATCAAATACTTTTAGGATAGAAATAGGAAGCCAAACATTTTTACTTTGTTTTGCCCCTTTGTTCTCTCATTCCTTAGCACACTGACTGAGCAGCTATTATGCTCCAGGCATTAAACCATATGCTGAGGATACAAAATAAAAATACCATGTCTCTTTCTTCACGGAGCTCATAGCCAAGTGAGGGAAGCATATATGTCAACACACAGATGAAATCCCATTGATTCCTATTATTTGCAATAGTTATGTTCTATAGTTGCTGGGACCAATGAATCAGCAAATACTGAACCATTGTTCCTAGTGGAGATTAGGTTCCTGTGAGCCTCTGGTCACAACATGTTTATCAACTGATCAATACATAACCTTACTTTGCATGTGTTTCTGTTTAAAACACCTTATTTTCTATTATTGTTGAACTCATGGCCAACAGTACTTATAATTCATGTCTAAACAAAGCTTATCTAATGCACATATTTTTTCCATAAGGTACACTGCTGCCTTTTGCATTAGGAACACTACACAGCACTTCAACACTGCACTTGGCAATCATTTTAAACAGAAAAATTAGCAACAAAAGGCACAAAATTTTTTTAAAAATTGGAATAAAATAGATGATGAAAGGGACACTAGTTTACCGTATGAGAGCCAAAAAAGAAGGCAGAGCATCGCCTTGCTTGACCTCAGCTGGAACATGCATCTTGGATGACTCCAATTTTTTTTTTTTTTTTTTTTTGCCTGTATGCATGCCTGTGAATGACTGTGAATGTGCTGTGTGCATTGATTTTGGGGTTACAAACTCATTTTAGTGAGTAAGCTATTTAGCAGATACAGAGTTCATGAATAATGAAGGCTGACTTTATAGTAAGAACAGAGGTTAAGACTAGATGTTGTATCAACACCAAAGAGGGAAGCCTTACCCAACCTCAGGAGTTCTGAGTTTCAAGTCTTCTTTGAAAAAGTCCTGCCATTTCTTGTACTGGATTTCCTCACTTTTGTAATGGAAGAAATATTTTCCTGGCCTACTTACCTTACAATATGGTTTTGAAAACACAAGTGAAAATATAAAAAACTTTGAAAAAATTAAAAATAAATGGGAGTATAAAACATTTTATATATTTTATTTACCTATCAGAAATATTCTCCTTAAAAAAAGGAAAAAAAGAAAAACCAATGCTGTGGGTTGAATGTCCCCCCAAACTTACTGAAGCTTGAATAGTGTTCCCTAAGTTTTATGTGTTAGAAACCACTGTGATTGTTAGGAGGGTGGGAAATCTTTCTGCAGTAATTGAAAGAGTAATTGAAGAGGTGATTAGATTTCAGAACATGCCATAGTGAATGGATTAATAATGGTGGTCAGGGCCTAGTTCTGAGGGCTTTGAAAGGAGAGCATGTGAGGGTCTCTTTGGCTCTGCTCCTCCATTTTCTGCCATGTGAGACCCCTGAGTCACTGTCACCACCACCAGATGTGTTCCCTGGACTTTGAACTTCCCAGCTTCTGAAACTGTAAGAAACAAATTTCATTTTCTTTATAAATCACCCAGTTCAGGTATTTTGTTATAAACAACAGAAAAGGACTAATACAACCAAGTTTGAAATTAAATCCATTAGCTGACACAATTGCTCACTTCCCATTTTATGTACTTTCTTCATTTGAATTTCAGGACAAAATCCTTTCCTGCTTTTCCTCTTATTTTTCTGGCAGCTCCTGAGTTTTCTTTGCTGATTTCTGCTTTTCTTTTGCCTCTGGCATCTCTTAGTGTTAGAGCTGATTAAGGCTCCTTTGTGCTCATTCATGCCTTTTCTGCTGATACTCATTCCTCCACTAAAAGTCCTGAAATGCCTCCCCATTTACCCAAATCAAATATA
The DNA here is from genome assembly GCF_027409185.1 of Cynocephalus volans. Taxonomy (NCBI): domain Eukaryota; kingdom Metazoa; phylum Chordata; class Mammalia; order Dermoptera; family Cynocephalidae; genus Cynocephalus; species Cynocephalus volans. Next base: position 159,561,128 of record NC_084460.1, read on the forward strand.
GATCCAGGATTTGGAGAATTGAAGCTTATACAATTTGGGACTTTATTTTTAAAAATAATGTAAATTTTTAATCATAAGTTAAAATAAATGACAACAAAATCACAAATTAGAAACAAATTAAAAAATCTGACACCACCACAAATATCAGAAAATCAGAAAAATTACATATTTTTATTAACTGCCTGATACATTTTATCCTATATGTTTGGCAGTATATTCTTTTTTATCTTCATGTGCCAACAATTTTGTTCTACCATGTTTTACAGAGTAACTAAAAAGATAATTTAGTCTTTCCTCTTGGGTGGTTGAATTTTGTTTTTTATTATTAGTTTGAATATTTTTCTTTCAGGAGTTATAATTATTTATTGGTAGTTTCATGTAAAATTTTAAGATTGTTTCCAAGTTTGAGTAAACTTCTACAAAGTTTTTTCACAGACGAATTTTAAAACTAAGTTTCATAGAATAACTTCTAGCTGTATATATTTCAAACCTTGTGTCACCTCCTAGTGCCACAGGACACTTTTATATTAGGATGCAGTCTGCTATTTCAAAGCATGATGTGCCTACTGAGTAATCACAGTGGGGGTTGAAATTCCTGGATGCAATTCTTATATGCAGAAGTGACTAGAACATATATAAATATTCGTATATCCACTAAACCCAAACTTAATGTATTGCCAACTCAACTTTCAGAGCTTCAGAAAGAGCCAATGAAAGAAGGTACCTTGAAGCCTAAGTTTTATTATCTTCATGATAAAAGGCAAAGTTCTTATCACAGCCTTCAAAGACCTAGATCATGCTCCTCCCCTCCCTAATACCTCTCTGACCTCCTGTCCTCTCTCACTAGTCTCTCCTTGCATATACTTTGGCTACACTGGCCTTCTTGCTGTTTCGTGAACATCAGAAGGACTTTGTTTCCTTCACTTGGAAAGCTTTTCACCAGCTATTCTCTTGGCTTGCCTTCCTTCATTCAGTCTACCCTCCTTCAAGTATTGGCTCAAGTTCACCGTCCCATGAGACCTACACTGACCACTGTGTTTAATACTACATTCTGCCTTCCACTCCGCATTACTCCCCACCTTCCATACTCTGCACTTTTTCTTTTATTCATACCTTCTGTCTCCTTCTAACGGAATACATAACTGCTTAGTTATTATGTTTATTGTTTGACTCTCTTTTTTTGGAAAGTAGGCTATACAAGAGCAGGGGTCTTTGTTCTTGTTCACTAATATATTCCAAACACCTGGAACAATGCCTGGCACAAAGTAAGCTTGCAAGAAATACTAGAATGAATGAGTATTGTTTATTAAGTATACAAAATATATGTATGTTTTAACTTTAAAAATCGTGCAACTATAAGGGTACTTCAAAAGTTGTTGGAAAGATTTGTATTATCTTTCAATTCTATTTTTGTACAAATCTTTTTAAGTAGCCTTGTACGTACCTTTAAAATTTACATACTTGAAATTAAGTAAGTATTAATTTTATCTTTCAGGAATTTCCAATTTAACTTATTAGACTTTTCCATAATTTTTGGTCGGAGGAAAAGAAGTCTGCACTTGCTAGTAAATACCACTTTTATGTTTAATTTTGTTACGTATCTTATACTGCTTATAGTTAAATATAAGCTGGTAGAAAATTAGAATTTTTTTCACACCTGACTATTCTTTAATGTAGAAATAACTCAACCCACACAGTTCAAAGGTAAAGTTCCCTCTGTCTCCAGAAAGATCATGAAGTGAGGGAAATAAAGGTCATTACCCTAATCTTAGAGATACTGTATACATCACTGCCCACCCCTCATCCCGCCACAGCAGGACAGACTGATTTAGTCCACTGACTTAACTTTTAAAACCTCTGATCTAATTTCTTACTAAATAGCTAAGTACTGTAATGTTTTATTTCCACTGACTGCCCAAATCCTCTAATATGTACTCCCAAACTGCTGCTTTGGACACCCCATCCCTTTATAAATCTCACTCTATGTAGTTAAACTCTCACTTCACTATTTAAATTAATTCCTTAAATGTCACCCAGAACCTTCAAATTTAATTACCTTTTTTTTAGTGCTACTTGACCTGTCTATGGCATGTAGTCATTAAACCTCCATTTCTTGAAAGTATTTTTTCCTTGCCTTCTGTGACTCCGTATTTTCTGATTCTTCTCCCTCTCTGGCCACCATTTCCACTTCTTTCTTTCGTTTTTGTTTCCCCATCTCTTAAATACCCCTGTGGCCCAAGCCCCCAGAACTAGACTTTTGATTGTCTCTCTTATTTTATTCATGACCTGCAGTCATTTATTTTCAAGTCTATAAATATCAATCTGACTAGGTAAGTCCAAAGCCTACAATCCCAGTTGTGGTCTTTCTTTTGTGTTCTTATTTATGTTCTTTTTCCATAGACAACATTAGCTAACTGTTCTGCTATTCCATCCAACAGATGGTGTCTCTACTTTCAAAGACCTATTTTCAATGTAGGAAACAAACATTAATAAATTCCTAAATTTATTAAAGTGTTATCTATATTTTGATAAGTACAACAAAAGGGACATCCAGTGGAATCTAGCCTAGTCAAATGAGGCAGGGAAGCTTTCCCTCAGGATATAGCATCACAGAAACAATAATACATTGTTTGTAGCAGTACATTTTTTTATTCAACAAAGATTTAGGATCCAAAATCTGAAAGACAAAGCTACTAAGATAGAATTTCTTACCGTGAGATATTATTATCTAGTATGGGAGGTAGGCACTTAAACAAATAACCACAACTGTGCTCCATACTAGTTGCAACAGAACGGTTAAGGAGGGAGATACCAACTCTCCTTGAGGGGTGTTTAGTAGGGCTGATCCACCTCAGTGAAAAGCTAAATGAACTATCCATGCAATACATAAAGTGATTGAGAAATCAAAGAGAAACAGTTGCTGGAATTCTTGAGAAATTCTCCTTCAAATATATATATTTTTTTTATGAAAAGGTACCGTTGCAATGACAAAGAAATAAAAACGGAAATTTTGGAAGGCAGAGCATATAGCAGGGCCAAAGCGCATGAAAATTCTATCATCATTCTCCTCTAACAACTACATACATGAAATAGAGACTTGACATATTAGGCATGGCTAGTCAATTCTTAGCATGACTTGACAACTGCAGCTGGTCAAAATAAGCAAGCTGTTAGAAAGTCTAGTCAGCCAAATTTTTGCAAATCGTCTACCAGCATTGCTGAACAGAATAAATAGTACTAAACATCCCACTTTTGTATGGATGTCTGCCTCCCTCAGCAGACTGTGAGCTTCTCAAAGGACATTTCTGTGTGTTACTCACCTCTGTGATCCTCAGCCCATGACATTGCCTGGCATATTTGTTTTTGCAAAGGTAAAATTATGTGAGAAGTGGTATGAAAGAACCAGCATGATTTTTCTCCAGTATAACTATGGCATGACTATACACATTTTAAAAAATTCTTCACTTTATATGTATTTTAATTACTTTACTTTTCATCTTCAATATGTTTAATGTTTTAAGCTACATGTGTGAAACAAACTCTTTCTACAGATTGAGATCATCAGAATGGATGTGGTTATCATTATAGCTACTACTTTTAGATCTGATTTAATTCAATGCTATATAGGATTTAACATTTGAAAAGATTTGAAAATTGATCTACACACATTTGTATGAAACAGAATCTTGATGTATTCTTTTCTAAATGGGGCATTATATATTACGCTGTGATTTTGCAAGACAGGCACCTTACATTTTCAAGCTACTATAGGATGCTAATGAGTCAGGAAAAATTATGGTTAGATGTTTAGAACTTATAGCAAAAATATGCTTTTGATTTACATCATGGTAGAGAAAATAATTTCATAGTAATATATGACATTATATAGATATTTAGTATAATTTAATTCATAAGGTCATGAATATTTTTACTAAGGAAAATGTGTAGTTAGCATACTGTAATCTCTCCTGCTTCTCACTGTGATACAACCAAATCCTTTAGAGAGCCATTTCTTCGTGACATCATTCACATATTTCATATATATTATCATCAAAAAATACTTAAAGTTCTTTATGCTCTAGATTTACATGTTGTCCAATAGACTTTTCCCAATCATAGAAATGCACTGACAATATAGTAGCCACTAGCCACATGTAGCTATTGAGTCTTTGAAATGTGGCTTGTGTAACTGAGGGATTGAATCTTTAATTTTATTTAATTTTAACTAGTTTAAATTTTGATTTAAATAGCCACACATAGCTGGTGGCTTCTATATTGAACAGTGCAGCAGCATAAGTTAAATCTCCTCTCAGATTATTGACCCTTTACCCCCAAATAATATTAAATCAATTAAAACAAGTCTTAGGATAGAAATAAGAAAGAACAAATACGATCAAGGGTAAAGTCTCCTGCCATTCACTAGATGTATATAATGAGAAAATTTTGATTTTCTAATTTCCAAAATACCCCTAGAATAAAGTCTCAAAATTGCAGTAAAGTATCTCTGAGCAACATGTTACTCCTCACATCCTTAACGAGAGTTTCTGCATATTCATTACATATTAGAAAATAATAACATCATGCTGAGATTCAGGGGAGGGGCAGTCAGTTTGGTTTATGTGCCTCTACAACTCAGAAAAAGTACAATTCACAATGTGTGATGGCTCTTCAGGTTGTCCAAACAGAGAAGGTTAAATTCATCATTAGTAAAACTCCTATATGGAATAACTGAAGTATAGATCTCTCTTTGGAGACAAAGTGAGGAACTATTACCTCCTGTTCTTGATTCTGTTAGCTGAATTATTAAATTGTAGTTCCTATGCTACTGATGGCAGCTATCTTTTTCATAATGTGGCCCAGAAAAGCAATGTTAAAAGTTATAGTCTCAAAATATCTCCCCAAAACTTATCAGAATAGCTGCTCATGGGTAGTCATGATGAGTTTTGTCCTCTGGTAGGAGTTGCGCATCTAGATTGTTTGGGAACTTTGCATATGTAGATAGAACTATAGCCCCTATGTGAAGGCAGTGGGAAAAGCACTGAAACTTGGCTGGGCACCCTGTGTAGCCACAGCCAGCCTACTTGCTAAGATAAGGCATGAGCTGGGAAACAGACGGAAATAGATGTAGCTATGGGAAGTCTATGATGGCAAACATCCACTGATTCTCAAAGATAGACAAGGAATAACACAGAACACAGACAAGGAGCTGATTTTTGGTGAGGATTGATGTGAAGTAATGGAGATGGCCTAGGAGGTGGGGATTTCAGAGGGGTCAGGTCTGCCCAGACATGCTGGCAAGTGTTCGGCATTTGGGAAGACTATCATTAAGAAATAGCTGACAGTGCAAGAGGAAAGTAGGATTATATTGTTAACAGGACTGAAGAACTGAAATGATCACCTGAGAAGGTTAGTGGAACACGGCAGGAGCCTTCTCACTGGAACTAGTGTACAAGATCAGGACTGGACTAGCGGTACCATTGCTGTGTTGCTAAAACTGAGAGTGCTGATTTAGAGTTCTGTACCACCTTCTTGTCTAAGATAAGGTTTGCTTCTAAAGATGTGGCTTGGGTGGAACTGACAGAGAATTAATTGGCCTCAGCTGTGTTGAGACAAAGCTGGGAGTAGGCAGGGCCTGGCATGCCCCCTTCTCTAAATTCCTGTCAAGGTTTTTACTTAGGATGGTTCTACGGAACTTTGTTGTAACTTTCTTCAAAACTTACTTAGAAAAAAATTAATAAATCCTTTTTATTATTTTATTTTTAATTCACAATTGATTAACAAAAAATTACAGAAAGAGTACAAAGAATTCCCATGTACCCCTCATCCAACTTCTCCAGTTGTTCACATTTTTATGTAACCACAGTATAGTTGTCAAAACGAGGAAATTAACATTGATACAGTACTGTTACCTGATCTCCAGACTTTATTCAAATTTTGCCAATGGTACAAAAAGATCATCTCCAATCTCTGCTTCAGGATCTAATCTGGGTCACATATTTCATTTAGCTGTTTTTACCTTAGCCTCCTCTCATGTGTGACATTTCTTCAATCTGTCTTTATCTTTATGACCTTTTTACATTTGAAGAGTACTAGAAAGGCATTTCGTTGAATGTCCCCCAGTTTTCCCTAGTCTGAAGTTTCCTCCTGTGAAAATCACATTATGCATTTTTTGGCAGTAATATCACAGAAGTGATATTTTAGTCCTTCTCTCCGCATAGCTCAGTGGTTCATAATATCAATGTGGCCCATTACAGGTAATGTTAACCTTGATCTCTTGGTCAAGGTGGTGTCTGCCAGGTTCCTCTCCCATAAAGTTATTTTTTTCTGTTGTAATTAATGAGTGTTTTGTGAAGAGATACTTTGGTACTAGGCAAGTATTTGTTTCTCATTTTGCTTTTACTCACTAATATTAACATATATTGATGATTCTAAATCATAATTCAAAATCATCACTATTTGATGATGTGATTTACAACTAGAAATTTTCTGTTTACATCATTTTTTCTACATTGGTTAGTCAAAATTCTTCTTAAGTATGTACTGTCCTTTTTCTATCTATCTATCTGTCAATTTCAGTTGGATTTGAGGATACTTATTTTATTCTTATGGTAGTAATCCATTACAACCAGCATTTATTTTCAGTATTTATCTTGCTCAAGTTGCTCCAGATTTGGCTACTGGGAGCTCTTTTTTATCTGGCTTTTCTGTCCTTTTGACATACCCACATCATTTTTTCAGCACTTTCCTATTTTCAAAGCACCACAAGAAGTCCTTTTAATTTGTATTATAAAATCACCAAACATTACAAATACCGTGTGTGTGGGTTGTCTCTACATAAATTAAAAATATCTGGTTGAGGAAAAATTTGATTTATTTTCACTTTTCTTCCATGTGTTCAGACATCACCTACATAGAATGTTTAGGATTAATGTTACTTACTAAATGGTTTTGATAATTAAAAATAAAATTATATTGTATCAGAAAATAAATATATTTAATATATTTTATGCTCATTTTGTCTTCTGAATCATTATATCTTTAAAATATTTGTAAATCAAGGCCAGTCTATGCAGTACTGAAATAATATTTATAAAGAGGGTGTTCAACATGGCCTGTAAATTTATAGCAGAAGTAATATATAGAGAAGTTGCTGCTTATCAACTGGACTGACTAGATATACATCATTTTTTTTACTGACTCTACATACATCATTTTTTCAATGAGTTATTGATGAGCTTATAACTCACAAGTGGTAGAGCAAAACAAAGTTAGAAAATCATGATGAAAGGTCATCAATAACTTTGTGAATGTATTCACAGCCTGCCAATTGAATACATTGTTTACGCAACACCGGTTTCAATACATATTATGTCATCATATGGAGATCGGTGGAGATTTATTTCACTTGATTTAGAGGAATCTGTTTCATACAATCGTTTCTGACCTTCTAGATGACTGGCAATTGCACTTCAAAATATTATTACTAACATTGCATAGAATAATTTAAATCCTCAGTTTCGAGCCTTTTTTTGTTTTTTTTTTTTTTCCTGTGATACACTGAGGTCTCTAGGATACACATGGATTTTGCTTTGTATGTGGTTGTATTGTTTTGTGTGTACATATATGTATGTATGTGTTTGTGTAGGTGTTGAAAATCAGTACAGAATTATCAGTTTTTATTTTGCACAGCAAGGGCTATTTTGGCAACTACTATTTCCTGTCACTATTACTCCACAAAAGAAAAGACATTTTAACAGTAACATGTGGGAAGAACATAATCTCAGAATCCTGCAGTCACCTTTGAATTCAATACAGTTAGCTTTGTGACAACCTCACTATATTGCTATTATTTTTTTCGTTTCACCATGGTCTGCTGAACAGACGGCAAGAATGAAATATTTCTGATAGCCATCACAACATTAGCAAATGAGCAACATGTAGTAGCAAGGGGGATGCTACCATCAAACTATTAACCCTTCGCAGAGTCATTGGATGGCTCACTTTGCAGGAATAATATCTTCTCATACTCTTCTACTTTTCTTGTGGATTTTTAAAAATATATATATATATAGGAAAGCTGTGAGCTAAAGTTTTTCTGTGACTCTAATTCTAAATAGAAAAAAAAAAGAGTTATCTAGAGCTCAAAGTAGTTGTATAATCTTGCTAGCTGCTTCCAGAGCATGGGTGGGGTCTCATATTCTTTACCAAATATTCTCTGAACTCATATTTAAGAGCCTTAAGAATCTGCCTTCCATTAGCTCTGCCTTACCAGCTCTTTGCATCCTGGTGGTTCCTCTTGCTTTTTAATCATTTCAAACCCAGCTTTGGTTTTGCTGCCTTGCCTTTAGATTGATGTTTCTATTGGGTGATTTTGTTCTTGAACTTGATTTTTATCAAACTCCATCTTTCAGTAAACCCTCCTCCAAGCTTTAAAACCGATGGGCTAGTCCCCATACCCTCTCTTTCATATCCAGTCTCAGCTTTCAGGACATACCTATGTGAGACAAAAGAACTTCTAGTTCTCTGAAAATGTATGTCATGCCTGGAAGTCTCTGACAATGGCTATATTTTACAGCTTCAAGCCTGGGCTACCCACTGGCTGCATTCCCAATTTTTGTCCCAGGCCTCAAAGGAGTATTTATGAGTCGAAATATTGGAGGGTGGAGTCTTGATTTTAGGTTGTGAAACATATAAACTAGTGGATTTCTGGAAAATAGAAGAACCAAGTTTTAATTTGCCATGCTTTGCTTTTTAACTTGATCTAACAAATGGATAAGAATAAATGTTGCCTATTGGGGTTACACATGATCCATGGTCATGGGGCATTCTGTTGAGAGGTGATGTTGACTGCCACTTTCTCTAAATCCTCTCCTATGGGTTCAGTCTCCTCTGGCTGAATGATCATGAGTTTTCTCTTTTGGAAAGCCTACAACTTTCAGCCAGTTTAGGACTTCCGAAGCCAGTATTGTTTGGAACCACCACTAATTCAGTGCTTACTACCCTCTATGCTAAAGATAATGGACAAATTTGTCACCAGTGGAGGAGTATTGCTAACATTGAAGCAAAGGAGCTATTTCTTGTCTAGATCGAATTCGTGGCAGGCAGCCAAAATTATAAGCAGCCTCCTTCAGGTTCTATTCACAAGGGGCATGACAGATACAGCTTAACTCTGGAAGGTCGTTCACTCAGAAAATCATGGTCATCCTGCTATGCTGCAGCTGACATGGGTCGAAAACAGACAACTATATGCCATGGTGTCTATGAGCAAGACAGTGTCATGGCACTTTCAGGTGCAATCAATAGAAAATCCAACTCAGCTTGGATTAAGAAATAAGAGAAATTATTGCTCATAAAATGGAAAAGGCACAGCTGGAAACAGGGTTTAAATGATGTGATCCTCTTATTTTCCCAAACTATTTTCAAAACCATGTTCCAGTGGCTTGGATTTGATTACATGCTTGACCCAAGAATTGAAGACATTGGGATGTGATGGGCTGCCTGACCAGGCCTGATTCACATTCTCCTCCCTTGGAGCTAGGAGTGAAGCCTATGGGTTAAAAGTGGGAAACGTGTCAATTTCCAAAGAAAATTTTAGTTATTAATTCCAAAAGTAGAATGGATCAGTGCTGGTGGCATAAATAACAAATATCCAGCAATGAGTATTCATACAGTCTGATAAATGAGAACATTATCACTGGATATTAGCTATAAAGTAGGATGTGCCACGAAGAACTAAAGTTCAACGTCAACAAATTTGCTTCCTAAGAATTATCTGACTCTCTCTAGAAGAAAGACTCTTGTTAAAGTAGTCTTACTTCCTTGCCTTCGTTTTGTTTTGTTTCTGAATATGTATTATTTCTAAGGAAAAAATTAGTTTGATGTCCTATGTTCTTGTTAGACTGCATCAACAGAAAAATAATCGGTATGGAGGCACACATAGTTTTATGGATTTAAGTAAAGCAATAGGTGAGAAATAACTCTGTTCTTGGAAAATTCAAAATAGATAAAAAAAGGGCCGGCCCGTGGCTCACTCGGGAGAGCGTGGTGCTGATAACACCAAGGCCATGGGTTCGGATCCCATATAGGGATGGCTGGTTAGCTCACTGGGTGAGCGTGGTGCTGACAAAATAGATAAAAAAAATGTTTTTGAAATCATTAAAACTCAATCTATGCTCAGATATGTTCACTCAATCCCTTCTTAAATCTTCTTCCAAGGAATCTATGACCTTACCAGTTATTCAGCCTATACATCCATTTTAAAGCTATTATTCATGAAGTATAAAGCTAGATGCTATTTGAGATACAGTATATAAAATGTGATCTTTGCCCTCCAGATGTTCCTAATATATTTAAATTTTCAGTGCTATCAAAGGACCAACCAAGAAGAAAGTAAACAGATGTTTGCAAGTGCTCTTTGTTGCTCTTCAGGGCTTCTTCATATGAGCTAACAGGATGCCTGTAAAGGACTGGCATAAAATTACCTGACTTGAGTCTTCCATTTAGAATTTACAGACCATACAGTAATCATCCACATGACCTCCATACCAGAGAAAATCTCTAGTCCATGAGACTAAACAAAGAGCTTAGGCATGAAACAGAATAAAATTGTAGGAATATGAATAATTAACCTTCCAAATCACAAATGCTTTCAACACAGTATATGCCTTTAGTCTCCATAGTAAAGAGGTTAATGATTAAATTATGTTCATCCATTTCAAACTTACTTTACAGATCTTTATTCTATTTCAAAATTTCCATAATGAGCATATTGTGCCTGTCAGAAGTTGACTTCATCACTAAAACTTTTATGTTCATATCATTCACTTTCATCCCCAAAGTCTTAAACTTCTAGTCACTCCCTGTAATTGCTTCTTCCAGTCACACCTGTCATTAATCATCTCAGAAAAGCCCAGGCAAATTCACAACATTTGAAGGGTAGAAAAAAGAAGTGAAGCATCTGATGGCCTTGGCTTTCTTAGCTTACTTGACTTGCATTGGAAAAATTTTGAGCTCTCTCCAAAAGAACCACTATTGACCCAGCTGAGACCTCAAATAACAACAAGGCAATAGTCCGAGCTGGAACAATTCTATTTTTTGTGCAGAATTTTATTTGTATTTTGGTATTAGTGTTTAAAAATATTGAATAAAGCCTGGGGAGGGAGACAACAAAACCCTTAATTTTACCTTGACAAATACTTCTTGCCGGTTAAAGTTATGAAATATCTCAAAATTATTCTGTAGTCACTGACCACATTTAATGAGTATACAGAACTTGAGATTTATTAATAAAACAAAAAACTCAACAATAATCACAGGCCCATAAGCTAATACTTTATGGTGATTTCCACCCAAACTACCTATAACTTCAAGTAACTAAGTAACCTATTAAATACAGAACCCTACTGAAATTAAATTTGGCAGTAATTGCCAGGGTGAGGAGTACTTGGTGTAGGTTCTTTGCCTTTGTGGAACTATAAAAGTTGGAGGAGTAGCTGTGATATGGCTATCAATTGAGTGTTACACATTTACCAGATCTGCAAGATCACTTCCCAGGATAATACAGTGCTCTCAGTCAACATCCAGGCTTTCAAAGCTAGACTGGACTTTTGATCGAATGTTAATTAGATGGCAAAGTTTGTAATGAAACCTTAGAAGTCTTTTAAAATGTGAAATTTCATTTTTTAATATTTGGAGGTTGGTTAACTCTTTAAAGTATCATTATTACAAAATTTTTTCACTATTCTCTTATAATATTATCTTAGCCCTATTTATGTAGCTATTAATCGTCACAACATGACACCAATAACTACTAGTTTGAATGTGAAAGTTAGGAAATCTAGACCTAACTTCCAAAAGAAGTTAGGGCTGTTAGCATTGTTTCAACAAAGACTAAACCAGACAAAACAAGTAGGAGGAGTTAGCCTAAGAATGAGATTTGCTATTAAATCGTGTAACATGTTATGATGAGGAATCTTAATAAGTATGTTTATATTCCTTCGGAAATAGAACAAATGTTTCCAAGAGTTCTTAGATCTAACTCCTAACTATAGTTAAGTATTAGTAAATATCTTAGCTAGAAATAATAAAACCCCACATCTGCCTGTTATTATTTTGGAGATATGAGGAATTCATTAGATTCTCATTGAACTAAATCACTTCTCAGTAAAGATGCACCTGTTCTTTTTAGCCTTTGTGTTTGGCAATAATTTTATACTTCCTCTTACCCTAAGTCAGGTCCTACAAACATGTCTTTTTTAAACTTTGTATGATTGAAATTAAAATTTGGTGTTTTCTTTGGACCTTCTCACCAAATGTTTAATCCATGTTCTTTGTAATATTGTTAGGATCATGTGAAAATAATGTAATGAAACACAAAAAAGCAGAAAAGTGCACATGAAATAATTGGTGTAGTACTCATAGAAAATTCACATCAGGATTCTTCTTAAACTTAATATAAGCTTGGGTGCTGTGGTCCTCAGCTATCAGTCTCCCATGTTTATGTCAGTATTCACTTGGCATATATTAGTGATCTGCATACTGTTGTATGATGGTATCTTTATTTCACAAATGAGCCATTTCTTTCCCAACCTCCTTCATTGCCTTAAATGCAACATCTACACACCCAACTGCTTAAGCCTGAAATGCAAGAGTCAACCTTGACTCTACTTTCATCACCTCTCCACATCTGGCACATCAACAAGCCCTGGTTGTTCATTTATTCAGAGTCTCTGGAGAAAACAGACTTCATCTTAAAATGTTCAAATAAAAAGGCTTCAGTAAAAGAGTTACTCATGGTGATGTGAGCAGAATTATGGAAGAAACAAGGAGGCAGCCAGAGACTAACAACAGTAGGAAGGAAGCCATTAACATCCCAGTGGCTGAAAGGATAATGAATATCTCAGTTTGCATTGGGCTGTGATAATAAATTACCATAGACTGTATGGCATATAAACAACAGAAATTTATTTTTCATAGTTCTGGAGGCTGGAAGTCTGAGATCAGGATACCAGCACGGTTATCTTCCGGGTTGCAGACTGCTATATGTTTTATCCTCACATGGTGAAAAGAGGGCATGAGAGCTCTCTGGGGACCATTTTATAAGGGCACTAATCCTACTCATGAGGGCTCCACCTTTATGACCTACCTAATCACCTCCCAAAGGCCCCACCTCCAAATGCTATCACCTTGGTGGGTTAGGATTTCAACATAAGACTTTCAAGGGAACTCAAACATTCAGTGCATTGCAAAGAGAAAAAGGAGTGTTATCAGAGTTGGGAGTACTTGAGATGGTTAAGTAGAGCCCAGGCAGGAGGAATTATAGTCATGGAGAGGTGTAGGAACTCTCAGAGGTTCAGGCCTGAAGCAGGGAGTTATAATGAGTGCTAATGAATATATGTTGCCTCAGCATGTATTTATTTATTTACTTATTTTTAAATTGAAACATATTAATTGTACATATTTATGGGATACAGTTATATTTCAATGAATATATACAATGTGTGATGATCAAATCAGGGTAATTAGCATATTTGTCATTGCAAAAATTTATGTCTGTGATGAGAACATTTGATCTCTCTTCTAGCCAATTGACAACATAACAAGAAATTGTTAATTGTAGATGTGTAGCACTACTGTAGACCATTAAAACTCATTTTTGCTACCTAGCTGTGATTTTGTATCCATTACCCAACCTCTCCCTACGCACCCTTTCCTCCCCAGACTCTAGTAACTACAATTTCACTCCCTACTTCTATAACCTCAACTTTATTTTTTAGCTCCCACATTTGAGTGAGAGCATGTGGTATTTAGCAACATCCTTTTTTATATATGTTAAACTTTCTCATATCAGAAGCAGATCTCAGTCACCCTTGATACAGTTTCCAATACTATACACCACCCAAATAGCCCTAGCTGGTGCCAGAGATAAAGACCTAGAAGTATGTCTTCTACCTAGCAGGCTGCACTTTCCAACAGCTTCTTTTTATTTATTTATTTATTTATTTATTTATTTATTTATTTATTTATTTATTTATTTATTTATTTATTTATTGGTGGCCGGCTAGTACGGGGATCAGAGCCTTTTGACCTTGGTGTTACAACACCATGCTCTAACCAGCTGAACTAACTGGCCAGCCCCCCATGACTTCCTCTAAACATACCATTCAGACACTTGTCTCTGAACTTAAAGTGACTACCTCTCAGTAACAGCATGACCTCTTCGAAATAGTGCCTGCTTGTTTTTAACCCACTGATTAAAGCTCCCCAACAGGAAACCTGTTTAGATAATGTGCTGAACTCAATAAAGGTGTTGGCCCATGGATCTACTCTTTCTCTCTCTGCCTGTGCTCCCTGACCTCTGCGCGTGTGTATGCTCTTTCTGGCATGCCATGTACTATCCAGGGTCTGTAGGTACTAAAAACTCATAAACTTTCACGTCATAGTTTTGTCATTGAGGGTGTGCCCAACAATCCAACCCCTAAAGGCAGGGAAACCCCCAAAGAACTCATGCAGGTAGGTCCCCTGCTGGTGCTTCTCGTTCAAGCCTCTTAGATTCTGGGGACAGTAGCTACCAGCTAAATTAATAGAGTGTTATTCAAAACAGGAGTGTGTGGGGGAGAAAATACCTTTGCATCTTCCAGTTTCCTGACAACATCTCCTACTGGCCAAACCCAACTTGAAGTCATCTGGAAAGTGTGGGTGATGCAATCTGGCTGATCAGCCTCCTAATTGCATAGCAGAGCAGAGAAGGAGGAAAAATTTAGGGGGTCAATAGGACAAACTGAGAATTAACATAATTTTGTATCTTAAAAATACATCCAGAATTAGTCCTCTTCTTTTTATCTCACTGAAACTATCCTACTCTAAGCCACTGTCACCTCTCACCTGGCCCAGTGCAATAACATTTTAGCTACTTATTCCATAACCATGCATGCTGTTTCCCAACATCAGAGTGACCCTTTAAACCAATGAAAAGATAAATTTCTTCTGTTTGAAACTCATCAATAACTCTCCATCACACAGAATAAAAATCCAGATTTGGTAGATTTTTACCATATGGTGGACACAAGGCATAAGGTAAAATAAGACAAAGTGATAGAAGAAATGGAATTCTCTTCTTGAGGCTATATATAGTGTTGACTGTAGCCACACTACATTTTCCCTTTCAAGGCCATCACTCTCAGTTCCAGCCACAGTTCTTGACTAGACTTCTTTCTTAGTAACACTGGAATAAAATAAGTGCAGATTAGATTTTCCCATGACCTGATGAAGGGATGCAAAAGAACTTTGATTAATCAAATGCCTCATTAAAAAGGTTAATAATGGCAGTTCACCTTTTCTTTATCTCTCCATCTATTTTACCCTAATTCCCATGTAGGGAAAATACCACAGAGCCCAGTAAGAAGCAGGTAGGCAAATTTTTCCAGGTTTTTCTTGAAATATATGACATGTGAGATTTGAAATATAAATGAGAAAGCATTGGCCCAACTCTTCATGTAAAAGGAAAAAAATGAGGCTCAGAAACATAAATGGATTTGTTCCACATCAATAGAGCTATATAATGGTAAATTCTGTTTTAGAATCCAGTTCCTCCAACTCCCAAGCCAGATTTCCAATAATCACTTTGGTTTTCTTCACAGTTTACAACCTATTTCTATATCTAATACCATTTAGAACATATAATATAGTACCTTTTCAACACTAGATGCCTAAATATTTATTTGAATCCTTTAGTGCTTGCTCAAAAAGCAATATAACAAATAAAGTGCTGGGGGGTTCTTTGGATTTTTTTTTTTTTTTTTTTTTTTTTGCTTTTACCAAATACATTCCGGATTAAAATAAATTGTCTGGTCACTAGAAATACAATCCTGACAATCACTAGCTACAGTTTGGAAAAGCCAGGGATGAGAATCAGTACATTGCTATTATGTTTGTCAGTGCTGTGGCAGCTAATAACACACCTCTGGGTTTCAGAATCATTGCAGACATGTGCATTGAAGCTTCCCATAGCAATCAGCTTCTAAGAGTCTACTGTTGCTGTGATGAGTTTTTATCAAGGTCAGTACAAATTTTTTCTTTAACTTCATTGTCATTTGTCATGGTGGATGCATATGTGTTGACAATAGTGAGTAGATTTGGTTTAGAAGCTGTAGAAGCTGCCAGGGTTTTCTTATAGAAAACCAAATGCAAAACTGGCATTGATCTTCTAAAAATGGCCCCTAAAAGAATAATTTATAATTTAGTTTTGTTTTGAGTGATGACATCTTCATGCTTTACTTAAGCTCTCTTCAATACAATCAGAATAGTAGAGTTATTTTCAGGATATAGTAAAATACTTATTTATAATAATTAATATTTCAAGCTAAAATTCTTTGCCCTTGTTAATTTTTTAAGACTTTGTTTCTTATAGAAGTTTTAGGTTTATAGCAAAATTGAACGGAAGGTAGAGAGACTGCCCATAGTCCCCCACAAACATGCATAGCCTCCCCATTATCAACATTCCCCACCAGATTGGTACATTTGTTACAGTTGACAATTAATGTTATTTCCTATTTTCAGAGGTAATTATTCTTTTCCATTTTATATTGTGTCATGCCCTGAATTTCCATGCATTGTCATTTGATTCTAATCCACAACTTTTCACGGAATGAGTATTTCTAGAGTATTACATACCAAGCATTGTGCTAAGAAGTAGAAGTACGAAGATAAATAGATCAATGCTATGGTATAAATTGTGTCCCCCCCCAGTTCCATGTATTAGAAACTTAATCCCCACCGTGACAGTGTTAAGAAGATGGGAAATCCTATTATGATCATTGAAAGGTGCACCATAGGGAGGTGATTAGACTGTGAAGAGTGTGCTCTGGTGAATGGATTGATCCATTTATGGAGTAAAGAGTGTGGTTCTGATGGTTTTAAAAAGAGAGTGAGTGGGTAGTTAGTTCTTTCTTTCTTCTGCCATTCTTGCCATGTGATACCCTTCCTCTCTGTGGAGAGTCACCACCACTGAAAAAGGCCCTCATCAAATGTGATCCTTGGACTTTGGACTTCCCAGTCTCTGAAATTGTAAGCAATAAATATTGTTTGTGTACAAATTACCCAGTTTCAGGTTTATCTTTCTGTTGCAAGCAACAGAAACAAACTCATATAGCCAAAGTTCATGAAGTCAGAGAACTAATGTAACAGAGAATTAAGATAATATTATGAAAAATGAGTGGCATTCATTTATTCATTTCTTTAACCTTAATTTATTATACAATATGCACTAAGCACTGATAGTTTATAAGGACACAAATCTGAATAGAATACAGTCTCTGTCCTCGATCACCTTACCATCTATTGTGAAGATATACACAGAAATCAATATAATGTATTAGGATTATGTATAACTATAGAGGGGTGCAAACAATATTATGGGAACACAGAGAAGGAAGAGCTAGTTCAGACTTGGAGGGTCAGGGAAAGCCTTTGGATGAGTTGTTACCTATGTTGTAGAACCCAAATTACAAATATAACAAAGTGAAAGACAATATAGTGCACATGGGATCTACTTGCAGTTGTGGTTGACATAGTGTAAAATCAACATAGAGAGTGGTGAGAGGGAAGGTCAGAGAGTTAAGCTGAGCCGGATTTTTAAGAACTTTGGATGTTACATCAGATTGACATTTATCCTTTGGTCATAAAAAATAATAAAATGATTTAGAACAGATGAGCTGCATAACGACATTTGCATTTTGATACGTCATTTTACCAGTAGATTAGAGATTGAATTCGCTTGGTGCAAGATGCAAAGCAGAGAGCTGAATTACAAAGCTGATGCATGAGAGCATCTCTGTGATGATCATAAACCAAACAAGGTGAGTTATAGGAAGTACTAATAAAAGGTTAGAAAATTGTAAAGCAATCATATAGGCATAACAAGAGTTTGTGATTCATTGCATTGGATAAAGGGAATAAGAAAGGGAAAAGATCCAGTTTCATGCAGAAATATTAAGGAAAAATAGTTTTAAAAAGCAACAGATTTATAAAAAAAGAATGATGAGTTCAGTTTTAGATATAGACTGTAACTTCCAGGAAGGAAGAATGAAGCATATTTTGTCAATAATCATATGCCTGATGACTAGCACCTTTGTGGTATTTTCCATGTATTTAAGAATATACACATACACACACATACATTTGTGTATATATTCATATATATATACAAAAATATAGATGAGAATACATATATATTTGCATTTGTATAGATTTGTACATATATATCAAACAAAGAGTAGATAATAAAGTGCATTTTCAATATTCATTTAAGATATTTACCATTATATTCATATATAAGTCTGAAACTTAGAAGAAAGAAAGAAGCAATTTGACATGTGAATGTGAAACTTAGAGACAAGTCAGGCTAGATTTGTATTGGGAGCCATTAGCGTACAGGTGGTAATTGAAATCAAAAGAATTTTTTTTTTCCAGAAAGCTGAAGATGTTGCACGTTTGTGTTAAAATGTTAGAGGGAAATCTCATTCTCAGAAATTAGAAGAAAGGTGAGGACAGGTGAAGATATCAAGAAATATGTGGATAGCAGAGTGGAGATCGAGTACAGCAGAATCCTGCAATAAGAAGCAAGTTTTCCTTCTGAGAGTTCTGGGGTCAGGGGCTGAGTAAAGGGTGTGAGGAGAAATGTGAACATTTGTTATCGGAGAATATCTGAAAGAGAGATAAGTGAGGATAAATAAAAGAACTGACAGTACTATGAAACACAACTGTGGTTGAAGGGCAGACGTTTCGAGTGATAGCTTTATGTGAATTTTCTCTGATAGAACTCAGCCACTCTAGGCTTCAGATCAGTGAAAGTGGGTGGCAATTTTAGGCAGTGTGATCATCTTACTAGGAGAATACATTTCGGAACAAAAAGAGAAACAATTAAACTGCGGTGGAAAAGTAGTTTAACATCTAATATTAATAGGATTTAGGCTAAATCAAAAAACAGATGTTTTGAGGAAAGAAAATTGAGAGACCAAGGAATTATAAATTATAAAGCTAAAGAGCAAGTGTAGTGGGATTATGAAATAAGGGTTAGAATGCAGGAAATTTTAGTCAGTGCGTAGTTGAGTTCACAATTTCAGAAGACACACAGTTATAGGTGAAAAAGCGTCACAAGTTATGGCCATGGGAGTAGATGACTCCAATATGGGTGAGGAGGTCACCAAACTGTGGGGCTAAAGTTTTGGATAATTATCCACGTGGATTTCGAACCCTCCTAGATGACAGGTGGACTTGAATTAGAGAAAATGGCTATAGTATAGGTATTAAAGACTTTAGTTAATGTGGTGATACGAATAGGTGTTTAGGAAATGACAGAAATAAGAATAAGTAGAGCGGAAAAGAAGGAATTTTTTTTTACTGGATATGTAAAAACAGCCCTGGGAGCTAGAAGAATGTCCACACATCTCCCCACTTACAGAGGCACAGTATGTAGGATGAGGAGCTACCTTTGAAAACACTGACAGAAGATGTATGATGTAGGAAAGAGCTAGAGTTTAGTTAAAATTTAGAGTATAAACCATTTGAAAATAGACTAAGGGTACAAGTCATTCTGTTTGCTATTCCGTGGGCTAAAGTGGAAACATTTGAAGGGCACCAGTAAGAGATTTGGTGAAAAGAAAGGAAGTGAAGAAAGTAATCAAAATGAGACTATAGAACTGTGAGAACAGATGAGAAAGCAAGTGATGAGGCTAAGGGAGAGAAAAGGAGATGCCTTTTCAGCTATTATTTAAAGGAGGAATAGCAATTATTCAAGAGGCTGCTATAATTCTGACAGAAGGAACAGCATGTCCAAAGGCAGAAGAGAGCAGGGGCTATAATAACAATAGTGATATGGCTGTAGTGACTTGTGAGGGTGTGGTGTATAGTACAAGGTGAGTGTATGTGTGTGTGTGTGTGCGCACGTGTGGATGTCTGTGCACCAGTTATGGCAACAATGTCAAAGCTAATTGAAGTGAAGTTCAGAAATTATATTGGGGAATATTGTGAAGCATCTGGACTGCCATTCCATAGCCATCCTACTTAATCTATAGGCAAAAGGGAGACTTACAGTAATCTAGTCAAAGCTGTGTTGAAGAAAGAAACTTTTGCAGCAGCTCAGAGTGTGGAATATACAAGACAGTGATTAAAGTGATGGAGACTGGTCAGGAATGAGTATTATACAACAGGTGAGAGAGGAATGGGTCTGAAAAGAAATATGAGGCTTAAGACACTTAGCTCTGAGGTTGATAAAATTTTCAGGGAGATTGAAGATGACTCCAATATTTTCCACTTAGGAACATGAGTTAGTGGTGATTACATTAAATTAAATTAAGCTTGATGGTTCTATAGAATATTAGATTGAAAATACCTATTAAGGAGTTGGAAGAAGTCTGAAGCTAAAGGAGATAAATTTTGGACAATGTATGCTTGAAAATCATCTGAGTACAAATCTAACAGTAGAAGCGGTGGATAAAGAAAAGATTGTAAAGTTGAGCCTATGAAGCAAAAGGACCATGGACAGAGCCCTGGGTGTAGCATCAAAGTTTGAGAGGTGGCCGAGGAGATCAGATGAAAGAGAGAGGAGAGGAGCAGTCACAGAGATAAGTGAAAAACAAGAGAGCATTTTCACGAAAATATATTGAGTGGCAAAAAGTGTGAAAGGTCTGACATTTTTAACCTTACTTGCAAGGTAACAAGTTAGCCTTCCACTATTTTCTGGATGCTGACAGAAGACACACACTCCTAGGACAGAGATGAAAGAATGTATTACTCACATCAAAAGCAGTCGCCAGATTGCTTGCATGGTCATGTTGGTTCTCTGACCTTCAATTCCCACAAGGGTGATGCAGATGGCCTAGATGTACTTTTGCACACACAGTGGATTGCATTACAAGAGAGGGGCACTGAACCTGAGGAACTTACCACTACGTAGCAGCCTGTAAGCAGGCCTGTTTTTTTGTTCCAGGGAGAGAGCCTACCTCACACCTTCAGGATGCAAACAGAAACCTGAGGAAGGACCCTGGTAAGACACAGTCAGGACGTTGAATTCTTGGCAAGCCCAGCAAGATGAATAAGAGGCCCATGGAAGACTATCTCCCAAAAGAAAGGTCCAAGGAGGATATGGTCAATATGTTGCTAGACATGATGCTAGATGGTAGGATGGATCTCTGGAAAGAAGCTCATGGATTTGGCTATTAGAGGTTCTTGATAATCATTCAAAGTGAATGTGTTTCCTGTTTGGTGTCATTTAAGTAAATATTCCATAAAGAAGGGGTTCACTGACTTCTTAGGTTTAAGGACGTATCCTTGGGGTATGAGAGGTCTCTATAAAATTTTAATTTTGTAGTTCAATTTTGATATACTCCAGAAAAGATAGTGTAAGCATATGCTGAATTATTTGAATGGCCATCTTATGTAGTCATCTTATTTCATTTTCTGTATTGGCATGTTTGATCATCATAGATGCCTCAAATACTATTACTTTAGTTTCCCCATGCTAAAGAGAAAAGAACAGAGCCAAGTTGATATGAAAACATTTATTTACTCAAATTAAATTCAAGTGATAAGCGATATTATAGCATGCTGTAAGGAAGAATGTTTTGCAGGAGTTTAAATATAGAAAAGCAGTAGACCTATACCATAACATATAATATTGGTTATAAAATGATACCAAACTTGAAAGAACTGTGCTGTATCTCCCAGTATCTTATAAATGTTTCCAGTGTAAACTTAGTTTCAGTAAAATTGAGTGTTTTAAATGTGATTTTATTAGTTTTTTGATGCTTTAAAAATCCAATATGTTGAATTATTCTTATTATTACATGATTCAAACATGATAAAGAGAATATTTGAAAACATCTCCTTTCTACCTGTCTTATTTGCATATCATCACTTTCTCTGTACTGCTATACTTATACACACCCCTGGTAGCCGCGGTTACTACGTTCTCATTTATTTTTCCAGAGTTTTCTTTCACATATAAAGCAAGTAAGAATATATTTGTGGTAGGCAGAACTCTACAGAAGTCCCTCTAATATTCCTGTTCCCTGGTTATTTAATGAAACATTAATCTAGATACTAATGTGGAGGCTTTGCAAATATAATTAAAGTTACTGATCAGTTAACCTTAAAATAGGGAGATTATCTTTCATTATCCTAGACCCAAGGTCACAAACCCCTTTAAAAACAGAAAAGGAAAGCAGAAAGGTTTATTACAGAAAAGGAGGCAGGAAAGTGAAGCAGAGGGGAAATCAGAAGGATTTGAAAAGTGAAAAGGACTCAACTCACCATTGCAGGTTTCAAAATAAAGGGGCCATAACCCAAGGAATGTGTGTGGCCTCTAGAGTTGAAAACAACCCCCAGCCAAAGACCAAGAAAATGGAGAACTCAGTTCTGTAATCACATGGAACTGAATTCTGCCAACACCCGAATAAACTTGGAAGTGTATTCTCCCCATGAACCTCCAAATAAGAGGCCAAGCCAGCCAACACTTCGGTTTCATCCTTGAGAGACTCCAATGAGAGTAACCAGCCATGACAACACAGATTTCTGACCTGCAGAACCATAAGATTATTTATTTATGTTGTTTTAAGCTGTTGAGTTAGTCGTAATTTGTATGACAGAAGTAGGAAATGGATACAATATTCTTGTTTTTCTCTCCTTTTTACACAAATAGAATCATACTATTACAAAGGTTGCACTTTGCTTTTTTTCACTCAACACCATGTCTTGCATCTGTTTACATAACAGTACATACAGAGTTTTATATTTTTATTTACAGCTGCATAATACTTCACCATGTGTTGTACCTTAATTTATTTGACCAGGCCCTTCTTGATAGATATTTGAGTTGCTTTTAGTCTTTTGCTAATATGCTGCAATAAATAACCTTGTTCAAACTTCTTTCACATATGTAGTAGTATATCTTAGAGGTAGGTAGTGCTTGATCAAAGGATCTATAAATGTAATTTTGATTGATATTGCTACAATTGTTGTTTCCTGTATCATCTACCCAGCCTTCAGATTGTGTTGTCTCTCTTAACTATTTAATATTGTTTCCAAGAATTACATACTCTCTGACCTCTTATCCCATCATTTTCCCCTGAAATATTATGCTTCTAATGCACTTGTTTTCTTTCTGTTCCCTAAACTTGCTTCCTCCTTCCTTCCTTAAAGCCTTTGCACTAGATGTTTGCTTTGTTATTATAGTTCCCACCCTACTTCACATCTCCACGGGCTGGACTTCCTTTCTGTTTAGGCCTCAGTTCAAATACTACCTCCTTACAGAATAGTGGGTGGCATATAGTGTTTGCTCCACACCTTGTTGAATGAATGAATAAAGAAGTAGACAATGCAGGAGATCAGAGAGCTCCATGGTCATGAACCCTATTCTGCAGTTACATAGACTGGGCCTGGGACAGAACTTGCCAAGCACCATAGCAGTGCAGATTCAGATTATGGACAGCTGTGATCACAACATTAAGTAACTTGAAGTTCAGCCTGTGCACAAGGAGAACCATTGACAGTTTTTGAACTTGGGAGTGACATGATGAAGTAATCTTGAAGATCTCTATCTTTAATGTGAAGGGAAAAGTAATAGACTCCATCAGAGCATTGTGTATCATGTATGTCAATCATGTAATTACTTCGTTAAAAAAAAAACTTAAGAAATCATCGTTTTGGTTAATCACAAGCCTTTTGTGATAAATTTCTGTTGTCATTTTATAGAGATATTTTAACAATTCCCAATTAGTATATTGAAGGTATCTCACTGTCAATCATTATAATTTTCATAGGTTATATTCTGTTCTATCAGTGAAAACTAAAAACTTATTATTATTTTTTTTTTTAAGGAACTCTGTGCCAGGAACTGGAAACAAAGATTAAATATATTTTTTATTATATCACTCTCCCTAAAATTCATAAATAACGTGCTCTAATTGTGGGGGAAAACATCAGACAAAGCCCAGCAGAGGAACAGAATAGTCTATGAAATAGCTGACCGACCTAAAAACTGTCAAGGTCATAAAAAGACAAGGACAGTCTGAGGAACTGTTGCAGCCAAGAAGAGCCTAAGGAGTGTCAAAGGACAAAATTACAACAAATTTAAAGATCTCAGCTGGCTTTATTGTGATTCTAGAATTGGGCAACACTTCATTCCATAAAATAGAACAAGTATTTTCTGAAAACTTATCATAAAGGTAAATTACTTGTTGACATCTCATACTATACTATAATATTATTTCTACTTTCTAATTAACTCTATTGAAAAATAAAGATAAGGGCTGGCCAGTTAGCTCAGTTGGTTAGAGCATGGTGTTAAACACCAAGGTTAAGAGTTTGGATCCCCATACCAGCCAGCTGCAAAAATAAGTAAGTAAGTAAGTAAGTAAATAAATAAATAAATACAAGTCTTAAAAGGAATTTATGAAACACAAAAAAGTTTTTTGCCATATTTATTTTTAAACTTCAGAGACAAAAGTAAATTGTTTTGGTTTACTTCAACATAAGATTTAAAAGGATTGTTACATAGTAAAGTAAGATAATATGACCATAAAATTTTTAATAGGAAAGGTATAACATACTGAATATCAGTTGGGTTTATAGGAAGACTAACTTTTTCTAAAAACTGTCAGCCATGGCATGTGTTTATTGTGACAGTTTGATTTTTTTCAGAAAAACCAATGGGCATATAAGGGTCGTTGATGACATGACACGTAACTACTTTTGGCCTCTAAAGAAATGACAGCAGCTGAAGAGAACTTCTAATGTCATCAGTTCAGGATGGATTTGACAAAGGAGCTGCTCTGGAGAAATATAATTTTTAAAGTATTGACCTTGTACTAAGAAGAAAATATTTGAGGGACAAGTGGAAGAGAATAAAATATTAGGGTGTGGCACTTCTGTAAGAGAGGCTATGTCTGTAGAGAAAAATAAAGAGTTAAATATAAGACCTGAATTTCCCATAATTCAGCCTGTAGTTGTTTAAACTTTTTCAAACATGATTTTTTCATTTAAAACAAAAACACCATGATAATTAGAGATAAGGGTTTTATAGTATGTCTGGCCCTATCCAATAAATGCAAGTCTTCACAGTCAATTGGGCCAGCAAACCACCCTCCCCGCCCCATATCAAAATGTCTCTTCATGGGCCAGTACCACCCTCAGTTGAGAAGTGCTGGAGCAGATGGACCAAATTTACTTCCCTTCTACAATTCCAAGGAAAAAGCAGAGTAACAGGATGAGGACAGAGCTCAGGTCGATAATGTTGAGGAAAAGAGTTTAATGAATTTGAGTTTTATCTATGTACATGGAAACAAATATCATTATGACAAAAGGCATAGTATATCAGAAATGAAAAATTAAAACTAAATTGATGAACAAACATGTTATCTTCAAAAAAGTTTAAATCTTAAAGAATTTCATTTTTCCTTAAAGTGAAATACAATGTGGCTCATCTGATAAGGGGCTAAAAGATTAAGCACATTTTGTGGTGGGATATTTGATTAACTCTTCAACTGAGCAAGGCCACAAAAGTACTTCAAAAAGTTTGTGAAAAAAGTTGAATTTAAAGATAATATGCATCTTTCTATGATCTTTTTGTACCCTCATATGTTTTAGAAAAAAGGACAGATAGTCAAGTTGAAAAACAATAATTAGAAATACATTAGAAGTCTAATGTAATGCTGGCATGACAAGGTTAAGCTAATGTCTGCATAGCAATGGCCCTTAAAGTACAGTTTGCCAGTCCATGGAATTAGTGAGAATCAAACATTTCTAGTGATATAGCATTTGACTATACACAAAGTGGGGAATGTAGACAATCATTCATATAATTTAAATCAAAACATAGGTGTGCCTCAATTACCTATGTTTTTCAGCTGATATACTTTTGGCTTGAGTTATTCTTATTAAGTGCAGCAATTCTTCATGTCTCTTCTCATTCACAGACAGCTTTGCATTCATAGAAAAATTTTTGGTTTGCTTCTTTACATTCTGTCACAGAGCTCATCTCTGAGCACCCTGAAACTTCAAAATTTGGGGGTAGAATGGTGTTAGCAAGTTGCATCTCAACTGCACTCAGTGGGGGGAGCAAGAGGATTAGGAGAGACTATGGAAAATTGCTTAGTTGGTCCTTTCGTTTATCGATGAGAAGGCAGAATAATCCAGAAAGGGACCGTCTACCTCCCACAGCAATGTATTCTCTGATTAACTCAAGAAAACTGGTATCAGTGTGTATTTGGATTCATTGGATTGCACCAGAAAAATCTGCAAAAGGATTATCTTATTAGCAGAGGGAGAATACATAAAGAAAATTGATATACACAATAGATAAGAGTACATGACAAGTCCTCAAACAGTGTAGCCTTAACAAGACTATTAAAATGAAATTTATGTATATCCAAGATGAGAAGTGGAATATTGAAGTTGTTAAGACAGATGCTTTAGTAAAAGGTGGGAAAAAATAAAACAGAAATGTAAGCTGGGGAAAACTGGAAACTGACAGCATATATTTTACAACAAGAAATTTGTTGACATATATTTGGAAACAAATTAAGAGCTACAAAGAATGTAAGTAGATTCTCGGATATTGCTGTAGTGCAGGTCACCAGGGCCTTAATAAAAGGAGATGAGGAAATGTTTTTATAGATTGGCAAAGGCTATAGCAATGCACATTCTTTGATCCTGGCAGGATTTTAATTGCTTTGCTGTTGATTGGCATGCAACTATGTTCAAATGAAGGAAGAGAACATATTTCGAGAGCTATTTCAGGGATTGCTTTCTGATACACTTCATTGAACAGCTTAGGTAGTTGGAGGCTATTTTGGACGATAGCCTAGAAATGACTCTGAGTAAGATAAATTAGGCTGAAATAGAAGAAAGTTGCTATTTCCCACTGTAATCACAATAACCTTCACTTAAAAATACTCTTGAGAGTTCAGGAAAGAAACAAGGACATTACAGAGAGAAGTATACAAAATCTTAATTGGAAGAATGTCTGAAACGCTTGGATAAATTTTGATTGTACTCAATACAAACCCACAGCAAAAAGTAGAGGTGTATTCTCCTTTAGGTTTCCAAGCACATGCGTGTGTGTTTGTGCATGTACATGCTCACGCAAAGGTCCGAACAAATAAAATGAACAAAGAATTTCTGTGAGTTTCTGTGTCATTCTGGATTCTTCCTAAAAGATGAGTTAAGATTAGATATGACAAGACACGACAGGAGCAATAACCAAATCATTGTCAGGTCTTGACAAGGTGCCTTGTGTAATGTCATTTTCCCTAATGTGACCCTATATTACGGATTTGGAACAGGGGAGTGCTTAGGACTCAAGATCCTCCACAAAAATTCTGTTTTTTTCTGTATAATTGTTTCCCAGGCTGAAGGTATATTAGGAAAGTAAATCAGTTGAAGCCCAACCTGAGGACCCCAACTAACAGATTTTTTTTTTAATTTTATTTTTTTAAATTTTCTTATTGAAAGATTATTTATTGTACATATTTGTGGGGTACACAGTTGACTATCAATAGTTGTGTACAATGTATGATGTCAAATCAGAATAGTTAGCTTATTCATCATTACAATATGTAATCATTCTTTGTGTCCATTAACCAATTTCTCATTAATCCCCCACCCTCCCCCCTCCCCTCCCCCTTTCCACTTCTAGTGACCACAGTTCAACAAATTGTTGTGATTGTTGTTTCTCTCTCTCTCTCTCTCTTTCTTTATTGTTTGTTTATTTATGAATTCAGCTCCCACTTAGAGTGAGGACATGTGGTATTTCTCTGTCTGGGCCTGGGGTGTTTCACTTAGCATAATTTTCTCCAGGCTCCCCCATGTTGTTGCTAATGGGAGAATTGCATTCTTTTTTACAGCTGCATAGCATTCCATTGCATACATACACCACAGTTTCCTTATCCAGTCATCCACTGATGGACATTTATGTTGGTTGCATAGCCCAGCTGTTGTAAGTAGAGCTACAATAAACACTGGAGTGCAGGTTTATTAGACATGATGACTCCCCTTTAAGGGATTTTTTTTAAAAGCGTATACTCTTGAGTGTTGTGGCTCTGTGTAGATTTTCCTTAATAATATTTATTTACAATTTTCATTCAAGTCTAACCATTTTTTGAAGTACAGGCTTATGGGTTAATTTCTGAAAGTGATTTTTACAGCTGTCCAAGAGAAGCTTGTAAGGTCTCCATGAAATGGCCTGATTTTTTCTATGATTCATCAGGGAGAAAGTGAGGTCTGATAAAAGCTTACCATAATTCTAGCACCTGGATGAAACCATACAAATATTTCTGTTCATAAATTTTCTTATTATTAATAATAAACCACTGGTTGAAACGTTTGGATGACACATTTCAGATCTGTCTACATGACAATTCATATTGAGATGGAAATTTTAAATATCAGTCATTTATCTGTGTATTTCTTATTCAAGGTACTAAATACCCAACTACATAGGGACAACTGAACAATGAGTAATTTTTCGATTGCATCCTGGGAGTTCTCTTTGGAATCTTCAGTGGTTTTATAGATTACGCTTTCTATAAAAAAAACCAGTCTCTCTGGCCACCTCTTCTGGCCAGGACATTTTCCTAGATGTCCCCAAATTCTCTAGCTTTGAAGTTCTGTGCATTCACTGGCTCTCCTCGTTTTTGCCATGTCACCTCGCACTAGGATTCTCTATGACCTTATTCCTTCTTCAGATTGTTCCCTCAGGAGTGACTGACCTGGTTTCTCATATTGCTTCTCCTCAAGACTCTGCTTCTGGAGCTGCTCCTTGCACGTTGCACTATTGCCACTGGTTTGTTAACCCCTATGTCAGCCATCTGACTTCAGCTCCAATGTCTCAACCCACTCAGGATCCTGAGGGCCTTGCTTGTCTGGGAAGAGGTATGATGACAAAGCTGTTCTGAGGGCAGTGTAATTAGAAGAGGACAGTTTTTTTTCTTTTTATGCAAGAACTTTTTCTGTACTCTGGTTAGACCTGTTCCCACAGCAGAACAAACAAGGGTCAAGCTCCTAACCTCAGGTTGTTGGTGGATGGATACTGACCCTAGAAAGGACAGTAGCTCAATGCATCATCCTCCCACCACCCAACAGCATCAAAGCAAAGCGATAGAATTGCCCCTCTCCCACCTCCACCACCCACATACATGTAGTTTAACTTCTCCTTTTGGGACTTCATTTTCACTGTGCCTGGGGACTTCTTTGTTTCAAAAATGGTCCTGAAAAGAATTTACATAAGGAGTATATCATTGCAAACACTGCAAAAGTGTGAAGATACCACTATGTTATTAAACATTTCTTCTACGCTGGCATACTGCCCTATTTGAGAATGGTTTAGGATCAGCTTCTCTGTAAAATAAGTGTGCATCTTGAGTAAAAAAACAGTGATAACCTGTTTCTCAAACCTTCTGATATTCAAAATGTAGAAGGTGGGTTTGTAAGAAAGAGGGTTAAATGAACATATCTAATATAAGTGGCAATAGCTAGTCAGATCATACATTTCTTCTACAAAGCTCTTCACGCTCTCCAGATTAGCTTTATAACCCCCAGGTTATTTCCTAGTGTGATTTGCAGATTAGCCATAAATAGGGAGGAACATGGTTCTATTTTCACCCATATCGGTGGAAGTAGTGTTCCAAAACTCAAAGTAATCCCTTTACCTGGGCTTTGATTCCAATCCCCTCCCACCTACTTTATTCCCTTTCTCCATCAAATATCACCTTTCTTTTCTGCATCTCCGCTTTTCTCCTTTTTATTGCAATTACAAAAACAATTCTGTCTGAATCCTTAATATTAAATCTAAAGAAAATTATTTTTCAGTTGCAAATCCTACTTCTTAAATTTACTTCCTTGTCTTCTATTTTTTTCATTGCTACTTTCTTCACGACTTCTTGCGTAAGATCTTTTCACCACCATACTTTGATAATGTCTCCTCGATTCTGATCTTGTTGATTCTTTTCCTCCTATTCCCTCTCATGTCTTTAACCACTGTTTCTATTCTAATGGATCTCAGATCTGCACTCTAAATGCATGGATTCGTCTGAAGGACATCTCTATGTGGCGATTACATGAACACTTTAAACACACTATGTCCAAGTCTGAACTCATCATAACCTACTCTCCCTTCCTGTATTCTCTTTTTAACTTCTCAGAGGGCCAAGCTAGAAACATGACAATTATTCTGGATATCCACCTTTTTTCATTGCCCCCCACCAATCCACTCATCCCTCCAGCCCTGTAGATTCAGCATCTTAAATCCTTTCCTTCATTAACCAGCGTTGTTCACAACTGCCACCTCCACAGCCTTAGAACAATGCAGTCACCTAAATGTTCTATGCTTGCAATATTTTCTTTGTCTAATTCATCTTCCATATTTCAGCTAAAATATAAATTTAATCATATAATTTTCTTTCATAAAACTGCTAAATTCCTTCTCTGCTCTTTCAGGGCAAATACAAACATCTTAGCTGAGGATTTTAAGTTCTTTCTTCTTCCAGTGTCTGTCTGTTTTATCTTCTGCCCTTCCCCAGCACCTTATACACTTAGAATAATGAGTCTTTTGGTTTCTCTAAATTCACCTCTGCTCTGAAATGTTCTGTCATCTGTCCCCATGCAATACACACCACGCACACGCACATGCACACACATGCACGCGCGTGAACACACACACACATACACACACACACACACTCACACACCCCCCTTACTAATTCCTATTGGTTTTCAAAACGACATCTCTAGAAATCCATTCCTGATCTTACAGTCTGATGTAGGCATCATCCACTATGTTACTTGTGCATTTGTTATTATGAGCTTCTATAATCACATCATGGGAATATGTAGGTTTCTTGAGGGCATAGATTGTGTCTTTATTAACTTCATACACTCATGACTGTGCAGAGCATCTACTGCATAGCAGGCATCATCTTTTGAATGAAATTTGGCAAGATGGGTTTTACCTCACCACTCTGCATTCCTGGGGTGAAATATTTAACCACATTTGGGGACCCTGGCTTACATTTAGCCAGGCTAATAGAATAGGGCCTTTGCAAAAAAGTGAAGATGGACCTGTCATTACAATAGCGAAACAGGTGCCTCGCATGATCTGATGAGGAACTTAAAGGTCAGAGTAAACCCGTTTGCATCCCCTCTTAGTTACATGTTTATGTATGACCATCTGATAGTAAGATTTTCTAAAAGACAATCTTTCTCTAAAAATAAAAATCATATCATCAGATGGTCAAACATAAACATAAATCATGCTTTCTGATAAGCTTGTCCTTCCAATAGTTAATAGTACTGACAAGAAATTTAAAAATGATGACAAAAATGATCAATATGATAGGAGCCATGAGAATCCTGAGAAGGTAGTTCAAATGTCACTTTAGGTTTTGGTAGACCAGATTCTAGACAGAGATTGCAGAGAAACGGTTGAGAGTTTGTATTGGTGCAGTGGAAGTTTGTCAATCTTTGTTGTTTGCTGTAAAAATAAAATGTCAGATGATGTGTTTTACCAGTAAAAAGGAGAGATACTAAAACCTGATATACAACTGTGGAATATATAGTTTTAACTACAGAAACTATTTTTGGGAAATGTAAGATAAACATTTTAAATCATATCTTGGCTGCATTTAAAAATAATACACTGTTTTCTTTAACTTCCAGATACTTTTCAGATAAAGCATCTTTAAATTTAAAGTAGTGGGTAGAATTGTTAATCTGAAAAAATGGCAAAAAACACACATTTTTTCCCCTGTATTTCTAGACACTTTTTACTTTCTGTATTGTTTATTAGGCTGTTTTCAGATTAACAATTTTGTCCACTGCTGTAAATTTAGAGGCACTTCATCTGAAAACATGTTGAGCATTATTTGAAAATGTAACATATATTGTTTTAAAATAAGCTTATTCTATGTTTACCAACTTTGTGGATACCCTGAGTTATATAGACATTATATATTACACATTTATTTAAGGATGTGAGAAAGCTCATAGTATATATGATAAGTGAAAAAAAAAAAGTCGGGATATAACCACACAATTTCATATACATTACAATCTCAAATTTATGAATATCTTTGAACAAAATACAGTTTGTTAACAATGGTTATCTCTATCAGTGTGATTTCTTGAATTTTATAAAGTTATTTTAAAATTATTTTTCTGATGATAGCCACAGAAATATTCTTTATAGAATGAATCTTTGAAGACATTTTAGCAGGTTTGAGATGGCTATTTGGGTGTTTGGGTGTTGGTTGATGTTTAGCACTCCTCTGGTTAGCAGACTGAATAAATGATATTTGCTTAATCCTGCTTTTGAATGGTTACTTTTGATTATAGTCAAGAGCATCTATTTCACAGTGACAATCCCAGAACCAGTTTGATAATGTTTACTGACAATTACAGGCTTAGCTAAGAAGTAACAACAGGGAGTAAAGCAGTCTTTGAATAAAGTCAGCCTCAAAATGAACAACAGTAGGGGACTGATTGGCTCAGTTTAATTTAACATTTTTAAGTCTGATCTTTGACATTTTCATTAGTGAGCAGAAATAATACATTGATGCAATTCTCAGGTGGCTCAAAGAGGAAAGTGCTAAACATACCAGAAACAACTAAATAATTCAGAAGATCTCACTATGTATAAAAATGGAGATATGTGTGGAGAAATTTTAGGGTGTGGCCCTATAGAAAACTAGGCAATATTTCTTTCCTTTGTTCCCCCATTCTTTAGGGGACAACAGTGCATTTGTGGAAATCAACCACTGTACTGCCAAAATTTTGGAAATTTATTGGAATAATCGTTGTGTTGTATAGACAAAAGACAGTGGAAATTTAGTCATATAGTGGGACAGTTTTATTCTTGTTTCTCTACTTATTATCAGAGCTGTTTATGGAGGTGATAAGAAATTCTTTCAACACCCTCCCTACCAACTACAAAGAACAAACTACAAAGAAAAACAAGAATTAACAAATAAATCATGTTCAATTATATAATGCTAATACATATTGCTACATATAAATTGAAAAAAGAAGGGACTTTACTGAGATTTCATCATGTCGTATCTTTGCTGCTTTGGCTGGCTGTCCATTACCTCTTACTCTGATTCTCAAATAAGAATAATCAGATCACCAAGCTTATATAACAGTATGCAGAGAGTATACAATATAAGATCACAGAGTAAAAATGGTACATTTCCTAAAATATCAATTACTAAGTAAGTGGAGAATTGTCTCTCAATGTGGTTGAAACCAATGTTTAAGTAAGGAATAAAAAATCAACTACAATGACTTCAAAGCCAATGTTTAAGTGACAGGTCAAGAACAATCTCCCAATGTCATTGAAGCCATATTCTAATCCCCATAGATAAAGTCTCTATATGTAAATGGATTTGACACTCAAGTAACAGAATTATTACTGAACATTAAAAATTGAACCTGTTCTTAAAATGGAAATTGTACAGATACCATTTCTTCCTTCAGTTATTCATTGATTCAGCAATCTCTACTGAGTCAAACTATTTGCAAGTTATTGTAGAAACTAAGATTGGTGAGCTCCTGTTATTCTTGGAACCTACAGGTCTTAAGACAGGGTATCATGTCAGTCTATTGATATCTTTTCCTTCTGCTCTATATTGGGCACAGAGCGTGTGCATAGTGAAAGATTTTGAGATTAGACTTCCTAAATTCAAATCCTGGCCTAGAAACTCCCAGGTAGCCCTAGCAAATTACTCAACATTTCTGAGCTTTAGCTCCTCATCTTTAAATTAAAGGATTACAGTTAGGCTTTTACAGCAAAGTCTTGTCATAAAAAAGATAGCAAAATACTAGCTGTGTTTTCAAGGAGTTACCTTTCTTATCTTTTTCTTCTTTCTTTCTTTCTTTCTTTCTTTCTTTCTTTCTTTCTTTCTTTCTTTCTTTCTTTCTTTCTTTCTTTCTTTCTTTCTTTCTTTCTTTCTTTCTTTCTTTCTTTCTTTTCTTTCTTTCTTTCTTTCTTTCTTTCCTTTCTTTCTTTCTAGAATAGCATTTTTTAAAAAACCTTACAATGCAAGTAATTTCAGTTTCTGCCTGTACCTTTTATAAATCTCATGCTGTGTGTGTGTGTGTGTGTGTGTGTGTGTGTGTGCATATAAGTGGAGGAGGAAAAATTAAATATGTTTATGGAAAATGGGACAGTCATGTTACAATGACAAGAAAATGGATTTAAAGGTTAGAGGGCAAAAGTCCCTGAAGCCATCAGTCCTCCATATGGCAAGATTGAAAAGACAAACAGGTTAGAGGGGTTCATCAACTGAGAAATTGAAAGACAATATAAATCTGGTGAAATACTGTCTCTAAATTCCAGAGACACCTCAACTAGAACACTCTATTCAATATCAGAGAAATTATGCATGATTGTTCACTCTTATTATAGATCAGCAATGTATTCTGGTACACATTTAAACAGGCAGAAAGAGATAATACTGGTAATACACTGTGGAGTCATCATTTAAAACAAATCAGATATTTTCTTCGATTAATGTTTATAAATTAAGACAATGCTGTTGCCTGACTGAAATTTTTTTCAATTTATTTGAAAACTCAATAATGTGTACTCAGCATTTCAGACCAAAGGATAATTGGTTTTAGGGGCAATCCTATCAACTTTTAATTAATTCTTTGGAAGTCTTGAAACAGAAGAGAGAGCATAAAGTAATGCAAAAATGGGTTGTATGGCCCTCCCTTCATTCAAAGTCATGCTTCCAAAGGAAATCTATATTTGCAATACTTTTAAACTTCAACTAAAAATAGTTTTAATGACCAAAAATTCTCAAAGTTGAAATAGAAAACGAAATATGCTTATTCCTTATTGAACTGCCTTGAGAAGAAAATGTCAAAAGTTAAACTGAATTAATCAAACCCTTATTCCCCAGAGAACTCAGGAAGGGGAAAAAATATGATCTCAAATAGTCTTAAGAATGAATAATGAAGAAAGATTTAACTCAAGTTTATAATTGCACCTAATGCATTCATCTTCACAAAAGTAGTAGAGACTTTCCCTCAAAAAAAAAAAATAGTGCTCATATTATTCACACAACCATGCCCACCTGGGTTAATGCCACTTTTAGACAATAGTGAAGCCAAATTATGTAATCTCCACTTGAAATACTGAATTTGAGAGATGATATTGACTTGGATTACATAAACTTAAAGGACAAACTACATATTCAATATTTGCTCTGAGTTGAAGAAAGTGACAAGCACTAAATTCCTCAGAATCATCTTTTCTTTTTCTTTGTCAGATTTTAATGCAGAATTTTGAAACAAAGAGGATTGCTTTCTTTTTAAAAGAATTACGAACAAATTTACTGGATTTCTTTCATATGTAAGTCTTTACATATACTTAGGCTTCTTTAATCTCTGGTTGTGAGTTGGGACTTGTGTCTGTTCCAGCTGTAGTGTTTTGGATACACTCATCATGTTCAAGCCTCTTGGCACCCCTGATAAGGCACAGGTGTTGATAGGCAGAAGAATATCTTCTTCCAGTGAGGATGGATTCAGGCAGCCTCAATCCAGATTATGGATGGAGTTAAAGCACTTTGCCAAGAAGCAGGTGTGTTACCAGAGAGGAGAGGAGAGGGTCAGGCA
This sequence comes from Cynocephalus volans, assembly GCF_027409185.1. NCBI lineage: Eukaryota > Metazoa > Chordata > Mammalia > Dermoptera > Cynocephalidae > Cynocephalus > Cynocephalus volans. Next base: position 159,596,795 of record NC_084460.1, read on the forward strand.
ACCACTTTGTATTGCTTATATTTAGTATTGCTAAATAAATGCACTCTGGCTCCAAAAAAAAAAGATCTATTGGCTTTTCATCTTTGATAAATAGTATGGCTTACTTAGTGAGCTGTTGTTACCTTTAGAAAGTAAGGAAAAGATAAAAAACATGGAATGATTTAATTGCACTGTGGGTGTCAGGAGACAACTGACCCTTTTTTTATTTCTGCATAAAATTCCAAAACATTGATGTACAGAAATTTGCTCCAACATTTCCCTATTGATAAACATTTATTATTTTCTTTCTTTCTTTTCTTTTTTTTTTTGCTTTTGTACTTATAAATAACACTGCATTAGGCACTGGCCTGGTATATAAGAGGGTACGTCAAAAAGTCTGCAGAAAAACAGAATTAAAAGATAATATGTATCTTTCCATGAACTTTTTGAAGTACCCTCATATATTTTCATATATTTTTACATACCTGTGTTTTCATTTCTCTAGGATAGAAATTCAGAATCAGATTGTGGTGTCTAATTTTAAGAGCTGTTATGAAATTAGTTTCCAAAACTATTAATAATTCACATTTTTCTAGCAATGTGAGAAGTATCACTGCCCCCACATTCTAGTCAATAATATGTATAATTTCTTCACTAAATTTTACTAGTTTGTGAGAGTAAAGTAATATCATTATGTTCAGATTTCTTCTGTTTTTCCTGTATGCCACACATTGCTTTAGGTATTGTATTAAAGCAATGAACATAAGACATATGAAGTTCTTGTTAACAGGTAAACAAGTAAATATATGTCAGATGATGTTAAGTTCTATGAAGGAAAAAAAATTAGACATGTTAGGGGCATGGAGTGATCAGCTGCCTGTTTTAGCTCATTGTTACTTAATTTGCATTTTCTCAACTTTAAAAAAAAATGTTTGTAATTGACAATAACAATTGTACATATATGTGGGGTACAATGTGGTATTTAGATACAAGCATGCAGTGTGCAATGGTCAAATCAAGATAATTATCATATTCATCACCTTAAACATTGTCATTTCTTTGTGTTGGGAGTATTCAACTTTCTCTCTTCTAACTCTTTGAAATTATACAATAAATCATTGTTGACTATAGTCACCCTACAGTGCTATAGAGCACTAGAACTTATTCCTCCTATTGTTAAGACAAAAGACTCAGGAGTCAACTGGTTGGTGTTTACAAAAGCAGATGTATTCAGCTGAAGGAGATGGTCAGCTATCTAATATCAAATACTTAGATTTACTGAGGGGGTTTTAAAGAGGGTGTTGAGGGAATGGAATGTGGGAAGTGAAAAGCAGGAGAAAAAGAGATGTGAGCTATGAGGGGTCTGTGTCTAGGAGTCAGGTACAAGGTCTTGCCAAGGTCTTGTCTGGTTTCTGTTCTCTTCTTCAGTGTCATCTTAGGACCCTGCAAGATTTTGATTTGCTCCAGAGTGGAATCAACTCTGCACAGTTTTTTTGTATAGCTTCTCTCTGCAGAGGTATGGTTGACTTAGCTTGTGCCCAGGGTCAGCTTCCAAACATTTGGCCTTGATCACTTCTCAAAACTCTACAAGTCTCAAAGAAAGAACTGTTAACTTTGCAAATTTTAGTGAGCAAGATAAGAAAGTCAGGGAATGGGAAGAAAGAGTGCAGGGGAAAAACTCTTTTAAAAAATCGCTCCCGGGCCGAGCCCGTGGCACACTCGGGAGAGTGCGGCACTAGGAGCGTGGCGACGCTCCCGCCGCGGTTCGGATCCTATATAGGAATGACCGGTGCACTCACTGGCTGAGTGCGGGTCACGAAAAAGGCAAAAAAAAAAAAAAAAAAAAAATCGCTTCCTCCTTCCCCACTGCAGCCCAGGCAGTTTTAAGTCCGAACACGGCTTTAGTCCTGTTCAATCCAACACTCCATTTTATTTTTGTGTATTTTGTGTATTTTTGACCAACCTCTCTCTAATTCCCTCTCTGTTGACCCTTCACACCATCTAGTAACTACGATTTTAATCTATTTCTAGGAGATCACATTTTTGTTTTTGTTTTTGTTTTAGTTTCCACATATGAGTGAGATCATAGGTTATTTATCTTTCTTTGCCTGGCTTATTTCCTTTAACATAATGTCCCCCAGGACCATCCACCCACGTTGCTGCAATTGACAAGATTTCATTCTTTTATTCTTTTTTAATAGTATTCCATTTTGCATATGTATGATATCTTCTTTATCTGATCATCTGTTGAAGGACACTTAGGTTGAGTCCCTATTTTCTCTATTGTAAATAGTAGAGCAATAAACATAGGGGTACAGGTACTCCTTTGACATTTTAATTTCCTTTCCTTTGGATATATACCCAGTAGGGGAATTGCTGGGTCATATGGTAGTTCTATTTGTAGTTTTTTGAAACGTCTCCATGCTGTTTTCTTTTTTTATTTTATTTTGTTTTATGTTCCTGATTCTTTTTTTAAAAAATTGGAACATAATTGATTATACATAGCTGTGGGGTACAACTCAGTAGAGTTGACTATAGTCCTTGTGCACAATATGTGATTATAAATCAGGATAATTGGCATATTCACCCTTACAAAACGTGATCATTCTTCGTGTCCATTAACCAATTTCTTGCTACCCACCCACCCACTCACATTTAGTAACCATAGTTCTGTTCTCTCCTGAAAGTTCAGTGTATTGTTGTGATTGTTTGTTTGTTTCTTTCTTTCTTTCTTAGCTCCCACTTATGAGTAAAGACATTCTGTGTTTCTTTTTCTGTGCTTGGCTTATTTGACTTACTATAATTTTCTCTAAGCTCGTCCAAGTTACTGTTAATGGCAGAGTTTCATTCTTTTTTATAGCTGAGTAGTATTCCAATGTGTAAATATACCGCATTTTCCTTACCCAGTCATCTGTTGATGGACATTTAGGTTGGTTCCATATGTTACCTATTGTAAATAGAGCTGTGATGAACACAGGAGTGCAGGTATCCCTTCAACATGATGATTCCCATTCCTTTGGGTATATACTTAGTAGTGAGATTTCTGGATCACATGGCAGTTCTATCTGCAGTTGTTTGAGAAACTTCCATGCTGTTTTCCATAATGACTGTGCTACTTTACATTCCTAACAACAGTGTAGAAGGGTTCCCTTTTCTCCACATCCTTGCCAGCATTTGTTATTTTTTGTCTTCTTTTATGATAGTGTTGCAGTGGGCTACTGTGAACTCACAGGGAGAGGCAGGAGACACCAAGGCTTAAACCAGGAAGGAGTTTATTGATGCCAGCAGCAGCTCAGCAGACTATAGTCACAAAGGCTGAGCCTTGACTGCAAAGAGGCTGTTATTTTTATATCATAGCATTTCCGGGTTTTTGCAACAGGGCAAGAGGGGTGATCTTTTGATCTTATGTGGTTATGACTATGTCTCAGGGTGGAAAATTACAGCAGGAGAAGCAGAAGGGAAAATTCTGTTAAAGCAGCATGTGGCAACCATAGTGTGAGACAAGGCAGGGCTGCAGCTGCAGCTGGGTCTGTATGGTATCCTGGCAGGGGTCTTGGTTACAGCATAATGTGGCAGAGGATGGGTGCCTAACAGCCACAGCCAGGTGGAGCTCAACTGTGTAAGTATGAGTGCTTCAATAGCTATTCAAACTGGAGTGAGATGATATTACATTGTGGTTTTGATTTTCCTTTCCTTGATTAGTGATGCTGAGCATTTTTAATGTATCTGTTGGCCATCTGCATGTCATCATTTGAGAAATGTGTGTTCAGCTCATTTGCCCATTTTTTGATACAATCATTTGTTTTTTGCTGTTGAGATGTTTGAGTTTCTCGTAATTGCTGAATATTAACCCCTTGTTGGCTGAATAGTTTGCAAATATTTTCTTCCATCCTACATGTTGTCTTTTTTCTCTGCTGATTGTTTTCTTTGCTGTGCAGAAGCTTTTTAGTTTGATGTAATCCCATTTGTCTACTTTTGCTTTTGTTGGCCATGCATTTGAGGTCTTATTCATAAAATATTTGCCCAGACTAATGTCCTGAAGCGAAATTTCCCCATCTCTTCTTTTACTTGTTTAAATTTCAGGTCTTACATTTAAGTCTTTAATCCACTTTGCATGAATTTTGATATATGGTGACAGATAGGGGTCTAGTTTTATTCTTCTGCATATGGACATTCAGTTTTCAGCACCATTTATTGAAGAGGCTGTCCTTTTCCCCTTGTTTATTCTTGTTGCCGTTTTTGAAAATAAGCTGGAGATATGTTGATTTGTATCTGGATTTTCTATTCTGTTACATTGGAATATGTGCCTGTGTTCTGCCAGTACTGTGCTGTTTTGATAATGATAGCTTTGTAGTATATTTTGAAGTGAGGTAGTGTGATGCCTCCAGCTTTGTACTTTTTGCTTAGAATTGCTTTGGCTATTCAGGGTATTTTATGAATTTTTGGATTGTATTTTTCTGTTTCTGTGAAGAATGTCATTGAAATTTTTTTTAACTTTTTTTTTTTTTTTTTAACTTGGAGACATGCCTGAGAACATGCAAAGCTTCTATATTATTACTGTGGATCAATGTTCCCCCAAAACTTGACCCCCACTGTGACAGCATACATAAGGTGGGAAATCCTATTATGGTCATTGAAAGGTGGGACCTTGAAGAGGTGATTGGACTGTGAGAACTATGCCTAATGAATGGATTGATCCATTCACTGAATAGTAAGTTGATAGATTATTGGTGGTCATAGGCATGGTTCTGAGGGCTGTAAAAGGAGAACACAGGAGGAGCTCTCTCTCTGCTCCACCATTCTCTATCATATGAGACCCCTGCATTGCTGAAAAGCCACCACCAAAAAGGCCCTCACCATAAGTGTTCCCCAGACTTTGTACTTCCCAGCCTCCAATACTGTAAGCAATAAATTTTTGTTACAAATTACCCAGTTCTGTGTATTTTGTTATAAACAACAGAAATAGACTAACACAATTATTTTGTTTTGCAGAGACTGATCACTAAAATCCTATGTAGTTAGTTATTTGAACATTTAAATTACTCATTAAGCTAGAGAATTACATGAGTATTATTACATAGTTACATATAAATGTTAATCATTTCATAACATATGAATAATTATGATCATAATAAAAGTACAGTCATAGCTAAGTCATGAATATCTTGACATAATGCATTATTTTTCTAATTATGATTAATAGGGAGAAATATTCCAATCAGCTAATAAATCTAGAAAGTTCTGTAAGGTATATTCCTGGGTGTGTTTTCTAGTCTAGTTTAAATGGTTGCAGTGGTGTGCTATTAAACATCTCTGAACAGGTTAGGCTGCAATGCTGAAAGTTATTGAGAAGTTTTTGCATCTATTACAAGATTAATCTGAAATCTGAAGTTCATTTTTAAAATCAGGAAATAAAGTTTGTTTTTTAAACAAATTTCTCTTTTCTCATATCTTTCTCTTACAAATAAAGCCATTATAAATATAACTAAGAAATTTTTTTCCATCCATTTTTTCATTTCTGGGTAGCTTCCATAAAGAATAACTCAAAGTATTTATCATCTTAAAAGTGGTTTTATATTATCATCTTCAGATAAGAAAAATAACATATTTATGTTTCATAACTGTGTATTCACAGTACATAAAAGAATAAAATTGCTTTCACAGTATATTAATTTTTTTCTGCCTTGTCATGTAAAGTATTTTATTTCATAATACCTTGCTTTTCAATGGCACTTTAGATTTCCAAGAATTTTGTGTATTTTACCTGACCTTATTAAATTCCTCATGGAATAATAGGACTACTGTGAATTTTATTTATTTATTTGTTTGTTTTTGGCAACTGCCTGGCTTGACCTTAGTGAGTTATTTTAAATTAATTTTTACTTTTTTAAAATTTGTGTGTCCTTTAAATTCTGGCATATGGTTAAAATATGGCTTTTAATATCATTTAGATAAATGGTGTAGATACACACACATATTCTCACACATGTATTTTAATTTTGTGGGATCTAGTTATTCAACCCTTACTGCATATCTACAGCTCTTTTATGAGTTCCCAGAATAGGATACAAACTGAAAAGCTTTTTTGAGATAGTTGTACATACCTAATCTCACTGAATTTTAGTTTCTGCCTTATTGCATGCAATTTGCTTCTTCTTCTGTATATTTTTTCACATCATTACTCCTTTTCAAGTTTAATCCATTAAGTGTTTTGTAGAATTTTCTTCCAGTGTAATAGCCTTGTGCATTTAGAATAAAATTGTATCCCACACCCATTTTCCTTACCACCTACTGTTCATTTAAAAGTTGTTTATATGTACCACTAATACTTTTTAGATGAATCAGGTAGGTAACAAGACTGGCCACCAAATGGTTTCACAGAGTTCTCTAAATATAAGGTCTATATTTTACTAACTTGGAGAAAATTGGGACAGTTTCTATACAAAGAGAAACTCCAAATATTGGCCTCTCTGATCCTAGACAATCACATGATTTGACGTTATTAGAAGAGATTGTTTCTGCAATCGGAACAGACTTTTCATTAAGGGCAATATTCAGGTGACTTCTCCACACCTCTAGGGTTCCAGCTCACAAATAAATAATTTGTAACCATGACCTTAAATAGGGTCTTTTCATAATTCCTAAATTCATTTTAAAGCTCCATTTTATATGCAGTCTCCTTTGGTCTACCTAGGACACTCCCTTTCCTTTGTGATCATAGCATAGTTTCAACAGGAAAATGGTTCCTCAATGTTTCTTTCTCTTTCTTTATTAGAAAATTCTAAGACATTACTTACTAAAATTTTACACTAATTCAATGCTACTGTAACATGGGTAAATCCAATGTACAGTATATTTCACACTTCACTAACTTTGACAAGATTAGCACAAATTAAATTTCACATTAATCAGCCTAACGCCATGAACAGAAAAGTAGGCTTAAGGGTATTTGGTTAATTGTGCTAAAAATATAGTGCTATTTGTATAGGACATAAATGTAGCAAAAGTATTTCTTTAAATATAATATGGGTAGTTTATGGTAGTTTAATTTCTTCTGCTTTCCCATTCATTTGTAGATTTGAATAATAACGACTATTTTGATGTTTTGCAAACTTAGGTTACTACTCACTAAGCCATAATCCTTTTATTTTGTAAGTGTTTGAAAGAAATTTATTTAGTAAAATCAACTTTCTTTATAAATTACATGGCTATTATTCAATAAAGACTTAAAGGGTAAATTCCACTTTTATTTTTTCTACCTTTTAAATGTGAATGATTAAAAATAGAGTACTATTAAGTTGTCATATGAACAGATGGCATTTCTCTAAGAAGGTGCAAGGATTTCATTAGATTTTGCAAGGGATCTCAAATTATAACATATTAAATGTTAAATGTTTTCAGATACTATAACAGGCTTTAAGGAGATTATAAAATTATTGTGATTCTCAAGCTTTATCTAGAATAAATGCCCGCTCTTCATTAATGTTACAGGTGATTTCCTGAAATACCCTAAGGTATCTATCAACCAGATACGCTGTTTTTATTTCATTTTTTTCCTTGTCTGAATTTTATCAATTACTATATTGAAAACAATATAAACCAGTGGTTTAAAACATTAAAAAGTTTTAAACCTAAAAACCAACCTATTTCATCACTCAATATTGCATTGGCATTATATGTGGCATATAAACATATACGTTGCTACTCATGTTTGCTAATAGACCATTAGCCATGATAATTCACTCTCTTCATTATTATATACACTTTTAGCTTTCTAACCAGTCTGTGCATGGACAATGCTTCTCTTTTGCATACTCTATCATGGATGTTTAATTTAGGATTTGAATTGTTAATATATCTTGATTATTACAAACTCTAACTCATTGGATTTCATTTCCAAGCCAGGAAATAGACAACCCACTCAGTGAAAGGGAAATCGCTGGCCTATTTGAATGCTAATTAGTACACGAGTCCTGTACACTGTATCAAAACTTAGCATAAACATGGTCATCAAGAGAGGTGAAAAAACCATTAAAATGCTCCCCAGGAGTCTGAGCTCATTACAACCTGCACTGATATCCAACAAAGAAGGAAAAGAGTTGCTTAGCTGGGCTGGTTCCTTTTCTGGACATGCAATTCATATGTGTTCTAAGTGTGACTTAAGTATGTGTTCTCTATCCCAAAAAGAAAGACAAAAATAATTTTAAAACTTCTCAAAGTTCAAAAGCAGAAGCTCGGACAAAGAATGCTTGACTGAAAAGAGAGAATAAAGGTTGGTTAAGGTTGTGTGAAATACTTAGTTTTCTTTCATCAAAGAAGAAAACTACAATTTTACATTTTTCACCAAAGAATTTTCTAAATATCTAAAGGTGGTAGTTATTAACAAACTACTTCTTTTAACTATTTTGTATCTATGTACTTAAAACATAAATATCAGTTTTGCCTCATCTGGATTTCATCATGAAGCTTTAACCAAGGGTTGATTTTGACTAATATTATCTCTAGAAATTTATTCAAGTCGTAAAAAGGTTTAGTTGGTACATAAAGTAAAATCTCAATTCAAGGGAAAGGAACAGGCATGACATTGGGCAGAAGCAGATACCAAGGGAATAATATCACCAAGCAAAATTCTTCTTGACTCTCGCTTATGTTTTGAATTTTATTTAATTCCAATTTAAATATAAGATACTCATTTCAATTTAATTTAATTGTATCTGTTCCAGTCTAGCTGGCATACAATCTATATTGCTATTATCACTTCAATCAGAAGCTTTTAAACTTTGCATGCACCAGATTACTGGGGGTGCTGGTGAAACCAAGATTCCTGGGCCCCAGTACCTCCTCTGGGGATTTGCATGTTTAATAAACACTCCAGGTAATCATGATGTACAAAGGGCCACATTACCTCAAATAAATACCATCATTAAATTGTTTTATATCTGCTTATTCTCAGTGAATTTAACTTACCTGTGTTTCTCTGAGAGACCTGGGTATGTTGTTGGAACTACATAACTTTTTTTAAAAAGAAGCATATAGATGCAGAGGAATGTTTTTAATGTCTATAGTATTTCTGACTCAAACAATTATTTTTCAGTTTAATTACCTGGTTTAATTTTATCTGGTTGTAGGGTTCTTTTATAAGCAATCTTTAATTATCATATTATATAGCTCTCAAATTATATTTTCACATTCATTAAAAGAACATGATGATAAAGTCAGCATCATCACACTCTCCCAGCCCCATTAAAAAGGACAGGCATGGTTTTTGTGTCCAAAGGATTCTAGGCTGTAAGAAATCAAGCCTCGACATCATAACCAGGCTAACCCTCCTTTCACAAATATGTATCGAAGAGCACCTAAAATAAAACATGACCGATAATGTGCTAGGCACTGGGTGTACAAGGGTTGGCCCTGGAGAAGAATGGATATCTTGTCTTTTGCTTCTTTTCCCTTTTAACAATTTAGCTGCACCATAATGAAAGAAATCATATTCCTAGAAATTAATAAAATAACAATGTTTATTTATATTTTCAGTTTGTGTGCAGTTGAAAGGACAATTGTAATTTGATTATTTAGAGCTCAGCAAAAAAGAAAATTTAATCTGTTAGGAACAACATCAGTATTTTGTAAAAAGAAAGCCCAACGTAAGAATAAAGGCCATTCATTCACTTATGTTTTCAACAACTATTCACTGACTAGCAAATACGTACGTGGCAGTGGTCATTACACGAGCCTAAGCTGTGTTTACTCTCAGACTCACACGTGTTCAGGCATAATTTGCAGGACTGGTGAATAGCAGCCAAGCGTATGTTTACATGGAGGATCAAAAAGAAAAAAAAAAACCTCCTAGAAAAATAAAAATTCATCCTTGGGGAAAAGAGGGTCAAGATGGGTCGGTTTGGTTGAAGGATTCTGGACAAATACTAAACACAGAAGGAAGAGATGATTCTGAGCATGATTTGTGTCCCTGAGATGGTTACATAGTTCAGATATTATTATCTCACACAGAAATCCTTGGACAAGAAAGCTGAAACATAAACTAGAAAGTGCCAGTAGAAGAGCTATTGCTCTGTGATTGCTGTGGGTCACGAAGAATATGAGGCATTGGCAGCATTGGTGTTGATGGTGTTAGCAGCATTGTTAAGGCATGATGTTGGCAGAGATTAAGTAAATGCCAGCAACAGTGTTGGCAGCAGTATTGGTGATTGCTGACCACAGCATTGGGAAAGATATATCAGCAATGCCAGTGTGATGGCTGGGGTCTCTTCGGGGTCTTGCACAGTGGAGGACGATACCAGGCATGGGGTTGAAGGAAGGGTCAAGGATGATTTTTGTCTTTTTTTTTTTTTTTCTTAAATAAATGGTGGTGGAATTTTCTAGAGCATAAAAGATCTTGAATAAGAAGTAATTCAACAGGGGATAAAATTTCACTTTTGTATATATTGAATTTAAGCTGTCAGTTTTATATATAATTTGCAATTAGATATGTGTATGTAACATTCAGAAAGACAGGTTATATCCCCATTTTGGGAGTCATCAATAATTGAAGACATGGAAGTGGCTAAGATTTTTTCCAGGGAGAAAGTGTATAAGGCTAAAAGAACAGAAAAATAATTTAAAAGGAGGATTATAGAGCAATAATATTAATATCTATTTTTCTAGATTAAGTAAATCTGTACTGGGTTTGAAGGATGCAAGTACTTAACAGGTAAATTGAGAGTAAGTGGTAAAGAGCAATCCAGACAAAAGGCAAATAAAAAAAGCAGCAATAAGTAAATTGCCCTAATGCATTTAAAGAACAAAAGGAAGTTTAATATTGTTGAATGATAATGTTTAATATTTATCATTAAATATTAAAGCAGTAAGAGACAAGACTGCAGACTTAGGCAGGAACCTGATCATAAAATGTTTTATGTAGCATGTTCAGAAACATGTGGAAATGGTGATCGTTATAAAGGTTTTAAGCAGGGAAAACATCATCAGATCTGCATATTAAAAAGATGACTTTGTTGACCAAGTTGAGAAAAAGTTGAAGGACTTCAGGCTAGGCAGGGAGAACAGTTAGCAGGCACTTCAGTTGTTCAGGAAAAAAAAAAAAAAAAGAAAGTCCAAGAAAGTACTGATAGTAGCTCAGAAAAGGGAAGGAAGGTGAAATTTGAGAGGAGGTAATGTGGGTCTCAGAAAGAAAAGAATGGCTCTACATGGCAAAAGTGCTAATCTTGTCTTTATTTAGAAATTTGATGTCTTATTCATCATGTTTTATTTTTTGCATTACTTTTTCCCCCTCCCGCATATTTACTTATTTTTATTAGCTCCCACAAATAAGTAAGAACATGAGGTATTTCTCTTTCTGTGCCTGGCTTATTTCACTTAATATAATTTTCTCTAAGTACATCCATGTTGCTTTTTTGCATTACTTTTGATGTTGAAAAATGTGTTAAACATTATTTATATCAGAAAAAAAAAATAGAAGAGAAAAGAAGCTGAGGATGCCCCTGTTTCTGACATAAGAGGATGGGTGAACTACATTGCCCTAAAATAGGGATATAGAAGGAAGAGGATTGTAGAGGGACCAGAAGGATAAACATGTGAAGCTCTTCAGATAGCAGTTGGCTTGAAATGAGGTTTTTCCAGACAACTTAATGTAATATAGAATGATTGCTTAGAGGAAAGGCGTGTGTAAAGCCTTTTTTACTTTTTAACAAGCAAGCAGCTTAAAAAGGTGCTTCTGTTACACAAGACATAAATCTGATTCAAATTAGATTATGCACTAAGAGAATTTTTTGTTTCGGGTAAGTATATGTTTGTTTGTCTGTTTTGCATATGGATTTTTCTTGAGAGATTCAGATATGGAGGAATAAGTGAACCACAGGAATAATTGGAGATAGTGATTCAAACACCATCAGAGCTCTCTCTCTCTGCTGGTTTTTCCTTTATGCGTGTCTACCTCCCCTCCCTCTCTCTCACCCGCTCTCTCTCCTTCCTTCTCCCTACCAAATGCATCCATTTTATTGATCCACATGGGTATGATTATTCTAGAGCACTTTCATTGCTCAGTTCCAGTTCTCAAAATTTGAGGAAAGACTCTTTATTTGGCCTAGTCTCAGTTAGCCAAACATTTTCAGGCCCAGGACCAGAATCGCATTGTAGATAACGTCTACTGGATGCTTACAATGAAGAGGTTCACCAAGTCATTTACCCAGCATTAAAGACAGCGTATGTGGTTTTAACAATGCTCATACATGATTGCCCTTATAGCCAAATATATGCTTGTAAGATATCTAGACACATTACAAAATAGTTAATTTGTGGTCATTGAACGATAATAGCAGAAAGCCAACATCAGATCAATCATGACCTCAGCAATATGTACTGAACACTAGTAATAATAATACCTCTTATTTCCTAATGGCACACTCTAATTCCAATTCTTGGAGTGTGTGTGTGGTGCAGCTTATAGTTTTCTTTCTCCCCTTCCTCCCTCTCCCCACATTTGTAAGCTTCAAAACCTTTGCTGACATTAATTGCAAATAACTTACTACCCATCCCACTACTGGTAACAATGTACCATTGTCGGATGACACTTCTTTAATATAACTTTCCACAATTACCACACTTTATCAGAAACATAAAAATATCTGCAGTTGTGAATACCTATTAAGTGACCAGTGATTGACATATGTGCTAACTTATTAAATCTTCACAATAATCTTATGAGGTAAGTTTTTATCATCCCCATTTTATGGATGAATTTGCAGCCCAGAGTGCTTATGGAATCAACCTAAGATCTCGCTGCTTGCAAATGCTAAATCCCATTTGGAGTCAAACTCAATCTGACTCCAAATGTGCACTCTTCTTTACCATGATATGTTGCCTATGTTAAACCGCGAGAAAAGTATGATGACTTATTAACTCTTTAATCATATGAATATATATACAATTAACTCTCCTTTGAATTATAAGAAATATTGACATAACTTTAATTAAACATTCTTATATCTTCAATATGGATATGAATCACAAATAATTTAAAATACCAGCTCTTGAAATTTAAATTGAAATTGGTCTTGAAATTGAAAGAGGATATTATTGTGCAAAAATGCATCATACAAAATTATAAAGCAAAAATAGTTAAGTGACATGTCCACATGCATGCAGGACATGAGGTTGTCTATAATCATTAGCTCACATATCGATTCCACATGAGTATTCTCAATTCCATATTTCTTTTTTTTCTTTTCTTTCTTTTTTTTTTTTTTTTGGCAGCTGGCCGAACCCTTCAATTCCATATTTCAGTGAAGTTTCTGAATGTGTTCTTTTATAACCTTCTTTCTCCCCTTTATAGCACTCTCCACATTTATAAACTTCAGGACTCTTGCTAAAATTAATAGTAAATAACTTATTACCCATTCTACTGATGTCGGAGGTAGGGTCCAGGGGGCTGGGTAGTTGGCCTCAACCCACCCAGTCCTCTTTCTAGATTCTTGACTCTGCCACAGGAAAGAATTCAAGGGCAGAGTCACAATAGAAAGCGAGAACAAGTTTAATAAAATAGATAAGAAATACAGGTTCCACAGAGACAGTGCTGCATGCTCCAGAGACTGAACAGGGCCCACTCACACCAAGTTTAACACAAAAGTAAGTTCAGTACAGGCATCATGTCTAACACAAAAGTAAGAAAGACAGACTTAAAGTTCAGTACCAAGTGCAGGCTGGCTCAAGAGAATGAACAGCTGCTTGCTGAATGTAAGTTAGATACAGAGTAAAATATACACACCTCAGCTGCAAAGTGCAGGTTGCCTTTAGGAAAGTGAGCAACAGCCCTGTCTTTGGCTGGGATTCGGCTTTTATAGTTTTTCTCTCTAGTGAATATTTAGTTAAGGGGTGGTTCCCCGTTATATGTACCAGAATGTTCTGTGCTCTCTATTGCGCATGTCCAGCCACTGGATTGTATAAGCCAGCCCTCTGTTGTCTCAATTTTCCCCTGTGGGTGCTAAAAGTAGGTCTAACTGGCAACGGTAGCTTTCCTCCACAGGAGAGTCAGAGGAGGGGCCTGAGACCTCAGGAAGTGGCTGGAAACCCAGATGCATGTCCTGAAACCCGAGCCCAGGGAAACTGAGCACGTCCTGTATCACGACCACTGATAATTATCCGCCATTATCGGATGACACTGCTGTAACCTATAGTAATCCCTATTGTAATCTATAGATGCTTCAATATCTATATCTATAATATCTAATAGTGTATTTATAGGTGTTTCTATATGTATACCTGCAGATGCTTATATATCTATAAATGTTTCTATATGATGTATAATTTATGTGACTAAAAGCCACCTTCCACAGGAGAAAAACAGATCAGATTGGGGGGAAATGTGCTAAAGATAATGTACCTTCAAAGTGTTCATTGATACTGATATCTTTCCTGACAAGCCTCTCCTGAGATGAACGAGTTGGAGAGAGACAGAATTCTGTAAGAAGTATATACCTGGAAGAAATACTAAAATCAAGAGCAAGAGAAAACTGTGAACCAGACATCCTGGCTGTGAAAGAGAATGCAGTTTGTGACGTGTCTAACCACGGCTGGTATCTTTCAGGAACTGGCATTTCATCTTTGGTTTTTGTATTTCCAAACAAACCTACAGTGTTTGCGACCTTGCAAAATCTCTTTGAGCATCAATGGGTTTTAAAGCCTTAAATCAAGATCCTGCTAGGATGAGATGATTCTTGCAAGAATGATAACCTGCAGATAAGGTGAAATGAAACTTAGTTGGATCCTGAATTGACTTGATCTAACTATAGCAATGAAAATGTCAATCAAAGGGCCTCTAGTCAAGGCTAAATACAAACTTGTATTTGACTACTAAGACTGGATACCTTGGCTATTATTGCTTCTATTATATTTATACATTTTCAACTCTAAATGTAAAAATGAAAAACCAAAAGCCTGGAGCAAACAACTATCAAGGGCCAAGTACATCAGTAATTTAATTTGAAGTAAGGAAAAGGAGGTTAGTTCTAAACCCAGAGCATTTGTACCTTGTAAATCAATTCTGGGTAGTAAGAGCTCCAGTGACTCCTTTCTGTTTTTTTGGTGTTTTATTTTCTTGCGGAGCTGAAGATGGAAATACGGCAGTTCTGGGTGACTTTGCTTAGTCACTGAGGAGAAACAGCAAACACTTTCTTCATGTAGTCATATTTTAATACTGAAACATTATTTCTGGCCATTAGATTCCAATATATTCTAAGCTGATAAAAGTATCAAGAAAATACATTATACCTATTATATTCAACCAACAGATGTAGCTTTGGCCTTTTCTGTGTAAGGAATAGGGAATTTTACCATAACAATACTACAATGGTATGAAGTATTTTTGATATCGGTCATGGCCTGAACAAGAAATCTTACATTATAAACAGGGCTTTCTAAATAAAATCAAATTTGGGACCATGCTAATTTTGATTAACTAATCATTATTTTCTAAACTGAAAATATCAGGTTCTACATTTAGCCAAATATTTATCGATTGTTTTCCATTATATTCTCTCCTTCCTTTTGGTAATAGAATCTCCTGAATTTTAAGGAGGTACGTGAGTGCCTGTCATATTTCCTGGTCTCCCTTGCAGTTAACTGTGGCCATATGACTAAGTTCCAGGCACTGAGATGTAAATGAGAGTGGTGTCTGCAGGCAAGCACTTTATGTTATTTAAAAAGAAAAGGGTTTGCTTTCACTTCCTTTATCTTCTCCTTCCTGAAGGATAAGACAGAGAAGTGGTGCTGCCCAACCAACTTCAGCCATACATACAAAAGAATATTGAGAATACCACAGTGAATGGTATTTCTGGAACATCCCTGGAATACCCCAAGAAGCAGAGTCATTTACTTGCCTATCTCATGAGTGTTAAGTGACAGAAAAATCTTGAGCTGTTTTTTTTTTTTTTTTTGAGTTGAACATAATATAAAATGAGCCATTTTAAAGTGTACACGTAAAATAAAATGAACCATTTTAAAGTGTGCAATTCAGTGGCATTTATTACATTCACATTGTTGTGCAAGCTTCACCTCTGTAAAGTTCCAAAACATTTCATCCCCCCAAAAGAAAACCCCCATATCCCTGACAACCACGAATTTTCCTTCTGCTTACCTGCAAATTGTTTACCTATTCTGCATATTTTATGGAAATGGAATCATAAAATATGATTTTATGATATTTTTTGTGTCTGGCTTCTTTCACTAAATATAGTGATTTGGGGATTCATCCACATTGTGTTATGTGTCAGCACTTTGCTCCTTTTTAGGCCTTCAAAAAATTGTGCATGTATGTACACACACTGCATTTTATTTATCCATTCATCTGTTGATAGACACTTGAGTTGTTTCCAACTTTTTGGCTATTATTAATAGTGTACAACATTCTTATACAAGAACCTGTTTTGAATTCTTTGGAGTATATACCTAAGAGTGGAATTTCTAGGTCATATGGTAATTTTATGCTTAACTTTTTTGGGAACTGATAAACTGTTTTCCACAATGTTTAGCTTTACTTTTATGTCTCTAGCTTAGCCTGTACCCTGATCATTACACTTATTGCTGTATACTTTCATTGTGAACAAGGGGTTTGTTGTCTCTTGGTGGATACAGAGAGTAAAAGTTACTACAGAAACATGACCAATACCTTGAGTACAATAACTTAAAAACTAGCTCATGCTGAAAGTTTTAAAATACAGTAAGATGGTTAAAAGAAAGTATTAACAATGATCTTCATGGTTTCTTTATTCGCTGTGAAAGCCAAGGATGAGAAGTCAGTATATATCTTCTCTAAAGTAGTATTCTTTCATTCACTTTATCGTTCACAGAATATCCATTGAGTGCAATCGTCGGATAATGAATGCGGAATAAATGCAGAGATAGTAAGGTATGATTTTTAACTCTCAGAAACTTGTAACACAATAGCAATACAAATACGTATTACATTTTTCTTTGATATTTATCCCAAAGTAATTGTAACAAAGTTTATAACAATTGCTTCATAAGAAGATGGAGAAACACTTCCTTTTGAGGCGATCAGGGATGATAATTTGGGTGTATTTTGTTCTAAGCATTTTAAATTTATGATTTCTATTACATTTGCAAGTGGAGATATCAATTAGGCAGGTGGATTATTCCAGTACGAGTCTGGAGGCCCATGGAGAAGTTTGAACTGGAGTCAGGGCTGGAATTATAAATTTGGAGTCATCACATAAAAGATGCTATTTAAAGGCACAAAGTTGTATGAGATCACCTAGGATGAGGTAGTGTATGGAAAAGAAAACCTACGATTGAGCTCTGTGGCATTCAGATATTTATTTATTGGGAAGGAGAAGTCAGAAATGAATGAAATTCAGGAGTCACTGGGCAAGATGGAATCTAGGAGAATATGATCTCTTGGAAGCTAAGAAAGCGAAGAGTTTTAATGAGAAAACAGTGCTTAAAAGTGTTGAATGTCACTGGGATGTTAATTAGTATAAGAACCAACATAGGCTTAGGATTTGTAAACGTGAATATCACTGATGATCTTGAAAAAAGTGGTTTTGATGGCAGGGTAGTCATTGAAACCAAATTGAACTGGGTTGAAGATAGAAAGGAGGAAAGAAAATGAAGATAACTATTATTAATCACTCTTTCAAAAAGTTTTTCTGTACATGAGCCAAAGATGTGTGAGGTTCTTAAAAAGCTGTTTGTCAAAAGGAGCCCGGCACCTCCCCTCCCTCTCCTGCTTCCTCTGTCGCCATGCGATCTCCTTGCACCCGCTAGCTTCCCTGCCACTTTCTGCCAAGTGTAGAAGCAGCCTGAGGCCAGTGTCAGTTTCCCCTGACCCAGAATCATGAGCCAAATAAACCTCTTTTTAAAGTAAATCATCCAGTCTCATGTATTCTGTTATAGCAACACAGAGATGGACTAAGTAAGACGCCTTCCTTTCTGCTAGTTATAGGAAGAATAATTGCACCATGATCTCAGACTGAAATAAATAAGAAGCCAAGGTCATTCTGAGTGTCAGTTTTTCTCTAAAAATTACATAACAGACCAAAACAAATAGAGCTGCTATAAAAACTACAAAAACTGACCCAAACAGACAAAAAATGATCAGAGTTGCCAGGATCAAGGACTATAGATCTGAAAATATTATAGATCTGAATGTCACTTTATTTGGAAATCATCACCTTTGAAATTTCACTTCGTTGCTGTATTCCAAGATCCAGCAGCTGAGTCTTTATCAACTACAAAACAATAGGATAAAGAGGTGGGTGTCAGAGTGGCCTAATAATCTGTCAAACCCAACAAAATTAGGTAAGAGTATTCTAGAGTAAGAAAGTCCTGATTTGAATCTTAGCCCTGCCATTTATTAGCACATTATCTTGTACAAACTATTTAAATGATCAGTGCCTGTTTCCTCACCTGTAAATTGGGAATGATAATGACTATTTATTTATTGAATGCAAAGCATAGTTAGCATTCTAAATTTGTATTAAATAAACAAAAGATTGCATTTATATTTGGGGGGGCCACCACATACCAGACACACACACAAACATGCACACACACATGTTCCCAGACATTCCCAGGCAGATCTGGCTTCCTCCAATCAATTCCAAGTCTCTCCTTCTTTAAATCACCTAACTTAGCGGCAGTTTTTCTAGAACACCTTTAACATCTTGCTGCTTCTTCACTCAAGAACAGATAGCAGTTACCTAATCATCTACATGAAATTCCATATGCTATACCTCTATTTTAAGACTCTCTCAAGTCTGTGGATTGCCTTGTTTCATTATCCTCTATTGCTTTTTATCCAGCTATATACTCACTTTTCTACAAACATACCATTCTCACTGTACCACCAATTTACCAACTTAAATGTGCTCTTTTCTCAACTCTGTCCTAGAAATTTTTGCTCTTAATTCTTTGGTGCCACCCATACCCTAAAAGATAAAATTTAAACTTCACATTTATAATTGCAGTAGATATGCCGGATTGAATCCGCATTTATTCCAGTCTTTTTCTACTGTACCACCTGGACTGCAGAGACTGGATATTCAAAAGCTTTGTCTTCACAGTTCCTTGGGGCTAGGCTTTTGGATGCAAATTAGGTTCTGCAAGGTAGCAGTACTTGCATTGCATGGGACTTGGAAAGTTGTCGTGGTAGTGCCTGAAAGATAGATTGTACTGGAAAGCAAGGTGTAGGTTTTTGATTACTCATATCTCTGTTTTCTTGTGTGTTTTCTGCTCTCTTGCACAGAAGTGAAGACAGTCAGGTTTTCTGTAGTTGTGTGATGGTTCACAAATTTTAAGGGATCATTATGGCAGCTCCAACAATGGCTTTCTGATCTCCTTATCGAACCTGTGGTGATAATGTTTAGGAAGTCATTCCTGGAAATAGACTAGAGCCCATTCTATTTAATTTTGTAAGCTCTTAAAACTGCTTATAATTGCCAGAGTTTTGTTGTTGTTTTCTTCCATTTCGTGTGTTTTTTTTTTTCTTTCCACAACATATTCTTGACTGATTCAGATAAATGAGGCTTCAGAAACTGTTTCCAATCTCACTTTCCTGCCTTATTTTCTATAATTGTCATTTCTTTCTTTCCTCTTCTCAAACAGTATGTACTGCCATTTCTCAAGCATTCCAGATACTTACATAGTTTCATGTATCTATTTATTCTACTCCCAGTGATAAACATTCTCTTTTACTTGTCCAGGAAATTTGTACTCCCTTTTCCTGGCTTGTAAACAAAGCCTTCCCAGACCTTTGAGGCTAAATTAATTTCTCCCTCCACTGGATTTCAACAGCAACTCCTACATATATCTCTCATAGGCTAGCACTGATCACACTGTGTTCTGATTATTAGTTTAAATATCAGACTTATCAGATGCTGAGCTCCCAGCAAGTGGGAAGGGAGTCTCATCCATCTGTGCTTTATATGCTAGCTATTAGATCTGAAAATTCTACCTATTTTTTGTTGCTTTAATACACCTATATCATATCACAGATCCTCTTGTAAGCTTTGTCATTGAATCTAGCCACAATAACATTATCACTTTTATAGTAACTAAAACTGCAAAGCCACTGAATTTTTTTAGTTGTAAAGGAACTAAGGTATCTGTTGGTCCAACCCATTTATGTGCTAGGACATTTCAAAGTTGTGCAGTGGGACATTATTAGATCTCAAATTTTATTGTTTCTAAACTAACTCCCAGAATGCTGCCTTGTATACAGTTCCTTAGAATCTAGCTCATTATTTCACATAAATAGTAGTATTACTAGCTAATAATAGCTAGTTTTGATGGAGCACTGTTTTAAATGTTATACATCTATTAACTTATTTAATCCTGGCAATAATCCCAGAATTTATTGATGGCCCAATTTGTACTCTCTTGAAGCACAGTAGCCATTTTATATAACAATCTATTTCTTAATTAATAATTGAGCACTTAAAATGTTCCAGATAGGCATTGTACAAGACAATATAATACAGACTAGAATGAGTCTCTGCCCTTATGAAGCTTAATTCTAAATGGGAAGAAAAAAAGGGATATTTAAGCAAAATAATACCAGGTTTGATAAATTCTATGATAAAAATATATAATGAGGTATGTTTTAGACATCCAATCTTGTGAAAGGTAGGACAGATGAGATCCAGAGTATTGGCAGAGAATCTGGCCTTTGGTAGAAGAAAAAACACTTCCTCTATTGTAACAATAGTGAAGAAATTTTAAAAAAAGACATAATCATAGGTATTTTTGCAGTTTTTATTGTAGAAAAGTAGAGGATTTTATACTAACGACTGACATTTCCAATGCAAAATTAAAGGTCAATGAGTATACAGAGTAGTGTGTGAGATCAGGGGAAAAAATTTTAAAAAGTTCTCTCTTCAGCCTTTGCCAAATGTCTATGTGCTTTCTCCTGTTAAAAGTGCCTCAGTCACATTCTGTTTATCAGAATCTCATATCTAAATTATCATGCTATTTAATTCTGAACACATTTTTGGCAAACAATAAAGAAGTAATTCCATAAGAGCTGTTCCTAATATTCTTGTTATTCAGATTTAACAACCATTAAAATGGTTGGCATTGTGCTATGGAGAGAGATGGGTGGTCTTTGATGAATGTTTATACCTCTACAAATAACTCAATTGTGACTGTCCAAAACTGAAAGCTTTTTCAAGTCTTTGTACATTTATACAAAAGCACAGCCTTTGTTTGCTGTTGAGTTAATAGCTTTAGCAAACATGTAGCCAAGATGGTTTTTGAATGGAAGGTGACCCTTGAAGCTAAGTCACCTTGCTTAGCCATATTAGAAGGGAAATAATTAATTATGTGCGGGCACTAAAAAGCAACTCTTGTTATTTTGTGCACTAGAGATATCATTCACTAGGGACATAATACTCCTTGATTGGAGTTTTGATAAGGATAACCTTTCTGGTTATCTCCAACACTTTTTTTTTTTTTTTTAAACATATGCCCAGATACTTGCCTAACTCCGGTTACTGATACATAGTAAAAGATTAGCTCTCATAATAATTGCCATAAAATTAAAAAAAAAAAAAGTCCTATTCTAAGAGCATTAGAAAGCTAAGTAATGCTCCATGAAAACGCAGAGAAGATAGTGACTTATTCCATGTACATTACATCATTTCTGCACCGTTCTAGTGCTGTTAAACTTGTTTTGTAACCTAGTTTACTAAAGTAGCAGTACCACTGTTATTTGCATTCCCGATAAAGATGAGAAATGATACATAAAATACTGCACTTTATTTTGGGGGGAGAGGTTAATTGCCTTATCCAAATTGGATTTTCTATAAACATAAAATGTGTAAGGTAAATTTTTAATTACATTGCTCTCTAAAATTTTTCCCCTTCCACTCCTTTATTTAGAAAATGAATATTTTTAAATTAAAAGTTATATGCAGTAATCAGTTTAAGAACTATATAAAGCAATTAGTTCTCATGACTAGTAATTAAGATTTCTATTTCTATATATTTTTTCAGTTTATAAAGTGCTTTTATAACTCCACATTTTAAAGATGGGGAAAGTCAGCGAAGAAGATCATGGTCATCCAATTGAAAAGGGTTTTTAATACAGATTACTTAGATGCTAGTGCTGTATTTGGTCAAAGAAGCACTGGCTTTCTCCTTTTATACTGTGTATAATTTAGGTAAAGTAATACATCTCATAAGATTCTGGGAAGCAAACTGCTTTTGAAAACTTTAGTATGTGTTAGTTTATATATACAATTAAAAATGAAAATGAAGCTTTCACAAGGAAATGAGAAGATTTTTATTGCCAGTCAATTTATAGTATTGCATATTTGCTTTTAGATAACAGGAAAGTAAATACAAGCAGTGGTAGCTCAACGTTACATTCAATCAGATTATAAAACAAGTCACTTCTTAGGACCATGTTAAATAGTCATAATGAAATTTTGGAGACATTGTCAAAATTTATTATTTTAAACATAATTTGTTTATTTCTTTTGACTGTTCTACTCTTGTTATTATATGTTGTATTATATTCCTTTACGTGCAAACCTTACCCAATAGCTTTTCAGTTGCTTTGGATACACAACAATAGGTAAGCCAACCTAAATTCTCAATCAGCAGGCTTTCATCATGCTCTTTACTGTCCTGAATGGTGAAAAAGAATAAAGTTTAGATGTGCTGCAACTGGCCCAATTTCTATGGGAGAAAATGTAAGAAGTTAGGACACCGAGAAAATGCATAATTTATCCTTATCCATTTGGTCACTCAACAAATATGTGCTAAATTTCTACTCCATGCTAGGGACTGTGCCAGGTACTTGGTATGTGATAATGAACCAGAGACAAAACTTTTGTTCTCATGAATCTCAGAGGAATATTCAGCCAATAAACACACATGCACACCTTCAAATAACGTCTTGCAGAGAGAAGGGGCTCTGTGAGATGAACTAATACAACACAGGTTATGTTCAAGTATTTAGTCTAGGGATGCAGTGTGCAATTTTATGAGCCACATGCCACCCACTGTGTGCTGCTAACCACCTTTAACTTTTGTGGCCACATTTGAATTTCTCTTGTTTTGTAGCATGTGAGAAAAAATTTGGAAACACTCATAGCAACTCAACCAATAAACAAATGCATAATATAGTAGAGATATTTTCACCAACTCTAGTCATAATATAGATTTTTAGAATCAAGATCAATAAGATAAAATGAATATTTCAAGAGAAGCAAAAACTACTGATGGAGATTTCTCAAGAAATGAGGTCAATTCATCTTGGGTAAAGTTTCAAGTGGCTAAGTTATTACTCAATTTTTTTAAATTTAAGAAAGTATTTTGTTGATTTATCTTTATTGTTATTTTTACTTTATTTCCCCTCAGCTCCTTCTTCGAAAATGAATGTGATGAATAATGTTTTGTGTCACCTTGACTGGACCATGGAGTTTCACCAAACATTGTTCTGAGTATATCTGTGAGGGTGTTTCCAAATGAAGTTAACATTTAAATAGATAGACTGAGCAAAGTAAATTGCCCTCCCTAATGTGGGTAATGCCTCATTCAATCAATTGAAAATGTGAATAAAACAAAAAAGCTGAGTAAGAGGGAACTTTTCCTGCCTGATTGCTTGAGTTGGGACATTGGTCTTTCTAGCATTTGAACTCAGACTAAAAACTAAAACATCAGGTCTTTTTGGGTCTAAAGCCAGTCAGCTTTTGGACTGGAACTTACATCTTCTGCTTTCCTGGTTCTCAGACATTTAGACTCAGACTAGAACTACTACCTGACCAGATTCTTGGGTCTCAAAGTCATAGAAATGAACAATGGCACCCAGCCATAAAGCAAGTAATGCTTTATTAAAGAGAAGAGAACTTATGCAATAAGGGAGGTAGCTATAGGTAAGCTAGCTTCCTGAAGGGAGCTGTTCAGGGTACTTTAAAAGGCAAGGGATGAGTGCCACCATCATCATTCTCTGCCTCTGGAGATGGTCCTTTCTGTTCTTTCTGGTTATGACACAGGCAATGCTCAGCTAGGGCTTTGGTCTTTGCACCTGCTCAGTAGGTCCAAGATGGTAGTGTTGCTCATTATCACCACTCTGTCATTGCAGTGGTCACTTTGAAGATTTGTGCACATGCAGGAGTCAGGCTAGCTGCCTGGAGGAAGTTGAGAAGAGATTTTTTAAAAGGCAAGCAGTTTCTCAATTTATGTCAGCATCTTGCTTTGATTATTTCTGGGGTTTTTTTTGTTTTTGTTTGTTTATAATGAAAATGAAATTTATTGCTTACAGTTTCTTTCTTTCTCTTTCTTTATTTCTTTCTGTGTGATCAGGTCCCCCCAAATTATCATAGAGCAGACACTTCCTCTGTCACTCTGAAATGGACTTTGTGGAGAGGGACATCCTCCTCCTTTCTTTGTCTCTGCTGGTGACTCTCCTTGTGTCAGTGCACTCCAACAGCTGGCAGACCATCTGTGTAGGCATCCTGCTGCTCTTGCAGCAACCACGCTTATTGTGGTGGCTGTGGTGGGCCACCCACATGGAGGTGATGTTTTTGGCATGCTCCTTGGTACTGGTGATGTGCCTGGTGGTGGGGAGCATCTGGTCCATGGCTCCAAGCCTTGCATCCCTGGGCGGGCCCCAAGACACTGATCTGGTGTGCCTGGTTGTGGGAGTGGGGTCTGGTCACCAGATAAAAGCCTCAGATTCCTGGGTGGGCCCCAAGGCACTGGTTGTGTGCCTGAGCCAGAACTAATTTTTTGTCCTTTGCTTACTTCTAACACGGGGAACTTCTTGTGGGAACCAGTACTTGAGCTGTGTGGTTGAGCTAAATTGCTGCTTTGCTGCTGTTTCCCCAGGGAAGGCTTTTTATGCAGCTTAGGGTTTAATGGTTGACCTTATAGGTACTTCTGGCTCTCCAGATACTCATTGCACCTGGGTTGTGTAGAAACTCTTATCTGGGCCTGAGTTTTTTTCATCAAACTGCACCCCAAGCAATTCTGCATTCCTGACCAGTCTCATCTGAGTGGTCTTGTGCTGATTGGGTGGCAGGTCAGCTGTCCTTGCTGTGTCCCAGTGTTCTCCTGGTGGGCCTGTCTCCCCCACCTCCCATGCTTCAAACACTTCCCATGGGACAGGCTCTGCAGTGGTCCCTTGTGTTGACTCACCAGCCTCTGAATGGCTCCCCTTTTTCAGCTGTTCTGGCTCCTCACTGCTGCATGGATCCACAGGTACCCTATTAGTGGTCTTGCTGTCCTGGGGGCCACCAAGGTCTTCTTCTTCCCTGCCACCTCCAAGTAACTCCACCTGAAGGGCACAGCTGTGGCTTCTGCTCGCTCCTGCTCCATGCACTAAGCAATTTCAGCATTAAAGCAGCCGCAGCCTGAAATTCTTAGAACAGTTTTTTGTTTCTCTCATCATGGTTTCTCCTGCCTTCATGAACTCTGAAGGTCTCTCTTCCTCTTCTCCTGAGTGCCAGCATCCCCAGCTTGGCTGATGTTACATTTTTATAGTTATAAATTGGTTGATTTGTGGGAGAGAGTGGCACTGGGGACTGTCTATTCTGCCATCTTGACCAGAACTCTATTGCTTACAGTTTCTGAGGCTGGGAAATCCAAAGTCCATCTGGTGGTGGGGACAATGACCTCACCTTGCAAGATGGTGGAAGCAGAGAGAGCAGAGGGAGCAGAAAGAAAGCAGAGACTATTTCCGGTATTTTTAAGGTGGTCACAAGGGATGTCAGTTCCAGGAGTGCCTAGCACATAATTCCCAAAGAGGTCTTATGGTTAATCTATAACTTACTCTTTACAATTACAGGAAAATAGAGAGTGGGTACATAATGACAAGTTTTTTTTAAAAAAATTATTTATTATTAGCATATTCATTTTTACAGATCATGATATTTCTTTATGCCCTTTACCTGACCTATCACTTGAGGGAGGGGAGGAGGTAAGGAGGGAAGAAGGAAGGAATGAAGTAAAGAAGGAAAGAAAAGACCATAATGATAAGTTTTAAACAAAGATAATAATTATATCTTAACAAGCCTTGGGGAAGGAGTTTTGCAACTCAGTAAATACCTATTCACCTCTTATCTCAGTTTATTTTATCAGGATGTTTACACCCAACCATTTTTTTTCAGTTACTTTTATCAGGACAATAGGGTAATCATGCATGCTGGGGATCTCATGACTAAGGAGTGGAAAAGTACCACTTGTACCAAAATGTCCTCTGCAGGGAAAATAGATTTGGTTTGATTCACAGGCCCAGCCCTATCTTGTCTCAGAACTATACATCAGCTCTCCTGAGTTTCCAGCTTGGCAACTGCAGATTTTGGCCCTTCTTACCCTCCATAACAGTGTGTACTAATTGCCAATAGATTTTGGTAGTGACAGTGACTCTAGAGCAACAAAATGTAAAGGATAAATTTTCTGAATTGGTTCTAGAATTTCTTGAATTGGCTCTCTAATTTGATTAGATTTAAAAATGGTAATGACTATTTCTAGTAGTAAAGAGCACTGATATTTCTTGTCATGATCTGGCAATAGAGACCTGTAAAATATCACCACTGGACATTCTCAATCAAACATTTATAAGAAGCAAGGGTCTGGGAGATTATCTATATAATACTTTCAAACATTTTTGTCACCCTAGTGAATAAAATTGATTGGCCATCCTAATGTTGTTGGATAAAATAAGGAAAGAAAAAGATAGACTTTGGGATTAGAATCTGCAGCCCAAGTGTGACATATATGACTTGAAAGCTTCTGGGTGTCCTGAAGCTTATTTCCTTACAACCACAGGACTGAAATTGCTGCAAACCAAATTCAGAATTCCATCTTGTGACTGGCTGAATTACAGTGCAAATTGAACTCTCACCCTCACACGGTGTCTACTGTTAAAGTGAAGGCATTGATTGGGAAGAAATGGGATGATGAAGTTGGAATGAGGACTTGTGGAAAGACCCTGATAAAGGTGAGAATATTCAATCCTTAAATTTTGAAAAATCTATCTTGCCTATGAAAGGAGCCTCTACACCCCCAGTGGAAGTGGCTTTCCAAGCTCTTTGAAAGGGATTAAACCTGCATTGCCTATAAAAACTGTAAGGGCCTCCCCTGAGGCAGTTACCTTCAAGACGGTGCTGACTCTATTCAGGACCCACCTGACCCACCTGCCCCTTTGCATGTAGAACTATAACTAGATTCAAGTGCTAGCGGGATTCTCAAGGTGAGGTACTAAGTCCAACCCATGAGGAAGTGTGCTATATTCTAAATGAACTATATGAGGTTTTTAACTTATACAGACAGAAATCTGGGAAATATGGATGGGGATGGATATTAGGGCTATGGGAACATGATGGGAGAAACACAAAGTTTGATCAGACTGAAATTAAACAGAGATTCTCTATTTAATGTTGTAGCTCGGGGAGTTAGAAAGGATTCTTATGGTTTGTTTGGTCAATTGGCTGAAACATGGACAAAATGGTGGTCCCCAAGTCAGCAATTTATAAATGCTGAACTTATCTTTTTTTAGTGTAGAGGACAGGATTTAAAGGCTTAGGAAGATTGCAATGGTAGAGTGGCTTTGTCAGTTAAGATCTACTCACCCACCTTGAGAGGGTCCAGAAGACATGCTTTTCATAACTGTGAGAAATCAATTTGCAAGGGGAGCCCCAGCATCTTAGAAGAGCTCTGTGATTACTCTTTTATGTAGACCAGACTTTACAGTGACAACTGTGACAACTTATTTGAGAAAGCTAAATGCAGTGGGCATAATTGAATCCTTTTAGTGGCAAGGGCGAACTCATGGCACTCAACTGCCAAAGACAAGGTGGGCATGGTTATCATAATGACTGTGAAAGTAGCAGTCATAATAATCTGACACACAGAGGTCTATGGCATTGGCTAGCTGATTATGGTGCTCTTAGAAGAAATATACGTAGGGAGCCTACTAAATTCTTGATCTGTATCAATAGAAAAGTTATAGGCCAAGTCAATGAAAGTCTAACCTTAATGAGAAAAATGGAGAATCACAGCCCCTCAATCAATTTCAACACTTAAGCCTGTTTATAGACCCATAACCCCTTGACAAGGGGAGGCTGCATCCCTTTTAGGAAGGATCCCTGTACCTACCAAAAATGTATACTCTTAATTTTTCTTTCAGCCTACTCCAAAAGAACATACATCCTTGTACCAGGGTAACTTTACATTGGAGAAAAGGAAACAATTAGACCTTTCATAAACTACTAGACACTGGTTCTGAACTGGCACTATCAGGAGACACAAAATGTCACTGTGGTTCACCAGTCAGAGTAGAGGCTTGTAAAAGTCAGGTAATTGATGGAGTTTTAGCTCAGGACCATCTCACAGTGAGTTTAGTAGGTCTCTGCTATGGTCTGAATGTGTCCCTTAAACTTCATGTGCTGGAAACTTAATCCCCAAATTCATATGTTGATTGGAGGTAGTGTCTTTGGGAGGTGATAAGGATTAGATAAGGTCATCAGGGTGAAGGTCTTGTGATGAGACTTGTGGTTTTATAAGAAAAGGAAGAGAGACCTGAGCTTACATACACGCTTGCTGTGTCTCACAATGTGATGCCTCTGGCAGTGTCATGATGCAGCTGGAAGGCCTTCACTAGATGCCAACACCATGCTTTTGGACTTCCCAACCTCTAGAACCTTAAGCTTAAAAAACCTATGTTCTTCATAAATTACTGAGTCCATGGTATTTAGTTACAACAACAGAAAACCAACTAAGACAATCCCTGACCCTATCCTATGGTTATTTCCCAAGTTCTGAAATGCATTATTAGAGTAAATACACTCAGCAGCTTGCAGAATTCCCACACTGTTTTCCTAATCTGTAAAGTGAGGCCTATAATGGTGGAAAAGGACAAGTGGAAGACAGTAGAACTATTTCTATCCAGAAAATTAGTAAATCAAAACAGTACTGCATTCCAGAAATGGTTACAGAGATTAGTACAACCAAGAAAGACTTGAAAGATACAGGGGTGGTGACTCCCATCACATCCACATTCAACTAATCTATTAAGACTGTTTAGAAGACAGATAGATCTTGGACAATGATTGTGGAGTATACTAACATTTATAAAGCAAATGTATTTCACAGGGCCTAGCTTCCAAGGCCTTGTAGTTTCAGGTATAGCCTAACTTTTTAAAATTACACATAGAGGGCCGGCCCTGTGGTGCACTCGGGAGAGTGCAGTGCTGGGAGCACAGCAGTGCTCCCGCCGCGGGTTTGGATCCTATATAAGGATGGCCGGTGCGCTCACTGGCTGAGCGTGGTGCGGCCGGTCACAAAAAGACAAAAAAAATAAATAAATAAAAATAAATAAATAAATAAATAAATAAATAAAATTACACATAGAAATGTTAAGCTTGCGAAAGGCAGGAAACTTTCCCTGGACTAAAGTCTCTGTTGTAGATAAAGAATAGTAACACAGCAAAATTGCTGGCTGTCAGGGCAGATGTCCTTGGTGCAGCCAAACCTAATGATTGTTGCCATGACAATTATCTTACTGTTCTTTTGTAACCACCTATGTTCCTTTTTTGTAACTTTCTGGCCTGGAGAATAAAAACTGAGAGAAGAACCTAGTTTGGTGTTATTTTTCAGAGGAATGCTTCTCTCTTGAGAGTTCCTGGAGAATTAACCTCTTTGGGGCCTCTCACTGCTCAGAAGAAATAGGCTTTGAATAATCCTTTGCATCTCCATCACCCTGGGGGAGAGGTGACAATGATAATGAATTATTATAAGCTTAACTAGGTGCTGACTCCAATTGCAGCTGCTATACCAGATATGGTTTCATTGCTTGAGCAAATTAACACATTCTCTGGTACCTGATATGCAGCTAATGATTTGACAAACTCCTTTTTCTCCATACTTGTCCATAAGGCCCACCAGAAGCCATTTGCTTTCAGCTGACAGGGCCAGCAGTACACTTTCACTGTACTACCTTAGGGTTATATAAACTCTTCAGCCCTATGTCCTAATTTAATTTGCGGAAATCGTGATCTTCTTTCCTTTCCACATGATATAACACTGGCCCATTACACTGATGGCAATATGCTGATTGGACCTAGTGAGCAAAGAGTAGCAACTTCTCTGACTTATTAATAAGAAATTTGTGACAAGGTAGGAAATAAATCCAACAAAAATTCTGTATGCATGCCAAGTCAACAAAGGGTAGACTTGTGATGGTTAATTTTATGTGTCAACTTGACTGAGCAACAGGGTGCCCAGACATTTGGCCAAATATTATTCTGGGTGTGTCCATGAGGGTATTTCTAGATGAGATTGTCATGTGAATCAGTAGACTGAGTAAAATAGAATACACCTCCCAATTGGTGGACCTCAACCATTCAATTGACGACCTGGATGAAACACAAAGGTTGAGTAAGAGGGAATTTCTTCTGCTTGACCGCTTGCGCTGGGACATTGGTCCTTTATAGACTTTGGACTCAGGCTGAAACAACAGTTGGGGGATTGAGCCTGTCAGCCTTCACACTTGAATTCATACCATCTGCTTTTCTGGTTCTCAGGCCTTTGGACTTGGACTTGACCTATACATTGGCTCTCCTGGGTCTTTAAATCTTGGGACTTCTCATCTCAGCCTCCATAGTAACACGAGCCAATTTCTTTTAATCAATCATTCAGTCAGTCAACCAATGAATCGATTCCCTAATGATTCTATTTCTCTAATACAATGAGAGTTTTTTTTTTTTTTTTTCTTCATGGCTGGCCGATTCAGGGATGTGAACCTTGTGACCTTGGTAGTACAAGGCTGTGCTCTAACCAACTGAGCTAACTGGCCAGCCCTACAATGAGTGTTTTTAATCAATACTGGACATTTTATAGAATATAGATTAAGTATCCCTTATCTCAAATGCTTGGGACTAGATGTGTTTTGGATTTTGAATTTTCTCATTTTTTGGAATATTTGCATATACTTGATGAGATATCTTGGGGATGAAACCCAAGTCTAAACATGAAATTCATGCTTAGCTGAAGGGGGCTGGGAGGATTTTTATCTCTTGGGGATGCTTAATAAACTGTATTGTGCGTCTATCTCTGTTTTGACTGTGACTCATTACATGAGGTCAGGTGTGAAAATTTCCACTTGTGATGTCATGTAGGCACTCAGAAAATGTCAAGTTTTGGAGTATTTCAGATTTAGGATTTTTGGATTAGGGATGTTCAATCTGTAATAAGTTCTGAAAATGAAATGGCTTTCTTTGTTTTATTAAGATGTTGTTGGCTTCTTCTGTTGTTAAGATTTTTCCTACTTTGTCACAAACTAACAAAAATTGATATATACTTTTTCATGTTCAGTAATTCATAATATAATTTATTTTAAAAAGCTAAATAAATTCAATCATTGAAGTTGAAATTGTAATTAAATACTAATCAGTGTAATGTATTCACTTAGCCAATGACTTAATTAAGGGCTGCTATAACAAGGTACCATAGGCTATGTGGCTTATAAACAACGGAACTTTGCTTCTCTTCGGGGAAGAGAAGTTCCAGGGAAGGCGCTTTTTCAGGTTGCAGACTGTTGTAATCTGGGCAAGAGAACTCTCTAGGGTCCCTTTTCCTAAGAACACTAATCCCATTTATAAGGTCTGTACCCTCATGACCTAATTAGCTACCAAAGGTCCCACCTTCTAATACCATGACATTGAGGGTTAGGATATCAGTGTATGAATTTGGGGAGGACACAAACATTCAGTTCATGGTGGCCAGCATTCATTGTAAATTTAATATTAGTTTTATGCTATATGTAACAGAAGTAATAGTAGTGTGGTATAAATAGACATGAATATAGACAACTCACTTTGCACCCAAACTAGACTCAAAGGGTCAAGGTATCCAACAGTACCAAGTCGAAAGAATGTCATGTGCAAAAAAATGGAGGTATGAGAGAACTGGATATTATAACTGGAAAGCTTGAGAAGTCTGAGCGCTCAAGATGGCAAAGAAAGAAAGAAGAGCCTTTGGATTCCATATGGTAATACAACACTGCAAAACTCATTTGATCACGGAAGTATGTTAAAAATTATAACATTGAAGATAAACCAACATATGGGATAATATACATGTTTGGATTACAGTAGACAACAAAAAAATGGTCTTTGGGACTAATTACTTGCTCTGAAAAATAATATTTGAATCATATGCTTTATATACAATGAAACTTAAATATCGAAATATTTTCTGAAATATTAGGATATATGATATAAGCAGCTGTAGTCAAATGAAAAATTCGATATATGACAATTAATGGAACATTGCTGCCTCTGCCATCAATCACACACAGATTGAATATACATATTCATGCATAAAATGATTTCCCATACAATTTCCTAGGGTTCTCTATTCTGGAAAGCCATTTCCTAAAATTAATTGTAGCATGATAACAGTAGTTGTCTAACATACATAATTTCCTAAATATCAGAAGAAAAACATATTGTTAATATCAATCTTTATTATGGAACACATATTAACACTTCACAAAATGTCCCACCAAGAATCTGGAAAATGGTACTTTAGGCAATGGGAGAGTTTAATAAGGGCAATAATATTATTAAACTATTATTTTAAAGAATTAAATGTAGTGATCATGTTTAGAGAAAATGAGAAGTAGATGAGTCTTAAACCTAGGGAAATTAATTAGAAAATAGATGGGAAAATTCAAATAAAGCATGATGGGAACCAGGATTTTTTAACTGTAGCAGTGGAAACAGGCAAGAAAATTGAACAAAGAGATACTAACAAGTGAGAATGAATCTGATTTAATACCCAATTAGATCTGGGAGTAAAAGAAAGAAAGGAACCAGGAAAAATTACTCCTGTGTTTATGATTTGGAAGATTAACTGTGCTGTGTTGTTATGTTTCTTTGTTGAAAAAGTGGTTTTGAGTTGTTGGCAGGGATGAATGGTGAATGGGGAAAGGGAAACATAACTAATTAATGTATGAACACTTAAAGTCAGGGAAGCCTGTGGGATGTCTGGCAAATAGGAAACGTTCAGTAAGTGTTCATTAAACATATAAATATTTTGTCTAATGCCCAGAGAAAGAATTGAGGTAGATCTACAGATTTTGGAATTGCGGATACTCAAATGTTAGCTAAAGTCCTGGGGAGAGGGGGATGACAAAGTGGAGAGTAACTTACACTTTGTACTTAATACTCAGGATGCCAGTTTCAAGATGGCGGCGGCTGCTGCGGCTGGCGCGGAGTAGCTGAGGTGGAAAAGGTGGCCACTGGGCCTCAGGCAGCCGGGAAACTTGTGGACCCTCCTCTGGCCATCTCTTAAGGGAGGACTGCTGCTGCTGGCCGGTCGTGGGGGCTCAACGCCACTTTGCCCCCGGCAGGAGAGGCTGCCTCATTTACAGACAACAGCTTTGAAGTGTGGAGCAGGAAAAGAACTGATTCTTAGCTGCAAAAGTGAGTCTTGAAACAGGGAACACGGCGCCAGGGCTGCTGTGGATGCAGCCAGGATCCCGGAGGCTGGGGCCGCACTGAAGGCGGCCAGCTGCCCTATTCAGGATTCGAGGTTTCAGGCCGGCATTAAAGAAGATTCCCGGGAGCGCCCGAGCGGCGCCGCGACTGAACAGCCCGAGGCGGCAGCGCCGAGAACACGGAAGGCAACAAACCAGAGACAGAGCGAGCGCCCGACCTGGCACAGCACTGTGAGTGATCCCTGGCACAGCTCTGTTCGGGGGGTGGATGCCCACGCGGCTCCCCGCCTGCACCACCAGGCCACTCACTGCCCTGGTGCTGCCTCCATTTTCCCAGGTGCGGGCAGCTCCGCCCTGCTCGGCCATCACTGAGCCCATTTGCTTGGCCTGGCGCGGGGCTTTCCGGACCCTGCGGGCCGGCCTCCTCTCCCACTCCCTCCGCGGTTCTCTGGCAGGGCTGGGGGTGTGGGGCGTCCCGACCAGTTTTGGGAGGGCTAGGAAGTACGGACGGGCCGACTGTCACTCCACCACGCCCTGGACTCCGGCCCGGTAAACTTCCTGTTACTGGGAGGCAGATACCATCTCTGCGACCACCAGTTTGGAAAAAAGCCTAACGAATTTCTGGTTGGGAATAGTGTGGTAGGAGAGTTCCCAGGTCTGCTTGAATCTGCCGGAGAGCAGGCTGCAGGCGGGCACTAGACTCGGTTTATACCGGGGGGATACAAAGGTGAACAAGACCCGAGAAAGATCTACACAGTGCTACAAAGGCACCCAGAGAGACCGGTCGTCTGTGCCCAGCAGAAACCTGGTAGACTTCCTGGGCGAGGCGGTGCTGAGCAGGGTCTTGAAGGCCCAGCTGATAGACGAGGGGTGCAGAAGACACACCCCAGCCCAGCACAGTGTGCACAGAGGGGGGAGACGTGCGGCCAGGGAGGCGGAGACTCGACAGAAACCACACACCCGGTGGGGTCGCCACTGCACGATCTAACAGCCTGGGCCAGAGCACACGGAACGGGGAGAAGTCCTGTACAGAAAGTGAAAGCTCAACAGAGATCACACACCCTGTGGTACGTGATCCACCAGCCCAGCAGAGTACAAGCTGACCAGAAAGGTGGATCCCTGGAGAAGCCCAAGACCCGAGGCAACCACACACACAAGACACTAGAGGCCAACTGAGCAGTCACGGCGGGAGCCATACCAAATTGGCAACCACAGCAACATCCTAGTTAGTCATTAGTCTCAAACCGGTGGACTGTGAAACCCCCTGCCACAATGAATAAACACCAAAAAAAAGACACCAGAAATACAAAAAATCAAGAAAGTACACCACCAAAAGTTAATAAATCTCATACTCTAGATCCTATAGAACAAGAAGCCCTTGAAATAACTGACAAGGAATTTCGAGTGATAATTCTAAGGAAACTGAATGAGATACAAGAAAACTCAGCTAGACATCATGATGAAATGAGGAAAAGTATACAGGATCTGAAAGAGGAAATATACAAGGAAATCAATGTCCTGAAAAAAAAATGTAGCAGAACTTGCTGAACTGAAGAAGTTATTCAGCGAAATAAAAAACACAACGGAGAGTTTAACCAGCAGGCTTGTCGAAGTTGAAGAGAGAACCTCTGAACTTGAAGATGGGCTGTTTGAAATAACAGAAGCAGACAAAAAGAAAGAAAAAAGAATCAAGGACATGGAAGAAAATCTGAGAGAGATATCAGACAACCTCAAGCGCTCAAATATCCGAGTCATGGGTATTCCAGAAGGGGAGGAAAATGGAGATTCCATTGAAAACATATTCAACAAAATAGTGGCAGAAAACTTCCCAGGTATAGGAAAAATCACAGATCTTCAGATCCAGGAAGCTCAACGATCTCCAAACGTATTCAACCCAAAAAGGCCTTCTCCAAGACATGTCATAGTCAAATTGGCAAAACTCAGAGACAAAGAGAGAATCTTAAAAGCTGCAAGAGAGAAGCGTCAAATCACCTATAAGGGAGCCCCAATCAGGTTAACATCAGACTTTTCATCACAAACCCTAAAAGCTAGAAAGGAATGGGATGATATTTTCAAAATACTAAAAGACAAAGATTGCCAGCCAAGAATACTCTACCCTGCAAGGCTATCCTTCCGAAATGAGGGGCAAATAGTATATTTCTCAGACAAACAAAAACTGCGGGAGTTCACTACCACAAGACCACCCTTACAAGAAATCCTCAAGGGAGTACTAGGTTTGGTTCCTGAAAAATAACTACCACTGCCATAAAAACCTAAGAAAAATCAAAACCCGCTAGTACAATAAAAATGGCATTCATGAAGAGAAAACAAGCTAACAAAAACACTATCTACAACCTAAGGAACCAACAAACAAAGAAACCAAACAGTAAATCAGAAAGCAAGGAACAAAAGACACCTAAGACAACCAAACAACCAATAAAATGCTAGGAATAAATCAACACCTTTCAATAACAACTCTTAATGTTAAAGGCTTAAATTCCCCAATTAAAAGACACAGACTGGCTGACTGGATCAAAAAGCAGGACCCAACTACATGCTGCCTACAAGAGACCCACCTCACCCATAAAGATTCACACAGACTAAGAGTGAAAGGATGGAAAAAGATTTACCATGCAAACAGAAAAGAAAAACGAGCTGGAGTGGCTATTCTTATATCTGACAAAATAGACTTTAAACTAAAAACCATAAAAAGAGACAATGAGGGACACTACTTAATGATAAAAGGACTGATCCATCAAGAAGACATAACAATCATAAATATGTACGCACCCAATGTTGGAGCAGCCAGATTTATAAAACAAACTCTATTAGACCTAAAGAAGGAAATAGACACTAATACCATAATAGCAGGGGACCTGAACACTCCACTGTCAATATTAGACAGATCATCTAGGCAAAGAATCAGTAGAGAAACACAAGATCTAAACAAGACTCTAGACCAATTGGAATTGGCAGATATCTACAGAACATTCCACCCAACAACCTCAGAATATTCATTCTTCTCATCAGCACATGGATCATTCTCCAAGATCGATCACATATTAGGTCACAAATCAAGTCTCAATAAATTCAAAAAAATTGGAATTATCCCATGTATCTTCTCAGACCACAATGGATTAAAACTAGAAATTAATAACAAACAAAACTCTGGAAACTATACAAACACATGGAAATTAAACAGCATTCTACTTAATGACATATGGGTCCAAGAAGAAATCAAGCAGGAAATCAAAAAGTTTACTGAAACTAATGAAAACAATGATACATCATACCAAAACCTGTGGGATACTGCAAAAGCAGTATTGAGGGGAAAATTTATTGCATTAAATGCTCACTTCAGAAGAATGGAAAGATGGCAAGTGAACAACCTAACACTTCACCTTAAAGAACTAGAAAAACAAGAACAATCCAAACCTAAAGTTAGCAGACGGAAAGAAATCATTAAGATCAGAGCAGAACCGAATGAAATTGAAAACCAAAAAACAATTCAAAAGATCAACGAATCAAAAAGTTGGTTTTTTGAAAAGATAAATAAAATTGACAAACCATTAGCATGGCTAACAAAAAAAAGAAGAGAGAAGACTCAAATAACAAAAATTAGAAATGAAAAAGGCGATATTACAACTGATTCATCTGAAATACAAGGAATCATTCGAGACTACTATAAACAACTATACGCCAACAAATTTGAAAATCTGGAGGAAATGGATAAATTTCTGGACACACACAAGCTCCCAAAACTGAACCGTGAAGACGTAGAAAATTTGAACAGACCAATAACAATAAAGGAGATTGAAGCTGTTATCAGAAGGCTCCCAACAAAGAAAAGCCCAGGACCAGATGGATTCACAGCAGAATTTTACCAAACATTCAAAGAGGAATTGACACCGATTCTTTACAAACTATTCCAAAAGATTGAAACGGACGCAAATCTCCCAAACTCATTCTATGAAGCAAACATCATCCTGATACCAAAACCAGGTAAAGATATAACCACAAAAGAAAACTACAGGCCGATATCCTTGATGAATATAGATGCAAAAATCCTCACTAAAATACTAGCAAACAGAATACAGCAACACATACGAAAAATTATTCATCACGATCAAGTGGGATTCATCCCAGGGATGCAAGGTTGGTTCAACATACGC
Organism: Cynocephalus volans; assembly: GCF_027409185.1. Lineage (NCBI taxonomy): Eukaryota > Metazoa > Chordata > Mammalia > Dermoptera > Cynocephalidae > Cynocephalus > Cynocephalus volans. Next base: position 159,634,421 of record NC_084460.1, read on the forward strand.
AAATCAATAAATGTGATACACCATATTAATAAACTCAAACACAAGGACCATATGATCATCTCTATAGATGCTGAAAAAGCATTTGATAAAGTTCAGCACTCATTCATGACAAAGACCCTCTATAAGATAGGTATAGAGGGAAAGTATCTCAACATAATTAAAGCCATATATGACAAACCCACTGCCAATATCATCCTGAATGGGGAAAAGCTGAAAGCTTTTCCTTTAAGAACAGGAACTAGACAAGGATGCCCACTCTCACCACTCCTATTCAACATAGTGTTGGAAGTACTAGCCAGAGCAATCAGAGAAGAGAAGGAAATAAAGGGCATCCAGATTGGAAAAGATGAAGTCAAACTGTCCCTGTTTGCAGATGACATGATCCTATATATCGAAGAGCCTAAAACCTCTACAAAAAAACTGTTGGAATTGATAAATGATTTCAGCACAGTAGCAGGATACAAAATCAACACACAAAAATCAGTAGCATTTCTTTTCTCCAATAGTGAACATGCAGAAGGAGAAATCAAGAAAGCCTGCCCATTTACAATAGCCACCAAAAAAATAAAATACTTAGGAATTGAGTTAACCAAGGAGGTGAAAAATCTCTATAATGAGAACTACAAACCACTGCTGAGAGAAATTAGAGAGGATACAAGAAGATGGAAAGATATTCCATGCTCTTGGATTGGAAGAATCAACATAGTGAAAATGTCCATACTACCCAAAGTGATATACAAATTCAATGCAATCCCCATCAAAATTCCAAAGACATTTTTCTCAGAAATGGAAAAAACTATTCAGACATTTATATGGAACAATAAAAGACCACGCATAGCCAAAGCAATGCTCAGCAAAAAAAATAAAGCTGGAGGCATAACACTACCTGACTTTAAGCTATACTACAAAGCTATAATAACCAAAACAGTATGGTACTGGCATAAAAACAGACACACTGACCAATGGAATAGAATAGAGAATCCAGAAATCAACCCACACACTTACTGCCATCTGATCTTTGACAAAGGCACCAAGCCTATTCACTGGGGAAGGGACTGCCTCTTCAGCAAGTGGTGCTGGGATAACTGGATATCGATATGCAGGAGAATGAAACTAGATCCATACCTCTCACCGTATACTAAAATCAACTCAAAATGGATTAAGGATTTAAATATACACCCTGAGACAATAAAACTTCTTAAAGAAAACATAGGGGAAACACTTCAGGAAATAGGACTGGGCACAGACTTCATGAATACAACCCCAAAAGCACGGGCAACCAAAGGAAAAATAGACAAATGGGATTATATCAAACTAAAAAGCTTCTGCACAGCAAAAGAAACAATTAAAAGAGTTAAAAGACAACCAACAGAGTGGGAGAAAATATTTGCAAAATATACATCTGACAAAGGATTAATATCCAGAATATATAAGGAACTCAAACAACTTTACAAGAAGAAAACAAGCAACCCAATTAAAAAATGGGCAAAAGAGCTAAGTAGGCATTTCTCTAAGGAAGATATCCAAATGGCCAACAGACATATGAAAAAATGCTCAACATCACTCAGCATCCGGGAAATGCAAATCAAAACCACATTGAGATACCATCTAACCCCAGTTAGGATGGCTAAAATCCAAAAGACTATGAACGATAAATGCTGGCGAGGCTGCGGAGAAAAAGGAACTCTCATACATTGTTGGTGGGACTGCAAAATGGTGCAGCCTCTATGGAAAATGGTATGGAGGTTCCTTAAACAATTGCAAATAGATCTACCATACGACCCAGCCATCCCACTGTTGGGAATATACCCAGAGGAATGGAAATCATCAAGTCGAAGGTATACCTGTTCCCCAATGTTCATCGCAGCACTCTTTACAATAGCCAAGAGTTGGAACCAGCCCAAATGCCCATCATCAGATGAGTGGATACGGAAAATGTGGTACATCTACACAATGGAATACTACTCAGCTATAAAAACGAATGAAATACTGCCATTTGCAACAACATGGATGGACCTCGAGAGAATTATATTAAGTGAAACAAGTCAGGCACAGAAAGAGAAATACCACATGTTCTCACTTATTGGTGGGAGCTAAAAATTAATATATAAATTCACACACACACATACACACATACACACACAAACCGGGGGGGGGGGGGAAGAAGATATAACAACCACAATTATTTGAAGTTGATACAACAAACAAACAGAAAGGACATGGTTGGGGGGGAGGGGGGGAGGGAGAAGGGAGGGAGGTTTTGGTAATGGGGAGCATTAATCAGCTACAATGTATATCGACAAAATAAAATTTAAAAAAAAAAATAATAATAATACTCAGGATGCATTTTGTGCTTGACAATTTAGAATTAAGACCTTGAACAGAATAGTTTTGGTGCAGTAATGAAGTCAGATTGCGGTTGGATGAGAAATGAATGAATAGAAAGGAGGAAGCAGTGATAAGAATGTAGAACTGCTTTTCTCAAAATATTCTGCCAGGTTTTCACCTTCAGAGATTCTTATTCAATCAGTCTGGTGTGGTGGCCTTAGCATTAGTATTTCCTAAAAGTTCCCAGGTGATTTAATGTGCAGTCAGGTTTGTAAATAGTTGGTAAATTGTTCTTTGGAAATGGGAACTAAGACAAATATGCAGAGTGGGATGTGGGTTTTAGGAAGGTTTATTATTATCATTGCTATTATTTAAGACAAGCATGTATAAGCTTATGTGCATCAACGATAAGGAAAAAATAATGAGTGGATATATAAGGAGTGGTAGACAAAAGAAATAGAGAGGACATAATAAAATGTGGTACTTATGGAGGTGACAGGGCAGAACAGTAAGATTCAGTGTCATCGGTACTAGTGTGTTTTCATCAGCAGTGGTATGAGTAATCTTAGTTAAAACTCTAATGTTTACTTCTTTTTTGTATATTAAAACAAATATTTAAAAGGTACCTCTACAATATCTTTTTCACTCTCATCCATTCGAAAATGCTCTTGTGAATAATAGACTCCATGCAGCAGGGAATATGCATGGGTTCGTGCTGCACCTACAAAACCCAGCTGCTATGTGAGTCCCAGTCAATGATAATTTAAGAACTATAGGTTAAGGTCCAGATGGAGGAACAGTCGTATACGGGTGGGGAGGTTCTTTCATTGATAAGGCAAAGAAGGAGGTAAGAATGGATATTTTGGCTGTTAAGTAAAAACCTCCATTACGGTAATTTAATAAACAAATAATTTGATATATACAGTATAATTTATGTTCCTAAATAAAGAAACTTACCAACCTGTAAAGAGTACTGAAAATAATATATTTATTAAATAATTTAAGTTATAAATATAAATAATTTATATTTTTAAATTTTAAGGGAAAAAACTTTACTTTCAGTGAAAAGTTTTAATGTTTTTATATTCTTACTTAGTGCCAAAAAATGCTAAATGTATTTTTCTAATGTCATGTATAGTGTGATCCACTTCCAACATTCTTTGCCAGAGTTTCCAACTGTGAGAAGTTTTGCAATGGATGCTTTTTGAAACAATTAAAATAAAGCTGAAATATTAAGATATATGATATAAGTAGCTATAGTTAAATAAAAAATTCAGTATATGACAACTAATGGAACATTGCTGCCTCTGCCATCAATCACACACAGATTGAACATATATATTCGTGCAGGGGCTTGAGGACATCCTACTTATGAGGAGAAGCTGTAAGAAAAGTAGCAACAAAATGCTGGAACAATCTGAGCCTCCTTAACAACAGCCTTCAGGAGCGGGGATGAGGAATGGGTAAAGGGTCATGAAAATCAACGAAGTGTATATTGAGAAGTTAAAATAAAAAACAATTTAATGTAATTTAAAAAAAGAATAAAAAACAAACAAACAAACAAAAAAACAGCCTTCAAATTTCACTAAGTAGGGCACAAGGAACCTGTGAAGAAGAGTGAAGAGAAAGAGAAATTTACAGAATCCTATCAGCTTAGCATATTATAGCAAGAACTTTTAAGAGGAAGTAATTGAAAGGAGGAAAGAAAGGAAGAAAAGAGAGAAAGAAAATAGAGGAACGAAAATGGAATTGAAGAGCTTGAAAGGTGTTAAGCTGTGTCTGATTCATCGCTCTTTTCTGGGAAATTTGTTATTGCTTTTATATTGCTGTTTGTGTTTATGTGTGGTGAACTGTCTATGTACTTGTCTGCGGAGGGTCTGTTCATTAAGTTTTCGCAAGTGAAGTAATTATTTTCCAGTGCTCTTAGGAAATTTGTCAAACCCCTCTGTCAAATATTTTACTTTAAACATAGACAATGTGACTTACAAACACAATGTTGATGGGGGTCAGGACATGCCATCCCAAAATATGTCACCTCGGCATTTGAAAAAACAGCAAATGCAGGAAGGTCTCTCTGACATTCTCTTGCCCTTCTCCCCTGAAGCAGGCCATAAAAGAATTCTCTGACCTTCCTCTGAAGTAGGTTGTAAGACCCTCATGTGAGAGGTGTACATCCTATACCTGGAGGAAAGAAACGTCCTTATCTCTGAAGACAAAGAAACATAGAGAAGAGTCTGAACAAACAGGCCTTGCTAAGTTCCCCCCAGTTCATCACCATTAGATCATACCCCCTTTGTGCAATCACACTCCTCCACGACTATCTACTTCTTCATCGAACTCAGAGTTAAAATACGCAGGTTTCCCTGTTTCTTTGGCTCATTTCTGAAGGCTTCTGTGTCATATAAAACTTACATACGGTTGGCTGGTTAGCTCAGATGGTTAGAGCATGGTGCTGATAACACCAAGGTCTGAGGTTTGATCCCTGTACTGGCCAACCACCAAACAAAACAAAACAGTACAAGAAACTTGTATTAAATAAATTTGTAGGCTTTTCTCTTATTAATCTGTCTTTTGTTACTGGTGCCTCAACCATGAACTTTGCAATGTGTGAGAAAAGAAAACTTTTCTCTCCCACCGTGTCAAACATAAGATCAATTAAAATCATAATGAGTTACCTTTGGCATTGGTGATGTTGCTGAATGATATTTGCAGATTTTTTCCAATAGGATTGGCCTAATAGATTCTTAATGTGTTTTCAGATTTTTTTTTTTTTTGCAGCAAAAGCCCAGTTGAACCAACTGCTTCTTTTGTTTCTCTTCTTATTGCCCGAAATATACCTACAAAACATTAGGCTGGCAACTTCTGTGAGTACCACCTGTTGGTTTTGGGGAAAGAAAAAAAGCTCAATTAGTGAAACATTCTTCTACTCTCTGGTCTTCCACACTTTCCTCTTGGGATGAGGAAAGGAAGGAGAAACCATGTTCATGCTGTTTTGAATTAAGTTAAAAATAAATAAGCCAAAACACATCTCTTTAGGAAAAATGTACTAAGTGGACAAGTTGTAGGTACTAATCAAATAGTAACAGAAATAATCACGGCATAATGTTGAGATAAACTGACAAGGCACAGTGAAGTTTCTTAATAGAGCCAAGTCTGTAAACAAAGATTGGATTGGAATTTGATGATTGCGAAGAAAGAATTAGAAAACAACTGAATCTCCATAGCATTTGTATTATGGCTCAGTTATTGCATTGTTTCTGCGTGTCTGTGTGTGCACAAGGTTGCATGTGTGATTTTAATTCTGGATGTCAACTACTATCAAAAAAGATGAATAACTAATAATTGTATGTAATTCAGTTATCCAGAATTTTTAGTTTAATATGTTTTAGATAGTGGGAGAAAACAATAGCAAACAAAATTAAGCAAAATATTTTTTCCGGTTAGAAACTGAAACAATTGTGAGACCTGTGGGATAACCAGCAAAAGATTAGTACCATTACTCTCTGTCATTGGAAGGCCTATGTATACCTATGGTTGGAAGAGGTCAGGTTCCCCGGAGGGAAGTCATTTGTCCACTTCCATGAAAACTTGTCTTCTACCAAGTGATAGAGGTCCTTTGAAGTTAAGTACAATTTCAGTGAATTGGCACAAGCTGAAATCAATGCCGGAACATGAACAATCAACAGTTCAAAGGCCTGGAGCTAAACTGAAGCTATTCAGATACCAAAGCACTCAAGTGAAGAAGAGAAAGAAAAAAAAAACTTTGTGTGGCTAATAAATGCACAGGTGAGAGTTTCATAGTTTTAAGGATTTTCCTTTGTTACAAGAAAGAATCCCCAAATTTTAAAGGATTTGGGGTACATAGTTCGGTCAGAGGCATTCATTCTTTCCATAGCATGCTTGTGCCAACTCATGTGCCAAAGTGGCCAGATGTGACTGGAAGTGGTTCCATGTGTCTAAATGGCAGCACTTGCAGGCACAAATCAATGATTGGACTAATGGTTCCTGGCATGATGTCATCCAATCCAATTGAATGGGTGTTGTCCTGCTGTGAAAAAAGTAAGACCTTTCTTATTTTTTCACTTGTTGGGGTGTCATTCCATGAATCCAAAACAGCAATTGTCTGTTCTCATCAACTGCTATTCTCTAAATAAATCTCAATTAAAGCCAAGCTAAGTTGACCTGTACATATAATACTATATTTTTATTTTTCAGATTTAAGAACTATTTTTATGATGCATTAGATAATTTTTATATTAGTATTTTAAGAGTATTTAACATCTAGAAATTTTGCTGATCCTAGATACCAAATTGTGTTTCATACATGAAATGATTTTAGAGGAAACAACTGTTACATTGATACTCCTAAAAATATCTAATAAATTACTAATTTTCACATCAATTTCCTGGGGGAAACGAAAGAATAGGATTTGGAAAAAGAGACATATTTTTAGGTTAGTGACAATAAGTTTTTCACATAAAATATGTTATATTGTGTAGCACAATTAGAAATTTAGACAAAAATGTTTGGGCCACTTTTCTCTTTTTTCTCCTTTCGTGTATAATATCTATATCTTTATCTACATCTATGTCTGTGTCTATGTCTGTATCTATATCTATATCTACATCTATGTTTGAATCTCTATCTATATCTATATAGTCTTTCAGAGTGCTGTTGATTGAGAAAATAATTCCACTTACAAATATTGTGCCAATATGCTCATTGGACAAAGAAAATATGACACAAATTGTTTCCTTGACTGAATTTCTCAAGAATGTCATTGACTGAACAATGATTAATATTGGAATCTCTGTCTTTTCACTTATGATCATACTGTCTGTGGGAGACCAGATTCTAGCGACAGATTGTTAATTTATTTTTTCAGCTTCGTGTTCAGTGACACATTCTAAAGAGTCAAAGTACTTTTATAATCAGAGTACCTCATTATTAAGATTGTTTTAACTAATTTCATTCACTTATTCTATTTTTGTGAATTTTTATACTTGGACTTCTTCACAATTATAGACATTTGTAGTTATTATGATGTTTCTTCTGAATTTTGCTAGCACCACAAAATCACCTATATTCTATGAAAACAGCTGGACACTTTTGATGTAGCTTTTGAAGACTCCTTGTCTTTCCTCATTTTTATTGGAATGTTTTTCCTTTCCTGAAAATGATTAGAACTTGATTGTGCACAGCACCCTTGCTTCAAATGTATCTTTAGCGTTTTATGTAATTACAAGTGCATAAATGTATACAAAAATGATTGCTTATAGACATCACAACAGCACTTGTGCAGCTCATACCTTTGTGCTTTCTTTCTGCATGTGATTAAAATATATATAAATGCCATTCTAATCAGCTTTGGAAAGTTTCAAAGATACTTCATAAAATCAAAATTTAGTGGCTGCTTTCTCAAAAAAGGATAAAAAGTCCCCTTTTTGCTCACCCTGTGTATGAAGGAAATGTCATTATAAAAACTTCATTAATATGTAAATTGCTACATTTTGATTAGCACTTGCAGACCCCTTTTGTTAAGAAAAAAGACGGAAGGAGCTAACCAGATTGCAATAATTTACATAATAAAAACTCAGTGGTGGCAATGCCACCAAGTAGAGAACCGAAAGAAAGCTAGGATATCTTTTTTAAACAGCTTAATAAAGTATTAGAATCACAAAGTACAAAAGGAGAGAAAATATTTTTATTTTAACTGACAAACTCTATTTTAGGGGAAAATTACAGGTACTGCAGATTATATTAAGATGATAGACTTGAACATGTAGCCAACAGTGTCAACACATACATATTTTTTTCAGTTTATAAATACATGTTTCCATCACTGGTGTGTAGGGATTTAAATATACGGTACAGGCATCTACTAATGAAGTTAGTTTTGATAGAAGATAGCCTAAGAGGAAACTCATTTAAGTGACCAAAAATCATACTTCAATTTTTAAATATGTATTTATTTTTATTAGATATTGACAAATAAAGTAGTGTATTTATTTATTAATTTGATATAAGAAATTTAAAAATAGTAGTAAGTTTTTAAAAAACACTAGAAAATTAAGATACTTTATTTGACAAATCAGTTTTTGGTATGTATTTTTGGTGCTTTGTAGCCCAACGAATATTTTATGATTAGGTCATCTAAACAGAGAAAGCTAAATAGAAAAACTGAAACAATATTGTGTCCTTTGATAATTTTCTTGGAAATAGATGTCACAAATGGGACTTACACAGGGGTTTTTCAGATTTTTTACTTTTTTCCACTTTGCTATTTATTTGTTAAATACATCTACACATTCATTTGATGTTAGGTTATTGGTGTCACATAAAAATTTAAGACTATGGCACGGGTGAAAATATGCTGCTATATGGAAGTGAAACGCACAAATACTAATTAGAATTTTTTTTTAAAGAATTTTCTTCCTGGAGAAATTTGATTACATAAACATTGGATACAATAGAAAACAGTAAGATGGGCACAAAGATTTGTTAATAAGAATGTCTTCTAGTTGAATCTAGTGAAGCAAAAACCATACTTGGTGACAATAATTCGTTGCTCAAAGGTGTTTGAGAATTGCCTTTAACAGCTATTTGCTACCTAGAAGAGAGATAATTCTGGTCTCAATGCTTTATCTGTTGTAATATTCTTGTCTTTAGTGTCATACAATTAGGTTAGTACTGGAGAAACCCATCAATAATTTCTGTAACTTCTAAATTGTGTGTGTCAATTTGGAGTATTGGGGAGAAAATAGAAGATTAATGAGCTGAACTCAGTTCGTTTTGATAATCCAAAACTAAATATTGCTGCCCTACCTGTTTCACAGAGATGACAGTATAAATTTTTTTACCTTCTCTAAACTCTACCTTAATATCAACCAGGAAATGGGGTGGGAGATTGGTTCAGAAGTGGAAAAATAAAGACAGATAAAGTGAACATTAAGCCAAGTAACACCAAATCAAAACAGATATATTTTTGTACAGACTAAAATTAGTGTGTCTTACTGTTTTGTAGAAGATGCAAAGATTTTCTCTTCTATATTCACTGAGGCAATCTCGATGAGTCTTCTGAAGAAGACTGCTGTCTGTGTCTGTGACTTAACTATCTTCATGTGGCACCTGTGGGTCACTTGGATTCTCAATCTTTATTAGCCCTAGTCAGTTGCAACCTAGATAGTTCAAAATCAACTTTGGTTTGTTTAACTCTCAGGTTAAAGTTTTTATAGTTCCTTCACATTCTTGGTCTCCCAATGCTAATGACTGTCTGACTTTGACATACTTTACAGTGCCAAAAAATTCAGATCATGGGCTGGCCAGTTACCTCAGTTGGGTAGAGCATGGTGATGATAACATCAAGGTCAAGAGTTCATATCCCTGTATCGGCCAGCCATGTAAAAAACAAACACACAAACAAAATGATTCAATCACTTAGCTCGGCAGCTATTCATATCAGAGGGAGAAAGCAAAAGAGAATACTTAGCAGAAGACAATAGCCTAATTTATTATAGTTGAAAAGAATTATTGAGATTATTCTGAGTGCATTTCTCCTCAAATGTATAGAAATCTTTAAAAGCATATAGTTTTGAAGGGATTGTCTTTGTTATAATTTTGAAGAAAATTTTCCCTCAGCTGGCTTTCAACTACGATATAACTAAAGCACATATTGGTGCAATGTCTAAGAATAATAACAACATCTTTTTATTTCCTCAAACCAAAGGGCTATTCCATTTCATTGGAAAAATAGTTCATGTGAAGTAGTGCACCCATGGGGAACTTAATATAGATTAAAAAAGAAATAAAGGAAAAAGCAAACCTGCAGAAAGGTTTGTGGTTTAGTGAAACCCCCAGACCATTTATCAGCATTTTTGACATCTTAGCCATAACAGAACTTTGAAAAGCCTTTCATTCAGAGGAAATTACTTATAGTACCCATAGGATAATTATTTTTTTAAAAAAAGAAGAAAAAAAAGATGAAGCTCCAGTGGCGCAATCGGTTAGCGCGCGGTACTTATATGAAAAAAAGAAGAACAAAGAAAAAAGCCCTATCCCCTCCAACATCCTAAGATCTTGTACATCGACCAAATGTCCACTGTGCAACCAAGTGACAGGAAGGTAGAAATAGGAATACCACTATTTACTTTTAAAATCTTTAGGGACACATGAAGTTGGATGTTTCCTTTGCACATTTCTATATACTCAAAAGGGAGAAGTCAGATTAATTAAAGTAATTGTAATAACTAACTTCAAGTTGAAACAAAACAAAAACAACTAACAAACCCCTTTTTCTAGAGGTTTAAATAGTTTCCTGATATATATAGTTGTGACAAAATTAGTTGGATGTATGTTTCTGTTCTAAGCTTCGGCTTGCAGGTATAAGCACAAGTCATGATGTTTATGGTGATAAATACAGAGTGAATATGTAAGAAAGTGCTAGCATTCTACTCTACATCTTTGCTCAAAAATTGTGTATTTCTTTGGGAGCATGAGTTCTTGATATAATTTGAGAATTAAGGAAAAAAGTTATGATTTTACATAAATCTTTTGTTCAAGCTACAAATTATTACATGGGTCAAATAACAGCTAGTGCTTTTCATTATAATATAGCAAGTAGGTAACAGCTAAAATCTGAGCCTAGGTTTTTCTAAGTTTAAAGGTTCTCATCTTGACTTCTAAATTTATATTGGCCACCAGTGTGGCCTCATGGTGATCCACCAGGAAAACAGAGTATCCTTTTTTCTATAGAAGAGGAAAAATTTTCTTTTTCCTGTACCCATCTTAGGTTCATTGTCTTGGGCTCTGGAAATTAGTTTATACTCGTATATGAAGGTACTTCAAAATGTTCATGGAAAGATTTGTATTATCTTTCACTTCTGTTTTTCCACAAACTTTTCAAAGCACCCTCATGTAGCATTTTAGCAAAGAAAAATATTTTTTTAAAGAAGTGACAAGACAAAGGAAAAGGTCTTTGAGCTTCTAGCGAAGCATATTATGGAAGAGCCCTTATAGAAGACAGGGCTAGTTAGTAAGTTTTGCTATGTAGATTCCTCTGGTGCTATCTCTGGGCTGATAGCAGGTTTACAGTTATCTCTTCTGATTAAGAATCTTCCCACCTTTCTTAATAGAGAGGGGGAGAGTAGAGTTTTTCTTGTGTCTGTTTCTTTTTAATTGCCTTCAGCTCAACATATTCCTTATATCAAAGTGGCATATTTTGAGGGTGGCGTACTGTGAATCCCTTCACCTCTTATCAGTCTCTTGTTTATTTTCAATGTCTTAAATTTACAGACCTGTTGACAACATAGGATTTTGTAAGATATTTCAAAATAGTTTATAGTTTGCATATACATTTGTTTCTAGGTTAAGTAAATTGCTGGATAATTTTGTATTATAGATTCCTAGAAGGTGATTTGGTCATGATATTTATCTGTTCTATAAAGTACATCATCTCTAAAATGCTGTGGTAAGAGCTATGACCAATAATTTGTTAAAATGTACATTATGCCTGTTTTAGATTATAGGGAATGCATATACAGTTTGCAGTAAAAATTTAAAAAGTAGGATACAATAGATAAATGCATGAATAGAAACATAAATAAATGACATGAGCTGACTTAACTTGCAATTGTTTTTGAGGGGAGGGGGAATAATTGCTGAAGAAGGATATGATACTAACAGATGGAGGAGCAGAGCACCCTTGCAGGGAGTAGGGACAGTGATGGTGGGTAAGGATCCTTAGGTAATGGACACTTTTTGGAATTGACTACATAATAGAATTTGTGAAGACTAGTTTAAGCAAATGGAATTCTTGAAAAATTATACTGTGGGTAATGGAGGAATAACTGGAAATTTCTAGCAGAGCCGTAATGAAAGCCATGTGTAGAAATATTCTAGTAACTTTTTGTATGGAATGTATTAAAATAGGAAAAGACAAGTGTCAGAGAAACTATCATACTAATTCGGAATTTAAAATCTGGATCCAGAATATTCTCCTAAACCAATTACTCACCAGGAAATCAACTAATATATGTACACTTTTAAAAACGAATGCTATTTTAGCAATTTAATAATGGCTTATTATCATAAAGGTCATCATAACAACACCAAAATACATAGTGCACACCTTACCTTTTTTTGATTTCTCTATGTTTAGAAGTAGATTATATATTTAGGATCTAAGGAAAATGCAAAAGGAGGAGGAAGAGGCTGTGTACATTACAGGTTTGTTATAACATGGTTCTATCATTTAACTAAAAAAAATTTGAAATTATTTTCTTAAAATATGCTAATTTTTATACCTGAGATAATTATACTCAGATAGTGTTGTCAACCAAAACTGAGTGACAGACAGACTGTCCAGAGCAAAGAATTTATTTGGGAATAGCAGGGGATTTCAATCTGGGCTATGTGTGGTATGATGGATTATAGGTGCATCCAAGAGGGTTGGGGCAAAGGTCAAGCTTTAAAAGACAAAAATGAGAAATCTACAAAAGTTGTTTTAAAACCAAGACCATTGGTTACAGGGGCTTGTTGCAGGAGTTGATGTTAGCTCATTGTATCCTTGTGCAAGCATCTTATCTGGAATAGTGTGATTTTGCAGAGTTCCTTGCATAGTTCCCATCATAGGTATATATGAGGGCCCCTTCTTCCTGACCTCCTGGCTCCATCTTGTTAGAGCTTTACATTAGTGACTCCATTTTGAAACTAATAACTTTTACAATATCTTAGTCTGTTTGGGATGCTTTAACAGAATATCATAGACCAGGTGTTTTATAAACAGTAAGAATTTATTTCTCACAGTTCTGTGTGCTGGAAGTCCAAGATTAGGCTGCCAGCACAGTGGGGTTCTGGTGAGAGCCTACTTCCTAGATGGTCTTCTTTTTGCTGTAACCTCACATGGCAGAAGGAGCAATTTTCTTTTCTTTTTTTTAAGGGCACTAAACCTATTTATGAGCACCCCACCCTCATGACCTCATCTCCTTCCAAAGGCCTCATCTCCTAATACCATCACCTAGGGGGTTTAGGATTTCAACATATTAAATTCTGAAAGGGACAAAAACATTTATACCACAGAAGATAGTGAACAGAAAAACAAGAACAATAATGCAATATTCACATAAAGGCAAAAACCTGGTTCTCTTGATCATAAAGAAATGAAAACAATCAAAATAAACAAACAAAAAAACCTTGAGTATAAGCCTTAGATGTTAGAAAAGCAAATTCCTTCCCTCTGTGTAGAGTTAAACTGCTCTGACCTAGGAAAGAAAAATAATAAGCTACAGTAACAATGTGTTTAGAAAAACTAGAGTCAGCTAATCAATTTTCAGTAACTCTCTGATTTATATGTCTAATAACATGACTGGCAATTTATAGTCCTTATCACTAAATCTCAAAACACAATTTGCTGCAGTCGTAAGTGATTTGTTTAGTATAAATGGCCTTTAATTCTATTGATGATTGATTGATCTATAAATCACCCAAAGAGCCACATAAGCCTGAAAATAATGATGCTCTAGCTTTCTTATTTATTTTTAATTTTGGAATTCTGTATTATTACTAATGAAAAAAAGATAGGTCAAGTCTTCCAAACATCCAAGATAATTATGTTAACTAGAAAAATATGAAAACCCTAGTTTTTATTACTATTATACAATTTTGAAAAAACCTCAGAAAAATACATAAAGATTTTGGGGAGATTTAGGAATACTTTGAGATGACTTAATATACTTGAAAATCCATAGAAATGTGTTTGAATAGCTATGCCACAAAAAATTCACCTTATTTCTTTTCTAGTATCTGAAAGTTTCTTTGTCATTTGGTAGAGGCTAATCAATTTAAAATAAAGGTATTTTTGATAAAAACAAAACACAAAAAGGATATTCACTTAGAAATATGAAAGGTGGCCATTTACATACTTAGTGACAATATGTGAAGACTTTATTCTGGGCTTGTTGTATTTAGAAAGTGAAGGTAACTGAAAGCACAGTCTGACTAAAGGGCAAAACACATATGAATGCATTTAAATGTTTTTTTTTTTTTTAATAGATGTGTAAAGCTTATAGTCAAAGTAATAGGTATGTGGGGCTCTCTTACGGTTTTGAAGAATGAGCTTGTAAGTAAGGACCTTCATTAGGGGACTAACAATAACAAAATATATTCATCAATTTTCTACATGTATTGAAAATTCCATAATCTTTTCATTATTTAACTTAGGGTAACTTGCATGGACAATTTACCTCCTTTTTGCTCCAATTCAAAACTGGATTAAGGACATTTCTAACTTTCCCCCCCTAAAGAAAAAAAATATATTTTTGTGAAACATGACTTGCTTAATTTTTGTTAATCCAGGTGTTCAACACTAACTTTTGCCTTCATCTTTGTTTTTTCTCCATCAAGATGGCCTCAAGTTAACATTGGACTTTTGGTGACATTTATAAACAGGTGAGTTTGGTTATCATAATTCTTCCTTTATGTAGGGAGTAAGTTGGAAAGAAATTTGATTCTGTTGCTTCCTGTTAGAACATTTCAAAATACTCAGATGTCTAATGGACGAAATCAATTTTGATAGAGTTCTGGCCTTAGCTTGTGTAGGCATACTTTTACAGGGTTTTATTCACTCCCATTCTACTCTTTCCGGTGAGCCGACTGCTAAGGCATTATTCATGCTTGTCATAGGAAGTTGGTAGTTCCATTTAGTGATTTACTGGCTTGGGTGCTTTTTGTTGCAGCCTGAATAAAGTGACAGGAATCTTTTTACTTGGAATTGTTCTTGGCATAGGAAATGCAAGATATTCAGCTAAAATAAAGACCCATGAGAGTCATAAATGCCATTAAGGACTTGGATTCAAAAGGAATGCTGAAGTTTGGCTTGAATAAAGAAAAAAACAGGATTTCATTATTTCAATTGCTGAAGTTGGCAGATATAATTGTTTTCTCAGATGCATTCTCTTCACTATCTGTAGGTTGTCAGTTCAAGAGAGGAAAGAGGAGGCAAAGGTTTTGCTTCTGCCTAACCCCCATCCGCACCCCCTACCAAGAAAAAAATATCGGAAACCTAAACATCGATGAGATGTTATGGGCTCCACTGGGGGCCTTGGGGACTATACTGAGCTTCAAGGATTTTCGTCTCTTCCCTTCTCTCTACTCCTCACCTCTCTCTGCCTTCTTCCTCCTCACAGTCACTTGGAAGAGTATATTTTACTATGTAATTATGCACTGCTTTCTTGTCTGTTCATGTGCTTTTTAAAAAAAGAAACAAAATATTATTTTCTAGCAGGTGGTGACAGATTTTCGACAAGACCATGATCAAAGTGACAAGATAGAAAAGTTTTTTTCTTTTTTTTTTCTTTTCTTTCTTTTTTCTTTGGCCTGCAGAACCAAGATTTTGGGCCTTTCGTGAATATATTAGGTTGGCTGGCAGAACATTATATCAAAGATGCCAACACAGTGTAAAGCCTTAGCCCATAACCTCTAATCTTACAGACATGAACTCTATTATTTCCCATTAAAATTAGAGGTTACCAAATTGTAACAGATGTCCTTAATAGGCATGTCTTTATTACTGGTGAACATTAGGTAAATGAAAATTGAACCCGGTATTTTAAGTTGCATCTCATGTAAATTCAAAGCTCCATGGCTGGATCTGGCATTTTGAACTCAAATTATAGAAGCTTTTATACAATTTCCATTAATTGATGCATCAGCAATTTTTCTAAATTGCAGCAAGTATGAAATAGTGGGTTTTAAAAAAAACACAATAGAATCCTAGCTACTCTACAAAAACTACAATATTTGACATCCTCTAATTCATAGGGACTATACAGTGAATTTCAATAGCAATAATATTTTAATTAACTGCTAAGAGAATAGAGCTAAGGGTGGAAATCTTCAAACAGACCTATAATGAAAACAAGCTGAGAGATGAGAAACTTGATGTAAAAGATCTTTATGACTATGTTATTGCAGGTGTCTGAATATTTTAAAATAAAGAAGATGATGTCTATGTATAGAACAGTTAAGATACAAACACACAAAAAATGGACAAAAACAAGAGACAAAGCCATTTTGGTGAAATCATTAAAATTGGATATCATATCACTATAAAATTACTCTCACTGATGTGCTTAATAAAATTTAAATACACTAATATTCTACATTATCTGGATAAACTTCTAAGTGCTTCTAGTGTCACATTAGAAATTTTAATTTCACAGCTCAGTTTTCCTCTGCTTAAAAACAGCTTTCCAAAATAGTGGAGAGTAAAATTGACTTTATCATGGGGCCCTTAGGCAGATATGGCATTTAAGGAGATGGACAGTATTTAGTACCTGTGAACGAGAAGAAATGGTTTTTAAATACATTGTTTTTCCCTCACATTGATAACTCTTCATGGAAAAAACAAAACAAACAAAAAAAACAACAAGAAAAGTACAGATGCCATATCTGTAGCATTTTTCTATTAGACACTGTGTTCCTATGATATTTAATATAAACAGAAAGACAGAATGTTTATATATATATATATATATATATATATATATATATATATATATATATATATATATATATATTTTTTTTTTTTTTTTTGCCAAGTCTGAAATTAGCAATGGCAATTCTGGGTTAATCTGGAGACAATGTATAAGCTACATATAAGTGGGAATATTTGATAGTAAATCCACAGGTAAATCTATACATAAAAACAATAGGGAGATATTCACTTAGTGTGTAAAGAACTTGCAAGTCTTCGCTGTGTCCTAAGAATGAGTAAAAAGCTGAACAAACTAAAAAATCAACAACTCTTCATAGATTTGTCAGTAAATGGGGTCATAGGACAAACCACTGCCCCCCAAAATGGGGAGACAGACAGGCAGAAACCCCTGAGCAAAAATCTCCACGGAAATCTTGGAGGGATTCTGCACAGGGAAACTTGAACTGTAATCAACAGATGCTGGATGCTCCATATGAATAAGCCTGAGAGTTAAAAACTTCAGGAGACCCTGTCATGGGAGAAAGGCACACTTTTGTGAATTTTACCTACAGGAGTTCAACCACAGCAAAAATCAGAGAAAAATCCTTTTGTGTTTCTCACAAGGCATTGGGAAAAGAAACCATTTTTATATATGCCAGAATATTCTGTTCTTCTTATGAAGTCCTGTCCTCAGGAGAAACTACTTTATCAGAACCTAACCTACTGGGGTTTTATCAAAGCCTAATCTACCTGAGGGAAATAATACGCTCAACTTCAGCCCCCTCTAGCTATCCTATTTTAAAGTGAGAAGAATTTATGAAGTCCACAGTTCAGAAGCACAGGCTCCCTAAAAGACTGACACCTAATCAGAGTACTAAGGAATACTTCCCTTCCTCACACCTTACTGCCACATTACTAAAGGCCTGTTTACAGCAGTTCCTTTTATTCAGTACATCATGTCCAGCTATCAAGAAAAAATTACACATAAAAGGCAGAAAGATAGTTTGAAGAGACAGAGCAAACATCAGAAGTGGACAGACATGTCAGGGATGTAGGAATTATCAGAGTGGGAATATAAAACAATTATGATTATATGTTGAACTTACAAAAGGAGAGAAGAGAACTGTGGTTATTAGAGGTGGAAAAGGGGAATTGGGAGGGAGGTTAGCAAGAAATTGGTTAAGGGTCACAAAGAATGATTATGTTTTGTAAAGATGATTATATGAATTATCCTGAATTGATCATTATGTATTGTATACCAGTATCGATATTCAGTTTTGCACCCCACAAATATATATAATCAATTATATTTCAATAATAAATAAATATTTTAAAAATCAACTATGATTAATATACTATGAGCACTAATGAATAAAGTAGAAAATATGCAAGAACAGATGGGCAATATAAGCAGAGAGGTGGAATTTCTAAGGAAAAAATGCTAGAGATCAAAAACACTGTAAGAGAAATGAAGAATGCCTTTGATGGACTAATTGGTAGACTGGACATAGCTGAGGAACAACTCTCGAGCGTGAGGATAAGTCAATAGAAGCGTGCAAATGGAAAAGCAAAGGGGAAAAAGACTGGGAAAACAAACAAATAGAACAAAGTATCCAAGACTTGTGGAGCAACTACAAAAGGTATAATTTATGCCTCATGGGAATACCAGAAGGCAAAGAAAGAGACAAAGGAACAGAGGAAATATATGATGCAGTAATAATTGAGAATTTACTCCAAATTAATGTCAGACACCAAAGCATACGTCCAGGAAGAACAAACGCATACATCTCAGAGAACAATAAGCAGGGTAAATGGAACAGAACAGAGTGCCCAGAAATGATCTTTGAAATAAGAGCGAAGACAATACAATGGAACAAAGATAGCCTTTTTAACTAATGTTGCTGGAGTGACTGGACATCCATATGGAACAGAATGAATCTACACACAGACCTTACACCCTTTGTGAAAATTAACTCGAAATGGATCGTAGACCTAAATGTAATATAGAAAACTATAGAACTCCTAGAATATAACATAGGAGGAAATCTAAATGATCTTTGGTGTGGCAATGACTTTTTAGATACAACACCAAAGTCATGTTCCATGAAAGAAATAGTTGATAAGCTGGGCTTTGTTGAAATTAAAAACTTCTGCTCTGCAAAAGACATGATTAAGAAGATGAGAAGAAAAGCCACAGGCTTGTCCTACCCAAAAATACCAATAGCACTGCTTTGAGAAACAATGTCAGAACGAGCTCTAATTCAAAGAACTGATAGTTTGATATGCTAACAGAAGTGGATTAAAGGAGTCTAGCAGAAAAAAACATTTGTTATTTTTTGTTAAACTCTACATGTGCCTTCAGGAAAGAAAATACTAAAACAATGTAAGGATGATGTTCTGTTGACTGTATTCACTCATATTAATCTTAGATTAATTTTATTTCTGAGATGTACTTTTCCCTGACCCTATTTCAAATGCATTGCAAGCGCACACTGCTGAGTTTTTATGTGCATTATCTCATTTGATCTTCATAACAATATTCCCAACTACAGATGAATAAACCAAAACTAAAGAGACAATTATTACTCCACTTTTTTAGGAGGTGAAATAATTTGCCTAAATTTACACAACTTGAACATAGTGGAACTGGAATGAAATATCCAAATCTACCTAATTCAGCAGACAGTATTTGTTGGGTTCTGGGTAGCAAACCACAAAACAAAAACAAAAAACCAAAAAAACCAAAAAAAACAAAAAAACTAATTTTGGTTAAATAGGCAGAGAATTTAACTGAAAGCATACAAGGTAACTTGCAGCATCCAGAAGAATTTTATAGAATCAGACTCAGAATTTGGACTTGAACTGACAGAGACTATGCTAATAAGTACACAGCCAAAGCCATGCCTTTGGTCACCATCACTGGACACTCATTGCTACCATAGCTGGCACCACTGCCACATTTACCAGCCCGCAGCTCAATTTTCAACTCTGCCACGACTGCTGTGGATTTTCTGTTTCTCTCTGTGCCTTAACTTTATTGTCTTCAGGTTCAAAATATCAGGTATAAGTACCTAGTATGCTGACAGAATGTCCCCAAGCTCCCAGAGCAGGAGGGAAAGAGAATTAAGATTCCTATTCTTCAACCCGTAACTTTATTAAGTGTCTGACAGGGACTTCCTTGTCACTAATATAGTATTTCCTCTAGAGAGTAAGTGTCAGAATATTGAAAATATTGGTACTTATCACATTCTAAATAACGTGGTAGTATTGGGCTAATTATGGAGATATGGATTTCATTTATACTCCTCTGCCATCATTTAATGTTGTCTCATTAGTTCTTAAATGCATGGAAATATGCCAGCAGACCCCTATTCTTACATTCAAACGTAAGCACAGTTGTATTATAGCCTTTTGTACTGAAATAGGTTGTTTGGAACACAAAGTAGGGAAGAGCTAGTAAATTATGCAAGTCAATTCACAAATGTTGACTTATTTCTAATACAGTGATTATTTTAGCAGTTTTTATCTATATGATACTTCACAGTTACAAAACCCCTTTCCATATAATATTTTAGCTAGGCAGTTTTAAAACTTTTTTGCCTCATGACCTCTTTATTCTCTTAAAAAATGTTGAAAAAACCATACGAGACCAGAATAAGCAATCTTAAAATATGACTGTAGGACACCGGAGTACGTCACCTGAGAATATGCTTCTTTGGCATAAGAATTATTTTGAGCTGATTATTTTGAATAAATTCAGATACAGGAGGAGCTCTAAAAACAGAGTAAAAGTTACTCTATTGTAAGGGCAATTTACCTCTCTAAGGGACATCTCCATTTGTAAGGGTGTCTGCTTCTCTGCAGCAAGGAAGAGAAAGAAGGAAGGCTCTACATCACAAGAAATTTTTCTCACTGGAGAAGACACTGACTTAAATGTACACCACAAACTTTACTCTCATTTACTGTGCTTTTCTGGGTCACCTGCCATTGCTAGTCTTCCCAATATGATTTCTTCATTTCAGCTGAAGATGGTATTTAAGCCACCTCCTTGAGACTTACTCATTCTTGCAATTATCTCCTGTGTATATATATGTGATATAAATGTTAATAAGCCTTTGCTTGTTTTTGTTGTTTTTGTTTTGTTTGATGTCTTTTGTTACCAGGGGTCCCAGGTAAGAACTCAGAAAGGGTAAGGAGAAAATTATTTTTCCTCCCCTATAGCTCTTGCAAACCGGATGGGAAGTCAGACTGTATATTTCTTCCCTTATGACCACAAAAAGCTTTTGTGTATGTAGGTTACGTTTATCAATATTAACTCTATAGAGCTTTCAACTGGAAAATTTAAAAAACATTTGTTACTTCATTTAAAAGAAATGATAATAAACTCGTTACACATTATTATAAATAACATATTTGAAAGACATTTTGAATAATTTTCCAAAACAAACAATAATTTCTGAGAACAATGTCACTTTTAATATTTTGGAAAAGCTCTTCGATATCTGGCTTAATAAAAGACATCACTCTGGAATCTCATATCTGTTTCTGCATTTAATCTGCTGTGATATCAAGTGTTATATAGCTTCTGGAAAAACCCACTGTACACTCATGAGAGAATGGGAGTGAAAAAGGCAAATAATGCTTTAATAGTATTATTATCAAAATAATTTTAACCTCATAAATCCCTACCTGGGTGCGGAAAACCATCAGGGGTTCCTGGTCCACACCTTGAAAACTACTGTTTCAGCTAGGCAATTATTCTGGGAGACTGTAAGCATTATTAGTTCCAGTTTGTAGAATAAAATCATAGTGATTTTTATATGCTGTATATTTATATACTATTGTTTAATTTTCAAGTTAATTTTATATACAGCTTTATTAATGCTTTATATTAACATTTAAGTAAACATGAGATAGCATTAGCCCCATTTTACAGATGAGAGAAAAAAAGGTTAGAGAAGTTAAAAACTTGCTCAATATTCGTTAACTGTTAAATCCAAGAAAAGGAATCAGAACCCAGGGTTTTTGGCTCCTGATTCAGGATATTTCCATACAGGATATTAAAACTACTGATGGTACTTCAAATATATCCAAGTACAATTCTTATCTAATTCTTTGAGAAAGTGTAGTTTCTAATATAATCCATGTTTCATTTTAGGATAGTGGTAAAAGGAAGGTGATGGGGGTGGCTTTTTAAAAGGGGAATAGAAATCTTCAAATTGACAATGTATATGGAGAAAGCTATTGTTTTATTGGTGGTGTGGAATTCTTTAGCCCAAGTGAAGGAATGGCACCTTTACTTCCCAGGTAATTTAATTCCCAGAATTAAGAAACAAAGAAGCCTAGGTTTCGGAAATCGCTAGACTTAGAGTCTTCTAACATACTCGATAATCAGTTTTTCTTAACTAATCATTTATAAATTGGGAAATGAAAGTATTCTCTCATAAAGAGAGAATGTGATCTTAGTTAGGCAGTGACTGCTTTTCTTATTTCCCACTGGGTCACAAAGCCCTAGAGTTCAAATAAGAGAAACAATAGTTATTTGCTTCATAAATGAATGAATGAAAAATGTAACGGTACACCCATTTTCTTCTACGAAGGAGAGTAAATGTGATTTAACCTCCCTAGCCAACCCAACTGCTGAGTATAAAATTTGTCAATTAGAGAGCTGTTGAACCTGCCAGTGAGCTAAGCCACACCTCCCTTTCACTCTGAAAGGCTTCACAAAAGGTGGTGACCCCAGGATAATTAACAAGTCTGTGCACATCTAATTGGTTTCAAGTCATTTGCATATACCTAGAGAGAGTGAATAGTCTACCCCTCTTTTTTTTCCTTTTAAAATACAGGTTTCACTCACATCATTAACTATCAGGACAAAAGTGAAAATAAATGAAGATTAGAGTGACAGCCTTCTCTCAACCCACCTCTCAGAAATATGGCTGCAACTGTAGACTCTGGCATCCAAAACCCTAAATTGTTCATTTAAGGTGTGTGTGGTGTGTGTGTGTGTGTGTGTGTGTGTGTGTGTGTGTGTGTGTGTGTGTGTGTGTGTGAGATACACCTGTGTGAATGTTGCCTTTCAAATCATAATCCTTACTACTAGAGAATGTATTTTCCTCTCGATCTCGTAAATATTTGCCAGGGGCTAACAAGCAATGAACAAACCGAAAATATAATAAAATATTTTAAATCGATAACAAAAACATCATATTGACATTAGAAAAGGAAACTACAGGAAGAGAAACCAGTTCCCTGTGAAATTCTGTTAGAAGAGTAAAAATATCCCTTCAGAGAAAAGTTTTGAGAGTTATCTATGAAAGTAAAACAAATGGTATCCTGCAAGAATTGTTCTTAAGAACTAAAGATTCTGTCCCCACTTATTACAACTGAAAAACAGAATTTGTATTTGTAAAGAATCATAACTGTGGGCTAAAATTATTTCCACATTTGTAGGTAGTCAAGTTTATGTTAAGTGATTTTTTTATACCCACATAAACTCAAAGAATGTTGGTACTGGAAGAAAGTCATTGAGCCTACTGAAAGAACGTGAGCCAAAACGTCGGTACCAATCAAGCTTTATTAAAGGAAAAAAATCTGCTAGGCTGCACTCAAAATGGAGGGCAGCACCAGGCCTGGGGGTGGGAGGGCTTACATAGACTGTAGGGAAGGCTGAAATAATCAGGGAGGGGGTTTGGTGCTGGACTGGAAGATAAGGCTGGCAGATGCAATCAGGTGGAAGGTTGCACCCATGCAGAAGTAGAGGAGTTTCTATTCTCAGAAACCACGAGGTTTCTCATAAGGAAAAGGCTGGTGGCTATTTTGTGCTTATTGTGTGTAAAATGGCGCAGGTCATGTCCAAGATCCATCACCTACACAGACTGATTACTTCATCTTTACACATGGTATGTTGGCTGTGTTGGAACTCAGGACACACTACCTCAAAATATGACTGTAGGGGACCAGAATATGGAAACTCAAAATATGCCTTTTTTGCATATTAATTATTTTAAGCTATCTATTTTGAGAAACAGAAGCAGATACAGAAGTAGCTCTGAAAAGTTGCACTTTTGTAAAGAAAAATTTACATCTATAAAGAAAATCTCCATTTGTAAGTGTCTCCCTTTCTGCACCAGGAAGAAAAGGACAACTAAATCAGAAGAGACTCTTGATCATGGACTTAAATTTGAATAACAAACCTTACCTTTGATTTATGGTGCTTTTCCTTGCCATCTTGTCTTAACTGAGCCTTTCCCCTCACACTCTCATAATTTGCCTCCACCTTCCTTCTTAACCCACAGAAGCCCCAAACTCTTATTCTTTTCAGTAGCGCAGGATGATATGTAAGGCTCAATCATCTTACCTCTTTGAGTTTCATATTTTTGTGGGACTTCCATGTGTACATATGTAATTAAAATTGTTTTTCTCTTATTAAGCTGTCTTGTGTCAACTTAATTTGTAGGCCATCCAAAAACCTAGGAGGATAGAAGGAAGTAATTTTTTTCTCCCCTACAGTTGTGAATAAAACTCTGTTGCTAGACTCTCTGGGCTCTAATCCTGGCTCCAGTACAAACTAGCTTTAAACTCAAGACATTTAAAAAAAAAATTCCAGTGTCAGCGGTCCCTCATCTGTGATGTGGGATAATAATAGTACCCGTCTCATCATTTGGAGGATTAAATGATTCAATAGAAATAAGGAGGTTGACTTATGGCAATTGCTCAATACATGTCAGACATTATTATTATTTATGCAAAAGGAACCCACAAAAATGAAAAGATTTAGTGGCAAAGAGAGATTCAGACACAGTTCTTCCAAAAATTTGCTGGAGACTTTCCATTATTACAGGGCCATAAGCATACAAAACCAAACAAATTTTATTGATTATAAGTCAAGATAGAAGAATTTTCCCAAGGTCAAAATATATTCCTTTTTTTAAATCTAATTGTCAGGGAGGAAAAAAAATCTTTTTTTCTTTTCCATCTTTAGTTCTCTGTCTGTTACCCTGTAAATTAGATTGGCCAAAAACATATTAAAAGAGAGAAAAGCATTTTTAAGTTTATTAAAATACTCATTATGCATATGCATAGGAGCAACCAATGAGATGTCACCTGAAGAGGTAGTTAGAAATTGGGTCTATATACCATGTTAAGCTAAAGAAGGGAAAAAGTGTTTTGGGCTTCTGCGTGGACAAGGCAAGTTATGGGAAGGTGACAGAAAACTAGGTTAAAAAACAAGGGTTGCTTAGTAAGGTTTGTTATGCAGATTTATGTTGGTTCTTTCTCCATTGATAAGAGCTGTTAAGATTCCTCCTCTTCCTGGAGAGGGAGACACCTTTTACTAATGAAAATTTTCCTTATGAAAGGAAAACTTGTACCCTATTTTTACAGCTTTCTATAGGGCTACTGCTACTCAATGGACTTTAGCTATAAATAATCCGGATGCTAGAGAGGCATATTTTGGGATGGCGTATTTTGGCAACCTTTACTATTCTTCTTTCTTCCTTATCTGTTCTTTTTCTTACTTATGTATTCCTCTTAAATTAGCCTAACTTGGAAAGATGCACATACAGACACACACACACACACACACACACACACACACACACACAAACACACACACACAAACACACACACACAAACACACGGATATCTTGAAAGGAGAATCATACATCCATTCAATAAATATTTATTGTTCATTGAATTTAAATAAGGTGCTGTGAATTGAACATTCCCCAAAACTTAATGAAAACTTAACCTCCACTGTAACAGTGTTAAGGGGGTGAGAAATCTTATTATGGTAGTTGGAAGGTGGGATCTTTAAGAGATGATTAGATTGTGAAGACTGTACCCTCCTGAATGGGTTAATCCACTGATGGCTTTAATGGGTGGTAATGTGTGTGGTTCTGATGGCTTTAAAAGGAAAAATGAGAGAGGCCATTAAATCTCTCGTGTTCAGCCATTTACCATGAGACACCCTGCATTGCTGTGGAAAGTCACCGCATCAGATGTGTTCCCAGGACTTTGGACTGCCCAACCTCTCAAATTGTGGGAAAAAAATTTCATTTTTTTATAAATTACCCAGTTTCAGCAGAAAGGACCTAAAATATGAGGTAAACTCAATTTTTCTCGTATTGACATATGAGACAAAAGAGTAAGAATTTTTTTTTTTTTTCTTATGATCAAAAGGACCTTAAACAATGATTTTCTATTTACTTATTTTTATATAACCTACAAAACTCAGACTGGATTAATGGGAGTTTAGTCAATAATAATTGTGTTTTCCATAAGCTAAGTCTTATTTCCAATCAATTATCTGTGGATTTCAGCGTCATAGAAAACTAGAATAATTTGGTCCAATAGGTATGTCTTATCTCTTTCTCTAGTAGAATGGGAAAGATTAAAACTAATATTTTTGATGTGCAAAGAATTTGACAATGTCAACTTATTTAATCTTCAGAACAGCTCTAGGAGGTACAATAACAACAGATACAATTTTGTGTGTATGTTTCATGTGCCTGGCACTGTGCTAAGTGCTTAATGTTCAGGATAATCCTCATAACAACACTATGAAAGAGTTCCCACTGTCATTTTCATTTTATAGAGGAGGAACCAAGACTCCAAGAAATACATAATCAGTGCATGGTCATATAGTGGGTAGGCAAGCAGCAGAATCTGAATTTAGATTCAAATTTCTCTGATGGCAAAGTGTACACTATTTTGCATACAATCAGCTTCCTCAGCTCTTAGCACCTAGCATAGTATGTGACACCCAACAAAACACCTGATTCACACTAGGCAAACTATAAATGGTTGTGGAATAAGTAATTGTGAGAAACAGTATAATGTGAAAAGAACGGGGGGTTGGAGTCAGAGAGCATACATTCGTTAAAATCCCTGCTTCAATGCTTTTATTTAACTGACACCAAATGTTTTACCATTTCTAGAACTTGCTTTCTACTTCTTTAAAATGAGCTTAATAAATGTGTTACGTTGTGAAGATTAAAGTGTATTTAAGGTACTTAACCTAGTGCCTCTATCTTCACTAGTACATATTAAATGGTAGTTATCATTATGATATGATTATCAGACATTGATGAGATTCAGGACATGCTACCCAAACTATGGCACCTTGGCATATTGAATATTTTAAATCTAGGAATTTGAGAAACAGAATGTGTAGAAAGTTCTTTCTGATCCTCCCCTGCCTTTTGCCCTTGAGACAGGTCATAAAATCTAGGAAGAAATTTCTGAACTTCTCTTGAAACAAGACATAAAATCCTCATTTGAGAGGTTCTCCTCCTAAACCCAGGGTAGAAGAGCATCCTTACATTTGATGACACAGGGAACATAGAGAAAGCTAAACTAACAGGGCTTGCCAGGTTTCCCCTACAGAGCAGGAAACACTTGAAATGACTGAAAATGAATTCCAAGCAGCAATCTTAAGGAAACTCAGTTACACAACATAATAAAATGAGAAAAAAAGGTCCAGAATATGAAGGAGGAAATTTAGAAAGAGATTGATGTCTTAAAAAAAGAATGTAGCAGAACTCATGGAGCTGAAAGTTTCACTCAATGAAATAAAACACACAATGGATAGCTTAAGCAGCAAGCTAGAATAAGCAGACAAAAGAATTTTTGATCTTGAATAATCTTTACAAAATAACCCAGGTAGACAAAAAAAAGGAAATAAGAATTTTTCAAAATTGAAGAAAATCTAAAAGAGCTAGCAGACAACCTTAAGTGCACAAACATCTGAATCAGGGGTGTTCCAGAAGTGGAGGAGAAAGAAAAAGATGTGGAAAACCTATTCAACGAAATAATAACAGAAAAAATCCAAGATGTAGGGAGAAACACAGACTTTCAGACCCAGGAAGATCAAAGATCCCCAAACACATTCAACCCCCAAAATGCTCTCCAGGAGACATTATAGTCAAACTAGCTGATAGAGTTTGGTTGCCTTGCCTGCACCAAAACTCATGTGGAAATCTGATCCCCAATTTGGCAGTGCTGGAAGCTGTTTGAGTCATGGGGGTAGATTCCTCATGAATGGATTAATACTCTCCCTGGGGGAGAAGAGGTAGTGAACAAGTTCTCACTCTATTAGTTCCCTTGAGAGCTGGTTGCTTAGAAGACCATGGTACCTCCTCTCTCTTTCTTGCTTCCTCTCACCATGTGATTTGCTTGTACCAGCTGGCTGTCTGCCACTTTCCACCATGAGTAGAAGAAGCCTGAGGCCCATGCCAGACTCAGCTGTCCCAGAATCATAAGCCAAATAAACCTCTTTTCCTTTTAAATTACCCAGTCTCAGGTATTTCTGTTATAGCAACACATAATGGACTGAAACAGAAAATTGGTACTGAGGAGTGGGGTGTTGCTATACAGATACCGAAAATGTGGATGCAGCTTTGGAAACTGGGTGTTAGGCAAAGGTTGGAGGAGTGTGGAGGACGTAGAAGTCAAAAAAGATGAGAGAATGTTTGGAGTGTTTTTGAGATTGGTTAAATGGTTGTGACCAGAATGCTGATGGAAATGTGGACAGTAAAGACCATGGGGATGATGAAGTCTCAGATAGAAATGAGAAACTTATTGGGAATTGGACAAAAGATCACCCTTGCTACACCACAGCAAGGTACTTGGCGGCATTGTGTCCATGCCCTTGGACTTTGTGGGAGGTGGAAGTAAGACCTGTGAACCAGAATGTTTGGAAGAGGAAATTTCCAAACAGCAAAGCATTAAGGGAGCTGCATGGTTACTTTTAACAACCTAATGCTGAATTATGGCAGAAAAGGCATGAAGTAAGCCTGAATTTAAAAGGGAAGCAGAGTGTAAATATTTGGAAAATTTGCAGCCTGGCCATGTGGTACAGAAGCAGAGAGCAGGAGAAAAACACAAGGGTGAAGCAGATAAACTGGTTACTGAAGACATTAGCTTGGCAATGAGGCAGCCAGATGCTAATATCCAAGACAATGAGAGGAAAGCTCTGAAGGGGTGGAATGATGGAGTTTGGATATATTGTCCTCCCAGAACTCATGTGGAAATTTGATCCCCAACATGCAGGGTTGGAAACTGATTGAGTCATGGGGGCAGATCCCTCATGAAATGATTAATGTTCTCTCTGGTGGGGGAGATTAATGAGTGAGATCTCACTCTATTAGTTCCCATGAGAGCTGGTTGTTTAAAAGACCCTGGCACCTCCCTGCTCTCTTGCTTTCTCTCACCATGTGATCTGCTTGTACCTGCTGGCTGTGTGCCACTTTCCACCATGAGTAGAAGCAGCCTGAGGACCATACCAGATGCAGCTGTCCCAGAATCATAAGCCAAATAAACCTCTGTTCTTTATAAATTTCCCAGTCTCAGGTATTTCTGTTATAGCAACACAAATGGACTAATATACTAGCAAAGCTCAAAGACAAAGAAAGAATTTTAAAAGAAGCAAGAGAAAAATATCAAGTCACCTATAAGAGAGCCCCTATCAGACTAACTGTGGGCTTCTCAGCAGAAACTCTACAGGCCAGAAGTGAATGGGATGATATATTCAAAATACTAAAAGAAAAAAGTGCCAGCCAAGAATACTGTACCCAGAAAGGCTAGCCTTCAGAAGTGAGGGAAAAAATAGTATATTTTCCAGACTAACAAAAAGTAGGAGTTCACCACCATAAGACTAGTTCTACAAGAAATCTTCAAGGGAGTCTGCATCTTGAATCTGAAGAATGATAACCACTACCACAAATACACAAGAAAGAACAAAACCCACCAGTAGAACAAAAAACTAAACAAAAAAGGGAAAGAAACTAAATGTTACCACCACAGAAAACCATAATGACAATGTAATAATGCCCTTCCTTTATTTCTGATTTTAGTCATTTTGGTCTCTCTCTTTTCATGGTTAGTATACATAAAGATTAGCAAATTTTGTTGATCTTTTTAAAAAATTGACTTTTGGTTTTGTTGATTTTCTCTACTTTTTAAAATTCCCTATTTCATATATTTCTGTTGTAATATTTGTTATTTCCTACTTAAATTTGCTTGTGGTTTAGTTTGCTCTTTTTCTTCTATTTTCTTAAGGTGGAAATTTACATTACTGATTTGAGATTTTTAAAATTTTAATATAGGTGTTTACAGGTATAAATTTTCCTCTAAGCCTTGCATGAGCACTGTATCCCATTAATTTTTATATGTTGTGCTTTGATTTTGTCTCAAAGTACTCTAATTTCCTTGTGATTTTTCTTTTTACTCACTGTTTATTTAGGAGAGTGTTGTTTAATTTCCACACATTTGTGAATTTTCTTCTGTTATTGAGGTCAGAGAACATATTCTCTATAATTTCTAAAAAAGAAAACAAAACAATAGGAAACAAAAACAGTTGAGAACTCTCCCCCCACACTCCCATTGCTCTGATGCCTTGTTCCAAAAATACATACAAATTTGAGGTATGCATCCTTCTTATCTAAGTTTTTGTGTTTTTAGTATATATGCACTTTTCCATAAGCAAGATTCAAATTTTCCTGTTTAAAAAAAAAAAAAAAAACAGAAATGATGGAGAAATAGTGTATTTTCCAGACAAACAAAAACTGGGAATTCACCACCACACAACCAGCCCTTAAAGAAATTCTAAAGGGAGTCTGAAAACCACTACCATTGACAACCACTACCACAAATACACAAGAAAGAACAAAGCCCACTAGTAAAACCAAAATGCAAACAAAGAGAAAGAAATGGAATATTACTACTTCAAAAAACAACAAAGATTAAAGACAAATAATAAAAAGGGAAGAAAGGAATAAGAGATATTTAAAACATCTAAACAAAAATTGAGTCAGACAATACCTTTCAATAACTATTCTAAATATAAATGGATTAAACACCCACCCAAAAGACACAGACTGACAGATTGGATGAAAAAGCTAGACCCAATTATATGCTATTTTCAGGAGATTCACCTCACCTGTAAAGACTCACAGAAACTAAAGTAAAGGGATAGAAAAAGATAAACCACACAAATGGAAACCAAAAATTATCAGGAGTAGCCATACTTATATCAAATAGAAAAGACTCTAAACCATAAACCACAAAAAGAGACAATGAACACCACTATTTAATATAAAGGGATCTATCCACCAAGAAGACATAACATTCACAAATGCATATGCACCCAACACTGGAGAACCCAGATATATAAAGCAAACACTATTAGACCTAAAGAAAGTGATAGACTCCAATATGATAACAGTGGGACACCTGAACATCCCTCTCTCAACATCAGACAGATCATCTAGGCAACAAATCAACAGAGAAATATGGGATTTAACCTACACTTTAGACCAATTGGACCTGGCAAATATCTACAAAATATTTCATCCAACAAGCACAGAATATGCATTCTTCTAATCAGCACATGGAATATTTTTCTGGATAGACCACATTAGGTCACAAATTAAGTCTCAGCAAATTTAAAAAAATTGAAATCATTTCAAGTATCTTTTCAGACAACAATGGATTAAAACTAAAAATCAACAAGCTAAACTCAAGAAACTATACAGATACATGAAAATTAAATAACAAGCTTCTGAATGACCAATGGGTCCAAGAAGAAATTAAATAGGAAATTGAAATATTTCTTGAAACATGAAAATAAATACACATCATACCAAAACCTGTGGGATATTGCAGTAACAGTATTAAGAGGGAAGTTTATTGTAATAAATACTTACATCAAAAGAATAGAAAGATTTCAAATAAGCAACCTAATGTTACACCTCAAAGAACTAGGAAAAAAAAAAAAAGCAATCCAATCCCCAAATTAGTGATGGAAGGAAATAATTAAATCAGAGAAGAACCAAATGAAACAGAGACCCTAAAAATAATACAAAAAATTAATGGAACAAAAAGTTGTTTTTTTGAGAAGATAAAAAACAGACAAACCACTAGCTGGGTTAATGAAAAAAAAAAAAAAAAGAAGAAGAAGAAGAAGAGGAGAAGGAGGAGGGGAAGGAGAGGGAGAAAGAGAAGGTCAAGAAGGAGGAGGAGAAAGGGGGGGGGACAGGGAGTCAAGTGGGAGGGGGCAAAGAGAAGACCAAAAGAACAAAAATCAGAAATGAAAAAGGAGACATTACAATCAATACCACAGAAATGAAAAGAATCATTAAAGATTGTTACAAACAACAATATGCCAACAAATTTGAAAACCTGGAGGAAATAGGTAAACTTCTGAACACATACAAACTACCAAGACTGAACTGAGAAGAAATAGAAAACCTGAACAGACCAAAGCAAGCAGTAATATTGAAGGAGAAATCAGCAGTCTCCCAACAAAGACAAGCCCAGGGCCTAATGGCTTTACTGCTGAATTCTACCAAACCTTTAAAGAGGAATTAATACCAATTCTCTCCAGTCTATTTCAAAATTTGAAATAGAGGCCACTCTTCCCGAACTCATTCTATGAGGTCAGCATAATCCCAGTACCAAAACCAGATAAACAATAAAAAAGAAAACCATAGGCCAATATATCAGAGAACATAGACACAAAAATTCTCAACAAAATATTAGCAGTCAGAATACAGCAACACATCAAAAAACATTACACACCACGATCGAGTTGAATTTATACCAGGGAAAGAAGGGCGGTTCAACATATACAGATCAATAATAGTGATATATTACATCAAAAAAATCAAGGACAAAATCTATATAATTATTATCGATAGATGCTGAAAAAGCATTTGACAAAATTCAACATTCTTTCATGATAAAGGCTCTCAGCATATTAGGAAAGACAAGGATGCCCACTCTTACCACTCCTATTTAACATAGCATTGGAAGTACTAGCCAGAGCAATCAGTCAAGAGAAGCAAATAAAGGACATACAGATTGGAAAAGATGACCTGTCAAACTGTCCCTGTTTGCAGATGACATGAGCCTATATGTAGAAAAACCTAAAGACTCTACCAAAAGAACATTTAGAGCTGATAAACAATTTCAGTAGAGTTCCAGGATACAAAATCGATACCCCAAAACCAGTAGCACTTTTGTGTTGCTTCACCTCCCATGGATTTGTCACCCCCTTTCCCCTAGGTGATGAAGCCACCCAAAATTACTCAAAGCCCATCTCTTCTGAGCAGTAAAAAGCCCCCAAAGGGGTTAATCTCCTGGAACCCTCAAGATAGCGGCATTCCTTCCATTTGGGAAATTAACCCCGAATTTGGGTTCTCTTCCCACATTTATTCTTCTGACCAGGAAGTTACATGAAGAGAACATAGGTGGGGTTTTTGCCAAGTACAGTTTAACATGTTTAACAATAGAAGCTGGTAACATCCACTAAGACAAGCAAGGTGACATTCCATAATGCAATTTGAAACAAAAGCTTGATTTTAGCAAACATTCTCTTCTTACAGCAATTTCCCAGTATCCTTACATATCAATGAGTAACTTGTCTGTCTTTGAGCCAGCAACTTTGCTGTGTTACAATTCTTTATCTTACAATGGAGACGATAGCCTGGGGAAAATTTCCAGTCCTTTGCAAGATCAATATTTGAAGCTTCAAGGCTTTGGAAAACCAGGCCCTGTGAAGTACATTTGCTTTATGCATACTCCACACTTTTGTTTTCCAATAATGAACTAGCAGAAAAAGAAATGAAGAAAGAAAGCCGATTTACAACAGTCACCAAGAAAATAAAATACCTAGGAATCAATGAACCAAGGAAGTGCAGATCTCTGCAATAAGAACAACAAAGCACTACTGCAAGAAATTAGAGAGGACCCGAATTGGTGGAATGACGTTCCATGCTCCTGGATTGAAGGAATCAACATTATGAAATGTCCATACTACCCAAAGTGATCTATAGATTGAATGCAATCCCCATCAAAATACCAATGACATTCTTTAGAGAAATAGAAACAACAACAACAACAACAACAACAACAAATAATAATCCTACTGTTCTTATGGAATAATAAAAGCATAGCCAAAGCAACCCTGAGAGGAAAAAAAAAATGAAGCCATAAGCATAACACTACCTGACTTCAAATTATCCTACAAAGCTACAGTAACCAAAACAGCATGGTACTGACACAAACACAGACACTTGGACCAATAGAATAGAATAGAGAACCCAGAAAGCAACCCACATACCTATAGCCAACTGATCTTTGTCAAAGGAAACAAGAACATCCAATGGGGAAGAGACTGCCTCTTCAATAAAATGTGCTGGGAAAATTGAACATGCATATGCAGAAGAATGAAACTAGATCCGTACCTCTCACCATATATCAAAATCAACTCAAAGTAGATTAAAAACTTAAGTATAAGACCTGAAACTACCAAAAGAAAACATAGGGGCCGGCCCCGTGGCTCACTCAGGAGAGTGTGGCACTGGGAGCGCCAAGGCCACGGGTTCAGATCCTGTATAGGGATGTCCGGCAGTGCACTCACCGGCTGAGCATAGTGCAGACCACATTGTGCTGAGGGTTGCAATCTACTTACCAGTCAAAAAATAAAATAAAATAAAAAAACATAGGGGAAACACTTCAAGAAGTAGGACTGGGCAAAGACTTCATGAATACCCCAAAAGCACAAGCAACAAAAGAAAAATTAAACAGAATTTTAAAACTAAAAAGCTTCTATACAGCAAAAGAAACAATTAACAGAGTAACAAGACAACTTATACACTGGGAGGAAATATTTGCAAACTATGCATCTGACAAATGATTAATACCCAGAATATATAAGGAACTCAAACAACTTCACAGTAAAAAACAAATAATCCAATTTAAAAATGGGCAAAGGCACTAAATAGACATTTTCCAGAAGAAGACATACAAGTGACTAACAGGTACTTGAAAAAGTGCTCTACATCACTAGTCATAAGGGAAATGCAAGTCAAAACCACATTGGGATATCATCTCACCCCAGTTAGATGGGCTATTCTAAAAAAGACTGAGAATGACAAATGCTGGTGAGGATATGGAGAAAGAGGGACTCTTCTACAGTGTTGGTGGGACTGTAAATTAGTGCAGCCATCATGGAAAGTAGTACGGAGTTTTCTCAAACATCTGCAGCTAGATCTACCATGCAATCCAGCAATCGCACTTCTGGGTATACACCCAAAGGAACGGAAATTATCATTTTGAAGGGATACCTGTGCTCCCATATTTATTGTAGCTCTATTTACAGTAGCTCAGATATGGAACCAACCTAAATGTTCACGGGTGGATGACTGGATAAGGAAAATGTGCTATAGATATACAATGGAATACTACTTGGCGATTAAAAGGAATGACATTCTGCCATTCATAGTAGCATGGATGAGCTTGGAGAAAGTCATGTTAAGCGATATAAGCCAGGCACAGAAAGAGAAATACCTCATGTCCTCACTCATAAGTGGGGCTGGGAAGGGAGGGAGGCAGGGAGGGAGGGAGGGAGGGAGGGAGGGAGGGAGGGAGGGAAGAAAGGAAGGAAGGAAGGAAGGAAGGAAGGAAGGAAGGAAGGAAGGAAGGAAGGAAGGAAGGAAGGAAGGAAGGAAGAAAGAAAGAGAAAGAAACCACAATACCATGTTGAACTTTAAGGAGAGAACAAACCTATGGCTACTAGAGGTGGGAAAGGAGGAGGGGGAGTGGGATTAGGGAGAAATTGAATAGAGAACACAAAGGATAATTACAATTTGTAACAATGACCATGCTAATAATATTGATTTGATAATCACATATTGTACGCAAATACTGATAGTCAACTCTACACCACATAAATATGTATGATCAATTATGTTTTGATTGAAAATGTTCTTTCTCTTCATTCAATCAAAAATATCCTCCCCTGATTTTGAAATTTCTTCTCTAAATCATTAAAAAGGGTGGGTCATAGCTACTTCTACATAAAACATTACCATATATATCAAGTACATAAAATGTCTTTTAATGGATTTTTAATGTGAGGAGAATTTCATAAAAGTATTTTGGGGAAAATATATTTATACTTCTTGTATATTTATAAATTACAAGTAAATATTTGCATAGGCTGAGTATTGATGATAGAAATGTTTACTAGAACTAATCTACCCTTTTTGTAATAAATGGGTTCAACAATCACTTAATTCACTTGGTTCATCCTTATTTATGATATTTAAATTACTAATAGCTCACAAATTCCTAGAGCATATCATACAATCACTGCATTTCTTTTCCTCATTTGAACTAATAATTCTCGTTATTGATTTAGCCAGCTAAGACTGATTATTTCAGACCTTAGGTATTTATTGGCATAAATGTTCATCTCCTGTTGAGGTTGTTTAAAAGTGAAACATTCTATTAAAACACCTAGATGCAAGGTAGCAATACCAGAGTAGGTGAGTATTTTAAGCAGATTCTGAAAGAAATCTTTTAGATAAACATCTTCATAGCCATTCCCATAACATACGGATCACAGTTTCTCTTTATTCCTCTGGCACTACCACCAATGTTCTACACACCTACATTCATTTCTTACTATTTTCGGCTTCTCATTAGTGAACAGTTCCCAGTATATCACAGTACATGGAATATTTTCTACTGAAATGCTCTTGTTACCAAATCCTCTGAGGAATTTTTGACATTGAAAATGATGCTCTAATCCAACACTGAAATCTTTTTCTTAATGTCATATTCCCAGTGTAGAAATTACACAGTTAAAAATTAGATCTCCAACATGTTAGGGCTTCATTCCCTACAGACATTTCTTAACACTAAAAAAAAAAAAAAGTGTTTTTAGGCTATGATGTATAATGTCTAATACATATTGTCTTTCAGAAAATAAGCTTACAGAAAAATTTCTTTATTCAGCTCTGATATGATGTTTGATATTTTAAAAAGCCTTCTATATAATTGACCTCTCTTTTGTGATGCTAAGTGTAAACTTCATTTAGTTGTTTGTACCTTCAGTTGGTTCATTTGCCCTAGGTTGTGTGATGGCATTATAAAATAATAATAATAATCTCTCCTCTATTGCCATAACATTATTTTCCTCCTCTATGGAAACATCAGAAATTTCCGTGGCTTTATTAACATAGCTCTTGAAATTCCTCAACACACATTTACTTATTTGCTCTTAATTAATGAGAAAATTATCCTGAAATTCCTAGAAAGGTTTATCAGAGTTCATTAGACCCTTGTTAAGTAACTTTTTTTGCACTTTACCGTTTTCATTCAGTCCACTTATGCAGGGTTCTCAGGCCATAGAAATTTCTCACTTTTAAGCTGGACATTTATAGAAAAGTGGGCACAAAAAGGAACCACAAAGCTGCCAGCAACAAGCAAAGAGCAGAGCAGCTGAAATATTTCTATGAATGAAGGTAGTAAAATTTGAATTAAAGTCAAAGACATGTACTTCTATTTTGTTGTTTTTTTATTGTATTGCTGTTGTAACAAATTTAAATTGGTAAAACTGATGCAGCAGGTGATTTTTCAAACAAAGCATTGGTTGATGTAAATTTTCAGAAGTATAGTTTATCTCTTTTCTGTCAAATTGATTTTGCAATGTCTTGGGACTAGGTTAGGTATGTAATTATCCTCCTTTAACTTTTGCTTGTTTTGTTCATTTTGCTTGTCCACTACTATCCTTTTAGAAACCGGGCAGATGCTAGAACACATCTGTGTAATTATGAAGATATTTTAGAGTTATTTTAAAAAGATGAGGCATATAGGTAAGTATAAACTGAAATTTACTTGAATTCCTCACTAACAAATTCAAAATTTATTTATTTCTTAATATTATTATTATTTTACATTCTAAGATGTTGCAGAGCAGTTGGGGGGTAGGGAGAGAGGGAAAGGGGAAGGGAAATAGGGTGGGAGGAGAAGAAAGGAGGGGGCGTGGTTGAGGCCCGTGGTACCCCCCTCATTCCAGCAGGGGAGACTAGGGGGCTTTCAGCAGCAGCTCGGTCATTGCTGGGCTGGATGCAGATGTCATGGGGTGTGGGTGGAGCCCTTGGCCCCCACTGCCTCAGTTTGGAAGCCCCGGGCATTTCCTGCGGAAGCTTGGTGATTGTCACTGGGCTTGGTGGGTATGTCGGTGGGGTGTGACTGAGGCCCTCAGTGCCCCACCACCCTGGCTCAGGAGCCTGGGGTGCTTCCAATGGCAGGTCGGTGGTCACAGCTGGGCTGGTTGTGGATGCTGAGGGGCTGTGTCTGAGGCCATCGGCTCCCCACCGCCTGGCTCGAGAGCCCGGGGCACTTCTGGTTGGTCATCACTGGGCTGTAAAAACCTATTTTAGGAATATGAATAAGGGTAATATCTATCAGGGAGTTTATTAATATGCAATAGTCATTTAAAATGAGTTAATTTTAAAATAAATGTTTGACATTAACCCTTTAATGTGCCTTTTAAAATGGTAGATTAATGTTTACTAATACAGAAGTTTCCAATTCTGTGATTCTCAATATGGTAAGATAATTCACAGAACGTTATTAGCAGGAAGAGTTTATTCTGCAGCACAAAGTATAATTATCAGTCCAGAAAGAGAAAAGACATTTCGGTTGTCCAAATTTATTCTAAATCCCATGAAAAGGAAAAGGTTTAAATGCCCTCAATGTAGGAAGAGTGATGGTTATAATCCACAGGTCAATTTTGGCAGTGATTTTTGATAGTCTTCTTACTCTTCAGGTAACGTCAACCACCTGTAATTCCCCAGGAGCATTTCCCCTTTGAAATGTTTGGAAATTTAGATTCGGGCTCTCTATTTACGTATATATGTATGTATGTATGAATGTATGTATATATGTATCAGACTTTGGTTATGTATATTGTGTTCTCAGGAAGGCTTTTGGGCAATGATGGGATAATGGATTAAAAAAAATATTTACTTAGCTGAGATACTTCACCAATCCCTTGAACCGGAATCATACATTTATATATAGAACCAAAATAAGTAGGTTGTTACTTCATATATTTTAATGTAAAAAGCAAAAAGCCCATTTTCTTATTACGTTTACTTAAACATGTGTATAATTATTTTAACTCATAAAAAACCTTTACACTGTTGGAGTAAGCAGGACTGAAGCCATGTTGGGATCTAAAATTTCATGGGCTGTACGAAAATTTTGAAAGGACAGTTTATTTTTTCTTGGCAGGCATCTCTCTGAGTTCCCTCTTTTCTCATGGTTATTTGATATTTTGAATCTTGGTTATGGGCCAAAATGACATTATTTACATGAATGCAAAGTTGTTTTACAGCCAGCTTGAAGCTGCCGACTACCAATGAGGTGTGTACTATCCAGCAGGACCCTGAAATAAGGATTAGAGTAAAAATCAGAGTGAGCCTTGGCAAGACCTTGCACCTGGCTCCTTCTACTGAGACCCCACACCTCACATCTCCTTCTCTCCTGCTTTTCATTTCACAGGTTCCATTGCCTCAGCCCATTCTTTAAAAACCCCTGAGTGTATCTGAGTCTCTGAGCTGGCTTTAGTCTGGCCATAACCCTTCAGGTTTACGAGAGAGCTGGGTTAGTTTAACATCTCTCCTCAGATCACCGGTATTCCTGAAAAAAATCCAACTTCCATTTTTATTAACATTTTACTTCCGAGTGGTTCATTTTCAAAAGGGGGCAGACAGCTGGACCTTACCCAGTAACACACTCAGAACAAGGTCATTTACCATTTAGACTCCGTAGTTGCCATGAGTCATCCCTTCCAGGTCTCCTTTCATTTTCATGCTGTATTCTCCTTTAGTTTCCATTTCCTCACCCTTGAGATAGGATCATCATATCTACAACATAAAGTTGCTCTGAGGATTAAATTAGATAACGCATTATAAAAAGCGCAATGTCGGTCATATCCTAGAATACAATAAATGATAGAATTTATCCCCTGTTCTTCTACTCATGTAAAGGCATAATCCTGCAGTTTTTCATCAAGAATGTGTGTAGGAGAGACTTTTCTTTTTGCAATCTAAGAATTCCGTTGTTTACATATAAGAATAAAGATATTGTGATGCTGTAGATATGTATAGCAGCTTTTAAATGGGAAAGAGTAGTTCAATGGGGTTTGGAAAGGGACGACGTTAACTTCTGGGGATATTATCAGTTATTTACATTAAAAAAGCAGTATCATAAATAGCAACTGTTATTCAGAATTAGACTAAAATTATGCTTCTTGCATTGTCAATTCAGACATGTGTGCCATAGTAGCACAGCTTGTGTTATTTTTGCATTTTCTAAAAAAGGACTTTTTCAACAGTAGCATTTCAACAAAATTTTAAAACTGTATTCCTATTTCTTATGAGCCTGGATATTGCATTCCTACATTGATGATAATATTGAGAAAACTGAAAATCAAATTCAAATTCTGGGAAATCTGCTATATCAGTGCCAGTAATAAGATGTCCTGATTCAGCTTTAGATCAAATATCATACAAGACAAATCAGGGATTGTATTTTTATCTATAATGGTATCAAGGTGGCTAATCATCATTATTAAATTGAGGGAAGATGAGTCATGTGTGTGAAATGAATGTGTGGACTCATTCCAATTCCTCTGAGAAAGACCCTGTAAATTGGCATCAATTAGTCCTCTTGTTGGCAGTTTTAGTAAAACCATCTGAGATTTAATAAACAGAGACTGAAATGCATTCTCAATGAAAGACAGTCATCTTGGACATTGATGTGAGCTGATTAACAAATTGGCGGTTAGTATTCACTCTCCCTCTTCAAATATTGACTTAGAGCTTCCCCCCCTCCTTTATGAGCATAAGACTTTATTCTCACTTCAAAAAAATGAATTAGCTCCTCTTAAATAA
Organism: Cynocephalus volans; assembly: GCF_027409185.1. Taxonomy (NCBI): domain Eukaryota; kingdom Metazoa; phylum Chordata; class Mammalia; order Dermoptera; family Cynocephalidae; genus Cynocephalus; species Cynocephalus volans. Next base: position 159,674,976 of record NC_084460.1, read on the forward strand.
ATGGCTTTGTTCTCTTTGCAGTTACTCTGCTATTAATGCATGTGTTTCAGGGAAGCACTTGCTGCATTGAAGTTATATACATTAAATGAAACTATGATCCTAAAAAGGTAATGCAGTATCTCCAATACTTAATTTAGTCATGGGGAATAGGGCTATTTGCTGAGAGACTTTGAGTAGTGTTTTCATATGAAACTCACAACTTTTTAAAATAAGAGATTGTTACCTAATTCAACTCTGAAGTAAAATGAGATGCCAACCCTCAGAGAACTTAGATCAAGAAAACACAGCAAGTTATTATTTTGTTTGGAAAATTAATTTTTTTTAAACTTCACAACCACCATGTCTGTGTTTTCAGACTTGACTAGCATTCTTAAATTTAGGACTTAAAATTCATTCATATGCATTTTATCAGTTTAAAAGAATCAAAATAATGCGAGTGTAAGTGTGTAGTAAAAAATATAAAGGAAAGTAACAAGACACTTCATCTCATGTTTTTTCACTTCAAAATGTTGATTAGGTAATTAAATTTTTTTTCTTTTGGCCATTAAACATTTTAATAAATGTATTAGTTTATGATTTCATACATGTTTTGTTTGAGTTACCTAAAATTTGTATTCCCTTTTCTTTTCTAGGAAGTATAAATGCCAACACCGAATCTGTTGAAATTCACATTCAATATATTCACTTTTCAAATATCTACTGAACAATGTAATAAACATTGGGAAAAGATGGTATAGTGTAAATAGGTTGGGATTCATTCATTTCGTATATTTCTAATAAGGCATCATGCTGTCCGTCAATGGGTAATGTTTATTACACAGTTTGCATTAGGCATAGTATTTAGGTACTTGTTTTTATACTAACTGTTTTCCAGAAAACAGTTTGTTTACTAGACATTGCAATGGGACCCAAGGTACTCAAAATATGGGTTAAAGTTGAATTGAAGAGTTGCCATTGTTAATGTGGAGATGAGGCACATTGATACTCACTTGCATTTTTAACATGTAGTATAGTGACTCTGAAAAGAAACAGCACATTTGAAACAAGAAGTTGGCATAAAATGTGTAAAATACAATGTCAGTAAGGCACTGATGTCCCAACTATGTTAACATTTTCTAGTGATATAAATCTTCATGAAGCTTATAACTTAGAGTGGTAACCTAGATATCAATTGAAGTCATCCTGTCCTATGACCCTTGAATAAAATGGGCTGAGCCCACTGTCCCAGTACTGTGGGAAGGCCCTTTCCAAGTATGTGTGATTTCTAGGGGCTTAAGTGTTGCATGACTCCCTCTGACTCCAGGTTTTGATTTTCAGTCAATTCCATGTGACTTTCATCTCATCCTCAAGGATGTTCTCACCTCTTTGCTCTGAATGAATACGGTTGTAATAGATCAGCTTTGCTTTGATTTCTACCTAGTACTTTGCCTTATTGTTAGATCTCTCAAGCGTATTTCTTAGGATCTACCTTAATTTAATTATTCAAAGCACTTTTGTTTTCCACCCTCTGTGTTTAGCCAAAGACTCGCTGTTGTGTTCTGCTAAACTAACAAATCTCCTCCAAGGTCACTGTTTTTCATAGAAAAAATAATAATGTTGGTCTGTCCTTTCTATCTTCTTCATTGGTGACTGGAAATGGCACAGGAGAGTATTATACAACAGATTGAACTTCATCAACGTTGGTTTTAAATGCTGTCCCCCCCTACCCCCTGCTGAGATATCACATTGATCTTCTTCAGGAGTTTTATTGCTGTACTAGAGGTCAGATTTCATAATAAATGACAAGTTATCATTTCTGTTGAGGGCATAGTACTTTTCTGTCAACAGAATCAATGTTTTCTGTATTGCAGCCTCAATGAGGGCAACACACACAAAGACACACATGCACACAAATGGATGGCTTTTAGTAGCTTCTATATGATAGAAGAAATCAAAGGACAAATATATCTGTGACTTAAATAGAGGTAGCTCATAGAGGAAACTCTGAGGAAAAATAATTTTGATTCTGTGCGGAAAACAAATTCCCAGGTAATTGTTTTTCAAAAAGTTCTTGAGGTGGGTAGTCAGATTGTCATAGTAGTAAAAATTCAAAAATCAAAGTAGCCACAATCCAATATAGTGCTATTTGCCCATTTTCAGGGTCTACATCTCTAGCTCCTTTTTCAAAGTCCCTCTGGTCTCTGTCTCTAGGGACTAGAGATAGATAATAGTTTCCCATTATTCTGGGGCATTGTCTTCAGTTAATAATGCTTAAGGTTTTAGGAAAATTTTACAAGAAAATTCCTAGAATTGAAAAGTTTATCATAGCTAAAAGAGTGAATTATTAGTAAAGAAATTTCAGGTAGCCAGGAAGGCATTTCTACTTATTTTTATTTTTTAATTTTTTTATTGGTTTTGAATATTCATGAAATACAAAGCTGATTGTCACCCCTCATGCCCAAGATGTGAATGCTAGATTCATACTAGCAGCATGCCCATTACCACAAATTGCATTTGTACCCCATGTTCCCCACCCAATCATCCCCATCCTCCCTCCCCCTCTGCTTATCCCCCCCACTCCACTTTGTAGCCCAAGGAATGTTCTCTCTCTCTGCAAGTCCTATGCACCACTGTGGTCTTTCTTTCAGGAAGGCATTTTTGGATATAGGTCCTACTGACATTTATATCACATGAAAGAGGTAAACTATTATTAGTCCATTTGTATTAAATCGAGATCAGTGTCTTAATAAATATTCTACCAAATACTAACAAATATATTACCTAACATCTAACAACACAGTGTTAATATCTATATAAACTATGTAATTATTTTATCTAATAATATTTGCTAAAACTTTAACACTACTTGTAATCATTTTGCCTGTCTTTTTCCATCTCCCTATCTTGTTTCTCTCCGCAATTATTCCTAACATTTTCTATCTTTCTTGATTTTCACCTACCCCTCTCTTAGCAGATGACCTTGTCTTCCAAGCCAAAGAGAAAACTGAGGACATAGACACACTCCTTCAATTAAATCCATGCCCATCCCCTACTGAAATTTACCTACAGTCTTTATATTAGACTTTTCTCCCAGAGTCATAAAATTAGTTCTTTTTCCTTGCATTTGAGTGTCCTCTTGATTCCATTTGCTCTTACTTTTCCAGAATCTTCCTCAGTTTGCTATCTCTAGAGTCTCCTATAGCTTCAATCTCTCCTTCTCTACTATCTTCTTACCTATTACCTATATAAACTTGCTAAACCTTTTCTATAGTAAAAACCAAGCCAAACCAAAGAAACAAAATCATCATTTGAGTGCACAGCCTCAGTCCACTATCTACTTCCTTTCCTCATTCAAATTTTTCAAAGAAATAATCTTCTGTCACAGTTTCCCTTACCATCCAATGAATCTCCAGCCAGCTCCAATCTTGTTTTAACTGCTTTTTATGAGATTCCCAATGGATAGTTTGCACTTAGACTTAACAATATTTGAAATATATCTATCAGATAAATCTCAAGAAACATTTGAGATGCATTTCATTGTGACTGTAGTCTGGAGAGTACCTGAAATGCAGTGACTCCAAGATGCCCATTGAGTGAAAAACTCGTATCTTAGAGCTGCGGGTGTGAGGAACGTTTATTTCTGAATGGTCTCAGTTTTAATCCAGGATGATGAGTGCCCAACCTGCCCTCAAGTTCCTCTTAGCATAGTTTTTCTACTGCCTGTTGAACATTTCTCATGTATGTTATCAGTAAGACCTCCAAATTAATATATTCCAAATGGAATTTATCACCTTTCCTTCTGAATTTGGCTTTTCTTCCTCTTTCATTACCTTAGTTTGGGTCATCACTATCTATCTTGTTACCCAGACCATAAGCCAAGGAGTGTTTCTTAATTCCTGTCTTCCCTCACCTATTCATCACATTAGTGAACTGGTATATATTTGAAGTAGAAATACATAATCTCTCAGAGCCTACAATCCAGTTTCTTTAATTTTTGTTTTATCTCTTTAACCGAGCACTGGATATTAAGGATATGCTAAGATTAAAAAATAAAATATAATCCCTGCTGTCCATGAATCTATAGACAAAAATTTAGAACAAGTTTGAATATTAAAAGTTCCCTAATGTATATTCAAAATGCTGAGGGAATTTAATAAAAGAGGAAATTGTTTGGTACTAAAATGATTTAGGAAGACATAATGATAGAACTAGAATATGAGATGGGCTTGAAGGACAGAGAGAATTTAGACAGGGATATTTAGGTGAGGAGGTTGGGTAGTTCATAGCAGAGAGAATAGCATGAAGAAAGACATGGAAGCTGACAATTAAATAGAGCAAAAATTAACAAAGGATATAAAGTCTCAAATGAATAAAAAAGTTGTAAAAATGAAACTGCTCAATTTCTCTGTAATCAGAAAAATAGAAATTAAGGCAACAGTGAGAAAATGACTTTCTTACTGTCATACTGATGAAAAATAGAGAAGATGATTCTCTATTGCCATATATAAAATCACATACAATTTAATGGATTAGAGCAATTTAATGTTATCTCTTCCAGTTCTGGGATCTTGTTGTTGGAGATATCTGATCTGAATGGTTTAGATCCAACAGGTAAGTCACTTGGTTGGTCTTCCCCACTGACAGTGCTCTTCATCTCCATCTTCAGTCCATGCGAGCTAGCCACGTGTGGGCTGGCAGCTGCTTCTCCATTTCCTGGGGAGTGGTATCTCCATTTCTTAGGTCAACAGTTTTCTCACCTGTAGCGTCCATTATCCTGGTTCTTTTTATACTCTGCTCGAGTCTCTTCTTTGTCTCCAGAAGCTCCTGGGTTTTTTTTTTCCCCCTGGAAATGCTTTTCTTTCCTGAGGAAGCTTTCTTCTTCAGGAGCATGAGCTTCTTTGCACGTCTGAATGCATTCCATCTCCTCCCGCTGCCTTCATTCTCTCACTTCTGCTTGTTTATGCTTTTGCTCGTCCTTCTCCCTGGCAGGCCCAGCTTCTCAACATCGGGATTCTTCCTCACTGGAAATCCTCTCTTCACCTGTTTTTTGAGCCAATTTCTTCTCTCTTGTCTTTTGAGTTCTTTCCTCTTTTTCCTCTCCCTTTCCTCCTTCTGGGCTGCTCTTTCCTTGGCTGGCAGCCTTGTGTCCTCTTGGGGGATGGTGGCTGAAGAGGGCTCAGTAGAAGCAGGGGTAACCATTTTGGATGACCTGGCTGGGTCAAGGCTGGAGCAGCATGAGCAGCTTCTGATCTGACAGCTGACTCCTCTTCAACTGTGGCTTCTTCTATCACAGAAGCTGCTCTCCTCTTTACAGAGGGCTCACTGGCAACTTTCTCAATTTCCTTCTCTGAGCTTTTTCTCAGTTGACAAATGGGGGGTCTTAGTGAAAGCCAGAGATGGGAGGAAGTTGGTCTGAGTATGCCAGGTAAAGGAGAAAAGGACTTGGATAGGAGCCAAAGTTGGTGATCTAGTGTTGGGATTAGAGATAGAGCCCATCTGATGTCACATATATTATAAAGTAGAAAGACTCTCTCTCTCTCTCTCTTTCTCTCTCTCTCTCTCATGCACAGAGCCCTCAGGTCCTGTTATGAAGAGTTCAGTCACTTTATAGGACATGATGTTGATACCATTGTGAAATGCTCTGTCTCTGGACAAGGTAGCTGTGCTATTCCATGTAGCCAGTAACGAACAAATGTGTGGGCATCACAAGTATGATAGTGACACCCAAGGAGGAATGTGTAGAGTCATGGAGTCAGAGGTGATCCAAGGAAGTATAGCCAACATCGGATAGGAGCCAGTAATTTTCTTCCTAATACCTCCTCTTCTGAAACTAGAGTACATTAAATGTTCTTATAAGGTTTTTATGATGATTTACATATAGTGAATGCTAAAAAATGTTTAACTATTAATAATTATTAAGGGTTTCCTACTAATTACTGTAGGAAAATAGAAAATCACAAATAGCAGGAAAAAATTTAATTAAAAAAATGTTTAAGAATTTCTTACAGATGATGTTCCAGGGACTGTGGTTCTTTACTTGACCTAAGGTGATAGTTGGAAGCTTATGGGTTTCTTGTCTAGACATGTCATACTGAAGATGAAATTTCTGAATCCACACCCACCACCTTTAGGACACCTTTAACTGGGGTCAGAACAACAGGTATGGCTTTGTTTCAAGAGGCCAATTTGGATTTCTGAAGCCTTCCAGCTCAGCCATGACCTACTCATTAAACCTTGAATAAGCTCAAGAATGATTTGCACTCAGTGCTACCTTACCTCAACTGAGTGTTGTGTTTAAAACAAAACTAAAGAAAACACAAAAATTATTTAAGATTTTAAAAATGATTCATTGTTTGCTCTTTTATTATTTTTTCCCTTCCTTTTTTGCCTGGAATGTGTTGTGTATATTTATACTACCTCAAGAGATGCTCTTTGTATAAATCAAAAGAAGAGTTTATTAGAGGAGGTTTGCCCTAGATTGTGTTCTTTTCTTCAGTGACGGGAAATAAACTATCATCTTAATAAGTCTGTCTATATTTTGTGTTTTCAGCCAATTTAATTCAATTCCAAAGATATGTATTTAGATTCTATGAAATGTAATGCACTGAGCCAAATGTTATTCAGCCTTTTTGTTAAATATCACATTAAAGAACTCGTTTGGATGAGAAAAGTGTGCTTATAGCTTAGCAAAATGTTTTTCTGCTTTGTATGTAGCTTGAAATAGTTGTATTGTTATTGGGAAACTGTGGTACAAATTGAGTCCTTATGATTTATTCATACTGAAAATAAATATATCATTTTCTCTTTATCTGGAGACATGGGCAGGGAGCACAGTCCCATATTAAATATTAAACCATCATTTTTTTTACTTTTCTAATGTATCAGGGTTTCTATACACTGAACACTCTAAATAGTAAAACATTAACATTAGAAATCCTTGTTATTGAGATAATAGGTAGGGTAAGACTTACGGTTGAAAGAACTGGCATAATCTATTTATTTTTATTAAAAATGAATGTTATTTATTACTCTAATCCTTAACACTTTCCTTTGGGTTAGAGCTATAAATTGAATAAATAAAACTTCAGGTAGCCCTGACTCTCAAAGATTATGCAGTTCATTTTTCATCTTGTTCCAGGTTGCGGAGCAGATCGGAGTTGAAGCCTAGAAAAATACACCACACAGACCTCAGCTTCAGAGGGATAAGGGAGAGCAAAAACAGATAAGCAACTTTCTGAAATGAGATTCATCTTAAACCTTAGATTCACCTTAAAGCATAGATCGTAGATAAAAAACCTGAGTACGTTTAAAAACTGCATATTTTTAGAGGAGAATGTAATAATCATTACGTCTTTACAAATACTTATAACAATGTGTTTTTGATTTTAAACCTATATATAGTAGGCACATATATCATACACCTGCTATTTCTAAACCATGACCTTCAGTCAAACAGAAAAACTCATCATTGAGTCATTGGTAACCGTACTTCTATTGTGAAAACTCATTATTTTGACTGAGGAAAAATCTAGTCTCAATACAAACTCTCAACTTCCACCTTCACTGGAAATAGAATGCTGACTGACCTATCAGATAATTTACCCAGTTTTGAAATCTAGGAGGTTGGAATTTTACTATGGGAAGTAATAACTCTAAATAATCAAGTAGATATTTTGTTTTCTCAGCAGGGTAAATAAGACTCTAATTAGCAAGTTGGCTAATAGCAGTTCTCATTTTACAAAAGATTAGGTTAGTCAATAAAGAAAAAATAAACAACCTAAACCCAACAACATCAAAGGTTCTTGACCAGGTTCTTTAGGGGAATTTTAAACCAAAGACCTGACAAAGTCTCATCTCTTTTAATTAAAAATTAATTTATTAATCAATTAATTAATTGGGTTTTTGGCTAAGGCCATGCATGAGAGGTAATGAACTCCAAGAAAAGACTATAGTCACAAGTGTTTTAAAATAAAGTCTGTTTCCCACTGATGTCTTAACTAATGATAAAATTCTTTGATTTATCTATTTGTTAATTTGAGCATATATGTTAAGGGTCTACAACAGAGTGGTTAAGGCACAGACTCTGAGGCCACACTTCCTGAGTTCAGATTCCAGCTTTACCACTCCTTAGTTGTGTGACCTTGGACAAATTACTTGAATCTCTCTGTGCTTCAGATTTCTCACATCTGAAATGGAGAAGCTAAGAGTATCTATTTCACAGGGAAATTAAATAAATGTATAAAGATGTAGTAAGCACTCTTTAGTGTTAGTTATTATTAGTAATATGTGCCAGGTGTTGCTTGGATCCAGGAAAAAATGGTTGACTTCATAGACCTTATGTTCTAATAGAGACAGAATAAGCAAATATAGCAGAACTAGTAAAATGCAGGCAGTGATAATTGCTTTAAAGAAAAATAAAACAGGAAAAGAATACGTGGTGCGTTTGTAGGGGGTAGGGAGAGGTGGATAGGTAGGGTGGTTATAGTTTATTTAAAGTGATGACTGAAGGCTTTTCTGAAAAGGTGACATTTGAAAAAAGACATAAATAGAAAAAGTGAGCCTTATAAATGCCCAAGTTAGGATATTATTTCATTTCTTCTCCCCCATCACCTAATGTTCCCACTCCTTGCATAATATTAAAAAAATAGTGTAATGATTGGTTGATTTATCAGTTGATGCACATCAAGTCTCCAATAAATTTTGATAGGTTTCATTTGATTATGCACAAATTATGTCTGAAAACTGAAGGGAGAAGTGGCATGAACTTTGTCATCCACCAGTAGAGAAGGGAGAACCAATATCTTTCTTTTTATCCCTGACATTAAAATACACACACACACACACACACACACACACACACACACACACACACACACACACACACACACACAGTAATATGTGAGGTCCAGGGTTAAATATCAATACCTGTGTGCAATATGTGATGCTCAAATCAAGATAATTAGTATATTCAACCATATACAATGTAATCGTTTTTCATGGCTTTTACCAATTCCTCCCTTACCTCCCCCCCCCAACCCCCCACCTCTGGTAACCTCAGTTCTGCTCATTCCTTTTGAAAGTTCAATATATTATTGTGATTGTTCTATCTCTCTTTCTTTCTTTTTAAAATTTATTTGTTTATTTTTTAGCTCCCACTTATGAGTGAGTTCATGCAGTATTTCTCTTTCTGTACCTGGCTTATTTCACTTAATATGATTCTCTCTAATTTCGTCCATGTTTCTGTGAATGGCAGCATTTCATTCTTTCTTATGGCAGAGTAGTATTCCATTGTGTATATATCCCACATTTTCCTTATCTAGTCATCTGATGATGGACATTTAGGTTGGTTCCATACATTGGCTGTTATAAACAGAGCTGAAATAAACATGGGGGTGCAGGTATCCCTTCGACATGGTGATTTCCATTCCTTTGGGTATATACCCAGCAGTGGATTTGCTGTATTGTATGATAGTTCTATCTGTAGTTGTTTGAGGAACCTCCATACCATTTTCCATAATGGCTACACCAATTTACAGTCCCACCAATAGTATAGGAGAGTTCCCCTTTCTCTGCTTCCTCCCCAGCATCTGTTGTTTTCAATCTTTTTGTTAATGCCCAGTCTAACTAAGGTGAGATAATATCTTAATATGGTTTTGATTTGCATTCCCCAAATGTTGAGTGGTGTTGAGCATTTTTCCATGAGTCTGATGGCCATTTGTATATCTTCCTTTGAGAAATGCCTCTTCAGCTATTTTGCCTCTTTTTTAATTGGGTTTTTTTTTTATTGTTAAGTTGTTTGAGTTCCTTGTATATTCTGGATATTAATCCTTTGTCAGATGCATAGTTTGCAAATACTTTCTCCTAGTCTGTTGGTTGTCTTTTCTCACTATTAACTATTTCCTTTGCTATATCACTGACATGTTTAAGATATAGAGTAAGATCTGTTTATAGAACCTCTCCAAAAGTTTAAAAGAATTTATCAGACTTACTAATGTAAGGGGAGCCCAGTAGAGCTGCAGGGGTGAGATGGTTCCCCTATGAAGGGAAACACCTAATCATTTAGCAGAGTAAAGAGTATTTGTCATGATGACTTGGATTCTGAGAATCTTAATGTTCCTATGACTTCTTTTAGTTGTGAAAATTAAGAAAAATTAAAGTTGAGGAAGCATTTTATGAATTATGGTGTGCTCTGTATAAAAGCTAGGTCATTTTTATTTTAAAATTGAAGATCAATTATTCTTACTCTTAAAATGAATGGGAAACAGGAGGTAGAAACACTCCCATTTTTTTTTTTTTTTTGCATCATTCAAGCTTAAGATAAATCATCATAATGCCCTGCAGGTGGAGAAAATGTATAGTTTATCACAAAATGTAAATTCTAAGTATATCATCTCTTCTGTGTTTTTTCTCTTATCCCTAAAAAAATTGCAAATTAAAGGAGTAGAATTCCCCTGTAACCCTTCTTTTTTCTCTGTGAACCATTTTTGTTTTAATCATATATGCTAGATAAAGCTGTAACCACGACAGGATATATTAGCCACTGAAGTCTGAACAGAAGGGCGATTCCTAATCAAATTGGCACTAATTTCTTTCAGTACAAATTATCATCATTCACAGCAAATTTGCTTTCAGTGAGCTATGCCAACTTGAGGTACCGTTCTCAGCAATTTTATCTCAGCCCATCAATGCAATTGATCAAATCATTCTATAAAAGGAATGTTTTTTTCTCACTCTTCATTTTTTATAATGATCAATAAAATGAAATCTCAATTTTTTTTTCCATTTATTACAACCATGTTCCACTTAAAAGAAAACTATTATAAATGGAACTCTATTTGTCTATAATATTTTTCATTGAAATGAATTTGGGTAAAATATGGAAATTAAAAATATACATATTGCAAATATTGCAGTAATATTAAGAAATATTTGATTAATTATCTACTGAATATTTATAACACCTAGCTTAACACTTTACATCAAAGAAGATATTATAATACACACACACACACACATACATCTCAGACTGCAGATTCATACGTTCCCAACTGTTATGCTACTTTATATAAATTGTACAGACTTCCAGGTGTCATTGTAATATTTATATATAGCTCTCTGACTCCTCATCATCTACACTGCTGTAGTTTGCTGTGCCATCTGCTCAAAATATACATTTTTATAGGTTTATAATAATGCCATCACCTAAATAGCTTGCCACATTGCAAGTATTGTTAAAATATAACAGAAAGATAGAAACATGAGGCAGTGTTCTATGATTCTGCAGTTTTATACCCGTTTGCATTTAATTACCTTTTGCTGCTCAGATGTAGAGCAGTCTCAAGTGTAAACTTGTGGCTAGGAAATTTTCATAATTATGGTTTTATTATTTCAGTTTGTAGTTATAACCACAACAAGATGAAATACTTCATCTGAAAACAACTGTCTTTACCAGTAAAAAGTGTTAATTACAACATAAATGATGTCAGTGAAAATATTGGAAAATTTCAGGTTTAATTAGGTCTACCACAGAAATAGAACTGTCACAAGGTTTGGTGTTTTGGCAGTTTCAATTCCTGTTCGGATTTTCTTCTTTAAGAGGATCACATATAAAGTGAGAAAATGAACATGTCATTTGTTTAAAACATATTGTTCAAGTGTGTACCCTAGCTGAAGTGTAATATTCATTCACAATATGTTATAGTGACAAAATATTTCCAACCAAGGTTTCCACAAAGAAACATATTTATTCCTTATACATTGCTTCTTTTCTTTTCTTTTCCTAAAATATGATGAGAATCTGAGCCTATCTAGATAGAAACAGTTCTTCTGACACATTTTCAAGTGTGCTTTCTGTATATTACTTATCTGTGTTCAATAATCTTGAGACTTGGAAATAACCATAACTGAAAGAGCAGGATATATTCTAAGCCCAGTGGAATGGCAGAAGCGAAGATTCAAGACTGCAAAGCAGTAGTCTTCCTGCCAATAAGAAGATCTTAATTGCTATAATTAAAAATAAGAGTCAGTTTTATTAAAAACTGAACCCCCCATTGTGCAAATCATTCTAGCAATGCTTTGCATAACACTCAGGAATTTATAATGCCTAAGGAAAAGGCAAAAACGTAACTTTCCCTGACTACTAGCAACTGTTAATACACGGTTTGCCAGTGACAGTTTCAAATCATCAAACTGAGATATTAATTAATAAGTTAAATAATAAAAGCACCAAATAAGGATTAAGAAAAAGGAGAAATTTGGGTATGATTGCATATGTGTCTGTATATGTGTATTATTTTGCTTGCGTTTCTAACAAAGCAATTCTAGCAGAAAGCCTTGTATGACTCTGTCACTACCACAACTCTAGCATTCAGCAGGAGTCATGCGAGCAATTAAATGAGTAACCAGCAGAATTCCAAAACAAAGCCAATGAAGTAATGAAGAAAGTCAGAAAGTCCAGTCCCTGACATAGAATCCATGTCTTCATGATGCAAAGAGGAATACAAGTTGCCTACGGATCTTGGTGATATTCCTTAACTCTTAAAATGTCTTTGCTAGCTATATTATATACATAATGTTACAGCTTGGAAAAACTTAGGCATTGCTGGCCAAAACAACTAGGTCCAGATTATTAAGGTGGTATTCCACACCACCTTTAGTTATTTGTTCTTTATATTAATTCTGATGTAAGCCATAGTTTTTTTATTTTTTTGGTTGTTTTTAAATTTTATTTTGTCGATATACATTGTGGTTGATTATTGTTGCCCCTTACCAAAACCTCCCTCCCTCCTCCCTCTCCCCCCTCTCCCCCAACAATGTCCTTTCTGTTTGCTTGTTGTATCAACTTCAAGTAATTGTGGTTGTTATATCTTCTTCCCCCCCACGGGTTTTTTTTTTTTTTTTTTTTGTGTGTGTGTGTGTGTGTGTGTGTGTGTGTGTGAATTTATATATTAATTTTTAGCTCCCACCAATAAGTGAGAACATGTGGTATTTCTCTTTCTGTGCCTGACTCGTTTCACTTAATATAATTCTCTCAAGGTCCATCCATGTTGTTGCAAATGGCAGTATTTCATTCGTTTTTATAGCTGAGTAGTATCCCATTGTGTAGATGTACCACATTTTCCATATCCACTCATCCAATGATGGACATTTGGGCTGGTTCCAACTCTTGGCTATTGTAAAGAATGCTGCAATGAATATTGGGGAATAGGTATACCTTTGACTTGATGATTTCCATTCCTCTGGGTATATTCCCAGCAGTGGGATAGCTGGGTCATATGGTAGATCTATCTGCAATTGTTTGAGGAACCTCCATACCATTTTCCATAGAGGCTGCACCATTTTGCAGTCCCACCAACAATGTATGAGAGTTCCTTTTTCTCCGCAGCCTCGCCAGCATTTATCGTTCATAGTCTTTTGGATTTTAGCCATCCTAACTGGGGTTAGATGGTATCTCAATGTGGTTTTGATTTGCATTTCCCGGATGCTGAGTGATGTTGAGCATTTTTTCATATGTCTGTTGGCCATTTGTATATCTTCCTTAGAGAAATGCCTACTTAGCTCTTTTGCCCATTTTTTAATTGGGTTGCTTGTTTTCTTCTTGTAAAGTTGTTTGAGTTCCTTATATATTCTGGATATTAATCCTTTGTCAGATGTATATTTTGCAAATATTTTCTCCCACTCTGTTGGTTGTCTTTTAACTCTTTTAATTGTTTCTTTTGCTGTGCAGAAGCTTTTTAGTTTGATATAATCCCATTTATTTATTTTTCCTTTGGTTGCCCGTGCTTTTGGGGTCGTATTCATGAAGTCTGTGTCCAGTCCTATTTCCTGAAGTGTTTCTCCTATGTTTTCTTTAAGACGTTTTATTGTTTCAGGGTGTATATTTAAATCCTTAATCCATTTTGAGTTGATTTTAGTATACGGCAAGAGGTATGGATCTAGTTTCATTCTCCTGCATATGGATATCCAGTTATCCCAGCACCATTTGCTGAAGAGGCAGTCCCTTCCCCAGTGAATAGGCTTGGTGCCTTTGTCAAAGATCAGCTGGCAGTAAGTGTGTGGGTTGATTTCTGGATTCTCTATTCTATTCCATTGGTCAGTGTGTCTGTTTTTATGCCAGTACCATACTGTTTTGCTTATTATAGCTTTGTAGTATAGCTTAAAGTCAGGTAGTGTTATGCCTCCAGCTTTATTTTTTTTGCTCAGCATTGCTTTGGCTATGCGTGGTCTTTTATTGTTCCATATAAATGTCTGGATAGTTTTTTCCATTTCTGAGAAAAATGTCTTTGGAATTTTAATGGGGATTGCATTGAATTTGTAGATCACTTTGGGTAGTATGGACATTTTCACTATGTTGAATCTTCCAATCCAAGAGCATGGGATATCTTTCCATCTTCTTGTATCCTCTCTAATTTCTCTCAGCAGTGGTTTGTAGTTCTCATTATAGAGATTTTTCACCTCCTTGGTTAACTCAATTCCTAAGTATTTTATTTTTTTGGTGGCTATTGTAAATGGGCAGGCTTTCTTGATTTCTCGTTCTGCATGTTCACTATTGGAGAAAAGAAATGCTACTGATTTTTGTGTGTTGATTTTGTATCCTGCTACTGTGCTGAAACCATTTATCAATTCCAAGAGTTTTTTTGTAGAGGTTTTAGGCTGTTCGATATATAGGATCATGTCATCTGCAAACAGGGACAGTTTGACTTCATCTTTTCCAATCTGGATGCCCTTTATTTCCTTCTCTTCTCTGATTGCTCTGGCTAGTACTTCCAACACTATGTTGAATAGGAGTGGTGAGAGTGGGCATCCTTGTCTAGTGCCTGTTCTTAAAGGAAAAGCTTTCAGCTTTTCCCCATTCAGGATGATATTGGCTGTAGGTTTGTCATATATGGCTTTAATTATGTTGAGATACTTTCCCTCTATACCTAACTTATAGAGGGTCTTTGTCATGAATGAGTGCTGAACTTTATCAAATGCTTTTTCAGCATCTATAGAGATGATCATATGGTCCTTGTGTTTGAGTTTATTAATATGGTGTATCACATTTATTGATTTGCGTATGTTGAACCAACCTTGCATCCCTGGGATGAATCCCACTTGATCGTGATGAATAATTTTACGTATGTGTTGCTGTATCTGTTTGCTAGTATTTTAGTGAGGATTTTTGAATTTTAAAAGGGACATAAAAATTCAGAACACAGCATCATCTAACAGTAGAGGATCTAGGCCTCAGAAAGGGAGAGATTGTCTTTACCTCCAAACCAGACCAGGATAGACTCTCTACTATAAGGTAATAAAGTGGGAAGTAGAATAAAAGCAGGCCACAACTTCTACCCACTCCATGTTCTCTTCAGTCATCAGTCTAGCAGTTGTCAAAAGAGATTAAAATAACATGGTACTAAAGCTTCAAAATGAACTTAAAATGACTAGAGAGCTATGGAGTCTGCCAAAGACATTGTTAAAAGATAGAAAAGGAAGAACTGACAATATGATTTGAAGGCTGTTATTAGGGAAAAAAAAGTAAACTTGTTCAGTTTTATATGTAGTATGAGATTCCCAATGAACTATTGAATTGGATATATTAATATGTATGTGTGTATATTAGGTGTTAGATACTTGTAGTAGTCTGTTTTTGTTGCTTATAACAAAATACCTGGATGGGGTGATTTATAAAATATATATATATATATATATATATATATATATATATATTGCTTGTAGTTTCTGAGGCTGGGAAGTTCAAAGTCCATCTGGTGGTGTTGACAGTAACCCAGGGGTCTCATATTGCAAGATGGTGGAAGCATAGAGAGCAAGAAAGAGACAGACTCTCTTCTCTCTTCTTTTAAAGCCCTCAGAACCACACCCCTGACCACCATTATTAATCCATTCACTAAGACATGGTCCTACAATCCAATCACCTCCTCAAAGCTCCACCTTTCAATTACCATAACAGGATTTCCCACCCTCTTAACAGACACAATGGGAGCTAAGTGTCTAATACATAAAACTTGGGGGACACAATTCAAGTTCCAGTGAGTTTTGGGGGGACATAATTCAATCCATTATAATACCATACTATTATTTATATTAACTTCAACCTTAATCATAATCTAATGAGGTAGTTACTATTTCTATGTCTGTTGAAGAGCCGAGGAAACTGAGTGGATGTGAAGCTGCATTTGAACCCAGGTCTGTTTAATTTGCTCATTTCTAATAACATTTCTATGATTTCCTGTTTCTCTAGGAACAGGCCCCAATCCCTATAAAGGCTTACACATTTCTTTAACATCAGTATCCTGTTTTCCTCGATGACTCAAGTGCCTCTTTCTTATTTTGCTATTTTTTTTAATTCTAAAATTTGGGGACAAATATATAAAGTAAACCCAGGTACGATTTTTTTTTGACATGTGTAAAAGAGGAATATGACATTTACAACAAAGTATAGGAAGAATGATTTCTTTTCAGTCATGCAAGAGACTTTAGAGGTCGAAGAATGAGCAGAAATATTTGTATGGTTAAAGTCATCTGCACAGCTGAGAAAGGGACAAAGAGTGCCATCGGAAGCCATTAAGGATCATTAATTCTTTTTTGGATGAGATAAGGACATCCTCCTTAAAATTAAATTAATATGCATGAAACATTTTAGGTTATGAAGGATACATCCTCCATTTTGAAAAAGTTCATACCCAAAATCCAACCACGACTATTACAATTTTTTTTTAAAAATAAGAGATTTCTAACTTCATATTCTATTTTTTTAAGATTTAGGTTCATTCTTTAACATCAGGTAAATAGCATATTTAAGTTTTATTCAAGTTTTTTTGGTTTATGGTCAGATTTTTGGTGCTATTTCATGAAAACCAAAAAATATTTCTGTATTTCAGTATTAGAAATTTTAAAATAATCTGCACCACATATCCTTATTTCAAGAAGAGTTTATAAGCAGTTTTCAAAATAACAGGCATGTGTCATATATTTCGTGTTTTTTCGTGTTTTTGCTTTTTGTTTTTGAACATATATAAATAATAACAGGCATACGTCTTATATACTGTCTTCTGGTTTTTTCATGGTTTTGTCTTTTGTTTTTGCATATATTTATAAATTTAATTATTCAACAATGTAGAAAATTGTTGAAGCATAGATAACTCACAACTCAGTGAATATGTTTTGGGGCCTAATCTATGCCAGGCACTTTGGCATAAGAAGCTGACAATCCAGTAAAGTAGATAAACAGTGATCACATAATTAGAGCACAAACTGGTGAGTGCAGTAGTGGGTGAAGTAAAAAGTATGAAAGAATGGCTTCAATCCTGTAATCATGCCAGAGACTTTAGAAATCAAAGCATGAGCAGAAACATTTGTATGTACGGAGATCTATGGGCACACAAATATCAGCTGAATCAAACTACCAACATGTTTAACACAATCTCTGTTCTTCCTATGAATATAATAATAAACCGTTCAGAAGATTTAGTGATTAGCCAAATCAGTGTGTTCTACTGAATTAAGAATTAAAAACAAAACAAAACAAAACTCACTTTGTTAAACACATGTGCAAAGAACTTTAATGAACAATTAATTCAGGGTAGTCCCTTAAATGATTTAGTGCTTTGGTCAGTCTAAATAACTTCCAGCCCAATACTTGACTTAACAAAAAAGAAAGAAGGAATTGAAACTTTTATCACTTCACTCTAAATAATGATGCTTTATCCAATAGATTCAAAAACATGTTTTTGTGTGTGTGTGTAAAGATGATATGTCTACATTTAATCTAAATATTCACATTTGTAGAAATGCTGTTATTGAAGTTATATCAGAGAAATGCCATTTTAATCCGTTGCTAGTTTTGACTTTCTGCATCGGTAAATGTTGTAATTTGTAAAAGTATTTTTTCTTGTAATACTTGCTCATGGCTTCTTTCTTATGCATAGGCTTTGTTACAATGATCTTCATTAGTAATTATTTATTATTCATGTGAGGTAATCAGCATTTTACTTTTTTTGTTTCATATGTATTTAATTATTATCATGTGAAAGAGGTCTTTCTTGGGATCACGGACATTTGAATTAGCCCTAGGAGAGAATCAGAGTAGGCTGATGGATGAACTGGAAAGACATTCACTGCACTAAACTAAACTCAGCCAGTCTCTGCTCTGTAAATGAATGATCTGAGAATTGGAGTCAGCCCTCTACTGCAAACAGCAATTCTGCAGGAAGTCCAAATGGAACAAAATGTGAAGAGATGGCATTTGGGCTGCCCTGTAGGAAAGAGAAGATACAACTATGTTGGCTTCTGTTATCAGGACCACATGACCTCTAGGAAAGATTCTGATATGAGCTTAGAATAGACAAAGAAGACCAACACTATCTAAGGGCAAAACTACTGGTGATGATGCTACAAATGAACAGGTCAAAGAAAATCAGTAAAAGGAAGAGGTTCACACTTCCAAGGAACCAGCACTGTAGAGTTTTCTAGGAGTGATGGAGTTGGCTCTAATAATAATAATGACGATGATGGTAATGCTAGTAGTAGTATTCCCATTTGATTGCTCTCTATATGAAGGCTCTGTACTAAGTACTTTACATATATTATGCCATTTAATTTTCATAATAACCTTTTGCTGTAGATGTTATTATTATTGCTGCTTTCAGTTAAAGGTGATGGTAGGGTTTAGGACACACTACCTCAAAATATGGCACCATGGCATATTGAACATTTTAAGCTGAAGGAACTTGAGACCACAAAAGCAGGAAATTTACCCTGATCTTCCCCTTGTCCTTCTCCCCTGAAGCTGGTTATGAAATCTAGGAAGAATTTTCCGACTTTCCCCTGAAATAGGTCAGAAAATCTCATGTGAAAGATGCCCTACCTATACCTAGAAGAAAGGAGTATCCTTTCCTCCAAAGACCCAGAGACACCGAAAATAATTTGGACAAACAGGGCCTGCCAAGTTTTTTTTAATTTATTGCTATGAGATCATACTGTTTTTACCCTATCATATTTCTCCACAACTGTCCAAACCTATCATAAAAAACACTCAGGTTTAACTGTTTCTTTATGTCTTCATTTCTTTATGAACACTCCCATATCATGTATAACTTGTATTAAATACATTTGTATACTTTCTTCTTGTTAATCTCTTTTGTTGTAGGGTCCATGAATTTAGGAGAATAGAAAGAATAGTTATTTTTCCTCCCCTACAGTGGGAAGACTAGATTGTAAGATTTTCTTGCCCACAGTGATACCACTGATAAAGGTCAAATCTGAGTACCAAACCCAAGATGGATTTTAAAGCCTATAATCTTACTCAATATTAATATTAAACATTAATATTAATATTAAACTATTAGAGTAGCTGGACTTAACGTCCAGGGTAGATATAAGTGCCTTCATCAAACAGGAAGTTCAAGAACAAGGGTTAAGTTTCCAGAAACCAAACCAGTGATGCTCAACTGGGACAATTTTGTCCCTCTCCCAGGGTATATTGGAAATGTCTGGAGACTTTTTTGTTTGTCATAACTTGGAGAGGTGCTACTGGCATCCAGTGGGTAGAGGATAGAGATGCTTCTATAAACTCTGCAATTCAGAGGTCAACCCCCCACAACAAAGAATTATCAGGGCCAAAATGTTAAAAGTACTGAAGTCGAGAAATCTCAAACTAAACTGACAGGGCCAAAGATATAATTTTAAGGGCCACTACAAAATGAAAATGCAGGGCTCTTAGTTCAAAAAGCTGGCACATGCTTTTTTCCTTTCTTCTACCTGTCACGGTGTCTTTTATTTGCTAATTAATTCGTGTTTCATTAGGTGCCAGATTACTGACTGGGCAACTGTAGAGCTTCATGGGCATCCTGGGTTTCTACCTGCAACTTGGTACTGACCTTGTCTCTCCCGTCACCCATGTCCAGGCTCTGCCAAGAGAGATAAACGGTAGCAGTCCTTGGGAAGTGATGAAGGAGCAGACTGCTGACAACCCATCCCAAGGATGTGGAGAAGCAGCAAGAATAGGAATGGCAGTGAGCTGAGGTTCCAAGTCTCTGACACACACTTTGATTGTGCCATCAGACTTTACTAGCAAAACATAAACTCAAAGAGAATTATTAAGAACTTCAAGACAAAAACCACACAGAATTATACCCTGAGCATGGGGCCCTCTTCTGAATGCAGGGCTCAGTGGGACTGCATTGGTCAATCACCCATGGGTAGGTCCTATAAACTGATTGGAACAACTGGAAGGAATTAAAGACATCACAGTATGGCTGGTACAGGAATCTCAAGAGAAAAAAGAGTCAAATAAAAAATGCCTTTTATATTCAAGGGTTTAGAAACCACAGCAGAAAGACAAAAGTCTAGTCTTAAGGTTTATCTCCATTAGGGACATGGAGTATCTGGAGAGCAGCAGTCACTTAGATAGATAAAAGGAAAGAGCAATACTGTAAAGATAAGCTGGGGTGTTGACAAGCTGGTGTAGAGGAGGCAGTCCTTGGAATACATTTAACAGCACACTCTGAATCTAAGAAGAGACAAGAAAGATTCAGAACAGTTCCAGTCAAGAATAGAGGTTCCTGGAAGATCTAATCTAAGGGACAGTGAGAGGATGGCTTCAGAAGTGTATATAATAGATGGTTATAGTGTGAGGCTGAGCTGGGTCATTCCGTGATGCTGTCTGAAACAAGAAAAACCAGAAAAGGGACAAAAGTATTTGATTACTTTGGCTTGATTTGGTGCTACCAGATATGGTAGCTTGTGTTAGTCAGTGACATGTTATGGTAGGCAGAAAAATGGCCTGTCAGGATGGCCACACACTAATCCTCAAAGCCTGTGAATATGTTACCTTATGATGTCATTAGGATTACAGACCTTGAGGTCAGGAGATTATCCTGAGTTATCTACATGTGCAAATCTAATCAAGAGTCCTTAGAGGTGGAGAACCTTTTCTGGCTGTAGTTGTTCAGAGAGATGCAAACAGAGAAGGACCTAAGCCTGCTGTTTTAGACTTTGAGGAAGGAGAAAAAGGGCACTACCTAAGGGATGCAGGTGCCTTAAAAGTTGGAAAACGCAGGGACACAGATTCTCCCCTAGAGCCTCCAGAAAGGAGTGCAGCCCTGTGGACACCCCGATTTTAGCCCAAAGAGACCATGTCATACTTCTGATCTATAGAACTATAAGATAATATATTTTTCTTTTTTTCAACCATTCAGTTTGTGGTAATTTGTTACAGCAGCAGTGGGAAACTAATACACATGTACTGAGCTTGTGAGGTAGTTGGCACTGTCAGAAAACAAGGAAGCAGAGAAAATTAGAGCTGAGATGAATCACTGAGATAACTGAATCCCAAACCCTCATTTTAAAGAGAAGAAACCTGTCAATGAAAGGAATTCATTGATGTGCCCAGGGTCACACAGCCAGGACCCTGTCAGCCAAATCACCTCCCTTTCTTACAGGACACATGTTCTGATAAAGGTGTTCCCGGTCAGGAGGGGAAGGTAGATGAACACAGATGCCACACTCACAATATCAAGAGAAAAGCCATAAGAACCAGAGCGAGAATAAAACAAAAGTGAGGGGAAGAAAAGGATCAAGAAAAGAGTAAATCTTTTACAGTTCAAAGACAAGTTCTAGTCAGAGCTGGGGACGTTTAAAGCATAGAAGGCAGACAAAAAAAAAAAAAAAAAAAAGAAGATGAGTTGGCCCCTAGGAGCAGAGGTAAAGCATGAAAAATGATTAAATGAGACAGGAGGGAGAAGCCCTCGCCTGCATTTCTGCACCATCTAAATCAGAGCAGTTTCCTTTTTGTCATTTCTCCTGGAGTTAACTTCCCCTTGATAAAGTAGGTGGTGAGTCCACGAGGTGACTGGCTTTGAAGACCTGTGTATCTCAGTCCCATAAAGAACAACACGAGCAAAGATCTGCTTCCCTCAGAGAAATGGTGCTGCCCTCGGAGAGTAATTCCACCTGCGCAGCTGACTTGAAAACAGACTTTTTTCCCCTAATACCACGTCTGGGAGGAGAGCCGCCTTTCTCACGACGTTCTTTATGAGACCTCTCTCTCGGTTAGAAATTAAAAAGAAATATGTCAGATACAGAGTCTCGAAACAAAGTATAAAACATGACTCTAATAGGTTACTAATAGTGATTGTGTCATTGGAAATACCCAGAAAAGAGCAAATTGTCAGGATTTAAAAGGTCAGTGGGATCATCCATCATGTAAGTCCTGCTCCTGTTTGCTAATTAATTTCTTTTATGGTGAAGGGTACACCTGAAAAATCCAGTGGTAAAAATCTTTTTCAGTGCAGGTTCAGTTTGTACAGAATGGCACTAGTATCTATTTGTTTCCACCTCTTATGATTAAACATCCACAGCATTAGTGTGGATGAATGTATAGCATACATGAAGAAAGAAGAAGAATTCCTATGTTAGATTATTTTGGTTAAACATACATAAAAATTGTAGCTGAAAAAAATTTATGCACACTTTTTTTTTTTTTTTTTTTTTTAAGAAGATGATGGGTAAAGGGATTTTAACCCTTGACTTGGTGTTGTCAGCACCACGCTCTCCCAAGTGAGCCACAGGCTGGCCCTATGCACACTTTAAAAATAGATATTCTTTGCCTTTGGCATGTGTGTATCTTATCTGGTTCTCATTCAGTGACTTCATTTGCCATATGCCATGAGAATTATTTTATTCTCTTCCGTAGCTCCTCTACAGGATGCTCCTCTGCATTGCCCCCCATCCCACCCAAGTGTGGGAGCAGAGGCCATCCCCAGCCCAGAGCTGATAAATCTTAAATGTACTGTCAACAAACTATCAATCACATGACAAAGGAATCATCCATTCTCCATTATATTCTGGGAGTCAGATTTGATAGACGAGTAAAAATCTTCCCATTCCTTCCCCTGCTCAGCCTCTCCCCAGATTTCTATCTATCTTAAGAAGGAATCTCTGCATCTTACTGTTCTCCATAATATGGGTAAAGATGACATGAGGCTCTTGTTGAAAACTTCCTTTTTGCTCTTTTTGGTAGTTGATCTTAGGCTTCCTGTATACTGTTGAACTAGATGATGTCTTTTATTATTATCACCCTTAAACAAAAGACTGGTTTTGGGGAGCAATTGCCGTTTTATTTTGTATACTGACTTACCTCTGAGATTGAGTTCGGATAATGTCCTTAATGAAAGATAAAAAATGTTTAACTGTGTTTTCAAGGATTAAATTAATTTTCTTCTCTAAATTTACATTTTATCTTTTCCAGAAAGTGACCCTCATTTAGTTATAATGTTATCTGGCACTATACGCTTTGTCTTGATATAGTGTAGAAATCAGAGTCCAAGATATGGAATCTCAAAGGCAGGAAAAGCAATTTCAAGTTTTGTAAGTCTCCCATCCCTCCTCCCATCTTCTGAACCCTGTGTTATAGGATCATATCCCATCCCTCCTTCCACCTGAGAATGATTAGTCTAGTCTGTGGCTACTACTTTTTTAATATCACTGCAAACAGTCTTGCTACAATCCTATCAGGTCAGTGTTATTTTTATTTCTCATTCTAACTTTAGAAACCTGAGTATAGAGAGAGATTAAGAAATTTGCCTGTATATAAAAAACTAGAATTACCTTTTCAAATCCATGTCTATTTGATTAGAAAGCCTGTGTATTTAACTGTGTCATTGTACAGCTCACATTCATCCTTTGAGACCTGGAAGCTTACCCTTCATACTTTTAGAGATAATACATAAACTTTGTAACAGGTTCCAAAACAATAGAAGCGCCAAGGGTGAAGAAACAAAGGCAGGGTAACAAAAGAGAAAAAGAAATGTAAATCCTGATGGTTTAAAGACAAATTCAGCTTAGATCCTCCTCTGTGGTTTTCTTCTTTCACTTGCACATGTCTACGGACACAGAAACTACCAAGAGAAGCTCATACTGCCACTGGCCCCTGTTTGTCATTGTGGCTGAGGAGCATAAATTTTTCACAGGCCATCGCAGGTACATTCTACAGTTGGCAGGTGACAAGATCAATCAAGGAACTAAGTCTTGACTCTTCTTGACTACATAAATCAATCTTTCTTTGGAGATGTGTGAAGAACAATTCTCTCTACTTGTGAATTTGGAGGTTGGTAAATTCACTTACTACTCTTGTCACAATAAAGTAAGCAAATGAATTAATAAAAAAAAACACAAGAAAGAGAAGAGACTATGGAGTAAATTATTTAAGCCCCCTGAGTGTAGTTAGTCTGTCTTATTTCTCTTTATTTTCCCATTTCCTAGCATAGGAAGTAGCATGTAAGAAGGGCTCATAACTATTATTGAACTGTAATTAACAATCTACAATAATAAGGGTAGGGCAGAGAATTTATAAAACAGACAATAGCTCCAAAAGTTCTTAATTATATTGCAGTAAAAATTTCACTATGTTTTTCTTGGGTTAATAGTAAACAGTATTTTTGTAACTCCTGAAGACCCTTGAATTTGATAGTGTGAGAGAGAAATTCTAATAGAAATTGGTGGCAAGAAGGCAATCTTTCAATAAAAATTTCTGCACACAATACAGTTATCTGTAGATTGTTTTCTATAACAGTATTTCCTGAATAAAGATTCTATTGTTGAATAAAAATCTAAATAAAGTTTACATTTGAGAACAGGAAATTCTTTTACCTCAGGTTATTTGATGAAGAGAAATTTTTTTACTGTGTAGCCAAATGTATTTAAATGTATCTGTAATTTATAGTATTAGGGTTCTGCACAGAAACAAAATCAACGGGACATTTGTTTGTTTGTTTATATATTTATGCATTTAATTTATTTTAAGAAATTGGCTCATGTGATTATAGAGGCTGAGCAGTCCTGTGATTTGCCTTATTCAGTTTATTGATTCAAATGTTAATCTCATCCAAAAACATCCTCAAAGACACTCCCAGAATAATGTTTGACTAAATATTTGGACACCTTGTGGCCTGGGCAAGTTGACATATAAAATTAACGATTATATTTACTAATATTAATGAAGGGTGAGAAAGAGTCTTTAGAGATCAATTGGTCACAAGGTTACTCACGCAAAAACTATTTCTCAGAACTGCAAAGTAGGCAGGATCTGTGGGAGAGTGACTAGTATTTTCCTGAGGAAAAATGCCCCTAAGTAATGATTTTTTTTTTCTTTCCAACTTCACTTATGTATTGTTTGCTTTAGGCACCACATCTTTATGGAAATCAGAAAACCTGCATTATATTGATATATTGATCTAGCTCTCATCTTAGTAACTATATTTAACATTTCCTTCAACAAGGAAGAAACAGTTTCTATTTCTGCAGTGTTTTGTGAACATGTACATTGTGAGAAACCTGGCTAAATGACTGCTTCCTGTTTAGAGGGAGAAACGCATTTTAACATGAATTCAAAATGCTGAGAACTGCTTAGTAGTGGTTCTTTAAACTAATATTGTACATTTCACAGATTTATATTAATTATAGTTTTCCTTGTGTTTAGGGACACACATTCCCTTATAAATTCCTTTGTCTGAAAAATTAATGTTTTAGGATAATAATCCTACAGGAAATAATTTCTCATCTTTTTCTTCTTTTTATATAAAAAAGGGAAAATACACTTACCAATCTATCCTCCAATTATTGGACATGCAAGTATGACAAAGACTCAAGGTTAATCTCAATTTGGTCCCAGGTCAGCCTTGTTAGCACTGAGACCCTTTTAGAAACAGAAGCTGTCATTTTTATCCATGTCAGATACTGAACCATAGGCATAGCTAAGGGAATAAGTGTAAGTTCTGTGATATCACATGAAGGTGGAAAGGCAACAATTGCAACCCAAGCCCTAGACAGCTCTTTCAACTGCTCCTTGTATTCTGACTGCTTACTGCAAAATTGACTTCTGTCTGAACAGGGTTGTAGTCAAGAGTCCCATTTGGAGATAATTTACCTTTTCTCACAATCCAATATCTCGGAATATTTCTTGTGCAAAAACAAGAGCTTGAAAATGTTTTCAATTCAAAATTTGCTAACAATTAGAGTCCAGAAAGGTAAAATATCAACTCTGATGAATAGAGGGCTGAATGACTTCAGCATATAGGATGGCCTAACCCTGCAAATAGTGATCAGCTAAATTTGCTCAGAAGGGGCAGCATCACTGACTGGGGGACAAGTAGGGATATTGATGTCACACTGAAAATGTTGATTCTACTTCATAGCTCTTAATTTTCTTTTCAACCAAACACCGTTATGTATTACATAGAAAATATATTTATTTATGTAAATTATAAAATGTACATAACTTTACTAACTGAAAGGGTAGATAGTTTAACCTACACTGTTGAGCATATACAAGCTCAACACACTCGTGCATGATGTTTGGGCCATTTGGACAATAGTACAGTCCAAAAAAATAATATCTACCACATTTTTCTTATATTATTAAATTAATTGAATTTTTCTGTATTCTCTCATATTTGAGGTGTCTTTGTGTGAAAAACTTAAATATAGTTTTAATAACTATGATCACAAATTCTGTATGTTGACTAGGCAATATACTAAGGACCTATTGTATCTAATCCATCAGTCCTATGCCTCTCCTTAAAAAATTGTCTCCCTTGGATGTATACACTTATCCTATAATGAGTCTTACAATAGTTGATCTGTTAAATACAATTGAACTGGTTGCTGTCTGTTCAGACATTTCTTAATTCTAACAATGTCAAGGTCAAATAAAATCAGTAGGTAATATCACAAAAAATGGCATACTGTATGATTTAAAAATCAAATTTACTTGCACTTACTGCAAATAATCCTATTGCCTGTCTCATTAAATAGTCTTCATTCTGTGTCACTATGTTATACATATGGGAGGAACATTAAAGTGAAAACTAGGATATAAGTTGATATTTTCATCACAGTCATCCACCACCGTAATGAGTAACCAAAGCCCCTTTGAAAATAATATATCTGGTATTGCATAGATTCCAAAGCATTGACTTATTCTGTAACAACACTGTGAGAGGTATTAATATGAATGTTATGCTAATTTGTCTGCTTTTGACCTAAAATTTATTTTTAAATCCTAGAGGATTTTCAAGAGGCTATTGCTTCATTAAACTAACTCGAAAAGCAAAGCTAACTTCAGCCTTTTATTTTATTAGGATGAATTAATCTAAAAAATTATTTGAAGAGTGAATCAACACAAACTCATTAAAAAGTGTAGTTCAATTGAAGCATTAGTTGGGGTCTAGAATGGTGGTTTAAAGCTGCAAACATTCCTGAATGCAATTCCCAGCTTTAGTACTTATTAGCTGTGTGTCCTTAAGTATGTTATTTACACTGTTCTAGTTCTTAGTATATTCAACAGTAAATTTCAGTAAATGATACCACCTATCTCACTGATTGTTATAAAGACTAAATATAATGATTATATAAAAGTTTTAGAACAGTCTCTAGCACATAGCAGGCACTCAATATATAGTTATTAACTGTCTCTTAATTGTTACTTTCAGAACCTGGATTCATGACAGAATTTCTGTAGAAACAATTTGTGTAGAGTGAAATACAAACTAGTATTTAATTCAGAAATTTTCCTCTCAGGGTAATTATATGTTTTAACATTTGGTAATATGGTTTATTTTTGAAATTACTTACAATATTCAAAACATAAATATTTTAAAATAAATATTTATGGTAGACTTTCATTGAGTAAGTTTCATGATAAGTCCTGTGAATAAGTTCTTAACCTCAGACACTTACGGTACAGTTTTTCAGATGGGAAATGTATAGAACACAACAGCAAGCATCCCCAAACAATGGGTAGCAAGTGATAAGTTACTGACAAAGTTTGGATATGTTTGTCTCCTCCCACAAAGCTCATGTTGAAATCTGATCCCCAATGTGGCAGTGTTGGGAGGTGTTTGGCTCATGGAGGTGGATTCCTCATGAATAATTTAATACCCTCTGCTATGGGTCAAATGTGCCCCCCAAAAGTTCATGTAGTAGAAACTTGTTCTCCATTGTAACATTGTTAAGAGGGTAGGAAATCCAATTACAGTATTCAAAAAGTGAGGACTTTGGATCATGAGGACTGTGCCATTGTGAATGGACTGATCCATTCATGGAGTAATGGGCTGATAGTTTAATGGGTTGCTGTCAGGCTGGATCACAGATCCCTCTGCCCTGTCTGTGCAGGTCCCGAGCCAGGTAGTTGAAAAAAGATTCTGGTGGCCAATAACAGGATAGACATGCTTTATTTCAGACATGAGCTCTGCCACCAGCAGTTCAGAGCCACTGTCTTCCATATGGAAAGTACACAATAATGGCAACAAATCAAGGGTATATGGACGTACATGCGCCCTAACACTACTCTTACCTAACGTGTTTGCAAAGGATGTGCTGAATCATACCCAGCTGGATATGAGGTGAGAGGGCCTGACTGAACTAACTCCATTTCCTCACAGTTGTTATGGGTGTGGTTCTGATGGCTTTGTAAGAAGAGTGTGTGAGAATTTTAGCTATCTCTTATTCAGTCTATTCTCACCATATGACACCCTGCATTGCTGTAGAGAATTGCTACCAAGAAAAAGGCCCCCACCAGATGTGTCCCCCAGAGCCAGCCTCCAAAACCGTAAGAAGTAAGTTTTGTTTTTTAAAAATAAATTAACCAGTTTCAGGTATTCTAAGTAACAGAAGCGAACTAATAGCCACCCCTTGGTTGGAGGGTCATGAGTGAGTTCTCATTCTGTTAGTTCCCACCAGAGCTGGTTAAAAAGAGCCTCGCACCTCCTTCCATCTCTCTCTGGTTTCCTTTCTTACCATGTGATCTCCTTGCATCTGCTGGTTGCCCAGCTGACTTCCACCATAAGTAGGAGCAGCCTAAGGCCCATGCCAGATTCAGCTGTCCCAGAGTGATGAGAGAAAAAAATTTCTTTTCTTTATAAATTACCCAGTCTCAGTTATTCTGTTATAGCAACACATTAAAAAAAAAAAAAAAAAAAAACAAACAAACAAAAAAGAATACAGCTATAAGGGATTTGAGAGAAAAAAAAGATCATTATAGGTCTGTTTCTCTTTTAGCCAGAAAGGAGGTTGGTGTTGAGGGACAATAACTATAATGGCTTCTGGTGCTTTGATCTAACCTCAGATGCATGGCCTTCTGGCCAGGCATCTGTGATTTCATATTGTTGGAGCATTCGCTGTATCCCTGGGGATTGCAGCTTTCTATAGGTTTGCTGTGGCTGAACCAAGAAAGAAGGCATATGCAGATTTCTACAGAGATTATGTTTTCATGAAAGATTTTAAGGAGATGAGGAAGGCCAGTATCTTTCAGAGTACAAAGCGATTTTCTAATACAAAGAATTTCTTTGGATTGGGTTTCACAGAAGTTTGTCACTGACCTGTGTTCCTGAACTATTAAAATGAATATGTGGGCTTAGGGATAGTTTCTCTTAATGTATAAACAATTAACAAATACTGAAAAAAATCATTAGAAACTCATTGAGATGATAAACATCAAACTTAGGAATTCTCTGAATTTAAATTCAGAGAATTCCATAGAAAT
This sequence comes from Cynocephalus volans, assembly GCF_027409185.1. NCBI lineage: Eukaryota > Metazoa > Chordata > Mammalia > Dermoptera > Cynocephalidae > Cynocephalus > Cynocephalus volans. Next base: position 159,704,494 of record NC_084460.1, read on the forward strand.
TCATAAAATTTAAATTCACAAATGTGTGGTTAAATATGAGTAGGAAGTTCAAAGATGAGAATTTGCGCATGTATTCAGGAAACAAATAATGAGCTTTTCATTCAGAACAGATTTCTTACAGGGCACAAGAGGCTGAACATCCTCAGGAGTTTCTGGATGCTAGAAAAGAAATATAACTTAATATACTAAGCAATAGAGTATCAATTAAGTTAAGATATTTAACTTAAAATGTAATCCTTAATAAAAAAGCACGAGAAGTAAATGCAAAAATACATATTTGCAAGTATCCTCCCTACAAGTTCCTTCCTTCCTTCCTTCCTCTCTTTTTTTCTTTCTTCTTTCTTGATTGGATTGTCATCTATTGAACATCACATAAATAATGTTATCTCCACTTATTACCAAGATATCAGCTTCCCCCACATACATGTTCTATCATTTTTTTCTGCCCCTCACCAATCCCTTCACCAACGTACATAACAAAGCATATTATGCTATTTTTATTTTTATTTCACAGGGTCTATGACTTACTGAAAAATTCTGTTACACATGTCTTTTCTTTCCTCTTTGCTCTATCTCCACATTGGAGGGCAGGTCTTCTCTGATCACTCTTCCCTCCCACCTCCCAACACAGACACACACACACCCACACACCTTGGCCCTGCTAGCACTTTCTCTTTTGCTTCTGTGCTTTTCCACTCTTTCTCTCCCCAAAACATTCATGTCCTCCTCCGTTTTCAGGGAGAGGAGATGTTCTCTTCCTCAGGACTTCCATTTGCCTGGCTGATACCCAGGGCTTAGACATTACCCTCCATCTTACAGTGTGGTTGTCAGCATATCCTCAGCAAAGTCTGCCTTCTTTCTCTTCCTAGGAATTCTTGCACTGGTTAAAGACCAGCATTTTCATTCAATTAGGTTAGCTATAGTTTGAATGTGTCCCCTCCAAAATTCGGCCATTGCCAATGTGATAGTAAGAGGTGGGGACCTTTAAGAGATTACTAGGCCATGAGAAAGGGGAACTTTCCTACACTGTTGGTAGGACTGTAAATTAGTGCAGTCATTATAGAAAAAAGTATGGTGCTTCCTCAAACATCTACACATAGAACTGCCATACAATCCAGCATCCCACTACTGGGTTTCCTATATCCAAAGAATGGAAATCATCATGTTGAAGGGATACACGTACTCCCATGTTTATCACAGCTCTATTTACAGTAGCCAAAATATGAAACCAACCTAAATGTCCATAGATGGATGGCTGGATAAGGAAAATGTGGTATATTTACATAATGGAATACTTCTCAGCCATAAAAAGGAATGAAATTCTGCCATTCCCAGAAACATGGATGAATTTAGAAAAAATTACATTAAGTGAAATAAGACACAGAAAGAGAAATACCACATGTCTTCACTAATAATTGGGAATTAAAAAAAAAAAGAACAAATAAACAAAAACAGAAAGAAAGAAAGATACAACAATCAGAATAAGTGATTGAACTTCAAAAGGAGAGAATGGAACTGAGGCCACCAGAGGTGGGAAAGGGGGAGAGGGAAGAGGGGTTAGTGAGAAATTGGTAAAGGGCCACAAAAAACCTTGTGTAATGATAAATATAGTAATTATCCTGTTTTGAGGATCATGTATTGCACACAGGTATTGATACACAATTCTGTACCCCACAGATGTGTAAAGTCAATTAAGTTTCAACTAAAAATATGAATAAATAAATAAATAAATAGAGTGGAGTAAGTGACAAGGGGAAATTTTCATGGCAAGTTAAATCAAAAATAGTTATAGAAATATATATATAATGAGATTTCGTTTTGGTAGAAGGAAATATATTCATAGAAAATATCTGACAGCATTATAGCAAATAGTTAATAGTGGTTATCATTTTGAGAATGACTGTCTTATTACAAATACTTCTGAATTGTGCGAAATTTTTATAATACATACATATTAATTTTATAATAGAAATAATAATCAGTATTTTAATTTGAAAAATGAATTGATTACATACATTCACTTTTTTTCAAAATGATTTTGACAGTGTAAATGTAGTAGGTACTTATATTTTAAGAAGCCAGTCTCTGTAGTACGTACTTAAATTCACAATTGCATTTTATCCTGTAAGCCACCCTATGAATATTCTATTACTATCTTATTGATAAAGAAAGAGAGATTCAGAGCATTTAAGTAACTTGTCCAAATTCACACAGCTAATAAATAGTAGGGCCAGGATTCAAATAAAGTTTTTATTGTTGTTATTGTTCAGTATTATATGCACCTGTTCTTTAAGATAATTTACTTACCTAGAAATGAAAGATATCTTCTATGGATTTAGTAGCTTACCAGTATTTGCTGTTTACTTTATGGGAAAGTTGCATGGCTAAGGAAGATAGTAATCAATTTAAGGAATTTTAAAGTCTAGGGTAGATTATAATGCATATGGTTTATTCAGTTCATTGTGGCTCTTATTGTGTTACACTGAAATCTCATCTTGCCATATATGCCCTTTAATCAGCCCCTCAGGGAATTAATGCAACTAAATGTTAGAGTAATTTTCTAATTTTCCAATTCCACATAAACCCAATAGATGACGTTAAAAATTCATGAAGAATTCATTGGTGTTACCAGGATCTTCTGTGCTGCACATTGTGCCTGCATGGAAACAAATTCATGAAGACCTTTGAAGATTATGCCAAAATATCAAAATTATGTCCAAAATGAACTCTCTCCCTCTCTTTTTGTAAAACTGTCACTTCTATTTCTGATCAGTGGGGAAAAAAAAGTGAGACTCATTTCCACCTTTACCCCAAATTGGCCATCTACTGACTGACAAATTCTGTTGATTTTACCTTCAACATATTTTCAAGATTTATTTCAATCTTCATTGTTTTGAGACATGATTCTTTTTTCCTATCAACTAAAATAATAATACTCTAACAGTTCTCCAATCTTCTGCAGCTTAAGTTCCCTTTGATCTGTTTACGTCACAAAGGAAAGGAGCTAGCAAAAAAGAGAAGGTGACAGGGTAGGAAAGAAGAAAAAAAAAGAAAAGAAAAGAAAAGTAGTAAGATTCTAGTGGAAGTAGGACAAAATGGAACATGGACCAGAGATGGACATATTTGCCTGATACAGAAGTACATTGTTCTCTGAAATAGCTATAAGAACTCACAAGAACGAGTTCAGAAATGGCTGGGAAAACAATAACAAATTCAGAGGTGCAGTCAGTTCACTACAGCATGACATGTATGCTCCTAAAAATAATCAGGTGTATTAATGAGGGTTCTCCAAAGAAACAGAATCAATAAGATGTGTGTGTATATGTGTGTGTGTGTGCTATTTTGGAGGCTGGCAAGTCCAAAATCTGCAGAGTGGTCAGGCAGGCTTGAGACCTGGGCAAGAGCTGATGTTGCAGTCAGTCTGGAGGCAGAATTTCTTTTTCCCCAGGGACCTCAGCCTATTTTCTTTTAAGACCTTCAACTGATTGGATGAGGTCCACACACACCAGGGAGGATAATCTGCTTTACTCATTGTCTACTGATATAAACGCTTATCTCACCTGAAAAATACCTTCATAGCAACATCCAGACTGGTGTTTAACCATATATCTAGGTATTGCAGCCTAGTGAAGTTGACACATAAAATTAACTATCACACTAGGCTATGCAAAAATCACACAATCAAAACCATAGGGTTATAGAGAAAGTGGGCTTAAGAAGACAACATTAAAAAACTTCATCAGTGACACACATAAAAATATAGATAACCTAATAAAAATGGTAGCACAGTTTTATACATATTAAGTGGTTAATCAATATGTACGCACTACAATAAATAGGCCACTTTACTTTGATAAAACTGAAGTTTTCTTGTGGAAATGGGTGTTGGAAGGGTTGCAGCTTATGAGTCATTGTGAAGTGGTGGAAGGTGGGTTAGCTAAAGTTGGCCAGAAAGCTGCAATGCCAGATGTGGATGGTGGGGCTCTTAATACACGTGGGGAACTGATATACCTGGTAGATGTTTGAGGTGTGTGCATAAGTGCATTTTATTTATTTCTGTGTAGCTCAGTTTAACTTGGTCCAGCTTTCTGTGTTCACCCAGTGTTCCTTAAGGGTGAAATTGTGCACTAGCAAACATGAAATTTGTGTTATGCTTAAATTGTTCCTTAATGCATCAATTGTGTTGGAATAAAATCTCATTTTTAAATCAGAAATAATTGTACCAAAATTTATGGCAGGAGCTGGGTGATGGACAGAATTAGCAGAAATTCATGGTATCATCAATGTTTTTTGCAAGGAAGTTCAGCTCATCTACTGAAAATAGAAGTGATGGGCAGGAGAATCTGAGAATACATAGATCTCTGCATGAAGCATTGTAGGTGCTAAGTAAGGATTCATTGAATGAATGGATGAATAAAGAACTTTTCTATAGTGAATAGAAATTTGAGTCATTTTTGTGTCAAGTAGCAGAATTTTAAGTTGGCATTTTGTGTACTGTGTGGCCTAATCTGGACAAGAAAGAAAGCAAAGGCAGGTGAATCCAGGAGGAAGAATAACAGAGAGAGAGAGAAGGCGAGAGAGAAAGATGAAAGAATGAGATATGTTAAAGCAACAGTCTTCCTAATGAGGACAAGAAGCTGCAGTGGAAATCAATAGGATGAAGAGCTGAAAGGATTTGAATGGGTGGCCTAGGATATGTAAGACTCGTCTCAGACAATGTACATCACAGCTATAGCTCCAATACTAATGTTAGACCCTCTGGCGGGAACTGTCTGTTACTATATGTAGTGGATTGAATTATGTCTCCCCCAAACTCTCTGAAGCTTGAATTGTGTCCCCAAAGTTTTATGTATTAGAAACTTGGCCCCCACTGTGACTGTTAAAAGCGTGCAAAATCCTATTGTAATAATTGAAAGGTGGAGCCTTGAAGATGTGATTAGATCGCAGGACCATGCCTAGTGTATAGATTAAAAGTGGTGGTCATGGGTGTGGTTCTGAGGGCTTTAAAAGGACAGTGACTAAAGAACTGTCTCTTTCTCTGCTCTCTCTGCTTCCACCATCTTGCAATATGAGACCCCTGGGTCACTGTCAACATCACCAGGTGGACTATGTATTTCCCAGCCTCAGAAACCGTAAGCAATAAATTTTGTTTTACTTTATAAAATACCCAGTTCCATGTATTTTGTTATAGGCAACAAAAATAGACTAATACAGAAAATTGGTACCAGAGAAGTGGGGTGTTGCTTATGACAAATACTTGAAAATATGGAAGCAGCTTTAGAACTGGGCATTAGGCAAAGGTTGAAGGAGTTTGGAGGACTCAAAAGAAGACAAAAAGGAAAGTTTGGACTGTCTTAGAGACTGGTTATGTGGTGGCAAGCAGAATGCTGATAGAAATATGGACTATAAAGACCATTCTAAGGAGGTCCCGAAATAAGAAATTTATTGGAAACTGGGGCAAAGATCAACTTTGCTATGAACTGGCAAGAAGCTTGGATGCATTCTGTTATGCCCTAGACTTTGTGGAAATTGGAACTTAAGAGTTGTGAACCAGAACATTTGGCGGAAGAAATTTCTAAGCAGCAAAACATTAAGGCAGCTGCATGGCTGCTTGTAACAGCCTATGCTGAGTTATGGCAGAAAAGCCATGAGGTAAAGCCAGAATTTAAAAGGAAAGGAGAGTGTAAAGATTTGGAAAATTTGCAATCTGGCCATGTGGTAGAGAAGCAGAGAGCATTTTCAGAAAGAAAATTCAATGGTACTAAGAAGATTAGCACAAAAGTACAGAATTAACAAGAGAAGGGGGAAAAGGACCTGAAGGCATTGCAGAAGCCTCTGGGGTCAACCCTTCCATATCAGGCCCAAAAGCCTAGGGAGACAATATGGTCTTGGCTAACAGGCCCGAGGCACCCTCCACAGGCTCACTGCCCAGGGCCACTTCAGGAAGCTGCACTGACACCAGCACTCCAGCCAGCTGCTTTGGCTGTTCCGGCCATGGCTGAATTGGCCCCAGGTGTGGTTGGACCTGCAGCTTTGGAAGATACAAGCCGGAGGTCCTGGCGGCATCCAGGTGGTGTTATGGGGTCAGAGATGCAGGAGAGAAACCTCATTAGTGTCATGCCTAGTGGAGCTGTGAGAGCAGAACCACCATGGAGACCCCAGACCTGTGAAGCTACCAGAATGGAACCCCAGCCTGGGAGAGCTGAAGTGTGGCCTTAGACCAGGAAAGTCACAGGAGCAGAGCTTCCCAAGGATTTGGGGACCCAAGCCCCATACCAGCATGCGGAGGAGGTTGAACATGGAGTCAAGGTACATGATTCTCCGGCTTTGAGATTTAATGCCTGCCTTACTGGGTTTCAGACTTGTTTGGGACCTGTTGCACCTTTCTTTTGACCTATTTCTCTCTTTTGGAATGGGGATATGTACCCTATGTTTGTCCCACCATTATATCTTGGAAGTAGGTAAGTTATATTGATTTCACAGATGGGACATTGAACTTTGGACTTTTGAGTTGAAATAATTTAAGACTTTGGGGATGAAATGAATGTATTTGCATGTGAAAAGGACATGAGTTTTGGGGGGCCAGGGGCCGAATGTAGTGGATTAAATTGTGTCCCCCCAAAACTCCCTGAAACTTGAATTGTGTCCCCCAAGTTTTATGTATTAGAAAGTTGGCCCCCACTGTGACTGTTAAGAGGGTGCAAAATCCTATTATGGTAATTGAAAGGTGGAGCCTTCAAGATGTGATTAGATTGTAGGACCGTGCAGTAGTGAATAGATTAAAAATGGTGGTCATGGGCATGGTTCTGAGGGCTTTAAAAGGACAGTGAATGAGGAACTGTCTTTCTCTCTGCTCTCTCTGCTTCCACCATCTTGCAATGTGAGACCCCTGGGTCATTGTTACCATCACCAGATGGACTTTGTATTTCCCAGCCTCAAAAACTGTAAGCAATAAATTTTGTTTTTCTTTATAAAATACCCAGTTCCATGTATTTTGTTATAAGCAGCAAAAATAGATTAATACAATATAATTCCTGTCTTTTGGTCAGGATCGTCTGGGAACTTGGGTGAGAGTGAGCTTGTGATAAAAATACTCTGACTGAGAGGTGATTGAGAAATTTGCACTTTTAATGTACCACCAGAGTGCCATGTAAATCATAAGCAATCAGATTTAGGTTAATATAGCAAAGCAGTTCCTAATGATTTGAACTGTAAAAAAATGGAATGGGCTGCATTTTGAGGTATGGTATGCACTTTTGTTATAAGAATATGGTACACATTAGCGTTACTTTTGCTGCTCTTGTTGTTAGTTTTTACTAGTGGTAAGATGCCAAATATTTTCTTAAATTACTGAGGAAATTAGATTGGATGTTACTTAAGGAACATGTAAAATTATCTGATTTGTACATTTTCTGGTATTATTAAATATTTGAACCACAATAAATTAACTAGTTTACACATTTTTATTTTTTATTACCTGGCCATACACATATATATATATACCACAATTCAGCCACTCGGTGTTGATTTCCTAGATATGTAAAATCAAAATGGAGGGAATATTTTCATATTACTTCAGGTAGACTGAGGGTTGCATTTAATGTCTGAAGGAGCATCTAAAATCATCAGAGTTTTAGAAAACTCCACTCCATTTCTCCATGGCCTAGTTAACATCAACGATTTCTATTTGTCTGGATGCTAGACCGCAGGCCTTATTATAATGTTACTTCCCCAAAATAAGAATTTGAAAACACCTCAAATGTACTTTGCTAACATAGCCCACCAACAGATATATTTTTCAAACTTTAACTTGTATTAAGAATCATTTGGGGTTCTTCTTTAAAATGCAGAGTCCTGGGCTCTCGTCCAGGAAATTTTTATTTGTAGATTTGGGGTGAGACACAGAATCCGTAGTTTTAATCAGCATTGCAGAGATTCCAGTATGATGCTTTCTGGGTCACATTTTGAAGAACATCTCCTTGGAATGATCGGTCCCAACATTTGATCAATTTGGTCATATGTCAATTTGACTGATTAATTTTTCATTCAATCAACTCATTTGAACTGAAAGATCAGTTAAATCAAATGGCATCCGGTTAGAAGCATAAGCAGATCTCATTGCACGGCCTGGATCAATATTTTAACTTTCTGACTGCTCAACTGCTTGATCTATAAAATACTAACTGTATTTACTCAATGTTGTTTAAAGAAAGGACTATTAAAATATTACAAAACAAGTTTTAAATGTGAAAACTTAATGGCAGAATACTGTCAGTATATTATGGAAATTAAATAATTAGTATGAGGGGAAATGATTTCAGTGTTGTATAAAAGTACATGTTTCTGCTCGACAAGGAGTAACTCGAGTTCTGATATGATTTGATCTGCTATTTTTATACTGAATATGCATTACTGGAAATAGGTCACAGCAGGAAGACAGATTAAGGCAGTTTAAAGGAAAGTAGAAACTGTAGAAACTGTAAAAAATAAATTTGCAATTACAATAAGAGCCAGAGCTGTCTCCTTTTCTTTGTTTACTCAGCAGCCAATATAATCATCCTCTATGTCACATACACGGTTAACCCTTGCACAACCTGAGTCTTTCTCCACATTCTCAAAAGGAAGTGAGTGTTTTTCTTCTGGTTTTAATATTAGAACAAATTGTATTTAGTACTCTCTGAGTAAATTTGGCACTGAGTGCTCCATAAATATTAAACTTCATAAGGCATAATCTGCTACTAATGTAATTTAGAGGACAGATTAGAGTTAAGACCAAAAAAAGGTCATTGGTGGTGCAGGGAATGTACAAGGAAAAACACGTAAATGTGAGAAGATATGTGTGAAGTATGGGAAAACATAGCATTAAGACTCTTTGATATATGACTACTAAAGACTAATCATGAGTTATTTGGTTATGATGTATTAACAGTTCCTCCTTTGAGCATTGCATTAGAAAAAAAAATTACACCATTTTGGTCACACTGTCTTCTTTGCTGTTCCTTTAATGTACCCCTCGGGTTCAAGCTTCCTGAACTTGCTGTTTTCACTTTCTGGACCACTCTTCCACCAAATACTCACAAGAGTTCATTTTATACTTTCAACAGATCCTTCTATACTCAGTGAAGCCTCCTGGCCTCTTTATCTAAGATAATGTCTCAGGGTTTTTGGCAGTGGCTTTTCTCAGCTTTAAGGGAGCTTTGGTCTTTTTTAAGGAGAATTCCCTGAGATAGATAAATGGTGCTTTAACCCAAAATGACAGACTGATAGTATTCTGAGGATACCGCAGAGAATTGGGTCTATAGTGCTGATGAAGGTCACCCACTAGAGAATGAGAAATGACCTAAATAAATCTAGATTTAAGTTCTTGTGGTCAGCCCTGCCACCCTAGAAAACTTCCCTAGACTTTACATTAAAATCAGTTGAAATTGAAGAGATGTTATCATGACCGTGTGGCAGTAAGTGCCCCTGACTGAGGTGGACTCCTTAACAAAAAGTGCTGACTTAGTCAAGCCTGAGTCAACCAAAGTGACAAACACTCCATCTCCAGCAGAAAGCAATGAGGCTGAAGCTGTTGAGTCAAGAGGTCCCCAAAGCTGACACAGACAGTGGCAATAATAATTACCTTGCTTTCTGATGTAGGGCTTTGGGTAGACAGTATTTATTGACACTTTTTTTGATTCGGCCATGAGTAGTTCCGGTGCAGCTTGAAACCACAAGTAAATATGTCTTTATTATGGCACAGAGACACTTTTTTTCCTCCCTTGCTCTCTAATCCAACTTTTTTTTTTTCAGTAGAATGATGATTAGTGTGGGGCCAAGGTCTCCCTGTCCCTGAGAGGGAACAAAGGACTTGGGCACCCATTTTAATATGCTGGGGAAGTTCCAGCAGGAGAAGGATTCAAACTTTTATGGTTCTGTTGGATACAGATGCTAAAGTCACCATCCCACCAGGACTCATGGGGTGCAGGGGGGAGCACCTGCTTTCGAAAACTAATGGGGAATGGAAGCTAAAGAGACCTGTGAGTAGGGCCATTTGGGCTTGTTCAGTGTACTAGTATTGTGGATTCCACTGCTGAATGTATAATAATTCTTTCAATCTTAAAAAGCCACATGTAGGAAGTAATATTTCGACTTGTGAATTGCTCCCCAACCCATCTCTTGGTTCTTTCCTGAGTAGTCCAGCAAAAACAATATAGAGTCCCCTCCCAGAAGAACAAAGAAAAACCAGAGCTTTGATTAAGAACTGTTAAAAGAAAAACCTTATGCAAATTAAATTTAACAGAGTTTAACTGAACAAAGAACAATTCACTAGTCAGGCAGCCACCAGAACTAGAATAGGCTCTGCTGCCGCCACATGGTTGGTTAAATCTTATGGACAGAAAAATGGAAGTGATGTTACAGAAAACAGAAGTGAGGTTCAGAAACAGCTGGATTGGTTACAGCTTGGTGTTTGCCTTATTTGAACACAAGTTAAATAACTGGCTGCCTGTGAGCGGTTGAGACTCAGGTATTGTCACAGCACACTTCTATGTTAGATTTTCAATTTGTTTATGTACTAAGGTTACAGTTCATATGTAAGAGCTCAAGTATACAAGTACGGAGGCTTTCTCAGGCCAAATTTTAGTTTCATTTAACAGAACATAAAAGTAGCAGATGAAGTATGTTAATACCACAACCCTGCATAAAAGGGAAGCTGGAAGATGATGACCAGTTGAATTCAGTTGTTTCTCCTACAGACTCAGCTGTTGTAGACACAGTAATTGCAACTGAATCTATTGTAGTCCGATGGTACTTGGTATACTGTTTTTGACATTGCCAACACCATCTTTTCTATTCCACTGGCACCAAAGGATCAAGAGCAATTCTTGATAGTCAAGAACATGGCTTTTGTGGGCAACCAAAATATGCCACCCCCAAATATGAAGGATTGTCCAGCTGAAGGTGGTTAAGAAGAAGCAGATGCAGGAAAGCTCTCTGCCCTTCCTCTCTTTGATTAAAAGTAGGAAATAGATTTACAAGGACAAAAAGTATCTGCCCCCCTCCTGCCCAACTCCAACTGGGAGAATAAAGATTAACCACTACAGGTAACTTTAGATTCTTACCAGCCTGGAGATTGTACTAGAGGAATCTACACAAACAAGCTTTACTAACTAGCCTTTATCTGCCAAGTATTTGCCTTTCTCCAAATTGTCACCCCTAGATAGTCAAAACCCTTTTCCTTTGTCTTGTTAATTCTCTAAAAATGTATTGTTCTTTGTTAAGAAGGCTATTTAGGATGGAATTTAAAGCCACATCTTTGAAAATTACTCATTCCCTGGCTATTGTCCATGTACAAGTATATGTGAAATATATAAGGGGTCTTTAAAAAGTTTATGGAAAGATTTGTATTATCTTTTAATTCTATTTTTCTATGAAACTTTTGAAGTACACCCATGTGTGTAAATAATTGTCTGTTTTTCTCTTGTTAACCTATCTTTTGTTACAGGGTTCCATTTCAACTAAGAACTGATGAAGGTTAAAGAAAAAAATATTTTTCTTCCTCTACACTTTCATGCCAGGCAGAGCCGTTGGAAAACCACCGATAGGTCTCAAGCAGGAGAATAATATGAACAGATAACTAAGGGAAAGTACTTTCAGTAAGTGTGGAAAATACAGTGGAGGTGGGGAGGTTGTTGCAAAGGTTCTGGGGGTGCATTCTATCCAGGCCACTCTAATAAATGTCCATGTGTACATTTAAAATAAATTTTGCATAAATTATTAAAAATAAACTATGCATGTGCACATGGGCCATGTAACAATCCCCAAGATGGGTAGTGCCACAGTGCTTCAGAATTAATCCAGGCCACTGCACATGTGTCCATGTGATGCTCACATGGGATACTCGCTGCTCGTTTGCTTCTCTCCTAACTCTTTAATGCTGCCTCTCATAACCCTCCTCCAAGTTTAGCCCCAAACCAAAAGCATTATTTTTTTGTTTTTTTTCCAATTTGATGTGGGTGTTTTCTTTCAGAACAAATGTTTATGTTTTTGTATGTGTTTTTATGTTGTTGTTGTTTACTCTCTGGTCCAGCTCACAAACATCCATGTTTTTTTCTGCAAGACTCTTTCACTGAAAGTGACATTAGAGAAAGAGGTGAGGTGATGACATCAGAATCAAGGCAACAGAAGTAGGGATTGAAAGAAGAGGGTGGTAAAGACAATGCTGCTTTTGAGATGATATGCTGGGATGGGCAAACCATAATTATTAAGGAGATATGGGAATGGAGGGAAGTGTAAGGATATAAAATCATTTCTAGGATTCTAGCTCTAGTGGCTCATACATTGTGGTGCCATTTTCTGAGACTGAGAATACAGAAGAAAAAGCAGATTTGGAATGAGAAGGGAAGATGGTTAATTTACGTTTGTCCGGTGAGTATCAACAGGTTTACATAGTCCTCCCCCTTATCTGTGACTATTCCTGTCACTATATGTACTAAGCAATATATATTTTCTGCAGGGACAGTGTTGTTCTTAAGCTATATAAAAAAGCTGCAAATGAAACCCACTTGGGTAGATTATCCTTGACCCAGTCTATGTCCAGAGCTTTGTTCCTTGAAGTAATCTGGTTATGTGCATTTTATGAAGTTATTTCTTCCTTAAACTTAGAAATATAGCAAGGTTATCCAAAGATAAATTTTTCATTGTGTCTTTTCAAAAGAACTTTATGTAGGGCAAGAACTTTCTGCTAAAAAGCAATAACTCATGATGAGGTATTTACTTGATATTAATGTCTTTGTAGCACATCTCCTTAGCACCTACAACACTGACCTAAACAAGCTCACTTGAAATTGTAAGTAAACTTTGTGTAATAGAAGTTCCTGTCTCTATATTCTTCTCTCTCAGTGAAAACATTTTAATGATTTTAAAAGAAAGCAGATATTTTGCTCTTAAATCAAGTTTTCAGGTTTTACTTATTCAATAAATATTTATTATGTATTTAGTGTGTTTTTTCATGTCTAAACTCTAACTTTTATCTGTCAATCTATAGTTTCTCTATTCTAAGTAATTAATTTCCTGTGGGGTCTTAATTCTTTTTATGTGCTGCTCTGTACAGAGCACTTTAGTACATTCTGCAGGTCTTTCTCTACACTAGCATGGTCTAAAACTTCCTAGAGGGAAAAGGCTCTAGCTCCCTTATTTTGGGGTCCATGTGTATTAATTAGGACTCTTTCAGTCATAAGTGAAAAGCAGAAATACAACTCAAATTATTTTAATTAGGAAGAGGAAAACAGAAACAATAAGGAAGTTTTGCTTCACCTAAGGTGAAGATAAAGGCATACAAACTAGTTTCTAGCATGGATAGATTTGAGTTGAAAAGATAAGCTAATTCTGCATCTTCATCTCTTGACTCTGCCTCCGCCTTGCTTCATGCTCATAATGAAGAGTTGATATCAAAGAAGTAAACATATACCTAACAATACCAGTGGGAAAAGAAGGTGGTCTTCTCATTACTTGGGAAGAGGTCTTGTGCCATTGGATTGTGTCCTGAGTCATCACTTGCCTATTCTCTGGGCTACGGTCACTTCCACTTGGATCATGTGGTTCTGAGCATGTCATATCACGTGACTCTGGACAATAAAATAAGGGATGTGTGGTTCTCTAAGGGAAGGGATATTGGACAAACAAAAATTAAACACATGGAATCCATGTCAAATCTTTAGCCTCCACAACACTGATTTAAACGTAGGAGATATTCAGTAAATATTGCTTACTGAATACAAAGTAAACAGTCTTTTGAAAATGATGTATGCTACTATGTTGGGACATGGCAAAAGAGTAAACCTAGTGTCTCTAGAAGAGAATGTAACCAAATTGAGGAGAAGCAGAAACATTTGCATATTACGTGTACTATGAGTGTGGTATGATCAAAGGCAAACAGGGAGAGAGAATTGTTGTACGTATAAGATGACAAAAGACAATAGATAAAATAGATCTATGGAGCCCAGAGTGAGTTATTCATTGTGGGTTAGTGAGTTTAGAGACGAGCTAAAGATAAAGACATGCTTCAAGTGATGCTCTAGAAGTCACTCTAACTACAGTATCAATAATAAAACTCAATTAGCTTGAGGCATTTTATCAGCTTATAAAACAGGGAAGTACTGGGGGTAGTGATATCAGACACAGAGACTTTAGGGGACATATGAGATCATCAGGGCTCTCTCTCTTAATTTCTTAGCTCTGCTTCCCTCTGCTTTTTGGTTTCAGCTTCCCTTCCGTGGTCAGATTTCCTCCACATGTCTGGTATAGCTGGCTACCATCAGCCACAAGCTAATATTTCTCCAAATTAGCAACCCACATGAAAAAGAATGCCTCACTCTTACATGTTCATATCAAGCCTAGGGAAAAAGTTGAATTGGCCCTGCCTTAGTCAAGCATACATTTCTGAAATTTCCACTGTGTCCTGGACAATAGAGCACCAGGACTAGCCAGGCCTGGATCACATTTAATCTTGGGAACAAAAGATTCAGGATAGAGGATAAAACATATCAGGCAGCCCCAAATGATAGGTAGTACAATTCATGGAAGAGTTGGATAGACTGTCCAGATAGACTATTGGCATGTTCAGAAATATTAAGTAATCCAATAAATATTTTTAAGAAATGTCTACTTTTGTCAGATTTTAGCTAAGTTCTGAGGCTATGAAGATAAGTAAAAAGCAGGAGCTAACCACAAATGACAAATGTTCTATTTGGAGATAAAGAAATAAATAGATGTGCATAGCACAATCTGTCCAATGCAGCAGTAGACATACACTCAGGACATCAAGAGTACCAAATTGGTTACCTAATCCATATGGCAGAGACAAAGACATTGAGAAGTCAGGTAAGACTTCTTGGAGAAGGTGATTTCTGAGGTGAGTCAGAAAGGCTGAATTGTAATTGGTTAGAAGAAGGACTGGAGATAGCACGGCATGTGTGGTTACATATAATACTCCTGGTACATATCTGTGCAGTGTACATGGTAAGAGCAAGAGAAAAACGAGTGTGGTGGCTTAGGCAGGGAAAAATTATGGTGTTAAACTTTGTTTCATAGGAGGAGAAGTGACTGGACCAGACTCTCTTTTATGTAAACCATTTAGACAATTCTGAACAGAGAGAAGACAAGGAAAATACTAATTAGGTAGAAGTTACAGTATGCCAAGCCAGAGGAGAAGGCCCAAGTAAGTGCAGAGGCAATAGAAATGTAGAGAACAAAGATCAGAGAAATATTTATGGGAATTATTTGACAGGACTGATTAATTTCTGGGATATGGGAGATGAGAAAGAAGAAAAAGCCAAAAATGTCTTCCAACTAGGAAATTGGGTGGATGTTAGCAGAACCAAGAAAAGAGTAATGAGTTTAAGATATTTGCAGACTCTCTAGGTAGAAATAGGTATTCAGCATTATCTTGAATGTGTAAGTGTGAAACTTAGGGGAATAGCTGACTTGGAAATATAAATCTGTGACTTACTAATATATGTAGAAAAAAGAATGAGATTACACAGGGAAAACCCACAGAATGAGTGGAGCAGTGGACTGAGGAAGAAATACTGTTATTAAGGACATGAATAATGTGTAAGTCTACTAAGGACAGAGAGAAAGAAGAGTTAGAGGGTGCAAAGAAACTCCAATGAATGCAATTATCAAAAGACCATAGAACAAAATATTTGAAGAAATTGAGGGTAATTAGTAGTTAAAGGAAGCAGGAAGGTCCACTATGCTAAAATTGGTACAATGTTTTAGGATTAGCAATTAGAAAACTCTGTTAGGGCCTCATTCAGGTGGGAAGCCAAAAATACCGAGAGGTCCCTATCTCCAGACCTGTGTGATTTCTTTGCCACCCTGGTCACCATTTGCTAAGAAGATAAAAAAAATGAAGAAGAAGAAGAGGAGAAGGAGGAGAAAGAGTGGGAGGGAAATGAAAGGGAGGAGGAGGGGAAGGAGGAGGAAGAAGAGTGAGAAGGAAATGGATGAGGGCATGAAGCAAACAAAATAAGAACCTTTAGGCTCGCGACTGGGCTTATCGCTTAGCTTATAGTTTATATTATTAACTTGGAGATCCAGGCAGAGTAGAGACTGAATAGAAACTAAAATAAAACAGAGAGATCACAGAGCTCATAGAGGAGGGTACAGTGGGGAGATCAAAGCACTAAAGGTCCTATGAGGTCGAAGCTCAGGGGGAGAAACTAGGGTGGAGTTTGGGAGAGCAGGGAAGACAGAGGAAGAGAGGTCAGGAAGTGCGCTACTGGAGTCTCAGATTTTTGAGGTAGGACAGCTCCCTAGATGAAGGTGGCCCAGCAATGGGCAACTAATGTAAAGGGTGGATAAGGCCACTGAATTTAAGAATGTCCAGAAAAATGAAGGTTCAGTATAAGTCTTTAGGAGAGAGTAGAAAGTATCTACTAGGCTGTGAGCTGGCCCCAAAGTCTTCAATGAATAGAAGCTTATTGAATAGCAGCAGTGGGCAAGAATATGTATGGATGGTCTAAACCTCAAATAAAATATGTTTCCATACTATGAGATGAGAACGGTAGTGAGGAAAGAAGATATATGCACAAGAGTCATTGAGAAAAATGGTGACACGAGAAGATAAAGATTTACTTGGCCTCAGACTAAATTTGTGTGGGAAATTATAGATCTGATTCTAGAAGTGATATTACAACATTTCCAATTTATTTGTTTATTTATTCATTCATTCATTCGTTCGTTCATTCGTTCGTTCATTTGTTTGTTTGTTTGTTTATTTACCACTTCTCAATATTGCTGTGAGAGAGAAAAAAAATCTCTCTCTGCTACTTGTTAACTTTCCAGGTCAAAGATTTCACAGACAAAGAAGGTAAAATGAATTACTGAAGTCAGGTTTTTAGATCCTCCATTAAGCATTCATTTAACCTTCAGTCCACAAATATTTACTGAGCAGCTACTAGGTATAAGCAAGGTATGTGGTTGATGCTGTACAATTTTAACTTTGCAATGGGAAGGTCAAGGTTAATTGCATTCAAAGTTTTTTTCAGCTAAATTACTAAATGACCTTGGTACTTTCTCAGGTGTGAAAAGCAAGAAACGCTAAAAATTGCTTTTTGTCCTGGCATAGAGATTAATGGATTAACCCTAATAGAATTCTGCTACCATGGTACTTTAAAATATGTTTATATAAAATCTTATATTAAACAAAATATTTTCATTATCACTTCTTTACCTTATGCAATTTATACTATCAGGAAAATTATGCAATTTTATGTAGTTTTTATTGCCATTCTTCCCCTAACTCTTTTCTTTTGGTGTGTTATCCTAATAGGTTTTGTTAAAGATATATATTAACAAATTTAGCACTCTATAGATTTTTTTCTGTCTTTATCCTCCATTATAAAAAAGATTAATATAGTATCCTAAGTTGTTCTATTTTTATGGATTAAATAAAACAAAAGCTACTAGCGTGTTTTCATTTCTTGGAATACTTATTGAATACTAATTGAAATTGAGAATTAATAGAATTTCTAGTCAATAAATAGCAAAGAAATTAACATATACTGTAGATTCTCTATTTCCCAGCAGGTGTATTCATAGCCAACAGTGCTATCAATAATATGTCAGTTTTAATACAAATACCAAGTCATTCCTGAAACACAGGAGATTATTAGTAAAGATAATAAGGGAATAATTAGAAAATGAGTAATTATTTTCATGTTATTAGTATTTAGGGCATTTGTAAATTTGGGACAGAATACTTTTGTGCTGGAGAAATTTCAATCATAAAATACTTGAGTGTCTGTCAAATGCCAAACACTATTTTATGTACTACAGATACAAAAGTTAATAAGACAAGAACCCTATCCTCACAAAGACTACATTTTAGTTGGACGAGGAAAAGCAATAAACATGTAGATAAATACCTGTGTACTATGAAGAAGATTTTTTTAAAAGGATAATACTATGAAGCATGACTTGGGAAGCTGTTGGAAAAGACCTTTCTGAAAAAGGTGACATTTGAATTATGACCTCATTGTTGACATAAAATAAGCAATGTGAAGTTTTGGGGAGAAAGCACTATACTCAGACATGTAAGGGCCCTGCAGTAGGAATGAATTCAGGGTGTTTGGGGAAAAAAAAAATGTTCAGTGTGTCTAGCTCAGGAAAAAATGTAGAAAAATGGGAAGATTTGATGTTGGAAAGGAAAAAAAATGGCAAGATAATGTAGGACCCTTCAGGCCATGTGAAAAGTTTCAATTTTATTAAATATATAATGGGAAATCTTTGGAGGAATTTTGTCAGGGATGTAAATTTTATGTGAATCCATTTTTTATCTACTAGACATTCATTAGAGGGTATTTTCTAGATCAAAGATTGTTTCTAGAAGGTTTTTAAAAAAGGATTTTATAATCAAGGCCCATTTTATGGCTACTCCATTCTACCTAGCATAGCTATGTGTGGCTCACACAATACTGAAGACACAAAAGATTCCATCATCTGGTCCAGCTTTAGTCCTTGTGTGAATATGATAGATATAAATAAATAAGCAAAAGCAGGACCTTTGAAGTGATTGTTTCTGTGTTTCTGTCACAGTATGATGACACATGTGAAAACTCAGCAACGAATCATTTTAGATTAATAGAAAGAGCATTGGCTGTACTAACATGATTCAGGGCTGGGATGGACTTTTGGTTCTCCCTATTACCGGCTTTGTGATTTTTAGGGAAATTGTTTATCTGAGTATTTGTTTCTTCATATGCAAAGTATGGATAATAATCTTTATATCTATTGTAGTTGTAAAGATTAAAAAAATTATATGTAAAACATCTAATATATTAATACAGTGCATGACTCATAATTGGTACTCAAAGTTTCTGAAAATAATTAGGCTCTGCAATTTCTGGAACTCATGGCTAGAAGCATAGATTAACATTTGAGCTTTTTAAAGGGGTCCAGCAGTTTTTCTTTATTTCCCTCTATTGATTAATGCATAATGGATTCATCTTTGGAAGAAAGATGACACTTTGGGGGAAAACAAATACTTCATTATTTTCTTTTCTGGTAAAGAAAAAGAAAAAGTCCAAACTTGAAAATGAGAGTTTCAAGACAAACCATATTGATTTTACTATGGTAGCAAGCAACCCAAAATCTCAGTGGTTTTTAAGAGTGTATTTTGTTAGCATGCACATTACATGAAAGCTGAGGCTCGGCTCCAGGCTAGAGGAAGGCTAAAACTCTGCTCCACATTTGTTTCTCCTTCTAAAACTCAGCCTTATACTTTAAAGTTTTCATGAGGCAAATGTCATGTTCGCTCACATTTCATTGACTGAAGTATATCACATGCCCAAGTACAAATCAGTAGGGTTAGGATATTATCTTCCCACATGGAGGAAGGGACTGAATATTTGAAATATACTGTAATCTACCTTTTTAGTTGCAAGTATTTACTATCCTCCCATCTGAACTCAAAACATACCCATTCCCTCCCCAAGAAAAAAAATTCCCTAAAGCTTCATCCAATCACCTCAAGTTCTTCTTCTGGGGTCTCATGGCATTCTGTATATCAGGTATCAGGGTCTAGAAACCCATGACTCAAAAAGACCAGTTATTTGCCTTCTCCCTTTCCAGCACCCATATTTAATGATGGAATGGAAAGAGGGTAGTTATATCAAGTCCTCACTTTCATACGGGAAAAATTGAAGGTGAATAGCAGTCATTGATCCATAGCCATTTAAAAATCTCTCTGGGGAAACTTGTATAGGCCCTTTACCTTGGAAGTGTGAAATATTTCTTGCAAGACTCTGGTCCTCTTAACTGGGAATAGATCTCTAGGCCATAGATTTCCATGTTCCTTAGTTCTGCCCTGATGAAGTTTCTAGTATTATTTTCCTTGACTGTATCATAAGGTCTTTACAAGTTGAACAGTTGTCTAAGACTGCTTATTGCCTGAGGAAATCTGGATACTAAAAGACATTTTATATCTCAAACAATCACAGTCTGTCCTTGTTGTGTTTCATTTTATCTATTTGATTTCAGTCCATAACGTGCCAATGGCCAATGCACACCTCTTTGGAACATCCTCTTTACAGGTATTTTTAATTTTTCCTGCTTCTAGGTGACCACATCCTTCATTTCTTTTTATTCAACTATTCTGTCTAACTGAAAGAATTTCCTGGGGCCCGCTTTAATTCAGTCAGAGACTTTAACAAAGGCTTTGAAGATTTCACTCTTGATTTGGTTTTGCCCAAAGACCGAACCTAAACCAGCCTCAATTGCTCAGGAGATGAATCTTTGCATCTTTCAACAATGCAAGTCTTGAAATACCCAGATTCTCTTTTCTCCCTTTTACTCCCTCATGGAAAAAGATGGATTGTTTCTGAAAACACTTCCTTCTTGTCATGCTTTGTCAAATACAGTAAATGGCAACCAAGGTATATCAGCAACATTGAATTTTGCAAACACCTTGCCTAAAGCCACATATTTATTACGTATATCATTTGCCAATCATTACATATTATGAATTGCCATTACCTATTATGAGTTACCATTTTTCCATACTTCCATAACATTTTTCTCAATACAGACACCATGCCCCAAAGCCAAAGCCATATATTTTAGAGTTTTGTTATGGTAATGCCCTACTTTTAGTTATTAATTTCTGTATTTGTCAGTTTTCCCGAGATAACAAATAATCCCCAAATCTCAGTGTCTTATAATTCAAACCTTTCTTTCTCATTCACATTAATTATATGCCAATTGTTGTACTTTGGTTGCTCTTATCTTTGCTCATCTCTGCTCTAAGACCCAGGCTGTAGGAGCCCCTCTATGTGGGAAATGCCAGCTTTCATTTTTCAAAGAAAGATGGAGAGAATTTGTGTTGCCTTTGATACCTCTTTAAGCTTCTGCTGAAGCATGACTTAAATCACTTCTACTCGCATACACTGGCTTAAATATTTCCAATGCTAAATTTAAACTCAGGAGTGGGGAGGGGTTATTCTTCCACAGAAGAAAGGGGAGTGAATTTTTGCACGATATGCAATCTGATACACAAACTAAGTTGATCTCTACTCCAAATTACCTAAAAATTGTTTTCATCATGGGCAGAGTTGCTTTTCCAGAGATTATTCAATGTTACTTGCAGATGGGACAAGTTAAAATAACAAGAGCTAATGCTGATTATGTTTTCTAAATTCTAGGGCTAATCTAAGAAACTTATAAATATTATTTCATTGATGAGTTAGGCATTATTATATCCATTGTACAAAAACAGAGAAAAGAGCTCTGAGTGATTTAGTGACTTATCCCTCTGTGGCTTAATTAACTAAGGGAAGACTCAGGACCTAAACCTAGGTGTGTCTGATGACAAACAACAGTTTTAACAGCTGTGCAAGCATGCTTGTCAAACTCATGCCCATCCACAATGGGTGCCAGTTAGTAAATCCCTGCAGAAACAGTTATGGTATGGATAATGTTGATAAAACCGGCCATAAAAACTAATATAATCCTAGGATGTGACTACAAACCATGAAGAGAAGAAGGAAAAATGGTTGGAATTTTTTGATCTGAATTAACAGGCATACATGTCTACAAAGCTTCTATCATTTGGCAAATGGCAAATTTATGATAAGTAGTCATAGCTATAAGCTGAAACCATCTGCAGCTATCAATATGGTATTTGGACCAAGAGAGAAAAAAAATAAGAAAAGAAAGAAAGTCATTGATTCATGCTATTCACAGTAGCCAAAAGATAGAATCAACCTAGATGCTTATCAGTGGATTAACACATTAAAAAAATACTGTGGTATATATGCACAATGAAATACTATTCTGCTATATAAAAAGATGAAATCCTATAGTTTGCAGCAACATGGATGGAACTGGAAACTATCATGTTAAGTAAAGTAAGCCAGGCACAGAAAGACAAATACTGCATGATCTCACTCATATGTGGAATCTAAAAATAAAACAACAACAACAACAAAACCAAAAATAAAAAGAAAATTGGTTCTCATAGAGGTAGAGTAGAATAATGGTTACCAGAAGCCAGGAAGGGAGGGGAATGGTGGAAAGGAGAAGTGGTGGACTAACAGGTGCAAAACTAAGCTTTCTACTTTGGTGAATCATTGCACAGTATATACATGCATTGAAACAACACATTGTACCCCACAAATATGTACAAGTAAATGTTAAAATGAAAATTAAATAGGAACAAAAAAACAATAAGAAGAAAGACAATGAATCACTTAGAAGCAATAGTATTCAATAAAATTGTCAGATTAGTATTTTCTTTCGGTCACTTATTGGCTGCAGCATTTGTTTCTACATTGAATATTTGTATTTCTTGATAGAAAGAAATTGGTTAATTAATCAAGTAGATGCTTTAAAGAGACAGCATAATCTGTTTTGATTCTTTTATTCCTGGGGAAAATCTTGGATAAATGGCATTTTCACTGCTCTCAATTTCTATTTGTGTATTTCAGTCTATTCTAAGTGAAAGCAAGCACTTAAATGCACTATCAAATTGAAGATAGACCCTTAGGAAAAGTGGTCTCATTTACATGCAGCTTATAGTGCTTTTTGTAAGAACATGTTTGACTTTGCACTTTTCCTTGGTAGCAAATGGGAACAGAATAAATGTGGTGTGCAGAATTCAGTTGACAGCTTAAAACCCTTAATGGCATTTGGGTTTTTTTTATGCTATATATTCCTAACAAAGCAAATTTTCAGGAGAGTAAAATCTATGGTATTTTAAAAAAAAAGACATTTGTGTGATTTTAGGTTTTAAAAAAAGTCGTTCATGTGTCATATCCAGAATATAGTAAAGATATTTTAAAATGAAGGGTCCTGTATTTAGTTCTCATTCAATTAAATTCAAACAGAAATCGATTTTCTGGAAATGTGCATGCTAAAAGGTGAAAATAACAGTTTTTCTAATAAAGGATCAATGACCTATTGGATGAAAATTACTTAGGGATCCTATCAGAAAATAAAATGCAATGGCATTTTTATTTTGTTTAAAGTTAGACCTATAAAACATTTCATATAAAAATAATTTAACATCCGAACAAAGAATAATTATATTTTAAAATGTAGGAAACAATTATAAATAAAATTCAGCTTTCTGTAATGAAATAGTTATTAGAGTAAGTCCAAGTTCACTATAAATTCCAGTCTTCATTCACAGCATATGATCTAAAGACTCTGACGTGAAAACGCATAAACAATTGCATATAAATGTCTCCTCATTAACTGAATTAAAGCCAGGCATCACTACACAGCAGGCATTTTGACCTGCCTACGACTGCACATGAAATCAGTGGAGATATCATTGGAGTACATGGAAAGCCACCACTAGATGTCGAAACCAAACGTATGCCCTTTTCAGTCTCAGAGTTTGTGTGAGAATCTATTTGAGTGATGGTCTTTGGATCCTTTTACCTGAAAGTTGACTGCAATCACATAAATATGTAATTCTTGGCTTTTTCTGGAAGATGTCTGTTAATATTAAAGAAAGATGACCGATAGTTTTGGAGTGATCACTGTCATCACAAAAGCAACTTTGGTTTTCTTTGTGAATTGAAAGTGGGGAAGGAGAAGTCTCAGTGGCTTTATAACCAACAAAATAGTCCTTACTTTTGGACAGCACTAGTAATTTTTATCAATTCTAATTTATCTTTCATCAGTTCTCTTTTATAACCCAAACTTGCTGGTAGCATATCTAATTTTGGACTTTATTGCATGGGTTTGAATAGATTATTTTCTCGAAAGAACTGCACTATTCTGACTGAAGTTTATTTCAATCTTGTCAGCACAGTCAAATTTTGGCTCTATTTCATTAACTGCATTCACAATGATAACACTGTTATTATACTTGACCCAATAGATGTAATTGACATAAGGAAGTGATTTGACCCATCTCAAATAGTTCAAGACATAATATGTCCCCAGAGTTGGCAATTTTAGGTTATGAAAGAAAAATGACTATGGCATTAGATGTGTTTTTGAAAAAAACTTTATTAGAGGTCATAAATTCACATGCAGTTGCAAAAAAAATATGCAGAGATATTCTGTGTACCTCTTAGCTTGTTTGTCTCATAATAGTATCTTGCAAAATTATAGTACAATATCACAACCAAAATACCCACATTGATGTAATCTACTGATTTTATTCAGATTTCTCCAATTTTATTTGTACTTAGTTGTGTTCGTGTGTGTATTTAGCTCTGTGCATTTTATCACATATGCGATTTCATGTATCCACTACCACAGTCAGGATATGACACAGTTCCATCTCCACAAGGATTCCTCCTGTTACATGTTTAAAACCACACATCACTTTCCCACCTACCCCCATCCTTAGCCCTTGGCCACCACTAATCTATTCTTAATTGCTATGCTTTTGTCATTTCATAACTATGATATAAATGGAATCAGCAAATATGGAAGGTTTTAGTTCTTCCTTTTCAAACTGAAAGTCTTTTATTTCTTTTCCTTGCCTTATTCCAATGGCTAGAACTTCCAGTACTGTGTTTGATAAGAGTGGTGAAAGACACTTTCTTGCCTTGTTCCTAATCTCAGGGGGAAAGCATTCAATCTTTTACCTTATTAGGGTTCTCAAGGGAAACAGAACCAATAGGAAATATGCACATAAATCTTCTATAGATATTGATATATATTATCTATATTAGTCCGTTTTCTGTAGCTTTATAACAGAATATCTAAAACTGGGTAATTTATAAAAAACAAAATTTATTTCTTAGAGTTTTTGAGGCTGGAGAGTCCAAGGTCCAGGCACATCTAGTGAGGGCCTTCTTGGTGGGGGCTCTACAGAATTCCAAGGCAATGCAGGGTCTCACACAGAAAGAGCTGAGCAAGAGCATTTTGACATTCTTTCTTTCTGTCCTTATAAAGCCCCCAGTCTACTTTCTAAAGGCCTATTAAATCATTGACCCAAATCCATGAATGGGTTAATCCATTCATGAGGTTGTAACTCTCACAATTCAATCACCTCCCAAAGGCTCCACCTTTCAACACTGCCACATTGTGAATCAAGCTTTCACATGAGTTTTGGGGGGGACAAACATTTAGACTACAGCATTATCATATATTTGTGTTATTTATTTAGATTATACTTATTCTGTTTATTATATATTTATTATACATAATATTATATTTGTTTAATATTTATATGTTATTTCTATGTATACCATTTATATATATATTGTATGTTAATTATATATTTAATACATATATATATAATGTGATTTATTATAAGGCACTAGCTTACATGATCATGAAGGCTGAAAAGTTCCACAATCTGCAGTCTGCAAGCTGGAGACCCAGGAAAGCCTGTGGTGTATTTCAAAGGCCTGAGAGCCAGAGAGACAGTAGTGTAGATTCCAGTCTGAGTCTGAAGGTCTGAGAACTGCGAGTGCCAAGAGTAAGAGAAGAGAAACTCAGTTAGGTGAGGGAGAGTGAACCCAACCCAACCTTTCTGTACCTTTTTGTTCTATTCAGGCTTTTAACAGATTGGATAACGTGCACCCACATACAAGAAGTCCATCTGCTTTACTCCGTTTTCCAATTCAAATGTTAATCTCTTCCAGAATTACCCTCACAGACACACCCAGAAATAATGTTTAACCAAGTATTGGAATATCCTATGGCCCAGTCAAGTTGACACAAAAATAATCATCAGATCTGCCATTAGGTAAGATGTTAGCTGTGAGTTTTTCATATATGCTTTTTATCAGGTTAAGCAAGTTTCTTTCTATTCCTAGCTTTTGAGTAATTTTGTCAAGAAGTGATGTTAAATTTGTCAAATGCTTTTTCTGCATCTATTGAGATAATCATGGGGTTGTGGATAGGTATGGATAAAGGTAGGATAAAGGTATCCTATTGATATGGTATATTACATTAACTGACTTAAATGTTAAACAAACCTTATATTTCTGGGATAATTTTCATTTTTGTCATGGAGCATAATTTTTATATTTTGCTAAAATTGGTTTTCTAGGATTTTGTTGACATTTTTGCCTCTAATTTAATGAGAGCTATTTGTCTGCAGACACATTTCTTTCTTTCTTTCTCTCTTTTCTTGTATTAACTTTTGTTTTGGTATCAAGGTTATGCCAGCCTCGTAAAATAAATTGAGAAGTGTTCATATGTCTTCCGTTTTCTAGAATATATTGCATAAAATTGGTGTTAATTTCTTTTAAAGCTTGGTAAAATTCTCCAATGAAGCCATCTAGGCCTGGAAATTTATTTTGGGGGAGCTTTTAAATTACAAAATTAAGTTCCTTTAATGGTTATAAGGTTATTCAGATAATCAGTTTTATCCTGATAAAGTATTTATAGTTTGTTGTTTTAAATAACTGGTCCATTTTTTCTAAGTTGAATTTATGAATGAAAAATTGTTCACTATTTTTCGCTCTTATCCTTTTAATGGGTGCAGAATCTGTAGTGATAGACCCTATTTTTTTCATGATATTTGTGATTTGTGTCTTTTTTCTTGTCCATTTTGGTAGAGGTTTATCAATTTTAGTGATCTTTAAAAAAACTTCTGGTTTCATTGATTTTTTTTTTCTTTATAGCCACTTATGCTTGTTTTTGATTAGTGTTAGCATGATACGGCATTTTCTATCCTTCTCTTTTTCTATTACTTATGTTCTTGTGTTTGAAATGAGTTTCTTCTAGGCAGTATAAAGTTAGCTCTTTTTCTTTTAATCAATTTCTGTGTCAGTTTCTTTTAATATTTTCATTTTTGCTTCAACTATCAAATATGATATTAAAAACTCATGAGAAGAAGGATAATATCCCTATTTATATTTATTATGCTTTTCTTTTTTCTTTTCTGTAGTTCTACACATTTTCTGTTATCACATCACTTCTTTTCTGTTTGGAGAGCTTCTTCTAGCCATTATTTAAAGTTGGGTTTGCTGTGACAAATTCTCTTAGTTTTTATTTGTCTCAGAATGCCTTTATTTATTTATTTATTTATTTTATGCCTGAAGGATAGTTTTGCCAAATATAGAGTTAGCAGTTATTTTATTTATTTATTTATTTTTTACCATGTGAAATATATTGTACCAATTTCTGTGGCTTTTCAACAGAGAAATTTGCTGTCATTTGAATTGGTATTTCCTAGTAGGTTATACATTGCTTCTCTCTGCTTGTTTGTAAGATTTTCCTTTGTTTTTAGTATTCAAAAATCTAATTGTATGCCTTGGAAAAGTTTTTTTGTGTTTATTCTATTTGAATTCACTCAGCTTCTTGAATCTATAGGATTGTCTGTCACCAAATTTAGAGTTTTTAGCTACTATCTTTTGAGTATTCGATCAGTCCCACATATTTCTCCTCTGCTTCTGAGACCCTAAAGATATAAATACTCATATTTGATTTTTTGTTTGTTTGTTGTCCCACAGATCCTGATATTGTATTTTTTTAGTCTATTTTCTTTTTGTTGTTCAAATTGAGACAGTTGTCTCTCCAGTTCATCGATTCTATCTCCTGTCTTTTCTACTCTGCTATTGAGTCCATACAGTGATTTTTAAAAATTTTCTCTTATTCTATTTTCCAGTTATATGTTTTCCATTTCTTTTTCAAATATATATAGAATATTTCTTTGCTGGGTTTTCTACTTTTTCATTTTTTTTGCAAGGGAATTTGTAATTATTTGTTGAAGCTTCATTATGTCTTTGTTAGATAGCTCCAGTAACTGATTCATCTCTGTATTGTGTCAGTTGATGGTTTTTTATCATTCAAGTTGTGATCTTACTAGTTCTTGGTAGGACTAGTGATTTTAAATTCTATCTTGGACATTTTGGAAATTTTGTTAGGAAACTCTTGATCTTATTCAAGTCTTCCATGTTAGCAGGCAGTCACCGTATTTAGTTTTTTTTTTTTTTTTTCTAATTGTCGTTATTGAAACATATGTGATTGTACCTATTTGTGGGGCACAAAGTTGACTATCGATACCTGTGTACAATATGTGATGACCAAATCAGGATAACTAGTATACTAATCTGTAGAAAACATAATAATTCACTGTGACCCTCAACCAATTTATGTGTAGTATCTAGTCTACTTTTATGGGCTGTATCCCACTGACAACTTGGAACCTTTACGATGCTGGTCTGGTCTACTTCATTCTTCTGGTTCACTTGAACTTTTGCTAGATCACTGATGGTGCTGCATCTAGGGGCAGAATATACCTCTGCAAGCTGCTCAGTGTTAGATGGGGTGCATGATATCCAGACACAGAGGATGGAGAATGTTTCCTCTGGCCATTTTCTGATCACTCAGTGCCATTGAGTTTTCTACTCTATGTCTGCTAGTTCCTCCCAGAAAGGTCAACCTGAGCCATCCCCTGCCACTGGTTAGAGGGCCAGAAGTTGTAGGGTATGGATGATGCACTGCCACTGTGTGGAGGATTAGAAGACCCTAGGCCTGGCTTACCTTCTGTTGCTGAGTAGAGCACTGGGAGGCAAGGGCCTGCTGTTATCACCAGTGTGGGTGGAGGGATCTGCCTGCCTGTAGCTGAGGGATATGGAGTGAGTCAGCCAGCTTGGGATTCATTGTTGCTACAACTTTAGATAGATGCTGACACTGGACATAGATCTTGCTAAGTCACTGCTGGACTTTCCCGTTCCCAATATTTGGCCAAAGAAAGTAGGCTTTTTAAAACTTCCCTTTCTTCCCTCCCTCCCCCCATGCCTTTTGATGGTTTCACATTGCAGCTCTCTCTGGTACCCTGTCTGAGATGTATGAGAGATTAAAAGAGAACCCAGGGAACCCACCATTGTGTCTTTCTTCAAATCCTTATGATACTCTTACTTTCCACCTTTTAGAATAATTTTATGGTTGTCACTTTACTTTCAGAGTGTTCAGTTGTATATATAGGAAGAAGAATGGAAAAGAGAGCCTATACCATCCTGTCCTAGATTTGTTTTTGATTGGGTTTGGTACTTGGGAACATTCTGGTAGTCTTGGAAGTGATGAACAGTTGGAGGATTAGAGGGTGGTTTTCTTTTTTCTTCCACTATTGTTGTATTTAGACCTTTTGCTTTCACTGAGTGGGAGAGCAGTCTGATGGCATAGACCTGATAATAAAAAAACAAAAGCAATGGAAACCAATGAGAATACACCCTGAGACCATATAGTCTGACATCTTTATTTTATTGTTGAGGAAAATCACATGCTTCTAAGAAGAGGTTTACTAAATTACTGCAAGTCACAAAACTATTCAAACCGTGTTCAAATAAGGTGAAGGCCCAGCTGTAACCAATCCAGCTGTATTGTACCTTGCTTCTGTTTTCTGTATGTACTTTCCCTTTTCTGTCTATAAATCTTAGCTGACCATGCCGCAGCTCCAGAGTTGCTCTGAACCTATTCTGGTTCTGGTAGCTGCCCAATCTGCAAATCATTCCTTGCTCAATTAAACTCTGTTAAATTTAATTTGTCTAAAGTTTTTCTTGTAACACCAGCAAAATCCTAGTCCTGATTAGATTAGCTGTCTGCATCCTCCATGCCTACTCTACATGGCTAAGGGTGGCTGGAAAAAAACACCATCATATTAAATGGCCTCACTATAATTCATGGTCACTAATCAAATGTGGGCCTTCAGGGATTCCCGACATATTATCCTCATCCATTCATTCTTCTAGACAAGTATTTTATATATTCTGTTTCATTCTCAAACTTTCAATATCCAGTGCCTTCCCCCAACATCAATTCCTTTTCAGTTCATCTTGTGGTCTTACATCCTATTTCACTGTAAAAATGCAGTCAGCCAGAAGTTTTTTCACAAGCTCTCGGCAATACATATGTGAACTTATCTGTGTTCATGTGCATATACTTTGGCCTTTCCTCTTCATATTATAATTGAATGTTTCATTCTCCTAGCTAAGACCAGTCCTTCTACTTGGTCAATAGAGCCCATCTCCTCTTTTGCCTACTCAAGAATATGGCCCTAGCAATTGTTTCCTTTCTTTGTGATTAATCAGTTTTTTTCTTATCTATGGGATTATTTCTACAGACATAGAAAAACTGTATAATTTATCTCATTATGAAAAAGGGTCTCTTTGACTCACACTTCTCTCCAGCTACTGACCCACTTCTGTGTGTCTATTCAGTAAAAGTTCTTGAAAGATTTGTCTATATTTAATTTCTTCATTTGTCTCCAATTCTCTTTGGATCTTATTCTGATAAGGCTTTCTCCCCATTCAGATTAATAAAACAGATCTTAGGAAGTTCATCAATTATTTCACATTGCTAAATTCAATGATTTGGTTTTCGTCCACATTTTTACTTGGTTGATCAGAAAATTGGCTGTAGTTGATCATTTCCAAGGCTACAAAATTTTTAATCTTTTCCCTGCTTCACTGGCTACTCAACAGGGTTTAGTCTTTAATCTACCTTTATTTACTTTTCAAATGGTCTCATTCAGACTTTAAATATCAATGACTGATGACTTCCCTATTTTTATCTCCAGCCTGGACTTCTTTATCTAACTCTAAATTTTCATTTCCAAATGCTTATTCAACATGTTTCCTTGATGACCTCAGCATCTCAAACATATTGCTGAATGTCATTTCTATTTCCCTTAAATCTATTTCTCCCTATGTATTCTTCAAATTAACAGTTACTCAATCCTTGGTGACTTTTTGTTCAAATAAAACATCTTGATTTTATCCATAATAATTTTCTCCCAGTCCTCACATGCAGTCTTGAGGTAATCTTATTGTTTCTATCTTCAAAATATTTTTTAAAATTCTACTCTTACTAGCCTGATCCAAGACACTATCTTCTCTCTCTTGAATTATTGCAATAGTCCCTAATTAATCTCTTTTTTTTTGCCTTGCTTCACTTCAGTCTACTTTGGACACAAAATCCAGAGTGACTATTTTAGAATAAAAACTCAGTTTTGTCTGTAAGAACCAATTTGTATCTGCTCTATCGCCATATGTTCCCAACACCAAGTACAGTGTCTGGAAATAAATAAATGTGTCCTCTTCTACAGTGGGACGTTATCTATTGGAATTCTTGAAGTTTGAGGTTAAGGCGTGTTCCTCCAAAGAGTTTTGTCTTTGTCTCTGCTAAGTATCCTTGAGGTATAACCAGGCTGGGACCATTTTTTTAGGCTACTGTCTTGGGGAAATCTCTGGATTATGTACATAACATAAATTCTAGTTCTAAACCCTTGTATGAACAGGTCTCTATGGGGTTGTGACATTTCAGTTGAGACATCATTTTTTCATTTTTCATTATGTGTTCAGGCCAAGACTGGTAAACTTCATTGTCATCTTTCTTCCTCCCTTGCTTTCTTTCTCCCTCTCTACCACCCTCCCTCCATTCTTTCTCTTTTTCCTTTCCTTCTTTCCTGCTATCCACCTGTCTTTTTTTCTTTCGTTCATTCCTGTAGCTTTTACTGAGGATTAGCCCTTCGGAAAGTTGGAGACTCTGGAATTTTTGTGGGAAATCTTGAGTTGAGCTTTCTGCATTGCAGAGGACCAAGACTGCTTAGATTGACACAGACCATCACTCCACTCACAGGATTTCACTCTGATTTTCAGCATCTAGAAAAATAACCCCGGGACATTCTCTTAATTTTCTTATAAGCTTTGGTATTAATTTGAAAAGATGATTACAATGCTTGACTTAGAATTTCTAGGTGTTTATAGACATCTTGTTTGCACTATTTCTGGAACTGAAAGAATGCTCTTCTCTCTTAACTTCTCTTAATTTTGATTAAATAATGTTGGTAGTAGAAAATCTAAAAATATTTTGTACTTAACCATATGCTGTTATTGTTACCATATGGGTTAAACTAAAAATTAAAAATGAATGAAAATCTAAGAGATCTTTCATTAGAATTTGAATAGAGTAATTAAAGCGAATCAACACTTAAGCCTAATCATGTAGACAGACATACGTTGGTCTTTCAAAGAGGACTTAGTTTTGGACTGCTTTAGAAACATAACGGCATGGATATTAATCTAAGGGAGAAAGTTAACAGCAACAAGATTACTTCCAATGCCAATGATAAATGTACTCACTTTGTCTATTTAGAAAATAGAAAAATTTACTTTGGGGCTGAGAATTGAATTATTGGCTGAGCACAGACTACACAGTGATTTAGAAAACTCATCTCAAATTCTTTGTAAAATCCTGTGATTCCTAAAGGCTGTGTAATAAATACTTTCTGCTACAAACTATGGATTGTTAAAAAATGACAACCACCTTTGGCTAAGTTATATTTACTTAGTTGTTTTTCAGATGAATAAACACTGAAAGTGATATCTGCTTATAAAAAATTCTTCATACCTGTTGTTTGTGATGAAACTGTACACTACAGAGTGTCTCGTGTGTGTGTGTTTTTGTGTGTGTAGATCAAAGTATTTTTAAAAGTATTTGTTCTCTATTTTAATTCCGTTTTCCCATGAACTTTTTAAAGTACCCTTGTATATATTTTATAAAATTGGTTTTATATATATGAACATATGAATGAATACAAGTTTAATGGAATAAAGAAATTGGTAGATCTCTCTGGGAGATGAATTTAAGAGCAGATTTCTAAAAATGATTCCTAGTCTGGCATATTCCATAAACTTGTGTGAACAGAATATAATGTGTAAGAAATTGAGAGAAGAGAATCAAATTTCAGAAAGACTTGGGTTTTGACTGGCGCTGCAGAGACAACCCCTCCCCCCTCCTTTGACCCAGAGGGGAGCGCCAGCCCCCGTGGCCCAACCCATTGAGGTGAGCCCAGCAGACCCACGTGGTGCTGAGGGCTCATTCTATGACCACAGATTCTAGAAGAGGACCCAAGGTGGTTTAACATAACCACCACCACACTTACTATCAAGCAAAGACAATTCAGCACCACAGTAGCAACCAGGACCGCTTCATAGCCAACCTCAGTGTGATAGAAGCTAATCCTCTACCAAATGACCAAACGTCAATGAAAAAATACTAAAACTACAAATAAACAAGAAGAAATGACACCACCAAAAAAAATACAGTAATGCTCCAATATCAGACTCCATGGAACAGGGGGAATCCTTGAAATGTCTGAAAAAGAATTCAGAGCAATGATCTTAAGAAAACTTGGAGATGGGTTTTAATTTAACAGTTTAGGGGCTACAATTGAGCTATGCAACATTTTAAGCATCTGTCAGTGTTTCATCTCACTTAAAAAGATACAACATGGGAGATCTTTTAAGCAAATTTTAGAGAGAAAGCAGGGTAAAGAAGTTTAGACAAAACTGTATGAAAAGAAACAAAATATTTTTCCTCTACCCATCTTAGGTTCTCTTTGGATCCCTGTAAGTTAGACCGACAAAAGACATATTAATAAGAAAAAAGCAGTTTATCAGCATGTGCATTGCACATACACACATATATATACACACAGAAAAACAATGGAATACTATTCAGACCCAAGAAAGAAGAAAATTCTGTCATTTGTAATGACATGGATGAACCTGCAGGACAGTATGCTAAGTGAAATAACCCAGGCACAGAAAGACATATACTTCATGATCACACCTATATGTGGAATCTAAAAATGGTAAACTCAACAAAGGTGAAGAGTAGAATGAGGGTTGCCAGGGCCTGGGGGCACAGGTAATACAAAGATCATTTTACTTCTTTTCTGACATGAAATCCTTTTATTTCTTTTTCTTGCCTAATTGCCCTGGCTAGGACTTTAAGTACTATGTTGTATAGAAGTGGTGAGAGTAGGCATCTTTATCTTGTGCTGATCTTAGAGGAAAAGCTTTTAGGTTATCATTGTTGAGCATGATGTTAGCTGTAGGCTTGAATAAATGGCTTTTACTCTGTTGAGATACATTCTTTCCATACCTAATTTGTTGAGAGTTTTTATTATGAAAAGCTGTTGAATCTTCTCAAATGCTTTCTCTGCCTCTATTGAGATGATTGTATGATTTTTATCCTTTATTCTGTTAATGCTTTATATGTTGAACTATCCTTGCTTGCCAGGGACAAATCCCACTTGATCATGGTATATGATTCTTTTACTCTGCTATAAAATTTAGTTACGTAGAATTTTGTTGAGGATTTTTGCATCTATGTTCTTTAGGGATATTGGCCTACGTGTGTGTGTGTGTGTGTGTGTGTGTGTGTGTGTGTGTGTGTGTGTGTGTGTACATATATTTTTTCTTGCAGTATCCTTATCTGACAATGGTATTAGGGTAATGCTCCCTCATAAAATAAGTTTGGAAATGTTTCTTCTTTTCAATTATTTAGCTGAGTTTGAGGAAGATTTACATTCATTTTTCCTTAAATGTTTGGTAGAATTCACCAGTGAAGCCATCAGGTCCCAGGCTTTTCTTTGTAGAGAGGTTTTTGATTACTGATTCAATCTCCTTACTCATTATTGATCTGTTCAGATTTTCTATTTCTTCATGATTCTGTCTTGGTACTTTGCATGTTTCTAGGAATTTATGTATTCTTTTTAGTTTATCCAATTTGTTGGGATATAATTGTTCATAGTAGTTTTGTGATTCTTTGTATTTCTTTGGTATTAGTTGTGATGTCTCCTATTCCATTTGTAATTTTATTTATTTGAGTCTTCTCTCTCTCTCTTTAGTATAACAGTTTGTCACTTCTTAGTTTTACTGATATTTTGAATCTTTTCCAGTCTCTATTTCATTTATTTCTACTCTAATCTTTATTTCTATCCTTCTGCTAACTTTTACCATAGTTTGTTCTTCTTTGCTAACTCCTTGAGATAAAGTTAAGTTGTTTATTTATTTTTTTCTTATTTTAGGTATTTATTGCTATAAATTTCCCTCTTAAAATTGCTTTTGATACATCTTATGAGTTTTGGTACATGATGTTTTCATTTTCATTTGTCTCAAATATTTTTTGATTTCTTCTTTGACCCTTTAGTTGTCCAGAAATGTGTTGTTTAATTTCCACATATTTATGAAGTTTTCAATTTTCTTCATGTTGTTGCTATAATTTAAATTATATCAAAATTAAATTAAGAAGGACTTGTTTTGTGGCCTAATTAGGATCTTTTCTGGCACATTTTTCATGTGCATTGAAAAGAATGTGTATTTTGTTGTTGGATGAAATACTCTGTATATGTCTGTTAGATCCATTTAGTCTACAGTGCTTCTTAAGTCAGATGTTTTGTTATTAATTTCATCTGGACAATATATCCATTGTCAAAAGTGAGATATTGAAATCCCCTGTTATTATTGTATTGCTGTCTATTGCTTCCTTTAGTACTTTTAGTATTTGCTTTATATATTTAGGTTCTCTGATGTTGGGTGCATATCTATTTACAATTATTATATCCTCTTGATGAATTAACCCTTTTATCATTATATAGTGAATTTCTTTTTCTCTTGTGACAGTTTTTGACTTAAAGGTTATTTTGTATAATACAAGTATAGACACACCTGCTTTCTTTTTGCTACCATTTGCATGAAATATCTTTTTCTATCCCTTCATTTTCAATCAATATGTGTTCATAAGAGTAAGGTGAGTCTCTCGTAGGCAGTATATAGTTGGATTTTTTTTATCCATTAATCCACTCTATGTTTTTTGATTGTAGAATTTAACTCATTTATGTTTAAAGTAATTAACAATAAGTAAAAACTACTGCCATTTTGTTGTTTTCTGACTTTTGTACTTTCTTTATTTCATTTTTCTCTCTTGCTGACTTTAGTGATTTGATTATTTTTTTGTAGTAGTATGCTACTACATACTTCTCTTTATCCTTTATGTATCTAAAATAGATTTTATTTCTTTGTGGTTACCGTGAGGCTTACATAAAACATCTGATAATTATAACAGTCATTTTAAGATGATAACAATGGCATTCAAAATCTATACTTTAACTTCTAACCCTCCCATATTTAATGTTGCTGATGTCACAGTTTACATCTTTTTTGTGTCATATATCCATTAAAAATTATTGTGGCTTACATATTTATAATACATTTTTCTAACTTTTATATTAGAGGTTAAAGTGATTTGTGCACCACTGTTACAGTACTAAAGGATTCTCAATTTGACTATATGCTTTCCTGTACAGTGAAACCTATACTTTCATATGTTTTTATACTGTTGGTTAGCATCCTTTCATTTCAACTTGAAGAACTCCCTTAGCATTTCTTGGTAAGCAAGTCTAGTTTTGATGAATTCTCACAGCTTTTGTTTGTGTGGAAAATCCTTATCTTTCTTTTATTTCTGAAAGACAGTCTTGCCAGTCATAGTATTCTTACTTGGCAATTTTATTCTTTCAGCACCACTCTAGGTATATCATCCTATTCCCTTTTGGACTGCAAAATTTCTGGTGAGAAACCCACTCATAGTCTCAAGCATTCCCTTTTACGTGACAAGTTGCTTTTCTCATACTACTTTCAAAATTGTCTACTTCTCTATGACTTTTGAAAACTTGATTTAATGTGTCTCATGAAGATCTCTTTATAGGTACTCTAATTTGGTTTCTTTGGGATTCATGAATTGGGACGTTCATTTTCCTCTCCAGAGTCAGAAAGTTTTCTGTCATTATTTCTTTGAATATGCTTTCCCCACTCCACTTTCACCTTTTCCTTTCTCTGCTCTTTCTGTGAAACTCAGAATTCATGTATTTTTTTCTTTGATGCTGTCCCATAATTCCTAGGCTTTCTTCATTCCTTTCCCTCTGTTAGTTTTGTTTTGTTTTTGTCATTTGTTTGTTTGTTTTTCCCTGTGACTTGGTAATTTCAAATGAATTGTGTTCAAACTGATTCTTTCTTCTGTTTATTTGAGTCTGGTCTGAAGCTCTCAATGATATTTTTTAGTTTAGTTATTGTGTGCCTTAGCTCCAAAATTTGTGTGCGTGTGCGTGCATGCGTGTGTGCATGCGTGTGTGTGTTATGGTTACTATGTCTTTGTTGAACTTCTCATTTTATTTGTGTATTGGTTTGCTGATTTTGTTTAGTAGTCAATCCGTACTTTCTTGAAGCACATTGAGCTTCTTTTTTTTTTTTGTCTTTTCGTGACCGGCACTCAGCCAGTGAGTGCACCGGCCATTCCTATATAGGATCTGAACCCGCAGCGGGAGTGTCACCGCACTCCCAGCACCGCACTCTCCCAAGTGCGCCACGGGCTTGGCCCTACATTGAGCTTCTGTTAGATGATTATTTTGATTTCTTCATCAGGCAGTTCATAGATTTTTATTTCTTTAGAATAAGTTACTGATGTTTTATTTTGTTCCTTTGATAGTGCCATGTTTCCCTGATTATTCATGATCCTTGTGGCCATGCTTGGTGTTTTCACTTTTAAAGAAGCTGGCACCTATTCAAGTGTTTATAGACGGGCTTCAGCAGGGAAAACCCTTCACTGGACAGTTCATCATTAAATTCTGAGTGGGCTGTCTGGCAAGGTCTTTGGATGGAGTCATCAGGCAGGCTGATTTTATGTTTGGATCAGCATGTGAGTGAATGTAGAGTCTGGATACATGGAAGCAGCCCTGGAGCATGTGCGTGGGGACCAGCATGGCCTTGGGGCTGGCTGTAAGCTTAGGTTTATGAGAGCTAGCTTTGCACTGGGATGGGCAAGGTTCTGGGTCCATGCAGAAATGAAAAAAGAGACACAGCAACTGATACTGTCTACTAAGGAAGGACTAGCATGGAATAGCCCTAGTGCCTGGGACACTGGGGGCCAGCCCAGCATCAGGGCCTACTGGGGTGGACCTCGAATCTCGGTCCAGAGGTACTGGCTTGGTACATTGGGTTACAGAGGCTGGCCTGGAGCTGGGGTATGCTGAGACTGGCATAGTGTCTAGGGCTTTGGGGTTGGCCTGGTGCTGTGGTGGACCTGTAGCATGAGGCAGGCCTGGAGCCTGGGTCTGCGGGTGCTGGCCTGTACCTGTGGCCGTGGAGTCCTGCCTACAGGCAGATTTCACTGGGATGGGCCTTGTACTGGGGTCCATGGAAAAGTTGTATGCTCATTTCACTCTCCTTCCCCCTTGCAGAGGGTATCTGTCTCTCATAATGTGCTACCAGGCTTGTGGGAGGCATGATGTGTGTAATGTTTACCCATTCTTCCTACCCTCTTCAATGCATTTTTTCTTATTTCTATGCTAAACACAGGTGCTGTAATCTCTCACCTGGATTTCTTAGCTCTTGTGAAGGTATTTTAATACATGGTGGTTGTTTAAATGAACATTTCTGTAAAAGAATGAGTTCTAGAAAACTACTACCCTATCTTCAGGTTTAAATTTTAATTCTTTCACTTGTTTAATCCTGCTATTCTACCTTTAAAATGGAGATTATTAATTTACATAATTAAGTTGTTGAGAAGATTAACCAAGAAAACCTACATAACTTGTATATTCCCACAAACCTAGCACATAGCTAGAATTTTGATTCTTTGATCAGTGGAAGCTCTTGAGGTTGACTATGAAGGATACTTAACCAATTCCTCTGTAAAGAAATGATAATGGCCTTAGGAGACGTAAGTTCTGAGACTGGCTCTGAATACATTTATATGGACACATTTAGCCCGGGATAGATTAATGTCATTATATAACGAGTCATAAGAAAGATGACAAAGAAATTATATTTGTAGTGATGGGATTCAGGACATACTACCCCAAAATGTGGTACCTTGGAATTTGAGAAAACAGCAGAGTCAAGAAGGTCACTATCACCTTCCCTTCTTTCTCTCTTGAAGCAGGTCTTATGACCCACATCTGAGAGGTATTCTCCTTATACCTGGAAGAAAGGAACATCTTTATCTATAAAGATACTAGGATACAGAAAAAGACCCAAGTAAGTGGGCCTTGCTAAGTTCCCCCCAGTTTATTACTATTAGATTATACTCATTTTGAAACCTAACCATATACATGTTTACTTGTTTCTTTGGGACTTCATTTTGGAAAGTTTCCATGTTACTTAAAACATATTAAATAAATTTATATGCTTTTCTCTTGTTAATATGTCTTTTGCTATAGCATCCTCAACCATGAACCAAGTGATAGGAAAGAAAGTTATTTATCATCCTCTACAGTAGCTATGAAAATGCTGTCTGAGGGTCACATATAAGAACATAGACACAGATATTATGCAGAATGCTTTTGATTGCAAGTGATGGAAACTCAAACCAAAGTTGTACAAATCAAAAGGGAAATAATGGACTTTTGTACTTGAAAGTCCACAATTGGATCTGACTTTAAGTATAAAAGAACTCAAGGGCTAAAAAGAAATATATTTTTAAAACTGTGATAACATGTGTCTTTTTACTGCAGGTCAGTTTTCTCCTGTGATTGGAGACTTTGGGATGCTGACAGCTCCAGGTAACTTTTTTTTAAAAGATTAAAACACAGTAGGAAAGGGATTTCTTCTTTCAATGTCCCGAGTAAAAGCTCAAGAAAGAAATCTTATTGGTCACCCATGGATCATCTTTGGACCGTAGCTATGTTCAGGGGGATGTGGCGTTGCTGTGAATGGGGGACAGCATTGGAAGTTAGGAGAAGGGAAGTCATGGAGAGAAACTCTTAAAGAACTGATAAACAACACTTTCCACAGCTTATGCAAGCAATTTCAGTATTAAATAATTGCATTACTCCTTTGTCAAAAGAGTCTAAACTAGTTAATTGTTAAGTTTCTTCTCAGATCTGAAATTTTCTGCTTTTGATTATAAGCTTTGCCTTTACAGCACCAGACACATTTGGAATGTGAAAAAAATAAATCGGATATTTAATATTTTTCCATCTTTTGAAAACTCATTTTTTATTTATAGATAACTTCTTAATCATAATCTCAAGATGTCTTTTAAAAGCACATTTTGTTCTTGGCTTTTACTGTCTCTATTGCTTCCCTGGAAATTTTCTCATTCTTTTGCTTTTATGTTTCCTCTTTGCCTGTCTTTTTATTCATTTTCTTTTTTGAAAGCTTTAGCTCCACAAGGTCACTCAGTGATTTCAGAAGTGTGCTAGTAAAGGATTTAATTTTTCAAATGTAAATGGAGATCAGGACTGCCTTTGTAATTGGTTTATTTTGCTTCTGTTCATTCTAGTCACATTCTTACTCCATATGTGCCATACAGTTTCAGGTGTTAGTGATGCCATGAACTACAAATTGAAATTTTGGCAACAGTACAAAGAAAGAACTAATTCTCAAACATACCTGGAATGTATTTGTAATAGCTAAATTAATATAAGTAGATGATTTGCAATCTAAAAGTATAAAATATATTTACTTAGGAAAGGACTCATTTAACCTGTAACTCACCTTTTGTTAAAAAAATAATAATAATAAAGGTAATGTGCATGTGAATTCAGATATTTCATAGTGGCAATCAACATTAGCAGAATTTTTGTACTACCTGAATGAGATCTACCATATTATATAATCTGAGGTTGGTTCTACTTTTAAGAGGAAAAAAAATACTTGTTTGATCAAGCATATTATACATTTAAGACAGTGTCAGATGGTATAATTGGAAATTTACTTTGGACAATATAAAATGTTGGCTACATATGTATGCAAGTCATTCTGCATCAGAAATATGAGCAGAAATGCATGTGGAGAGAATTATAGTAGAAACCGAGAAGTCCCCATTTGGATAAATACAATTGCAAAGTCACAGCCTGGATGGCCCAGACCCTCGTATTAGCAATATTATTAATCCCAGGATAAATCAATACCATATAAAAACTGCTCAAATAGGAAGGACAATGACAAATAATAATACTTGAAGCAATTAAAATGCTGTCTGCATTGCACTTCTGAAGGACAGTATTAGGGTTTTATGTCCTAGATTTTTAATTACTGATAATAAATACAGTGTCGCTGGCTGGTCCTACAGTGTGCCAGGCTTTCAACTTTACATACCTTAACTAATTTTTCCCTTGACACAACTCTGTGATGTAGATATAAGCTGATAAATGACCTCGGACACTGTAGGGGTAAGTAGTTTGTCCACACAGATCAACAGATAACTTTGAGTTGCTAAGTTATAAACCTAGAACTCTCTATTTCAATCTGAGACATTAAGTATTAAACAACATGTATCCTTATTTTTAATGATATCTATAAATGTCTTTATCTATAACAATGTCCTTATCTTTATCTGATAATAAGCACAGGTATTTCACATTCGTAGTATTTGAGTTAGCCACTAAAGTTCTATTTGAAAATATCTCTTTTTATATCAAATAATTTGAAACACAGCAGCTACCTCTCCATTCAAACAAGTTACCACTAGTCCAGTATCTCCTTAGACAAATAGTAAAACTCCCAAAGGGAAATATGGCTGAAATGTCAGAGAGGGTCAAAAGATAGCTGAATAAGAGATCAGACAGCAACTCAGAACTGGCTGTGGTTTACTGTTCAGCACCATTAGAAAGTGGATTATCTCTTTGGAACAACTAATGGGATGGAAATTGCATATAAGGCTTTTTTGCATAAATAAAATGCAGCTCAACAATGAGGTCTTGTGCAAAAAATAGACAGTAAGAATGTGATAAAAGAAATACTTTGACAGACTTGCTAAGCATCACATACTACTGAAGAAGAAAGATTTAATGTATATAAAGAGATTTCAGTTCTGGCACTAATGGACTGCAGTTGTGAATTAAAAAGAATCTAATCCATATGACATTCTGATCTGTGATGGAGACATTTATGGAGGGAATGAACATTGAACTTCATCTTCCAATTTGCCATTAAATTAAAAATGGTAGGAAAATATTTGGCAGCTGAGTAGAAAAAACTGACTGTAGCCAGTAAAGAAAAAAAGCAAGACATTATACAAATACAGAGAAAAAGCAATACAAAAGATGTAGACAGGAGCAGCCCACTGACAATAGAGTTGTCCAATAATGAGAAGCAACTTTCACATAAGGGCATCTGAAAGGTCAGAAGGGCCATTCTGACTCTAAACATCTTGATTTATAAATGAGTGAACATAATGGTCTAATAAAAAAATCCAAAACGATTCTGATATGTAACTGGATGATTATTAGTCTTGTTTTTCTTTCTTTAAAGGATGGGCAAGATAATGATATGTTACAATTTGTGGGAATGTTGTAATTGCATTTATATTCAAGGATTGCTTTCCAACATGCCTCTCTCTTAAAGTCTTCCTTACCCTTTCACCAACAAAATAAACAAAAGAAAAAAAGCACTTGCTTTAGAATTGGAGCAATCAATGCTTTACCAGTTTTCTTTTCATTACATGAAAGGCTCTGAGTTGAGAGAATGAAATGACAGATTGCACATAATATTCCAAGCACCCATATGAATTTTGCACATAGATATGCAATTCTTTTTTTTTTTCCTTTAAGCTTTTTGCTTATCCATTATTACATAGAAGAAACTTGAAGTGGAATTCAGTATCAATAATTACACTCTTGGAAGATTGGTCAAGTTAAGGCTAAATCATATATTTCCATTTGATTAATATGGAGTATCTTTTCCTTTAACAAAATAATATCAAAATATTTAATTTTTATGAGTTGTGATGAAAAGATGGGCCAACAAGGAAAACAGGAAATACAGAAGACTAATTCTTGATACTTTTGTAAAGCCATTGATATATTTTTAAACTCTGTCTTTGCTTTTGTATTCGTCTGTTTCTGTTGCTTATAACAGAATACCTAAAACAGGGTGATATAGAAAGAAACAAAATTTATTGTTTACAATTGGGAGGCTGGGAAGTCCAAAGTCCAGAGGGCATATCTGCTGAGGGCCTTGTTGGTGGGTGGTGACTCTTCACAACAACACAGGCTGTCACATGGCAAATGTCTCAAGCAAGAGAGAGAGCTAAGCTTCTGACTTACTCTTGCTCTCCTTTTAAAGCCATCAGAACCACACCCATTATTCTGTGATTGAATCAATCCAGTCATAAGGACACAGTACTCAGAATCTAATCACCTCTTACAGGCCCTACCTTTTAATATACATAATTGGATTTTCCACCCTCAACACTGTTACAGTGGGGTTAATACATAGATCTTTGGTCTCATTAAATGATAAAGTACTTTATCATTTCATTTTCAGTGCAATTGCATTAAATATTACAAGAGTGGTTACCTACCAGAAGAGAAGAAATTCAAGTACTGAGCCCAAGACTCTTCCATTAGGAGGTTGTAGAGAAGAGGAGGGAACAGTAAACAAGACCGAGAAGGAGTGGCCAGGAAGAAAGTTGAAAAACCAGAAGAGTGAAAGTCAAATGAAGAAATTATTTGGAGGATGAAAAGCTCCATCAGCTCTGTATAATGCTGCTAACATTTAGGGTAACTATACAATTAACATCCAAATCAAGATGTTTGAGAATGAAATTAGATATTATTGATGATAGCAGAAAAACTGTAAACCAGAACTCTTCAGGACACATCAGATTACAAATAAGATAGTAAGAAGAGGATTGAGAAGTTACTCCTAGATTTAACAATATGAGGCACACTTGTGACATTAATGAGAGTAGTGCTGGTGTGGTGAGTGGCAGGGTTGAGGACTTGACTGAAGTAGATTTAAAAGACGAAAGAATTTGGAGACAATAAAACTAGGCAACTCTTTAGAATAATTATTCTGAAATGTCGACTTAGGAAATCAAACTGCAGCTGTCGGGGAAGTAGGGGAAAAGACAATGTTTGTTTAAGGTGGGAGAAGTAACAGTATGTCTGCATGATGATGGATGATGCAGTAGAAAAAGAAAAACTGATGATGAAAAGAGAGAGTAGAGAATTGTGAGAACAAACTTTTTGAGTAATTTGAAAGATGTTGGGACATATAGCTCAAAGTGGAGGGATTGA
The DNA here is from genome assembly GCF_027409185.1 of Cynocephalus volans. Classification (NCBI taxonomy): domain Eukaryota; kingdom Metazoa; phylum Chordata; class Mammalia; order Dermoptera; family Cynocephalidae; genus Cynocephalus; species Cynocephalus volans. The sequence continues at coordinate 159,748,265 of NC_084460.1, forward strand.
ATTTAGATAGGACCATGGATACAAGATTCATGGTAACAAGAAGGGAAGAGAGTATGTGTGAGTATAGACACTGCTTGGGGGGTAGACAGCATGATGTCTATTTGTAGGAGTCCTTTTCTGATATCTTTTATTTTCTGAGTGAAAGGAAAGTTATTGACTGATAATGAGCATGATGGTGGAGATCTTTTGGGTTTGAAGAGGGAGGAGGAAGAGGTATGAAACAATAGTAGGAGACTGAGGGGACTGTGTTCATACAGTTGATTACTTGTCAGCATTAAGAGCACACAAGGTGGTCATGGTCACAGAGTTATATAAAAACCAGTCAGGATGGAGGTGAGTTGGGAGCTAAGAGAGGAAGGGTGAGTTGGGAGCTAGGAATTTTTTGTGATGGGTGATGTAAATAAAAATAAAGAACACAATGTATATAGTGGTAGGTTGAAAAAATGTTCTGCTGATATACCAAGCCCTAATCTCCAGAATATGTAAATATTAATATTTTATTATTATTTCCATTTTATTTTTATTTTTTAAATTAATTAAATTTTTAAAAATTTATCATTATACAATATAATCCATTTCTGTGGCCCTTTCCCTGTCTCACTTCCCCTTTACACCCCTGACATCCTCAGTTCTGTTTTCTTCTCTTAACAAGTTCAATGAATTATTGTGTTTGTTGTCTCTTTTTTTGATGTTTGTTTGTTTGTTTGTTTGTTTGTTTCTTTTTATTAGCTCCCATATATAAGTGAGAACATGGTATTTCTCTTTCTGTGCCTGGTTTATTTCACTTAACATAATGTTCTCTAAGTTCATCCTCATTGCTGCAAATGGTAGTATTTCATTCTTTTTTATAGCAGGATAGTATTTCATTGTGTAAATATACCACATTCTTCTTATCCACTCATCTGATGATAGGCATTTCAGTAGGTTCCAACTCTTGGCTATTGTAAATAGAGCTGCAATAAACATGTGAGTATGGGTGTCCCTTTGATATAATGATTTCCATTCCTTTGGGTACATACCAGCAATGGGATAGCTGGGTCATAAGGCAGCTCTATCGGTAGCTGTTTGAAGAACCTCCATACCATTTTCAATAATGGCTGTACCAATTTACAGTCCCACCAACAGTGTAGGAGGGCTCCCTTTTCTCCATATCCCTGTCAGAATATGCTGTTCTAAGTCTTTTTGGTAATAGACATTTTAACTGGAGTGAGATGATATCTCAATGTGGTTTTGATTTGCATTTCCCAGATGCTGAGTGATGTTGAACATGTTTTCATGTGTGTTGGGCATTCTTATATCTTCCTTTGAGAAATGCCTGTTCAGCTCCTTTGCCCATTTTTTAAATGGGTTACTTGTTATTTCTATTGTTAAGTTGTTTGAGTTACTTGCATATTCTGGATATTAATCCTTTGTCAGATGCATATTTTGCAAATATTTGCTCCAACTCTGTTGGTTGTCTTTCATCTCTGTGTTTCTTTTGCTGTGCAGAAGCTTTTTAGTTTGATATAACCTCATTTGTTTATCTTTCCTTTTGTTGCCTGTGCTTTTGGGGTCATATTCATAAAGTTTGTGCCTAGTCTTACTTCCTGAAGTGTTTGCTCTATGTTTTCTTTTAGGAGTTTTATAGTTTCAGGATGTATTCTTAATTCTTTAATCTATTTCGAGTTGATTTCAGTATACAGTGAGAGGTACTGGTATAGTTTCATTCCTCTAAATGTGGATGTTCAATTTCCTCAGCACCATTTGTTGAAGAGGCAGTCTTTTCCCTAGTGTATGTTCTTAGTGCCTTTGTCAAAGATCAGATGGCTGTAGGTATATGAGCTGATTTCCTGGTTCTCTATTCTGTTCCATTGGTGTCCATATATCTGTTTTTATACCAGTACTATTCTGTTTTGGTTACCGCAGCTTTGTAGTATAATTTGATGTCAGGTAGTGTTATGCCTCTGGCTTTATTATTATTATTATTATTATCATTATTATTATTATTATTATTATTATTATTATTATTATTTTGCTCAGTATTGGTTTTGCTATTCAGGGTCTTTAGTTGTTCCATATGAATGTTAGGATCGCTTTTTCCATTTCTGTGAAGAATGTCATTGGTATTTTGATGGGAATCTTGTTGAATCTATAGATCACTTTGGGTCATATGGACATTTTCACAATGTTAATTTTTCCAATCAAAGAGTATGGAATATCTTTCCATTTTCTTGTGTCCTCTTTAATTTCTCTCAACAGTGATTTGTGGTTCTCATCACAAAGATCTTTTACATCCTTGGTTAACTTTATTCCTAGGTATTTTATTCTTTTGTTGACTATTGTAAATGGGCTAGCTTTCTTGATTTCTTTTTCTGCTACTTCATTGTTAGAGTGTAATAATGCTATTGGTTTTTGCTTGTTCATGTCGTGTGCTTCAACTTTGCTGAAATCATTTATCAACTGTAAGAGTTTTTGTAGAAACTTTAAGCTTTTCCATCTATATGATCATGTCATCTGAAAACAAGGACAATTTGACTTTGTTTTTTCCAATCTGGATGTCCTTTATTTCTTTCTCTTCCCTGATTGCTCTGGCTAGTACTTCTAGCACTATGTTGAATAGGAATACAAGAGTGGGCATCCTTGTCTTATTCCCATTCTTAAGGGAAAAGCTTTCAGCTATTCCCCCTTCAAGATGATATAGGTAGTAGATTTGTCATATATGGCTTTAATTGTGTTGAGATACTTTGCTTCTGTACCTAGTTTGTTGAGAGTCATTATCATGAGGTGATGTTGAACTTGTCTAGTGCCTTTTCAGCATCTATTGAAATGATCATATGGTTTTTGTCTTTGATTTTGTTGATGTGGTCTATTGCATTTATTGATCTGCATATATTGAGCCGTCCTTACATCCCTGGGATGAATCCCACTCAATCATGGTGTATAATTTTTTGGCTGTATTGCTGTTTTCTTTTTGCTAATATTTTATTGAGGATTTTTGCATCTATACTTATCAAAGATACTGGTCTATAGTTTCTTTTTTTGTTGCATCTTTGTCTGGTTTTGGTATCAGGGTGATGTTTGCCTCATAGAATGAGTTTGGGAGAATGGCATCTGTTTCAATTTTTTGGAATGTCTGAAGAGAATTGGTATTAATTCCTCTTTAAATGTCTAGTAGAATACAGCAGTAAAGCCATTCGGTCCTGGGCTTTTTTTTGTTGGGAGATTTCTGATTACAGCTTCAATATCTTTGACTGTTATTGGTCTGTTCAGGGTTTCTATGTGTTCTTGGCTCAGTCTTGGTAGTTTGTATGAGTCCAGAAATTTGTCCATTTCCTCCAGGTTTTCAAATTTGTTGGTGTATAGTTGTTTATAATAGTCTGTAATGATTCTTTGTACTTCAGTGGTATCAGTTGTAGTTTCTCTTTTTTCATTTCTGATTTTTGTTATTTGTGTCTTCATGCATATAGAAATCAAAAACAAGCAGTAGTAGCTACTCTTATATCGGATACAATCATCTTTAAATCAAAAACCATGAAAAGAGACAAACAAGGCCACTATATAATGATTAAGGAATCTATCCAGCAAGAAGATGTAAGTCATGAGTACATATGCACCTAACACTGGAGCAGCCAGATATATAAAGGAAGAGATCCATATACCATATGAGTAAGAGACCTGAATTACCCTCTGTCAACACTGGACAGATCATCTAAGCAAAAAAAAAAAAAAAAAAAAATCATCAGAGAAACACAAAATCTAAACAGCACCTTAAACCAATTGGACTTAGCAGACATATTTAGAACTTTTCCTCCAACAACCAAAGAATATACATTCTTCTCATTAGCACGTGGAACATTCTCCAGGATAAACCACATGTTAGGTCATAAATCACATCTCAACAAATTTTTAAAAATTGAAATTACTTCATGTATTTTTTCAGACCACAATGGATTAAAACTAGAAATCAATAACAAACAAAGCAGTGGAAACTATACAAATAAATGGAAATTAAACAACCTTCTACTGAATGACATATGGGTCCAAGAAGAAATTAAACAGGAAATCAAAACAAATTATTGGAACTAATGAAAATAATGGCACATCATACCAAAACCTGTGGGATACTGCAAAAGCAGTACTAATAGGAAAGTTTATCACAATAAATGCTTACATCAGAAGAATAGAAAGATTGCAAATAAACAACCTAATGCTTCACCTCAAAGAGCTAGAAAAACAAATAATTGGAAAGAAATAATTAAGATCACACCAGAACTAAATGAAATAGAAACCAAAAAACAAATACAAAAGATCAAAGAAACAAAAACTTGATTTTTTGAGAGGATAAAATAAGCCATTAGCTAGGTAAATTAAATATTAATTTATAGGGCAAAAATATGAGATTAAGGATTTTTAAAGAGGGAGATTGTCCTGGATTATATGGATGGGCACTAAATACAATCATATGGGTCCTTATAAAAGGCAGGCAAAGGGAGATTTTACACAGAACCATGTAAATGAGAAAGAGATGTGAAGATGGAGGCAGAAATTGAAATGATGTGATCATATGCCAAGGAATTCTGGTAGCCATCCAAAGTTGGAAGAGGCAAGAATGGATTCTCCTCTTTAATATCCAGAGGGCGAGAGTGTGGCTCTGTTGACACCTTGATTTCATTTCAGTGATACTGTTTTCACACTTATGGCACCCAGAACTCTGAGAGAGTTAATTTCTCTTGTTTTAAAAGCCACCAAATTGTGATGATTCATTATAGTAGCCACAGTAAACAAATACACCATGGATGCAAATTAGATATTTGTGGCAAGATTATAAGCCTTTGATTCTGGCTGTCAATTGGGCTCCTTGGCTTTCTCCAGGTTGACTCTCTCCAGGTTGGCTCTCCTGAGGCTGGAGTTCCAAGATGTTTCTTATTTGCATGTCTAACTCCAGGTTTGGGCTGGCTGGACAACTTTCCCTTTTCATGCTGCCTTCACTTGGCTTAGACTTCCTCAACAGCATGTCAGGCTCATGGAGGTTGGACTTTTTTACATGGTGGTTGGCAAGTAGTGAGTGGAGGCTTCTTATGAGCAAATCATGGAAGTCTCAGAAAAATACTTCCACCACATTTTGTTGGTTAACAAGTAATTAAGGTCATCCCACATTCAGAGTAAGTTGAATCAGATCCCACCTCTCAATGAAAGGATTAGAAAAGGATTTGTGGCAGTCTTTAATCTACTGCAAGCACCAAAGAGAGGAACATAAGACACACTTTTACTTAAGAGGTGAGAGCAATATGAGAAAACAAATAAAATAATGCTAAAGTAAATGAAAGACGTCACCAGAAGCAATTAGATCTGTGACTGGAAAGTTTAACTAAGTCTCTTCAATTAAGTTTGTCTACCTGAACTGAGGGAGAAGGTAGAGAGAATTATAATCCTGAAGATAGTTGATGGGCTTTGTTCTTTTACCCTGAGAATTTAAAATCCCACTTACTTATCAGATCTTTGAGAAATCAATTTATATGATTGGTTAATTCTTATAAAACTTAATATCTATTACCAACTCAATGTCTATAACTTCTATTTTAATTAAGTTAACTTGATTTTATCTTCATAGGTCTCTTGAGTGCTTGTTTATTGTCAAATAAAAGACAAGTGAGAGGCCTTACTCAAAAAAATCTTTAGTGACTTAATCAAGGCTGCCCCTCATGGAGCCTCTTGGTATGTGAAACGTGTGTGTGTGTGTGTGTGTGTGTGTGTGTGTGTGTGTGTGTGCAGGTGGTAGTAAAGTGACTCAAATTTGCATAAGAATACAATAGTTTTCTGAGAGGAAAGGGATAAGATCCCAACACTCTACTGAGCACAAAATCATTGAAACTTCTTGAATGGACTAGGATTTCAGGAAAACACAGTGAGTACTTTTAAATAAAATTACTTAAACAACAACAAAAAAGGAGATGAGTCTGGGCTGATGACTAGAGGTCGAGATGAAAGGCTAAAAGGCTAGATGAGGTAGGATGTTTCTGGCCTTGTGTGTGGCTGATATTGGAAGCTCTTCTATGCCCAAGCACAGTGCTATCCTATGTGTGGAGGACCTTGGTGGAATGTAGGCATATAAATTAACAAACTCTAATATCCAACAAACTTGGCCCCTAGGGAGGGAGAGGGTCTTTTCCAGACAGTGTAGGAAACCAGACAAGCGAGGCTCCACTGCAGAGGGGACTGGGACTGCGGGTGAGCCATCATCCTCTGAAGGACAGTGAAGAAGCAGCTCAGTGGTGGGCTCAGGAAGCCCAGGGACCTGCCCATTTGGGGAGAAAAGGGGTGATAATCAGAAGATCCTGTATCTTTTGGACCTCCAGGGCTTTAGAAAATTGGAGGATATGGGAACCTTAGGATATAATTTTTGGGATAGTAGTATTTTAGTATTTTGGGCTCGGGTTTTTGTTGTTGTTGTTTTTAAACTTAACTTACCTTAGCTTAGTTTGGTCACCTAATCTTATTTGCACTTAGTTTGTAGATAGCTAATTATCAACACACACATGCACCACATAGAAAGGAACTGCAAATACTTTTTTTTTTGAATTGTAAAGAAAAACATTTTGTACCAAGCTTGATCTAGAGTAGTACCATTTGAATTGTATTTTGAAGGAAAAAGTTAAAATTTCCTTGTATTTCTTTCTTTTTGAGACATTATCCATGAACTCTTCTTAAATTATAGTAAAAGCGAGCATGGTGAGAGAGGCAAGATAACCAGTTTGTTAGTACTTTATCCTAAATAAACTTGCAGTGTTCTTGGTATTGTTACATAGTTTAAGAATATATGGGAGACTTGCCTCTGTAGAAAATGAGCTTTTTGAGGGCAGCGGCTTCTTTTCCCGTAGGTCCTACAACTGATCTCAGCAAATATTTATTAAATGGTAAACTTAAAAAATAACCTTGAACAATTTGATTGGTAGCTTGAAGCTACAGTAATTGTTTTGACATGAACTCAAACAAAATTAATGCAGTTTGTATCCATAGAAAGACCAGACAATGACAGCATAATACTATTCTTTGCGTTGTGCTAAGGATAAATGTGTTCTCAGCAGTCAGTTCAGTTTCCGTGCTAGACTTTTGAAGTCAGATCAATGTCTTCAGTGTGCACTGAGCTGGCAAATACTATAAATATTTAAATTTGAAATAAAGCCTCTCCTTTATAAAGTGTGCACTCATCTTTGACTACTATGAATTTAGAATTAAAATGAAATTGATACCAACATCGACTAAGACCATAGTGTCAGTATTTCTTGAATGCAAATACAATAAATACATACTCAAGCTTTGCCTAACAACATGGAGTTGACATTTCTATGTTATAAATAGAGCATCAAATGTAGCAGAGCAATTCCCCCTGGCCTGAAAGGTTCTGGCCTTTGATCTCTCTATGCCCCTCCTCAGGACTCAGAACCTTCCTCTTCTCCCAGATTCATCTGACCGGGAGCCAAATGTACCAGGAGCCAGATTTGTTTAGGGTCTAACTAGACCCTAGGGTTTATTGTCGATTTCATTTGGCATTTCACCAGCATTGATCCTGTTTCTCTGCTTTAAGTCCCCCATGCTTATTTGTTTATATCAATGGATGTTGAATAATTGACTTTGGATTTTACACTTTAGCATTGTTATTATTTGTCTCTCTGGATAATCCTTACAAGATATTCCCCTGTGCTCACTTTACAGATTCAGTTGCTTAACTATGCAATATATTGTGTTTTATATATGCCCTTTCTTTGGAACATGGGAAGAAAATTGAAAAATGGGATTATATTCTAGACAAATTCTGTCATTAGCATTGTCATTTCTCCCCTCCTGATTTTGTCCTGGTTTTCTCATTTATTTGTGAGGTTCTCCCATGTGTAAACCACTATAATCTATTAAGGACACCAGGAAGAATTGGTAGCATTCCAGTACTCAAGGGATTTATGCTGTTTTGAGAAAGATTAGAATATTCACATAAAATCTACAGTGTAAGGACACTGAGGAAGAGATAGAGAGGGAAAAAATAAAAACAAACGAATGATAGAGCACAAAGGGGGAACGCTTTTGCTAATTATTGATGGAGCTTAGAAATAACTACCCCGCATGTTACAGTTGGGAGGCAAAGGGAAAATTCCATACCAAGAAAGGTAATCTCAACGTTGATGAGCTTTCTCTCCTTATGTTTCATTTATGTAATACTTGAAAACTTTTACAACTAACTAAAGGAATTAAATGTTATACAAGGGCTTAAAATGAAATGAAAGAGTTCCCTGTCTCACTCACACATCCAATCTTATATTCTAGACAACTCTTAAATTTTCAAAGCTAAATTAAATTATTTATGTATTTATTATAAGTAAATCCTGTGTACTTATTGTTATGGACTGAATTCTGTACCTCCAAAATTTGTATCTTAAAGCCCAGATTCCCAATTTGACTGTATTTGGAAATAGAACATTTAAAGAGGCAGTTAAGGTTAAATGAGATTATAAGGGTGGGGTCCCTATGCCAATAGGACTTGTGTCCTTATAAGAAAAAGAAGAGATACTGGATGAGTGCACACAGAGAGAAGGCCATGTGAGGACACGCACAGTGAGAAGGCGGCCATCCGCAAGCCAAGGAGAAAGGCCTCAAGAGAAACTAACCCCGCCTGCACCTTGATCTTGGTTTCTACCTTTCGGAACTCTGAGGAAGCAAATTCCTGTGGTTTAAGCCACCCAGTCAGTGGTATTTTGTTATGGCAGCTCTAGGAAACTAATACACATGTAATAAATTATTCAATCACTACGTAAGTGTGTATGGAATCTTTTCAACCCCTTCCAACCCTTGTCTCCTGATTTTCTCACTAAAGAACTAATTTTATCAGACAATGATTTACCCTTTAGAGATAACCATTTCTATACATTTCTATATTTGGTCTTTCAGTGGTCAAATTCATATCTCTAAATAATATGCTTGTGCTGCTATTTCATGATCTATCAATCTTAGGCTTTTAATATTTATTTTTTACTATAATTAATGAGGATTTAGTTTACTTACACTATCCTCCTCTCCCCTTTCCGTCTCCTACCAAATAATTGTATTATTATTCCAAATTCTTTCATTAATTTACTCTGCAACTTCATATAATGCGCTTCAATTCTTCATTCTTCACCATGGAATGAAGCCATCAGTTATTCCAATTTTTACTATACCTTCTTCACCTTGTTTTACCTCTAAACTCTGACATCTATGCTTATTGTAATACCACAGTTCTAGCTCTCATGACTTTTCTACAGGTTTATTTGAAAACTTAAATACCAGTAAGCAATATTCATTTAGTATGAGACTATAAATAATGTTTGCTGCAGAGCCAGTGTGTTCTTGGCTTACATTTCCCTCCTATAGGGTCTGTATCAATGCAATTTGAATTAGGACAGTAGATACACTATGAGTATTATCAAATAGGGGTTTCTTATAGAAATTAGACTTTACAAAATTGTGGTAAGAACTAGGGACGTAAGGACTGGAAATGGATGTTGGAGGATCATAGAGAAGTTTTTAGCTAGCTTCCGTGAAGCACTGGCATGGGTGAACAAGTTGGAACTTGCAGGGACATTTAGGAATGATATAGGTTGAATGTTTGCCCCCTCCAAAGTTCATGTGGAAGATTGATCCCCAATGTGGTGGTGCTGAAAGGTGGGCCCTTTAGGAGGTGATTTGCCTTATGAATGAATTAATCCATCCATTAGTGGGTTAATGGGTTTTCGTGGTAGTGGAGTGGTGGCATTATAAGGAGAACACATGAAACGTGCTCTTCCCCCTCCTCACCTTGTGATACCCTGTGTTGCCATAGGACTTTGTAGAGTCCCCACCAAGAAGAAGGCCCTTACCAGATGTGCCCCTGGACCTTGGACCTCCCAGCCTCCAAAACTGTAAGAAATAAATTTTGTTTTCTTATATATTATCTAGTTTCAGGTATTCTGTTATAAGCAACAGAAAATGGATTAAACAGGGAAGCCAAGCTTGTTTAACTTTTAGGTAGGATTGTAAAGGTGAGCTGATGGAAAAGTCTATGCAAAGTGATGTCCCTGCATCTTGGGTGGATCTAGGGTGGCTGTAGATCAGCAGGCCTTACAATTAAGACGACAAAATAGATTTGAAGTAGAGAGTAAGGACAGAGTGTAAGGGGTTTCATTCATGGCTCTCCTGGGTTTTCTTCTGTATTTTCTCTCTCTTTTTTTGACTACCTTATCTGCTTAAGCACTCTTATTTAACTTTTTAAGCAAAGTGGCAAATTTTCTAAGACCAGAAGTGTAAAAATGTCTTCTTTCTGTCTTTTTCTTTACTGGTAGCTTGGCTGTATATAGAATTTTAGGTTGGAAAATATTTTATCTTATAGCTCTGAAGATAACACTTTATAGTCTTTGAAGGTATTGCATCCTGCAAGTCTGACATCTGATGCCACTTTGATGTTTGTTTCTCTGTGAGTGAAGTATAGCTGTTTATTCCAGAATCACGTTGCATGTTTTACTATAAAGTCTCGTTATGCTTAGTTGTTTATTTATATTTAAGAAAGAGGTCAGTAAAAATATTGATTCAGGTTCTATACATGAGGGTAGCCCTTGTCAAATTACTTGGGGATGAGTTGATAAGGTTCCAAATATTATTTTGAGTGACACCTAAATGCAAAGATAAAGAAGACTTTGCTTTAAGCTGCCAGGAAAATTTGTTAACTTTATTTAAGGAAGAACACTACAGTTTTGGGCTTGCAGACTAGCCTATATATTATACATATTGGGAGACAGGAGAGAGTAGAGATGAGAGGAAATTTTTCCCCATGAAGACTTTCAATAATTCTATATTTTCAGTCACACCTTTCACTTTCGCATACTATGATATCATTGTCTTTGAATCCTCTTGATCTAGGGGTATAGCCTCGGCACAGAGTCTCATTTCTCTGCTATTGCTCTTCCTACTTATAGGCTAAGAAGGGACTTTTATTCTTTACTTCATTCTTACTATTTTCCACTTGTATTTAATCTTTCAGTAATTTGTTGAAATCTCTCATCCATGAGTACCTTAACCCCTGATCTTTTCTTTATTTGGGCTTAAAAACATTTAAAAGAATTTTCTAGTATAGTTTTACAGGGGCCTCACATGAGAAAGCTAGCATGTGCTCAGTTCGCCATGTGGAAGCAGACCTGCCCATGTCATTTTGAGGTTTGCGTAGAAGATATCTTAAGTTCTAACTAAGGGAATTTCAACAATGACATAGGCTGAGTAGCACAACTGAAATTTAGGAGTGTTTACTGAAAACCTATTATGTGACAGATTTTATATAAATGTAAGAGTTGAAAATATGAAAAGGACATAGTGTATATACAGAATTCACTATCCAGAGTGGGGAGATGAAAATGAAAACAAGGTAGAATGCGATGATAGCAGTTCGATGACAAAATTTGTAGAATTCTGCCATGTCATAGAATGGACTGATTAGTCTCACTTAAAAGAATCATGACTTCATAGAAGAGGTGCCTGTTAAGTTGAGAATATTTATTGATCTAGATGGGCAAGCAAGAAGATGCCCATGATGGGGAAAATCTGTCATTCTGGCATGAAAGTTCCTTAAATCTACTCTCAAACTGCTCCTTCAGCCTTATCTTCCACAACTCCCCCTCATGTCTGGGCCCCGTACTCTAATCAAAGTAGACAACATTGTTTTCCAAAGTGGGGAAAGAACATTTATTGAGCATCTAAGAATGATAGGCTTATTTTCATCCACCAAAAGTTGACAAGTATTAACTGATTGGCTCAAGTTGCCCTATGCTCTAAATGGTAACATTTTTGAAAAATAGAACAACCACATATCAATACAAGTAAAGCTCACAGAATCGTAGGGTGTGATAACTCATCAGGACTTAACACTTTCTTGAAGGAGCTTTGTCTCAGTAAGCCATGTCTGACAATCTCTCACCACTAACTGATTGTTAGCAGCAAGCTCATTCACCAACTAATTATGACTATTATTTTTTAAAGCCCTTGCATGTGGCAGGCTCTATGACTACTTACTATGTTTAATTTTAAAACTTTATGACCAATATTTTTCCGTTTTATAGGTGAAAAAACTGAGGGATCATATGTGTAAGATCACACAGAAAATAAATAGCAGATGAATAGATTCAAACTGAAGAACGACTTCAAAATTCTTATAAAACTGCTAAACATTTTTGACCCTTTCTTTGTATCTCCACGCTTTGCAACAATTATTCTTGAAATGAATATCTTTACTTCACCCTTTGGTCTTATCTATCATTTAAAGACAAACTCATATGCTCTCTCCTGACTAAAGTATCCCCTGGTCACCCCAGTCTAAAGCTTACATCCCTCTAACTTTTATAGAGCTTTGCAATTTCCTTAAGGAATTTAGGACAAACATTTTTAATTTAGTTTTTCATTTACCATTCTCATCCTTTGGGGCAGTTTTTAGATTCTTTGAGAAAGAAACATGCTGTGTACATTATGTTCTGTTTTTCTGGAGTCTTGTACCCCTAAAGCAATTAAGAGACTCCTTAAGAGGTTGCATTGCAATTGCAGGAAGCATGAAGCACTTGTGGGAGACAAGGGTGAAGAGACAGTGAAAAGTGTCAACATAGTGCCTGGCATATAGGTGATGCTCAACAAATGTTTGCTGTCATTGTTATTATTTATTTGGCTTGTTCTCCATATCAAGATACATATGAAGGATTCTCTAACATGATATTGGACAAGGATTTTCAAGAAAGTGAAATATATTAGTCTGTTTCTGTTACTTATAACAAAACACTTAGAACTGGGATATTTGTAAGAAAACAAAATTTATTGCTTATGGTTTTGGAGGCTGGAAAGTACAAAGTCCAGGGAAACACATCGGTGAGGGTCTTTTTGGTGGTGGCTTTACAGCAATGTAGGGGTCTTACATAGCAGAAAATGGTGAAGCAAAGACAGAGAGAGACTCTTCGTGTGCGCTCCTTTTAAAACCCTTCGAAGCACACCCCTGACCACCATTATCAATACATTCACTAGGGAATGGTCCTGCAATCTAATCACTTCTCCAAGGCCCCATCTTTTAATTGCCATAATAGGATTTGCTACCCTCAAAAGTTACAGTGCTAATTAAGCTTCTAATGAACTTCGGGGATACTATTCGATCAGTTCACAGCATGCAGCAAAACCATTTTTCTACTTTTTAAATCTGATGGTCACTAGTTAGTCCTCACATTCTTTCTCTCCTGAGTCATTGTTTGTATTTGAATTTTCCATGTCTTTGCTCACTAAAGTGGAAACTCCTTAAAACTATTTTTTTTCTTTTGTAAAAAAATTTTTATTGCCCAGTATGCTGCTTTATATACTGCTGAAGAGAAATAAATGTACTTGAAATTTTTTTACATTTTACATATTCAATCAATGTATTTAGCATATGCCACCTTCTATCATTAATCTTCTTTTTTTGGTTTTTGCTCCCTGACTAGATTATAAGCAAGTTCAGAGCACAGAGGCATTTAGTGCCCTGAACACAACAGATTCTTGACATGTTTATGAATATAATAGGCTTTTAAGAATTTATTGGTTCCTTATAGGATAAATTGACATTAAATATATGAAGTTTTTATTCCCTTGAATAAAATCTATGTGGCATATATTGAGGGCAGCAAAACCAATGTCACTTGAAACAGTAAAGAAATATAAAGTTCAAATGGAAAATACATTTGCATGGCTCAAATGCTTGTTCATCAGTGAGTTGAAAGGATATGATTTACTTGTCAGATGACATGTCATAAAAATAAAATGGTAGCAATACTGACACTTTATATCACAACAGTATAAACCTAATTTCTGTTTGCGTATCCTACATATACAACTACTTCCTCACAGTTGGCCACTGCGGCTTACCTGAGATAGTCCTAAGGAAATTAGCCCATTGCAAACCAGCCTCTGAACAGTTTTATCTTTGACCCTAGCACTTAGAGATTAATGTACTGTACAAAACTTGAGAATTAAAAAGAGACAAAAAAGAAAAAGAAAAATTTCTATATTTCATATATTTATTTATTCAGAGTTGTAACCTGAGTATTACGTTTTCCATCTCCTTCAAAGTAATCTTCATTTAGTCTATTTGAGAAGGAAGGGACTTTTGAACACCCCTTTCTGACTTGCCACATGGCAACTGCGGCTCTTTGTGTGGTTCTTCCAGAAATTTCTAGGCTCACTATGGGCCATGGCTAAATTCTCTGTTGGTTATAAACTATGGAAACTTCCTCTAAATTTCTCCAGTGGAAGGGCACAAGTGGGGGGACCCTAAATTTTGCATTCCCCCACCATACAATGCTGTACTATGTGTACAATGTGTACAATGTGTACACCACACACAGTGCTGTGCGTACGACACTAGACTGGAGAACTGGGAGTCGCTGAATGGAATGGCACTCTAAAAGGTGGGGGTAACTGTACACCAAGAGAGGCTGCTCTCATAGGCCAAAGGAGAATATTTAAACCATTTCAAAGTGATCACTTCAAAGACACTTCCTAGATCCTAGCCAAGGTTCATCTGCTTCAGAAAGAATATCCTTTCTTTAAGCCTCTACAGTATAAATATCCATCTCATCCCTATAACCTTTAGGTGGATACACAGGGGCTGCTGTCACCATAGGTTTAATGCTTCTTCTTCCACTCTTACTTCCATTCAAAATTTCTAGGACAAAATAACTATCAGCAGTATAAAACTGAAAGTCCAAGTTATTAATTCAAGAATAGATCAGACAGGGTAAGGCTGGGATTAGTGTTTTTTAATGGAACAGTCCAGGATGAAATCTAGCACTCTTATGTCCTGACCTCACTAATTTATCCCAGCCAATGTGAGTGTTGTATATTCCTCTTTATGCTTTTTAGTCCTCTGAGAAACACACACACACACACCCCTCTCAACAACAAACACTAAATTCCAGAGACAGTAAAATGTAGATCCAGATCAAGCAGAATTATTTTTCTAAACAGAATATAGGCCCTTTCACGTGGAAGATAACTGTTCATATATATTTTTAAAGGGAGTTCTGTAGACACCCCCTGATCCTGTTTTTCTTATCCTCCTGTTTCTCAAACATACATAGAAATCTACAGATGCATAAAAAATAAGGCCTATGTATACTTTGTTTTCAAGCAGCAGGGCCATCTGCTTTTTGATCGCCACCCTCTGACTAAACAAAGACAATTCCAATGCTTTAAAATGTCCACTTTTCTATACTTTTTGAAGGACCACATTCAAAAGCAGGGTGTCCCCACATTATTATTTTATAAGTAAATAGGAGACAATACGAGGCATCATTATCTTCCCATGGAGACAACCCCACTGCTGTGTGTCTGTGCATGTGTTTTAGGGGGAGCTTTGCATTTTCAGTTATAATCACAGTAAGAAAGAAAATAAATTAAAGTGCCCTTCACAAATTATTGTAAATTATTTTTAGCCTCAAATTAATAATATTGGTTTTGTAAAAACATAAAAATATTTGCTGTTAACACTTTATTCACCAGTTAAGGATCAGATACTTGAATAGAAAGATACATGCCAATTATAAAATATTTCTCCCTCTCCCTTACATATCACCATTCTATATGATTTTATATATAACTAGGCATTGTTTGAAAAGAAAAAAAATGAAACCTATGTTGTATGCTGTTGGGAAATCCATGTTGTAAGAAAAATCAATAAATATTGAAAAAAACTTGAGAACATAAGAAAACATGTAGCGCAAATTCAGTGTAGCTGTGATAAGAAAACAGTAAGAGAACAATTATATCGGCCCAATATTAAGGTTTCTTGGGGGTAAGAAAACAGTAGCATAAAGAACATAAAGATTTGAAGAGATGTATTTTATATACCAAAAAAATACACAGATTTTAAGTGTATAGTTTGACAAGGCAGTGCACAAATCCAAAGTGTTCAGTTGGATAAATTTTGAGAAATGTATATGCCATGTAACCATGACCTCAATCAAAATCTGACATCAGATTTCAGCTTTATACATACTACACGTGTAACCATGAACAAGCTACTTAAAGTCTTTAGGTCTCCCTTTCTTCTTCTGTGCAACAGAGAAAATAATATGCCTATATTAGAGATATTTGCAAAGATTTCATTAGGTCATATATGTAAAGTATTAGCAGAATGTTTGGTAGGTATATACTGCATAGGTAAGGAGTAAAGACTTCACTTTAGACTAATAAAGAGAAAGGGAATAAAGACACAGAATGATAATAAAGAAGATGAAGATAGGGAATACAAAGTGTTAGATGCATAACTCTGCAAGTGTGTTTTTTTGGGGGGGAGGAGTGGGGTTGAGGAACATCCTAGAAGAGAAGGTAGCATCAGAATTTCATTACAGTAACAAGAGATAGCAAAATATATGCTGAACATTGTTGTAAGTGCTTTGCATGATTGAACTCAGTTAGTCCTCATACAATAACCATAACAAAAGTACTATTATTGCTATCCTTATTCTATAGATAAGGAAACTGAGGCACAAAGAGATTAGACACATTGCTCAAGGTTACACAGCTGTCAAGACACTGATCTGTGATTTGAACTCGGTCTGACTCTAGAATCCATAATGTGCTTTGAACCACTATGCAACATTATTATTCAATTAAAAATAACTAAGAGATAAGAAAGCAGTTTTCCTTTCAAGCATATTTATCTAAATACACTAACTGTGGCTTTGTTATTAGTGCAAGGCTATTAATTTACCTATATTAGCTTTTTCTTTAACACTTGTGAGTATCTTGGCCAGTAGATTAAGATGAATTTCAGAATTAATTAGAGCTACTGTCACCAATTAAGATGTTCCCTAAGGATATAAATATCTTTCCATTGGGATTTTGGGCATTTTGATTGGTTCCTGAAAAGTCTTACAAATTAATCGCTCTTAATTTGACACACTATGTGATTTACTTGAAAATCTCAAATTATTTAGATTTGTTACAACTTTGCGTAAATTATTACTCTCTCCTCTGATATTCTGCCACTTTGCAATTCAAAAGATAGAGTTTTACAGTTTTAAAACTAATAAGAGTCTTAAAGTTTGTTTTGTTTTCCCTGATCCTTTGGTGAGAGATCTGTCTAAACCAGTGCATATAGAGATCTTAGGATAATCTGACATTTTTTAAAAAATAAAAAGATCATATTACTGGTAGTAGGCTTTATAATAACAGTACCTTTCTTTATATTGATTTTCATCTGATAAAATGATTATAGAGATATTATCTGATTCAGTCTTTGAAATAAGCTTTTAGGTAAACATAACAGATATTTTGACTTCAAGTCCTCACATATGTGCTCAGAAGTTAATTATTAAATGATTTATCCATAAGTCATAATACATAGTAACAAACTAAGACCAAAACTAGGGTCTTCTGATTCTAAATCTCATAAGCTTTCTACTCTCTGAGCTTCATAAAGATAGGACTCAGACTTCTTTTCTTACATTTTTCATATCAAATATAACTATACAATTAATTTGAATTTCGTAAGGGTTTAATATGTTATATACTACTCTATTTTTTGTAGACACTGTTATTTAATAAAATGGTATATTAGCCTTTTCAATTTCACGATACACAGACTTAAGGCTGTCCTGTGTAGTTAGGTAGTTATGGACAGTGATTTGAGAGTTATTAGAAATTACCCTCTCAAACTGTTGGTTATATGTGAAGAACTGTCATTATCAAGGTAGTCAATTAGTTAAAAGCTATTGTTCCCTATGAAAATAAAAACATTCTGAAGGACTAGCAGAAACTTGAAGAAATATGTGTGAGTGAAGAGTCTCAGTAAAAAGCACATGGCACATAATTTGGGCATTTTTCCAGTAATACTCTGAAACAAGTTCTACCATTATTTTTCAGTTGAGAAAACTGAGGCTTACATGGCTTAAATATTTTTTCCACAATTAGTTATGTAACTTCCCCCATAACATGGGTTTAGCTGGGTCCCAAATGACTGAACACCTGGGCCAGTGCTGTTTTGGTAAATGGACTTTTTAAGGAAAGGATCTGTTTGTGTGTTTGCTGATTTCTGTTGTTTAGATACTCTTACTACACCAGATTTCAAGCAATCAACAGTGGCTTAACAATCTGGTCATAATATTCCTCAACATTTAACAGTTTGCTCTTGCAACCAGTGTAAGTAGGCTTCAGCACACCAGCACTTGAACCCTTGGTCTTAACCATTATCCTTGACTGCTTCTTAAAGTAAAATGAATCACAGTCTTTGCCTTCAAGGGATCTCCTATCTCTCCATGTAGTAAATTGCATCAATTTCTTAAAATAGCAAAAGATATATCTGTGTTCTGAATGCCATTTGGTGGGGGCAGTCAGAAATATGTGGGAAAACAGTCATGTTAAACATGCAGTCAGGTGGATATAGTCATGTGTGTACATCCACCATTATTAGATGCTAAAGGCAATTTCTTTTCTATGTTTACTTGCATCACAGGTCCAGCTCTGATTAATTTATATATATATATGTATATTTATTTATTTATTTATTTTTTCCTGCTCTGATTTAGTCTACAAGTTTGGTCTGTGAGTTCCTTCTTGATTTTCTTAATCAAACCTTAATTATTGATGAGTTTGGCTTAGCACTCCTGGCTTTACAACCCCTACGTTTTCACTTGCTCCTAGTTTGATCTCCTTCTTCGAAATTGAGAAGTTGATATCTTGTTTTAATCCCAATTCTTTACTTGATAATCTGAACATTGCAATTGCATAGAAAGTTTTGGAGAAAATTTTCTCAATGTATTTAGTATTCAGATATTTTCTTGACTTATAAAATGAAGTAAAATGTATATTTATAGGTGGGAGGAATTTTCTCAGAAGTAAGAGTAATGAAGTTATTAGAACAATTCCCAAAGACTGCAAGATATTTATCAAGTGGACTTCCTGAAATCTGGATGAAGGTGACTGGTACTTAATAGGCATGTGGGAAAAGTGGTTTCTAGGAAGGAATGGAGGCTAAGTCTGTTTGTGCTGCTATAACAAAATACCTGAGGTTGGGTAACTTATAAACAACAGAAATTTATTTCTTGCAGTTCTGGGTCTCAGAATTCTAAGATCAAGGTGCAGCATTTGATGTCTGGTGAGGATGTTCTTGCTGCATCCTTGCATGCAGAATGCAGAAAACCAAAAGAGCCCAACTAATTTCAAGGTTTCAATCCTATTCTCGAGGGCTCTGCTCTCATGGCTTAATCTCCTCCTAAAGACTCCACCTCTTAATACTGTCACTTTGGGTCCTAGGTCACAACATGTAAATTTGGGGGGGACACGTACATTCAACCCATAGCAAGTGAGTAAACAGGAGTTCAGCAGAGGGTTAGATGTCCACTCCAGGAGAGGAGGAGAGGGACATGAGAACTGAATTCACAAGAGTTCAGGAGGCCTAGAGTCAATATCCTGTGTTTAAAGTTTTGCTTTTTTGACAGTTTTCCTCAGTTTTAGCGTACTCTTTATCAGACTCTGGGTCTCTTCATGCTCTATGGCAGACTTTCAGAAAAAAAGTTTTTATTTGAAATTTGCACATTTCCGACTGCTGGCTGTCAGCCATTACCTATTGAGTACATATTAACTATGCATTTGAGGTGTAGAGTAAAGGACTGTATGGCTCCCACCTCAGTAGGCTCATACTCTAATGACAAGGAAGGACACACATGGCTGCAGTAAAAACCTATAATTAAAAATACAGAAACATCAAATGAAGGATGAATCTGGTGTTTTCTTGTTGTGTAGAGAAGTGGCTAGGTAAGTTTATTAGGCTCTTACAAAGAAGGTGGTTCAGGAGTTGTAAAGACAAGAACAATATTGTGGAATGATGCACAGCAGAAGCCAGATCTGGCTGTGGGGGAGTCCCTGACTAAAGGGTTTGTGGCAGGAAGGGACTATCTGTGTTGTCTTTGACTGTGGACCTTTAAGGCTTTGAAATGGAAGGTGGGCTCAGGATGGAGGTGGCTGCTGTGGCAATCCAAATGAAAAATTTGTAACGTCTTGGAAATAGAGTCATAGTGGCTAGGGTAAAGAAATTCAATGTTTGACTTTAATATTACTAATTATGACCCCCATATAGAACTTATGATCCCAAACTATACGTACCATTATTATGTACCAGTGGGCTTTACATCCTTACTTAATGAATAATGTAGCATCCTAAAACAAAAAGACCACAAAGTATGTTTCTACTTGGTTTGGCAAATTACTTAATTCAAAGAGAGGTGAACTTAGGCAGATATTTAAGGGAAGGAGCAGTTTATAGTTCTTGCAAAGTGCACAGCAACAAATCCACTGCTCCTTAAAGCTTTTTCCTCATATGGTTTAGCTTCCAAATCCATGCTCATTATGATCAGTGTGAAGAATTTCAAGTGAAATGTTTTGGCTATAGTATTTTGTTTTTATATACTTGTGCACAGTATCTGATGATCAAATCAGGATAATTAGCATATTCATCATTACAAAACAATCATTCTTTGTGTCCATTAACCAATCCACTAACCAATTCTTGCTGTTCCTCCTTCCCTCTTCCTTTCCTACCTCTAGTAACCACAGGTCTGATCTTCCTTCTGAAAGTTCAACATTTTTTGTGGTTGTTGTTTCTTTCATTGTTTGTTTGTTTGTTTGTTTGTTTTTTAGTTCTCACTTGTAAGTGAGGACATGCAGTATTTCTTTTTCTGTGTCTGGCTTATTTCACTTAAAATAATTTTTTCCAAGCTCATCATTGGTTGAAATTGAGTGAGGACATTCTGATTTAAATATTTTCCATATAACTCAGTTAAGGATTTCCCATGTCTAGTAACTGTAGTTCTGTTTATACATTTTATTTTTAAAATCAGGAATTTTGATGATCTAAATTTTTTAAATATATACACATCTATACATATATGCATGTGTGTGTATATATATATATTTCTCCTATGTTTTCTGTGTTTTATGTACAGTCAAGCCACGGGAGAAGACTATTCTGCAAAGAGAAAAGACTCAAAATTCCAAGAATGCCTTTGCAAAATAGATTTTTTAAAAAACAACTTCAGTCTGTCATGTTACATTCCTACAATTAGAGTGTACATACATTGAATCAATTTTTTACTGAGGTGTTCTTTATCTTATATAAACACTGAATAAATCCATTAGACAGCAGTTAATTCCTATAGGGAAAAATACAAAACAATTTAGAGCAAAGTAATTTAAAATTGTAGACACTGAAAGAGCAAAGCGTGAAAAACATTTTTATTTTTTCTTTTCCTTTAAAAAAAAATTTACCACTGAGTCTACTAAGACTTAGTTAAATAAAACTGTGGTAAAAATAAAATAACCTGAGCTTCACAAAAATTCCCATCACATGTTAAACAGAAAGTGCCCAGTAGTAACTTAACCAATCACAGGTATGCTATTCAAATTACAAGATGGATGTATCCAAAGGGAAAATCATCAGTAAATTAAAAAGAAAGAAAGAGAGAGAGAGAGAGACTGACTTTATCTCAGTCATAGATCCTGCTGGATTGAGTGAAATTGAATTATGAACTATTTATAAAATTCTTGGTTTCCTCATGCCACTTTTGTATTTTTGCACTCTCTTTTGTGGTTGTAAATTTTGTTTTCTTTTGTACAACCCAAATCAACTTTCTCTACCCCTGTGAAAACGTCATTGAGACTCTATTCAGATGATTTATTTTCTTAGACCAAAAAACTACTTTCAGCTTAATCCAACTGGCTTCTGCTCCAAAAATCCCCAAAGCATTCTACTCCCCCAGTGGGATCCATGATAAATAGCTCTTGTGGGATTAGTGTACCCACTTCTTCATATCTCTTCCTTTTCCAAATTCCTCAGTAATTTCCAAAAGCAAGATTTATTCTTTTCTTTGCTCCCAAGAGGGCACTAGTTACACATGATCTTGGCTAGTTGCCCTTTCTACATTTGTCACTTTAGCCAGGCTTAATGGGCTTAGAGTCATGCCTGTATTGCTAGCAGCCTCTGTGAATTCTAACTAGCATTTCAATAACTGGTTAATTTGGGTTTTTTTTTTTGTTTGTTTGTTTGTTTGTTTTTGTCTTTTTCGTGACGGGCACTCAGCCAGTGAGTGCACTGGCCATTCCTATATAGGATCTGAACCCGCCGCGGGAGCGTCGCCGCGACCCAGGGCCGCACTCTCCCGAGTGCGCCACGGGCTCGGCCCAATAACTGGTTAATTTGTATTGAAGGTTCTTCCTGTGCTAACTCATTAAATTTTAAACATAACTCTATGAAGAATATTGTATTATTCCTCTAATTTATATGGATCGTGAAAAAGAGGCTAAGAGAGGTAAAAGAACTTGTCCAAGGTAACAGTTAGTAAAAAATGGAGCCAGAATTCCACCCTGGGTAGTCCCGTTAAAGAGACTATTTTTAATCACCACAGTGTTGTTTTTTTTTTTTATAGTGCTCGAGAGGTGATAACAACAACAATAATGATAACAAAACAGAAATATAATTTTTCCTTATGAAGAACAAAATCATTTATATACATTGCTCTATTTAGGCCTCCCATAATTATCTGAAGAATGTGTTTTATCGTCATTTTACAGATAAAGAGAATGAAATGCTTGAAGGAATGCTGTGAAGTGTGGACCTCTAAGGACATATGTAGGGAGAACAACATCGGATCTTTGAAAATTATTGTACAGAGTCTTGAATATGTTCAAACTGCTCTTTCAGTGAACAAAACTTCTCTTTGGAACTGTACAACTTAGAGCAAATGTGGGAGAACCATGCTGTTCTTCTGTAAACATTTCCTACACCCACTCTTTCTGTACCAGGACGGTTTTTTTTTTCTGCTCATATCAAGGTTGCTTAGTCACTCCCACCCCCTGTCTCAGCAGGTTCTTCTGGATTTAACTGAGTTGGAAAGGCCTACTTGTATTCTCTGTGAGAAGAAAAGACAGAGAGGGCATGATGCTGGCCTATATTTAAATCTGACTGCTTTTTTGGCAAGGTACTTTTGGTACTTAAAGGTCTCTTGCTGCCCTCTCTTCTGTAGTTCCTCTAACAAGAATGAATATGTATATAATATGTATATCTGATATCTGTTGCTTATTTGCAACTGCTTCCACTGTCCCAGGGGTCCCTTTGGGGTCTTGCAGTTGTGGGTCTATCTGTCCCTCTAGGTGGCCTGTTAGGGAAGACTCAGGATGTCCTCAATCCAGCTTTCTCATTCATGGGGACCATTGGGTACATGAAAAACATTCATGCATCCCTTGTTATAATAAACTTTGGGAAAACAGGATGATCCCAAAGTAATCATATGTTTCTGGTTCTATCTCCAAACAGCTAGTGAGTACATCTCTTGTCCTTTGATTTCCCATGACGGTTTCATACTCTCCAGTATGGGATGTATTAAGGTGCCCTTACATTCCCCCGAGGCCCCCCTCAAAGCCCTTCTTTCTCTACAGATATTCTCCTCACAGTATCATCTCTCAACAATACAACATATATTAGTGGTTCCCCATGCCTGGGGGGTTGGAAGAACATGTGAAGTGACTGTTAATGGACACAGGTTTCTTTTTCATGTAATGAAAATATTCTGAAATTAACTGTGGAAATAGTTTTACACAACTCTGCAAATATGCTAAATACCATTGGCTTGTACATTTCAAGTGGGTGAATTGTATGGTTTATGAATTACATCTCAGTAAGTCTGTTATATATAAAAAAAAATGAAGAAGAAAGAATAGATCCCACAACCACAGGTTTATCTGGTTCTAAACTTTCAATTAAATTCTGGATATCAATTAAATTCTGGCCACTGTCTGTTGGATATCTCCATATGCATATCTCACTAGAACCCAAAATTAAATTGCTCCATCAAACCTCTTGAGTCACTCTTTGATTGATATTATCATCGTTCTTGTCACTGAGGCTTTGAAGCATTTGAAAGCAACTTTGATTCTATCCTTGCAACTTCTAAATAAAATCAACCAATCACTCACAAAATACTCTTGAGAAATCTCTTTGGTAGTTGTGACAAATGCTGGAAAATTCAAGCCAGGTGGGAAACCCAGGGTGACAGTAATTTGTACCAGAGGCATTTTCCAGGTTTATTGACATTACATCCAAGATATACTTTCACTTTTTTTCTGAAGTAGATATACTAGTATTTGCAAGCAAAAGTCCTTGAATCAGAGCACCTGGTTTCAAACCCTGCATCTACCATTCACAGCCTTGTGAACATGGTATAAACCAACACCTCTGTGATGTTTAATGAGTTGTCATGGGCATGGTTCTGATGGCTTTATAAGGAGAGTAAGGGAAAGAGTTAGCTTACTTGCTCTTGCCATATTTTCAACATACGATACCCTGTATTGCCATGGGACTCTATGTAGATGCCCCACTAAGAAGGCAGCCCTCACCAGCTATGCCCCATGAACTGTGGACTTCCCAGTCTCCAAAATTGTAAGTAATACACTTCATTTCTTTATAAATTACCCAGTTTCAGGTATTATTTCATAAGTAACAGAAAATGGACTAATACAGAAAATTGTTACCAGAAGTGAGGTGTTGCTTATAACAATTACCTGCAAATGTGGAAGTGTCTTTGGAACTGGGTAATGGGCAGAGGCTGGAAAAATTTAGAAGAATAGGCTAGAAAAAGCTCAGATTCTGGTGAGAGCTTAGAAGACAAGAAGACTAGGGAAAGCTTGGAAGGTCTTTGAGACTGGTCAAGTGGTGGTGACCAGATGCTGAAAGAAATATGGACAATAAAGGCCATTCTGAGAAGGTCTTCAGTGTAAATAAAAAGGAGCTTACTGGAAACTGCAACAAAGATCACTCTTGTTATGAGCTGGCAAAGAACTTGGTTGAATTGTGCTCATGCTGGAGGGCTTTATGGGATGCAAAACTTAAAAATGATGAATCAGCCCAGCAACCATTTGCTGAGATGATCAGGACAGAAAGAAGGGATCATCGAGAAAATGAAAGAAAGTCCCTTTCATCACAAGTGCAGAGGCCTAGGAAGACAGAATGGTTTCAGGGAACAGACCCAGGGTGCCCTCCATGGGCTCAGTGCCCAAGGCCACCTCAGGAAGCTGCTCCCTGCATTCCAGCACAATGCTCCTTGGCTGCTTTATCCATGGCTAAATTAGCCCCAGGTGCTGCTAGACCCACTGATTTGGAAGATACAAGCCAGAAACCTTGGTGGTATCCATGGGATGTTGACTCTGCAGCTCACGGAATGCCAGAGCTGTGGAAGCATGGCAGCCTCCACCCCAGTTTCAAAGGATGCATGGAAAAGCCTGGAAACCCAGAAAGAGATCTGTCATAGGGGTGCAGTCACTGCAGACAGTCTTCACTAGAGCAGTGCCAAGTGCAAATGTGGGGTCAAAGTTGCAGCTGAGAAACCCTGCCAGGGCCTTGCCTAGTGGACTCATGGGAGTGGGACCATCATAGAGACCTCAAAATTTTAGAGCTTCCAGAGTGGAATACCAGCTTGGGAGAGCTGAAGCATGGGCTGAGCCCAGGAAAGCTTTAGGGGCAGGTCTGCCCGGGGACTTGCAGGCCCAATCCCTGAACCAGTGTGCAGAGAATGCTGGAAATGGAGTCAAGGTAGATTATTCTCTAGCTTTAAGATTTAATTCCTGCCTTCCTGCATTTCAGACATGCTTAGGGCTTGTGACCCTTTCTTTTGGCCATTTTTTTCCCTTTTTGAACAGGAGTATGTACCCTATGGTTGTCTCACCATTGTATCTTGGAAGTAGATAACTCATTTCAATTTCACAGATGGGACTTTAATTTTGAGTTGGTGCTGGAATGAGTTAAGACATTGAGGCTATGAGGATGAAATGAATGTATTTGTATATGAGAAGGACATGACCTTTGGGGGGTCAGGGATGGAATGCTGTGGTTTGAATATCTCCCCAAGGTCATGTTGGAATTTAAACCCCAATAAGGTGGTAGATGGTGGGGCCTTTAAGAGGTAATTGTATTTCAAGGACCATGCCCTTGTGAATGATTTAATCTATTCAGGGAGTAATTGGTCGATGTTTTAATGAGTTATCATAGACGTGTTTCTCATGGCCTTAGAAGGAAAGCAAAGGAGAAGGTTATGTAACCTGCATTGCCACGGGATTCTGTACTGATCCCCCACCAAGAGGAAGACCGTCACAAGACTCATCCCCAGACCATGGACTTCCCAGCCTCCGCAACTGTAAGAAATAAATTTTGTTTCTTTATAAATTACCCAGTTTCAGGTATTATGTTATAAGAAACAGAAAAAGGGCCAGTGCACCATCTTAACAGATGTGAGATGGTATCTTATTGTAGTTTAACTTGATTTTTCTGGATGATTTGTGACATTGAGCACCTTTTCATACACTTGTTAGCCATTGTATGTCTTCTTTTTAGAAATATCTGTTCAGGTTCTTTGCCTACTTTTTAGTCAGGTTATCTGTTTTCTTGCTATTAACTTGTATGAGTTCCTTATATATTTATATAGGGTATATGGTTTGCAAATATTTTCTCTCATTCTGTGGGTTGCCTTTTTATTTTGTTGATTGTTTCCTTTGCTGTGCAGAAATTTTTCAGTTTGATATAGTTCTATTTGTTTATTTTTGCTTTTGGTGCTTGTGCTTTTTTAAGTCACATCCAAAAAAATCTTTCCCAAGGCCAACATAAAGGAGATTTTCCCTTGTGTTTTTTCTTGGCATTTTACATTTTTAGGTCTTACATTTAAATTTTTGATTCATTTTGTGGGATTATTCTGAATGGTATAAAATAAAAATCCAATTTCTTATTTATTTATTTATTTATTTATTGCAAGTAGTTATTCAGTTTTGTCAACACCATTTATTGATGAGACTATCATTTCTCCATTTTGTTTTCTTTACACCATTGTCAAAGATTAGTTAGCTGTTTATGTATGGGCTAATTTTGGGGTTTTCTATTCTGTTCCATCGATCTGTGTATCTGTTTTTATACCATTACCACGCTGTTTTGATAACTTTAAAATATAATTGGAAATCAGGAGGTGTGATGTCTCTAGCTTTGTTTTTTGTCCCTCAAGATTGCTCTTGTTATTTGAGGTCTTTTGTGGTTTCGTATAAATTTTAGGATTGTTTCTTTCTATTCCTGTAAAAAGTGTCATTGGAATTTTGACAGGAAGTATACTGAATCTGTAAATCACTTTTGATAGTATGGACATTTTGACAGTATTTATCCTTCTAATCCATGAACCCATAATTTATTTCCATTTATTTGTGTCTTCTTCAATTTGTTTCATCAGTGTCTTACAGTTTTAGGTGTATGATCTTTCACCCCCCTGGTTAAATTTATTTCTAAATATTTTATTATTTTTGATGCAACTGTAAATGAGAATTTAAAAAAAATTTTTTTTTAGATTGTTTATTGTTAGTATGTAGGAACACAACTGATTTTGCATGTTAATTCTGTATTCTTCAACTGTTCTGAATTCGTTTATTAGCACTAACAGTTGTGGTGGGGTCTTTAGGATTCTTTTTATATATAAGATATGTCATTTGCAAACCAAGACCATTTTACTTCTTTTTTTCCCAATATGAATGCCTTTTATTTATTTTTCTTGCCTAATTGCTCTGGCTAGGACTTCCAGTACTATATCAAATAGAAGTGGTGAGAATGGGCATTCTTGTCTTTCTTCCGATCTTAGAGGAAAAGCTTTTAACTTTTCACCATTGAATGTTTTTATTATTTTATGCTTCTCTCTGTATTAGACGCTGTTGCTACCCTAACCCTTATCCTTTTCCAGGCAGGTGTATCAAATTCTCATTTGCTACAAATGTACATTTCTAATAGCTTCAAGGTGCACACTCTTAAAATAATCACCCTCTGCCAATAGGGATCTACATGGATGAAAATGCTTGAAACATCAGCTACCTCTCAGGGCAGCAGCAACCAATGTCTGACTAAAATAGTAGGGTATAAAAACCTGGTCTCCTTGCTTAAACTTGGTATGAAACTGCCACCATTTTGCTCAAGAATACCTTGTGGGGTCAAATTGAGGCTAGAGTACTCCTGGCTGTAGTACTCTACTGCTTTACTTTTTCCCTTGTCCTCTTTCACTTTCCTTATTCCTCACAGGTTTACTTGCAATTACTTCCTCAGTAATCAATTGCACAGAATTCCCATCTCTGGCTCTAACTCTAGGTATTCCAACCTAAGATGATTTCTAAGGGTGCATATTAGCTATATAATCTTCTATTCTTCTTTTATTGGTTTTCTTAGAGATTACAATATACATCCTCAACTTTTTAGATAAATTAATAATCTTAAATATGTATAGCACAATTTGAAAATACTTTTACTTAATAAATTAATAATTCTACAATATACTGGACAGTGCATATCACTTAGAACACTTTAACTCCATTTATCCCTCTTATTATTTTGGTCTTATCATTGTCATGGATTTTAATTTTAACTAGTTTTTTATCCAAATATATGAGTATAACCTTACTGATATCATTATTTTTTTACTTGTTCTATTAGCTGTTGAAGGAAGCATGTTGAAGTCTTTTTTAACAAATTACTTTCTTAAGAATCTCATTTTAGGCTCCACTTCTATGGAATCTGACCAAAGTCACTCTTTGTTAACATATCTGTAAAGTATTCTTATTTTTTTTATGTAGTTAATATTCATTTAGATTTACTTCTCTATTTCCTCTTTCCATTAATGATCACAGGACCTCAGACTTTCAGTTAGAACTCCAGAAGGCAAGATCCACTAATGTATCCATTTGATTGATTGTCATTGTGTAGCTGTTACTTTAATAGGCAGAAGATGTTCTATGCTTATGCAAAGGCATAGTTGAGTGTGCACTAAGGAATAATGAATACTCTCTTTTGTTCTGACTCTGGAATTCCCTGTTCATGCTTTAGATTGTCATGTCCCATTGGTAGCAGCAACTTTCAATAGGGCATTGAGGTAAACTGAAAATTTTCTTTTCACTTTGATTGAACAATTGTGGATGTGGATATGGGACTACAGATGTCAAAGGTGTATCTTCATGGTAGTTTCTTTTGCAAAATAAGTATTTCTGTGCTTTGAAGCTCCATTTAATTTTTGTTTAAAAAGTCAGTGTTCTTTTTTGCAATAGTAGCATTTTTATTTCAGAGAATTTGTAAATACCTACCCAGGGCCCATTAGGATAACCTACATCTTTCACAATTTATCAGAGTTGAAGAGGGCAGCAATGAGCTTCCAACCCAAGAAATATGGTTGACATGTCTTGGCCTCATGGAAGTTTGCTGAGCCTATTTTGTCAGGGTCATTCTACTCTACATTTACGTTTCATCAGTTCACTCTTCCAGACATGTGAAACTGCAAAAAGGCTGCCCTGACCTGGGTCTGTATCTTAAAGATTTCTGTTTTATGTCTTGTTATAAAAAATTCACTAAGAGTAGGGGGCCAAATGCAGACTCATAAACATCATACTGTTTATGAAACCAAATAAATATGAACATTTCTGAAGGCTATGTAAGTTAGTATTAACTGTCCATAAGACACTAATTGTGCACAATGAGTGTTGTAAAAAATCAATTTAAAAATACTGGAAATCAGTATAAACTGCTTTAGTGTTCATAGGAGCATAAAAATATGTGAATTTGAGAAATATTTTTGGAAAAGAATAATCAAGGTTTGGTGATTTTTAAATGTATGAAATAGAGGGAAGAAATGAGTCTAGAAATCCTATAAAAAGCAAATGATTCTGTATTTAACTAATAATTGTATCTACTTTAGGTGCTGAGAGAGTTAAACATTAATGTGCATGTATTATACTTTGAAATTCTTTTGCTGTTTTTCCAGTTGTTTTGCTTTAGAACTTAATATGTAATTTTGATTAAAAAGAAGAAATAATCAGGTTGCTTTCTATGCCAAGTTTGTTCTTATCTGGTTGCTATGACAATCTCCTTTGACAGTTATTTATTTTTTTTCTCTTTTGTGGATTTATACCCTTTTGATGTTACAAAAAAAAGTTTCCTTAGGTAAGAAGTTTGATTTCTTTATGCTTAAAGGACTTTTAAGAAATAAAAAAAGCTTTTAGTTAAAGCCTCTGCATTCCAGGGTATCATGTTTTATTTAAGATTTAAAATGAAAAAGTTTGTATCTCTTATAAAAAAAGAATGAAGAAGCAGATCTTTGGAGAACGTAAATTTTTATTTCTTCTATACTGTATGAACTAATTGCACCCCCTACCATTTTTCTGTGCATATAACGTTTATTTTTTCCACTTGAATTTTGTTTTATTATTTTAAACAATGAAGTACTTTCCTGTATCTCTAATTCATCTAGAGGGGTGGATTTTAAAGAAGAGAATACATGACTATGGGTTAGAAACCTGAATTCTCTTTTTGATATTGCCACTAAAAATTGGTTTGACTTTGGAAAAATCACTTGATGTCCTGTGAGCTGTGACTTCCTTCTTTTTAAAAGAAGTTGTTAAATCATATTTTTTCCTAGTTTAAAACAATGTAACTCTTATACAGTCCTTTATTCATTAGAATATTTGTTATCTTCTTACAGCACTTTATAAAAGAATTTCCTTTGTGTCTTCTATGAAATTATAATAAATGAGGTCAACAAATATTTATTGGGTTCCTATTAAATACCAAGCACATGGCACATATTCTTCTTGGTGAACTAGAGTCACATGAATTTTTCCAGAGAATGTGCACAGAGACATCACTCATGTAGAAAACTTTTGTTGATCTATTAAAAGCAGAAGACGGTAATAATTAGATGGCAGCATAATGAGTTTTTTCTATCCAGATGTCTTCAAACTTACTGCCTAGATGATTTACTAAGTAAGATTGGCTAGTCCATATTCTCAAACTTTAGCATGCATCAGCATTACCTGTACGGATTGTTAATATACTTGTATCCTCTCAAGGAATTTCTGATTCAGTTTGTCTGGAGTACGATTGGATAATAGGCATTTCAAACAAATTCCTAGGCTATGCTTATGCTGCTGGTCATGATCCTGCCACCATGCTTTCATAACCACTGGGCTGGTCAATCTATAGAGTTCTATAAAATTTTGAGGCATTGCCCAAATTGTAACTAGCTACGTAGGTATAATTATATGTTTTAGCAAGCCATATATTGTGTTCTGCTCATCTTTGTGATCACATAACATTTTTTGTAGAATTAAAAAATAGCTTTTTATTCTAACATTTATTTTGAGGAAGGAACATGAATTAGTGTGTGATTTCTAGGGCCACATGTCGTGAGAAAAAAATACATTTTTATCTAGGTTTATACATCCCGCAAATATGAAAACATCAGAGGATCATATCCAGAATTCAACTGTTATGTTTATATTCTGAAACAAATTTACGTAAAAAGATTTTATATCATAGTCTTTAAAAATGTATTTGTTATCTGCGTTGACATTTTATCTACCTTGCAGTCACTGCTTTATTGGTCTTTGTTAAAATGAACTAATATACTTTCCCTATTGATAAAAAAAATTAAACTATTCTAGAGTACTTCAAAAGGTTTGTGGAAAAATAGAATTAAAAGATAATATTAATCTTTCCGTGAGCTTTCTGAAGATCCCTAGTATTTATCATAGAATGAAAAATCATATGAATAAAGTGATAAAAATGTATTAAGATATATCTTATGAGTTCTTTATACCCTATACCCACAGTAGAGCAGAATGCCCTGAAAATAGTTAAATAGTAACAATTTGTCATTTACTATGCTCCAGACACTGGACTAAGCACAAGTATATATAATCTCATTTAATTCTCAAAACAAATTTGTGATAATCTGATGTGTAAATTAAGGCTTATGCCAGATAAATAACTTACCTGATGTCATATATTCACTAAAAGGTAGAATAATCATTTAAACCCAGATCTTTCTGGCTATAAAACCATAAACTAGGTGGTCAGTGAGCTTTGCAAAACTTTCTTTGCTCATAGAAACTGTGAAGCTCAAGAAAAACAGTCTAGGCTAGGCTGGGTGACAGACAAAGCAATGTAATGAACAAAACTAGATACCTTAAATTGCCATTTTTGTACCTTTTTTTTTAAATTGTTTCAGAAGTCTTTACTTGCCCTTCATTTTTCTGAGTAATTGTCTTCATTCTCTATTTTTTCTATACTGTGCTTACTTAATAAAACCTAATTTTTTTCTAGCAGGTATTTTGTACCATCTCAATGAGCCACTTGATAGTGTTGCTCCAAGATGGTAATAATAACAGCAAAAAAGAGGGATATACCATTGTAGATAAGATTAAATCAATTGTACAGAAATAGCTCTGAGTATTGATGAAGATTCAAATTGAATAGTCTTGGATCTTGAATAAGTTGGGTACATCACAATCAGAGATAATTTATAACATTCTCATCAAATAGTACTGCAATCTCATGACATCTCAAGAGCCACTGCATTTTGAGATAGAAGTCCAAACCTGGCACTATTATGAGGATTCTATGTGTGTTTATGTGTGCATTGGAAACATTTTATATATATGCATGTACATCCAAACACATCCATTTATCTACTCTGATTATCAATATAAAATCAAACCATAAAATTCAGTTGTCTTTGCCTACTAGGTATCACAATAAAATTGCACAATCTAACACAATTAACTATTCTGTGCAGGGCTTTCCTATTGTGGCAGGTCAGGTTTCTGGCACATTGTCAGAGCTGGGACAGAGGGCTTTAACAACACCTGCCAGTGCTATGAACAAAGGCATACTGCATTTAGACTGTCGTTTTCATCACAGAGTATTGGTTAGCCTCAAAGGGGAACGCAGAGCTCCTATTCACAGTCCAGGAGAATGCTTTTCTTTTCAAAGCTCAGTATGTGACTCACCTACATTCAATGTCATATGTACCACCTTCTTATTTCAATCCTAGAAAGGCCAGAAAAAGTGTTTTTCTATGTAACATCTCCAAACCCCCTTTGCCCATTTTACAAGCGTGAGAGATAGTTCTACATAATCACATCTGGAAGGAATTGTCAAATGTGCAGTGTGGCTGAGTCCGAAAATTACTTTCATTTAGAAGGATATTAGAGAGTTCTTATTCAGTTAAGATAAGGACAAGCAGCGATGTAAGCCAGAGGGAGCTATTTAAAAAGAGCATGTAGCTGCTTCTCTGGAGAAGGACAGACCTCAGAAAACATGATTATTATTTTGATAAAATAGCTCATTTTCTTACAAGGATTTGCATGGAAGACTGACTGGCTGAGTTATTAATCGAGTTGTGTGGGGGTGGGGGCAGACTTCTGATCTCTCTAAGGGTAGTTCTTCCAGGTAGCAAGTGTGCCTAGATGTTTCTAATTCCTCGTCATTGCATTCATTTCCTTCACCTCAGAAATGTCCAAATATATTCCATGTATCGTGGTAGTGTTGTGTAAAATGCAACTCGACAGGAATATTTAAAATTGGTCAGAGCTGCTCCATAGGAACTGTGCAGGCTGTTTACAGTGCAGTGTGAAGAGCTCAGCTTTTTATGCTCACGTTGAGAATGAAGTTGAGGGTTCAGGCATTGCAGGTGGACTACTGTTATGTCCCTTCTGGCCATTCCAATACAGACAAACAAAAAACCAAATAAACAAACAGCCCAGCAACGAAAAGGAAAACAACAGCATTGGCTGTTTGGTATTGCTGGGGCATAGACACAGCTGCTTAGGCTTTGTTCCAGAGCAGAGTAAATCTCAGGAAATTTCCTCATAAAAGACAAAGAACGAGCACAGGGGAGTCTTAAATAAGAGGAATAGACTCTGAAAGGTGTCAGTATAAGTGGTTTTGAACAAAGGAAAATGAAACACTGTTCTCCTTAAGAATTTGAATTACATCCTATTGTTCTAATTGAGTAAATGACGGGGGGGAAGAAAGAAACAAGAATGAAAAAGTACGTGCTTCAATTTAAAGAAAAGATAAAGTTATAAGATCATGAATATTGGGAGAGACAAGAGTGAGAAGAGAAATTTTGATTTGGTGTTCACTAAACTGAAATTATGTCTGTAAAATGTTACCATTTTCAGTAAATGATGACACTTTTTTCTTTCATTTTATGAATAGTTCCCAGAAAATTAATTATTTAATGCATATATTTAATGCACATAAGTGTCCATTATGCACAAAATACTTCCTTGCCCTGATATATATTATTAAGCCCCTCCTGTAATTCAAACAGAACCTTGGAATTTGTATAACAGTTGTAGGCCTGATTCTATCAAGAGTTACTAAGGACTTTGAATAAATTACCTAATTTTCTCATTTTAGAGGAAAACATGTACAAAATTATCTTCAGTGTCCTTTCCAGCTTTAGCATTAGTTAATTTCTTATAGTAAGTAGTGACATCACAGTGGATCCAGATTTTTCCCTCTATCGGATAGTGCCTATATTCACTATTCTGTTTGAAACATACCTAATTTTTCAATCTTTTCAGTCTTTTCTGATAATTTTAAGGCCAATAATATCTGGTTTTTATTCTCACTCTCTCCTCCCAAATGTATTTCTAATGTGTCTGGTTATGGAAAGAATTGCAAAGCCAGTGAATGTACAATATTGCAATGAGGGAGAAAATAACAGTGTAATGTTCCATCAATGGCACCTCAGTAGCACTCTTCATATTCATTTATTTTATAAATACATCTGCAGACCAGAATATTTTATGAACTGTATATATTTGAGATAGATAATTATTATACATTATATACTACATAATATAAATTTCTCAATATAAAACACATTGGATGTTTATATAGCTGCTGATTGTTTAATTTGCATACTTATATCTGAACTGATTTGGATTAATGATGAAATTTAAATAATAACTCCAAAACTTTAAATGATTGAAATAGCTGATCAGATCCAGCTGAGCCATGTACACTTTCTCTCTTCTTTTTCTTTCTACTTTATGTTTTAAGAAATGAGATATGGATCTAATAAATTTGCACAAAAGAAATTCAACTCTTTAAAAATATTGTTAAGTGACAAAATATGCACATAATAAAAAACCCCACCAAAATCCATGTCATCAGTGAGAATATCATGACATCATTACTACCTTTCATTAAAATAGAAATGCCCTGTCCTCACCATTGTATTCAGGCTGCCAAGACACCACAGCCTTGTTACTCACAACCCAGTGGATTGCTGTGCATTATTTCAAATTATCCTCAACTTTTATATTACTGCACTAAAATATAAGATTATTTTTTTAAAACCTTTTAGAGTAATTTTGTTGTTTAGATGCTTTTGGGTAGGCTCCTGGACAAATATTGACTCACCATCAGTATTTACATTTTACTTCAAGAATCACACTTTAGAGTTTAAGAGCATAAATGATAAAAATTTTCTCATCACATCTAGAGTAGGACTTTATACAAAATGGGTGCTAATAAATGTTGCTGGTGAGACAGATATATTTGAAATACTATTGTTCAGCTCCACAAGACTTTTGTTTTCTCCTTCCCTTCTCACTTTTTGTCCCACTTGGAAATAGATGAGGCTTTATATATAAACATGGATAATTGAGAGTGAATTCAGAAATTTGGCTTAACTAAAGTTTTGATAATCTGTTCTAAGGAGAAAATTACCCAGTGAATATTCAAAATACAATATGTATAATTTAGAGATACTTGGTCAATTTACAAAGCAGTGATTCAGATAAAAGTTTTAAAAATCCTTTTGGGGAAGCCGAGGCTAGTGGCTAAATTGCAGAGTACAGCTATAATCAAGAAATGCTGTAGCCTCCATGAGAAACAGGAAAGAAACAGCCATGACAAACATTTCATTTTTTCTTCATTCTTCTTTAATAAAACAGATTATTATCACAGAAATAATTCATCAAATTAAGGAAATGCTACTGGCTTAACAGTTTTAGAGAGGATTAGACATTAGTGCTAGATGCTGTGCAAAGGGAACCACTATGACGCTTTTTCCCCAACCCTCAGGGGCTGCATACCCAAGACTGATTTACCATCACATAAACACTGACACAGATATTCCACATATTATTTATATAGGTGGCAGAGCGAAACATCAGATGAATGACGAATAGATAAAATAATATATTACCTTCTTCACAATGAAATAATGTGTTCATTAGAGGTAAATGGCCTAATGGTATTGAATTGTGAAGAATTATTTCTTGAGATATTCATTTGTATTTGGTCTATCTCTAGATTTTTCTTTTTCGAACAAGTAACTAGGCAGGGAAGGCTTGAGGAAGAAGAGAAAAAACAGGGAAGTGTAACTGTAGATAGCCAGAAGAGAGACTTATAGTAAACTAAAAGGAAGATGATGGTCAGATGGTCCCACTAGTAGGTAGCAGAGACTTATGCCTCAATTGGTGACAATCTCTGGGTGAGATGACAAGTCCTCAGATGGCTGTATTGGGTATAATTAGGTATATGGTGCATTTGGAGGCAGAACCCTAGACAGTGGAATTACCGACATTGTAAAAAACATTCATGCCATAAGCATGGAAGCAGCAGAACCCTCAGAAGACATCAGCGGGGATAAAGAGCATCATAATGACAACGATGTAGACAAATGAGTCATCATGGAAGTGTTTGGATGGCTGCCATTATGCCATTATGTTTTTATGCTATGAGAGGCTTAAGAAGCTTTGTGTGAGATGGCAAGAAAACTTTAGTAAAGAATAAGATTGAATTCTATGTTAGCCTTTATTCTGAATGTATATAAAGAATAAGATAAATATACATTATGTGCTTAAGTTCACGGACCAAGATTCACATTTACTCTTATGCCTAATGTAGAGTAAGGAACTATTTTAGTATGGAGTTGATGAATGTCTAGAAAAGTTTCATGGAGAAGATGATACATCACAAAATAAAATTACCACACTCACTGAGCTATTTGGCAATGATGGTGTTCAAAGTAGAGTATGCATGCCCACTGTTGGGAATATCAAATTCACATCTCATAGAAGATTGAATTTGATTGTAATTGTTCATAAAAAACCAAAGATTTTGTAAGGCCATTATTCTACACAGATAAAACAATTTATTTACTAACCTGTATTGTGTTGCCACTGTCTTAATGTGCTTTGGCAAAAACATTCATTATTTAGAGGAAAATCATAATCAAGTTATAAACCACTGAGGTTTAAAAGGAACTTAAAAGTTGTCTAATCCAACTCAAAAACCATTGTAGAAATCCCCTTAAGAACATTCCTGACGGAATTCCTGATGATTTGTTTAGGCCTCTTTACAATGCCCAATAGAATTTTGCTATAATATGTAAAAATGTGCTTCATCATAAAAACTCTACATACAAAATCTCATTTTCTATTAAATGAAGTGCTGCTTTACTTCATAAATTCCAAAGTTAGAATTCTATACAAAAATAATTTAGTGAAGAGGTATTTATGTTTGGCTTTCTCTATTTGTTCTGTGCTCTATTCCTTATTTACTAGGGCCATCCTATTAAGTGATTCGCAAATATATCAAAAAACATCACTAATTCTTATGTCATTTCTAGGTCACTTTCAGATTT
The DNA here is from genome assembly GCF_027409185.1 of Cynocephalus volans. Lineage (NCBI taxonomy): Eukaryota > Metazoa > Chordata > Mammalia > Dermoptera > Cynocephalidae > Cynocephalus > Cynocephalus volans. The sequence continues at coordinate 159,785,803 of NC_084460.1, forward strand.
CAGTACCGGTAATAGAAATTATCCCAATAGACTTTTTTCTTATTTTTATTCTCTAGTGAACGTGCGAGAACATTATTTTCTTGTTACTGTACACGCATGCATATAATTTGCTTAAGTACCATGAAAATTGTGTAGCTAATGCATTATGTTGCCATTGGCCCAAAAGTAGCTAATGCATTATGTTGCCGTTGGCCCAAAAGTAAGAAGGCTACTCCCCTGTAATATCATTGTTATATTGTTGTATATGTGAGGTGAGTCCTGCCTGACAAGTGAATAATTTATTGGTCATCACACTGCCTGTACAATCCATTGAACTAGATTAAGGCCAGACATTCAGATTAAAGACTGGAACCAAGAGGAGCTTTAAAATGGGTCTTTTGGGCTTGGTGGTGGTCACGAAGGAAATGGGGAAACCAAAGAATAGTTTAGCTCAGGCTGATGAGCTAAACTTTTTTTATAAATAAGAATTTATAATAAAATTCTTATAAATATTTATAACTACCAACAGAAAGCCATGATACTTCAGCATTTTAACATTTTTTAATACTGGTTTTTATTCATGGAGAATAAGTACCTTTTCTTCCCCATTTTTGTTGAGAATTGTTTTTTCAGGCTTCAAAATCTGTTTCTTGATGTAGCACTCTATGTCCATCAAATAGATAACATTAAGGTGTAAAAGTTTGTCTCCTCTAGTACCTGTCAAAAGGTTATGTCCATGTGTCAGAAAATTGTAAATTGATGTCATTTTTCAGGATCCCACTGGTTTTAGGAACTCCTGATTACTGAATAAAATCTTTTACTTATGGCTTAATAACATTGACTAAAATAGAACATGTAACATGCTTAGCACAGTGCTTGAAATAAGTGTTTCATATTTTAAATTATTTTTACTATTATTTCATTAATCAAAAGAGGAAAGACACGAAGAGTATATTCTCATAATTAAGCAGAAAGCAATAATCCATTTTCATTTGTGTTTCAGGAAATTTTGAGAAACATTTTAAAGTAATGACAAAAAAAGTGCATTGCTGTTTGAGAGAGAGTAATATTAGAGTGTAAATACGTTGGCTAAATTTATGGATCCTGGGTACAAAAGTTAAAACTGTTACCACTAACTAGCTATGGAGACTTTGAGGTGCATCCCAAACTTCCCTGAGCCTGTTTCCTCACTTATGTAATGGAATACCTTACAGGCCATTGTGAAAGGGAACTAAGGAAATGTAGAAGTTCAGTAAACATTACATGATTCAATCTGTTTGTACATTTTCCCTTCAATTTCAGAGCTGCTGATGACTAGAAAAGAGCATCAAATGAGTTGATCATGTTGAGAGACCACTAAGTGTCTTTATTGTTAGTTACTTTAGAGGACTAATCTAAATTAGACATGGAGATATGAGTTTTAATTCACAGCATATAATAAATTAACTTAGACTTAAGAAAATATTTCAGAAGAGCATCACTAAATAAATGTAAAAGTCCTCATAAAACCTAAACCTGAAATAGCAATTACCTTTGAAAGTGAAGGAATCTGGTGTTTACAGCCAAGGCAGAAAAAGTTTTCTCAACACCAAAAGAAGTCAAGAAAAGTCCCTGAAGGCAAGGAAATTAGGCAGGAATACAGTTGCCAGATAAAATGCAGAATATCCAGTCAAATTTGAATTTCAGACAAACAAAATTTGTTTTAGTCTAAGTATGTCCCATGTAATAATTGGAACATACTTATACTAAAAAAGCAGTTGTACATTATGCCTCATGCAATATTTGGGATGTTCTTATACCAAAAAATTATTCATTGGTTATAGGAATTCAAATTTAACTGGATGGTGGGTTTGTTGTTCTTTAGTTTTTGGTTAAATCTGGTTACCTTTGGCAAGAGGAGATACTTAAGGTTGTGTGGAATTACTGTGTGTCCCCATATGATTCCTTTTTCTACCACATTTTTAGGATGGAGTAATGGTACTTAAAACATGCTCTGGAAAAAAGCCCTATTGTTATCTCAGCAGAACACTAGCACAACCAAATCCAGAAGGATGGATCTCCTTTGCAAGCTTTATTTGTAGTTCACAGTACGGACAAGGTCTCATTACACAAAAGCTACTTTCATCCAGCCTGTTAGTTTCTATGCTTTGTCTTTGTTCCTTTGCATATACTCTTCATCTGTCTTACATTTCCAGAAACACTCACTTCTGCTTGTTTGAATTTTACCATTCATTCAAAGCCACACTTGCCCATTTGCTCCTGTCATAGAATGAACATAGAATTATCATTTACAACAAAACACTTGAGAGTGAAAGTGGTTGTATTAATTATTATACCGGGAGTATGGGCATAAATTGAAGCTCTTGCATCCAAACCAGGACCTACAGTCACCCAGACTATGACACTTTCCCGACCTCTTCCACTCACGCCGATCTCACTCAATCATTGACTAGCTGTAACCCTGATCGCCTTAGCAAGCATTTTGCCATTTGGCATATATTGCCTCATATTTATGATTATCTTCTTTCATGTTAATATTGACTCATTTCTTATTTCAAAATAGGGTGAAAATTTTTAAATCAAAGCCTTTCTTATGAATCAAAGCCTTTGTTACTAAACCTATCCCAGACAACCTCCTATAAAAGGAGACACAATGAATATTTGTTGATTGAAATATTCTTAAACTCAAAATCTGATGCATTTTAATAACTATAACAAATTTATTATTACATAGCTCTTAAAACATAGTGGGTCTGATCATGTCACATAACTTGTCGTGGTTGAGTCTGGTGATATATTTGTTTGCATCCTGTGACACTGAGTCCAAATTTTCACTGTCAGCTTTTAAATGTACTATATAATACAATAAAAATACATTTAAGCATGCTTAGGGCTAAAATCATTATATTTAAGGTTTATTTTGTACATATTCATATGGCTACTAGTAAACAGTAGCTTGAATTTTGGAGTTGATAACTCACAGTGCAGATAATATTTTAAGGAAAGATTAACTTCTGTTATCCTCTTTTTATAATTTTTTTTGACTTTTAAATATTGTTTTTCTTAATGTGTGCCTTTTGGGATTGATTATGTGTGTGTGTTTATGTGTGTGTGTGTGTGTGTGTGTGTGTGTGTGTATTTCTATACTTTCAGTAACAAATTTGAGATAATGAATGTAAAAGACTGATGAGATTTTTGGAATGACCTCTTTGTATTGTTAGTACAATTGCCATGAATTTGGCCAGGTGTAGCTAAATGATATTTCAGGCAAAGAACTAATAGCATAGCTTTTTACACAGTAATTTCCTGGGTAAGGTTCAACAAAATGAAAACTCATCAGAAGCCCTGCTGGGATTCCATCAGCAAGCATTTATTTGTAGGCGCATAGACACCTGCTTACATAGTAATAATACACTGGTGAGTTAAGTCACCATGCCAATGCAAATTAGCTTTATTTTGAATCTAAAACTGGAATCTAGCAGATATACTCACCAGACAAATGAATTACCACTAGATGAATTGAAGAAACTGGAAAATATTCTATGGCATTTCCTGTTTCTCTTGTTGCTTTTGATTGTAAATAATCTTTTATGAAAAATCTTTTCCTCTCTAGCTTCTACCACTCAGATGGAGGATTTGCAGCATATGCCTTTCTCCATTGGTGCAGCAATACTGAGCAATACCTGTATGCTACCTGCAATGTGATTTTTCAGCCCAAGAGATCCCGTGCTGTTTAATTCAAACCTAAAATCTATCCAGCAAATATTTATGGAGGACCAACTATGTGGAAGGTGTTGTGCGAGGTGCTGGAGGTAGAGGCAGGGCATAAAAGATGGGTAGGAATATCACCTGCTCCAAAATATTTCTGTTATAGTAATGGAGATAAGATAAACACTCACACTGCTATATGGCAAGCACAAAACTGGAAGAGCCACAGGAGAGTCACAAAGAGCTATAGGGCAGAAGAATAACTGAATCCAAGTCTCTGTAATTAACAAACAGTTAGAAAAGGAGAGGGCTTATCAGATAGTCTTAATGTCTAGTAGGATTTAAATATGTTGAGGTGAGGGAGGAGGAAGGACAGTCCTTTAATATAAGGGGCCCAGCATAAGCAAAGGAAGAAAGTGGGAAAACAGAACACTTGTGTGGGCAAATCGCCTGGAATTCAGTTTAGCTGGAATGTAGAGTACTGTTTATGAAAGCAGGACAAGATGAGCCTGGAAAAGGAGACTTCATGTATATAATTATCAGATATATTTTAAGAGTATATTTCATAAAAAGTCCTGCCAGGCTGAGAAGTTAGGCATTTATTCCATAGGTAATGGGGGTCTCCCTTATTGAGACTATTTTTTTTTTTTTTTTTTTTTTGAGTAAGGAAAATACATGGTCAGAGTTTTCAGACTGGAATTCAACATCTTTTTAAAATTTTTTTTCTTTCCTTTCCCTGGAAATATTCTAGTTATGTTTACCTAAAGCAACCTAAAAGAGATTTACTCCAATATCATCTGAACTTGCTTAATATGTGAAATTAATCTCCCCACCCTATTGTTTTCTCTTCTCCACTGGGTGATGTATCAGTTTTTTAGGGCTGCCTTAACAAAGTACTGCAAACTGGATGACTGAAAACAATAAAAATTTATCTTCTCCCAGTTGTAGTGGCTATAAATCCAAAATCAAGGGTCCACAGGGTTGGCATCGGTCCTTCTCAGGACTCCGAGAGGGAATTTGTTTCGGGCCTGTCAGCCCCTGGAGATAGCTGGCAGTCCTCAGCATTCCTTGGCTTGTGCATGCATCACTCTAATCTCTGCCTCCATTGGCACATGGTGTTCTTCCTTGTCTCTGTGCCTGTGTCCAAATTTCCCTCTTCTTATAAGAATACTTATTATATTAGATTAAGGCCCACCCTGATGATGTTATCTTAACTTGATTAAACCTGCAAAAACCCTATTTCCAAATAAGGTCACATTCACAGGTACTGAGTGGTTAATACTTTAAAATATCTTTGGGGGGGACAAACTTCAACCCATAATATGTGAGTAGGCTTTTTTTTAAGACACCAAAGAATTAATATTCTTACAAATAAGCCTCAGTTTATTTACCTGTATAAGAGACATAATAATACTAGCCTCATAAGATTGCTGTGACAATGAAATTTAACATTCTGTGAAAAGAACCTAGCATGGGGCACAATTAGCTATGTGGTTGGTGTGCAATAAATATTATTAATACACTTAATTTTGTTATGTATTTCCAAAAAAGCTTTAGAAAAGAATTATTTATGTTTTATACAACTATCTGATTCTAAGTACTAGATCTCACCAATTTAAAACAAGACCGTAATTATCATGGAAATGGCCAAAAGAACTACATGACTCAGAAAGAGCATTTAGTTGTGCTAGAACTTTCTTTAACCTTGGAGTATTCCATTAGGAAACCAATAGACAGAAAAATTGCACAGTCGGTGTCTCCCAATCCTGTTTTCCACTCTGCAATAAGCCTAATTATATTTATACCATAACCCAGTATTGAGTTTTGTCTAATTGCTGAATTTTAGATCAATCCTGTTGTTTGTTTACAGCATTCTCCTACCTATTTTTTCTCTCAGTATTAGGTGGCTAGGTTTTAATGGTCTGGATAATCACCTGAACTTTCCACTTTTCATTTGCCCTATGGCACCAGCACGTGCAAAGTTAAATTTAATGGAGGGACATCATCTGGCACATTTTTCCAATCTCTAAAATGTAAATTCCCAAACCTCAGTTGAAGTATTTCTGTCTTAGCCTGAATTTTCAAGATGATTGCCTCCTCATGTCTCCACTCAATTTACTTTGTGCAGATATAATCATATGAACAAATACATGTGAATGGGAAAGCTTCTTAGCTGCCAGGGAGTTGGACATCTATAAGGGATTGTATATGGGAATTCTGGAATTTATAATCCTTTTCACTCTGCCATTAATTAAAAGTGCCCCAGAGACAGATTAGTAGTGACCCAAGGTTAAGGGGCTGAAGGTTAAGCCTTTTAGCTTTCAGTCTCCAGTTTGAATCTGATCTAAGCTGGTAATAAACAAGAAGTACTGCTATTTGATATCAGTTTGGTGACCCGTGTGAAATGAATTAGTAATCTCAGGCTTCTTGTGGTGGACAGGTGTCCTCACACAGTCAGACTTGATAGTCTCTGTAGAAAAGCCCAACCAACTAAAAAAAAAAATGGAAAGAAAATGGCTTCTTAAGTGTTCCCTTGTCCTGCTAGGAATAGTGTTCAGTAACATGTAAAAGATTGAGGGTTTAGGACTCCATATGCCCAGCTGGTAAAAAAACTATGTGAATAAAACTGATCAGGGTTGGCTTAATAAGGGCCAGATAGTGGGTCAAATGAGAATCAGGTGGTGGGTCTAAGTGACATTTAATATCCTCAGCTTCTCATTTTTCACCCCTTTCTGCTTGATTGTCATGGGAATCTGTGTTTGTGGAAGACACACTGATTGTATTTGTCCAGGGCTGGTGTATATGCCTCCTAGCCTTCGAATTTGGTAGTGGCAAGACAGAAGGACCCATAGCTAGGTAGAAAGAAAGGGAACAGTACTGGTAACCCAGGCAGAAAAAGTGGAACCATGGCAAGCATTTTAGCATTTTTAAAAAAATGATATGATGCACTAAGTTGAAATGAGTGCAAAATATGTTATTACTGAGGTGAGAAATGCTATTCAGAACTTGATTTATTCTAATTTTGTTGTTATGATTAATTTGGGTCCAGTGATACCTTTACCCACTTTTTAAATAATGTGTTTTAAGGCAGTTGTGTGTGTGGGGGGGTCTGTGTGTGTGTACATGTACACATGTGTATGTTTCAGTACCAGAAGGAGGAAACCTTTGGAAATTAAGTGGAGAAATCCTTCAATATACTTAAATTTATTTTTTCTTTCCATGAAAATATAAATCATTATTGTTACCTATATCTTGTTATTTTTAAGTAAGCATTGAAGCTACTACAATTTGGGGGCAAAAATTACAATTTCTTTCTCAGTCAGGTTTGTGGGCCTTTTGTGAAGTTCCAGCTCTATGTATGTACACTAGTGCTACAAAAGTCATGGCTGTCTCAGATGCATAGCTTGCAAATATATTCTCACATTCTATAGGTTGTCTTATCACTTGGCTGTTTCCTTTTATGTGCAGAAGGTTTTAGTTTGGTATAATACCATTTGTTTATTTTTTCTTTTGTTGCCTGCACTTTTGAAGTCTTATTTACAAAGTCTTTGCCCAGTCCTATACCCTGAAGTGTTTCCCCTATGTTTTCATTTAGGAGTTTGATAGTTTCAAGTCTTATATTTAAGGCTTTAATCTCTTTTGAGTTGATTATGGTGTATGGTAAGATGTACAGATCTAGTTCCATTCTTCTACTTATGGATATCCAGTTTTCCCACAACCATTTATTGGAGAGGCAGTCTTTTTCCCACTGTATGGTCTTGGTGCCTTTGTCAAAGACAAACTGGCTATAAGTATGTGGGTTGATTTCTGGGTTATTGATTCTGTTCCATTGGTCTAAGTGTCTGTTTTTATGCCAGGACCATGATGTTTTGGATACTATAGCTTTGTAGTATAATTTGAAGTCAGGTAGTGTAATGCCTCTGGCTTTTTTTTTTTTTTTTTTTGCACAGGACTGCTTTAGCTATTTGGGATCTTTTGTTATTTCATAGGAATGTTAGGACTTTTTTTCTATTTCTGTGAAGAGAGACGGTATTTCAATGAGGATTGCATTGAATCTGTACATCAGTTTGGATAGTATAGACATTTTCACAATGTTAATTCTTCCAAACTGTGAATATGGGGTGTTTTTCCATCTTTTTATGTACTCTTTAATTTCTTTGAGCAGTGGTTTGTGGTTTTCCTTGTAGAGATCTTTTACTTCCTTAGTTAAATTTATTCCTAGAAATTTTATTCTTTTTTGTGGCTATTGTAAATAGGCTTGCTTTCTTGATTTCTTTCTCTGCTGGTTAGTTGCTGGAGTATTAAAATGCTACTGATTTTTTTCATGTTGATCTTTTGTCCTGCAACTTAACTGAAATTGTTAGTCAGCTCTAAGAGATTTTTGGCAGTCTTTAGCTTTTTGTATATATAGGATTGTGTCATCTGCAAACAGAGATGATTTGACTTCATCTTTTCCCATATGGATGCCCTTCATGTCTTTCTCTCGCCTGAATATAATGGCCAGTACTACCAGTACTATGTTAAATAGGAGTGGTGAGAGTGGCATCCTTGTGTTGCTCCTGTTCTTAAAAAAAGAGATTTCAGCTTTTCCCCATTCAGGATGATATTGGCGGTAGGTTTTTAGTACACGGCTTTTATTGTACTGAGATATTTTCCTTCTATACCTAATTTGTTGATACTCTTTATCATGAAGGGATGTTGAATTTCATCAAATGCTTTTTCTGCATCTGTTGAAGTAATCGTATGGTTTTTGTCCTTGATTCTGTTGATGTGGTGTATCACATTTACTGACTTGTGTGTGTTAAACCATCCTTGAATCTCCAGGATGCATCTCACTTGATCATGATGTATCTGACAGGGGATTAATATCCCGAATATACAAGGAACTCAAACAACTTAACAGTGAAAAAACAAGTAACCTGATTGAAAAATGGACAAAGGAGCTGAATAGACATTTCTCAAAGGAAAATATACAAATGACCAATGGACACATGAAAAAATGCTGAACATCACTCAGCATCAGGGAACTGCAAATCAAAACCACATTGAGATATCATTTCACCCCAATTAGATTGACTATTATCAAAAAGACAATAACAAATGCTGGTGGGGATGCAGAGAAAGGAGAACCTTCCTACATTGTTGGTGGTACTGTAAATTGGTGCAACCATTATGGAAAACAGTACGGAGGTTCCTCAGACAACTACAGATAGAACTGCCATATGATCCACAAATTACACTGCTGGGAATATAGCCAAAGGAATGGAAATCATCATGTTGAAGGGATGCCTGCACTCCGATGTTTATCACAGCTCTATTTACAATAGCTAAGAGATGTAAGCAACCTAAATATCCATCAACAGATGACTGGGTAAGGAAACTGTGGCTTATCCAATGGAATACTACTCAACCAATACTACTCTTTAAAAAAGAATTAAATTCTGCCATTTGCAGCAACATAGATGAGCTTGGAGAAAATTACGGTAAATGAAATAAGCCGGACAGAGAAAGAGAAATACTGCCTGTCCTTGCTAATAAGTAGGAGCTAAAAAATGAAAATATAAATAAAAAATAAAGAAGGATACAATGATCACAGTAACATGTTGAACTTTAAAAAGGAGAGAGCAGAACTGTGATTACTAGAGGCAGGGAAGGGGGAGGGGGAGGGTGGGTTAGTGGGAAATTGGTAAAGAGTCATAAAGAATGATTATGTTTTGTAGTGATGAATATACTGATTATCCTGATCTGATCATCACATATTGTGCAGAGGTATTGGCATTCAACTCTGTACCTCACAAATATGTATAATCAATTAGGTTTCAATTAAAAAAGGTCATGGTTGCTTCCTTGGCACTTTTTATCTGATAGAATTCTTCAAAGATAAATTCATCAGTCTGTGGTGGATGACACCATGAATATCATGTCCAGCTAAGGTCTAATCAAAGCAAATTTATGAAGAACCTGTGAATCTGTTGTCTTGATTCTCTTTTCCTTTAAAATGTTTTACCTTTACTTTTGATCTCTTTGTAACTCATCCAGAACCAAGTTATTTCATATTTCTTTCTATTTGGTATTTGCTTTGTGGTGCCATTACAAATAATTTTATATAAGATGTTAATGCCTAATTATTGATTAAATAAAAATGTTGAACCATATTAAATTGTCTGTATTTGGGAGAGTGACAACATCAAGATGGTGGAATAGATAATTCCTAGCATCTTTCTTTCTCACACGTACCCAATTTACAATGATTAAAAGTAAAGATTGACAACCTGGGACTACTGAACCTGGGGAAAGAGGAGGAGGGATCTGCAGAGTTCATGAAGTTGTGAGAGGCCAGGATGATAGGGTGTAGATATGGCGCCTATCATTCTGAACCTTGGCCACTTCTGAGCCATGCTAATGTGCAAGCAAGGAGTAGCTACTGCACTCATATCGAGCTTGAAAAAGCCATAGCAGAACCCTTTATGTAAACCTGCTTGGAGTCTGTAGGGGAGAAGAGGGCTTCAGAGCCCATCACACTAGCCCACAGGCCATAAAGACCACTAATAAGATTCCCCTGGGCACACATAGGAGCAA